>NW_027182257.1:1447027-3847027 GCF_029961685.1 Aristolochia californica
GATTGTAAGATAAGCTGAATTAGGAGAAGAAGAGAGTAAGAGCAAACGTGCTTGAGGTTATGTTAGATTGAGATTTCTATTTTTGAGGCACAGTTGTAGTTAGATTTATGCTATGTAAAGGCAGATCTATGTTTATAAATTGCTACATGAAGTTTCAATTTGGAATAGCAGAGAAATGTCCTAAGTACAAGGCAAGAAGGATACAACTTCCACTGCTGCCTCTACGACAAGACGGATAATATCAAGCCTAGTATAGAATTCATTCACACTTCTGAAAACACACTCGACACACACCAATACAAATGAAAGAAAAAGGGCAGAAGCAGAGCAGATTGCTATTCCCCCCAATGAACTCCATTAGAGGGGATTGAAGGTGGGGGCACTTGTATCAGCGAGATACTTCTCTACAGCTCTAGCCATCCTGTCCATCTGTGCGAGGTTCTGATCCACTATAGAGTCATTGGCAGTGAACTCGCATTTTATCTCACACATGATTATCGTTTTAATCCTTGAGGCATTTGGACCGTCTCCACAATTTCAAAGCAGAGCAGGTAGAAAGTGAAACCCACGTCAAAACTCCACCTTCAATGGTGTCCGTCTCCTTCACCCCGGTTCTCATGATCGATCGTCACCCACCTCTCTTTGTATGCTCCATAAGGACCTCTTGTAAGTTCACAACATGATCATTCATTTCAAAAAATTTCACTTACCATGAAAGGTCAGCTTGAAGCTGCTGTAATGGAGGCCTTACCTAGTGGAAGTGCACCAAAGATGATGGTTCTGACGCCACCATCACCAATAACTTCCTGCTTCCCACGAAAATTAGGAATTGTTTTGACAACTTCTGATAGCTTCCGATAGATCGTGTCAAAGTGAAACTGGTTGCCATTAAAATCAAAGGCAAAGCATTTGTGTGGTGGGAGCAATTGAGGCGATCACTAGACCGGCAGGGCAAGGCCAAGATCACTGATTGGGAGAAGATGAAGAAGAAGATGAAGGGTTACTTCCTTAATTTCGGCCACACTCAAACCTTGTTTCAGCGACTTCATTCATTGATGCAAAGCACGAGATCGGTTGATGATTACACGAAAGAGTTCTATCGATTGATAGCCCAGAATGATTTATCTGAGACGAAAGAGCAGATAGTGGCATGGTATTTGGGGGGATTACGACTACCCTTGTAGGACGTCCTCGTCTTCACTCGTTGTGGACCATTTCTGAAGCACACCAGCGTGCACTTGCTGTGGAAAAACAACAGAACAGGAGGCCAATGATCTGAAGCGATCAAAGCAGTCAGCCAGTTCGCCCTCAAGAATCCTGTTCTACATAACAACCACCACAAAGTAATTCTAACTCAAATATTAGATGTTTCCGACTGAGTGTAGGAAGGCTGCTAGTCAGAAAGGCAAAAATCTCCTGATTGAGGAAGACGTGGTAGACGAAACTGAAGGGATTGGAGAGCCTGTGTATGACGATGAAGAAGATAGAGATGTGTTGCATGGAGATAGTCATTCGTTCGTAAGAGTCTATTGACTCCCAAGGGTGATTCAGGGGACGATTAGTTGAGAAACAATATTTTCCACATGACCTGCACAGTTGCAGATAAAGTCTGCAAGATGATCTTTGACAGTGGTAGTTGTGAGAATGTAGTGTTTGAAGAGACTATCCAGAAATTGCAGTTGAAGACTGATCGTCATCCCAAGCCGTCCAAATTGTTGTGGCTAAATAAAGGCGATGCCTATTTTTTTTTTATCAAGATGAAATATTTTGATAATGTTTGGTGTGATGTTGTGTCTATAGATGTTTGTCATGTATTGTTAGGCAGACCTTGGCAGTATGATCACAATGTTATTCATGATGGGCAGAAAAATACATATTCCCTTAGCATCAAAGAGAAGAAGATTGTGTTGGCACCTCGTCGAGAATGACCCACTCCTACCCCAATAGCCCAATAATACTAACTTGCTTTCAATGTCCAGGTTTTTAGTTGAGATAGAGCGTGGAGACGTGGTCTATGATCTACTGCCTTACGGGATTAGTGCAGCAGATGTGAATCCAGATGTACCAGCAGAGGTGCAGCAGCTACTAGTAGAGTTTTTTGACCTGATGCCAGAGGATCTTCCTCCTAGGCTACCCCTATGAGAGATATTCAGCATCAGATTGACCTTGTTCTGGGTTCCAGTTTGCCTAATCGATCGGCGTATCGTTTCAGTCCCAAAGAATTTGAAGAGTTGCAGCGATAGGTGGTAGAGTTGCTGGAGAGGGGTTACATCCGTGAGAGTATGAGCCCATGTGCAGTTCCTGCCCTGCTAGGGCCGAAGAAAGATGGCTCTTGGTGTATGTGTGTTGATAGCAGAGCAATCAATAGGATTGCAGTGAAATACAGGTTTCCAATTCCCCGCCTGGATGATATGTTAGATCAGTTGTCCGGTTCTAAGGTCTTCTCAAAAATTGACCTTAAAAGCGGATACCACCAGATTAGAATAAAGGCTGGAGATGAGTGGCAGACAGTGTTTAAGACGCAACATGGGTTGTCTGAGTGGATGGTCATGCCTTTTGGGTTGTCCAATGCGCCCAATACATTTATGAGATTTATACATCAGGTTTTACGACCTTTCATGGGAAAATTCATTGTAGTTTACTACGACGATATCCTCATTTATAGTCTGACATGGGCATCACATTTTGATAACCTCCGTGATGTTTTTGATATGTTGAGGATGGAGTGCCTGTTCATCACTCAGATGAAGTGTTCTTTCTTCACTACTTCTGTAACTTTTCTTGGTTTTGTTGTGTCTACTGATAGTGTTCATGCAGATCCATCGAAGATAGATACGGTCTTGGAGTGGCCCAAACCAAATACCTTGCAAATGTCAGAAGTTTTCATAGCTTGGCGTCCTTCTACCGTCGGTTCATTAGAAACTTCAACACTCTGATTGCTCCTATCACGGAGTGCCTCAAGGGACATGGTTTCCAGTGGTCCGAGGAGGTGGGGTCCAGTTTTCAACTGTTCAAGCAAAAGATGACAGAGGGCACCAGTTTTGGCACTTCCTGATTTTGAGAATGTGTTTGAGGTAAATTGTGATGCATCTGGGGTTGACATTGGTGGTGTTCTGAGTCAAGAGGGGCACCCAATAGCTTTTTTCAGTGAGAAGCTATCAGGATCAAAGAAGAATTATTCCACATATGATCTGGAGTTTTATGCCATAGTCCAGTCCCTAAAGCATTGGCGTCACTACCTAGTATAGAGGGAGTTCATTCTTATCACTGATCATGAGGCCCTGAAGTACATCAATGGCCAACACAAGCTGAGTAAACGGCATGCCAAGTGGGTGGCGTACTTGCACGAGTTCACGTTTGCACTGAGGCACCAAGAAGGGAGTCTGAATCATGTTGCAAATGCACTGAACCGTCGTACGTTACTCCTCACCACCATGAGCGCAAGAGTTGTAGGATTTGAGGCTTTCTCTGATATGTATGCTGCAGATCCTTCATTCGGGAGGATACTTCGGGAGGTAACTGATGGTCAACGACATGATTTTATTGTGCATAATGGTTATCTGTTTCGTGGATTACAGTTGTGCATTCTAGAGTGTTCACAAAGGCAGCTGATTATTAGTGAACTTCATAACGAGAATCACTTTGGGCGAGATAAGACGTTGACTTTGATGTCTTCTAGCTATTACTGGCCCAAATTGACCAGTGACGTGGCTCATTATGTGGAGCGTTGTTAGGTGTGCCAACGGTCCAAGGGAGTTCTCACTAATGCAGGCTTGTACACACCTTTACCTGTACCTGAAGTCCCTTGGTTTGTTGTCTGTATGGACTTTGTGTTGGGCTTACCCCGTATCCAACGGGCCGTGGATTCTATTTTGGTTGTGGTTGACAGGTTTTCCAAGATGGCCCATTTTGTAACTTGTAGGAAAACAAAGGATGTTACACGGATCACCCATCTTTACTTCGAGGAGATTGTGCGTTTACATGGTGTTCCCCGCTCCATTACTTCAGATTGTGACACCAAGTTCATGAGTCATTTCTGGAGGAGTTTATGGGAGAAACTGGGGATGAAGTTAAATTTTAGTAGTGCCTACCACCCTCAGACAAATGGTCAGACCGAGGTGGTGAACCGAAGTTTGAGGAACCTTTTGAAGAGTTTGGCAGGAACTAAATCGAAACAGTGGGATTTGGCATTACCTCAAGCAGAATTTGCCTATAACAGGTCAAAACACAGAACCACAGGAATGAGCCCATTTGAGATTGTCTATGGTCAGAATCCATCTGGGGTGCTTGACTTAGCCCCTATTCCACGTGTGGGTCGTTTGTCACAAGGCAAATGAGATGGCAGAACATCTTCGGGGTATCCATGAGCAGGTGAAGCTGGCCATTCATGAGAGTAATGCCAAGTACAAGGTTAAGGTCAACAGTCACCGTCGTCAGGTACTTTTTGATATTGGTGATTAGTTTGGGCAGTCTTAACTCGTAATCGTTTTCCTATTGGAGAGTATAATAAGCTTAAGGAGCGAAAGATTGGACCCTGTGAGGTCCTGCAGAGGATCGATGATAACACCTACCGACTGTGCCTTCCCAGTCATTTGAGGACTTCTGATGTCTTTAATGTCAAACAGCTGAGTCTTTGTTTTGTGGATTCCGATGAAGCTATTGTGAACTCGAGGGCGAGTTCTTTCCAACCCGAGGCGACTGATGCAGGAGAATCCGAGTCAGATGATGCTGAGTTGTCAGATAACATGTTGTTGGCATTGAGATACCTTGAGTTGGCAGATCAACACAAAGAGTGTGGGTAGTCGTGGTTATCAAGCTTCGTTCGGAAGTGATTCTGAACCCGAGTTGGGCCAGATTTTTTGCGTGGTTATTGGGGTTTGCTATTTTGGCCAAAATTCTAATAATGACCATCTTTAGCTATACAGCCAGACTTGTGGGCTGATTTTTGACAATTATTGGATGTCATAATTTTGAATCGAACATCGGAGGGGTTCCTTTGTGTTTTTGGGGGCGAATCTCTTGTGTTCTTCCCCTGTGAATTATCTATTGAACTAGCCTGCAGGATAATCGCTATTATGTCCGGCGTCAAATCCCTTCGCTATTCATTGATGAATGTTCCACCAACCCTTGTAATCATCATCATCATCATCGTGTGATTAAAAATAATGAACTCATTGTTTAGGGGAATTCTGTTCTCCCGGATGAAGCTTCGTTGCTGCTTTGCTTAGTGCCGTCTTTATTCAACTGGGCCAGATGGTCAAGAATTATTATATTCTACAAACCAATAATTGTGTCTTTCGATTTCTGGATTAGTTTTCTATTTGTAAAGTTTGCGCACTCGAATGTGGATATCGAATTACATGTCTTACTGTTAAAGTGGGAATCGGAGTCTGATTAGAAAGATAGGGATTGATCAAGTGGGTCATTGTGATTGAAATATAGAAGTTGAGAAGTTGTGGTGGCAAAGGTGTTGAGGTTGAGAAGGTGCATTAGTTGTTGAAATTTATGTAAGAGAAGTTATTTGAGTTGATGTGTTGATGTTGAAAAGTTGTTTGCTGAGCTATAAAATTTAATAGAAGTTGACAAGTGGCATTAGCTGGTGGACTAACAATTTATGGAAGGATTGTGAAGCACCTAAAAGTCCTAAGTGTACTTTGTTTGTTATTGCTTCTACTTGTACTTATATCATTGTGTTTAGACATAAATTTTAAAATAAGCTTTGCACTTTAAATCAAATGAAAGAACAAGAGCACACACACAAGAACCAAGTGAAAGAAGTTGAAATTATATAAAAAATAATAATTAACAAACTTATTCATCCCTTCCTCTAAGTTTGTTCCTCCATTGAACCTTACATTATAAGATTTACGTGCCTACTACTTGTCAACGAGATATGCACTTGCCAATTGAAATATCTTCTCATGATTAATTCTTGCAAAACATAAACTTTTCCAAGAAGAGATGTAATCAAGTAAGATTATAAAGGCACATATAACTTATAGATTTCTCAAACACTTGTGACAACTTCCTCAATCATAGACCTTTGGGTCAGACAGCCGTGGTGTAGGGATTGCTTCCAATGGGACAATTTTCTTCATTACAATCCCAAACTTCTCAGACATGTCAGGCTTTGTTCCTTGTGGCAGCTGCCAATTGAAAGAGTGCAGGAGGGAAGCCAAAACATACAAGTTCAGTCTCTCTGCCAAGGGGATCCCAACGCACACCCTCCTTCCTGACCCAAATGGTACGTATCGAAAATCATTCAAACTAGAGTCAAGTTTGCTTCCATCGTTTAAGAATCTCTCCGGCCTGAACTCCAAAGGGTCGTCCCAGAGATGAGGATCCCTGTGGATGGACCAAGCGTTCACCAGAACTTGTGTGCCTTCTGGGATGGTGTAGCCCCCAACAACGGAAGTTTGGCTTGGCCGTCGCGGGGTCAGGAGTGGAACAACTGGATACAAACGCATTACCTCTTTAACAACTGCTTTCAAGTAATGCAACTCGGGGACATGGAACTCTTCTACCATCTGATGCAATCCAACTACTCGGTCTACTTCTCTTTGGACTTTTCTCATGATCTCGGGTTGTTTCAGCATCTGTGCCATCGTCCACTCAATTGTTGTTGACGTCGTATCTGTGCCTGCCAACACCAGATCCTATTGACATAAGAAGCACCAGGGAAATGTGAGACATTAAATTGAAGAAAGATACGTGAAATAACATCGATATTATTAGGATGGTAACCATGGATGAACTTACCACGATCAAGGCCTTCACCTGATTTAAACTCAAAGCCGTGTCTGCATCTCCTCCCTCTTTGTAGGTCCTTAAAAGCGTTTGCAGAATATCTTCGTTTCCTCGGCTCTTGCTGTCGCCCTCGTCGGTCTTCAACCTCTCATTTATCATTGGATCAAAGATCCTATCGAACCACTGCAGATTACCCTTTGCTTTCAAAGCTAAACCCTGCAAATCGAACCTGGCTAGCAGTGGGAAAAAATCTGAAACATTGGGCTTCCCCAGGTGCTCCACCACATCATCTACAACCCGTCGAAAATCGGCACCTATTCGATCCTTCTCTTCTCCGTGAAGCTTACCACCCCATATCGTGCTGGATATCACGTTGAGAGCCGCAACGAATGCCTTCTCTGCTACATCAACTCGAGTCCCTACCTTGAGATACACATCATGGACCAACTCACGGACCTCTAGTCTTCTAATACCGGAGGTGGCATCGAGTCTGGAAGTAGCCATTACTTCCCGGACGCAAGTCTTTCTCATGAGACGCCATAGTGGGCCGTTTGGGGACCAAACCATATCTGAACCTCCATAAGCCATGATCCAGCCGTACTGCGGGGGATCACGGTTGGCGAAGATGGTGTCCTGGTCTTTAAAAATCTCTTTGGCCAGAGATGGAGACGACAACACGACGCAGAGTTTACTACCAAGTCGAAGACTAAAGATGGGTCCGTAGGTCCGTGCAAGCTCCGCATAGAAGCGATGGAGATCCGGACGAAGAAAAGGAAGGTAGCCAACCAGAGGCAGGCCTCGTGGCCCTGGAGGCAACGGCAAGCTCCCCTTCTCCCGTTTCTTCCACGCCCAAGCGAACCACCACCAGATCACGAGGCTGAGCATGGAGATCATGAGTTCATATTTTACGATTGTAATGACAGAACCATGATCTGCAGCCATAGTCACCAGGATGGATTCAGAACGTTCTCGTATGTTATGTATAATATATAAGCAATCTAGTAGACGGCATGACGTCCTCAGGGATGAAAATTCCTTTTCTTTCTTCTGAAATCTTGACCACCAGAAAACGTCTGTCGCACTTACAGCTTCCTTGTAGTCGTCGACGGCTGTTAAGGATAACTCGGTATTTCACCCGCCGGTGGAAATTTATCACTGCATGCCCAGATTTTCTTATATCTGTCGCTCTTACAGCTTCCTAGTAGTCGTCCGACCTTATCTGCTCATCCTTACGGATATTTTGATCTCGTTCACGAAAACGTTTCGATGAATGAATTATGAGGATAACAATGGGAACCACTAATATCTTTAAGATAAGCTACAGCACATGAGATTCGACGGTTTTTGTCAAAATATCATCTGTATTTTCAATCTCTGCACTCTTCTAATTTACATAATTTATACAAAAAAATAGAATACATAAATCCTTAGATTTTCTTTTGAAATCTCTTAGAGGATAAATCAGAATCCTCTGATTTCTCTCGGGATTCAACTCATGCTGATACTTCCCTTCAAATTGGTGCATATAGATCTTTGATGCCCATCTTGCCAAGTTCGTTGTAGAAGTTCTTGCCGCATACCGTTCTTTTAAATATGTCTGTCAATTGGTCTTCAAATTTAACAAACTGAAATTGAATTATCTTGGCTTCATGGTTTTGCTTGATGAAGTGTTGATCTACTTCCACATGTTTAGTCCGATCATACTGAACCGGATCATGCGACATAACAATAACCGTTTTGATATCATAGAATAAATTCATCTCATAGCTTGGGGCAAAACCAATTTCGGTTATTAGTCACTGAAGTCAGGGAAGCTCACAAAGACCCTTAGCCATCCCACGAAACTTGGCTTCAACACTTGATAATGCTACCACATTTTGCTTTTTACTTCTCCATGTAACTAGGTTCTCTCCAACAAACATAAAATTTTTTGCCCAATCAACATTTGTATTACCTTCAACCCTTAGGTGGTTATTTCCTGATAACATAAGTCTTTTCCCATAGAGGACTTTAGGTACCAAAGAATTTGATGCACAACATTCATATGATCTTCACTTGGACAGTACATGAATTGGTTTACTACACTTACTACATAGGCCATATCAGGTCGTGAATGGGAGTGAGAAATAAGTTTCCCAACCAACCTCTAGTACCTTCCTTTATTTGTTGGCACTTGGTTTGGGTATTCTCCAAGCTTATGATTTTGGATTATTGGGGTATCTTCAGGCTTACACTCCAGTAGTCCAACTTCAGATAATAAATCTAGGATATATTTTCGTTAGAAAAGAAATATGCCTTGCTTAGATCTAGCAACTTCAATTCCCATAATTATTTGAGCCCTCCCTGATTTTTCATCTCAAATTTTGTTGCCAGTTGCTCTTGAAGTTTTACTATTTCTTCTGGGTCATCTCCTACAATGATTATATCGTCTACATAAATTATCAAAGTTGTTACCTTACCCCGTTGATGCTTTAAGAATAGCGTATGATATGAGTTTCAATCTTTTAACACTCTTCTGATTTACATAATTTATACATAAAAATAGAATATATAAATCCTTGGATTTCCTCCTGAAATATCTCAGAGGATAAATCAGAATCCTCTGATTTCTCTCAGACGATAAATTATAATCCTTTGATTTGCCAATGACATTTTGAGGAGATCTGACAACAACAACCGCTTGCAATAGGAGAGCTTCGGTCTTTGAATTTTTTGGGGAATTATGCAACTTCTTTTCCATATCTCGTCTTGGAGTGGTTTCTACTCCCTATAAAAGAAACTTGATTGTAATAAATCCATAGATTTGAGGATGACTTTGAATTTAGAAGATCGTTCAACTTAACTTATAAACATTTACCAACAATTGCTTTATCATTAATTACAATTTTAACGTTAGGTGGGGGGCACACATCCACCTTCAACAATTGCTTTATCATTAATTACAATTTTAACGTTAGGTGGGGGGCACACATCCACCTCCAACAATTGCTTTATCATTAATTACAATTTTAATGACAAAAAACAAAATATCATCACATATGCAAATCCTATCTCTTTGAAATGACCGCTAGGAAAAAGCACTTAGGTAGAAGTAATTTCACAAACCAAAAAAAAAAGATAAAAAAGACATATCTCGTGGCATTTGCTGGTTTTTGGTCGAGGAAGAAATGAAAAGAAAAATAAGAAAGAGAACTTAGGAAGAAGAAGAGAAGGAGAAATAGACACCAAAAATTCAGGAAATAGTTCATTTGTGTAAGGTTGGTAATCTATTTCTTGATGAGTTCTGAAAGCCCCACTGACCTTTTGGGTGATCAAGAACGGCAAAGGTAGTTGACTCCACTGAAAAAATAGCCTTCTCTCATATCACATTCTCATCCTCTACACGGTTTCATACTAGACCATTTGATGAACCTCCCATGTCATTTCCTTTCTGGCAATTATGACCATATATTTTGTTTTTTTCATTCATTTCGTGATGTTATTACAAAGAATACACTGTTGCAATAGGAAACTTTCTAATGTTCCTAATGATAATAAGTAGAGAATAATTCTCAACGTTCACGAGAATTAGTTGAGAAACCTAACATTCCTTCGGAGAACAAATCCAGCTTTTTGGTCTTCTTTGACTAATTAGAGAATGATCTTGCACCTTTTGCCCTCTTGCTTGATTTCTTTCAATTCACAGCTGCCACAAGGAACGAAACTTGGCATGTCCAAAAAACTTGCGTTTACTATGAAAAAAATTGTGCTTCTACTTGCAGTCTCTACTCCACGATCTTTCGACCACAGGGAACCCCTCCTTTGGAATGAACCCTCTGAGTTCAAGCCAGAGAGATTCTTAGTAGAAGACAACAAATGTGATTTCAGAGGCAATAACTTCAGATACATTCCTTTTGGGACGGGAAGGAGGGTATGCATTGGGAAAGAATTCTCTTGCTGATTTTGGCTTCTTCGTTGCATTCTTTAGATTGGCAGCTGCCGAAAGGAATGAACCATGACGTGACTGAGAAGTTTGGATTTGTAATGAAGAAGGTTGTGCCACTGGCTGCAATCCTAGTCCACGGCTTTCAGACCCAAAGCTTTAAAATTGAATTACTATATATTCTTAGTTTGAGTTTTAACGAGTGTTTGAGAAAACCATACCAATACTCCAATATCTGCCACTATGATCTCAGTATGGTTGATGATGAACACCTTGAAGTTGCGCTTTGATGATTAAATGGCGTTAATGTTCCCATTGGTTTTAAAATCCAGAGATTGTACTCTTCTTATCCTAATAACAGATCAAACTATTTTGATCATGTTTTTTGTTCTTGTTTCTGGAATTTTAGTTGGTCTAGTGAAAGTATCATATCCAATTTCTTTTTGTAAGGTCCCATGGGGAAAAAATATGGAGATTTGTTAACTTTTGCTACTATTTTAACTTCTTTTGGTTAATCCTTATGTGTGTATTTATCTTTTCAGTTAATAAAAGTACAAGATAAATTTTATAATTGATGTTTATGTTTATAATCAAAGTATAAGCATAAACAATCTCATATAAACTATAAGAAGGATTTTTAAGTGGTTCACAATCCTTCTATGAATTGCTAATCCACCCCCCAAGATGATTTTAGCAACTTGAGGCTTCACTAACTTTGGGTTCCCTTACATCATCTACAACAAATTGCCACTAAAGCCAATTACAATGCTACCTACACAGGAAATTATACCACTCAATTGATCACAACAGCTAATTTACAATATCACCCTGTCCTCCCAACTTAGATTACAACAGCTAACTAGGTACACTACTAGAAAGAGATTCTTCATCAACTCACTAGGCTATACTAGTCTAGACCAACAAAGTGATTTTAAGCAGCTCATTAAGTTCACCAGCCTAGAGACATAAAGAAATTTTTGCACTGCTTGCCTACACAAGGTTCCTCCAACAATAAATCCAATTTGCCAACCTCTATTTCTCAATGACAACAATTTTTCTCAAATTCTTTGGAGTAAAAATGGTCTTGATCATTCAAGGTTTGACCCTAATTACAAAGATTACGCGCTTATAATGTAGCCCAATGTAATTTGCCTCTCTATAGGCTAATTTAATAATCTAAGTTCAAACAAACAGGTACACTGATATCAAGTATCTACAATTGTAATCAGTAACTTAAACTAACCCTTAATGATTGGATTTGAAAGTATAGGCAGCTCATATTGCCCTTAGTGAATTCACTTGAAAATATAGGCAATTCAAGATAATCCTTAATGATTTAATTTAAAAATTGGCTTAATGTAAAATTGGGATTAGTTTCAAATTTGGAAATGCTCATAAAATAATTCAATATAATATTTGATTTCAAAGTATAGCACATGAGTAGTAATCTTAACTTTAATGAATGATGTGAAAGTGCTATGGTTCTAATTCAGTATACTTGACCAAGTATAATTATTTATTTTCATAACTCCATCGATTAGCTCATTGAGAAAAGGAGAGAAGGCATGTTGGGGAGAAAACAAGAGGAAGAATGAGGTTATGGACTTGTGTCCTAACCCTCCCTATGAAACTCTATTTATAGATGGATAAAACTATAGTATAATAATTATGCCCCTTAAACTTAAACTAATTAGATCAGTGCCATCTTCATGAGATGACTCTTATTTATCATCATGCCACCACTCTTGGACATTTGGGCCTACCTTGATCGGGGGGACTTGAGCCCATCTTCCACCTCCCTTGGACATGTGGGCCTTCCTTGGTCATGTAGGCTTGAGCCCATCTTCTAACACACCTCCCTTGGATGTGTGGGTCTTCCTTGGTCGTGTGAGTTTGAACCCATCTTCCAACACTGCCCTTTAAACTGGGTGTGAGAGAACATCATCAACGCCCAAGTTGCTGCAAATCGTGAATAAAATCTTCCCGTATAAAATCGCAATCCATTATATCTTCCAATATTACCCTCAAGTTGGTGATCTCTTTATTCATTACCAAGAGACCCAACTGGCATAATATAAGAGAAGAAAAATCACTCCTAGCCATATGAAAAACTCCATACTCCAATTAGATGGTTATAGTCAGAAAAGCAGCCCAACTATGGGGCACATAGTCTACTCACTTTCTAAGGGTAGCTCAAAAAACACCTCTTGGGTGAATAATAGACTTGACTCACGTTGGATGTTCGGCATACTCATATCCTGTAGGTAGGGGTGGCTTTGAATCGAGCCGGTTCACGAGTGGCTCAAGCTCGCTTGGTTCGATTCGGTATACCTGGATCTCGAACAGAGTATGAGATCCAGATAAAGCTCGTTTGTGTTAACGAGTCGAGCTCGGCTGAGTCATGATTCAGTTTGAAAGCTCGCGAGCCGGCTCGTTAACGGGCTCGAGAGTCGGGGACTCGGAAGTTGGAGCTGGAGAGGGGGGGGGGGGGGGGGGGGGGTTCTTCCTCCTCTCTTCACCGTCGAGCCCCTCCGTCGACAGCTACTCGTCGGCCGCCTTCGCCGCTTGGTTCCATTTTTCCTTCAATTTCTTCTACCCCTCGTCGACCTTCGCCTCTTTTTCTGTCGCCGCCGTCATCTCTGACGATAATCCTGCCCCGTTGGACCTCTTTCGTCGGCGTCGTCTCGGCGGAGAAAACCCAAAAAACCAGATACCTTATTAAAAAAATCATATAATTTTATAAGTAGATTTTACTACCAAGATAGGCAAGAAAATTGTATAGAAAATTTTTTAATAAGTATTTGACAGTTGATGTTGTAATACTTTTAGCATGAGGCAATTTTCATAGCAATTTTGTGTTTGATATTTTATTTGATTAAAAATTTATCAATAAGTATAATATTATATTAGATTGATTATTAATTTTTATTTATTTTCCTAGAAGAGGCAATAAGAGGTCCATTTAACTTTCTTAAGAAAATTTTAAAATATTTCATATAATTTTCTAGTGAATCTCTAATAGTAACATGATTTTATTTAAAGGACTTTTTGGAAATATGTAGCATAGGAAAACATTTTTAGTTTTTCCTTGAATATAAATTTTCAACCAGGGGTACTATGGAAGTCATAGTAAATTTATGGTCAGATTCAAATATTACAAAATAAGCTAAACAACATTTGGTGTAAAAAAGATTAATATTGGTGTGTTTTAATCCATTATCCAAATTCAATCCTTGTAGAATTTAGGATCTCTTGAGAGGAACTTTAGATCAACGAGGAAGAAGAAGAAGAAGAGAGAAGGAGAGGAGAAGAAGAAGGACGTGGAAGGAGAGATTTTGGAATAAGGGAGAAGAGGTTTGCGTCAAAGTGAAAATGAGGGCTGGACGAATTTGTGGAAAGAGAGGAGAGTGCTTCAATGCTCTACCTCTTACCCAATGCCTTTATTTATAGTCTTTACAATGCCCTTAGGGCTACAACTTGATGAAATAAAAGACATAAAAAGAACACATATTTACACCTCTGTGCCATCTTTAAGTGAAGTATCATATTTCACACATGTGCAACTCCTTTGACGTGTGAGTTTCTTGCCTTGATCGTGTGGGCTTGAGCCCATCTTCCAACGCTCCCCCTCAAGCTGGAGGAGAAAAGATATCATAAATACCCAGCTTGCCACATATAAATGATAGGATTTTAGATGTAACAGGTTTAGTGAGAATATCAGCTACTTGTTCTTGAGATGACACATGTTTGAGAGAGATTATTCATGCTTGAAACTTCTCCTGTATGAATGACAATCCACCTCAATATGTTTAGTTCTTTCATGAAAAACTAGATTTGAAGTAATATGAATGGCTGCTTGATTATCACAATGCAGACCCATGGACCCTTTTTTATAAAAACCTAACTCGGTAAGAAGGGTCCTAACCTAATTCTATCATCAGGTGATTCAGGCCAATATGCACTTGAGAAGCCTTTTATGTTGAAGTGCCCATGTTTTTTATACATCAATCCTCTTCCTAGAGCTCCTTTTAGGTAACGTAATATTCTCTCTAAAGCCTGCCAGTGGGTAATTTGTGGTTTGTGCATGAATTGACTCACCATACTTACAATATATAATATGTCTGGCCTAGTTACCGTGAGATAAATCAGTTTTCCCACGAGTCTTTGATATTTGCCAATATCAATATCTTCTTCATTTTTGGCACATAATTTTATATTTGTATCCATAGGTGTGTCGACTATTCTACAACCCTTCATTCATGTTTCTTCAAGGAAATCCAAGATATATTTTATTTGAGATAATATTATCCCATGTTTGGATTGAAGAACTTCTATACACAAAAAATATTTAAGCATACCATGATCTTTAGTCTTGAATTCCTGACATATCATCTTTTTCACCTCTTGTATGTTAAGCGCATCATCACTGGTTAAGATAATATCATCCACATATACGGCCAATAATATTTTCCCTTTGACAATATCTTTATAATATACGGAATGATCAACTGAGCACCGATGAAAACCAAACCGTAGAAGTGTTTGACTAAATTTATCAAACCAAGCTCGAGGGGACTGCTTAAGACCATATAAAGATTTTTTTAACCGGCATACTGAATCCCCCTCAACCACATAACCAGGTGGTTGAACCATATAAATTTTCTCACTTATATCACCATTTAAAAAAACATTTTTAACATCCTATTGATAGACGGGTCATGATGAGTTAGCAGCAATAAATAAGATGATGTGTACCTAATTCAATTTTGCAACAGGAGAGAAGGTCTCCTCATAATCTATCTCATAGCACTGCATATAGCCTTTAACAACAAGTAGATCTTTAAGACGAGTAACCGATCCATCAGATTATGTTTTACTGAAAAAACCCATCTACAACCAACCGGTCTTTTACCTTTTGGGAGTGATGTTAAGGACCAGTTTTGATTTTCATATAGGGCATGCATTTCTTCATCCATAGCCGCCTTTCAACCAGAATGACTCAGAGCCTCCTGATACGACTGTGGAAGGGAAGTAGAAGAAAGAGACGCAAGGAACTTAAAACACTTGGAAGACAAGTGATGGTGAGACATAAAATTTGAGATAGGATGCGAAGTAGTACAAGAACGACGTGTTTTTCTTAAAACAATAGGCCGAGTATCAAATTCTGGCCCATACATAGGAGGAGAAGGACTTACCTCTGGTGGATCCGACAACTCCACAGGATTGAAAGGCACAAGCGGACAAGGAGTGATAGAAGGACAAGTCCATGCTGGAAGAGCATCATGAGAGGAGTAGAAGGAGGTGTCCTCAAAGAAAGTCACATCCCTAGAGATAAGCATCCTCCGAAGGGTAGGATTGTAACAGACATAACCTTTCTGGGTGCGAGAGTACCCCAAAAAAATGCACCTCATAGACCGAGGATCAAGTTTATTTTTATGCGGGGATGTAACATGAACAAAACACGTACATCCAAACACTTTCAAAGGAAAAGAAAAAGTATCATCACCATTAAATAACACAGAGTAAGGAGTTTTATGATTAAGAACTAATTAAGGTAACCTATTAATAAGAAAGCATGTTGTAAGTATAACATGAGGCCAATAGAAATAGGGTACATTTATGGAGTGGAGGAGGCCCCGTGCAACTTCAAGAAGATGACGATTCTTCCTTTTAGCAACACCATTTTGTTGAGGAGTATAGGCACATGATGTTTGATGAATAAGCCCATTACTCTCAAAAAATGATTTGAATTCATTAGACATGAATTCCTTGGCATTATCAGATTTAAGGATTTGAATTTTCTTCCCAAATTGTGTCAAGACCATAACATGAAAATTTTTAAACAAAGGAAGAATTTTTTAACACTCTTTAAATAAATATAACCAAGTCACTCGGGTAAAATCATCAACAAAAATGACAAAATATTTAACTTGGGAAATATTTGAGACACATAAAGGTCTCCATACATCAGAATGTATTAGCTCAAAAGGAGCAATATTTGTAGTTGTAAGACGAGGAGAATATGTGGTCTTTACACATGTGCAACTCCTTTGACGTGTGAGTTTCTTGCCTTGAGCTTGTGGCTTGAGCCCATCTTCCAACAATCCTGAACCTCCCTATCATTTTTTTTAAAAATTTATGCATAATTTTATATATAATATATTTGACATATGTTTTATCTAGAGTATTAAATGTAGATTACGCTCGAACTTGGTTAAAATTATTAGGCTCGGGCTCGATTACAATTTTAGGTTTGAGGTTAGGGTCGACTCAAGCTCGAGTTCAAAATATTTAAATCAAGCTCGACTCAAACATAGGAAGGTTTGGACTTAGCTGGATTTGATGTCACCCTTATGCCCAATTTTAAGTAGAGGTCATGCACAATTTTATGTAGAGATCATGTCTAATTTTATGTAAAATGTATGCATAATTTTATATATAATTTATTTTACATGTATTTTTTGAAAAGTTTTAAATGTATGTTGGAGCTCGAACTCGAGACATGTATTTTTTAAACAATTTTATATGACTGTTGAATCTCGAGCTCTACTTGAACTCGGTTAAAATTATTGGGCTCGAACTCGACAAAAATTTTAGGCTCGAGCCTAGGCTCGGCTCGAGCTCGAGTTCGAAATATTTAAATCAAACTCGGCTCGAACATAGGCAAGTTCAGGCTCGGCTCGGCTCGATGCAACCCATACCTATAGGTAGTGGTTGTATAGTCATTTTTCATATATAATTTAGGACTTTTTCATATTGATCTCGAGCAAAAGAGGGCGAGGAGAAGGAAGAGAAGGAGAGGAAGGAAGAGAAGAAGAGAATAAGAGAGAAAGAGAGAGAGAGAGAGAGTTTAGAGATCAGATTCCAAGAGAAGTGAGAGGCGAGATTGAGAAGTAAGGAGAGAACTTAATGCTCTACTTCTTAGCCAATGGCCTCTATTTATAATTTTTACAATACCTTTAGGGCTACAACATTACAAGAGAAGAAACATAAATAGACAAGTAATTACATCTTCATGCTATCTTTTTTAGAAGACTTCTTATTTACAAATATGCCACCTCTTGGACGTGTGGGCTTGAGCCCATCTTCTAACACTCTCCCTCAACCTGGAGGAGAGAAAACATCATAAATACCCAACTTGCCACATGTAAAAGATAGAATCTTAGACATACCCAGTTTAGTAAGAATATCTGCTACTTGCTCTTGTGATAAAACATATTTGAGGGAAATTATACCCGTTTGAAATTTTTTCTGTATAAAGTGGCAGTCCACCTCAATGTGTTTGATCCTTTCATGGAATACTAGATTTGAAGTTATATGAATAGCTACTTGGTTATCACAATATAGACCCATATAACCTCGTTTATAAAATCTTAATTCAGTAAGAAGGGACCTAATCCATAGGAGTTCACTGATTGTGTGAGGCATAGCATTGTATTCTGCATAAGATCTCGCAACAATATTTTGCTTCTTGCTTCTCCCAATAACTAGGTTACCTCCAACAAGAGTGCAATATCCAAAAGTTCCTGTCATTAGGTGATCCAACCCAATTTGCATATGTCTATGTTGAAGTAGCCATTTTTCTTATAGAGTAATCCTCTTCCTAGGGCTCCTTTTAAGTATCGTAATATCCTTTCCAAGGCTTGCCAATGGATGAGTTGTGGTTTATGCATGTACTAACTGACTACACTTACGACATTTGATATGGCTGGTCTAGTTACCATGAGGTAAGTTTGCCACAAGTCTTAGATATTTGCCAATATCAATGTTTTCTCGTTTCTTCGAGGAGGTCCAAGACATACTTCATATGAGATAATATTATCTCATACTTGGACTGAAGAACTTCTTTGCTCAGAAAATAATTTAGAGGATCAAGATCTTTAGTTTTAAATTCATGACATATCATGTTTTTTACTTCTTATATCCTATTCGCATCATTGCCGGTTAAGACAATATCATCAACATATACAAACAATAATATGTTTCCTTTCAAGGTATCTTTAATAAATACCGAATGATCTACTGAGCACCGAAGAAATCCAAACCGTTGTAGTGATTGGTTAAATTTATTAAACTGGGCCTGAGGGGACTGTTTAAGCCCTTATAAGGACTTCTTTAAGAGGCATACAGACTCTCCTTCAACCACATAACAAATTTTTTTTAAAATTCAAAATGGATCCGAGGACAAGGAGAGGAGTCAATCCCTTTGTGCATAAATTCAAATTTACCAATTTTCCAAGCTCAGATCGTAATCTTTAAAGATCTCTTAGGGCAGAGACAGGGATGACGTAGAGTTTACTGGCGAGGCGAAGATTGAAGATGGGTCCATAAGTTTGACCAAGCTCAGCATAGAAGCGGTGGAGGTCTAGGCGAAGAAAGGGAATGAAGCCAACCAGAGGCATGCTTCGTGGCTCTGGAGGTAACGACAAGCTGCCCTTGTCCCTTCTCTCCCATACCCAGAAGGAGAACCAAAAGATCAGAAGGCTAACAATGGAGATGATAAATTCATGTTTCAGGTTGTACAACATAGAACCAAATCTGTAGCCATAATTGCTAGAATCGACTTAAAGGATCTGTTGATGCTTACGATGAAACAGCGAATTGAAGGGATGTTACATGATAACCTTCAACCTTGCATGAAATCACGAAGAGGGTGTCAGCTGAGTCCGGTTGAATGTGTTTCATGAGGATCTAATATTCTCAACGTATAAAGATGTTGAATTCCTCAATCTAAATTCAGTTGCTGAAGTTGGGACACTCGATGCAACCTGAATTTCACAAGGGCTGAGATCGTGTAGTAACATGTCAAGTCATATCATTGTAGAGCAGAAAAGCACTTTTCTTTTCTTTTTTATTTTTCATTCATGGAACGGAGAGCTCCATTGTAGTACTAAAGGTTGTAGAATTGTCTAAAGAAAATGATCGCTATTACTGTATTGGCTTGTTGTGTGGAGCAAATAAATGTTAGTATACACAACAAGAGTAAATATCAAGCTTGTTCTGAGACACTAGATTTGACACCAAAAAGAAACCCATCTAATATGCTTTGTTCAAGCAATTTTTAGATTTTTTTTTAAGGTGCAACTTGGCATAATTGAGGCTGTTGTGATCCTGACGTTTACATATGATATACATTTGCATGTAATACATATAAATTATTTGTCTCAATTAGCAGCCTTCATTATGGTGTAAGTGGTAAATTAGCCTATTGAGAGGTAAATTACACTAGGCTATATCTTAAGCAAATAAACCTTACTAATTGAGAGAAGTTACTGGAGCTGAGTTTTAGAAGTAACAAAGTTGTTGTGGTTGAAATATAGAAGTTGAGAAGTTGTGGTGGCTAAGGTGTTGAGGTTGAGAAGGTGCATTGGTTGCTGAAATTTATGTAAGAGAAGTTATTTGAGTTGAGATGTTGATGTTGAGAAGTTGTTGTTGTTGAGCTATAGAAGTTAGGAATTGGTTGTGATGAAGAATAGAAGTTGACAAGTAGCATTAGCCGTTGTAAGTTGTAAAACCTTGTGTATAAATAAGTGGTAGTGAAAATCTCTCAGAAGGTCTACGCCGGTGAACCTAGTGAGCTGTTGAAAATTCCTATATGGGTCTAGATTTGTATAACCTATTGAGCTGCTGGAAAATCCCTTTGTGGGTCTAGGTTAGTATACTTAGCTATCTGCTATTAATCTAGGTAAGGATGTATCATTGTAAAATTGTTATTTTTGTCAATCGACTGGTGTAAATCCCTATATGGGTAATATTATAATTGGCTTTAGATGCAATTTTTTGCAAATATCGCATGGAAACCCAAAAGCTTAGTGGAGCTCTCAAAGTGTTAAAATATTTCGAGGGGGTGGACTAGCAATTTATGGAAGGATTGTGAACCACCTAAAAATCCTATTTGTACTTTGTTTGTTTTTGCTTCTGCTTGTATATATATCAATGTGTATAAGCATAAATTATAAATTAAGTTTTATACTTTAAATCAATTGAAAGAACAAAAACACGCACACAAGAACCAAGTGAAAGAAATTAAAATTATAAAAAAAATGAACAAACATATTCATCCCTTCCTCCAGGTTTGTTCCTCATCGGCCCTTACAATATATTATAACATTTAAGTGCCCACTTGACATACACTTGCCAATTGAAATATCTTCTCAGGATTAATATTTGTAAAACATAAGTTTTCCCATAAGAGATGAAGTAAGATTATAAAGGCACATATAACTAATTGTTTTCTCAAACACTTGTGACAAGTCAGACTATGAATAGTAACGTCCTCAATCATAGACCTTTGGGTCAGACAGCCGTGGTGTAGGGATTGCTTCCAGTGGGACAATTTTCTTCATTACAATCCCAAACTTCTCAGACATGTCAGGCTTTGTTCCTTGTGGCAGCTGCCAATTGAAAGAGTGCAGGAGGGAAGCCAAAACATACAAGGTCAGTCTCTCTGCCAAGGGGATCCCAACGCACACCCTCCTTCCTGACCCAAATGGTAGGTATCGAAAATCATTCACACTAGAGTCAAGTTTGCTTCCATCGTTTAAGAATCTCTCCGGCCTGAACTCCAAAGGGTCGTCCCAAAGCTGAGGATCCCTGTGGATGACCCAAGAGTTCACCACAACTTGTGTGCCTTCTGGGATGGTGTAGCCCCCAACAACGGAAGTTTGGCTTGGGCGTCGCGGGATCAGGAGTGGAGCAACTGGATACAAACGCATTACCTCTTTGACCACTGCTTTCAAGTAATGCAACTCGGGGACATGGAACTCTTCTACTATCTGATGCAATCCAACTACTCGGTCTACTTCTCTTTGGACTTTTCTCATGATCTCGGGTTGTTTCAGCATCTGTGCCATCGTCCACTCAATTGTTGTTGACGTCGTATCTGTGCCTGCCAACACCAGATCCTATTGACATAAGAAGAACCAGGGAAATGTGAGACATTAAATTGAAGAAAGATACGTGAAATAACATCGATATTATTAGGATGGTAACCATGGATGAACTTACCACGATCAAGGCCTTCACCTGATTTAAACTCAAAGCCGTGTCAGCATCTCCTCCCTCTTTGTAGGTCCTTAAAAGCGTTTGCAGAATATCTTCGTTTCCTCGGCTCTTGCTGTCGCCCTCGTCGGTCTTCAACCTCTCATTTATCATTGGATCAAAGATCCTATCGAACCACTGTAGATTACCCTTTGCTTTCAAAGAAAAACCCTGCAAATCGAACCTGGCTAGCAGTGGAAAAAAATCTGAAACATTGGGCTTCCCCAGCTGCTCTACCACGTCATCTACTACCCGTCGAAACTCGGCACCGATTCGATCCTTCTCCTCTCCGTGAAGCTTACCACCCCATATCGTGCTGGATATCACGTTGAGAGCCGCAACAAATGCCTTCTCTGCAACATCAACTCGAGTCCCTACCTTGAGATACACATCATGGACCAACTCACGAACCTCTAGTCTTCTAATACCGGAGGTGGCATTGAGTTTGGAAGTAGCCATTACTTCCCGGACGCAAGTCTTTCTCACGAGACGCCATAGTGGGCCGTTTGGGGACCAAACCATATCTGAACCTCCAGAAGCCATGATCCAGCCGAACTGCGGGGGGTCGTGGTTGGCGAAGATGGTGTCCTGGTCTTTAAAAATCTCTTTGGCCAGAGATGGAGACGACAACACGACGCAGAGTTTACTACCAAGTCGAAGAGAAAAGATGGGTCCGTAGGTCCGTGCAAGCTCCGCATAGAAGCGATGGAGGTCCGGACGAACAAAAGGAAGGTAGCCAACCAGAGGCAAGCCTCGTGGTCCTGGAGGCAACGGCAAGATCCCCTTCTCCCGTTTCTTCCACGCCCAAGCGAACCACCACCAGATCACGAGGCTGAGCATGGAGATCATGAGTTCATATTTTACGATTGTAATGACAGAACCATGATCTGCAGCCATAGTCACCAGGATGGATTCAGAACGCTCTCGTATGTTATGTATATATAAGCAATCTAGTAAACGGCACGACGTCCTCAGGGATGAAAATTCCTTTTCTTTCTTCTGAAATCCTCCTAGTAGTCGTCGATAGCTGCTAAGGATAACTCGAAATTCCTCCCGCCGGTGGAAATTTATCATTGCAGGCCCAGATTTTCCTATATGAGATTTTTTAGTTGACTTCCAAGGAAGAGCAACTCCGTAGATCCTCTGATTTTCTCCTGCCAAAATTCCTTTTTGAAAGTTCTTCCGTGGAACTTTTTTTTTTTTCCCACTATGTCATTATCAATCGCAATACTACACCTGCTTTATAGACGGAATTTAAGACCTGATGCAACGTAAAGGCTGCTCGATTGTTTATCAATATTTACTGTAGACAGTCAAAATAAGTTTTGATAGAAGGAAAGGAGAATGATAGAATACCAAAATCAATTGTGGATAGTTTTTCTCTCCTAGGTTGAATCTGTTTACATGATGAGGTATTTATACATTGCAGAGTGTATTCTAGACCCTTCTGGAATACATGGTAGGGAATACAGTATTCTAGACTTTTCTAGGAATACATTACCCATTGACACCTTCTGGATTCTTCTGGAGGTGCTGCTGAGGTGTGGAAGTCTCTTTACTGCTGATACCCCCCGGCGAGCCCAGCAGGCCTGGCAGGACTGTGAGGCTCGATCGAAGTGTGCAAAACCTGGTGATGGATAGGGGCTTGGTGAAGACATCGGCGATCTGATCTTTACTGGAAAGGAAGGAAACTTGAAGAGTCTTGTTATGGACACGATCGCGAACAAAATGATAATCAATGTCGACATGTTTGGTTCGAGAATGCATCACAGGATTCACAGATAAGTAAGTGGCCCCCAGATTATCACAATAGAGAATGGGTGGCTGAGATAAGTAGATTCCCAATTCAGACAATAAGGATTGGACCCAAACTAGCTCACACGTAGCATGAGCCAAGGCCTTGTATTCAGCCTCCGTGCTGGACCGAGCGATAGTAGTTTGTTTTTTTGAACTCCAGCAGATGAGATTTGTGCCATAGAATAAACAATAGCCACTGGTAGATTTTCGGTCGTCGGGGCATCCTGCCCAGTCGGCATCAGAGAAGGCAGCCAAAACAGGGGCCGGAGAAGAAGTGAGAGTCAGACCATAATCCAGAGTCTGTTTCAAATACCGTAAGATCCGTTTCACAGATTGCCAATGAGAAAGACAAGGAGCATGCATAAATTGACAGACACGATTGACTGAGAAGGCTAAATCAGGTCGAGTGAAGAGAAGATATTGGAGGCTGCCCACCACACTCCTGTACAGAGAAGGATCTTCCATAGATGTAGAATCAAAAGCAGAAAGTTTAGTGGAGGGAGACATAGGAGTGCCAACAGGATTACAATTAGTCATATTGGTCTTGTGCAGTAAATCAAGGATATATTTTCGTTGGGACAGAAAAATCCCATGCGGAGTTCTGTGACACTCAATACCCAGGAAATAATGAAGATCACCAAGATCTTTGACGGGAAAATCAACACTGAGCAATTGAACAAGTTGAGTAATGGTAAAGCTATCGGAGCCAGTAAGGAGAATGTCATCAACATAAACTAAGAGATACAAGACAATAGACTGATGGCGGTAGATGAATAAAGAAGTGTCAGATTTGGAGATGACAAAGCCAAATTCAAGGAGTTTGCTGCTCAAACGGGCATACCACGCACGAGGGGCCTGTTTAAGGCCATAGAGAGCACGATTGAGCTTGCAGACATAAGTGGGAAATTGAGGGTGAACAAAGCCACTGGGCTGAGACATAAAGACCGTTTCATCCAACGTGCCATGAAGAAAAACATTTTGAATATCTAATTGATGAACCGACCAACTGTTAGAGAGGGCAATGGAAAGAACTAACCTGATGGTTGTCGGTTTGACAACTGGACTGAAAGTTTCAGAATAGTCCAAACCCTCGAGTTGACTGTATCCCTTGGCAACAAGTCGCGCTTTCCGCCGCTCGACCGAGCCATTTGAGAGGTATTTTGTTTTGAAGATCCAGCGGCAGCCCACAACATGCTGAGAGGGGGAGGGAGGAACTAAGGTCCAGGTATTGTTGGAGAGAAGGGCTTCGAATTCGAGTTGCATCGCACGACGCCATTCTGGGTATTTTGAGGCTTCAGTGACAGAGGAGGGTTCATCGGGAGTGACACGGGATGTGAGGAGGGCTTGAGGGGGTGGCCAGGCAACAGTACCGTCGGTCCGGATTTTGGGAAAATGGAGGTTGGATTTGGATCGGGTTTGCATGGGATGAGGACGGGAAATGGGGGAAGAGGAGATGACGGAAGACTCGGGAAGTGCAGGCTCACGAGGGGGAGATGAGGGCAATGGTAATAGTGGGGAAGAGGGTCTAGTGGGTGGGGTCAGAGGCGGAGGGGAAGGTGCAGTGGAACCAGGGGAGGAAGGAGGAGTAATGGGAGTGGGGATGGTAGTGGTAGAGGGTTGTAGAGGGAGAGACGAGGAGGGCAGAGGAGTAGTTACTGGAGAAGAGGGGAGGGATGGGGAGGATTGAAAGGGAAAAACAGTTTCATCAAACAGAACATCACGGGAGACATACATACGAGAGGTAGGGATATGATAGCATAAGTAGCCATGATGATTAGGGCTGTAACCAAGAAAGACACAAGGAAGAGACCGATAATCCATTTTATGCCGATTATAAGGACGAAGATTAGGCCAACAGAGACAGCCAAAAGTTTTCAAGAAATTGTAATCGGGCTGACGGTTCCACAATTTTTCAAACGGAGATTTGTGGTCTAACACCAAAGTGGGTAAGCGATTAATTAGGTAGGCAGCAGTAAGGAAGGCATCAGACCAATATTTCTGAGGGGCGAAGGAATGGGCAAGAAGAGCAAGACCGGTTTCGACAATGTGTCGATGCTTCCTCTCAACAGAACCATTTTGAGAGTGGGCATAAGGACAAGCCAAGCGATGAGAAATTCCAAGAGACTGTAGCACAGTATGAAGGGAACGAAATTCGCCACCCCAATCAGATTGTAGGGCACGTATTTTGGTATGAAATGAATTTTCGACTTGAGACTTGAAGGATAAAAATACATTAACAACATCGGATTTACACTGTAATGGAAAAATCCACGTAAATCGACTGTAATCATCAACAAAAGAGAGGTAGTATCGAAAACCACCCCTGGACACAGTGGGGGCAGGACCCCATACATCAGCAAACAAAAGTTGGAGAGGGGCGGTGGTCCAAGACGGAGAGGATGAATATGGTAGTTGATGAAGTTTAGCTTGACAGCAGGAAGAGCATAACCCAGGTTGTGGAAAGCGCTTGACTGGGAGAGAGAGCTTGGAGATGATGCGGTGGACTAATTGCATGGAAGGATGACCCAAACGAGCGTGCCACTGGAATGGAGAGACTCTGGACCCAGTATGAGCTTGATAGGAAGAGGTGGCGGGAGGGAAGACATACAAGCCTTGACTAGTAGGACCGCGCAGAAGTGTTTTCTTGGTACGGCAATCCTTCACAAAGAAACAAGATGAATGAAATTCAAAAAATACAGAATTATCTTCACAAAATTTTCTAACAGAAATTAAATTCTTAGAAATAGACGGAACATGATAAAGTTGAGGAAGGAGAAGATTGCCAGAAGTTGAAGGAAGAACAGAACTGCCAACATGATGAATAGGGAGAGAATTACCGTCACCAACACGAACTTGATCATCGCCTTTATACTCAGTAGGATTGATGGATAAGTTGGAAAAATTATGAGTAAAGTGATGAGTCGCAGCCGAGTCAGGATACCAGTTAGGGTCACCAGGAGGACTAGGAGCAGGGGATGGAGGAGCGTGAGAAAAAGGGGCAGAAGTGAGATGGGCAGCTAAGGAAGGAGGTGGGGCCGCCTGGTAGGAATGATCAAACCGGTGGTAGCATTGAAGGGCCATATGGCCGGGACGGTGACAAATTTGACAAGGAGGGCGATTTGGGGAAAAAGGGGAAGAAGGGGCTCGACCGCCGAAGCGACCACGCCCATGACTGCGGGTGCCCCCTCTGTCGCGATACCCTTGCCTGTCGAAACCCCTGCCTCTGGTGCTGGGGTTTGATGGGAGAGAGGCAGTGGTGTTTGCCAAAAATTCGGGGGAGGCCGGGAGGAGGGTTTGGTGATGGAGGAGTCGGGATTCGTGGCTGAGGAGGTGGCTGTAGACCTGGGAGGGCGAAAGAGGAGCTATACAGGTGGTGAGGGAGGTCACGACCGAATCGAAATCGGTTCCGAGACCAGCGAGCAGGTAGGCGATGAAATCCGAGGAGGAGAGGACCTTGCCTGCCGCCGCGAGCGTATCGCAAAGGATTTTAGCTTTTTGATAATAGTCGGTGATCCTTTTTTCAGGGTCGTGAGTTGGTATTGTAGCTGCATCACGCGAGCTTGGGATTTGGAGGCGAAAAGGCTTTCGAGGATGAGCCAGATTTCTCTGGAGGTCGAGGCTTCGACGACATGGGCGATGAGAGGCTCGGTGAGGGAAGAAATGAGGACGGACATGAGGGCTTGATCTTGTTGTTTCCAAATGGAATAGGGGGAAAGGTGATCGGTGGGGGTGTCGACGAGAGATTTGGGGGCAACGATGGAATCGTCGATGTAACCGAAAGCATTCTGACTGTGGAGGTAAGGCAGGAGTTGAGCCTTCCACAGCAGATAGCTTTCGTGATTGAGTTTGACAGTGAGGAAATGGGAGGGAGATGGGAGGGAGAATGTGGGGAGGTTTGAGGATTCAGCCATTGGTGAAGACGGACGTGAGTCCTTACACGGCTCTGGATACCATGATAGAAGGAAAGGAGAATGATAGAATACCAAAATCAATTGTGGATAGTTTTTCTCTCCTAGGTTGAATCTGTTTACATGATGAGGTATTTATACATTGCAGAGTGTATTCTAGACCCTTCTGGAATACATGGTAGGGAATACAGTATTCTAGACTTTTCTAGGAATACATTACCCATTGACACCTTCTGGATTCTTCTGGAGGTGCTGCAGAGGTGTGGAAGTCTCTTTACTGCTGATAAGTTTAAATAAGTTCTTTTAAAAATGGATAATTTAGTAAAAAACCTTTTATTATACGAACCCATCCTTGACTCTAAAAAAATAAAAATTAAAACCATCCTCATAACCTTCATTCTCATCCGACCTTTTCCGGCATTTTGAAGGGAGAAGAGTGGGAGGAAGTCCTCCCCTACCCCATATTCTTTGTCTTCAACGTTAAGGAATAAAGGATCACTGGAGAGTCATCACCCCTCCTTCCAATTTCTTTCTTGTAAAAGGAAAAGGGAGAGGACAGGAATGGGTCCTCCCCCTCTCATCTCTGTCCACGTATTTGAAGCAAACAGAGGTCGGAGACGTACCTATCCCCCTCTATCGACAACTTTGTTGTTAATAATCCATGTTCTTGTAGCGTTTCAGTCATTTACGCCCACTTAGTTGCTTAACTAGAATTTGACTCCTCTGATTGTTAAGCCCTACCACTCTATTCTTTATTATTCACTGTAATAAATTTTGACATATTATTGATTTTGTATTATGTTATGCTGGAATTTTTCATATATTTACTCAATCATAGAGCTTTGTGTCGGAAAGCCATGGTGTGGATGTTATGCTTAATTCCCTGTGGTAGTTGCCAATCAAAAGTATATAGTAGGGAAGCCAATTATACTCAAGAGGAATCTAAATGTCAAATGTCAAAGAGGAATTTAAAAATTGTTGATTTCAGGATTTCATGCTATTAAGATCTTCAACTTAAGGTAATGGAAAAGAGAAGGAAGAAGGAGAAGAGAAGAGGAGGAGAGAAGAAAGGACGGCTGAGAGACAAAGGGAGAGAAGAGATCATGTTGGGAAGAAAATAGTGGAATAGAATTAAGGTTGTAGACTTATGTCATAATGCTCCCCCTTAAGCTATATTTATAAGTTATATTTATAGATGTCAATAATACAAAAATTACAAGTGTACCCTTCTCTCTAGTAGGAGTGAATAAGGGACACAGATAATATAATAATTACATCAATTATACTCAAGCTTATCTATATCTTCTAACAAAAATTCCTTGAATTTTTTTATCACACAAATCACTTATACTAAAGAGATTGTAACTTAGTCCTTCAAAAGATAGAACATCATGTATAGTAGGGTGGGGGATCATACCTATAGTCCCCTAACTTTGATATAGTCTTTCCCACTTCCAAAATTGATTATTCCTCCTTCCTTGATGTCTAGGTGGATGCATAGGCTCTTATCCTCAGTGACATACCTTGAACATCCATTATCTAGAAACCATTTCCCTTGTTTCCCATGATTCTTGAGATATTAACTTGGCTTACATTCGTAACTTCTCTAGGTTGGTGTGATATCCTTTGAGATGGTTCAAAAACGTTAGCCTTTTTCTCTAGCCATGAACGTTGGCTGTCATCTTTTCTTCCAATAACAACAATTTAGATTTGTGTGCCCTTTTTTTTCCACCATAGAAGCACATAACAGGTTTAATCTTGGTAAATTTTGTACCACTTGGTGATGTCTTAGAGCCTTGTGGGGTTGTCCAAGGGTTCTTGAATCCTTTTGTTGCCTATTTTAGGAGTTGGGTTCCTCATTTGGGTCACCACATATATCAAAGACCTCTATAATGTTAAATCATATAAAATAATTATTTAAATTTCCAAGAATGACATTTTCATCATAACCTAAGCCCTTTCTGTTTTGGTCAACCTTTTGTGATTGGATGAGGGTATCTGATCTATCATGACTAAAGGAAAACTTCTCGAGATCCCTCCTTAAACAATCCTTTTCACTTTCTAGAGAGGCATAATTGGCCTCAAGGCCTCAAGGCCTCATACTCATCCGTGCTAACACATGCATTGAGCAGATTTCTATACATAGGTACTCATTTCCTTTTATGCTATTATTGTGTACTTTGACCAAGATTTCATGCTCGACACATAAGGCATCTAGTCTAAAGACTACCTCAACGTGAATTACATTCAGATTCAACCTTTAGTGTTTCCCAATAAGATATTTACGTTTCTCAATTAAATTGTCTACATCAAATTCATTATTTTCAACTTCTAACAGCACCTCATCTTCGAAAGCCATGAGAGCAAGGTTGGCAACTTCTACAACTTCACTAAAATTTTTAGATCAAGAAAGAGTGTCATCCCATGTCTCAACTCTTAGTGTCTTCTTTTTGGGTTTTTTTAGCTTCTTTCTTCTTGATTAGACAATTTACAATGGAATGATCTTTGCTCCTACATATGAATCATTTTTTCTTGTCCTTATGATTTGCCCTCCTTTTATTTGTTGCCATTTTCCTTTTCCTTTCATATACCTAATATTTTTTTGGATTTTTCTAACAAACAAGGCTACTACTTCATCATCCAAATTTGAGTTATGAATTATGAATATCATTTATAAGCAAGGTATTACCTATTTTCTTTTGTTTGATATTTTCTTTCTCAAATACACAAAGGCTCATTTTTTATTCAAGAAGATTTCCAATTAATTCATCAACGGTCAAAGATTTTGTGGCTCTAGCTTCATTTGTGGTTGTGACCTTGGACATCCATTCTTTGGTTAAAGCCCCTAAAAAAATTATTTACTTTTTTTTATCGGTGAAAGTAGTATCTAATAGTGCAAGTTTTCTAAGAATTCCATTAAATCTTTATCAAAGACTTTCAATTGATCCCTTAGGCTTCGTCCTAAAGTTTTCATATTCATTTGTAAGGATGTTTAATTTGGCTTATTTTTCTTAATCGCTTCATCGGTTACACGAAACTTGTTCAAAACTTCCTTACTCTAGTTGCATCAGTAACTCTTAAATGCTCGATAGAACTTAGAGAACATACAAGCAAGTTTAAGACGTTGTGATTCAAGGATACTCACTTTTTCTCTTCATTGGTGCATTCCTTTGGAGATTTATTTATTTATTTCTTTGTCACTTTCCCAATAGGAATGTAGGACCTAGAGTAGTGATTTTTCATAAATCAAACACATATCCTAGAAGAAAATTGTTTCATTCTAAATCAAATAGATGAAGTTTTATCAAAAGTTTGGGAGGAGGTGTTACTAGCCATTTTGTGGATCTTTGACACTCCACCTGAAATTCGACCAGGCTTAAAGAGTACATGTTCTCTGATACCACTTGAAGGTCCTATAAGGATAAACCTATAAGGAAGGGGGGAGATTGGGTTCGAATAGGTTTATCAAATTCAAATGGTTAAATTAAAATTGATGCATTCAAAACAAAAAAAAACAAAAAAATAGAGAAAAAATAATCAACCCTACACCAAGAATTTTTGTAGTGGTTCACAATTAATTTTTTAAATTGCTACTGGACTACAAGAGAGTCCTTTCCCTAGAGTTAAAATTTCCACTATGATCAACCAAATGATATCTATAGTAAAGAGCCTTAAGAGACTCAATTACAACATATCTCAAACACTTCGGGACTTATAGTCCGCAACTCCTAGGTACATGCTCCTAGACCAAATTAAAGGAATTTTCACAACTTCCAATCAGTGTATACAAGTCTAGACTAGTTTATATGCAAGGTTGGCTTGTGTTTCTAGTTAAAGCACAAATAAGCACAATCAAGCATATAAAAATGATACCTAATCCTAAGGTGAATCTATCGACAATTCATTAGCTCTACTAATTTAAATTTTAAACCAATATAATTGAGAACTTTGCTCAAGCAGGTTATACGAAAGGTTTCCAAATCTAACCAATAATGTGAAAGTAAAAGCTTTTAATGATATGTCAATGTAAGAACAAACTTTCACAAATCAAAAACAAAATATTCTATATTGGTATTAAAATCAATGCTCATAAATACTTAGTTCTGAATGAGAATTTTTGCCAAAAGTACTTCCTCGTGAACTCTTAATAGCACTATCACTAGAGAAACACTTTAGCAACGCTTAGAAGTTTTAAATTTCATGTGAACAAGTATGTCTTGAAGTTTAGGTCAAGTTTAATATATGTATCACATTTTCCAATATTTTGAAAACTAGTGGTTATGGCAGGATAAGATTGTTTCTAGTATTTTAAAAAATAGGTAATTATAAGTTTCAAAAATAATAAATAAATCCTAATTTTTTTTTTATCAAGTTAGTAGGTCATTTAAAAAAAATTGAAGACCAATAGCCTCTAGATATGCCTATAACATTCTAAAAAGTTGAATTTATGTTGTTTGGGGTCAACTTATTTTCCTAAGGTTAAATCTCTTTTGCTTCCAACAGCTCTTTCTATGGTTGAATCTTTCTCTTTGCTCAACCACTGGCTTCTACTTTCTATGGGGGTCAACTTCTTATTTTAATCCAAAACTTACTATTAGCTGGATTAGACTCCATTTTTTTGCTCTCCTCGTATGGGGTTGATTCCTTCCTATGTGGTCGACTCCTATTGTTTCCTCCTCCCTATAGGGATCAACCCCTTTATGAGGTTGACTCCTTTCGTAAATTCAATTAGGGATTGACTCCTCCCTTAAGTACTCAAATCTTTCATTTTTTATTGGCAAGGTTTGATATTTTTTTCTTCATATGATGGGGTCGATCCCTTCTTTGTGTGGTCAACTCCTTCAGTAGCTTCAGTACAAGGGTCGACTCCTTATTTAAATTCAAAACTTACTATAAGCAGGGTTTGACTCCTTTCTTTGTATTTGCTTGTTGTTGTGCTCGACTTCTTATTAAGGAATCATATCCTTTTTCAAAAATTACTCACTTGCTTTGGTTTTCTACAAATATTTCACTCAAAGACCAAGGTTAAGTATCTTGGTTTGTTATCATCAAAATTTGGGGTCTTAGAAGAATCTTGAGCCACAATTCCCACGTTCCTTCAATCACAAAACCCTTAGGCTAATGCATCTAAATCTATTCTTCCAATTCATCATGCAGGAATTTAGTTTTAGCTCAAGTTTCTCTAAATTTAAATCAAGCATAGCTACACATGTAAGTAAAATGTATATGGATGAATGTTTAACAACAGATGAAAAAACATCATTATAATCAACATTAGGTACTTGACTACTAACCATGCTTGATAACCTGCATCTTCTTCTTCTTCTTCTTCTTCTTCTTCTTCTTCTTCTTCTTCTTCATCATCATCATCATCAAAAGAAACATCTCTACTAATATAAAATCTTGATGATTTCGGATTAGAACACTACAACCTGTTGATAGGAAATAAGTTTATTTATGAAATTTTTAAATTTTATTTGAATGTTCATGTAAGGAAGCTAAGCTTTGAAAGCTGGCTATGTTTTTAATGAACTCTATAAGTAATGAGAATGCAAGTAAGAGGGGCACATTAGATAGCCCCTCCTCTCTTTCTCATTTTTCATCTGCTCTAACTCTCTCACTCCTTCTCCTTTTTGTTCTCTTTTTTTCCTCCTCCCTACTCTTGATTTCCTAACCCCCTCTCAATTTGATCTACTTCATTTCTTCAAGTTAGGATGAACGTCAAGGTTCTTATCATAGGTATCAAAGCAGTTCCCTCTTGGAAAAATTTCGTTGTTCCATACCATGTTCAACACACAAGCAATGGAAAGGGAACAAGAAGAAATTGAAGTTTGATAGGAAATCTCTCGTGAGCATTGGGAGGCTCTTTGTGTTAATCAATTTCCCCAGTTGTACCTCCATCTTTCCAACCTTACATTCCACGTTATTACCACTTTGAAATCCCCCACTCCACATCATTCATACCCATACTCATCTATGATGCCTCCTACAATTCCAAATTTATAGCCTTCGCTCCACAATCCTAACCATTATGTGAGCCCACCAATTGTTCATGAAAATGCCAATCGCCAAGGAACCATTGGACCTCGCATGGCCAAGCTAGATATTCCTCAATACAAAATTGAGGATGATCCTACAAAGTGGACTTACATGGCGGAGCAATTTTTTGCCTACCATGGACTGGAGAAGACCAAAAAACTCTCTTGGCCTCATTCCATCAAGAATGAGATGCATGTAGGTGGTTTCAATGGCATAATCGGACCAAACCCTTCCTATCTTGGTTGAGCTTTATTCAAGCTTTTTGTGTCATATTCAAACCTACTAAATATCAGGACTTTGATTCCCTTCTTGCAAAGTTGAACCAAACCTGGTTTGTAAAGGAGTACCAAGCCGAGTTTGAAAGAATTGCCAATTGAGTATAATGGCCGGAACACATCCAGGTGGGCAATTTAATTGGTAGTCTCAAACCAGAATTGGCTACAGTAGTACAAGTATTTCATCCAAAATTTCTTGTGGATGCTATTTACCATGCTCCGGTACAAGAGGAAAAGTTAGTATTGCTTCGGCATCTCATCCTATAGACAGTGCCTCCACTCCAGTGAAACCTGCTCCATGGATGGATCAACTTCTAGACAACCTTTCAAGAAGCTCACACTCGAGAAGATGGATAAATGCTGAAATAAAGGAATGTGTTTTAACAGTGACGAAATTTTTTCTCTGAACCATGTTGTAGAGGTATTCAAATGCACTCATATGAGGAGGAGGAAGAAGATGAGGAAGCATTACCATGCCTTGTAGCTGAGCATTCGAGCACTCAGGTAGGCGTGGCATCGAACCTAGCCGGTTAGTGAGCGACTCGAGCTCGGCTTGGTTTGATTCGATTTACCTGGATCTCAAACATGTAAGGATTGTTTGAGTTAACGAGACGAATTTGACTGAACCATGGTTTTGTTCGAAAACTTGCAACCGGCTTGTTAACCTAACAAGGGCTCGAGATTCGAAGAGTCGAGGAGGGACTTGGGGTCCTGAGACATGGTGACCGGATCGACAAAGCGGAACCTCTCTGGGTAGCCAACGCCACCCGTCCCTGGGACCCTCCCCTCACCGACGCTGGCAAGATACGAGCTTGGTGCACCGGAAAAAAGATTCGGAGACTCAATTTCTGCATCTCCAGAGTCTTCGTCTCTCTTTTTCGGTGTATACAGACCGCCTCGGAGGCCGTTGCTGCTCTCTGTGCAGTTGATGACGATAGTAAGGCTGAGACTAGCCAGAACGCCGTCATCGACCCGTCCAAAGTTAAGGTACTTATTGGTGTGGGATCCTTCTTTTCTTTTTTCTTTTCCTCCTCTGCGACATGCAAGTAGTTGTCTTCTTCTTTCCCTTCAATCTGATATGAGATCTGTATGCGTAGTCTAGATTGAAGATTCTTTAGTCGCTGTGAAGCTGGTGTCTAAATCTTAAACCAAATGATTGGGTTATTTGGATTCCCCTTTAGTCTCCATGAATTTGAGAGAATTTAGTAATTATATAAGAAATTTAGTGTGGGTGCTAGGTGAGGCAATTTGTTTGATGGTCATCGTTCTTAACTCGATCTAGTCAATGATGGGTGCATGGAGTGATTAAGAAAAGTTCGTTGCTTTATCATTTCGCTTACTGACTAACTTCACTCTATCATCTTCTTCATCCTTGAAGATAAGCTGTGAACTAGAGCGGAATTGTTGATCTAATCATCGTCTTCACCATCACTAGGGGATTGCCCCAACTTTACTGTTGTCTTATGATTGCCTTATATGCTTGAACTTTAGTTTCTTCATCCTTTTAAAGATGTTTTAAGCAGGGGGAAATTTAATCAGTTTTGGGAATCGTTTCAGATACCTAAAATCCAATACGCTGGCCGGTACAATCCATATATGAAGATGTGTCGAGCCTGTATTGTCTTTCAGGGCTGTAATGTTAATATGAAATCTAACATGGATATCCCGATATGTGACATATATTGGTGATTCCACCACCCCTATTTTTAGATTGTGTTATAGACTATTCATACCATCATGTAAAGGTCACAGGTGAAGGAGTTGGAGTTGCAATCTCTTCACTTCTCAAGAATGTCTTCGTTTATGATGTGGAATACTGCGCCTACTTTCTTGAGAAATTGTGCATTTATGCATTAGTTCGAGCATAAGGAAAGTAAACATCCGGGACATTTCAATTTTGGTTCAAATCTATGGCCAAGATATAGCATCATGCCTCTTTACAGTCAAACTTTCTTTATATAAAGTGAAATCACCTTTTGTTGAGTTGCTCACTTTACTTTAGCACAAGAGAGAAAAACAGAAGGAGAGAGAGAGAGAGAGAGGTGAATTCCCTCTCACTCCCCATGGCAAACTCATTTTTACCCAATTCTCTAAAGAAAGTGAATCCCCTAGTAGGCAGGAAAGGTAGGAGAGGAGTCCACTTGAGTTAGAGTATTTAGTGTCTTTTCAAGTCTAAATGAAGGGAAGCGACAAATACCATATAAAGACATTGTTTACCATCTCCAGATATTAGAAATTAAGGGATTGCTTCAAGTACTAACTCTATGGGTGTTTCCATTAGTTGTAAGTCATATTCTTCATCAAGTTTAGGTTGGTCAAAGTTAATGACTTATGTGAAACAAGTGGAAATAGTTTATTCACCAAGGTCATAATTGGAAAATTATCTTGAAGAAAGTGTATATATTTGTGAAGAAACTTCACAATATGATTTTAATGTTTTAGAATGGTGGAAAGTGAATCATATGAAATTTAGGGTATTATTTAAGATGGTAGCAGACATCATTAAAATTCTTATATCCATAGTAGTTTAAGAGTCTACCTTTAGTACTAGTGGTGGAGTAATACTCATATTGTTCTTCCTTGGCACCAAATACAGTTCAAGCTTTGATTTGTCGCAGTGATTGGGTTTGGGCTCTTCAAGGTGTCAAGAAAAATCAAAAGGTGAATTTCTTTTGAATAGCTATTTATTATGATATTTTTTAGTATATTTTTTAGTTTTGTTTATTAAAATTTTATTTTATGATTAGAGCATGTGAAGAAGACTGTGGAGATAATGCTACCAATTACATGATTTTTTATGTTTTCTCATCATGGTAATTTTAATATTTTTAACTACATTAAGTAACTAGTAGTGGAAGGGTATTTTTTTATCTAACAATAATAAGTTTTATTTTTTTTGTTTTTGTCATAGATGGAGATTTTGCTCTTGCGGGGACTTAGTATATTGTTTTCTAGCATGAAGAGAAAGAGTTATAGTTTATAAATTTATACTGGATTTATAGTTTTTATTTGGGTGATTGTAAATTGATATTGATATTTAATTTAATTTTTTTGTGTTTGATTATTGTATAAAGTTTATTCATAATATTATGCAGTGTTTAAGGAGTATATAGACAATTTTATGCAGGAATTATGTACATTAGGTTATGCATAATTTTTAAGTAGAGGTCATGCCCAATTTTATGTAAAATGTATACATAATTTTATATACAATTTATTTGAAAAGTTTTAAATGTATGTTGGAGCTCGAGTTCAAGCTAGAACTCGATTAAAATTATTGGGCTCGAGCTCTATAACAATTTTAGGCTCGAGGTTGGGCTCTGCTCGGCTCGAGATCAAGTTTAAAATATTTCAATCAAGCTCGGCTTGAACATAGGAAGGTTCGGGCTCAGTTCGGCTCAATGTCACCCCTTACTCTCAATTGTCGCTCCATGCTCCCTTTGGAGTCCTTCAACCACGTACATTATGATTTGAAGGGTAGTGATAGACCACAAGGTGTGCAATCTCATGATGGTGGCAGAATGCACAATTTTATATGTGGTAAGATAGCCAAGACTGTGGGTTTCCTTTGTGTCAGATTGCTAATTTCTCAGTCATGGTGGGAAAAGGGACAAAAATTCAATGTTCCTCCCAGACAATAGACATTTCAATCATGAGACAAGGATCGCAAAAAACCTCAGACTTCTTTGTCTTACCTATAGAAGATGTCGACATGGTGCTAGGCATGCAGTTGGTGCACACAATTGGCCACGTGAAATGGGATTTTAATAAGATGACCAATATGGAGTTCATGAATAACTAGTAGGTTGTTCGGCAACTCGTATGGCTGGAGAATTATAGATGCTTACCGATAGCTCTGCTAGTAAATGGATAGGTTGTGTTATTCTAGATGCTTAGTCCCACTATGAATGCCATGGAACATTGGATCCACCATGGCTTCCCATGAAGTTATGGATGCAATGAACTACTAGCCAATTGAAGAAGCTACATGGGCACCTAAAGATGCAATTTTCCAACAGTTTTGTTTTTTTAACATTGAGGACAAGGTTGTTTTTCTAAAGAGGGTGGAATGATACAAAATAGGTTTACTTATGGAATTGTTAATTTTATTTGAATGTTCATGTAAGGGAGTTAAGCTTTGAATGCTAAGATATGTTTGTAATAAACTCTATAAGTAATGAGTACACAAATGAGAGGGGCACATTGGATAGCACTCTCTTTCTCATTTTTTGTCTCTAACTCTCCCACTCCCTCTCCTTCTCATTCTATTCTTTGCCTCCTTCCTACTCTCAATTACCTAACCCCTTCTCAATTTGATCCACTGCCTTCCTTCAAATTTGGATGAACTTCAAGATTCTTATCACTTGTATCCCTTAACTCGAGAAACATAACATCTTTCCTCTAGGTTCTAACTTTCCTTCACTAAGATGCATATATAGAGGGCAACCAAATTTTTCAAATTTTAATAATCAACAGGAGTCCAGACCATTCTTCTTTCGGAGTTTTATACTCAATGGCTATAGATGCAGACTGGTTTACTAAAACAGCATGTCATGCTAGTAGCCTCTCCCCAAAACTCCTTCCCAATCCTACATTAGACAACATGCATCATGCTTTCTCAATAAGAGTTTTATTCATGCTCTCTGCAACTCCATTCTATTGTGGTGTATGATGAATTGTATGATGCCTCACAATGCTTTCATCTTCACAAAAGTTATTGTACTTCCCACTACAACACTCAAGGTCATTGTTATTTCTAAGCCTCTTAATAAGCTTTTCTATTTACTTCTCAATGATGCACTTCTAGTGCTTAAAGATAGAAAATACATCACTTTTTTCCTTTCAGAAAATAAACTCATACTTTCCTTGAGGAATCATCAATGAAAATTAAGCATATGCCTCCCTTAGAGACAACTTGTGAGGATCCCAAAAGATCTGAATCCATATAATCTAAAGCGTCTTTACTTGGATGTATTGTTGTGCTATATGCAACTCTATTCTATTTGCCAAAGACACAATGCTCACAAAAGTCCATTTTTCATGAACTTTACCCACATAACAGACCTCTTTTCAAAATATATTCAACCCTCTCTCACTCATATGGCCCAATCTCATGGGTCATAATTTGGTGGTTCACTCTCTGCAATAGATGATGAAGCAACATCTGCAGAACCTATAATTGTGATATTGTCAAGAACATAAAAAGTTGCAACCTTCTTTCCGATCCCTTCTTCACAAAAAAGAGCGCATGTATTGATTTTCATAACTTCACCTTCAATTGTATACTTGCACCCAACATCATATGTGGTACCTCAAGAGATAAGATCTCACTTCAATTCAAGAATATATTCCACATTTGTCAATGTTTTTACAACACTATCTTGCATCTTCAAGTGGATTGTACCTATTCCAATGACTTTACAAGTCACATTGTTGGCCATCATGACTACTCCACCCTCAATGATGAACCGGTCTCTATTGCAACACATGATAGGAAAACCCAAACCCATAATTCATTCATCCTTTCATTTGGCTCTAATTTCACCATAATTGAAGAAAATACTTTCATCAAATTCTGCAATAGTTGCCTCTACAGAATTCTAATTCATTTTATTTTGATCTTTACCATCATTCTTTTATTACTTGCTTTTCAATTTTTAGCAATCAACCTTAATATGCTCTTGTTTCTTAGAATATTTACAAATCAGGTTCTTATGTCTCGATTTTGATCTAGACCTTTGTTTGTTTCTATGAAATTCTTCTCCTTGGACCTTCCGCTCGCAAGTAAAGCATCTCTTTGACTAGAGTTCTCAGTCTCAAGCACAAATCATATCCTTGTTCAATAAAAGAGTCTTAACACCTTCAAGGAAAATTGTTTCTCTGCCGTAAAGAATTATTTATCTAAAGTGTGTATAGGACAAAGGTAATGAACACGGCATCAATAAAGTCTGATCTTTGTCTTTAATATCAACCTCTATGGTTGAAAGATAAAAAATAATTGAATTAAACTCACTAATATGAGATTTAATTGATGTACCTTCTATCATACGAAGTGTACATAGTCACTCCCTCAAAGTCAAAAGGTTTGTGAGTGATTTGGTTACATATAGTGTTCCCAATGTAAGCCACAAACTCACAAAAATCTTATGTACCAGAATTTCCTTCGAGATAACATCAATCAAATACAATTAACCGTCAAAGTTTTTTTGTCCAACAAATCCCAATCGCGTCACTCATATCTGTTGGTTTCTTCTCCTCACCCTTCAAAGCAATTTTTCACTTGTTTTGTGTCAACACGGCAAGCATCTTGATACACCATAGGCCAAAACTAATGTTGTCATCGAATTTCTCAATTTAAACTTGGTAACAGTCATCCTTGTTCTAAAACCGGTAATTTGGTACGATAATAGGATCAAGCACACATGCAAAGTAGAACAAATAAAAGCCACACACAAAATAGGAAACCAGATATTTAACATGGTTTGGCCATTTGTGACTACTTCCACATGTGAGGAGAGAGGAAGAGTTTCCACAATGCAAAGAGTCAAAGTTATAGGGAACAAATAAAAGCCACACAAAAATTAGGAACCAAGATATTTAACATGGTTCGGCCATTTGTGGCTACTTTCACATGTGAGGAGAGGGCTAGTTTCCACAATGCAAAGAGTCAAAGTTATAGCAGTATGGCCTGTTGGGCATTGTTTTCACACCGGATATAAAACCCTAGCTACCACCCAAGATCAAAATTACATCCAAAATGAGATCCAAACATAAATAGATCTAAAAAAAAATCCATGATAAATCTTATCATTTTTTGAGTTTTGATTCTTGAACCTACCTCCATTTAATGGTCACCCTCTCCTTTTTATCTTAATCTTTAATCTTTTTCTCCTGTAATACGAGTTCATATATCTACATTATCTAGAATTATAAGACACAAATCGCACTGTTCAAGTGTTCATGATAGAAAATTTAGATTTTATTACATCGATTGGTTCGTAAACACGCACCGTCTGCCATGGTCTGAAACCTCCCCGTAACTTCTATTTGTACAGGTCTAGGTTGAATGATCTCGGCGTGGGGACTGCAACCAGAGGGATCGCCTTCTTGATCACAATCCCAAACTTCTCCGAAAGATCAAGCTTCTCCCCTTGCGGCAGACTCCAGTCGAAGGAGTGAACCAACGAAGCCAACGCATACATCATCATTCTCTGTGCCATGGTTATCCCAGCGCAGATCCTCCGACCGGACCCGAACGGAAAGTAGTGGAAATCGTTGCCGCTGTAATCCCATTTGGCCGTTGGCTGTGTGAACCTCTCAGGGTCGAATTCCAAGGGGCTCGGCCAGATGGAAGGGTCACGATGTATGGCCCATACGTTCACGAAGACACGCGAGCCTTCGGGGATAGTGTAGCCACCGACTGTGCAGGACTGGCTGGGGCAGTGTGGAACGAGGAGGGGCAGCGCCGGGTGCAGGCGGAGGACTTCCTTTACAACGGCGTCGAGGTAATGCAGCTTGGAGACGTGGGACTCTTCGACGATGTTGCCTCTCCCCACCACCCTTTCCAGTTCATCTTGGACCTTCTTCATCACAACCGGCTTGTCCACCATGTGAGCCATTGCCCACTCTATCATGTTGGATGTAGTGTCCGTCCCGCCCACGACCATGTCCTGTTAGAAATTAACCAGACAGATTTTCGCTTTTTCACTCTCTTAAGAAATAATTAACAGTAAAGGGTGATGATTAGCACAAGAATTTTAAGGACTGGTTCATCTGTTTCGATTTTTCTGTTCAAGCTTTATTGGCCACTACTATGCTGTCTTGTTCATCAATTTGATCTTCAGAAGAACAGATACAGTTGATAATGGGCACAAATAAGTGGCTTCTCAACCTCTGAAGGGTATCAATCTCTAAGATGCTTCGGGCTTCAATTATGATCAGAGGTTGTTGTCTCGTGACTCATGTCCACAGTATAATAACATTATCAAGATGTCCTGTTGAAAGCTAAGTAAAAAATGTGCTCCAGATCAGACCTGATTCGAACTGGGCACAATGGTAGTGCGTTTGACTCCAGATCAGAATATAACTTTAAACGGAAGAAGAAGAAGAAGAAGAAGAAGAGCTGGACATACCATGAGAAGGGCCTTGAGATGAACCATGGTGAAAGGCGTCTTTTGGTCTCCTTCATCCTTGAGCTTCAGCATAAACTGCAGAAAATCTTTACTTTTTTCCTCATCCACCTTTCCCCCCTCCCGATCCTTCTTCAATCTATGCTCTATGATACTGTTAAAGATCCCGTCGAACCTCAGGAACAGCCCCTTCATTTGTCTCTGCAGTCCCTGTACATCAAATTTGGCCAAACCCGGGAAGAAGTCCGACAAATTGGGCTTCCCCAACAACTCCGTAATCTCCCCCACCACCTGCCGGAACTCCGACCCGATGCTGGTCCGCTCCTCCCCTTCCACCGTCCCACCCCACAACATGCTCGTAATCACGTTGAGAATGGTAAGAAACATCTGCTCCCCGACGTTCACAGTACCTCCAACCTTGGAGTAGATGTGCGAGACGGTGGCCCGCATCTCCCGCCGGCGGAGGTAGTACACGGAGTCGAGGCTGGCGGTGCCGAGCATCTCACGGACGCAGACCTTCCGAAGCATGCGCCACTCGGGGCCGTGAGGGGTCCAGGCGATGTCGGAGCCGCCGTAGGAGATTACGCGGGCGGCGGCTGGGACGTCTCGGTTGGCGAAGGTGGTGTCGTGGTCTCGTAGGACCTCCTTGGCGAGCGAGGAGGAGGTCACCACGATGCCCAGTTTGTTGCCGAGTTTGAGGCTCAGAATGGGGCCATAGGTTTTGGCCAATTCGGCGAAGCCGGAGTGGAGCTCTGGATCGAGGAAAGGGAGGTAGCCCAGCAAGGGAACCCCGCGGGGACCCGGGGGTACTCGCAAGGATCCGTTCTTCCATCTCACCAGGAGTTTAAGGTAGAGGACGATGAATACCGCTGCAAGAGAACATGTAACGAGAGAGGCAGGAGAGAAGAGCTCAGACCACAGCTCCGCCATTTCGTTGGTGGGAGGACAGACAGATATCTCAAGAGGAGAAGTCCCCAAGGCAGAATCAGGCCTAGAAGAGAACGAAATCCAGGAAATTTATCCTTCCCTCGGAGAAATGAATTTAAATTGGTTGCTTGGAATTTCAGGACTCCTCGTTTGCCAAGATTCTTGCAATGGCCGTCTTGTTTTTTTCTTCAGGCGCGCCTCTGAGAAATAGTAAGAACCTTATTATAGAGAATGAGGATCGACTTTCAACTAGAACTAAAAGACAAAAAGAAGCCCACTCTAAAATGGAATCTTAACTATAAGTCTCCGGCTTATGCTGTGACAGTGTGACATCATGAAGTGCTAGGCCAACCGCTAATTTCTCATCTTCTCCTTATGCATCATCACTACCATTCTTATATTTCATTTCATGCACCAATTTCAATTCATTCTTGACCGGGTCTCTCTTCATTCTGCAAAGTAGATCAAAGCATCGAGACCCCCACTTGAGCAGGACGAATTGGAAAAGATGGAAATCTAACAACAGTCTATTGGGTTAACAGAACACCGGATGTCTTTAAAGCAAGAGCTCGCATTGCAGACTCAAAATCAAACACCGGATCCCTTCAGTACCAAGATTGATCGAGTGCAAATATCATACAGAACCGATCCAATTTTCAATCATTATTATTGGTAAGTTGAAGGGCTACCTCTGCATTCAAATGAGAGATTATCTAACCATGAATCATCCAATAGATGGAAGGGAGATTCAGATTCTCTGGGCCATTCAGAACTAACATCTATTTCATCATAAATAACAGGTTCACATTTTCCATCCCTGTTTTGGCTGATAGCCTGTAATCGAAGATTGCAATGCACAAAAACCAAATCACTGAACTTTTCATGCTCCATCCTGTTGCGTTTCTTGGCATGTAGGTTCTCAAAGGTGCTCCAGTTCCACTTGCACCAGTCAGAACTACAAGGTTGGCTCAGTACTCGAATTGCTGCCCTCTGTAAAGTGGGGACTTCATAACCATACCCAGCCCACCAGTCACCTACACATGATCAATGAAAAATGTCTATTAGGTGTGTTATTGCTCAGAAACAAAACAAATAGAGTTCACAATTTCAAAAAATTAAAATTCAAAGCCCCAAAAGTAAATTTGAAGCACACAGAAAGGCAGCATACCTGGAGAGTTCAATGTCCTGCCCATCATAGCAAATTCACTCCCTAATGCACCCTGTGCATTCACATACACTGGATGTTCTTTAGTCAGTTCAATCTTGTCTTTTTCTCCACTAATCATTTTCATCATGGTTTCCTGAAACCCATTTCTGATCTTCGCATCACCTTTAAAACTAGGACTGTAGTAAACAGATGGGTTCAGAAAAGCTGCAGCAGCATGTAGTGGAGAGTGAAGTTGCATATTCCATCTCCTATCAATAATTTCCCAAACTGGCATGTATTTTTCTTCAATTCCTTTGTACAATGCCTTGATTGCAACTTTTGCTCTCTCAATACCCTCATATATATAGCCCATAGCTGGCATATCCCCATCTACAATCCTCGGGACTTTTACAAGTGGCTCTGAGATACTTACAGCTTCATGTGCCGACTTCCAGAATCTATCGATGTACAGCAAAGACTTAATAACTTGGGCATCAGGTCTTCTACTGTAAAGTGATGATAGGTATTCAGTGTGGGAGAACATATGCTTCAAGTTGTCCTCTTGGATCACAATAGCCCTCAAAGAGAGGAAATTTGTCACACATCTATTCGTTCTTGGTCGAGTCAACTCCCTTCCACCAGTAAATTTTCTCATTAGATTTAGTATCCATGCATGACTGTATATGTACTGTGTGATGGTCCTTGCCTCCTCAATGACAGTACTGACTCCCTCCTGCTTACTGATATCCTCCAACATTTTATCAATGCAATATGATGCACATGGGCACCAAAATAGCGACAGGTACTTGGACATGAGAAGCCTACCTGCATAAACATAACTAGCAGCACTATCTGTGATAACTTGTACTACATTTTCCACTCCCACCTCCAAAACAATTGACTCAAGCAACTCAAATAAGTAATGGGAATCATCAGCGCGGGATGATACATCAACTGATTTGAGAAATAGTGTACCCTTAGGACATGTGACAGAAAAAACTACAATTGACCTGGACCGACCATCCGACCAGCTATCCAACAATATTGTGCAACCAGTTTCTTTCCACTCTTCTCTAAATTTCTTGTAGGTGTCACAGATATCCCCTTTCACTGTCTCCAACAGGCTAGATCTCAGTTGTTCATAACATGGAGGTTTGTAGCCTACCCCACACTCAGCAACAGCATCCACCATTGCTTGATAATAGATGGATTTAGAAGCACCAAAGGGAATTGAGTTGTGAAAGAAGAATCGAGCAATCTTTTTGTCGGCATCGTTCTGCTTTAAGTTCTGGGCATCATCCACAGGTGGCTGAGCACTTGGTGAAGGACGTGGAAATAATAGAGAAGGACAAGTGCTGCCGTGCTGCCCGCTAGTTTCAGGATTGGGATGAAAACCACCACTTGCAGATGAACTGTTTTGGGGGCCATTTTGTGCCCTTTCAATCACCTTTGGTTTCTTAGGAGTCTTCTGCTTTTTTGAGGTGCTTAAGATGCTATGGATCATGTCCCGTACTTCATTAGGTACCTCAGTGCATGGAACAATGTCTTTGTTCTTGATTTGAGCAAGATGAAATTTCATTCTGTAGACACCACCATTAAATTCCCTATGGCAGTAATTACATCTAACTTTCTGCCTTGTTGCATCAACCAAGACACAGTGTTCCCAACAGGCATCTCTTCCTCGCACCATTTTCCTGTATACAATATATGATGTTAGAACGATAATAAAATATGACAGAGACCAAAAAAAGCACCAAATAATAAGATAAAACAAAACACCTTAAAACTCAGAGACTTGAGCTGTTTCTCAATGGTGTTTTGGGTGGTCTTTTAGCAGGAGATCTCACAATTCGAGCCTCACTATGCCTGTGGTTCCATTATTAAACTTATTGTAATAGAATGACCAAAACACAAACACTCCGAAATATAAAGAATACAAGAGATTCGTTTTTTACCAACAGATAGTCCAAAGCTGAAATAGAACCTCAAAGCGCAAAGCACTCTTATAACCTAATGACTTTGAATCCTAAATGAAGACCAAAAAAAAAAAAAGAAAGGCATACAGTGCACAAGTTAAAATGCATGAGATAAAGTGTTATTCACTCCAGCTAGAAGAAGTATCATCTAGGTACAGTTTAACAATGAAGACTATTTTCTTGTCAATGTTAGAGGCATTTCTCAATGTCAAACTGAAGGCAAGCACTCTTGCTACATCTCCAATATAAAAATAGGTTCCTATGCCCTTTATCATCTCAATGTCAAACGCCTAAGACATTGTCAACAGTTGCAAAGCAAAGAGACACTATAAAATCATACAACAATGCGGTTCTAAGTTCAAAAAGTAGTAATCACAATTTCTTGGAGATGATTCCATGTAATAGCTCTAAACCTGATAAAAGAAGTTGTGTTCACAAGGGCACAGAGATAGGCAAGAAACATAATTAACATAGGCTACCACTAAAAGTGCCGACTTCATTTTCCTCATGACCAAAGCTGAAATTGTGAGTACTTTTTGAACTTTATGCACCCCAACACCATTAATATATGATGACAAAGAAATGATCCATTTGAAATGTAAATGATAAAACCAGACAACTAAGTCATAAACTTCACCTCACAGGCAATCAGCAACTCCCACAGGCAGTATCTGTGGTATTAAAATTTTAATTAAAAGAATAAAATCAACTACGAAATCTTGGCAAACTCTAGCATCCATACTCCTCAATGAGTTGTGATCCTAGAATGTAAGAACAATGTATCTGCTCAAATGCCACAAGGCATTCCTTGAAAGGATTATTTTTGTATGTGTATTGAAGTGCCCTTATTGCAAGTTAGAAAGATTGAGCTATGAAAACCAGAATTAATAATTTGGATGGAGCAAAACTTTGATATTGCATATACCTTTCAGATATTGCAAAAGAAAGTCATGGGACTTGTTGGAATTAATATAACAGGCTATGCATCGGCTTTGTTTCTTTGAATGGTTAACAGCAGACATTTCCTCTTCTCCGTACTCCATAAGTCCCATAGTGATGCAACTGGATGACAATATTGATGTCATTTTAAATGTTCAAAAGGCGCCCACCTTATGTTCTTCACTTGGTTATATTTACGATGCTCTGAAATGTTTTCCAACACATTTTCTACAGATTCCATGAAGAAGATAACTTCTGTTTCCAGATAACAAAACAGGTGACTATTGACTAGCTCCGCTTGCATATTCGTGAAAAACCCAGAAGACGGTCACATTCCTAGAGTCAAATTAGAAATAGAAAATCCCAAGACGAGTTTAAAAGTCCCAGCGCAAACGGGATGCCTCTCTCCTTTCGAAGAAGCCCACTAAGAGGGCCAACATTTTTTCATCGTTCAAAAAATGGAAACTTTTCAGCTGAATTAATGGTTGAACAGAGCGAAACATGAAACTAGCCAACTTTAAAGTTGCAACAATTAGGAGACGAATCGTGAAAAAACGGGTAATTAACACTAGGAAAAATTTTAGGGGGAAAGACAAGGAAAGGGCGAAAAGAGGAACTTCCGAAGAGGGGTCATCTAGGTACCTGGATCGTAGGGATCTTATTTCTCGGGCATTTGATGCAGAGAGGTCGGCGAGTCACCGACAAATCCGCGACGGGGAGATGGGTGACGGCGAAGCCCCGAGGAAATGAAACTCCGCGCCGATAATTTGTTGACCCTCGCGTGGTTCTCCAACAGCCCCGACGAGGTGCCGTGGAAATCGTCATGTGAAACTGTTTCCTCACGGTTGGGTCCCGCCATGATTCTTCAAGAATTTTCTCTTTTTTTTTTTTTTTGTTTGGTTAAAATTTTTAAAATATATTTTCTTGTACACAGATATTTGTTATATTGTTAATAAAAAAGGAAAATTAGTTCCTCTTATGTGTAGTGTTAGACGACCACATTGGTAAGAGTTCACATGGACTTTGGTCTCCAACAATCTACAACATGAGGTCCATGATGGCTTGTCCTAAATATTTCAATTTGATTAACACTTTCACCCTAAAAATTTAACTTATAAGAGTTAGTTTAACTACAATTAATATAAAATGTAAGTGGAGATCCCCCACAAAGAACCTTTTGCCTAGTAGTATGTTAGATTCTTTGTTCGATAACATTTATGATGTCATTACAAGAAAATAAACTTCTGTCAGCGATCTTTTTGTTAATGAAAGTCCAAAATTTGTTGGGAGAAGTTTTCCCAATAAAAAAAATCACTGACTTGTGTTTTCATTGTAGAACTTTTGTCAGCGAAATTGTAAATTCACTGACATAAATTAAAATCTTTGCCAACGAATCTGTATATTTGATGGCAGAGAATTTAAACCTTGAGTTTATACATCCGATCTCGGTCAATGAAATTGTAAATTCACTGTCATAAATTAAAATCTTTGCCAACGAGTCTGTAAATTCAATGGTAGAGAATTTAAACCTCTGCCAATGAATTTATATATCCGCTTAAAATTTTCTAGGGATAAAATGTCTTATTTATCGATGATTTGAAAATCCACTGGCAGAGGTATTTTATTAATTTTTATTTTATTTGAAGTTTTTCCAACAAAAAATTGAATTTCTAGGAAAACATAAAATTATAATTTTTAAATTTATATGCTAAAGTTGATATTTTTCCTATTTAATACAAATTTAATAAAAATATTAAAATATTCAATTGAATTATATAGTCAAATGTGTCTAACAAGAAAATTATATATAATAGTCCCAAAAATGTTTACAAGTTATATAAAAATTATAATTTATATAAAATATATATATATATATATATACACACCATCTGTTGGAGGATCTGAAAGAGGATGAAGTTCAATCTATCCCTTTTTCATCTTCCCAAAGGATGAAAGAAACTATAATCATTCAACTTCAAAATAACATAATCACACAAACTACCCATTTAACACAGAAAAATTCATCATGGAGGAAAAAGAAAGAAAGAAAGAAAGAAAAAAAGAAAAAAGAAGAAGGGAAGAAAGAAAATGAATGGACTGATAAATGAATGAATGAACACAAAAAGAAAGAGAAAGAAAGAAATAAGAAAAAAAGGGGAAAAGAAAAGATAAAGAAAGAAAAAAAAGGAGCATGGAAGAAGAAGAAGAGAATGAAAAAAATCAAATAGAAAAAGGAAAAGAATGAAAGAATGAATGAAGAAGTAAACAAAAGAGAAATAAAGAAAACGATAAAACAAGAAAAACAAAAGGTAAAAAGGGAAAGAAGAAGAAAAGAAAGACAAAAGAAAGGAAAGATAAAGAATAAAGAATAAATAATGAATGAATGAAGAAGAAATAAGAAAGAGAAAGAAAGAAATAAGAAACAATGGAAAAAGAAGTAAGTAAGAAAGATAGACTAAAAAAGGACAAGGGATGAAAGAAGAAGAGAAAAAATGAATGAAAGAAATAAAAAAGAAAAAGAAGGAGAAGAGAAGAATGAAAGAAATAAGAAAGAAAGAAGAAAGAAGAAAGAATGAATGAAGAAGAAAAAAGAAAGAAAAGAGAAAGAAGAAAGAAGAATAAAAGAATGAATGAAGAAGAAAAAAGAAAGAGAAGGAAAGAGATAAGAAAGAATGGAATAAGAAGAAAGAATGAAAGAAATAAGAAAGAAAAAAAAAGGAGAAAAGAAGAAAGAAGAAGAGAAATAAAAGAGAAAAAAGAAAGAAGAATAAAAGAATGAATGAAGAAGAAAAAAGAAAGAAGAATAAAAGAATGAATGAAGAAGAAAAAAGAAAGAGAATGAAAGAAATAAGAAAGAATGGAATAAGAAGAAAGAATGAAAGAAATAAGAAAGAAAAAGAAGGAGAAGGGAAGAAAGAAGAAGATAAAGTAAAAAGAAAGAAGAAGAGAAAGAAAGAATAAAAGAGATAAAGAAAGAAAGGAGAAGAGAAGAAAGAAAAAGAGAATGAAAGAATGAAAGAAATAAGAAAGGAAAAGAGAAAGAAAAGAGAAAGAAAAAGAAGGAGAAGGGAAGAAAGAAAAGGAGAATGAAAGAAATAAGAAAGAAAAAAAAAGGAGAAAGGAAGAAAGAAGAAGAGAAAGAAAGAATGAAAGAAATAAGAAAGAAAAAAAGGAGAAAGGAAGAAAGAAGAAGAGAAAGAAAGAATGAAAGAAAAAAGAAAGAAAAAAAGGAGACAGGAAGAAAGAAGAAAGAAGAAGAGAAAGAAAGAATAAAAGAGATAAGAAAGAAAAAGAAGGAAAAGGGAAGAAAGAAAAGGAGAATGAAAGAAACAAGAAAGGAAAAAAGAAAGAACGAACCAAGGAAAAATAAGAAAAATAAAAGGGAGAACGGGAAAGAAGAAGGAAAAATACGAGAAAAGAAAGATAGAAACAAGAAAGAAACAAATGAAGAAGAAAGAGAAAGAAAAAAAGAAATATAAAAGAAAGGATGAACGAGGAAAGAAAGAACGAAACAAGAAATAAGAAGGAGAAAAAAATAAAAGAAGAAAGAAGAAGAAAGCGAAAAAAAAGAAAACAAAATTCTTCGACACATTAAAAATATTTCAATATCACAAAAAGAAAACAACATGCTGACGGATTATCATTAACCCCCAAAGCTCCTAATTGCATACAAACCACACCCATTGCACTCCACTAGTAAAGACCACATCAAAGGAACCTAACAAGAACAAGGGTTTTTAGCAAGAGCCAGGATTCATACCAAGGGTTTGAAGGTATTCATACCATCATCCAGGGCTATGAAGGTATTCATACCATTTTACATGTATATGCATATAACTAATGATAAAGATCCTATGCTGGTAGATTAAGGTAGTACAAATTACACTTTGCCCTCATCCGGAGGAAAGAGAGAAATAATATAATTCACCACCCAACAAAACAAAAAGATTATTGATAGAAAATCAACACTGGCACTGGCTTCATATCGTGCCCTCTCATCTTTCTTTTATGTAAGAGACTTTGAATCACATTTCATGTGTTACCCTGTGCTGTTTCAGGACTTCTCTCCTCCACCACAATAGCCTTAAATCGCCTAGCACACCATATCAACATGAGCAGATCAGCAGCTGAAATGCCGGCCAACATGAAGAAGAACCAGTTCAAATGTCCATGGTTCAGGTTGGGCGGAATCCAACCTTGCCGACCACCTTTCGTCGTGATATCCATCGTCACCTTAATCAGCAAATCACTGAAGAAACTACCAATGGAGATGGACGACATGCTGAGAGCGATTCCTAAGCTTTTCAGAGCTTCTGGGGTTTGCTTCCCAAAGAAATCCATCTGCCCCACGTAGACCAATGCCTCTGAAAAGCCTACCAGGACGTATTGTGGGACTTGCCAGAAGAGGTTCAGAGAGCTGGACTGCTTTCCATCTTTTGTTACATATCTCAGTCTCTGCGTTTCGACCAGTCCTGCTGATAACAGAGAGAGTATGTTGAAGACTAAGCCGATTGCCATCCTTTGCATCTCGGTTAATTCTATGGGTTTTCTTTTGGTTATTTTGGCGTATAGAGGAGCTAACAGGGTCTGGTTGAAGATGATGAAGAAAGCGGTGCTGAGGATGTCGAAGACTGTCATGCTTGCTGGAGGCATGCGGAAGCTCCCAATGCGATTGTTCATACTCGCTCCTTGTTCTAAGAAGAGGGCTAGGATCAACATGAAGACGGTAGCATAGCAGATGATGCAGAACCAGATTGGAAGCAGCCGCAGCACACATTTCACCTCTTCTACTTGAGTGACTGTACATAGACGCCATGGGTTACGCGGCTCGATGTTGCTTGCATCCGAGATGGCTTCGTCTCCACTGGTGATGACTGCTGCCCGATCAAGGAACCTAATTTTTTAAGAAAAAGAAAAAAAAAGAAGAATCTGCTTAGTAATTAAATCTCCATTGCCAAAGTGGTTCTAGAATTGAGAACATGAAAGCAAGTTTTTTACTTGAAGTCTTCAGTATGGAGTATCTTTCTAACACCATTGTTTGGAGTTTCCATCCCATGGACCTCGTAGAGACCGAGTCCATTCTGAGGAAGCCGAAAGTTTATTTTCTTCAGAGCAGCCACGATCACTTGACAAAATCTAGGAAGAGGGTTTCCACAGGGCCTCATATACCGATATTTGAATGTCCCACTCAAGAAAAAACTGGCTGCAAGAAAACTGCTAGAAGCAGAGACCCAGAAACTCAAAACCCATTTGCCCGAATCCTCGAGGTATGCTAAAATGGTTTCGGAAAAGAGGGAACCTAAATTGGTCGCTACGTAGTAGAAACCATAGAATGATTCCCTCGAGGGTTTCTCCTTCGAATCGCTCTCTTCGAATTGATTTGACCCCAACGTGGCTAGGGATGGTTCATATCCGCCATTTCCAAGAGCAATCAGGTACAAAGAAATGTAGAATACTACAAGCTCCATTGATGAATGGGGTTGGCAGAAGAATTCAACTTTGCCACACCCAGAAGGTTGAAGAAGAAAGAAGTAGGATGAAGACGATAACAGTGCCAGACCCTGTGAACAACCAAGGGATGATAATAGAGTAAGAAACATATACATAGAAATAAAGAAGAGGAAGTAAGCTTTTTTAACAACTGAAGTGTATTTTGATATTCTCAAAAGGCATTCAGGAAAAATGTATTTGATTTGTCTCTTGGAACATGTCAAATCATGTTGGGGATACCTTAGAAAGAATAAAAATGTTCATTACAAGCGTGCAAAAATTAGATAACTGTTATAAATTTACTGTATAACAAAGGCATCAAATTAGTAAAGAAAATTAAAATCTTTTAGGGTCTGTTTGGAACCCCTAGAAAAGAAAAAAAAATGAAAATTTGACCATTAATATTCCCAAAAATAGTTTGTGAAAACGAAAACTTTTCACTGACTATGGGATAATGATGATCAAATTCTCAGTTTTTTTTCTTTTTTTTCTTTTCTTTTCCATGGGATTCCAAACTGACCCTAAAAGTCTAAAAAAAACTGGCCTGGAGTGGAAAAATTCCAGTCAAGAAGTATTAAATAGAGGTTGAATCATTGAAGTTTCTTCTACTTTGCATCAAAGTTCTCAATTATCAAAACCAAATAAAAGAGAGTGTAGACAGCTGACCAACAATAAGATCGACTGGAATACTAAACAGGTCTTGTACATTCCCCAGTAAGAGTCGCTCAAGAACGCTCCAACTAGAGAGAAAAGATGCACTGAACCCATCCACCTCGTGAAAGTGGTGGCAGCTTCTGCATTCGTTTGCCTCAACACCCGAGTAGAGAAAAGCACCAAATTCACTTCTACTCCCACAAACGCAAGAGCAGCAAATCCATGACTCACTGTTCAATTGAAACAAAAACAAAAACAAAAGAAAAAGAAAGGATGAGTTTGATGAAAGATTTGCGTGAACAATTATTCAAACTGCGAAAAACTTCTGAAGAAAGCTATGAATGTTCCGATGTTAATGGGTTAGAAGAGAAGACTTTCAGTCGTTTAAGCACTCTGCAACGTATTTACAGTCATCCATCTAAAATGGGGTTCTTCAATAAAGATTGGCTGGTTGAGGGAATGCGTCCAAATGAATATCTGGAGAAGACGACGAAGCAGACTAGGAGACAAGAGTCATGAAAACGATTCCTTACATACAGCCATGGCAGATAACTTTCGTGTACTGTAACCAGATGAATGGAAATGTGAAAAAGCTTTCCTATCAAACAGATTCTACGTGAAAGAATACCTAACAGATAGATCACTGATCTCCACCTTCCTACTTTTGCTTTAAGGCAGGGCTTGCCATACCAGTCAAAAGTGCCGTCTCTGGTATATCTGTCGCCATGAGTAACTGTTTCAATAGCCATGCTCGCACCAATTTCCGGGCCGTTCTCCAACTCCTGCAGCAATGAATCCTTCCACCGATTCAACAGAGAGATTCATCAAGAAAACAACCCAAAATCATTCGAAGCAATGCTATCTTCACAAGCATTTGCCCTTAAACAGCAAGAATTTAAAGATACTATACACCTAACAGTCAAAGAAGTGATATACTGTTTACAGCAAGTGGAGTTAAATAAAACAAGCCAACGAGGTGTTTGCTATTACCATTTCGACGCTTTGGCCGATATTTGAGGCTTCACGATTGGGCTCTTTTAACATCGCCATGGAGATCGAAGTAAACCGGTAGAAACAGGAAGAGAGATTTGTTTCCGCACAATGAAGAAGAAGAAATACTCGGGGGTTTTTATAAAGCAGGAGTGGAGTCGGTGGGATTTGATGCGGCCCTATGAGACCGCCATTCGTCCAGAGGAGCTGTAACCGCGGCATATCCCCCCTCCACTTTGCTCTTGCATTCACTGCATGCGAGCTGCCTGAGCAAATGCAATAATAAGGTTTCCACATTTGAGATTACAGGAAATTTCCGCTAAGGAAAAAGACAAGGAGGGAGATATCTGTAGATTTTGAACGTTGTCTCTCGTTATTTAAGCTTTTACTTAATACAGAGAGATTCAGTAAGGATGAATTGAATGCCTGTTCAATGTGGCGTTTCTGGGTCCCGAGACTGCGCTGGCATGGCGGACTGAACAATGCTGGACTTTTTTTTCTGCTTAAGCTCTCCGTTAACTGTTGTTGCTTTAAGTTTTTGAAGTTTTTTTTATAAAAAAACCAATTTTTGCCTTCACATTGTTACAAAGATATATAGTTCTTAAGAAGAAGAAAAGTATCATTTCGCTTCAGATTTATTCTTTTATATAGTTCTTCCGCAATACATTAACTACGACGATAACTCTCTAGGAGATTACATAAAGACATCAACTGAAGTGTTTCGATATCACCTTTCACATTGCTGCAAAGACATATAAGTTGCAAGGGATAGAAAAGAAATAGGTAGCATCTGTAAACTAATCTCAAGGAGATCATCCCCGACCATTGACCAAACCATGCATACCAGAGCCTAAAATCTTGTTTCAGACTTAAGTCACAAGTTAATTTCAGGTACATTAGTTGAAGAAAATTTAATGACAAGAAAGCAATTTACTATCAATGTTGTTATTTAGTGGAATATTTTCTTTCTCCAACTCAATCTCAAAAATCTGAGTGTTTGGAGTCTTTGTTTTGGCTCCTACAAGTAAAAAGATAATTTTGGGAAAATAAAATGATGAACCCTAGAACTGTACCAATCCAAAGTTGCATTGCTTTTAAAATCTTCAAGTCCTTTACTTGAAAAAACATAAATGAAACTTAATGAAAAGATAGAGGAATGTAAAATGAATGATGTTACTACTTATGAACATTTTCTTTTATGCATGGAGACAGATAAAAAGAATATCTTGGAAATATAAGTGAATTTCTTGAACACGAATCTTAATTTTTATTTTGTTTATTTTAAGTTTTTTTATAAAGAAAGAAAACAAGTATTTCCAAAATAAATGCATTAATGATTACAAAGATCTTGAGTTGATTAGTTAGGAAACTAGTTTCTTAGCTTGAGTAGTCATTTTAAATGGATTTTGGCCCTAACTTCACATGGTATTTGAACAGGTATTCATACGTAGGTCTCCATCCAAATTGTCCACATGTAGGAACTACAAAATAAGGCATACATATGAGGGAGTCTTAAAGAATAGTCTCATATGGATCTGTGAGTACAAATTATCTTAGGTTTATTAGTTGGCATAGAGGTTTCCTAACTTGGCGACTCATGTTCAAATTGACCTTGGATCCGACTTCATAAACTTCACAGTAGGAGTCGACCCCATCAAGTAAATAGAAAGAAAAAGTGAATTGAACTTTAGTTACAATACCTTTTAATAATAATAAAAAAAAAGTGAACCCTTGTACTGAAGAACATATAGTAGGAGTCGAGTACATGGGAGGAGTTGACCTCATCTGAGTGAAATACAACAAAAAGGACTCGACTCCACCTAACAGTAAGTTTTGAAATGAAAAAAAAAAAGTCAACTCTTGTATGGCACAAAAGCAAGAGTCAAATCCTGGGGAGGATTCGAGTACAAAAGTCGTTGGAACAAACAAGACTCTATCCCAAACATAGAACCTAACAGCATGCTAGAAAAGAATTCAAATCTTTGAATGTATGACTCAAATCTGAAAGTTGTAGGTCTTCAAATATTGTAAGTGGCCTAATAAAAAGTTCAGCAGTAAAAATATGATTTATTATTTTTTATTATTTTTGGACCTAATTTATACCTATCATGCTAAACTCCAAAATATTTATATCCATTTATATAATGACTAATTTTTTGAACGTTGAAAATTGTGCTATATAAACGAAACTCGCCCAAATTTTTTGAAATATTGGTGCCTACATGAATTTCAAAGCTCCCAAGTGCTTCCACTATTATTTTCAAGTCATAGCTTTCTCAAAAATTCGATTTGAATACTTAGTTTCTTGATTGTTGAGTGATTATCAACTGATCTTCATATCATATTAGGTTCAGAATCTTCATATTAATAGTTTTATAGTTGGCTCTCTCATAACCAACTTAATATTGTTTTTAAATGTCATTCACTTTAATTTTAATCATTAGAGCTATTGAATTGCTAATAGATTTACCTAAAGATTGGGTGTAATTTTATTTTGAGTTTGATTATTATATTTGCCTATCAAAAGGCACAATTGTGCTTTAACTAGATCAAGACTTGTATAAATTGCTTAACAACTATTAAAAACCCTTAATTGGGTCTAGGTGCACGTACCTAGTAGTTGTTAAACATAAATCCCCGAGCATTGTACATGTGTTGTAATTAACGTCTTTACTGTGAATGTCTTAATTAGGTTAATTTTAGTGGATATTTTAGTAATAGGGTAAGGGCAACTTGGGAGTACTAGAGTAGCAATCTGAATTATTGATTTTGAACCACTACAAAAATTGAGGTGTAGTGAGTGATTGATTGTCTACACAATTAAAAAGCTTATTGGTTGTTGCTTTAGTTATGAAATTAATATCTAGGTGAACTGAAGTTTAAAGTTAGCCTTAGAAACTCGATAAACTTATTTGCCTCTACCTCTAAGTTTATTCTAACTTTATAGTTGAAGTGTGATGATTACAATATCAATAATGCCCTTAGGGCTACACCTTTTACGAGAAAGAAGACATAAAAGGATAGATGTCAACTTGTATAATTACAAAGTTGTGCCACCTCTTATCGAGGAGTTATTCTATTTACCATAATACCACCCTACACATGTGGGTATCTTTAAATACTCTCAACCATAAAGAGAGATGCTATTATTTTTCCAATTACCAACCTTATACAATCTTAATGAGTTTACATTGAATTCCTAGCCTTATGTTATAGTTGTTTAAAAATTAATAATAATACACAATAATAAAAATTGATAATTAAAACACCATAACTTAAAAATAATTTATTTGAATTGTAATTCCAATAGAGATATACATGTTACTGATCGAGCTCAATCACATATTTGATGAGGTGACTACATATAATTGATGTAGAATGATAACATAAATTTTTTTAAAGAATAGGTAGAATAGCCTTCCTAGATCTTGTCAGAGTGTGGATAGATTTTTGCTTCTCCACTTCCATTTGTTGGCAAGAGAAGATCCTTTTATCTTGTCCTCCATTGTGTGGACTGAGCTCTCTTGTTCTCATGAGGGGAGGGGGTGGAGCCTTGCCCTCCCCCTTCTATACAATGTTAGGGGAGAGCCCTCACTCTCACTCTTCTCCATCATCCAAACTTGCCCCCCAATTCTATGGAGGGGGTAGAGCACCCTCTCCCTCTCTTCCATTTCTTGGTAGGGTAAGACCCTTACCCTCTCCTTTGTTGGATTAAAGGGACATTATGATACATTATAATATAGAAAGAAGCATCCGAGCCGAATCCCTCCCCTTGACTCAACTCATCTTGTCTAAAATCCGGTGAGTCGGAAAACCATGATTTGTGACGTGGCAGCCATATAGATTTCCAATGCCCCAGCTCAAGTAAGGTAAGTACGAATCGTACAAGTGCATTTTGATAATCACGGCCCCCGTTCATCGACCTGAAGGCGGGAACTACTGAGGACTGCAGCTTTGGTTCAGATAACTTTCTCCTGCTCATGTCTGCTCTCCTCCGCCGACGCGTGCCCGCCTTCTGGTTTTCAAGGTCCATCTCCCGCCGATTCGCCTCGCGAAGCGTATTTGAGCCGTCTGTAGCAGCGGAAAGTGCAGAAACAGGCCTGTATGGATTCGAACTTTTGAAGACCCCAAAAGGCTTCCGGTGGTTTGCTGATGAAGCTATCCAGAGGTGGATTGTATGTCTTTTAACTTTTTGTTTTCTGGTATTCTACCAAAGTCATTGCATCTCAATATCTGTGCTTCTGATCATGGTTCTCAGGTCAGGGGAACTTGTTTCTTATATTTCTCGACTGCCACCGTCGGCAGAAATTGTTCGTGCCATGGATGAGATATCGGATACAGTATGCTTCCGCCGACTTTCACATTTAGTTTTTCTCTTTTTCATTGTTTTAGGTAGTTTACAGTGTGGTCAGTGGATTACTTTGTTAGGTATGCTCTGTAGTCGACTCTGCCGAACTCTGTAGAAACACTCACCCTAACAGGTAACTAAATCTGCGACCTAGTGCATCTCAAGATTGTTGCTCCACATTGATGTTCTTTTTTTCTTTTGTTGTTTAAGTTGTTTCTAATGAGTCCTATTATCTTATAGAGAATTCGTTGAGGAGGCTAACAACGCATGTACAAAGATGTACGACTATTTACATGTAAGATGACTTTTAAAAAAATATTTATATATATCTTTGAAGTTCTCATTTGTGATTGTCTTTTTATCGTCTTAAAAATGGTGGCTAAAGATTCGAGATTCAGGCTTTCAGAAATATTTGTAGCATTTGCACTAGCAATTGTGCTAAATGGTGAGCTTTTGATATTCTATCTATGGAAAGATTAGGTGTGTCTGGAAGCAACCTTCTTCTGTAATGAATCCCAAAAATATTTTTTTTCTTCTTTTCTTTGTTCTGTTCATTACAATTGTTTTCTTTCGTGGCTGATATCGCTTAAATCTAATTAATTTAAGCACCGATGACATGTATCATGTCCTGTTGCTAATGTTGATTTAGCTTGGCAGACTTTAAATACCAAGCATGATTTGTATAATGCTGTCATAAGAGCTGAGCAAAGTGGAAATCTTCAGACAGAAGAAGCTCAAAAGGCAGCCCATACTCTTCGTATTGACTTTGAAAAAGGAGGCATTCATCTTTGTGCTGGTATATCTGTTTTCTGTTGAAACCATCTTGTAACTTATGAAAGTGAGAACACCCTCATGTGATTGTTTTTAAATATAAAATGTCTCATCCCTGCAGAAAAATTGGATCGAGTTAATCAGCTTAACAATGAGATAGCTCGGTTAGGCAGAGAGTATGTGCTTCATACTTTTGAAGAAAGTCAAATTCAATGTTATTTCTTTCTGTCATGTTTTGGATATCTCTCGTATTATTGACCGTGTATGAATCTGGGACTTTTTTATGTATTATATCTCATTTCTATACTGTTCTCTCAGGTTCAGTGAAAATATTGCCATTGATCCAGGTTCTGTGGATGTCTATCCAGCTTCACATATTCCCAAAAGTATACAACATCTTCTTCGACCAATTCATCGTAACACATCGGGTACAGTGAACCACCAGTCCAAAGAAAAGGGATTTCGGATAAGAACTGACCCTGGTACTCTATCTACCGTATTGAAATGGACAGCAGATGATGATGTAAGTTTTACAATTTGGTTTAGTTTGTCAAAGAATATTTCAGTTTTCTATGTTCACATTTTATTTATATATTTATTTGCCTTGTTATCATTGCCATAATGAGTGGCTACCTCTTTAAACAGTCAATATATGGATGTATGCAACTTTCTGCTAGACAACAAAACAGTGTAGCAGTTTTTTTTGTTTTTTTATTATCAATTACACAGTTTTATTTATCAAAGTTTATTGTGTTGGTAACTGCTATTATTGTTTATTTAGTTTAGGAATGATATTAATCATACAAGCTGAATAAATGACAAAAAGGTCAAGTTTTTTGTTGAGAGACGTGAGGTTAAGGACATACTTGTATCGCCCTTAGTTAATACCCTTTATAAGATTTGGGGATAGATTAGAAAATTCATTAAAGTGCTTTTTAAGTTTTTTGGTTTACAAAGGGGCCATATTATATTTTAGCCCTAACTGATGTACTTGAGGAGGGATAGGTTATTCCCTAATCTCCTCTTTTCTTCTAATTGAAGTTGACTGCTTCTGCTGGTTTTCTCCCCAGTTTACTCTTATCTCCTTTTTCAAGATTTGATTTTTACCACTTTACATTGTATCAAAGCAAGCCTCGATCTAATCTAGGCCTTCATTTTCGTCTTTTTGTTTCTTCTTTCCATTTTCTATCTCTTCTCCAGCACCTGCAGTGGCCACTTTCCTCTTGTTTTCTGGTCTGTGCAGCCTCTAGGTTGTAGTATTAGATTCAAAACCATATGGTAATGATTTAAATGCCTATTTTTTCAGCCTTTTTTCATGGTACCAGCCTGCTGCCTACTGCCTGTGAATGGTCTTTGAGGTAAAAGGAAGGATTTTTATGCCTTACATTTGTTTAACTAAAGCATACAATTGTTTGAAAGTTTACAGGTTTTAAAACCTAGAACCCTATTTGCATTGTGCTGCACTCCAGATTGGTATTTGGAGGATGATTGATCTAAACTGAAGGCTGAAGTGTGCTTCTGTATCGGATACTCTTATATCATTCTGTATGGCTGAATCTTCAGACATTAAACCAATAAAGGTATATGACAAAGATGGAAATATCACCCAGATTACTCCAATTTCCTTTTGGAGCCAAGGAAAATTTGGATTGCTTGGGCCCACACTACATTTCGTTACTGAAGCTCCTCCAAATCCTAGGACAGAACAATGGGATCAAGAAAACTATACTATTATGACATGACTTTTAAATGGAATCAGAGATTGTGAATCAAGTGATTTATAATATGACTGCAAAAGGAATTTGGGATGATGTGGAGAAGAGATCTAAAATCCAATAATATGTTCTCGTATCTTTGATCTTTATGTTAATACAAAAAGGGGTGATAAGCCGCTTGTTGAGGTGATTGGGGGTGTTGATTGTATGTGGCAAGAGGTTCTTTTATATCATATCAACAAGAGCTGGATAAGCAAAGGGAGGTGGAGACTCTCAATGTGGTTAGTTTACATAGTACCTTGGGTCCAGAGTTTGATTCAGTTTGAGCACAACGACTGGTCAGCACCACTACTCCTTCGTTTGAGGGGACTTCTGCTGCCTTGTTGGGGGCAAAATCTATAGTTACTCAACCCTCTAAGACTACTTCAAAAGGGGATTCATGGCTGCCTTAAACATAAGTATACAGTCTAGTAGAGGCTGAGAAGGACATCGGAGAGGTAGAGACAGGAATCAAGTAGTGGGAAGAGGCAGAGACAGGAATCAAGTAGTGGGAAGAGGCAGATGAAGGGAGGGGGGATGCATCATCCCTTTCTGCCATATATACATTGTGGTTGGGGGGGTGCATCATCCCTTTCTGCCATATATACATTGTGGTTGAACTAAATCATGAAGTGTTGGGATAAATTCAGCAAACCTGAATGGTCACATCGGGTCATACAAGAATCTGGGACCTCCTCTAGAAATAGTCAAGGATTAGAGGAGTTTATGGTTACAAAAGATCAACTACAAAAAGTTAGTCAATCAATTTGTGCAATCTAGCGGTCTTCAAGCCACTAGTTTCTCCCTTGCAAGTGCAACCATTGCCCATACAGGTATAACATCTAATGCTTTGATTGCCTCTACTAGTTATTTGTGGGTTACAAATTTCGGGGCCTCTGCTCACATGATAGGTTACTCTAATCTTTTAATCTTTTTGGATCATAAGAGTCCATAGGATTTGTTTCATTACCAGATGACTCAGAGTCAAAGATTTGTCGTTGTGGTGTAGTTAAGGCGACTAAGTATCCATCATTGTCATCTGTGTTTTGTGTTCCTAAATTCCTTATTAGTTTAATGTTTAATAGTGAGCTTACGAAATCCCTTAATTGCTCCATAACCTTCTCTCCTTGCATGTGTGTATTTTAAGACCAAGAGGAAGTAGACAATTGGTTGAGGGCTCGAAAGAAATGGATTTTACTACTTAGATTGATGTGGAAGGCCATCAATTACATGTTGTTAAATCTGTGCCAGACGTTTATTAGCGGCACTTACGGCTTGGTCATCCTTCATCTACTAAGTTGTGTCTTTTTCTTCCTTTCCTTGGACAAGATGTCTTGTTTGAGTGTGAAGCTTGTCAGTTGGGAAAGCATCACCGGATTGTCTTTCCTTCTAAAGTCAATAGACAAAGTTCTTCTCCATTTGTTGTAGATCATTCAAATATATAGGGTCTAGTTAGAATTAAGAGTTTACTTACTTTAAAGTATTTTGTTACTTTTGTGGAAGACTTTAGAAGAGTCACACGGTCATTTCTTCTCAAAAACAAGTCAAAAAAATTGGATGTATTCAAATATTTCTACATGGAATTAAAAGTTCAATTTTCTTCTCAAATTGGTATCTTGGGTTCAAACAATGCAAAAGAATATTTGAATATTGCATTTCAATCTTTTTGTTGCCTCAAATGGAATTATTCATCATACCTCTTGTCCCTACAACCCACAACAAAATGGGATTGCTGAATAAAAAAATAGACATTTACTTGAGGTAGATCAGGCTTAGCTTTTACATACGAATGTTCCTAAACTGTATTGGGGAGAAGCGGTTTTGTCTGCTTGTTACTTGATTAATCAGCGTTCATCTACCGTCTTGCAAGATGCTATTACCTTTCAACTTTTGTGTCCTGATCAACTACTAAGTGTTCACTTGTGTGTGCTACGTTCATTCCTTTTCTCCCTTTTGAGATAAAGTGTCTCCTTGTATAGTGAAGTGTCTTTGTTGGGTATTCTCGAGTTCAAAAAAGATATAAATGCTATGCTTATTAAATAAGAAATTGGATGTTTCTGTTGATGTCACATTTTTTTAGTAGGCAACCTACTTTTTGGTCCTGCTAAGTCCCTCGATGATTCTCTTGTTCTTGCTCCTCTTCCCATTATGTGTGATATTGGTCCTTCTATGTCTTCCCCTCCATTGTCTAAGCCACTACAGGTCTACAAATGCAGGCCAAGCAACCTGCTGTAGTTTCACTGCCTCCTACACTGACAGAAATAATTACTCCTACAAAACCCTCTACATCATGTGATTTGTCTGGAGATCCATGATCTGATCCCACTTTTGATCTGCTTGTTACCCTATGGAAAGGTAAAAGGTCTTGTACCCCACATCCTATTTCTGATTTTGTTACATATAGCTCTTGTACCTAACATTCTATTTATGATTTTGTTACATATAGATCTTGTACTCATGATCCCATGTCTAATTTTGTTACATGTAAATTCTTGTCTCCTTCCAATGCCAAGTTTGCTTACGCATTGTCTGCCTTGACTTTTCCTTCTACATATTTGATGGCTCTGGGTGACACTAAGTGGTTGTGGGCCATGGAAGATGAAACAACTACTCTACAATCATAGAGGATGTAGGAGTGTTGTGATTGTCCTCCAAATGTGATCCATGTTGGTTTTAGGTTGGTTTATGATATTAAATATCATGCAGATGGTTTACTAGAGAAAGTATAAGGCTCGGCTAGTTGATAAGGGCTACAGATAGACATACAAAGTTGATTACTTTGGTACTTTCTCTCCAGTGGGTCGATTGAATTCCATCTGTATCCTCTCCTACTTTCCATTGCTATAAATAAGGGGTAGTCTTTGCACCAATTGGGCATTAAAAATACTTTCTTATATGGAGATCTCACTAAAGAGATATACATGGAGCAACTTCTAGGGTTTGTTGCTCAGGGAGAGGTGTATAAGGTGTGTAGGCTAAGGAAAGCAATCTATGGGCTGAAATAAAGCCCTCTTGTGTGGTTTAGGAAGTTTAACAATATTGTGATGGAGTTTCGGTTTAGGAGAAGTTATTTTGATCACTTCATATTTAGCTGGAAGTTTTATTTTGATAGTATATGTTGATGATATTGTCATATCAGGAAGTGATTCCAAGAGTGTTGATATACAAAGGCCTATTTGAAGACAAAATTCCCGACCCAGGGTTTGGGTAGATTAATTTTTTTTTTGGGCATTGAAGTTGCTCGAAACAAAGGAGGCATGGTTCTTACCCAGAGGAAGTATATTCTTGATTTGTTGATGGAAACTGGTCTGTTGGGGGCAAAACCAGTAGAGTCTCCTATCGATGTGAGCTTGGACTTACGTGATGTAAGTAGTCCAAAAGTAAAGGATAAGGCTATGTATAGAAGGCTTGTTAGGAAGTTGTTATATGCTGCCATTACTCACCTAGACATCTTCTATGCTATAGATGTGGTAAGTCAACTTATGGAAGACCTGAGGTCTGCTCATCTTGATACTGTTATGAGAATTGTTAGATACCTTAAAGAGCTTGAAGTAAAGGATTGAAGTATGTGACTCATCATCGCTTAGATGTGATAGGGTACTCAAATGATGATTATGCATGTTCAAAACTTGATAGAAGAAGGTCTGTTACTGGTTATTGCTACTTTGTTGGAGGTAATCTGGTCATTCAGAAAAGTAAAAAACAGACCTAGTCGCTCAGCCTAGTGCTAAAGTAGAATACCAGACAATGGCACATATAACATGCAAATTAATGTCAGTTAAAGCTTTTATGGTAGAAATTGGTTTTCCAATTAAGGAACCAATTGAGATGTTATGTGATAATAGAGCTACCCTTTTTCATCGCCAGCAATTCTGTCTTTAAGGAATGCACGAAGCTTATTAAAGTGAATTGCCATTTCATCAGAGAATTTGTAAGAAATGGAGTCATAGCTACTCATAATGACAAGTCCTCTGAGCAACTGGCTGACATCTTTACGTACACACTGATAAGAAGAATTTTTGGATATTATTTAATAAGCTGGGGTTATTTGACTTGTATGCCCCAGCTTGAGGAAGTGTGTTGAGAGGTGTGAGGTTAAGGGCATATTGTAATTAGCCCATAGTGATTCACTGTATAAGACTTGGGGGTAGATTAGGAAGTTAATTTAAAGTGCTTTAAGTATAGTAGTTTATAAAGGGGCAATATTGTCTTTTAGCTTTAACTGATGTACTTGAGGGGAGGGATCAATTTATCCCTAATCTTCTCTGTTCTTTTAATTCTTCTTGCCAATTTCCTTTATCCCCTTCTTCAAATATTGGTTTTTACCACATATGTATAGATCTCAAACACTTGGAAGTTGTTTGTCAGAGTTCTCTATTTTTTTTTGTTTATCCTTTTAGGCTTTAGTATAAAGTTTACTCTCATTTCTCCCTTCTCTAAGTAGTACAGCCAGAAGATTCGAAGCATTTGAATGAAGATTCATTTGGCAGGGTCCTTCAAATGAATTCAAAATCCAGTGTCAACTGGAGGACATATTTATTCAAAAGAATATGAGAGAATTGGGGATACAACACTTCTGGACCATGAGCATAGCTCTTCTTGTGATGTGGTTGTGTGAGTGGGGCTTGAGAGCATGTCCACTGGTTAGACCTATACTCCCCCCATCTGGTCTGTCCAGTTCTCACACCACTGATTTTAGTTGGCTCTACAAGTGGATAATTTTGTACTCACTAATCTACGTGGGACTATTCCTTAACAGCTATCATGCGATAACATATAACTATTCGCTGACATGATAATTATTAAAATGATATTTTCTAGTTGAGCAAGATCGTTGCTCCTCTAAGTGAGCTTGACTGCCTCTGGTTTCATAACTGAAACCGCTAAATGAGCTTGAATGCCAATGGTTTCATTACTCAAACCAAGTATTAATTTGCAGCTCCTGTAGAAGGAGCTTACCAAAAAATAGTTATCTTAGTTTCCTTTAACGTTGGCATGTTCGGTGATGAATTATTTATTTTTTTAAGTGAGAAACTTAATCCCTATGTTCTGAAGGACATGCTGTGGAAGTTTCTAATTTTCATCTTGATCTTTCAAGAAGGAACTGTTACTTTTTTGTGATTTATGTCGACACCCAAAAATGACTCTAAGATGTCCTGAATCCTTCTTGTTTTCCCCCTCCAATGTGGTGCAGCATCTGTACTGTTCTTTAATTTTTTTATTCTTGTTCCCTTTAACTTCTTTTTGCAGCTCTTTTTTGGTTGTGTTTAATTCAGCTTCAATATCTGGTGAACATGTGTACAGATTCGGAAGCTGTCATACATTTCAGGCAACTCTGTTCCAAAAGCAAACCTTAAGGTTCTCGATCGACTGATTGCAGCTCGTGATGAGCTTGCTCAGGTGAAAGATATGCATGTTGACTTCTTTTATTTTAGATTTGGCATGCTTTTAGCATGCACCACTCAGCAATTTGTGTTACTGGCAGAATGTTCTAAGAAATTCTGATTGGGTTCAGGACAAATGCTACGCTTTATCATATGCCATTGACATTCTTTGTTGAAGATTCATGCAGATAATGGGCTATAAATCTTATGCGGAATTTTCAGTTCACCCAAACATGGCATCATCTCCAGATGTAATCATGTCCTTTCTCAAAGACTTAAGCAAGGTTGTCGAAGCTAAGGCTGATGAGGTATTCTAGCTTGCCAAACCATTTTTGTCTGCTTCAGAATATTGCCTCTCTGCATTTAAAATTCATTATTCAATTTTACTTGTCTGAATTTAAAATTAATATTTCAATTTTATGTACTTTTTCCCATCTTTTAATCACTAGGAATTTAAGGCCATTAGAGATTTCAAGAGGAAAATATGTAATGAGAAAAGTGTGGATTTGGAGCCATGGGATGAAGCATACTTCACAGAAATGATGAAATCCTCTTCCTTCAACTTAGATTCCTCTGTAAGTTGGCCAATGCTGTTTGGTGGTGTCAAGTATTCTTCTATGGAATTGTTCCCGTATGGATCAATGAGATAATTTGTTCTTATACTCAGTTCCTTTGTACTATGAGCAGGTTGTGGCATCGTATTTTCCCCTTACTCAATGCATTGAAGGTTTAAAGGTGTTAGTAGAGTCATTGTTTGGTGCAACGTTCCGCACAGTTCCTCTTGCTCCAGGTGAATCATGGCATAGTGATGTGCTTAAGTTGTCACTTCATCATCCAGAAGAGGTAAATTTGTTAGTTAATATAGTCTTCAGTTACAGAATCCATGACTTGTTTCTTGCAAGATAAATGCCAATATTGGAAAAAGAAAGAGGGACTCATGGATATGGATAGAAACCCCTTTTTTATGACAATGAGAAAAGAGTATGCAATAAAGAAACTCCTGAAGGAGGAAAGGTACAACTAGGAGGTTTAATAGATACAATTGAACTCTAAAAACAGAGAGAAACAAGACTCAAGGGGGAGAGAGGTGCCGACAGCAAGGTGTTGTTGGTGATCCCTTCCCTGGCCAATGCATTAGCAATGCTATTGGCACTGCAAGGAGTAGTAGAAAAAAAAGGTTTGATGCCTACATGCCCTTCAAAGGGGTTTGATACTTGATGGCTAGTGGAATTGTAACGTGTTGTTAAATCAGCAAGCAGCTTGCCTGACCAGTTAGCTGAAGGACGTCTCTCTCCTATCATAATCTAAGGGTCATCCTTGTTGTATCATTCAAGTGTACTAAGGCTCTACACTCTAGCTTGTATTTAAGCCATCATTAATAAAACAAACCACAATTTCTGTAAAAAAAAAAAACTGTATACCCTTGAAATATCACATTAATACCAGTTTACCACTGTTATGTCACCAAAAATATCTATACATCTCTGTAATTACATTTTATTAGTTAACTATAATTGTGGCACAAAAGAGCAACATACGTCTCACAAAAATTACATTATGATGCTCTTATGATGTGCTCTCATTCAGTGTTTGGTTATACAACTGATGAAAGGACATTCCCATAAAAAAACATTGTAGTGGGTGGAAACAGTTACTTTGCCTCCACCATCTCTTCATCTGAGGCATCATAAGCAATAGATTGTTCTTGACTAAAGGCTGTCATTATGCTTGCTGATAAGGCATCACAAGAGATGTGAAAGACCTATAAAAAATCTGTTAGCCAAAACATGGTTGCTTGTGTCATCCTTTATTTCATTGAAGGCTAGTCATTGCCTTGTGCCAGTACTTCCTTTCTTGATGTGATTTGTCCTAAGAGTGGTAATGGTGTTGAGACCACCAATAAACCTCTGTGGGAAATTTACTAGACTCTGGAAACCCCAACCTCATACTCCTTAGAAGGTTGAGGCCAATAACCTTAGTCATCTAGAGAACAGCAAATACATCCTTATTATGGTTACAAGATTTTTTCTATTTTCTTATATAGCATCTAAAAAATATTTATTATGGTTAAGAAGCCTCAGCTGTTTCACAGCTTGGTTTGCTGACTTAATTTTGGTCCACAACCACAAAGAACCATGTTTTCATGATCTCTTGTAGCTTTTGTATCATGTCCTTTAACAAATTTTTATTCTCTTTGCAACAATCATTGTTAATTCAAGTTCAGAGTTGTTGCAGGGCTTTTTGGTCATTTCAATTTGTGATTTTATTTAGAGTTTCTTTGCTTTCTAATTTTGGTGCCCATGCTATTTCCAATTGGTTTTTATACTAGTAGGTAAATCAAATTCACATGCTTAGAGAGATATCTTGTTACGGAGGTCTCCTGGAAACACTGGTAATATGGTGATTGCGGGTTACGTAAAGCCAAATTGCTTACGCCTCTCTCATCTCTTTGAGCTTTTTATAAGTGACTTTCCTCCTGCTTCATGTTTTAAATTCATTGGAATTGAATCTGGATTACAGACCTTAGACAAGTAGATCAGTTGTAGCTTAGGCAATTCTTGGTGAAAATTGATGTAAAAAGGAATATAAATATTATGCATGGAAGGGAACTAAATAATTGTGGTTGTCTTAACTTAGGATCTTATATTTTAAGCTTTTTCCTTGTAATAATGCTTGTTATTCTTTTGCTGTGTTGATTTATTAGCTAACTGTATTTACAGCTGCCTGTTTTCTTAAGAGTTCTTCATTATCAAACTGATGCAGGGAGATTTAGGGTATTTATACCTTGATTTATATTCCAGGCCGGGAAAATATCCCATTTGTGCTCACTTTGCCATTAAAGGTGCGCGTCGACTATCTGCGACAGAATACCAACTTCCTGTATGTTCAAATCCTTTCTTTATGCTAAATTAGGACAGATTGGTCCATGTTTGGTGTTCTTTATGTAGCTTCTATATTATAAACTTTGTTAATTTCTATGCATTTTGCAAATAAGTGGTTGACCTGGTGAAGCACCAGCAGAATGTGCTCTTGCAAAGAAAGGTCACCGATTTCTTTCGATTGGTCTTCCTATTGAATCTTGTCTCTGTTCATGTAGCAGTAAGGTTCAACTTATCCAGTTGTCCTAAGATTCTGATATGATGCATTGTTTACTATAGATATGCCTGTGTATCTGGTCAATGCTACTAGAAAGGATGGAATTGCAATACCTCTACCTCTGATTAGTTATAACACCTTGCGCTGAACTGTCTCTTGATCACAGTAAACTTCCCTTGGCTGGAATCTGTATCCAACCATATTCCTAATATGCCCAGATAGAAGCAGGGGTGCTTCTTCATGGTGCAAAGGCACTCCTAGTGTTAACCCCAATTATATTAGAGAATGGAAGGCTTTCATTGCATCGTAGTTTTTTGTTGTTCACTTCTATTAGTTACTGTAAATTTCTCATGTTGGAAGACACGCAGGATGTGGTTAATTCTTTTTCCTCTGGTGGAGAGGTGATTCAGTTTGTGTTTAAGATCTTCTTGTAGGATTAGAGTGTTTTTTGTAGGATTAGAGTGTTTTTCTTTTTTGTTTCTTTTGGCACCTGGCTTGACTTGTTATGGATGTTCTAGGTTGTTGCCCTTGTCTGCAACTTCTCTGCTTCACCTGGGTCATCAACTGCTAGGCTCCACCACTGGGAATTAGAAACTCTTTTTCATGAGTTTGGACATGCTCTTCATTCTTTGCTTTCAAGAACGGTAATCTCTCTTTTCTTTATCCATGTTATCAAACAGTAGTAATCTTAGTGTTTGGTTTGTTGATCTAACTTTCATTCTCTCATCCAGGATTATCAGCATTTTTCAGGAACCAGAGTGGTTCTTGACTTAGCTGAAACTCCTGCAAACCTATTTGAGTGAGTATTGGCCTCTCGTGTCATTGTTGTCTAAATTTGTTACACACTTGTCATAAGATGCAGTCTGGCAGGAAAGTAGTTGTTTTGCCTAGTAATTTCCAATATATACTTTGAGATGGATAATGATCAATCTAAGCTGTAAAGAGGAAAAAGGAACCCACTAGTTTTAAAAGTATGTGATGACTCTGCCATTTGATAAGAATTGCAGCCATTTGGGAGTTATCACTTTCAAAGATAATCTCATGTTTTTTGCTCCAATGCATCATTTTACCTTTTTCTGTGAGTTTCTCTTAGTTCATGCTAAAAATTCTATATTTGTTCTCAGATTATCTAAATGAAGCTGATACTCGTTTGTAATTTCTTTTTCAAGCTTTGGATAAATCAGAAAGGGTCGTACTTAATTCTCAACTGAGTTAGATAATATATTTGCTTTATATGTTCGGACAGTATACTCATGGATTATGGTCTTAAAGGTACTATGCGTGGGACTACAGGGTTCTAAGGAAGTTTGCTAGGCATGTTTCTACTGGTGATGTAATACCTGAAGCTTTGGTAAAATCGATGAATGATGCAAAAAGGATGTTTGCAGCAACTGAGCTGCAACGCCAGGTACATTCCAAACTCATTGCCTTGAGCTTTGTCTTTATATTTTTCTTTTTAGACTTTGAGAATATACATAATTGGGAGAAGATAGTGAATGCAACTGAAATAGAAGCAGCAAAAGAATTAACGTTGGTTTGTAATAGTAGAAAATCTGTACAACAAGATGTTATTGGGTTATGTGATGAACTCTTATACTGTATTTGAGGAAACCTAAAACTCAAAATTCTTCTTTTTTCTCTTCTGTTTTTTACTGCAATGCTTTTCTTTTCTTTTTTAAACTTAATTAAGTGAATGCAACATGAGTGGCTCAATGTCACCTTCTTTCAAGTAGACTAAATAAATTCGATGAGATCATAAAATATCTAGAATCAGTTTAAAAATAAAAATGAACTAGGTTAGATTTTCTATGCACCACGAGACCTGACTGTTTATTAATGTTTTCAGATACTCTATTCATCGATAGATCAGACACTTTTTGGAGAACAGGTATCTCCAGCGCGAGACACGGTTTCTATCGTTGCTGACTTGAAAAGTCAGTACACTAGATGGAATAATGTGGAGGGTACACACTGGCATACCAGATTCAATCACCTAATTAATTATGGTGGTGGTAAGTAAAAGCCATAACTAGAAACTGTATGGGTCGTCATGATTGGTAAATTCTTCTTTTCTTTTCTTTTCTTTCTTACTTCTAACTTAAAAGTGGTGATTCCAGGGTATTACAGCTATCTTTACGCGAAAAGTTTTGCAGCAACCATATGGCACCAGGTTTGTATTGAGGAGCCACTTTCCTCGACCACAGGCTTTGCTCTTAGAACAAAATTCTTGCAGCATGGAGGGGCTAAAGATGCAGCTCAGTTATTAAAAGATATTGTTGGTGATGATGTTTTAATATATCATAACCAGGGGATTATACCCAACATTAGCAGCCTGTGTAAAGAGATGAATTTATGAGCCGAAAACCTAGACGTCTCCTAACACCCCTAATAATATCCTGGGTTTTGGGACTAGTTTTCTTTTCTTTCATGTGACACTAAATCTCTTTAATTTAAACCCGTTGATGTGATGAATTAGTTGACAAGCAATCTCAAACTAGATTTCCAGTTAATTGGAAAGTCCAACTGACCTGGATCACCCAACTTTCTGTGGCTAGGTTTGCTGTGGATTTGCCTTGCTGCTCAGTCTAGGTCAAGTCACCTGAGCCAACTGGCCCCATATTCTCGCTTCTCAAACTTAAGCCCAGAGAACCGTAATATTTCTGACCTTCATTCGACCCACTTTTTTATTTTTTCCCATTTCATGAAAACCCCACCCTATTTTTAAGTGTATTTTCCTGCATTTTGGGGGTAAGCTCAGGTTGGTCTTATCAGATTTTGACTAGACCAGTTCTAGAATGATGTTTTTTTAGCTGGGATGGTCTGGATTATGAATAAACCCTTTATTTATGACACTGACTGTAGTTTATAAATAACTTTATTGTACATAATTTCTTCGAAAACAAAAACTTCTTAGTCAAAAATAACTTCAAAAACAAAAACTGGGACACGCACGGTCAAAAGGTGATACGAATAGACATTATCTAATGTTGTGATCAACAATTGACAACTGATGGTCAAAGTATAAAAATTAAAGAAAAAATAAAACTGCTGATTATCAACTCTTGTTTATGCTGCTTTCATTTCCATCTGCTGATGCCTATAGTACGAGTTGCTTTGCGAGACGTCATATGTAGAATCCAGCAGATGAAGATGTGCTTGCATCTGCTTATGATTATGCTGACAAGTTTGACTCATCTACCTTTAGTTGCAGCAGCAGCTGTCCACGCAGCTATGAGACTGATGAAGAGGTAGAGTGGGGTTTATCATAGTTGGATTACGAATGCTTGTACCATATAATCAATATTGAATGTGCATAAAAGCTGGTCACAACATAGTTATATTAACAATCAGACATTAATCCAACTTCCGGAGCAAGACATCAAATCTTTTTTTTTTTTTTTTGGGAAATGATAGACTTCCAACCTCATTTAAGCCAATTTTCTGAAACAGGTAGACACTTGTGGTCATGTAGCAGATTTTGGTGGAACAAACTTTCAAATGAAGTACTCCGTCAGCAATTTGTCGTTCACACCTTTCTATCTGCTCAAATATTATAATCCCTACGACTTCAACAGCTTCTTTCCTTATTCCCTTGATTTTTTGTTCAAAACTTTGTCTCTGCTGGTTTCCATAACCTGTCTCAGCTGGCTTCCATAAATTATCTCTACGAATTCTGCTTGCTCAGGCCTGCCCGTAGAACGCATTGCCACTCCGTTCTCTTTTAAGAAACATTAAGCTTCATATTTTTTTTTTCTTCAAAAAATGATAGTTATGGCAAGTGGGTCAACCATTTCAGAACGAGTTATTTAAGTCTATCAGCTGCTACTGATCATTGCAACAAGTTATGCCAACAAATAAATTTGAATTGGGATATTGGGTCCTATAACACAACCACAGAAGATACATAGCAATTCCATTTGCTAACTAAAGGATAAGCAACTCTTGGATGTGAGTCTACAGTTCATTGATTATCATGAAGAAACACAACAGTTTGCCGTATTGAGGAAAGGCAAAAAATACCAATTCTTATGGCAATGGAAACTATCATATATAAATTTGAAAACACGAGGACAGGATAGAAAATCTCAGAATTAATGGCCAGCAGATTTTTACAACAGACAGGAAGAAAGGCAGCCACTCAGTGTGCCCCTAAATTGAAGACAGGAATCGATCATGTAGATTTAGCAAGAAAGAGAGAAACATGTAAAAGACATGAAGTTCACCTTTGGATTTTCATTTCTTTATTATTCATGTACGCTATTACTGACAACAAGAACATTATAATTACTTTTTGGGTAATTCAAACAAATAGGTTTGGTTGGAAATTTTGGTCAATTCACTTGGATATTTTTGCTGCAAGTTCTCTTACCAGCTTCGCAGCAACCATAGCAGTCATTCCATCAACGGTGTCACGTTGTGGGTTAAATTCAACAACATCGGCAGCTACAACATCAGCTTGGAGATTTTGGAGTATGTTAAGGACATCTCGGAAGGAGAGGCCTCCTGGTTCAATATGTGAAACACCAGGTGCAAATGCAGGGTCAAGACAGTCGACATCTACAGAAATGTAAACACCCTTAACACCTTCTCCTAGTTTCTGCACAGAGAACAACAGAGAATCACATTGTAACAGTTTTTCCATGAATTAGCAGTCGCCTGAAAATGGATTATATTGTTTGATCGAAAATTAAGATCCAGCTTGTCAACATGTCAAGACTAATGAGTGCAGATAGAACAGAATTATTTGAAGGGTTCCACTTTCAACCATGCAGGGTTGGAAGAGAATATCAATAATAGACTTCTCGATGTGTTTAAAAGTATGCAAATATGTGCTCAACAATATCAGCATTCCACAATTTAATGACCCCGTAGTTAATTGCTTTATGATGAAACACTAAAATTAGTTTGATATGCAGATAGGGAATAAATATATAGATACTTTGATAGATAAGTAGCAGGTAGATAGATAAATAGATATAAAGAGTAGAAAGAGAGAGACCAAATTCTCTAACAGTTCCCGATCTCTTGAGAAGGTACGCATCTCAAACTGCTCCACCCCGAATCTTTTCCCTTGCTCACGTCCTTCACTTGTTAGTGATCTTATACCAACCTTAAATTCAGCAAAGAAAGAAAGTTCTGTGACTACTTTGAATACTCTTCAAGATTTTTGTCAAAAGAAAGCAGGCTTGCCAAATTAAAGCTTGGATAAAAGTTAATATCAACTTCAAAATAAGTTTTAAAAGATCCAAGAACCAAGGAAGAAAATAATTTGAAAGAGTGACATGGGCTGATAGTTCACATAAAACTTTGGTCAATATTTTATTCTTCAAACCAAATACACACACTTACTGTGGCTAAATCTTTTCAAAACCGAAAGTTCTTTGTTTTATTGAAATGGTTTGAAATCATAACTGATAGCACCCCTGGACAACTCTGATGCAACCTACTTTTTAAAAATGATAACATAATTAAAAATGCAAAGATTGAAATAACTTTCATCACGTAGAAATGCGGAAGAAAGGTAGTAAAAGATTCTACTACCACAGAAATTCTAGGACTAAATTTTTTTTCAGCATCCTGGAATTAACTTTCGGTTATTAATAATGAGATATTGTAAAATTACTTGCAGAAGCCGCCGAGCATAACCACCCTCCATTATTCTTGCAAAAGAAGAAGCATGTGAATATTTATTTCCTTCAAAAGCATGATATATATCTGGATGAGCATCCAAATGAAGAATATCCACAGGTCCTCCAAGCTTCTCTGAGACAGCTCTTACAACAGGGAAAGATATAGAGTGGTCACCTCCCAAAACCAAAGGACGCAGAGGATACTGGATAACGTGAGCATAAATTAGCAATTATTTTGAAACTCGAAAGAAAAAAGTTGAAAATAAAATGATGCAGCTAGTGTTCTGAACAGATTACTGTTTGCATGTTATTTAGCTTCAAAAGATAACTGCAGGCCCTCCCATACAATATTAACAATAATTGATAAATAGGCCAGCAATGTGAAAAACTTGATCACTTTATACAAGTGATTCAATACTAAGGGTCCTTGAGAAAGTTCACCTGTGAAACCTTTGTCACCATTCAGGCAACCATTTTGTAAACACATTACTTGACATTTGGAAGATGCTCTCAATGCAGAGTTCAACGAACAAAAATACTAATGTATTCATGTATCAGATGGAAATATCCAAATAATAGTGTAAGAACAAGTCTACTTACTTCTTCCATTACTAGCTTGACAGATTCACTGACAATGTTCATCAATTTGTCATCATCTACTCCACAATCTCGAAGTTCTTGTATGGGGACATCTCCGACATCAGTTAGCACTCGTGGATCATTTAATTCTTTCCCTGCATTTCACCAAAATGTAATTAATCAAAATTCTGAAGTTAAATAAGAATAAAGAAAAAGCAGTATATCTCATATAAAGTTATGATATGACATATAATTTTTTTAAAACGAAGATAATTTAGCCAAGAAATGTTTACTGCTTAAGTAATATATACAAATATTTTCTTACGCTTTCAATAAAGTTCAGGAATCTGCCACCTTTTCTAATACATTAGATATTTCTTTTCTTATTCTCTTTCTATAATGAAAAAACAATAATTATACAGTCTCTAGCAACTTATTTTCCCCATGATGATCCAGTAATTAAATATATAGCATTTCACAATAACGATTGTATCATAACTGAAGCACCAAGAACCCACTTTTCATTCTTTTAAATAAGACATAAGATAATTATGAAGAATAGGAACACAAGATAGAAAAGCTGCTCCAAAATCACATAATCAGTGACTTGTTCCAGCAAGTGTGAGAAGCTCGCATGTATCCCAACAACTAGCTGAAACCCAAATGACCTAGCATATGTAAATAAAGTTTAAAGACTAATTGTGCTAAGCAGTTACATCCAACCCCTAAAATCATGTCAATCAAAGGTTCCTACAACCCAGAAAACAGCTGTCAAACATGTTTCAAAATAACCTGAACTTGCCGCTGTGATCTAGTGATTTACTTAATGTTACTGGAACAAAAGAAGAGTCAAATAAGTGTTATCTAGAGTAGAAATTTCTGTTCCACATCCCAAAATGGACAAGACCATTACACATTAATCAGGCATGCCCGTGTTGGTATTGAGTACTGAATCAAGACCATTAAAATCTGATTTGATATATGCTGATATATATTGCATATCCGGTGCATGTTATAACAGTATTTGTATGGTATCGACTACCTCATAATCCAATACATAGTACCAAAAATGCAACATGAATCAGCAATATGAGTTCCACTTCATTTACTGTCATTGCATCAGAATTAGTTGGTAACTTAATTCAATCGCAAACAGTTTTGACAACAGTGTATTAATAAATCAGAACTATTTCCAAAAAAACAGTGTATTAATAAACTTGAGCTGTCAAGTGGAAAAAAATTGTCACTCTTATTAGTGAATGTGAAACAAACATGCAGCCGCAGAAAGTCCGTTTAGTTGGAAATGTCTAAACAGTTGAATGCTAGATGCAAGTAGAGGAAACCAGTTTTTGCTTTACAGTAAACAAAACAGGAAATGTTTTAGCACCACTTACATTATAAATATGAAAGCAGCAACATCCCTCAATGGAGGACAGGTGTTAATTTAAGATTTTCAGCAGCATACCTTCTTCTGTTGTGGAGTTCGTGCTATCACACCAGATGGCCTCCCTAATTCGGGGAGGAGCAAATGCAGGTCCTTGGAGAAAAGAAGAATTATGACCCAGGGGAACGCCAAGAAGTGATGCAGATGCCACAGAACCTCCTAAAGCTCTTAAAAGCTCTCCCTGACAAAGAAGAGACAGTACACTTGAAATACAATCATACATTGTAAACCAAGATGGCAGGAGGGTATAGTTAAGCATAAACTGCAGTAACCTGCTCAATATTGGAACTGAGGTGAACAACCAACTATAGAGGACCACATTTATAGTTGTATTAAGGTTTTCTATGCATATCTATCGACATGCATTTCATGAATCGGTGTCTGTACTCGTGTACTAATGCAGAGAGAGATCCTGAGATATTTAACATTTGCCATCTAGAATGAGGTCATTTCCCATGGCAAATGGTATGCTACGTCTAGTGTTACAACCAAGATACAGAGATTTCTACTACATGTCTGAATCATGAACAGTTCATGAAGTATTTGCTCAAACTTGACATATATCACACTTGAACAATCAACCTGGTCCAAGACAAGCTCACGTTCCAACTACCCCAAAAAGAGGAGCCATCTGATGTTCTAAATAGAAAAAGCATTGAGGCATACCTTAAGCTTTGCTCTCTCACGTATAAGAGTAAGGGAAGCATCTATAACACGCTTTTGGCCATTTTCTAGCAAAGAGGCAGGGACATTTGCAGCATTTAGTTTTTGCAAGTAGTGGACTCCTCTCCTAGCTATGATTGACATTCTGCAAAGTAAGCTTCTCCACTTGTATTAAGTCTTGGATACTGCTTTGCCAAAAAAGCAGGGAATAGATTGCAACAGCGATTACTTTCCAGGCCTCAGACTGAAAAGGTTGAGGAAGAATTCAGATAGGATATTCATCATAAAGTGGTATTCAAAAATATTTCCCTAATAACAAATGATCCTAATGAGCTGATATGGTAGAAAATAATCCTTGCATGATTTGGACGAAAAAACAACTATAACAAAAGGTGGCCATAGGCTTCACATTGGAAACAAGGGCCGAGTACAGAGCATGGGAACTCCTCATAGATGCCAACCTTACAGCTATCTGAATCCTAGGACACTTTCATGAAAATTCATTTCCTAAACCTTGATGAACCATAAGCTCTTCATCGAGAAAGAAAATAGAATTCTGCATTGGTTTTCATCCATGTAAAATTCGTCAGGGTTTCATCATTCGCCAAAAGTTACTCCATGTCTCTAAGCAAACAACAGAATGTTTTAACCGCCCAAAGATCAAACAGAGATCCTAGGTACTCAAAGTACAGATTTATAATACAAGGTCATTTAACCTTCACGGGTTTTCCAGTTTCCAGAATTCGTACGGAGAAATCAAGTTCAATCAGAAAAAGGAAAAAACTGCACGTTAGTAAAGCAACAGCAACTCAAAAAGGCAGGACGTAATATTCTACAGAAACAATCTCGACTCTCACCAGACATACAAGCCGCAGGCACAAATAGATCAAAATGAGAAAATGGAAACTAATCAAAACTGGCTGCAGCTATCTACTACTTTTTCAAGACAAGAAACACAAAAACTTCACCTGAAAAATCACGCCCACCACTTAACCCACGTCGATAAATTGAGATACGGCAACGGAATTCGGTTGAGGAAACTGGAAGAGAAAGATAAGCGTCGAGTTGCGTATCAACTTCAAAGTTAACAAAACAAGAAACGCATTTGTTTTATATAGAAATTAACCGTGATCTTTCTATGTCAAGAAACAACAAACCACTGAAAAAGTGAACAAACCATGCGAGTACTTTTAATCTCGCGGTGCTGATCCAGATGATAAATTAATATTTTCGTGTCCATTAACGGGGTAATGAGGTTACGCAAATCAAGTAAGCCGCCCAGGGTTCTATTTCCCATGAGCTCAGAGCTCCGCCCGAGGCCGCTCGTGATTTCTCGATTCTTCCGTATCGCGGCATAGCGGGGTTCATGGGCTGGCCCGTAAATGGATCTATTAAAAAGCATATTGGGCCTTTATGTTTTTCAATTTTTTCGATCTTTTAAAATTCAACTAAGTATCTTGGGAGAATATTGTCTTTTCAAATCTATTGCTCAGACTGTACCAAAGTTGTCCTTGGTCCATGTTAGTGATAAGTACATTAGAGAAAATGACACATGAATTTCCTCTATAGGGACATGAGGAAATTAAGCCAAGTTTAATGAGTATAAGAATAAGCATCCAACTTTACCTAACCTTTATTGATAACATTTTGTATCTCATTAAAATTGAGATGCAATTAAGGCCAGTTATGAGGTCTATAGTGCATTAAAATTGGAAGAAGATTGGCCAAATGGTTAGGGCATCAAAATCTCAAAGTTTCTCCTCAGATAAACTTTTTTGCTAGGGAGTTCACTTTCTTAATAATTGAACAATAACTTGATCATATGAGGAAAGTGAGAAAGGAATTCATTTGCCTAAAGCAATATTATTAAAATCGAATCGGCCATTTAACCGGTAGAATGACGGGGTTTGGTCCAATCAGGTTAGACCAGTCCGATCGGGCAACCTTCTTATTTTCTGTATAGATATTATTTTGTTAAAGTTAGACATGAATCAGTCTTTGGTTGATACTACCTTCTCTTTATAGGTACTTGGTCATGGCTTTGAGTTCTCTCTCTGGTGATAATTTTTTCGCCATTTCTGCATAAGAAATTGATTAAACTAGACCAAAACTAACTAATCCGATTCAGGTTCAAATCAGACCAACCAACCGGGTATTCATGTTTTAAGCCAAAAACCATTTTCTTTATGTGAGAACCGAAAAAAGGTCCAATTCCAGTTCATTCATTGATCCATGCCAACTCCAGCAAAGTAACCGGAGTTTCGATTTGATAAAACCTAAGGTTGAGATTGAGGATCAAAACTTATCATTTTATCATATGAACCTTTTTTTTTAGAAGAGTAGCATGATTCTTTGAATCCCCTTGAAAAACAAAGCCAGGATCAGCTTGAAAGTAGGAAAGAATTGCATTAAGGATGACCATGATGCTTCAAACATCTTTTGTTAATAAGCAATTAAAATTTAAAAACTAAACTGTTTATTGTCAAATGACAGATTAAAGATCCATTTAGTGAAGTGGATTGATGCATTCCAACTTCATAAAAAGTGTGGAATGAGAACCTACCTGTTGAAAGGCCATTTCATTTGTTCAAGTTGTCTGAAGGTCAAACAAGAACACTAAATTATGGGTACAAAATCAATGGATCTAATAAATGAAAATAAAAATAAAAATTAATGACATGATATGAGAGGAAACAGTAAAACAGATTCAACATGGGTTTCCCACAAGATAGTCTCAAGAAACAAGGCAAGCAATTTTTTGTTCATTAAAATATCTGAAGAAACAAAAGCCACTTTGGTTACTCTGAGAGGAGCAGTTTTGCTTCACAAGGAATAGAATATTACTGAACAAACAATTCACAGAGAAATTGCAACATGAACTTCCAGGAATAAGATTCACCCATGTGTAGGGCTGAAGATCCATCTTAACTATCTTGAAACAGTTCAGAAATTATGCAAATTCAATAAAGTCATCGAGTTCTTCTCACACTTGGCTGTTGAGTTTTTAGTGAAGTAGGTTATCAGCAACAGAGGCCACCCCACCACCACTCACTTGATCATGCTGAAACTCTCCATATCCTCATCAAAACGTCATCAAGTCTCAAGCAAACAGAAAGGGACATAACCAACCCAGCTATCAATTGAAAAGGAAAAAAAACGATTGGTGTTTCTTGTATTCCTTTTTTCTTGGGCCTCCTATTTTAACATGTTCGTATTAGGGGCTAGGATCAGGACAACAACCCAGAAAAGCTTTCTTCACCAACCTGAAAGAGGAACCGACGCACGATGACAAAATTCCATATCGAAATCAATTGCTTTTCCTTTCCAGTCTTGGGCATTGAATCCCTTGTTTTAATTTGGCCTAGCAAGGAACCCCACATGCATCTCATGGTAGAGCTGTAGACTGCAGCTTGCTTGGGTTAGAGAATGTAGAACAGTTAGCATTGCTTTTTTGAGTGACAAAATGAGGAGCAGATGATGTCCGGATGACGACCCTTTGACACCAGCATGACTCACAAGCATTTCATCAAATGGTTGGAGTACTTATTCTGCAAGTCTTCCTAGGAAGAGCTCAAATCGTTGAGATTCACCAGAGAATCGTCTACCTAACCAAGGAAAACGTACCATATTACTGTTGCTCAGGTGATAATCATGCCTCTTTATGACTTATTCTGCAAAGAAACCAGACAAAGAGTAAGTCAATAGATTCTCTCACTCTCTTTGACATGGAATCACTCCTCTCCCCCTGGATCAAGTGACGCCAGTAAGCATTTCTGGGTCCTAGAGACTTCTCTAGTTCAGTAGGTGATCTGAACCCCCCCTAGTATCAGTATCCGTCAATTGTCATCTGTATAGTTAGTTTTTCTTTTCTCATTATAAAATTCAAATCTTGTTTGCGTAAAGAGAGAGTCGGCACTCTACAAACAGTGTGGCGAAAAATAGAAAGATTTCTATCGTAACCCCAAACCTTCAGCATGATGAAATCTTTGAACTGCGTACCATGTTGACACCATGGAGTAATTCATACTCAAATTTGACTTTCCGGTCTTTCTTCTTTCTCCTTTTCACTGGAAAATCAAGGAGACATCCTTTTTACCCACAGCATTCCGAGTGACATTGAAAGAGACCTAGCATTCTGTAGAACCCATTCCAGTCATCTCGTTCTTCAATTTTCATTCTTTAGACGCACTTTCAATTCCTTTCTGCCACATGTTTGCTCTGGCCTCTGAAAGTCTGACCATTTTATCTTCCTTTAAAATTCCAACAATGATGGTGCTGCTTCTTACTGAACCCGCGTGGGGAATACCCAGAAGCTACAAATATACAAGACGAGTTCCAGGTGACTCAACTTTCCACCCAGAGCTCTCTTTCATTTGGGCTCCACTGATCCACCTCAAGACATCAAGAGGAGAATCTTACCATAATCTAATCATGAACCAATCTGTCTATTGCAGGGTCCCATCCTCCCAGTCACTTTTTCTTCCACATTCTAATCTAAACACAATATCCTTTCCCTTTCAAGCTTACAATGGGAGAGACGATTCGCCTCCATCCCGTTGTTCATCGCTAATCTCTGCGTAATCGTTTGTCAGTATCAATGCCATTTTCGGGTTGAATTATGAATGATATACTAACCACTGAATCCCAGTTTGTATACCCATCTAATCCACCTCTTTTAGTTTAATCTCTTTCATTTTAGTTGCAGTTTTAGTATCTTTATAAATGCAAGGGAGCTTTTATGTTAAGCTAACCAGTGAAGTCGAACCATGACCTAAAACAATCGTCACCTCTGTACTTACTTGGGGAATGAATTATTCAAAGGGTGTGTGAGAGATAGGATTTATTTAACCATTCTCAGCCGACGATTAAGGCTGCCATTGATGGTTAGGTGTGAGCACAACATCATGCAGACTGCTTTGAATAATAAAAAGGACTTAAGCACTTTGTTCAAAACAAGAGGACCCCATTTGATAGTTGAGTCCATTAAGCTAACGAGTGCCGACAGTTTGCTAAAAACATCTTTCACCAGGATCATTTTACAAGTTGTTGGAGATCAATTCAGATTTTGACGAGTACTTTCACTAAACCTGTGATTACTTGTTCATCCAGTCCTATTTTCTTGCTGATAAGCTCCTCTGAAAATGCGTAGACGCCACATGGCTTTTGGCGGCAATACGCATGAACTGTTAAAGTTAAGAACAATCATCAAACACCCATTTTCCCCCACTCTGAATCTTCTGCTCTCCTGGGTGAATTTCAAATGGTCCCCCTCTTATTCAGGAGTCTTCCACGCTCCTGGTTGGGTAAAGCCACCTATGCAACTAAGGTTTCTTGTACTTAACCTATACCTAGTGGCTTGATGAGCTTCTTAATTATACGAAAGACAGCACTGAAACATTTCTTACACGGAACTTTTTAAGCTAAAATCTCTAAGAATCTTGAATAATTCTTAAGAATTAGCTGAGTTTATGATTAACTTATATGAGCTCATGTATTATTTATGTGAGAAAGCTTACCCATCATGGCCAATCTCCGGAGGAACTGACACAGTTAAAGCTGGGTCCAGAGCTGTGAGTTCCAGATTCTGTGATTGCTGTTCCAGCTATATGCACTGATAGTAAATTCTTTGCTTGCTCTTTCCTTCTATTTTACTCAAAAAACATTCTCTTTTGGGCTTCTTCTTCAGATGCATCTCCCATTTCCAAATTTCTTGTTTTGGACCCTACTGCTCTTTGGACATTTCATTGTCTCCACTGGCATCAGAAAGCAAACATTCAGGAGAAGGGGGCTTTCTTTGAGCAAAAGAAAAGGCAATTTTTAGAATAAGAAACTGCAGGATGATGCTTACTCAAATACAGGAAAAGTTGAAGTTCCAACAAGAAATTGGATTGCCGGCATATTCTGTTTCAGGAGAATAAGATAAAGAAATTAAGATTTTATGTGTCACTTTTATCCATGAGGAAATGATGTACGAACCTGAAAATCCTGAGAAATGAAAAGAGAGCTCTGAACTGTTGCTGGATGCTTTAAAAAATGATGGATATATATGGGTTTTGCTTTACCAGAAATTTGAATTGAATAGGAAACGAATCCACCCCTTTACACACAAAATCTTAACATAAAAACTATCTTGCATTGATTTCTTGATAACTTACAAATTTACGATTTCAACAGTCTAATCACAAGAAGCACTGAGACATTTGAGCCTGGGAACTATAGTAACCTTTTTTCATTTTGCACGATTATTACAGATATTAATTTACCCTTTTGCAAGTTGCAACACCACCCATGCAATCAATTGGGTGCTATAGCCAGCATCAATATGTGATCAGCTTTTGTTACTTCAATCTTAATCTTTTTCTTTTATTTTCTCTGTTCTCTAACTATATAAATGAAAGGAAAAATCTAAAATGAGACATGGGATCGTTTAATAACAGACACCATGTAGTTCTTGTTACCAGACGTTCCCTTGCATCACTCGTTAGAGTTTATCTGAGGATTCTGCTATATTCACACTTCCAAAAACCAACTCTTCAATCCCAAGTGCCTGGTAGTCTAAGAGCCATTCACAGTTGCCTTCCCAAGTTGTGACCCCGACGTTGCTGTAGTCATTTTCAGCACTGGGGAACTTCCAGGAAGCATCCAGCAGGGGAATCTCATCACTCCAGAGGCTGCTCATTAATGGGTCTTCATCACTGTAAACCCCCTGGACTCGGAGCTCATCACTGGATGAATTTTCAGGTGGGCTTGAGTTTTCTTCAGAAGTGAGTTGCCTATCAGTTTCCACGGACTGGTATCCAAGTTGGTCAGATTCCGGCAAGACTGTAACTGTGGAGGACGAATCTTGACTGACTTGTTTGTGGAGAGGTTCGTGTGTGACTGGATCTATGCCCATCTTTGTCAGCTTCTTCTTGATATGGGTGTTCCAGTGATTCTTGATCTCGTTGTCCGTTCTTCCAGGCAACCTCGCAGCAATCTTGGACCATCTGCAGAACGAGAAACGCATTAGACTGAAAAAGAAGAGAAGAGAAGAGAAGGGGAGGGGAAACAGAGTGCGTAATGGAGAAGGACAAACCGATTGCCGAGGCGAGAATGGAGATCTATAACCAATTGTTCCTCGTCTTCTGTAAGAAGGCCGCGCTTGAGGTCAGGGCGGAGGTAATTGGTCCAACGAAGGCGGCAACTCTTGCCACAGCGGAGGAGTCCGGCAAGCTTGGGAACAGCCCGCCAGCAGCATTGGCCATTGGTAAGGATGAAATTAATGAGCTTCTTGTCCTCCTCGCCAGTCCAAGGGCCCTTCTTCACACCAAGCTTGTCGCAGCAAGGTTGCCTCCCCATCACTGGCAAAGCTCTAGCGCGTACCACACCTCCAAACACTGGGAAAGCTCCTCCACCCACCTATAAATAAGAAGCAAGGGGAGCCACGATTCCCGGGTCCATCAACTCATGAAAGGAGCATCGGAACTACAATTACCCGTCCCAATGTTTTTTGCTCCTTATGATTGTGATGGTTGATGATGGGCGACCAACGACTTTGCTACCTGTGTGCAGCTCTGATCGTTACTGTTTTCCCACACTTGTCACTCCCAATTTGCACTCTTACTCAACCATTTCATCATCCATATCGTCATCACCTCACTCTCACTTTCCTTCTTCGTTTTTACATTACCTCTTCCTTTTGCTTCTCCACTAATACTGTATCATTCATATCCAGAAAACGGAATATTACAACCTCCTAACAAAGGAATATATTGGCAAACCAAGCAAGAAAGCCACTGGCATCCGTGGAAAATGTGGACATTTTGCCTCTAACGATCTTTTCCTTCCTCTTTTTTCTCTTCGTCATTTTACCGAACGGCTAGCGGTCTCACCCCTGAAATTTCTGGGTTTTGACTATTTTAGTTGCAAGAGACAAGAGGTGAACCCAAGGTGAGATGCTGGACGAAAGTTCCTGCCCCTTTCCTAAATCAATGGAAAACATATATTATCTGATTCTGGGTAAAGCTCTCCAATCTTATCGTGATACAATTTGACACGAGAACCACCCAACCAAATTGGACTCTCATCCATCATATCCATCTTGCTCACGAGCGTTCTGTTTTTTTGCCTGGACAATCATCTTTTTCAGTATATTTGCATGCGTGACTTCGTCTTCATTCTCAGTATCGGAAATTTCGCGACGCCTCTGTTTATCCAAAAAAGGAGTATCGTATCCTATGTTTTTCTATGCATCTGAGTAAATCATAACGAAGAAAAGCTGACCCCGTGACATATGAACACCTACACGAAGAAAAGCCAGTCAAGATTCACCTCCAAAGTTAGACTCTTTGCATCTGATGAAAGCTCCAGCCCGCCCGTAAATCCATCCGGGTAGTGAGCTACTACTACCTAGGCAGTTCCAGCGCCGAGAACCCATAATGAAAGCTCCTGGGCAGCGACACGGGAAGACCACTGCGATTAGTTCTTAGATTATCAGGCACTTGGGAGTGACGTATGACGAGAGCAAAGTCCTCAGACAAAGGCTTCTCCCAAGGGGACACCCCATCTGGTATTAGATAGATCCATTTGTAGATTCGATAACAGGAAAAAAGAAAGAAAGAAAGAAAAGAAATGGAGGAGAATTACTGCCTCCTTTTCTAAATAATGGAAAAAGAAAACCTCCAATTGATTGGACCCATTAACTTCAGTTCAACAAATACCTATGAAACTTCACCAGGTCACAAAAACGGTTCTCCATTTAACTTCAGTTCCTCCCGCCTGCCTGCAACAACATCTAAATCTACCTTTAGAAGCTCACATTTGCCTACGAAAGCTTGCAACGGTTGGAAGGAACAAACCATTTGTTTCTCTTGATCTCCAACCCGGACCCGAACCCTAACCCGAACCCGAACAGGCTCACCCCTGGCCATAGTTGCAGTATGTCAGCATTACATGAGCCAACGTCGGTGTCTGAGCCTTTGCTGGAATGTTTCACTCCCGAAAGCAATGGAACATTTAGGATAGATTTAAAAAAGGTAAAATCTCTCTCACGTTTTATTTGAATTATTTCCTTGTTCATTGACTGAAGCAGCAGTACAGAAATCTAAGGTCAGAACCAGTAAGCCTTCAGTACTGCTTATCATTCCAGCGAGCACGCCTTTTTCAGGCAGCAAGTAACATGCTTCACCTACGCGTCTGACACACTAGCAGCCAGCAAATATTGAAGTGTTCCAATAATTAATGCAACGTAATTGCACCCACTCAGTCAAGGAAGACGGATCCAATTAATCTTCCCCAGATGATTTACAGGCTCGACTAGATAATTTCGGCTCTCAATCAATACAAACAATGGACATCTTAAAATGCAAAATGCACCACAGGTACACTATCACAGACAGACACAACCCTCTCGAAACAAATCTAAAATTGCAGACAGGAATTGTAAACAGTCCAACAATTACAGTAATAACAATAGCTTTAGAGCAATGAGCATCAAACAGCACCAAGACAGAAGCAAGATTTGGCCAATAATGACAGTATTTTTCTTCAAAACTCAAAAAATAAAAATTCAAGATAGCTGCATTCTCGTCTAATCCTTCACTGCTTCAAATCTAAAAATATTAAATATTACTATTGGATGCTGGAAACCTACCACTATCAACTCACACAACCATTTGGTTACAATTTCAGATTGATAGCATCCATGAACTTCTATTACTTGGGTCCTGCAAAATTGCCCATCATCTTTGCAATGATGGGAGCCACTTTGGGATTTGCCTGATGCTTCGACAAGTTCGCAGGGTTCTTCATCACTGCACCAACAACCAGTATGAGGAACATGATTTCTGTATGTCCAAAGTTTCAAATTTTGAGCAGACACAGAACTTCCTAGACAAACTTTAAACTACATAACAATGACAAGAATATATGCTAAAAATGGTAACGTTAAATAGATGAATGATAACATATTAGTATAAAAGACGTACTGTGTTAAACACTTTTTCTACCGCATTACTGCAAGATTAGAAACCATGCAAAAGAAATACATCTTGTTATCAATAGTGAGAGGGGCGGGGAGGAAGGGGCTACCCTTTACCCCCTTAAATTTTGGACCATGATTGTCTATTTAAGATTTCTCTCCCTAAAAATCTGGGAATATGTAAGTTATGCTCATTTTCTTTAAGGTAGGACCCTTCCCACAAAATTATAGCCCCTTCTCTGCTCTCGCTTTCCCCTTGGTATGATTTGCCCCCTCGACCAAAATTTTCTTGCTCTGCCACTGAATGGTGACCTTTATGGTGGAAGAAAAATTGATCAAACATAAGACTGAACAGAAAAACTACTCGAAAACTCATTATTCTTGAATAAATATATATATATATATATATAATATCTCTAAACTGGAAAAAAATACTGATTTTAAGCTCTTATCAACATTATCAAACGTCAGAAAACTTTACCGTCATAAATGAAAAATTGCATTACTAGCATTACTAAAACTCTTAAGAATCCTTCACATGCAAATAGCATATCGATGATTTCTAACTGTAGTAGTCCTCTACAACTAGAATGGATATTTAGATTTTTGTCATCATTTTCCCTTTAACATTCTTAAAAATTCCTTAAGATTGTCCGAAAACAAGTAAACCTGGAGGTTTTATAGAAGAAAAAATAAAATAAATAATGTTACCATCTTGGAGAGCTGCCATGACCTCTGGGTCTTTGAATGCAGCCATCAGCTCAGGATCCTGTTCACAAGTAAAAAAGTGACAATCCACTTTTAACCAAAAATAAGGCAATAACACACATATATCAGAACAAAACCAGAGGAACTGTCTTAATTCACATAGAAGACATCTACGACCGCCTGACGTCCATAGAATTGAAAACTTACATTGAGAATTTTGCTCATGTCAATATTTCCAGGAACACCACCAGACCCTGCTCCAGGAAAAGCTCCAGGCATCCCACCACCTGGAAAACCTCCTGGCATACCACCACTAGGAAAACCTCCTGGCATACCACCACTAGGAAAACCTCCTGGCATACCACCACTGGGAAAACCTCCTGGCATGCCACCAAATGTTCTACCAGAGGATGACTGCTCTTGCTTTTTAGCTTTTTCATAAGCAGCCTAACCAAGAACAAACTAGATAAGTTCGCCATGCAAAAGTAAGTGAAAAGGCACTAATTCGAATAAAGTATTGCAGCACCTGTGCTTCAGCTCGACGGTGTTCCCTCTCACGCTGTAGTTTTTTCTCCTCTCTCTCCTTGCGCATGCGCTCATATTTTCGGTGATGCTCCTCAATCTTGTGTGCATTGGGTTCAACCTAATTACAGATCCTGTGACTGTTAGACACCAGACTGTATCCAAAGCAGTGGTCTTTTGCAAATTGTAAGAAACTAGTACCTTCTTCAGCACTGCATTGATCTCCTCATCATAATCCAGCTTTGATGCTACATGTAGATCTTTGGCAGCCTCTTCCCATTTGCCAAGCATTGCCAGGGCCATGCCACGGGACTTGTAACCTTTTGCAGAATCAGGATTAATCTGCAAAATAACAAATTCTAGAGATGCTTAGACTCACCAAAGACCAAATAAAAGCAATATCAAGGAAGTACGCATTTGTTTCCTGTTAGTCTGTAGATGCAGGTCGCAAACACAGACATATAGAAGTTGTTTCGTTCACACATAGATATAATTGAAGCAATATCTACCCATCGCCAGATACTCAGAATAATTGTATTGATCTCCAGGTGCTGGGATATGTATCCTTGCACTTTGAGTATGCCATACATAAAAATGCCTTGAGAAGACTCAAATGGTAATTTGATCCATCAAAGAAACTACAATATAGTTTTCTCCAGAAAATGAAAAGGTACCTCTAATGCAGCATTTGCATCTCGAATAGCAGCATTGGGTTTCTTCCACTTAATATACACATTGGCTGCATATGCAAAAGCAGAAAAGATAGTGAAGATTGTGGTAAATAAATACAAAAGCAAAGAGTGAAGATGGTTGGTAAATAAATACATCAAAGCACACAAGAGTATACCCTTGCATCTCAAAAATCACAAAATCCTGTATACCTCTAGTTGCATACATAATTGCTGATGTTGGATTCAGTAAGATAGCTTCGGTAAGATGTTCAATGGCCTCATCCAGCTTGCCTGATGACATTTAAAGTATTCAATATGAAGATTTTGTGCACACAAACACACATAATCGGTGAAGTTTAATCACTTTTACACAGTACATCTACATCAATCTGTGTAGAGAAAGATGGAAGCTTGATGACATCCATTCCTTTTTTTTTTTTTTTTGAGAAAGATGGGAGCTCAATGATACCCATTCCTCCACAGCTATGTGAACACGGTAGAAGAGTAACAGATTATTCTCGATGAACAAAATAGAAATACCTTCTGAGATAGCTTCCATAGCTTTCCCCTTTGCTTCTTGAGAAGAATCTCGACTTTCTTCTGTTACTTCGATTGATGAGTCCCCCATCTGCAGGAAACAAAAGATAAAAACAGTGTGGTTAAAACATCCAAGTATTCAAGCCCGTGGAGAATATTTTAATACCATCTGGAATCGTTAAGACAGTACCTTCTGTGGAGGATCATTGTCAGCTTCCACAATTTCACCTTCAAGTTCAACATCAGATTCAACGATTTCATCATCTGATTCAAGATCTTCTGGAGGGTTTTCAGGCCCCTTTGCATCATCATCTTCATCCTCAAGGCCTTCCATATCTATATCACTAGTATCTCTCTGTTGACATGAGCCACCAAAAGAAAACTTACTTACAGCAACAAGCACAAAGCAAGGGCCATCAAACAGATAAAGAAATGCTTCACACAAATAACTAGCTGAAATATTTTTACTATCTTTTGGAATATTAAGCAAGTGCAGGGCAGCCCAAGAAAGTAATTCAGAGAAGTAAAACAAAGATAATAAGATGAAAGATAACAAAAGACTGAAAACAAAAGATAACGAGTGAACTCGATCAGCAGTGAAACCTATCAGAAAAAATAATCTACAATAAACAAAATCAAGTACAGAACCCACTCCATAGAACTAATGTAGTTCCAAAGACAAGAAATAGCATAAATCGCATGTCTATTACATCATACAGACAAAGCCAGCTAGCCTTCACAGCCAAAAGCTGAAATACAATCAATACGAGTAGCAATAGTCGGCCAGTAATGCGTGGTTTAATGCTTCTAAACAGTGGATGGTGATATTCATATTACAATGCTTCACATCTGAGTGAGGAATGCTCGTTCTAAAAGAATGAACATAGGAGAGCTAGTCAGCTACAAAATTTCGTTTTGAATTTACTCCAACAACTTGACCGACGAACCAGCCAAAGCAAACACTGGGCCCCGTAGAAAAATCCACATTCTAATGCCAAGAACACATAAAGAAGCTTAGCCTCTAGTATCATACATCATGTGGAAAATCCACTAAGAAAAGCACTCTTCATTCACAACAAGAGCATTGTACTGCTTATTATTGACATTAAGAGTGTCATATAGCCATACAATACTTGTGAAATATACTATATTTACTTCAGTTCTTTCCCGAATTGAAGGACTAGAACTTCAAGTTTGGATGAGAAAATACATTCCCTATCCATCAAGACCAGAACAAACAGGGTTAGCAGAACGCAATTCAAAAAGTCAAACCAAGAAAGAAAACAACAAGAGTACCTTGCTGCTAGTTCCGGCATGACCAGGACCATAAGCCCCAGCAGGAAGTTTGCAATGAAGGCTGCAACAACAAGTAAAAAGGCCAAAATAAGAAAATCACGAAAAAATAAAAAAAATAAAAAAACACGTAAGAAACACAGAAGCTACTATAACTGTAACGATCTTAACATTTTCGTCTGTCATTACCTCTCGAGATAATCTCTGAAGAAGCGAAGAGAAGGGCTACTCAGGATGGCAGGATTCGCTTTGATTTGATCGACGAAGAGCTTGAGCTCAGTAACCTTCGCCGGATCCATAATCGAAATGAACCGCACGCAGTACAAATTTCAGTGTACCGGAGTCGGAATATGCTATCGAAGAGACGATTCAGAGATTAGCGAAATAAGATCTGTTGAGGTGGCGAATTTATAGTTCTCGGTAAGTCGATCTAGAGCTGACACTTCGATGTGGCAAAGCTTCTTCTAGTAGCTTCTTTGGGTAGAGACGATAAATCTGGTGAAGGGGAAAAGATAAAAAACGAGGCAATAGAAAATTGCCTGGGTACTTTGTGGCAGGGGAAGACGTATGATGGGACAAACCAAACGAGTTTGCAAACCCTAAACCCCGAACCGTTCCGGCTCGAAAAAAAATATTCGTTAGTATAGTTTTTTTTATGAAAATATATTTTACTCTAATTACTCTTATTAAAGAATAGTGATTAGTGATTACAAATATATTAAATTTATTAATTAAAAAATAAGTTTATTAAATTTGCTAGTCATTTTGGGATAAATTTTGAATCCGATAATAGTTTCAAATGTTAAACACCAAGCTAATATTACCTAAAAAACTGGCATCATAGGTAACGAAAAACCAAATACTTAACCCAGGACCATAACATCACATCCACCTTCACGAGCCAATGTCCACGACGGCCTATTCTAACGACAGTAGCTTGACCCACTTTTGTGATCCTACCAGTAATTTTAATTCAGCCTCTAGGTCGCCCTCTTCAGGATTCGAACTCGCGACGTAACGCCTGCTTTGATACAAAATGTTATATATTTAGTTAATACTATCCAAAAAACCGGCCTAGTAGGTAACCAAAAACCAAGTACTTAACCCAAGACCATAACATCGATTAATGAATACAAAGATTTTAAGTTTATTAATCGTAAAAGAGGTTTTATGAATAAACTAATCATTTTGGGATGAGCTTTGGATCCAATTTCATATATAAGTTAAAACTCAAGCTTTGGCCAATTCCAAGAGAAGTTATGACCCGTATGTATCAATGATAAGCCTATGGCTACTCCTGCTTTGATGGCTCGATTATGCGTACCAATATCATATGCAACATTGAAGGCGACAAATTGGAATATTCACATTTGAGTAATAAATACACAAACTATATCATTATCTTCTAAGCTTAAAAATTACTAAAAAAAATTATACGTTTGAATTACTAAATAGTATAAACATGACACATTAGAATATTGTATGAGTATTTTAAAAATCTAATATGTTTCCTTTCCACCTTTTTTTTTTAAACATTTTCAAATAAAAACAATTATTAAATAGTTTTTAAAATTATTTGATAATTATTGTTTTTACTTTGATCCAATACCCTATTTAAGATATATAAATAACCTATTTAATGTTTTTTTACAATTTTACGAGATTTTTAATAGCTTTGAATATACATTTAATTATCTAAGATTTTAATTTTTTTTAAATTTGTATTTGTCTCCTAACGATAATATATTAATATTTTATGTTATTTTTATCTTTTTCCCATTAAAATGGCTGAAATTTTTTGAGTAAAATATACGTTCATAACGTTATATTTCTTAGAAACACTTTTCATACCGAAAATTCTTATAAAAAAATTCAACTAAGTCGGAAAATCATATTTTTTAATAAATATTAGACAATTAATATTATACTACTTTCAGTATTTTTCATGGTAATTTGTATTTGATATTATATTTTATTAAAAATTATCAAATAAATATAATAATATATAAGATTGATTATTAATTTTTATTTATTTCACTGAAAAAGCAGCTTAAAAAAATATTAGTCACCATCTAGTCCAGAAACGACAATCCAAATAAATTAAATCGCAGTGACATAACACAACACATGACAATCACATAAAACCTGAAAATAAGAAAATCCTTCCCCCCCAAAGGGAAAGTCTCTTTAAGTGCGGATCACCATGGATGCCCACAACAATACCAGTCCTGTCAAAGTGGAAGCACCCACCAGTCCTGAGCTTCCTGCATTGTTCTCCCCTCCACCGGGTGTACCTGAACAGTTAGCAATTCTCAATTCAGCAAACGATGTGAAAACTGCAATAGCATAGTCGACGCCATTTGAGGGCAAGGTTTCCCATTTCTTCTTCTCGATCGAAATTCTTTAAAGATCGGGAGATTCCAACGGGTGACGTGCTGCGTCATCGGAGAGCTTGTTTTGTTAACCTGGTGACCCCGCTGTACCAGATGCATTCAATTTTGTTTCCACTAGTTAAAGGTTCCATTAGATGAACATCCAGGTCGGTTTAGGAAGAGACGATGAAGTCAGGACAGATCATTCATGGAGGGGTGAGGTTACGGCAGAAAGACTGGTAGAGAATGGGAGATATGGGTAGTCTGGAAACTGAGATTTGCGGCTTCTGGAGTTGAATTTTCTGGGTTCCTTCTTTTGTCTTCCAACCAGGTGACTGACCCGGTAAAGAGTGGAGAAGACTAGCAACAGTTTCATTCCATTTTCAAATAAATGAAGATTGACTGTGATAAGGATTTTCAGACGAGATCTCAGAAGATGTAGTTAGTCAATTGAATACTGATTATCACGCCTACTATTGGGTCAAGGAGATGGTAGTTTTTGTGGATTATCTTGAATACGACGAAGCAGAGAAAACAAAGGAAAGAATAAAGAGAAGCTTTTCAAATTTCAATAGTGATGAACAGAAATTTTAATAAAATTAGAAATAGATTAGAATAGGAGTTATTTTCGAAGGACATATGCTGCGCTTTGGCTGGTTGGATTTAATGGCGGAAGGAACGGGAAGACCGGCAAGAGAACATGAGGTAGATAAAGAGAGCCAGAACCTTCGAGATGAGAACAGCTCAAGCGTAAAAACAGGAAAACCAATTACAATTTCACAGAAGTAATTTCAGTAAAGAACGAAGAGTGTGAGAAAGAATTCTTACCCGGAGGAGCACCGCCGACTGGAGCTGGGGCAGTTGCTGTTCAGAGAATTGCAACAATTAGCTAAAAAATGAAAAGGTGAAATGAAAAAAATTCATTTTTGATCTTTCCTAATTCCACAACAAACAAGACATGTTCAAAAGAAAAAAAAGAGAAAGCAAGTACCCATCCTCTCCTTTATCAGTAGAATCAAAATCCCTCATTTAAAAACCAAAACCAAAACCACAAACATACGCAAAATGCTCAAGATTTCAACTGACAAAAAAAGAAAAAAAATTACAAACAAACAAGAAAAAATTACAGAAGGAATAAAGAAAAAGAAACTATCCTCTCCTTTACCGGTAGAATCAAATTCCCTCATTTAAAAAGCACAGACAGACCATACCCAAAATGTTCAAGATTTCAACCGATCAGAAACTACAAACAATAAAAAAGGGGGGAAAAAAAATCCTCTCCTCTCCTTTACCATTAGTATCATCAAATTTCCTCAAAAAACGAAAAAAACAAACCTTTGAAAAATACCCAACATTTCAACAGATTAAAAAAACAGAAACAAGCTCAGATCTCTTCCCATACCAGCTTTACAAGCGTTAACACCTTCCTTCATCCCACAGTGCTGCGGCAGCTCAATCGCCTGAGTGACATTAATATTCAGCGCCTTGAAAAGATCAACCTGCTGGAAGAGGCTGCAGAGGCATGCCAGCTCATTCGTCACGGCATCACGTATCGCACTGCAACAGGAGTTGGGCGGCGAGGTGGAGTTGAGGAAATTCTGGCACGGAATCAGCTTCGACGCACAGTCCGGCACCTGCTGCTGGGCCCATGCGCTGGCGGCCAACGCCGCCATCAAAGCCACCACGATCAATTTCTTTGTAAAAAACCCCATATTTTTTCTCTCTCTTTCTCTCTCGCAGTGGCTTCCGCAGGTCTGTGCACTACTCTGGAATTCGCCCTCCGTTACGGACCGAGACTCTCGGAATTTATAGGGACGACGAGCAGAGGATTGGCTGTATTATTTAATAATCTCGAGTTTAAAGACTGTTGAAGGCTTGTGCTTTTAATTTATTACTGTTGTGTCCTTCTACTCTTCTCTACTCTTCTCTATGTGCATCATTCCAAGTCAGAAAATTTAATAGTCACGGAAATATAGTCAAAACTGAGGATTCAAAAATCAAAACCACGGCTTCAAACTTCAAACTTCTATAAAGTGTTTTCCATGAATTTTCAGAGTTCTTTAGTGGGCATTCAGACGAGAGATTATGTAAAAAAGACTAAAGCCGTCTGCCAACATTCTTGCAACATCTATTAGAATATACATATGTTTACTTTTATTTATTTATTTATTATTTTAATATTTTATTACATTGTATTATATGTATTTTATTATATTATATTTTTCATCTTGATGTATAAAAACCCTTTGTATATTTTGAAACCGCAAGAAATCAGATTTTTAATTTTTTACCTTCGTCTTCTCGGCTGCGCTTCCCCGACGACGAGCAGAGCTTAACGGCTCCTTGAGATTCTGAGTTCTAACATGGTATCAGAGCGGATGATTCTCCTCCTTATCTGATTTCTTCATCGTCGGCGTAAGGTGCCTTTTATTCCCGACGACGGACATTTGCCGTCGTCTTTCTCGCCCATCTTCGGTGATTATTTCCGACAACGATTACCACGCATCCTCCTCTGTTTCCGACAGAGGGTTTTTCGTTTCTTCTTCTCTGTTGGGAAGAAGCTCCGTGATTGAAGATTTCGGGAGTCTGTTTCTTGCTTTTTCGACCCCCTCTGAGTTTTTCGACGACAACTCGAGACGACGAACACGCAGCCGAACACAGCCTCCTCGACGGTAGGCTCATCCGGCGGGATTGTTGGGTTTCTGGTTCCGTCGGCAAAAAGGTCAGATTTCGCCTCCTCTCTCAAATTTTTTTTTTGTCTGGATACTGCTGTCGAGGTACTGGCCGAGGGCTGGCCGAATTTCTTTTCTGGGTTTGGATGATGGTGGCAGAGGTAGACATTCTGGCTTGATTATTGGAGACCGAGAGGTTCGATATTTTTTGGATTTGATCGTTGTTGGCCGAGGGCCGACCGGATTTTTTTTTTTTTTTTTTGCTGACACAGTCTGGTTTATTGCTGCTTCCGTTGATTTATTGTGGTATCTCCTCACTCAATGGCGACTTCTTCCAATTCTGGTGTTCGTTCCAGTTCAATGCGTTCTGCCATTGAAGAACCTTTGAATCCCTTCTATATTCACCATTCGGACAACCCAGGGCAAGTTCTTGTTTCCCAACTACTTACCGGTGAAAATTACCTCAGTTGGAGTCGTGCGATGTTGATCGCCTTATCCGTGAAAAACAAAGTGGGATTTGTCGACGGTTCCATTCCTGAACCTCAAAGTACTTATCACAATTTGCTCAACTCCTGGACCCGAAATAATAATATGGTTATCTCTTGGATCTTAAATTCCGTCTCCAAAGAAATTTATGCGAGTATTATTTTTGCCGCTTCTGCCCGAGAGATTTGGATCGACCTTCAGGATCGTTTTCAACAAAGAAACGGCCCTCGCATTTTTCAGCTTAAATGCGAATTAATGAACTTGCGTCAAGACAAGGATAATGTTAGCACTTATTTCACAAAGTTGAAGACTATTTGGGAAGAACTGAGTAATTACCGTCCTAATTGCTCTTGTGGGACATGTTCCTGTGCTGGCGTTAAAAACCTTACTGATTATCATCACATGGAGTATATCATGTCCTTCTTAATGGGCCTTGATGATTCGTTCTCCCAATTTCGTGGTCCGTTGCTTCTCATGGATCTGATGCCTCCGATTAATCGGGTTTTTTCTCTGATTGTTCAAGAGGAACAACAAAGAAATACTACTCATGTCTCTGATTCGAGCACTCAGAACACTCCCACTGGTGCCATGGCTTTTGCGGTTAAAACAGGCATTGCTAAATCTGGTTCTCAACACTCTCCAAAATTTCATTCCAGTTCCAATCCTTCCCGGAATCAGCCTAGCAACAAGTTTCATTGTAATCATTGCAAGAGAGATGGACATACCATGGACCGTTGCTACAAGCTCCATGGCTACCCGTCTGCACCTAAAGCCAAGACCAATACCTATTCTAATGCTGCTGCTCATCAAGTCTCTACTGCTGACGATAGTCAAGGTTCTCCCTCTGTTGGAAGCTTTGTTCAGAATCTGAACTCAACTCAATATCAGCAACTCATGTATATGATTTCCACACATTTGAGTAGCTCTGCAAAGGTCTTTACTGCTCCGGAATCTTCCACAACCAACTGCCTGGCAGGTATTTGTTTCTCTGTGTCTTTAAATTCCCTTATTTCTTCATAACATTTCTGGATTGTAGACTCCGGAGCTACTCGGCATATTTGTTCTCTAGCTCCTGCTTTCATTTCCTTGCATGCTATTCCTCATACTACAGTTACTTTGCCTAACCATTCTCAAATTTTAGTCCATTTTGCTAGTGATGTTAAACTACATTCTAACCTTGTGCTTAAAGACGTACTGTTTGTCCCTCAATTCAAATTCAACTTGATTTCTGTTAGTGCCTTCGTTACTAAATCTGGGCTTACCGTACGTTTCCTTCCTGATTGTTTTCTTATCCAGGATCTATCCACCCAGAGGATGATTGGCAAGGGTGACAAAGTCCAAGACCTATATGTTCTTCGTGCTCCATGTTTGAACCGTGCTTTTGTTAACAATGTTTCTGCTCATGTTTGGCATAATAGGCTAGGCCACATTTCTTTTAAGAAACTTGACTCTTTGAAAGATCAGTTGAAATGTGATGTAACTGGATTACATAAGTCTGATCCTTGCTATATTTGTCCTCTTGCTAAACAACGAAGGCTCTCTTTTGAATCCTATAACCACTTATCAAAATTTCCTTTTGATCTTGTGCACTGTGATATTTGGGGACCATATCAGACCGTTTCTTATACTGGTCATCGGTATTTTTTAACTCTTGTTGATGATTGTACTAGATTTACTTGGATTTATCTATTGAAAACTAAATCTGATGTTGTTTCTGTGATACCGAAGTTTTTTAATATGGTTTTTACTCAGTTTAATGCCAAAATCAAGGTTTTTCGCCCCGATAATGCCCCTGAATTATCTTTTGTCGAGTTTTTTCAAGATCAAGGAGTTTTGCACCAATTTTCTTGTGTTGAAAGGCCCCAACAAAACTCCGTTGTTGAACGCAAACATCAACACTTCTTGAATGTGGCTCGGTCATTGTTTTTTCAATCCCGAATATCAATCTCTTTTTGGACAGAATGTATTCTGACTGTGGCTTTCTTGATTAATAGAACTCCCTCTCCTCTCTTGCGCCACAACACCCCTTTTCATTTGCTATACAACATAGCTCCTGCTTATCCTTTTTTTCGCGTCTTTGGCTGTTTAGCTTTTGTTTCCACCTTAGCTGCTCATCGAACCAAGTTCCACCCTCGTGCTCGGATTTGTGTGTTCCTTGGTTATCCAGCTGGTGTGAAAGGGTATAAATTCTATGATGTGGAGTCCAAACAAGTTTTTATTTCAAGAGATGCAGTGTTCCATGAGGACATTTTCCCTTTTCATACTATTACCAGTTCAGATCAAATTACTGATCCCTTTCCTGATTTGGTTCTGCCTCACTCATCCATACATGCTCCTTCCCTTCCAGAACTTGACTCTTCCCCAACTATTTCTGATGTTCCAGTTGATGTTCTTCCACCTACTGATATTCCAGCGTTTGTTCCTTCCACATCTGTTGGCTCTCTCTTTCGAAAATCTACTCGGAATACTCATTCACCCCATTACTTGCAGTATTATCACTGCAATTTACTTGCTGGTTCTTCTCCAGCTCCTTCTGTGTCTTATCCGATCTCTAACTACCTCTCTTACCATGCTCTTTCAGATTCGCATTGACAGTTTGCGCTCAGTGTATCTTCTCAGGTTGAACCTCAGTACTATCACCAAACAATGAAGTACCCTGAATGGAGGTTAGCTATGCGTGACGAGTTAACAGCTCTGGAAGCCAACCACACTTGGACCGTCACTTCTCTGCCACCTGGTAAACCTACCATTGGTTGCAAATGGGTGTATAAAATCAAACTTAAATCTGATGGTTCTCTTGAGCGATACAAGGCTCGTTTGGTAGCCAAAGGCTACACCCAACAAGAAGGTTTAGATTTTGTTGACACTTTTTCTCCCGTGGCCAAATTAGTTACTGTCAAGGTTCTTCTTGCTCTTGCTGCATCTCATCATTGGCATCTAGCTCAACTTGATGTCAACAACGCTTTTTTAAATGGTGATCTTTTTGAAGAAATTTATATGGATCTCCCTCTTGGCTATATTCGACAGGGGGAGTCCTCTTCCTCTCCCGGCAAACTGGTTTGCAAGCTTCACAAATCCCTTTATGGTCTCAAACAGGCTTCGCGGCAGTGGTATTCCAAATTTTCTCATGTTTTGATCAATTTTGGCTTTCTCCAGTCAAAATCTGATTACTCTCTCTTCACCAAGGGTCATGGTTCCTCCTTTGTTGCTTTATTAGTTTATGTGGATGATATTATCATTACTGGTCCTTCATCTAGTGCTATTGCTGAGCTCAAACAATTTCTGCATACTAAGTTTAAGCTAAAAGATCTTGGTTGTCTCAAGCACTTCCTTGGTCTTGAGATTGCTCAGTCCATGCAAGGTATTGTGCTTTCTCAACGCCATTACACCCTACAATTACTTGGCGATACAGGTTACTTGGCTTGTAAACCCACTAGTGTTCCCATGGACCCCAAGCTTCGTTTCACTACCACTGAAGGTGACCTGCTTCCTGATATAACACACTATCGGCGCCTTGTTGGGTTCTTTACCTCACTTTATCTCGCCCCGATATTACCTTTGCTGTTCACAAGCTCACTCAATTTGTGGCCCAACCTCGCCTTCCTCACCTCAAGGTCGTGCATCACCTATTTCATTATCTCAAGAACAGCCCTGGTCAAGGTTTGTTGTATTCTTCTACTTCCTCCTTGCAACTGCGGGCCTTTTCTGATGCTGATTGGGGATCATGTCTTGACTCTCGCCGCTCTACTACGGGTTTTTGCATCTTTATTGGTGATTCTTTAGTTTCTTGGAAGGCCAAAAAGCAGACCACCATCTCTCGCTCCTCCGCCGAGACTGAATGTCGTGCCCTTTCTTCCACTGCCAGTGAAATTATTTGGTTGCAGCAACTTCTTCAAGATTTTCAAGTCAAAGTTGTATCTCCTGCATTACTCTATTGCGATACATATTGCTTCTAATCCCACCTTTCATGAGCATACTAAACATATTGAGATCGATTGTCATTTTGTTCGTGAACGTGTTACTTCGGGAGTCCTCAAGTTACTTCCAATTCGATCTCAATCCCAGTTAGCCGACATGTTCACTAAACCTCTTCCGTCTACTCAACTTTTTTCTTTGTTGTCCAAGATGACTGTCAAAGACATTTACAAGCCACCTTAAGGGGGAGTATTAGAATATACATACGTTTACTTTTATTTATTTATTTATTATTTTAATATTTTATTATATTGTATTATATGTATTTCATTATGTTATATTTTTCCATCTTGATGTATAAAGACCCTTTGTATATTTCGAAACCGCAAGAAATCAGATTTTCAATTTTTTACCTTCGTCTTCTCGGCTGCGCCTCCCCGACGACGAGCCGAGCTTAACGGCTCTTTGAGATTCTGAGTTCTAACAACATCCAATAATTGCAAATTTCTTATGGATTGTCTTAGGAATGAACGAGCAGTGAAGCTATTTCCCAGGACAGTGTCCGTAGGGTGAAACCTGGAAGAAATTGCAAATTAGCTGTCAGCATTGTTTAGAGGATTGAGTTTGGAAATGGATCGGTTGATTAACAGAATACGAAGAATGAAGTTCGGTAATGGAAGGCATTAGAAATCTGACTCTTCGTCTTTGACGCCGTGTAGATCGGTCACGTCAGGTCTTCTCCTCCTTGTCGAGATTGATAAATTATTTTATCTGACAGACGCGCAAATACCTTTGTTCACAAGAAAACCCATCTTGATAGAGAGTGTTTTCCAGAAGAGAAGAAATCAACAATCTAGAAGTTGGCATGGAGAGAATTGATCAAACATCGTAGACAAGTGTTGATACAGTATTTGTTTATGATTCTTAGTAAACAATGACTTTGTCTTGCAGTCTACCTGTTCGATAAAATAACCCACAGAGCAAACAAACGAGGAATTTTCAAGTCGAGCTTCAGACATCTTCCTGATCTGGTGCGGAGACCGCTGGATTCCGTGGGGAATTTCTCCTTCCCGCTGTCTGCATCCGCTTTCGACGCAGGCGGTGGGTTCAAAGCCACAAAAGGAGTCTAGTTCACATGGGCACCCTGTCCCCACGGTCACGGGCGCTAATCATCTGACCCTCGCGTGATCCTCTCAACCCAGCTCATGCACTAAAGATTGCAATTGACGATGAGACGTCAAGCCTTCAATCTGATTAGAACCATTTGATTCAGATATCCGGAATTGAAATATTCCGGTCAAAGACTATCGGTGAATTTCACATTAAGAAAGGCTTAATCAAGCGGCCTCCAAGCTTATGATTAGAGCGAGCAGGTGACCACTGCTCATCACGTTTAACAGAGAGATGCGATTGTCTAGCAGGCTTTGCAGCTTATTTAATTGATGAGACCAGGCTGTTGCCTTGCATGGCGAGGCTGCACTTCTCATTTTTTTCGAGAGCTTGATTGTTGTACTTACGAGAATTCACCTTTGAGCATACAAAAAGAGCGCGTACTGGATTACATGTCGATCAAAGGGAAATTGCCGGAGATGTTGCCGGAGAAGTGTCAGAGGTGCGCACCTGTGTTTCCACTTGTTTTCCAGCAGTAATGAATAATGATGCCAGGATGGGAGAGGACGAGGAGCTGGTCGTGGCTGAAGGGTTGGAGTTGAACGGAAGTTCTGAGATGTGACAGGGACATTTTGTCGAGCAAGTTGACTGCTGCTTTTTTAAAGAAAAATACAAGCTGTAACGCGCGTAACGTAACTGGTAATTTAAAGGAATTTATATATACATTACATCCATTACAAGGGCTATAACACTTGATTCAGATTTAGGTGTAAGGAGATGTCACCCTCAACGTAATGGCAATGGCCCATTACAGTGTTTGGTCAAGGCTAACTTAAATATTTTCATAAAAAAAATATGAACCTAAGTTTTATAAGTGTAAATGCACTTAATTTTTATTTTTACAGTCAAATTTAAATTTAAATATATTATAAATTTATTTCTTCTTATTTTAATTATTTTAATTATTCTATATATTTATGTTTATGTTATTTTGATATTTTATTTATTATCTTATCTATTTTTAATAATAAAATCTAGATAATAACATTATTGTAAAAAGTCAAATATAATAAAATAAATAAAATTCTTATAATAAATCTCGTATGTTAATTAAGTACATCTAGGGGTGACATCGAGCCAAGCCGAACCCGAATTTGCCTATGTTCGAACCGAGCTTCATTTAAATATTTCGAGCTCGAGCTGAGCCTAGCCTTGAGCCTAAAATTGTTATTGAACTCGAGCACAATAATTTTAACCGAGCTCGAGCTTCAACATTCATTTAAAACTTTTCAAAAATTAAATGTCTTGAGTTCGAGCTCCAACATACATTTATAACTTTTCAAAAAATATATGTCCAATAAATTGTATAAAAAATTATACATACATTTTACATAAAATTTGGGCATGACCTCTACTTAAAATTGGGTATAAAGGTGACATCGAATCCAACTGAGTTTGAACCTTCCTATGTTTGAGCCGAGATTGATTTAAAGATTTCAAACTCGAGCTCGAACCGACCTAGCCTTGAGCTTAAAATTGTAATCGAGCTCGAGCCTAATAATTTTAACCGAGTTTGAGCTCGAGCTCTAATCAAGTTCGAGGTTAACCTACATTTAATACTCTACATAAAATATATGTCAAATAAATTATCTATAAAATTATGCTTACATTTAAAAAAAATAATGATAGGAGAGGTTCGGGATTGAATCTCGATAATGGATTACAACCCACCAATATTAATCTTTTTTACCCCAAATGTTGTCTAGCTTATTTTGTAATTTTTGAATCTGGCTATAAATTTATTATGGCCTCCTTAGTACCCCTGATTGAAAATTTATATTCTAGGAAAAACTAGAAATGTTTTGTTTTTCCTAGGATACATATTTAAAAAAAAAACCTTTAAATAAAATCATATTACTATTAAAGACTTACTAGAAAATTACAAGAAATATTTTAAAGTTTTCTTAGGAAAGTTAAATGGACTTCTTATTGTCTCTTCTAGGGAAATAAATAAAAATTAATAATCAATCTAATATATTATTATACTTATCGATAAATTTTTAATCAAATAAAATGTCAAACACAAAATTGCTATGAAAATTGCCTCATGCTAAAAGTATTATAACATCAACTCTCAAATACTTATTCAAAATTTTTCTATACGTTTTTTCTAGCCCATTTTGGCAAGAAAATCTTACTTAGAAAATTATATGATTTTTTAATAAAAATTTCTAATTAGAAAAATGTTTCCAAAAAATATGAGGCACTAATAGTGCCTATATTTCTACTAAAAATGTCTTTTCAACATTTATTAAAAAAACCACAAATAGTCTCTAGAAATGTATTTCTATTTTACAATTTTTTCAAGAGTCATGAGGAAGGGACAAAAAGTATATATTTTTTTACTTGTTTATGGTCTCGCACATGTGACTTTCACATGTGCGAAATCGTCTTCACAGGGTGGCAGGGAAATAATTATTTTAATCTCGACTCTGGTTTTCCGCCGTGACGATGCGGCGCCGGCGACGGAAACAAAGGCGAAGAAATTGGAAGAAGAGGAAGAAATCGGAGGAAGAGGAAGAAATCAAATGGAAGGGGATGTAGCGGCCAACAAGGAGTTGTCTACGGCGACAGAGGCGGCCAGAGCGGGGAGGGGCTTGGCATCCCCCCCCTGTCCCGCTACCCAAGAGCCTGTTAAAGATCCGGCTCACGAGTTTTCGAGCCGAACCTTGATTCGGTCGAACTTGGCTCGTTAACTCAAACGAGCCGTATCTAGATCTAGAAGCCGACTCGGTTTGAAGCCACCCCCTAGGTAAATCTAGTCTTATGAAGTAGATATAATCATGGAACGGTGACACCACTTGTATAAGTCAAATAAGTATTTTTGTTTATATTTATCCCATCATATAAAAAAAAGAAAAAATATTTTATTTTTTTATTAAAAATTCTATAAAAATTCCCCTTTGACAAAAAAAAATTACATTTATTTAAGCATCTAGAAAATCAATTACTTGTTTGAGTCTATATTATAAATAAAATAATATTTTATAAAATATAAAATAAGATCAGATTAAGAAATGCACGATAAAAAATCACTCCAATACCGAGCCAAGTTTACTTAGGTCTGAAAAGGGGCGGGTCGGATGGGTGGGATAGTAAATCCCCGGTTTGTCCCAAGGCTTTCCCGACTCCGATGGTTCTACTCGACATTTCAGGACCCAGTTGGCTCCGGTTCAGAGTCGTAACTCCTTTCGTATTTCCAAGTTAAATTTTTACTTTCGCGGTAAAGAGCGAAAAGAGTACCCTCTGGATCAGATAATACGAGAGCGAAAGTCTGCTTCCTCTGCTCGTCTCCATAACCCATCCATGGCTGCCCTCAGCATCGGCAGTGCCAACGCAATTGGGCGGACGAAGTGGACGCGAATCGCACCTTCAAGACCCAGAGTTTCCTGCATTGGATGGGTGAGGCTCTCTTCCCGCTGGTTTTCTGCCTTTATTTCCTTGCTCCAGTTAATGGTCAGTGAATTGCAATCTTTGGTTACTCAATGAAGGATCCGGAAGGCATTTTAGGCTCTCCACAAGGAGGTCATATCTCTCGAATGGAGTTCCGGAAGCGCCTCGAGAAGGATGCCGATGCCAGAGAAGCCTTCGAACGGCAAGTCCGGGAAGAGAAACAACGCCGCAGAGCTCAGAGAGAGGTATGCAAAGTTGGTCTGTGATCCACATGACATCCTCTTTGACCCCTTTTATGTTTTAATCTGTAAATTTTTTCCTTGATTTGTAGTCTCGGGTTGTGCCGGATACCAACGAAGAGCTGATTGAGTATTTCCTGGACACTGAAGCTCGAGAACTCGAATGCGAGATTGCAAGGATTAGACCGAGGTGATGTCTCGCTCTTCTTTTTTAGCTGGCTCGTTCCTGTTTTGTTCACTGTTGCTCTGAATATGCTCTGGATGTAGGAGCTTCTATTTGACAGCCTCATCTTGCTGTCATCTATTGCCAAGAGGAGGAAAGCTTTACTTTCTTTTATCTGTTGGATAAGAAATGAGTTCTTTCTACCTCGGTTGACTGCTGAGCTTGGTTTTTTTGTTCATCTTCCGAATTCTTCATTCTTTTGGCAATGGAGCATATATGACATTCACTGGTGTAGGCAACTCATTTGATTTGGTGCTCTGAAACAATCAGCAATTCAAACAGATGGTCGAGCTGCCTCCTCGGGGCTTGCCTAGCTTTTTTCATCAGTCATGCTCAACTCGAAGTGTACGAGTGACAGTGAAAAACGAACTACATAAAGTGTTGAACTCTAAGGGTTCTTAGTGAGCATTATTTTTTCTTTGGTACCCATTCTGTCATAGTTGATGAGTATGTGCGTGCATCTCTGAAGAGCTTTGGAGTTCTACTTGATCTTAGCATTCAAATAAACTTTTTCTTGCAGTATTAATGGTTGGTTGCCACAGCAAGCAATTGCTATTGGTAAAACACAGTTGACCAAATTAAGTATAAAAGTCTTTATAATCTAGGTATTAGCATGTGAAGTGTTTGGTGTACTCGTGGGGCGGTTGTCACAAAAATTGTTAGTTGCTATGGACTGTTTGCTCTCCTTGTTGTACAGTTTGTGCATTCTATAGCCGCAAAGCTTCAATCAACTTTAAGAGGTGGCTGTTCCTAAACATCAAGTTTTTAGTATTTCAGAATTGGACATGTTTTGAGATGTTAGATCAGTGCAACATTCATAGTATAGGAAAAAAAACTGGTCCTTTTAGCTTGGATAGGTCTTGCCTCATGATTTAAGACAGTCTCATGTTTGTTGGAATGGCTTGTCTTTAATATGCATACTGCGCCTTCGCTAATAGACCGGTTTTTTGGCGTAATGGTTAGTGACATGGTATCAGAGTAGGTGGTCTTGAGTTCGAGTCCCGCTCCCCCGTTTGTTTCGTCCTCGCATAGGTGGGACTTTGTCTTTGGCCGTCCCCGTATAGGTGGGATTGTGCATTTGCATTTGTACACGGGTGTTCCCCGTGCGGGGGAGTGTTGGAATGACTTGTCTTTAATATGCATGCTGCGCCTTCGCTAATAGACCGGTCTTTTGGCGTAATGGTGGTTAGTAACAATGTTGGTCTACTCTTGTTAAGTGCTAATGGTTATGCTCGGAGTGTCTTTCCCTCAGAAGTCCACACCTGAAGTGGTGTTTAGTAGTACTGAGATGCCAGAACAATAGTTGAGATATCAGATTAGCCACTTTCTGTTTGTCAGTTTTTTTCGTTAAAGTTCCTTTCTTCTGTTGGGTTAGAGATCAGCGGTTCTAGCACGCGCAGAGGCATGTTGGCATTAACAGGAGACAGTTGCTTGAGTAGTTCCAGAAAGGAGTAGGCTACAAGAGAAAAGTTTCTGCTTCATTCTTGTCTGAGTATGCTGTTTGTTACTTTTCAAAACATATGTATTTTCACTTCAAGGTAGAAAACTTAAAGTGGCCTTGACAGGCATAATTTAGAACCTGAACATTCTTAGTGTTGTGCCATGTTGGTTTGTCACTCGTTGGTCCTCGTTGTTATATCTTCTGCATCGCCTGAGTACCAGGATAATTCAAGGCACCAATTACAACAACTTGCCCTTGTAGCCTTTACTTGCCACTTAGCTCAATGGCCGCATTGCAGTATTTGCCATTATGAGGTGCGGATTTGTCTTGCCTAAAGCTTGGCTTTCTGTTCTAGGTTGCCTATGAACCTGTGATGCCCATCTAATGTTACAGAACTTTTCTCTGTCCATTTAATTGGTATGTTAACTGAATCTGATATTTGCAGATTAAATAAGGAGTTTTTGGCACATCTTCAATTTGAACTGGGCCAGTTACGATTTGCTGTCTCAAGAACTAAGGTTTCGCTCAGAACAAAATTGAACCAGTTAATATCTAGATAGGTCTTACCAGGAGTCTTGATGTTTCCGGGCTCTTCTCAGGATATGGTGGACAGATTGATTGAGTTGGAAGCAATGCAGAAGGTTTTGGAAGAAGGAATAGGTCCATTAACATTCGATGAAAGAAATAAACTTGAGAGTTTCATATCTTTGCCTCTCACCTTATCACTTCCTGGGCTCTGTTTCTCTGACCTAACTGTGGTCCTCTGTGTTTCTTTATTACAGAAGCATATGACAAAATGCAAACTGAGCTTATTGTGGCAAAGGAGAGACTGGCAAAGATACTCCAAGCACAGGACAAGAAAGCGACTGTATGCAACAAAACCCTTTTCTGTTTTCTGAGCATTGACTCTGGTTTTTCTGTACTCCAAAATTGACTGATATAGGCTGTTGTTTTGGTGAATCAGTTACTGGAGATGCTCGAGCGTAATGAACTTGACAGGTCTTTACTGACCCTTCTGGATGAAAATATAGCTAATGCACATAAATATAACCAGGTAATTAGTTGAAATAAGTTATCCTCATTACGTGATCATTTCGAATGTTTACTAACAAAAGGCAATTGGTGGTTTACTTTTGCAGAAGCAAGCAGCAGAGTACATGGAGAAAATAAGATCAGCTGTTCTCAAGTATATGACAGCATAATACAAAGTTGTTCTATGATGGATCCTCAATTTAATATTTATATGTTCCCATTTGCTCAGCCCATGAACTGTTCCCCTTTTCCTCTTAACAAAAAATGTGGATGCCTGAACAAGAATGATCATCGTACTCTATGACCTTGACACCGATTGCTGGTTTTACATGAGGTTTTTTCAAAGCTTATTCACTTCCTGGGGAGAATTATCTACAAAACCAGTGATTCAATTGATTCAATTGATCAACAAGAGGACCAATTTCACATTACTCCAAATGTTTATTCATGAACTGCAATTACAAATGCACATCAAGTGAATCTTAAGGTTGCTATATACCCAACACTTGCTTTCTATTGCCATCTCCTGAATTGTGTCTATACTCTTTTGGGGTCACCCTGCATGTACCTTCAGGCAGTGAGGGATAACACCTGTATGTGTTTTCCTTCAGTCTTCTCAAGTCTCTGCAATTACTTTGCTAATGATCATGTTGTGGTTATGCCATTTACCTGAGCAGCCAGAGAACAGTTTAACCATCACTGGGCATATTTGGGAAGCAAATGTTTGTGGTCACTAGTCACCAATGAATCTTGCAGGAAAAGCAAAATTGAGGAATACATGGTTGTGGTCACATATCACTCACGTATCTCCCTCCTGCTTGGGTTAAACTTTCTTATGATTCTATGTGTCACCTTTAGTGCCACCTTGTTGCTTAACACTTAGGGAGTGTTTATGTGGTATACCCTTTTGATTTGATATTGATAATGACTCTATACAATCTACCTCATCTTGCTTGTTGATCGGACTTTGATATTGGTAATTGACTCTAATTTTAACTATTGATCGATTCTTTTAACTAATCCTCCATTTTTATTGTTAAGAACTTTGTCTTAACTGACTATCGGACTTTTTAATTTCGATCATTGATCAATATCAATGATCTAAACCGTTGATCAAAATCCTAATTTTTGCATTTAAATTTTCATATCTACAAGGTCTATGCCCATTAATCTTCTGAATCAATGCTACGTCACCAACATATTGCTCCTAATCAGCGCAGGAGCGCCACTTGTCCTGCATCCCCTTTGAAATTCAAAGAGAAGAGTCTGGAACTAGAATAAAAACTCAAGAAACGACTTCGACCAAGAGTGAGGAATGCAGTTGTTTCCTTCTCGACTCCTCCTCCCGTTCCAGTCCCCTCCCCCGCCTTCTCCTCAATCCCTCTTCCCCGCTTTCCTCTTCAGCGGCACTGCCACCTCCAGAGCCAAAATGTTTCAGACAAGGATGATGTCTGGCTCCAGCACTGATTTTCCTATCCAGAAAGAACAAGATCACCTTCGTGCTCTAGAGCAAGTCCTGAAGTATCACAATCAGACTAAACACTCCTTGACCCGCTATGCTCGCGGCCCTCACGGCCTCGACTGGCCCAACCAGCCCAACCCCTTCCGCCGTTATGTCTCCGCCCCACTTCTTCCTCTCCACCACCTGCCTCCCCGACCCCAGCATCCCGACGACCCTCTCTACACTTCTCTCTTCCAGTCGCTTCCGTGTCCTCGACTGCTCTCTCTTCCTACTCTATCTCGATTCCTTTATGATTCGCTATCGCTTTCAGCTTGGAAGACCACTGGGCACTCTACCTGGTCTGTTCGGGTGAATCCCAGCAGTGGGAATCTCCATCCGACCGAAGCTTATATCATTTCCCCTCCTGTTCCGTTCCTCTGTGAATCCCCTTTCGTTGCCCATTACGCTCCGAAGGAGCATGCGCTCGAGCGGAGGGCTGTAGTCAATTCGGATTTCTTTTCCCGGTTTTTCCCGGAGGGTTCTTTTCTTGTTGGGTTGTCTTCGATTTTCTGGCGGGAGTCGTGGAAGTACGGTGAGCGCGCGTTCCGCTACTGCAATCACGATGCCGGCCACGCGATTGCCGCGGTTGTGATTGCTGCTGGTGCGCTTGGTTGGGATGTCAAGCTTCTTGATGGGTTGGGGTTTAAGGACCTTGAGAATATTATGGGATTAGGGCCTTATCAGCTTCTGAAAATTCCTTCTTCGAGTCCCACGAAAGGGAGGTTTCCCGAGTTGGAGTTTGAGCATCCTGATTGTCTTCTGCTTGTGTTTCCGAAGTCCGTGGAGGAAATTACTGTTGATTATGCGAGGTTAACCTCTGCAATTGCTCAATTTCCATCGCTTAAGTGGGAGGGAAAACCTAATTCCCTCAGTAAAGATCATGTTTGTTGGGACTTTATTTACAGAACTGCTGAAGCTGTGAAGAAGCCTTTAAGAGTTGATGATCACTTGTCTATCAGCCCATTTCGGAGCAGTGTGGTGCTTTCGGATGCAATATATAAGAGTATGACCGTTAGAGAAGTTGTAAGGAAAAGGAGGAGTGCTGTTGATATGGATGGTGTTCATATCATGGAGAGAGAAACCTTTTACCAAATTCTTATACATTGTCTTCCAGCAGGCGCTGGAGACGAAGGGGACACGTTAAGGGGCCCCTCTGGATTCCCGTTTAGAGTTCTTCCATGGGAAGCAGAGGTACATTTTGCCTTATTTGTTCATAGGGTCAAGGGATTGCCGAAGGGTTTGTATTTCTTCGTGAGAAATGAAAGTCATTTGGCTGGGCTCAAGCAAGCATCAAGGCCTGAGTTTTTGTGGGAAAAGCCTGAGGGTTGCCCTAATGATCTACATTTGTACAAACTTTCAAATGGGGATTGTCAGAGGCTCGCCAAACAATTATCCTGCCATCAGGTAATTTAACTGATCATCTTGTCTGAGCATGCAATAGTGGTTTTGGAGCTGATACTTGACAGGGGTGGATGTATTAAATATCTTCTTACAGTGGACAAAATTCTACTGCGCGAAACTTTGTGACTCTTTGTTCTGTAGTTAACAGGACTTTCTTCCTTGAACTGGTCAGGACATTGCTGCTGATGGCTGCTTCAGCCTGGGAATGATTGCTCGCTTTGAGGAAGCTTTGCGCGAAAAGAAAGCCTGGATGTATCCCAGGTTATTTTGGGAGACGGGTATACTTGGTCAGGTGCTATACCTTGAAGCACATGCAGTTGGAATATCTGCAACTGGAATTGGGTGTTATTTTGATGACGCTGGTACGCTCTTGTTACATTTCACAACAGAAGCTACTTGATTCTTTCTTTGTTTAAGTTTATTTCATATGGGATGTTAGTTCAGGAAGTAAGTGACCTTGTAATCTAGAGATCTAGCAAACTGTGTAGGATGGACCTTAAGCTAAAGAACTCGTATTCACTTTTAAGTGGTGGCTACTAGGTTTCAGGTGATCCAAAATATTTATATTCTTAGTGAAACTTGCTACCTGTTTATCTACTATAATAATCGTTTCATTTATATGGTGGTGGAATTTGCCATGTGACAACTGATCTTTTTCTAAGGTATGTATGATAAGATAATTCTGAAATATTATGTCTTGGAGTCTCTTGGCTTTATCTCCTTTTCTAGTATGTTTTCTATAATTCTTGGGTCAGTTAAAAAAATTTCGCATGTAAAACTTTAAAATACTGTTTGCCATTGTTACTTTAAATTCTATAAGACATTGTTTAAAAGAGAGAGCTTGAACCATGTATATTACACTACACTCATATCATAGGGCACTATTAGGTTTTTAGTTATAAAAAATCTCTTCTTGCTGGGAGTCATCATTGGTTTGTCATGCTCTCTGTTTCCTGCTTCCTCTCTGAAGGATGTATCATATTAGTAATCAACTATGAGAAGACTGCTATTAAAAAGAAAAGAGAAGAGTGTCTGATTAGTGGGGTAATAGCTTTTTCATTCAATTAAATTACGGGTTCAACTCATCTTTTAGGATCTGGAACTTCTGTTTTAATAATCAATGACATCTTTATATCAACAAAATAGTGTTTGTCATAGGCCTGCTACCTGCTTTCTGCCAAGAATCTGATTATATATGAGCTGGATAGTGCAGTTCTACTAAATAAGATTGATCTGGTAGTTTTGTCTGCTGTTGTGATCCTTTCGTCTATCTACGAAGGTCTGCTTTTAGCTAGGAGATGGACCTTTTTAATATGACACAGTTTAACATGGGAAGTAAGTACCTCAAACTTTTTCTTAAAAAAAAGTAGAAAGTAAATGAGATGATCCAATTTTTTTGGTCAGGTTTACTTGCCATCCTCTGCCTTGATAAAAGAAATTTTTGTTTTGAATGACCCAATCTTCATCTTTGAGCTAGAGTCATCAGAATGGCAGGGCAGTTTAGCTGTGGGAATAGGAAAGGCGTGCTGCGATAGTGCCTTTGGTTCAAATGCAAGTGAAAGTCAGATAAGAACAGATAATGAACCATAAAAACAGCTGTAGCATATAACGATACTGTAGCATGTTGCAATTAACGACGAAGTCTTTCTGCTGCTGTATCAGGTAGTGAGTGAACCATGAGCAAAGTTAAGATTTTCATGGAATATATTATCTTACTTAACGAGGTTAAGAGAGCTACATTTGGAATATAATCACCAATAAAGTTATGTTCCATTTCTGCTGGAGTAGTGTGGAAATCATTTTTCTCCTGGTTCGCTGTTGTATTGGCCTCTTTCAAGTCTTCTTCTCAACTTTTATCCAAGTCATTTCCAGGTTCTTCCATCAATCTCAATTAGTTTTCTCCTGTTTTGTTTCCTTAAATTGTTTTCTCATAGTGTTTCCACTTTGGAGTCTGTCATAAATATGTTATATATCCATCTCAAACTTCCCATCTTTGCCACATTTACCTTTTGGCTTATTGCCGACCCTTCGGGGAGGGGGGGAGACGGACGTATGGTCCAACATTAAAAAAAATAAAATCTCATCACATCTTTTATAAATGTTCTTTCTGTCAATGAGTGACATCCTAGAATGTTTCCTCCAGCTTTTTGACATATGTTTATTCCATGACACAGTGCTAAATATTATATTTTCTGTTTGTCATCGCAGTACTCAATTTCATTTGGGAAAGTGATACCCCTTTTGATACTGTTATTGGACTCTTTATCTGCAAAAAAGTATTTGATGTTCTGTTGTTTGCAGTTCATGAAGTCCTCGGGTTTAAAGGATCAGAGTTTCAAAGCCTCTACCATTTCACGGTGGGAGGTCCTGTGCTAGACAAGAGGATAATGAGTCTGCCTGCATATCCAGGGCCTGCTGTAGATGCATGAGCCTTGAATGTATAGCCTGTGGCTGATCTTACAGTTTGGTCATGTGATAGCCGGCATTGCCCTCAAGGGGCAGATTCTGTACAGGAAATGCAAGAGGAGCTATTCCTCCTTTTATTCTTTAACTACTAACAGATGACACAGCATGAGTTGGTGTATTCGTAATGCATAAAATGCGGTTCTTCTCAATCTGTTTTTGGATTTAACTTCAAATTTGTGGAGATTACTCCCCTGTTTTTATCCTAGCTGGGGACACCAGTGGGTGTAAGAGAAAACTTTTTATGATGAATCTTTGAAAATAAATCTTAGTCAGCTTTTATTTTTGTTGCTCATTATTTCTTTATTATTTCCTCTTGGACCAGCACGGAATATATTTTCTAATGCTTTATAAAATTTGGGAACAAGAGGAATGGAGGTGGAAGATTCTATTGTTTTGTACACGGAGAGGTCAAGATTTGCCGAAAAGTAAAAGCTTGAGCCTTCGGAGTATAAGAAATAAGCCATGACTGGTCTTTAAGCTTCGCTGGAAAGTATCTTCGGTCTTTACTGTTGATTTGATCGAGTAGTCTATCCGCAAGAAAATGTGAGGTCAGTCAGCTGCCCGATGCCATATTGGATGCACTCGTGATGCTTGTCGTGATCACGGGTTCGAGGTCTGAAGTTATGTTCCATTTTGAGTCCTGAACATTATCATAAGCCAAATCATTCATGGCTGATGCCATTTTCACCCCTTCAGTCTGCCTTTCCTCCTCCTCCAAACGACAGAGGAACAAACACCGTGGCCTTGGCGGCAGAACCCACTTCCCTCGTTCCACTTCATTGCTCACTCCCCTTATCATTAATCAATCTCCCTTCACTCAGACCAAACACCAAGCGCTCGATCAAGTAGTGGAAGACCTCCGCAGTTCCGTCTCCCGCGGCATCAAAATCGAACCCCAAATCTTCTCTTCTCTTCTCGAGACCTGCTTCCGTTTGAAATGCCTTCACAATGCCGTTCAACTCCACCGCCTCGTTCCCCCGAACCTCCTTCGCAAGAGCACGGACCTGTCATCCAAGCTTCTTCGTTTATATGCTTTTTTCGGCCGTGTCGAGGACGCTCACCGGATTTTTGATAGTATGTCGCGACGAGACGGGTCGGCTTTCGCCTGGAACTCGCTCATCTCCGGATATGTGGAGCTAGGTATGTGTGAAGATGCATTGGCGCTTTATTTTCAGATGGAGGAAGAAGGGGTGGAACCGGACGAGTTCACCTTCCCCCGAGTGTTGAAGGCTTGTTCGGGCCTTGGTTCAATTCAGGTGGGGGAGGCCGTTCACCGGCATGTTGTTCGGTCGGGATTTGGAACCAATTTGTTTGTGCTCAACGCGCTCGTTGACATGTATGCTAAATGTGGAGACATAGTTAAAGCTCGGAAAGTCTTCGATAAACTTTCTCACCGTGATTCCGTTTCCTGGAATTCGATGTTTACTGGTTATATCCGTCATGGGCTTTTGATTGAGGCTGTGGATGTCTTTCGCATGATGTTGAATTCTAGGGTGGAGCCGGACTCGATTGCTATATCCACTGCAGTTACAGGGACGGAGTCTTTGAAGCTGGGATTGGAGATCCATGGTTGGGTCATCCGGCATGGAGCTGGTACAAGCCTTTCTGTTGCTAATTCACTGATCACCATGTATGCAAAGAACGACCGAATTCATCTGGCACGAGCAGTGTTTGACGAGATGCCTGAAAGGGATATTGTGTCGTGGAATGCTATGATACAATCTTATGCGGAGGACCCGGAAGCTCTTACAGTGTTCGAATCTATGGAGGAGTCTGGCCAGTCACCAGACAGCGTGACCTTTGTGTCGTTACTGTCAACCTGTGCAAAATTGGGACTTGTAGAAGATGGGAGGCGACTGTTCAGGAAGATGAAGGAAACGTATAAGATAAGTGCAGGCATGGAGCATTATTCCTGTATGGTCAACCTGTTAGGAAGGGCGGGTTTGGTTGAAGAAGCGTACGGAGTGATTGAGAGGATGGGGTTTGAGGCAGGTCCAACTGTCTGGGGAGCTCTGTTGTTTGCCTGCTTTGTTCATGGGAATGTGGAATATGGGGAGCTTGCTGGGGAGAGATTGTTTGAGTTGGAGCCTGATAATGCACATAACTTTGAGCTTTTGATGAACATTTATAGAAACGCAGGGAAGCTAGAAGAAGAAGAAAAAGTGAGAAGGTTAAAGAGAGAGAGGGGATTGGACTTTTAGTTCCAAATAAGCTTCTCAGTTTTCATCTCTCCCATTCTCACAATCACTGCAGCGAAGCTGCAAAAGCACAAACTCAAAATGGCGCTCCAAGGTTGCAAAGTTGCAACTCAAGGTGGTTGGTATCAGTACTGGACATCATTTCAGGATAGCCAACCTCTGATATTATACAATAGATACTTACCGTGTGTTGGGTTATACTGATATTATAGTTATATCAGTATTTGTTAATGAATAGTCCTACATAGAGTGTGAGTACAAAAATTTTGAATTTATTAGTTAGAAAAAAATGTTTTTAAGTTATTAGTTATTGTGGGATAAGCTTTTGGACTTAACTTCATATGATATTAGAGCAAGTACTCATATGTGGATCTTTTCCTACATGTAGAACCATAAAAGAGAGTTTACATGTGAAGAAGAGTATTAAGTAATAATCCTATATGGATTAGTGAGAATTGTAAAGTGATTGAACCAAGTTCAATTAGGTTTGATCATTTCTTTGGGTCTAAACACTTTATAAGTGGAAAATCCATTAATTCAAGCGATTGATCCAAACTAATTAGCCAAATCACCTGTCTCGTGGGAGAATTCATTGCAACAACAGAAGATGGATCGTTTACCTTTCTCGGTTAATGGTTAAATTCAATGAATTTGTTATGAAAAAAAATCGATGACAACAAGACAAGTAATCATGCACGATACAATATTTTATGTGGTTCAATAAATTGCCTATGTCCACAGGAGTTGCAGAAGATTTTTATTCAAATGAGAGAAATCAAAATACAATAGAGAGAGTCTCGAACCCTCTCTATTCAACAGTGTCAACGAGTCTCACAGTTGCTCTCTTCTGGCAGCGGCGACACAATCCCGAGCTGCTCTCTTCTGGCAACGGTGACGCAGTCCCGAGTTCCAAGCTGCTCTCTTCTGACAGCAGCGCCGAGTTCCGAGCTCCTTTCTTCCGGCAACAACATCGAGTCTCAAAGCTCCTCTCTTTCGGCAACAACATCGAGTTTCGAGCTCCTCTCTTCCGTAACAACGTCGAGTCTCAGAGCTCCTCTATAAGTCCCGAGACTTACCCTGTTTTTTCGCTGTCTCTCTGTAAGTTCCGAAGAGATGATAAACGGCAGGAGGGAAACTTAATATTTTCCCTTGAGTGTAGCACACGCCAAAGTAAATAAAGAATAAGAAAAATCCCCTCCATGTCCTACTCGTGTGGTGTGGGCCAGGCTCCACAGTACTTAACAATTCTCCCACTTGGAGACTGGTTCACCCACTGTATCGCCGTCTTCCTCAAACATGATATCCTCCACCTCTGCAACTCACTAGGGTCTTCATGCTAGAAGATACGCAACTTCAGTTTCTCAAGTGTAACACCCTTTGTCAACATATCAACAGGGTTCTGACTTCCACAAATTTTTTCAAGTACCAACTGTCCGTCATCTAACAATGATCGTATAAAATGATACCTGATTTGAATGTGCTTAGTCTTGGAATGAAATGTTGGGTTCTTGGCAAGGAATATGACACTCTGACTATTGCTGTAGAGAGTGCCCTTTTGATTCTTTTTGCCCAATTCCTCCAAGAAACCCTGTAGCCAGATCATCTCCTTTGCAGCTTCTGATACTGCAATGTACTCGACTTCTGTAGTAGACAAAGATACTGTTTTCTGTAGATTTGAACCCCATGAAACTGCAGTACCACCCAGAGTGTAAACAAACCCTGTAGTACTTTTTCTGCTATCAATATCTCCAACTAGATCAACATCAACATAGCCCCTCACCTCTAAGCTCTCTCTTGAGAAACACAAACACAAACACTTCTGAGGAGACTTTTAGGTATCTCAGAATCCACTTCACTATTTCCCAATGTTGTTTTCCTGGGTTACTCATGTATCTACTCACAACTCTCACTGCATGGGCAATATCCGGTCTAGTGCAAACCATAACATACATAAGTGAACCAATGGCTAAGGCATAAGGAACCTTACTCGTGTAATCTTGTTCGTCCTCTGACTTGGGTGACTGATCCTTGCTGAATTTGAAGTGACAGCCCAAGGGTGTGCCAACTGGTTTGGCCTTGTCCATATTGAACTTGCTGAGTACCCTTTGCACATACTCAGCCTGCGAGAGTCTCAACGTGCCTCTGACTCTGTCTCTGACAATTCTCATACCAAGGATTTGCTTTGCAAATCCCAAATCCTTTAGTGCAAAGTGCTCTGACATCTGCTTCTTCATATTATTGATCTCATCAATACTAGCCATTGCAATAAGTATGTCATCCACATACAACAACAGAATAATGTAAGAATTGTAAAAATACTTGACATATCAACAATGATTTGCCTGACATCTGATGTACCCAACACTGCACATGAAGCTGTCAAATTTCTTGTACCACTGTCGAGGAGCTTGTTTCAGGCCATACAAGCTCTTCTTCAGTCTGCAAACTGAACCTTCCTTTTCCTTTACTACAAACCCTTCAGGTTGGTGCATGTAGATGTCTTCTTTAAGGCCTCCATGAAGAAAAATTGTCTTAACATCTAACTGCTCAAGAAATAAATCTTCAGTAGTAACCATGGACAGTACTAACCTGATGGTTGTTATCTTCACCACAGGAGAGAAAATCTCAGAGTAATCAATACCCTACTTCTGTTGAAAGCCTTTTACAACAAATCTAGCCTTGTACCGCTTACTGCCATCATGCTCAATTTTCACCCGGTACACCCACTTGTTGTGCAATGCCTTATTCCCTGGTGGAAGTTCTGTCAACTCCCATGTCTGATTCCCTAACAGGGAATCCATCTCATCCTTCATGGCCAGGTCCCACTTGCGAGAATTTTCATCTTGCAAGGTTTCTTCGTAACTTTGCGGTTCCCCACCATCTGTCAATAATATATAATTCAAAGTAGGTGAAAAACGTTGTGGAGGCCGAATAGTCCTAACTGACCTGCAAATTGCAGCTGCAGGAGTGGATGGCTCTGGATCTGACTACAGAATAATAGGAATGGGTGCAGTGGACCCTCTCTCCCCGTCACTCTCATCTCTGCATTGCACGGTGGCCTCTGGTCGGTCATCAAATCTCACGAACTCGGACTCCTGAGGAGCTGCTTCAGCAACTGTACTTGACTTGTCCTTGTACACAATCTTCTCATTGAAAATCACATTCTTACTTCTTATAATCTTCCGACCTTGATCATCCCAGAAATGATAGCCAAATGCCTAGTCTCCATAGCCAATGAAATAACATTTCTTTGACTTAGCCTCAAGTTTACTACGAACATCAGAATCAACAAGAACATAAGAAAAACAACCAAAAGTTTTAAGGTGAGAAAATTTGACGTCTTTCCCGCTCCATGCCTCCTCAGGCAATCCACAATCCAACGGAACTGATGGCCCTCTATTTATCAAATAGACTACAGTACTGACTGCATCTGCCCAGAAAGTAGGTGGTAATCCAGTGTGCAGCCTCATGCTTCTAGCATGCTCAGTTATGGTTCTGTTCATACGTTCAATAGCTCCCAAGAATGGTCTTCTCCATTTTGATACCCAGAGTTGCACAATATTCCTTGAACCCACCATCAATATACTCACCACCATTATCAAACTTTAAACATTTCAGTTTCAAGCATGTCTCTGTCTCAACCATGATCGTCCAAATTTTGAGCACATTAAATACTTCAGATTTATGCTTCAAAAAATAAACCCATACCTTCTTGCTGTAATCATCAATGAACGTGACATAGTAACGAGAACCTCCAAGGGATGCCACTGGGGAAGGTCCCCACACATTTGTGTGCACAAGGTCCAGTTTTTCTTTCTTCAGTGTTCTACCACTTTTCAAGAAATTGACCTTCTTTTGTTTCCCCATAATGCAATTCTCACACATACTGAGATCAATTGATTTCAGTTCTGGTAGCTTGCCTCTGGACAGAAGTTCTTTCATGCCCTTCTGACTCATATGGCCAAGCTTGCAATGCCACAAATCTGCTGTGCTTTCTGCAACGGTAATAGCAATAGTATTATTCAAACCAGTAGTCGAATAAAGTGTACCAGTTTTCTTACCCCGAGCCAGTACCAATGCCCCTTTGGTGACCTTCCAGGTGCTACCTGAGAATACTACTGAATGACCACAATCATCAAGCTGCCCAACAGAAATGAGGTTTTTCTTCAACTCAGGAATGTGCCTGACCTTTTGCAAGGTCTATTTGTTCTTGTTATGGAGTGCACTGTTAATGTCTCCCATCCCCACCACGTTCAAAGCCTCTCCAACAGCCAGATACACCTTCCCAAAGTCACCTGCAATAGTTTTGCATTATCTCCTGATGGTAAGATGTATGGAAGGAAGCCCCTGAATCCAGTATCCAGTCATCAACTGGACTATGAACTGTAAGCAATAGTGCATCCTGTACTTCTTCAGTTACCACATTAGCACTGTCATTCTCGGTCTTGTTAGAGTTTTTACAGTTCTTCTTTATGTGGCTAGCTTTGCCACAATTCTGGCAAGTTACCTGTCGACCAGGCCTTAACTTGCTCTTGCCCCTGTTCTTTGATTTTGATCTGCCTCTGTTTGAGTTCCTGTCCTGTGATCTCCTCCGAGAATCAACATTCAATGCTGAACTCAAACCCGAGGTCTCGCCTGAAACCCTCCTGCGCACCTCCTCAGCCAAAATCAAATCACGAATATCATCATATTTTAACTTTGATTTACTGGTAGAATTACTGACAGCCATTCTTATGGCTTCCCAACTATTTGGCAATGAAACCAATAGTATCAGTGCACGTATCTCATCATCAAATTCATTTCAACAGACGATAATTGATTTTTGATAGTATTAAAATCATTTAGATGTTGTGCAACAGACGTACTATCTGCCATCTTCAAATTGAATAATTTTTTCATCAAATATACCGTGTTATTTACTGAAGGCTTTTCATACATACCTGACAAAGCCGCTATGAGAGCCACAGTCGTCTTCACCTTGCCGATGTTGTGTGCAACGGATCTCAACAGGGTTAGCCGAATAATCCCCAGAACCTATCGATCCAACAGATTCCAATAAGCCTCAATTTTTTCCGGTTTCTTCCTCAACAGTGGAAGATGGAGTTTCTTCCCATAGAGGTAGTACTCTATCTATATCCTCCAGTATCCAAAGTCCGTGCCATCAAACTTCTCGATCCCCGATACCTTCACTTCATCTTTAGCCATCGTTTTCCTTCAGACCTGAACCTTAACTCTGATACCAATTGTTGTGAAAAATCGATGACAACAAAGTAAGTAATCACGCACGACACAATATTTTACGTGGTTTGGCAAATTACCTACATCTATGAGAGCTGCAGAGGATTTTTTATTCAAATGAGAAGAATCACAATACAATAGAGAGAGTCTCGAACCCTCTCTGTTCAGCAGCATCAACGAGTCACACAGTTGCTCTCTTCCAGCAGTGGCGATGCAGCCCCTAGCTGCTCTCTCCCGACAACAACGCCGAGTTCCGAGCTCCTCTCTTCCGGCAACAACGCCGAGTCTCAGAGCTCCTCTCTTCCGGCAATAACGCCGAGTTCTGAGCTCCTCTCTTCCGACAACAACGTTGAGTCTCAGAGCTTCTCTCTTCCGGCAACAGTGCCGAGTTTCAGAGCTCACTCTGTTTTTTTTTTCGCTCACTCTCTGTAAGTCCTGATACTTACCCTGTTTTTCCGAGTTTCGAAGAGATGATAAACGACAGGAGGGAAACTTAATTTTTTCCCTTGGGTGTAGCACACGCCAAAGTAAATAAAGAATAAAAAAAATCTTTTTCATCAAACGTGTTTAAACCAAACACAATTACTTAACTTGATCATAATATTGTATTAAAATTAGCTACTTGCTTGGTAAGTCTGGTTAAACCTGGTTTATGTTTGATAGCAACTAAGTTTCAAAAGAATCTTACCTATCAGTCCGACCTATCTGCTATTTCTCTAACCCCTAACCCAACACAAGAACTAGATTTGAGGGAAATATGAAATGGAATGCCCAGTTTATATATGAAATCCAATTAAACCCATTTTGCCGCCGCTGTGCATAACTTTACAGACGCCATTTAAGCCAGGGAGGTTGGGGTTTCTGAATTAAGTACTGTATAATTATCCCGCCGAGTATTTGTAGAATCGGATGACAAAGCTTACTGGCTACAGAGTATTGAGAGAGGTTGGGTTGGTAGATGAATGCACCAGACACTTTCTTCGTGAAGAGTGTATGGTAGCATCATCATAATCTTACTGTACAGCGATTCCTTCTCCATCATGCGATATTATTGTATTACGGTCGAAGAGCCAAAAAGAGGCCCTTTCCTGTCCATGGCCAGCCCTACCGCATAAAGCTATAAACCCTTTATTTCCCTCTTCGACGGGGTTTTTCCCCAGAAATCACACACAAAGGAGAGACGCCGCTTCGGCGATTGACCCGGCTTTCCTCGTTATAGCTGAGAAAATGCGGTAATCGTGGTGGGTGTTTTCTTTTCTTTGCTAAAGTTTAGTTTTTCTAGATTCCTTCACTTCTTGCCCCAGGTTTTCTGGATGGAGATTGATTACCATCCAAGCTAACTGATAACCCCTTTGTTGGGCTCTCTTTATTCGTGTATTATCTTTCGGTTAGTGATGTCGGCTTGAAGATAGCTAATAAATTATTGTGTTTGCTAGTGATGGTCTACTGGAAGTCAAGGTAGACAAGGTCCTTTTTTTACATTCTATCTCCCTCTTGCAGGTCTGGAGTATTATGTTCTTCGGGTTCCTCAGTGTAGCAACACAGGATCGATGTAGGTTAGTTCATTGTTTTCACCAGTACGTGTGTTTGTCAAGTTTGATTGTTTAAATTATGTCGAATATGTTATTCAACGTGTAAGGAGTTAGTGGTATTTTTCTCTCGGATTCTATGTAGGAGTAACTCCGAAAGCACTCGTTTTGTTTTGTTTTAAGTATCACACTTGACCAATATTTGTCTGCGTTTGAATTGTGGACATTTGTTAGCTGTGATAGAGGCCAGCGAAATAAAACCGGATAATGCTTCTTTCTTCTCTGATGATTGGACAATACCACATCAGAAATGTTGTACGTGGGAGTCAATTTTCTTGTCAACAAAAAGCCATTTGACATGTTTTGGTCTATTCTTGGACGGTATCCTTCATATTGCATGCTGGTCTTCTATAGGAGTTCCTTAGCTTTTCATATCCTATATGAGTTAGCTTTTCATAGCTTGGCTAAGGAATTTTCTGTAAAAGTTGAACGATTTGGCCTTTCAAACTCATTTTTTAGCCTCAGGCGGGATGTGCACGCTTGCAATTTTATGGATCCAAATCCAATTCCTTTTGACAAGCTGGGGGAAGTGTAGATACAATCATTAAGTTTTCCATCTGAAATGTGGCTTGTATGTTGTTCTTGTTACAGTGGATACTTAAGGGAAACTATTGCTGAGATTCTCTATATCCCCTTCATTTGAGTTTATGAATGCTTGACAAACCTGCCATAGTTTGCGGAGAATAAGGGAAAAGAAATATCTGTTATATGTTGTTTCCATTCTTTTGAGAAGTCCACCGGCTGTAATGGAAAGGTCCACTTTTTGTCTCATTTAAGAGAAAGATGAAGCTTCTCGATCGGTTACTTATACAATTGTTTTTTTTTTTTTATATATCATCATCATAGTATCTCTTGTTATGAGTGGACATAGGACAACTTTCACCATTGGGTTGTCATATTTATTTTTGGATTGAATTTAGCTTTGAAGTATATGCTGTCTGGATTGTTGAACTTTTGTGATTGTATTTTTTGGTATGCAACAAACAGCAGTTGAGATTGAGTCCTGCTGAAAATATTCGAAGTTAGAAACACTATAAAAGAAAACGAAGTTGGATTTAATTTGTCTATCTTCTTATGCTGGCTGCTATTCACTCTTCCTTATGTTTCTATGACTGCATCTGTGCATCTTGAGAAGGCTCATTATGCTTTCTGACCAGAAACTTGGAAGAAAGTGAATTGGACCTACTTTTTGAGTTGAAACACTGATTATGATGCAAATTGAGGAATGTTCTTGCAAATTGTGCCTTTAGAAATATCCAGAGAAGTTGTACTGGAAGTGGTTGATACAGATAGAAATTATATAGCCATCTTTATAATTGTCCAAAAGGTATCTAAATAATTTCAGGGAGCTTCTTTCGCACTGATATCGTCATGGGCAAAATAAAAAGAATGCTGTTGCTATTGCCTTTTGTTTTTCCTGTAGTTTGCTGCTTAACTTTCTGCTCCACTATCAATATAAGCACTGTGTTCTTCTTTCTTTTTATCAGGAAAAGATCCTATTTGATATGTACTCAGATAGCAATGACGTAAATATTTGTAGTTTTGTTTGTCTGCTTACATGTGTTTATCAATATTTTAAAGATCAAATTGGATATTTTACTTGAGATCAAGGTTGTTAGGGCATCACTGTCTTTATTATGGGATCATTTGGATAGCTGGCCCTTATATTATGACTTAGTGTATGTTCCTCTAGTTTGATTGCTCACCTAAATTATGTCCCCAACCTAGGATGTTGAGATGAACCTACAAAACCAAGGGTGAAGCCATTCTGTGGACCCTACACCGCCAAAAATAAAATAGTTCTCTCTAAACTCATGGGAAATTGTAGATTTTACCCTTTTAACTTCTTTTCTAGAATTTTAGAAGTCCACAGAAATAAAGTTTAAGAAATAAAGATAAGGAGAAAGAATTTGGAGTGATTCACTCTTTTAGGGTCTCTCCTCATTATGCCCTCTTGCACCTCTATGTCACTCATGGTTTAAAAAATCTTTGCTTTTTGGTTGAAAGGATGACTTAAGAGGGTGGGAAAATGTGTTTTTTTCTTCTTTTGTTTGTTTGTCATGGGGGTTGGATATTATCTTACTATAGTTAATGATTTGAGATCAGCTTCCAGAAACATTTGGGTTCAGTTAGCAATTTGAGTCATTAAAAATGATACTAATTTTTTCGTAAACTGCTTATTGGCAGTTTTGCAATTGCAGGGCTTCCCATGTGTGATCTATTTATTTCCCTTATTTTTTTCTTTATTTTTTAACCCATCTCAATGAAGTGAAAACTAAAATACAAAAACCGTAAGATTTTCTCTGTGCTTGCCATTTGAGAATTTGTTTCAATGTCAATGTATTAGTCCACCTTTGCCAGTGAAGCTGTTCTCTGAAACTGCAGTCTCTGTGCTTAGGAAGTTATGGGTTGTTACAGAGCAAGATGCACTTCTTGTGCAAGCACCCATTCATGTGAGCTTTATTTTTGGTTTGTTGAATGTCATGATAAAGTCATAAGATGCTTATTTTTATCATGTTGACATAAGCTTGTAACAAACTTCTCGCCCATTGGTAACTCTTGGTTTTCTGCATTGGGTAGAGTGTCGGATCGTCTCTTTTATGAGGAATTTTAAATGATGGTACTAAAATCTACTCTGTTTCTCAAACGCCATTATTTCTGGGGCAGGTCTGCTTAAAGAGAAAGAGGGGGGAGGAGGGGGAATGATCTGTGCTGTCTTTCACTTGCTGATTTTGCTCCAATTCTTGGGAATCTATGGACTTCATCTTTTCTTCATTGCCCTGTTGTGGCTATAGTTTTGTGTCTTTGCTATATAGACTTAGGTTAAGTTGTTGCTTCGTAAGATAACATCTGATTTCTTGTGGAATGGTCGAGCTAAGGTCACCCGGGATAGGTAAAATCCTGGTATCTATCAGTGATTGCTGTCATTTAGACACTTCAGAATGAGTTCGATAATAGAGTTTTCATTTATGAGACTTCTTACCCTTATAACAGAGTTCAAAGGCCATGATATCAGCTGGTGGAGATTGCTGAATATCTTTGATGAGATCCATCGCTTCCAATCAGTGCCACATTCCTTGTTCAGCAAACTACTTACTGATTCTCTTGCCTGGGATGGAACTCACCATCAGTGTCTTGTTCTGGGTGATTACATTCACATTATGTAAAGTCCGTCAGGGGCCTTGTATTTGGTTGCACTGAAGGGTGTTTTGGTTTTTCACAAATATAAATTGTTCCCTCTAGGTTACACAAGTGTTTTAGTGATGTGTTTATTTCCTTCCTTTTTCCTGCTTTATTAGAGGTTATGTGTGCTGGCCTAGAGGGGCATTTTTGTCTTTTGTAATTATCACTTTAAGTGATTTAGTATAAGAAGTTAAGGGTCTAATTGAGCTGCTCTCCTCAATGCAGCTTTCTACCTCTTCTTCTCCTTTTTTTCTTCTCTTTTACATCTTATTTCAGAATTCTACATTTTTGCTTCATGCTTTTATTTGTAGCTTTCCCTTTCTTTATAAATAGAATCTCACTACTAAAAAAAGAAAAACTTTGCATTTATTTGATCTATAAGATGCTTTCTTTGTTGTGAAATACATACAACATATCTCTAAATGGCTTGTCTTGTATTTGTTTTTTGTTTCATATGCTGTGTCAATCTTGCATCAATAATCATTTAGTAAGTTTTTGAAATTAATGTCGTTGCAGTTATGCCATCCTTCACTGAGAGAATGTTTCCATTGTTTTCAGGTTGAGATTGATTGTTGTTTTCATTGAAGAAAGTTTAAAAAATTTACTTTGTTGGAGCAAGTAGCGATGCTAACCACAAGTTTGAAGGAAAACCAAATCCGTGAAAACAGTAATCAGAAGGTTCACCCTCAACCGATGGAAGACCCTATAAAGCAGAATGAGGAATCTATAGAAGCACTAATATCCAAGATTTTTACAAACATCTCATCTTTGAAATCAGCCTATATCCAGCTCCAAACTGCTCACACCCCTTATGATCCAGATAAGATTCAAGCTGCGGATAAACTTGTAATTGAAGAGCTCAGGCACCTCTCTGAGCTGAAGCATTCCTATAGGGAAAACAACCCCAAAGCTACTTCTGTATCTCCCCAGGATTCACGTTTAGCGGCTGAAATCCAAGAACAACAGAACTTGTTAAAAACCTATGAGGTCATGGTGAAGAAGTTTCAGTCCCAAATTCAGACGAAAGATTCTGAGATACTTGAGCTTCAGCAGCAAATCCAAGAAGCAAATCAGAAGAGGTTGAGGCTTGAAAAGAAGCTAAAGCAGAGGGGGTTGCTAACCAAGGAATCAGAAGAATTAGAAGAAGAGAATGGCTTTTTCTCCATGGAATTGACTCCAAACCTTTTCTCCTCCAATGTAGAAGCAGCTTACAAAGCCATTCATGATTTCTCGAAGCCTTTGATCAATTTAATGAAAGCTGCTGGATGGGATCTTGATGCTGCGGCTAACTCTATCCAATCTAATGTCATTTATGCTAAACGAGCCCACAAAAAGTATGCATTTGAGTCCCATATTTGCCAAAGGATGTTCAGTGGGTTTGATGATGAAAACTTTTCTGTCAGACATGATGGTCTTACAGTTTCCAGTGAAGGTTTTTTCTACCAGTTTCTGGCACTAAGAACGATGGACCCGTTGGACATCTTGAGCCAAAACCCAGATTCAATATTTGGAAAGTTTTGCCGCAGCAAGTACCTGTTAGTAATTCACCCCAAGATGGAGTCATCTTTCTTTGGGAATTTGGATCAGAGGAATTATGTAACGGGTGGGGGGCATCCTAGGACACCATTTTACCAGGCTTTTCTGAAATTAGCCAAGTCAATCTGGCTTTTGCACAGGTTAGCGTTTGCGTTGGAGCCTAAGGCTACAGTGTTCCAGGTAAAAAGCGGAAGTGAATTCTCAGAGGTTTACATGGAGAGTCTAGTGAAAGACGTGGTTATCAGTGAGGATGAAGAAAGGCCTAAAGTGGGGTTTATGGTCATGCCTGGTTTTAAAATCGGGGGGACGGTCATCCAATGCCAGGTTTACCTCTCGGGTGCAAAGTGCTCCGGATGAATTATCTTTTGAATTTTACTGCGTGTATTTTCATATGTAGTCTTGAGTTGTTTGCATTTTGGTTTTCTTTTATAGGAAATCTCCTTCGTATCTGTAAATCGTGGGAAAATTGCTCGGCCGGAAGAAAACCCCTAATTGTAACTGTTGTTGGGCTTCTGTTCTTCCACTTACTACTACTTTAAGATTGTCATTTATGTATAAATATAAGTTCGATGCTTATCGTCTGGGTTCTGAAGCTGTCTCAAATACTTCATTTTCTGATATTACTTTAGAGACGAACTCCGTTTGGAATATGTTCTTCTGTCCTGTAGATTGTTGATGAGTCCAGGGTACACCTTCATGACAATCTGCAAATATTTGATAATATGTGGTTCACTTCAAATCTTTCACCGTGTGACTGGCTGCTCGCTGATGTTATAATGTCGGCAGCCATTAACGATACAGGATGCAGCTCGTCTGTCCATGATGTCCGCGAACCACAGTCGATGTTTGTCTAATATATTTTTATGCGAAAGCCGAATTAAAAACCCCCTCCACAATCAATTTCGATTTGTGGGGTTGGCCGACCTCAAGATAGTTGAACACTGGGGATGGCCATCTCTTTCCATAACGAGCGTGAGAGCCGCGTAGGGAGTCGATATATAGGGAAAGAGACGAAGACAGGAACCTACAATCCAAGACAAAGAAAGACGAAGCAATGGCAAAGTTGGCACCGTCAGTGTTTTCGCTTCTTTTCCTTCTTCTCCTCACTGTCGCCGCCGCCGCCGCGTCGGCCGGTGGAGCTCCTCGCGGAGCAGGCACAACGGACTTCATCAAGTCCTCCTGCAGGGCGACACGGTACCCGGCGCTGTGCGTGGACTCGTTGTCTGTATACGCCCCGGCCATCAAGCGGAGCCGGCGGCAGCTGGCCCAGGCGGCGCTGGCGGTAAGCCTGGTCCGTGTGCGGTCGACGGCGGCGTTCATGACGAAGACGTCGAAGGGGAGCGGGATGCGGGCGAGGGACAGAGCGGCGCTCAAGGATTGCGTGGAGACCATGGGAGACAGCGTGGACTGGCTAAGCAAGTCGATGAAGGAGCTGGGACAGGTAGGCTTGCGCGGAAGCTTCAAGTTGCATGTGAGCAATGTGGAGGTATGGGTGAGCGCTGCCCTGACGGACGAGAACACCTGCGTCGATGGCTTCGCCGGCGTGCACGACACCGTGAGAGCAACCGTGAGGGCTAAAATCGTGAATGTAGCTCAGGTTACCAGCAACGCCCTCGCTCTCGTCCACCTATTTGCCCAGAGAAGCCCCGACGGCAGCAATCCATAGTCGACCTACCTGGATTCAAAAAGGTTTTGTAATTAAGTGAGTGTTGTTGTTTCCGTTGCTTGGCATGTAGAATCTAGGCCGGTAAAGACTCCTGTGAAATAAAATGTAATATATCATGCAGAGAGTCAAGGTTTGATTCAGGAAGAATGAGAGTTTGCCGTTGCTGAGACTGGATGTGTAATGTATAATAGTTGTTGGAGAGAAGTTTTCCCTGAAAATTTTACTCTGTTCCGATGCATTCCGCAGATGCTAGTTTCTCATGTTTGATCATGAAACCGTGAAAATTTTTGTAAGGCTTGGCGTTTGTTTGAGCAGCGGATTTGATTTGTGGGCTTTTGAGAACATTATCAGACGATCATCCAAGACATTCCAGACTCTCATTTGGACTCATTTCTACCGAAGAACTTGTGCATGGAACAGACTGGAATCGCTGGAACCCTGAAATCTGACTCTTAGCCACTCTGTATTCTATTTTCTGGATGAATGGCTTCAGTGGTAACACGCCACTTGTCTTTGGGAACCCAACGCGCCATTTTACTAGCACAGAAGGAGCTCGGTTTTCTGTTTTGGAATGTTTTTACAGAAATCAAGTGTGTTCTTTCTCGTTCAAGATTGTTTTTCTCAAGTAAAACCATTTCCGAATGGCAGATTGGGAAGTGAACAGGAAGAAGAGGAACGACAATTTGGGCAGCCGGAAACAACCGGTTCTTTCTGGTCCAAGAGCCAGACAGGTCACATATTTCCATGATTTCTTTTCTGGGTCTTGGAAGTAACGCTGTTGTCATCGATCTGCATACGACGCTATTAATGAAGATCTATGGAGGCGGAAAGCAGTCTGCTTTTCAAGATTTGGTTCAGACAAGGATGGCCATGGATTCCATCGCTTTGTCTTTCGATCTTCTTTCCCCTTTTAATCTTTGCTTTGTCTTTCGATCTTCTTTCTGCTTTAATATTTGCTTTTTCATTTTTATCTTTTGGGTTCCGCTGCTTCTTTCGTCGATTTGCAGAGCTAAGGCAGGGGGAACTTGACTGTCTGACGCGGTAAGAACGAATGGGAGGCTTTTCTCTCACACTAAGAGGGGTTTTCTTTTTTAAAGTATTTAACAATTAACAAATATTTTTCCTCTAAATATTATGGAAATATGTTGGTGGTGTTTGAACAAGGGTAATTTCATTGTAATTCAGTTGATAAGTAATTGTTGGGCCACCATTTTATGAGGCAAAGTATGAATATGAATTTCCTAGTTGGGTCTCAGGTTATGAGAGGCGGCTTCTTCAATTAGCTTCACCTGCTTCTGGCACGAAGCTGGTGGTGGCGGAGGATGGGTCCGGCAACTTCAGGAGCATCAGGGAAACAATGGATGCAGCTGAAATGAGCAACAAGAGCAGGAGGTTTGTAATTTATGTAAAAGTAGGGATTTATGAAGAGTATTTGGTCGCTCAAGGTTGGAATGGAACAACAAAGAACCCTAACATTCCTATGATACAAACACGTATATGCCATTAAGACCGTTAGCCCCGAATTAAATCCATTTCAAAGAACAAATCACGGAAAACAAGAAAGAGACCAAATCAGCACGTGAAATCATTCACATAGACATATGAAGAGAGATGAGATCAGAGACAATCAAAGGGGTCTCCAGGGTGGATATCGCATGCAAATCTAACGACGAGATCTAAAGCTTTATCGGTCAACCGATCATCAACACTGAGTCTGCTGGTCACTTTGTCTTTCAGTTCTCCTTTAATGTAAAGTTCTGTGAAGCCCTCTATGCAGGTAACGTGGTCAGTCATCGATTCAGTAATATCGCCATTTATATCGGTTAATATATCGCTCTCGTCTGACCCTTTGACAAGGCGCATCTCCCGCAACGCCCCTCGGATTGCGCGAACACTACCGGCGAATAAATCCATGCACTCTCCCATCGCCACCCTCTCCCTCTTAGTCATTCGCTGCCTGGCGAACAGTCTGGACATCCATCTTGCGGTGCGATGAACATGGGTGGCGGCCACGGATAGTGCAGTATGCGCCTCTTGTCTATGGATGCACACACGTGGGTTACTACTGATGACGCCGCACTTTGATTTGAAGACTTGGGTTCTGCTCGTTAGAGCAGCAGAGCAGGAACCCAGATGGAAGGAAAACCAAAGGAGACAGACGAGAAGTGCAAGGAGACGCGAACCCATTTTCTGTGTCTGATCGCTTTTTCAAAGGCTACGACGAGTCTAGCTATCCATACTTTAAGAAGGAAAACGAGAGAGAAGAACGGGTGAGGAAACAACGAGAGAGAGAGAGAGAAAGAGAGAGAGGGAGAGAAATAGAGCCGTAGGGGATTGTATTGCTCAACGGATAACAGAGGAATGGAGTAGAAATCGGGATCGAAGTTCGGATGGGAAGTAAAGATAATCGGAGATTTTAAATCTATATATCTACCCGTTTCAGAAAGCAACGGGATTGGAGTGAATCATAGCAGCAGAAATCGGGTTTCAGACGTTCCTGAAGGTTATGGAAACCCCAAACCCGGAAGCCAGAAGAAAGCCTGACCAAAGACTCTGCCGCTGGCGCCGTTTTGGACGGCGCAGGGCACCAGACTGACCACACGCTTGCCCGCAAATTTGGCCGTCGGGGCAGCCGCACCGGTAAGGACGTGGCAAATAATATTCCGTGTTCATACAATTGGAGGCCGCTCTTAGAGAAGCCCCCAGCCTCTATCCCTTTTTTAGTATTCCAAATACAACTTAAATGGAGTGAATGAAAGGGGAGATGAGTAGGGAAAATTGAGAGTTTTTTCAGTTATAAAATTTAAATTTTATTTAATAATTTTTATTTTTTAAAGGAATTAGATAGAATCAATTTGAGTTCACATAAACTAGTGTATTTCTATATGCATCATAGTTCTCTTCCTTATGTGGTTCACACGGAATTTCTAGATGCATCATGAAATTCATAAACAAATGTTTACCTTCGGTTATGGCGATCAAATTGTTGAACTTGCAAGAGAGTATCTCGCCTATTCAAAAGTTCTTATACGAAGAAACCCATACTCTCTTTGCCACACCAGATTAGAATTCCTTAAACCCCTCTTTTCTTATGTCAGTAAATTGAAGTTTAAGGGACAAGTAACAATCGACATTTCAAGGATTCGACAACATTGGAAATCTATCAAACTAACATACAAATGATTCTATAACATTGCATATCAATGAAATAGACACAAAAATCAACAAAATTGATAAGACTAACTAAAATATATTGTTGCACTTAGTGACTAGGCAATACAAAGGAGAATCTAAAAAATCTAAAAAAATGATGCATTCCAACTATGCAATACCAAAGAAATTGAATAAGATAAAATGCAAGATATATGAGCACAACACAATTCGGTTCTTTGGTAACTTGGTTTATGGATAATAACTTGTGAGAAAGAGTCGGCACAAGTAGGGGTGGCATCGAGCCGAGCCGAGCCGAGCCCGAACCTGCTTATGTTCGAGTCGAGTTTGATTTAAATATTTCTAGCCGAGCTTCGAGCCGAGCCTCGTCTTGAGCCTAAAATTGTTATCGAGCTCGAGCCCAACGAGTTCGTGCCAAGCTTCAAGCCGAGCTCGAGCCTCGATATACATTTAAAATTTTTCAAAAAATATATATCGAATAAAATGTATATAAAATTATGCATACATTTTACATAAAATTGGGCATAACTTATATATATAATATGTGTATAAGATTGGGCATAACCTCTACTTAAAATTGGGCATAATCAATATACATAATACCTGCATAAACACTTCATGAAATTGTTTATACACTCCATAAAATAATCTAAACACTCCATACACTACGTAACATTATAAATAAACTCCATACAATAATCAAACATAACAAAATTAAATAAAATATCACTATCAATTTACAATCGCCCAAATAAAAACTAGAAATCCTTTAAATAAAATCCTATTACTATTACAGACTTACTAGAAAATTACAAGAAATATTTAAAATTTTTCTAAGGAAAGTTAAATGGACCTCTTATTGCCTTTTCTAAGGAAATAAATAAAAATTAAGAATTAATCTAATATATTATTATACTTATCGATAAATTTTTAATCACATAAAATGTCAAACACAAAATTGCTATGAAAATTGCCTCATGCTCAAAGTATTATATCATCAACTGTCAAATACTTATTCAAAATTTTTCTATACGGTTTTCTAACCCATCTTGGCAAGAAAATCTTACTTGGAAAATTATATGATTTTTTAAAAAGAATTTATAATTAGAAAAATATTTTGAAAAAATATGAGGAACTAATGGTCCCTATATTTCTATTAAAAATGTCTTTTCAACATTTATTGAAAAAACCACTAATAGTCTCTAGAAACGTATTTCTACTAAAATATCTTTTCAATTTATTTAAGAGCCATGAGGAAGGGACAAAGAGTTTTTTTTTCCTTGTTTATGATCTCGCACGTAGGGGTGGCTTTGAATAAATTATATATAAAATTATGCATACATTTTTAAAAAATATAATGATAGGGAGGTTCAGGATTGAATTTCAATAATGGATTAAAATGCACCAATAGTAATATTATTTACTCCAATAGTTGTCGAGCTTGTTTTGTAATTTTTGAATCTGGCCACAATTTATTATGGCCTCCTTAGTGCCCCTAGATAAAAATTTATATTCAAGGAAAAACTAAAAATATTTTTCCTATGATACTTATTCCCAAAAAAACCTTTAAATAAAATCTTATTACTATTAGTGACTTATTTGAAAATTACAGGAAATATTATAAAATTTCCTTAGGAAAGTTAAATGGACCTTTTATTGTCTCTTCTAGGGAAATAAATAAAAATTAATAATCAATCTAATATATTATTATACTTATCGATAAAATTTTAATTAAATAAAATATCAAACACAAAATTGCAATGAAAATTGCTTCATGCTAAAAGTATTACAACATCAACTGTTAAATACTTATTAAAAAATTTTCTATACAGTTTTCTACCCCATCTTGGTACGAAAAATCTTACTTAGACAATTATATGATTTTTAATAAAAAATTTCAATTAGAAAATTTTTTAAAAAAACATGAGACATTAATAGTTTATAGAAAATTATTTCTATAAAATTTATTTTTAATTTTTTCCAGAGGAAAAAGTTTTTTTTATTTTTTTATTTTGCGATCTCGCACGTGCGAGATCATCTTCTCGCGAGGAAGGGGGAGATTATTTCTCCCCTGTTCTGGTTTTCCGCCGAGACGACGTGGAGGACCTATCGTCGGGGATGAAGGCCACGACGGAGTCGGCGACGACGGAAGCGGCGGTGACGGAAGCGGCGACGACGGAAATAGAGGCGACGGAAACAGAGGCGATGACGAGGAGAGGAAGAAATCGAACGGACGGCCACAGAGGCAGCCGGCGAGCAGCTGCGACGGCGGTATAGACGCCGGCGAACAGCTACGACGGCGGTAGAGACGGCGACATCAACCGATTGGAGGGGTCGGCTGTGACGAGGGGGGAGGAAAATTTTTTCCCCCCCTCGCTCTCGCTCCCGCTCCCGCTCCCCCGCTCGCTCGCGATCTGTTACCGATTCAAGCCGATCCCACTCATTTTGAGCCGGCTCGCGAGCCGACGAACCGAACCTAGCTTCGGTCGAGCTCGGCTCGTTAAGGTAAACGAGCCGATTTCGGAGCTCGAGCTCGGTAAATGACGAATCGAACCGAGCCGGCTCGCGAACCGGCTCGGTTCGAAGCCACCCCTAGGCACAAGTAATGTATTTGCTAGTGGTAGGTATAGTGACAACATCACCATTCCCGCTCCTTTTATCGAAGAATAACTCCATTGGCATTGACATTGCTAGTTCGCAGGGGAGGAAAGGTCTGCTAAAAATCATTCGCATCAATTGTCTTATGGTCCGTTGCTCCAGAATCAAGTATCCATGACATGCAATTAGTCTCTCCAGTAGATCTAAGGAAAGCATTACTAGGGTCCTCGGGAGAATCACCGTTAATAAACCCTAGCTTGTCTTTGCCTGAGATACACATCTCCACAACTTGGTATAGGTTCGAGTCTAGTCTAACTAGAGTCCAGTCTGAATCTAGTCCAGGTCAAGTCTTGATTTGAGTCGAGTCCAGTTTGAATCTGGTCCGGGTCGAGTCTGGATTGAATTTGGTCCAGGTCGAGTTGGTCTGGTTTGGTCCAGGCCGTTGGGTTAATTCAACCTCGACTCTAGTTCTTTTGGTCTGGCTCAGCTCGGCTCGGTCGGTCTTGTTATAGTTGTTCTTCTCGATTAAATCCACCTAAGTTAAGAAGCGGATTTAAAACCGCATGGGACGACAAGATTGCGCTGGACGGGAGTTTCCCTGCACAAGAGCTCCTTTGATCCTCACAAGACAGAAAAGTTTCCGTCGTCTCTGAAAAGTCGTTCCGCACGTCAAAGGTTCGGCCAGAGTCGGCAATCGCCGTGACCGTTGCTTTGTTCTCTGGCGTTTTCGGAGAGGATGACTTCCCACCGCTTCTAGTTCGGGGTCCACAGCCGAGGAATAGAGTCCTCCCTCCGTCACGAGACTGGAGCCCACCGACGTCATCATCGAAAGAGCTAACCTAATCTGATACCATGACAATTTTCATCGGGAAAAAAACTCTTTGTATTTCAATACTTTGATACACTCTTCGATTACATATTTATACAATAAAATAGAATTAATAGATTACAGGATTCATTTGTATTTCAATACTTCAACACAAAAGCCACCACCTTGACACGAACACAAATGAAACTTATTTAGTGCATTTTCCAAGAAAATAAATAAAAGAATTGTAAAGATTATAAAAGGAAGAAGAAAGAAGGAAGCAAGGCAACAAATGGATGAGGAGGCAGTCCTTCTAAGCCAAGGTTTATTCGAAGGGAGGAAAGTGTTGTGATCCTTAGGAAAAAAAAATGTTTAGCTTGGGTCCCCACTATCAAAGCAGTCCACATAGGAAGATGAGATTGTGTGTCCATACTCTCCCATGAGCGCTCACTTACCACTGTTGTGGCTTATGCTAGGGATGTAACTTGATTCAGGCATTTCTACAAACAGTCATGGTTCCTTTCATAAACCAGCGGCTTGCTATGATAGGAGTCAAGTAAGCCAATGTTTTTTCAGAGTATTTAAGTGAACCAAAGTTTCATCTAAGCGAGAAAAGGCAACAATCTTTCATGGCGGATCCATTGTTTTCATGTGCATACAACAGTGCCTAATAGGCACATAATGCTCTTACTGTTAAAAAGGGTGAAGAAATAAATCAAACTCATATACAGCCAAAAAACTTTTTTCAGCGAAGAGAATACATACACCTGAAATGCTCGAATTCTAAACCTAATAGTGGCCTGTAAGAATACAGCTCCACGAATACAGACGGGAAAAACCTTCAAGAGCTTACACACAGTCTGCAGTTCCATCAGCTCCGGCAGTGATAGTGCCAGAATTATCTCACATCAGGCTTCAACCGATCAGCTCATTATAACTTCTTACTCTTTATAAATTCTTCTTGGTGCATTTCTTTTTTCCTTCCAGAAAGTTGCTAGCTAGAGCCGACTCAACCCGTCCGATCCGTCTCAAATCGTCCGAGTCGACTCGTTTTAAGAATGAAACCCAACCTTATGTTTCAAATTTTTTTTTTTTTATTGCGCGCCTGATCTCTTCAACCTCCGTCATGGGCCTCGACGTCGTCGGCGCATCCAACGCCACCCGGCGCATTCCGACGCACGGTGCCAGGTTGCTAAACGCCGGCCGACGCGCGCAGAGAGCACAGAGCCTGGCTCTGCTTTCTCAACGGAAATGAAACCTTGAATAAATAATGAATTCATTGGGTTTGGGTGGGTAACAAAGAATGGATTCATTTCCTTTCGATGTTCATCTCTCTGTCTCAAAGAATGGATTCATTTCCTTTCGATGTTCATCTCTCTGTCTCTTCTCCTCCGTTCATCTCTCTGATTCTTCTCCTCTTCTACCTATAAAGCTCCCTTCCATTGATCAATCTGATCTCAGTCTCGGCCACCGTTCATCTCTCTCACTCTTCTACCTATAAAGCTCCCTTCCATTGATCAATCTGATCTCAGTCTCGGCCACCGTTCATCTCTCTCACTCTTCTACCTATAAAGCTCCCTTCCATTGATCAATCTGATCTCAGTCTCGGCCACCGTTCATCTCTCTCACTCTTCTACCTATAAAGGTTCCTTCCATTTATCAATCTGATCTCAGTCTCGGCGACAATGACGGTCATAGTTTCCCTTGTCTTTGTTGCCTTTCTGTTACTTTGTACTGTTTTCTCCGAGGAGGTCCATCCATACTCATTTTATGAGGCAAAGAATGGTTTTCCCAGTTTGTTGTCGGGTCATGAGAGAAGGCTTCTTCAATCACCTTCACCTGCTTCTCGCGCGAACCTGGTGGTGGCGCAAGACGGGTCCGGCAACTACAGGACCATCAGGGAAGCATTGGACGCAGCCGGAATGAGAAGAAGGACCGGGAGGTTTATAATTTACGTAAAGGCTGGGACTTACCAAGAGTATTTGGTAGTTGGTGTTAACCTCAACAATATCATGTTAGTGGGAGATGGCAGAGAGAAGACTATAATCACCGGCAGCAGGAGTGCCGATAGAGGAGGTCATGGCACTTACGGTTCTGCCACAGTTGGTATGCAATATTCTTACCACTTTGATTTTCCTTCATTTTCATTCATCAGTTTTCAGTAACAAATTTGAGTAAGGATGGATCGTGATCAGGTGTCAACGCCAACGACTTCATCGCTCAGGGAATTACGTTCCGTAACACAGCCGGCCCACAGAATTATCAAGCCGTAGCTTTGCGATCAACCGGTCATAGAGCGGTCTTCTATCAATGCGGATTCGAAGGATACCAAGATACGTTGTACGCCCACGCTCAGGACCAATTTTACAGGGACTGTGAAATTTACGGTACAGTAGATTTCATCTTTGGTAATGCACCGGTTGTTATTCAAAACTCTGTCATCTACGTAAGAAGACCTCTAAGCCACCAGAAGAACACCATTACAGCTCATGGGAGGAATGGAGCAAGAGAGAATACTGGCATAATTATTCAAAATTCAAGGATCATGGCAGCTGATGATTTGAGGCCTGTCCTGGGTTCTGTTCAAACTTTCCTTGGGAGACCATGGCAAAAGTATTCACGGACTGTTTACATAAACTGTGTTTTCGATGACTTGGTGGATCCCGCTGGATGGCTGGAGTGGAATGGAGATTTTGCACTAGCAACTCTCTTCTATGGTGAGTACAGAAATAGTGGAGCCGGAGCTTCGACGGCGAGAAGGGTGAAGTGGCCTGGTTATCACGTCATTACAAGTCCATCTGAGGCTTCCCAGTTTACCATTGAACGCTTCCTAGAAGATGGAGGATCATGGTTGCCGTCGACTGGGGTTCCTTTCACACCTGGCCTCTGAAAAATTAATACGAGTGTCTCATTTGCTTCATTTTCTCTTTTAAGGTTACAGAATTTGACAAGCATCGAGGCATGTATCAGATTCCATATCAACATTCACTTCAAACCATTTTCTTATATAATCGGCTGAGTGAAGCGCTATAAACCTTTGGACGTTCGAAACTTTTCATTATGCTTCCAGTTGATCCATATCTAAAAAAGAATCGGGGAATGAACTAAAATGGAGTAAAGAGAGATCGTCTCGTACGTTCTATCCCCAAAACTTCTATTCAAAAGGCTAAAATCCGAACTGCTACTACTTGCCCATTTGCCAATTGATGCTTCTCAGTCCTCTAGATCCCAATTCTGTCACTTATAATGCTCTGAAGTTTGCACACAGCACACCCTGGTCAATTGCAAAAGGCTCAAGAGCTTTATTTTCATGCCGTCACTGTTATACTTAAACTTTATGATAGTTTTGTTACTGTAACATAGGGAAATTAACTCAAGCAGAAAAAAAGTGTTTGAAGCAAGTTATCCATATGGGTTATTTGCCTTGTAAACCTAGGTACAGTTTTTTTATACGTGAGCTCTGCATGGTAAAGCAATTCTCACAAGCCATTGATATATTTTCCCAAACATTTGATCTTGGCATTCTTCCTGATTTCTCCACTTATAAATTTATAATCACCTGATTGATGGTTTTAGTTCTGAGAGAAGAGTGGATCAGGCTATGCATGTGTTTGGAGTTATGGTTAGTACTGGAACCAGCCTTCACTCCACTTATCCCAATCACTGGTCCATACTTTTGTGCATGCATAGAAGGGAAGGTCGACCTTGCATGTCTTTTCCTACATAAAAGGGTGGACCATGGATGTTTCTTCAAATTTCTTATGTTCATGGGGCCATTTTTTGAGCATATTGAGTGTTTAGATGTTACATATTTTCATTTGATTTCACTTCCTCTATATGAAACTGCAGTTTCAGTGGACATTGTGTGGATACTAGTGTGAAGTGAAAAATTATTGGAAGAGTGCATATATTAGGCTATAAGATTAACGGAGTAAAATATATCAAGTCGTGTTAGAGTTAAATATTGAAGAGGGGTGTTGTAAGTGGTGTACATGATTCCATACTTGCTCAATTTAATCTGTCTTTTAGGTTTTGAGTTTGAAGGGTTTAAAAAGTGTAAGAGCACATTTATAGGATGTAGGCTTAGATAGATGTGTGACCATATAAGAGTGTTGAAGAAGCTACCTTACTCTTTGCTCTAGTCATCATTGGATGGGTATTAGGGTGGGAGGAAGGGAGGTAGGAATTGGGTGAAGAGGTAGAACATTTTCCTAAGGAAGAGGTAGAAGGTAGTTGGGAACTAGGTGATGAGATTTGAGATAGCTTTGAAGTATAGGAGGATAAGTTGGGAGGATTAGGAACATAAATTTCATTAAAGGATGATTGTGGGGTGGAATGATAGGTGTTTCATGTAATTTGTTGGAAAAAAAATACACTAAGAATAAGGGGTGGAGAAATTTTAAAATTTTCTGGTGATGAATAAGGGAAACATGACCCATCATACACAACATACCTAGTGATAAAACCTTTTTTTTTTAAATATGAAAAAAAATAACGTTGATACCCTTTGTAAGAATCATGAGATCTGAGAAATACAGCAAAAGTATAGATTGTGGTTCAAACTTGTTTTTGTTATAATGTCATAAACAAGAAAAACATAGACATCCAAAAACGCGAATATGATTGTAAGCAGGAGTGAGGCATTTAGAAGTAAAGAGTAAGGAGTTTTACCTTATAAGGGAGCAGTGGGAAGTCGATTAATCAAATACATTGCATTTTGAAAAGCTTCAACCCCAAAACCAAAGGGAACATTATTGTCATACAACAATAATCCCGTTTCAACTATGTGTCTATATTTCCTAAAGGATTGGACCGAACTAAACTTAACGGATGACCTTATTCTATCTCATGTTAGCTATTGAAGAATCAGCAAATGATTGCAAAGATTAGTGTGACTTGAATTGAAATAAACAAAAAGATATTGAGCTTCTGAAGGAAATGGGAAGAAGAGAAGCAAAACCAAACTTTTGCTAGAAGCGAGAGGATCAAAAAACATATAAATGAGTCAATGATTGCAAAGTTATCAGCTTGAAGGAACTCCATTTTTAGCCACCCTTCATGCATCTGTACTAAGCTTCAAAAGTAGAATCTGTAGCGAGGACTAGAAATGGGCAATGGTGGTAGCCTGGGAATTTTTACCAGCATTGTAAAAACAAATCTTTTATTGTACTTCTCTTGTGTATTGATGTTTGTGGTTTTGAGGCAAAATTATTGTCTTGCTCATCCTTACATCTTGTTATTTTTATCCTTTATCAGGTTGTGAGTCTGGTGATTGGAGATCATTCTTCCAACACGTTGACTATTGTCTCTATCGTTATTTATGCCCTTTCTCTGTTTATTGGAGATTTAGGTTCTGTGTACAGCCCAAATGTTCTTGTTAAGTTCTTCATTATTGTACCCTACGAACTCCCCTGAATCTCTTTGAACTCATATCTCTTTAGATCTCTCTTTGAATGATTTCATGTCCTGATTTGGTCTGTTTCTTGTTTTATGTGATTTATTTCTTTAAATAACGCAAGTTAGTGCATATGAATAATTAATGAAAACTTCAAATTTTGAACCATGCACTTACTCTGTAATTCAACTGGTCGTTCTCATAATATACTTGGACAAATTCATCTACCCATCAAGTGGAATATGTAAGAAACAGTTGGAAATGGATTTAATTAGGGGCTATGAGATACTTTTTATTTACTATGTGTGCCTTGATTCGTGTAGGTTTGAGAGTTCATCTTCCAACACTCCCCCTTAAACTGGTAGTCTCTTCCAAAAGGTCCAATTGGCATAATATAAGTGATACCATATCGTAATAAAACTCCTTCATCACCGTACGCCTCCACAAGATAGTGACTTTCAAATGGTATGAAAAATAAATGACAATTAAGTGGGGTAACGGGTAATTACCCGTAAGATAATGTTCTGGGGTTATTTTGTTCTTTCTACTTCATCAAAATAACATTTGTTGATATTCGAGACACAATAGAAGTAACTCAAATGAGCCTAAGCCCAATAACACTTATTGAATAGTGAAAATCTTCAAAAAAAGATAGGCCCGTAAAATAATCCGTTGTGAGTTGTGCAACAAATAATATGTTGACCAAACCAAAGAATAAACTGTCAATACATCAAAATAATAATCCAACAAAATATATGGAACCGAGTCGAGCCAAGTCAGATCAATATAACTGAAAAGAAATAGTTGTAGACCTTGGGACCTGAACACGAATAAGAGGCAAAAAAAAAAAAAAAAAAATGAAGTCGAGTTGAACGGACAAAGTTGAACCGGACATAAGTGGACAGAGTTAACTCGGCTAACTAATGCGGCTCGGTCCAAGTCGATCATTGGGTCATTGGTACAGGTCGCTCGGCAGGGACTGAACCAGCCAGTTAGGAAAATTAAATCTGGCTATAGTATCATATTCATCTCGGCTTCTGTTTGCAAAACTCCTGCAGTTGTCGCCTCAGAAGAGGTTCAACGGACAGAGTAAGTGCATGGTTCAAAATTTGAAGTTTTCAGTAATTATTCATACGCACTTAACTTGCATTATTTAAATACGCAAATCACAGAAAACAAGAAACAGACCAAATCAGCACCTGAAATCATTCACAGAGACATATGAAGAGAGATGAGATCAGAGACAATCAAAGGGGTCTCCAGGGTGGATATCGCATGCAAATCTAACGACGAGATCTAAAGCTTTATCGGTCAACCGATCATCAACACTGAGTCTGCTGGTCACTTTGTCTTTCAGTTCTCCTTTAATGTAAAGTTCTGTGAAGCCCTCTATGCAGGTAACGTGGTCAGTCATCGATTCAGTAATATCGACATTTATATCGGTTAATATATCGCTCTCGTCTGACCCTTTGACAAGGCGCATCTCCCGCAACGCCCCTCGGATTGCGCGAACACTACCGGCGAATAAATCCATGCACTCTCCCATCGCCACCCTCTCCCTCTTAGTCATTCGCTGCCTGGCGAACAGTCTGGACATCCATCTTGCGGTGCGATGAACATGGGTGGCGGCCACGGATAGTGCAGTATGCGCCTCTTGTCTATGGATGCACACACGTGGGTTACTACTGATGACGCCGCACTTTGATTTGAAGACTTGGGTTCTGCTCGTTAGAGCAGCAGAGCAGGAACCCAGATGGAAGGAAAACCAAAGGAGACAGACGAGAAGTGCAAGGAGACGCGAACCCATTTTCTGTGTCTGATCGCTTTTTCAAAGGCTACGACGAGTCTAGCTATCCATACTTTAAGAAGGAAAACGAGAGAGAAGAACGGGTGAGGAAACAACGAGAGAGAGAGAGAGAAAGAGAGAGAGGGAGAGAAATAGAGCCGTAGGGGATTGTATTGCTCAACGGATAACAGAGGAATGGAGTAGAAATCGGGATCGAAGTTCGGATGGGAAGTAAAGATAATCGGAGATTTTAAATCTATATATCTACCCGTTTCAGAAAGCAACGGGATTGGAGTGAATCATAGCAGCAGAAATCGGGTTTCAGACGTTCCTGAAGGTTATGGAAACCCCAAACCCGGAAGCCAGAAGAAAGCCTGACCAAAGACTCTGCCGCTGGCGCCGTTTTGGACGGCGCAGGGCACCAGACTGACCACACGCTTGCCCGCAAATTTGGCCGTCGGGGCAGCCGCACCGGTAAGGACGTGGCAAATAATATTCCGTGTTCATACAATTGGAGGCCGCTCTTAGAGAAGCCCCCAGCCTCTATCCCTTTTTTAGTATTCCAAATACAACTTAAATGGAGTGAATGAAAGGGGAGATGAGTAGGGAAAATTGAGAGTTTTTTCAGTTATAAAATTTAAATTTTATTTAATAATTTTTATTTTTTAAAGGAATTAGATAGAATCAATTTGAGTTCACATAAACTAGTGTATTTCTATATGCATCATAGTTCTCTTCCTTATGTGGTTCACACGGAATTTCTAGATGCATCATGAAATTCATAAACAAATGTTTACCTTCGGTTATGGCGATCAAATTGTTGAACTTGCAAGAGAGTATCTCGCCTATTCAAAAGTTCTTATACGAAGAAACCCATACTCTCTTTGCCACACCAGATTAGAATTCCTTAAACCCCTCTTTTCTTATGTCAGTAAATTGAAGTTTAAGGGACAAGTAACAATCGACATTTCAAGGATTCGACAACATTGGAAATCTATCAAACTAACATACAAATGATTCTATAACATTGCATATCAATGAAATAGACACAAAAATCAACAAAATTGATAAGACTAACTAAAATATATTGTTGCACTTAGTGACTAGGCAATACAAAGGAGAATCTAAAAAATCTAAAAAAATGATGCATTCCAACTATGCAATACCAAAGAAATTGAATAAGATAAAATGCAAGATATATGAGCACAACACAATTCGGTTCTTTGGTAACTTGGTTTATGGATAATAACTTGTGAGAAAGAGTCGGCACAAGTAGGGGTGGCATCGAGCCGAGCCGAGCCCGAACCTGTTTATGTTCGAGTCGAGTTTGATTTAAATATTTTGAGCCGAGCTTCGAGCCGAGCCTCGTCTCGAGCCTAAAATTGTTATCGAGCTCGAGCCCAACGAGTTCGAGCCGAGCTCCAGCCTCAATATACATTTAAAACTTTTCAAAAAATATATATCGAATAAAATGTATATAAAATTATGCATACATTTTACATAAAATTGGGCATGACCTCTACATAAAATTGGGCATAACTTATCTATATAATATGTGTATAAGATTGGGCATAACCTCTACTTAAAATTGAGCATAATCTATATATATATATATATAATATTTGTATAAAATTCGGCATGACCTCTACTTAAAATTGGGCATAATCAATATACATAATACCTGCATAAACACTTCATGAAATTGTTTATACACTCCATAAAATAATCTAAACACTCCATACACTGCATAACATTATAAATAAACTCCATACAATAATCAAACACAACAAAATTAAATAAAATATCACTATCAATTTACAATCACCCAAATAAAAACTATAAATCCTTTAAATAAAATCCTATTACTATTACAGACTTACTAGAAAATTACAAGAAACATTTTAAATTTTTCTTAGGAAAGTTAAATGGACCTCTTATTGCCTTTTCTAAGGAAATAAATAAAAATTAATAATTAATCTAATATATTATTTTACTTATCGATAAATTTTTAATCACATAAAATGTCAAACACAAAATTGCTATGAAAATTGCCTCATGCTCAAAGTATTATATCATCAACTGTCAAATACTTATTCAAAATTTTTCTATATTGTTTTCTAACCCATCTTGCCAAGAAAATCTTACTTGGAAAATTATATGATTTTTTAAAAAGAATTTATAATTAGAAAAATATTTTGAAAAAATATGAGGCACTAATGGTCCCTATATTTCTATTAAAAATGTATTTTCAATATTTATTGAAAAAACCACTAATAGTCTCTAGAAACGTATTTCTACTAAAATATCTTTTCAATTTATTTAAGAGCCATGAGGAAGGGACAAAGAGTTTTTTTTTCCTTGTTTATGATCTCGCACGTAGGGGTGGCTTTGAATAAATTATATATAAAATTATGCATACATTTTTAAAAAATATAATGATAGGGAGGTTCGGGATTGAATTTCAATAATGGATTAAAATGCACCAATATTAATATTATTTACTCCAATAGTTGTCGAGCTTGTTTTGTAATTTTTGAATCTGGCCACAATTTATTATGGCCTCCTTAGTGCCCCTAGATAAAAATTTATATTCAAGGAAAAACTAAAAATATTTTTCCTATGATACTTATTCCCAAAAAAACCTTTAAATAAAATCTTATTACTATTAGTGACTTATTTGAAAATTACAGGAAATATTATAAAATTTCCTTAGGAAAGTTAAATGGACCTTTTATTGTCTCTTCTAGGGAAATAAATAAAAAATAATAATCAATCTAATATATTATTATACTTATCGATAAAATTTTAATTAAATAAAATATCAAACACAAAATTGCAATGAAAATTGCTTCATGCTAAAAGTATTACAGCATCAACTGTTAAATACTTATTAAAAAATTTTCTATACAGTTTTCTACCCCATCTTGGTACGAAAAATCTTACTTAGACAATTATATGATTTTTAATAAAAAATTTCAATTAGAAAAATGTTTAAAAAAACATGAGACATTAATAGTTTATAGAAAATTATTTCTATAAAATTTATTTTTAATTTTTTCCAGAGGAAAAAGTTTTTTTTATTTTTTTATTTTGCGATCTCGCACGTGCGAGATCATCTTCTCGCGAGGAAGGGGGAGATTATTTCTCCCCTGTTCTGGTTTTCCGCCGAGACGACGTGGAGGACCTATCGTCGGGGATGAAGGCCACGACGGAGTCGGCGACGACGGAAGCGGCGGTGACGGAAGCGGCGACGACGGAAATAGAGGCGACGGAAACAGAGGCGATGGCGAGGAGAGGAAGAAATCGAACGGACGGCCACAGAGGCAGCCGGCGAGCAGCTGCGACGGCGGTATAGACGCCGGCGAACAGCTACGACGGCGGTAGAGACGGCGACATCAACCGATTGGAGGGGTCGGTTGTGACGAGGGGGGAGGAAAATTTTTTCCCCCCCTCGCTCTCGCTCCCGCTCCCGCTCCCCCGCTCGCTCGCGATCTGTTACCGATTCATGCCGATCCCACTCATTTTGAGCCGGCTCGCGAGCCGACGAACCGAACCTAGCTTCGGTCGAGCTCGGCTCGTTAAGGTAAACGAGCCGATTTCGGAGCTCGAGCTCGGTAAATGACGAATCGAACCGAGCCGGCTCGCGAACCGGCTCGGTTCGAAGCCACCCCTAGGCACAAGTAATGTATTTGCTAGTGGTAGGGATAGTGACAACATCACCATTCCCGCTCCTTTTATCGAAGAATAACTCCATTGGCATTGACATTGCTAGTTCGCAGGGGAGGAAAGGTCTGCTAAAAATCATTCGCATCAATTGTCTTATGGTCCGTTGCTCCAGAATCAAGTATCCATGACATGCAATTAGTCTCTCCAGTAGATCTAAGGAAAGCATTACTAGGGTCCTCGGGAGAATCACCGTTAATAAACCCTAGCTTGTCTTTGCCTGAGATACACATCTCCACAACTTGGTATAGGTTCGAGTCTAGTCTAACTAGAGTCCAGTCTGAATCTAGTCCAGGTCAAGTCTTGATTTGAGTCGAGTCCAGTTTGAATCTGGTCCGGGTCGAGTCTGGATTGAATTTGGTCCAGGTTGAGTTGGTCTGGTTTGGTCCAGGCCGTTGGGTTAATTCAACCTCGACTCTAGTTCTTTTGGTCTGGCTCAGCTCGGCTCGGTCGGTCTTGTTATAGTTGTTCTTCTCGATTAAATCCACCTAAGTTAAGAAGCGGATTTAAAACCGCATGGGACGACAAGATTGAGCTGGACGGGAGTTTCCCTGCACAAGAGCTCCTTTGATCCTCACAAGACAGAAAAGTTTCCGTCGTCTCTGAAAAGTCGTTCCGCACGTCAAAGGTTCGGCCAGAGTCGGCAATCGCCGTGACCGTTGCTTTGTTCTCTGGCGTTTTCGGAGAGGATGACTTCCCACCGCTTCTAGTTCGGGGTCCACAGCCGAGGAATAGAGTCCTCCCTCCGTCACGAGACTGGAGCCCACCGACGTCATCATCGAAAGAGCTAACCTAATATGATACCATGACAATTTTCATCGGGAAAAAAACTCTTTGTATTTCAATACTTTGATACACTCTTCGATTACATATTTATACAATAAAATAGAATTAATAGATTACAGGATTCATTTGTATTTCAATACTTCAACACAAAAGCCACCACCTTGACACGAACACAAATGAAACTTATTTAGTGCATTTTCCAAGAAAATAAATAAAAGAATTGTAAAGATTATAAAAGGAAGAAGAAAGAACGAAGCAAGGCAACAAATGGATGAGGAGGCAGTCCTTCTAAGCCAAGGTTTATTCGAATGGAGGAAAGTGTTGTGATCCTTAGGAAAAGAAAATGTTTAGCTTGGGTCCCCACTATCAAAGCAGTCCACATAGGAAGATGAGATTGTGTGTCCATACTCTCCCATGAGCGCTCACTTACCACTGTTGTGGCTTATGCTAGGGATGTAACTTGATTCAGGCATTTCTACAAACAGTCATGGTTCCTTTCATAAACCAGCGGCTTGCTATGATAGGAGTCAAGTAAGCCAATGTTTTTTCAGAGTATTTAAGTGAACCAAAGTTTCATCTAAGCGAGAAAAGGCAACAATCTTTCATGGCGGATCCATTGTTTTCATGTGCATACAACAGTGCCTAATAGGCACATAATGCTCTTACTGTTAAAAAGGGTGAAGAAATAAATCAAACTCATATACAGCCAAAAAACTTTTTTCAGCGAAGAGAATACATACACCTGAAATGCTCGAATTCTAAACCTAATAGTGGCCTGTAAGAATACAGCTCCACGAATACAGACGGGAAAAACCTTCAAGAGCTTACACACAGTCTGCAGTTCCATCAGCTCCGGCAGTGATAGTGCCAGAATTATCTCACATCAGGCTTCAACCGATCAGCTCATTATAACTTCTTACTCTTTATAAATTCTTCTTGGTGCATTTCTTTTTTCCTTCCAGAAAGTTGCTAGCTAGAGCCGACTCAACCCGTCCGATCCGTCTCAAATCGTCCGAGTCGACTCGTTTTAAGAATGAAACCCAACCTTGTGTTTCAATTTTTTTTTTTTTATTGCGCGCCTGATCTCTTCAACCTCCGTCATGGGCCTCGACGTCGTCGGCGCATCCAACGCCACCCGGCGCATTCCGACGCACGGTGCCAGGTTGCTAAACGCCGGCCGACGCGCGCAGAGAGCACAGAGCCTGGCTCTGTTTTCTCAACGGAAATGAAACCCTGAATAAATAATGAATTCATAGGGTTTGGGTGGGTAACAAAGAATGGATTCATTTCCTTTCGATGTTCATCTCTCTGTCTCAAAGAATGGATTCATTTCCTTTCGATGTTCATCTCTCTGTCTCTTCTCCTCCGTTCATCTCTCTGATTCTTCTCCTCTTCTACCTATAAAGCTCCCTTCCATTGATCAATCTGATCTCAGTCTCGGCCACCGTTCATCTCTCTCACTCTTCTACCTATAAAGCTCCCTTCCATTGATCAATCTGATCTCAGTCTCGGCCACCGTTCATCTCTCTCACTCTTCTACCTATAAAGGTTCCTTCCATTTATCAATCTGATCTCAGTCTCGGCGACAATGACGGTCATAGTTTCCCTTGTCTTTGTTGCCTTTCTGTTACTTTGTACTGTTTTCTCCGAGGAGGTCCATCCATATTCATTTTATGAGGCAAAGAATGGTTTTCCCAGTTTGTTGTCGGGTCATGAGAGAAGGCTTCTTCAATCACCTTCAGCTGCTTCTCGCGCGAACCTGGTGGTGGCGCAAGACGGGTCCGGCAACTATAGCGGTCAACTGATCATCAACACTGAGTCTACTGGTCACTTTGTCTTTCAGTTCTCCTTCAATGTTAAGTTCTGTGAAGCCGTCTATGCAGGTACCGTGGTCATTCATCGATTCAGTAATCCACTCATTCATATCGGATAATATATCTCTCTCGTCTGACCCTTTGACAAGCCGCATCTCCCGCAACGCCGCTCGGAGTGAGCGAACACTATCGGCGAATAAATCCATGCACTCTCCCATCGCCACCTTCTCCCTCTTAGTCATACGCTGCTGCCTGGCGAACAGTCTGGACATCCATCTTGCGGTGTGATGAACATGGGTGGCGGCCACGGATAGTGCACTATGCGCCTCTTGTCTATGGATGCACACACGTGGGTTACTACTGGTCACTCCGCACTTTGATTTCATCAAGTGGGTTCTGCTCGTTAGAGCCGCAGAGCAGGTACCCAGATGGAAGGAAAACCAAAGGAGACAGACGACAAGTGCAAGGAGACGCGAACCCATTTTCTGTGTCTGATCGCTTTTCCAAAGGCTACGATGAGTCTAGCTATCCATACATTAAGAAGGAAAACGGGAGAGAAGAACGTGTGAGGAAACAACGAGAGAGAGAGTGAGAAAAAGAAAAATAGAGCCGTAGGGGATTGTATTGCTCAACGGATAACAGAGGAATGGAGTAGAAATCGGGATCGGAATTCGGATGGGAAGTAAAGATAATCGGAGATTTTAAATCTATATATCTACCCGTTTTTGAAAGCAACGGGATTTGAGTGAATTATAGCAGCAGAAATCGGGTTTCAGACGTTGCTGAAGACGATGGAAACCCTCAAACCTGGAAGCCAGATGATGTGGAGCCAGAAGAAAGCCTGGCCAAAGACGCTGCCGCTGGCGCCGTTTCGGACCGCGCAGGGCACCAGACTCACCACACGCTTGCCCGCAAATTTTGCAGTCCGGGCAGCCGCACCAGTAAGGACGTGGCAAATAATATTCCGGTGGTGTTCATACCCGAGGAGGTGATGGACCATCTTCGGGCCGCTCTTACAGAAGCTCCCCGGCTCTATCCCTCCTTTCCAGTTGATCGCTAATAGAAAATAAACAAAGAACGATAAAGATGAAAAATCTGTGATTCCTTCTCCTCGTTTAATCTGTTTACAAGCCGGGCTATATATACAATACATGAGATAAAGTACAGTATTCTAGACTCTTCTGGAATACATGACACGTTGACTTATTCTAGAGTTGCCTTGTCTTGTGCTGCTGAGGTGGAAGACTGAGCATTGCTGAGATGTTTGGTGAGTTGGCCTGGTGAGGACTTATCTTGTGTTGCTGAAATGGAAGAGTGAACATTGCTGATAGCCCACGGCGAGCCCAGCAGTCCTAGCAGGACTGTGAGGGTCGATCTGAGTGTGCAAAATCTAGTAATGGACAGGGGCTTGGTAAAGACATCTGCAATCTGATCTTTGCTGGAAAGGAAGAAAATTTGAAGAGTCTTGTTATGAACACGATCACGAACAAAATGATAATCAATATCCACATGCTTTGTGCGAGAATGCATCACAGGATTCACAGATAAGTATGTGTCCCCCAAATTATCACAAGAGAGAATGGGTGGCTGAGATAAGAAGATTCCCAGTTCAGATAATAAGGATTAAACCCAAACTAGTTCACACGTAGCATGGGCTAAGGCCTTGTATTCAGCCTCCGTGTTGGACCGAGCAATAGTAGTTTTTTTTTTGAACTCCAGCATATGAGATTTGGGCCATAGAATAAACAATAGACATTGGTAGATTTTCTGTCGTCGGGGCAGCCGGCCCAATCTGCATCAGAGAAGGCAGCCAGAACAGGGGACGAAGAAGGAGTGAGGGCTAGACCATAATCCAGAGTCTGTTTCAAGCACCGTAAGATCCGCTTCACAGATTGCCAATGTGAAAGACAAGGGGCATGCATAAATTGACAGACCCGATTGACTGAAAAAGCTAAATCAGGTCGGGTGAAGAGAAGATATTGGAGGCTGCCCACCACACTCCTGTACAGAAAAAGGATCTTCCATAGATGTTGAATCAAAGGCAGAAAGTTTAGTGGAGGGAGACATAGGATTGCCAATAGGATTACAATTATCCATATTGGTCTTGTGTAATAAATCAAGAATATATTTTCATTGGGAAGGAAAAATCTCATTCGAATTTATGTGACACTCAATACCCAAGAAGTAATGAAGACCACCAAGATCTTTTACGAAAAAATCAACACTGAGCAATTTAACGAGCTGAGCAATAGCAGAGCTATCTGAGCCAGTAAGGAGAACATCATCAACATAAACTAAAAAATACAAGACAATAGATTGATGCGGTAAATGAATACGGAAGTGTTTGATTTAGAAATGACAAAGCCAAATTCAAGTAGCTTACTGCTCAGACAAGCATACCACGAATAGAGGCGGGGGGGGGGGGGGGGGGGGGGGGGGGGGGGGGGGGGGGCGCCTGTAGTGGAGTCTTGAACTCAAACATCAAAGTAAAATAATAAAAAATAATTGCAGGCAATGAAACATAAGTTGATAGGACCTGTAGTGGAGTCTTGAACTTAAACACTTTGGAGGGCATGTGGTTAATAAGATAGACTGTCGTAGCAACAACATCAATCCAATGGTGTTTAGGCACATGAGTTCCAAGTAAAAGAGCTAGAGCCGTTTCAAGGATATGGCTATTTTTCTTCTTTGCAATACCTTCTTGGTGAGGAGATTGGGAGCATGAGGTTTCATGAAACAGTCCATGATGTTGGAAATAATCACAGAACTATTGATTTACATAATCTCCACCATTAGACTGAAGATTTTGAATCCTAGCGGAGAACTGAGTTTGAATCATTTTATGAAAAGTTTAAAAAATCTGGAAGACCTCGTCCTTATGTTTCAAAAAATAAGCCCAAGTCTGTCGAATACAATCATCAATAAATATCACAAACCAGCGAAAACCACACATAGCATATACAGCGGAAAGACCCCACACATCGGTGGTCGCCGTGACAGTTGCTATGTTCTCTGCCATTTTTGAAGAGGATGACTTCCCACTATTTTCGATTTGGGAGATGGGTCCACAGCCTAGGAACAAAGTCCTCCCTCTGTCACGCGACCGGAGCCCACCGACGTCGTGCTGAAAGAGCTTCAATACTTTGATACACTCTTCAATTACATATCTATACAATAAAATAGAATCAATAAATTACAAGATTCTCTCTGGTAATCTTGGGGAAAATAAATCAGAGGAAATCTTCCTCTGATTTCTCTTGGACGATAAATCAGTATCCTCTTAGTTATCGGGATAAAACTCTCGTCAATAGACAAGAGGCACATACCGCAAGATGGTGATATGGCCACTTCACACGCAGCACACCACGAAGACCACATAGGTAGTGGCAAAGCGGAAGACGTGGTTGGTTCAGTTGTTTAGTTATTATTTAGTTATTGTTAATGTCTATTTTTCCGGAGTCGTTGTTCATTTTTCCTTTGTAGTTGTATGGCTATATATAGCCTGAATGAATTCAACGGAGATATACGATTTCATACTCAAACAGTTCCTCCTTCTTTCCTAAATTCCTTTGTATCAGTGGTATCAGAGTAGGTTATGCCACTCCGGGAAGAGTTGGTGGTTTGGTCGCCTCTTTGTTCCATACAAAGTTATTGAGAAAGTTGGTCCGGTAGCTTATAAACTAGCTTAAGGACAAGGATCCTATCCTGATTTCATCCTTGTGGACAAGATCCTTAAGCGGTGGGGAATGATATGCCCACCTCACACGCAGCAGACCACGAAGACCACGAAGAACACGAAGGTAGTGGCAACTTGGAAGACGTGGCTGGTTCAGTTGTTCGTTTAGTGGTTTGTTTAGTTATGTAATTATTATTTAGTTATTGTTCATGTCTGTTTTTCTGGAACCGTTGTTCCTTTTCCTTTGTAGTTATATGGCTATATATAGCCTGAATGAATTCAATGGAGATATACCATTTCATGCTCAAACAGTTCCTCTTTCTTTCCTAAATTCCTTTGTATCATATGGCTGTCGAGACTGTTGGCCAGGCAGCGTATGAATGAGAGGGAAGTAGTGGCGATGGGAGAGTGCGTGGAAGTCATGGCCGATAGTGTTCGCTTACTCCGAGATTCATTGCGGTGGAGGAGAACTGAGAGACAAAAGTGACCAGCAGACTTAGTGGTGATGATCGGTTGACTACTAAACATATCCTAAATCAAGAGAAAAATGATATTAAGGTACCTAAACATGTACAACGGAGCAGATTTTTTTTATGAGGATTTGTTCTCATGAAAATAAATGAGGAGAAATTTATTTGTTTACGCACGTACCTCTTTGCGATCAATTGGAAAGGAGGGATAGAGCCTGGGAGCTTATGTAGATGGTCCATCTTCTTCACCTCCTCGGGTATGAACACCACCGGAATATTATTTGCCACGTCCTTACTGGTGCGGCTGCTCCGACGGGCAAATATGAGGGCAAGCATGTGGTGAGTCTGGTGCCCTACGCGTCCGAAACGGCGCCAGCTCCACCGTCTTTGGTTAGGCTTTCTTTTGGCTTCCGGGTTTGGGGGTTTCCATCCTCTTCAGGATTCTCTGATGCAAAGCTTTGATGACGTCTGAAATGTGATTTCTGCTACTATGATTCACTTCAATCCTGTAGCTTTCTGAACTCCGGTAGATATAGATTTAAAATCTTAGATTATCTTGACTTTCCTTCCGAAATCCGATCCCAATTTCTACTCCATCCTACGGACCCCCTTGAATCTCTCTGATCTAATCTCTCTTTAGATGTCTCTGTGAATATGAATAATAATGCAAGTTAGTGCATATGAATAATTAATGAACACTTCAAAATTTTGAACCATGCACCTGGATGTCCTCGTGGACGTCAACACTTGCACTTTCACCTTCGGCACCATCTAGGCTTCGTCCACCATCTTTTTACATTAATAAGTGCTTCTAGTTTCACATATAAGAGATTTTGCTTCTAGTTTCACATATAAGAAAAAATCTCGTCTCAGTTTCGAAATTTAGAAAAGACATTAATTTTTTTGTGGAGTTTCATCCCAATTATTCTCATGTGAAGGATACACCAGTCAAAAGAATTCTTCGATACCTTAAAGGTACTATAGAGTATAGATTAGTCTTTTCCAAACCCTTCTCCCTGAATATTCTTGACTTTTTCGATGCAGATTGGGGTGGTTGCCTTCTAACAAGGTGATCTACCATGGGTCATGCCATGTTCTTAGCATCAAATCTTGTATCTTGGTCTGCCAGAAAACAATCGACCATCTCTCGCTCTACTACTGGAGCCAAATACAGAGCAATGGCTTCCACATGTGCTGAAAGCACTTTGCTTCAATTTCTTCTCAAAGATTTACACATATGCTGTACTAAACCTCCATCTCTTCTATATGGTAATCTAAGTGCTACTTACTGGGCTCACAGTCCTTTTTTTTACTCTCGCAACAAACATATTCCATAGACTATCATTTTGTTCACGAAAATGTTACAGTGGGATGTCTTCAACTACAACATATTTCCTTCGTCAACCAACTTGCAAACATTTCACCAAACCGCTTTATTCCAACCGGTTTCAACTACTTACCACCCAGCTAAATGTCCGATCAACCTCTTAGTTCAGCTTGAGGGGGAATGATAAGCAACACACGGATATGCGAAAGAGGATATATGATTCCAAGCTACATCAAAGACCATAAATACAAAGAAAGACCAAGCTCATACAAAGGTGGCACAAGAAGCAAAAGGGGACACATCAACCATGCTAAACCATGTTAAGTGTCCACCTCATCCACACAAAGAGGAACATCCCCATGCATGGAATAAAGAAGATAAGGAAGAGAGAAGGAGAGTGTAACAAGAGAGCCAAAAGAGCTGCTCTCGTTAGGGTTCTTCTTATCACTTAAGAGAAAAGTAGTGTACAAAGAAAAATAGGCTTACACATTTAAGTCCTTATAACTCCCACTTTACAGCGAAATGAAACACAAAGATACCTAGCAGATAAAAATAGTACCCTTAGTAGGAGGTATAGTTAAAATAAAATTACCAAACTATCTTTTATATGTACTAATTTTTAACATGTAACTACTTGTGGAACCGTATTTGTATCGCTCAGGCCAATCCTTGTATAAGGTCCTGTTGCGCCTCTCACTAATGCCTTGAGGTTTTAGCGCAACTGGTTTCAACATGGTATCAGAGCTGGGCATGCCACGTCCCATGTTCGAATCCCGTGAGAGGCAGTCAAGAATAGGTGGGGTGGGTGTCAGAGTGGTTCCGTCCACTTTTTTATGCGGTAGCTTTCCACACCTAACAGATCAATTTGTTGGGTGTATTGGCTAACCGTTGTCATGGTATCAGAGCTGGGCACGTCACGCCTTCGAATCCCGCCAGAGGCAAAGTGGGCGCTCCACAGGAGGGAAGAGGAGGCGGGCGTGGAAGGTGGGTCCGTGTGCCTCGCGTGAGGGGGCGTGTTGAGATTTCACGCTCGACCCATCTTGGGTTAAGTACGCTAGTCTTCTGCTCCAAACAGGCCGATCTTTTGGGATGTATTGGCTAGGTACTCCATTTGGTATCAGAGCAAGGTTGGTTCCGAGTTCGAGTCTCGCTCCCACCTGTTTCCACGAGCCACAAATGGCAACGTGCGGGGGAGTGTTGAGAATTTAATATCGACTGGGCCGATCCTTCTTATATTCATGTTGCGCCTTCACTAATGCCTCGAGGTTTTAGCACAACTAGTTTCAACATGGTATCAGAGCAGGTTGGTCCTGAGTTCGAATCCCCCCCCCCCCGCAGGCCATGAATTTGGCCACAGAATTTCCACGGGTATTCCCCGTGCGGGGGAGTGTGGAACCGTTTTTGTATCGCTCGGGTCAATAATTGTATAAGGTCCTGTTGCGCCTCTCACTAATGCCTCGAGGTTTTAGCGCAATTGGTTTCAACACTACTATCTTTTATATGCACTAAAATAAAATTTGTTTGCATTAAGCATCAATTACAATTAAATAAGTTGCTGCACATCAGACTCATCAATGACTTGGTATCCAAACTCGGGTTCTTCTCCAGAAAAAAAATCTAATTAATGCATTATATGTAGAAATTAGAGGCTCAGAGCCATGGCCTGTTCCATCAAATGCTTACACAGAACAGAAAAACTCCCAAGGGCTTACACAGTCTGCAGTTCCATTAGCTCCAACAGTGATAGTGCCAGAATTATCAACCGATCAGCTCATTATAACTTCTTACTCTTTATAAATTCCTCTTGGTGCATTTTTTTTTCCTTCCAGAAAGTTGCTAGCTAGAGCCGACTCAACCCGTCCGATCCGTCTCAAATCGTCCGAGTCGACTCGTTTTAAAAATGAAACCCAACCTTATGTTTCAATTTTTTTTTTACTGCGCGCCTGATCTCTTCCACCTCCGTCATGGCCTCGACGACGTCGGCGCATTGAACGCCACCCGGCGCATTCCAACGCACGGTGCCAGGTTGCGAAACGTCAGCCGACTCTGTTTTCTCAAAGGAAACGAAACCATGATCAGATTGGAATACATAAATAATGAATTCATTGGGTTTGGGTGGGTAACAAAGAATGGATTCATTTCCTTTCGATGTTCATCTCTCTGTCTCAAAGAATGGATTCATTTCCTTTCGATGTTCATCTCTCTGTCTCTTCTCCTCCGTTCATCTCTCTAACTCTTCTCCTCTTCTACCTATAAAGGTCCCTTCCATTTATCAATCTGATCTCAGTCTCGACGACAATGACAGTCATAGTTTCCCTTGTCTTTGCTGCCTTTCTGTTACCTTGTACAGTTTTCTCCGAGGAGGTCCATACATTCTCATTTTATGAGGCAAAGAATGGTTTTCCGAGTTTGTTGTCGGGTAATGTGTTGAAATGTATAGCTGTATAGCGTGATCGGAGGAAACTGTATAGCGTGATTGTTTCCTCCGATCCCGTGATTATATTCTTGATTCTAGTCCTTGATTTTAGGATCTAAATTGATCCAAAACTCAACTTGTAATGTATTATAAATAGCCTCCTAACGGAGAAGAATAAACTCATCGGAAAACCATTCATTCAATCTCTGTTATTATTTTCGGTTCTCTCTGTTTTACATGGTATTAGAGCAGGAGAATTATCCTCTCTTTTCCGTCGTAGAAAGTCGGAGCTAAGTGCTCCTGTAATCCCCGAAGGAGGAAGCCAGAGGAAGAAAAAAAATCCGTCGGAGTTGCAGAAAAAAAACAGAGTTCTGCAACTCCATATTCCGGTTGTCCTGACGCCAAAAGAACGTCGCCGATGCCGACGACGGCACCACCACCTATTCCGACTGAAGCCGACCCTCCGCTGCCGTTGCCGAAGACGAAGGCTGCCGTTGTCGACGACGAAGGCTGCCGTTGCCGAAGACGAAGCGATTTATGTAGTCGGAATCACGTCGCCGACAAGTGCCGACGAGCGCCGCCGACGGCACCACCACCCTGTTCCGACTGAAGCCGACGCTCCGCTGCCATTGCCGAAGACGAAGGCTGCCGTTGCCGAAGACGACGGTATTTTTTTAAAACTTAGGAACTGTTCCTTTATTTTCCTGTCGACCCAGACCGGCGAGTCGACCGAATCGGACCGAACCGGTCTAAACTCGAACCGGATCGAACCAGCACTGGAGCGGACCAGAATTGAATCCGCCCAGATCGTACCGAATCGGACCAGATCGAACCGGACCGGCCTGAACCGAATCGGACCGAATTAGAAAAAAAAAATTCAGATCGATGGCCACCACTACAGGCGCATCCACCGAACTTATCCCATCACCACGGATTATAGTCCACCAAGATAATTCTGCATTTCCAACTGGAGTTATCCTCAATGAGACCAATTATTCATTATGGTCCCAACTCATGGAGATGCGAATTGGCGCACACAACAAAGCTGGATACCTCACCGACGAAACAAAAAAACCAGCATCTGGTGATGCTAATCTTGGAGCATGGATTACTGAAAATCAAAGAGTCAAAAGTTGGCTTATTGACTCCATGAGTCTATTGCTCATGCAGCGATTTATTCGCCTCTCCACGGCCAAGGACATATGGGAAGCAGTATCAAAAATATTCTATGATGGATCCGATGAAACTTGTATATTTGAGCTGAACCAGAGATTTTTTTCTACCAAACAAAATGGTAGACCGTTATCCACATACTACAATGAACTGGTTGCTATTTTCCAAGAGATTGATCATAGAACTATATCTCAGGAAGGAATAGTCGAAGGGCTAATCCAGTTGCACTCTGCAATGGCTAGGCTTCGGGTTCATATTTTTCTCAGTGGGCTTGACTCCGAATTTGATCAAGTTCGTGGAGAAATTTTGCGAAAAGATCCCAAACGTGATTTGGAGAGTACATATGCATATGTCAGACGCGAATATCAACAGAGACAGACAATGGGGAGCTATCGCCCAGTCTCTGAAAACTCGACGATGTTGGTCAACCAAAACCGACAAGGATCATCAAGTAGTCGGAACCCTCAATCCTCTGGCAAAGGTAACAATCATGTATGTATTCACTACGAAAAAAAGGACATTCACAACACCGATGTTATGAGATTATTGGCTATCCGGAGTTGTGGGATTTCTCGAAAAATCCCCGTAACAAGACTGCTGGGAAAGCTATGGTGACATCCATGGAAGAGAATCAGGAGCTACCTATTGCAAATGTTGCCCATCCAGGTATTCTCGATAATGCATTAATATTTTCTGTACATTCTAAGAATAGACCTTGGATTATTGATACAGGTGCATCTGATTACATGACAAGGGATCCCAGTCAGTTACAATCCATCCTACCTTCTCCACAATCTGTTATTTCAACAGCCAATGGTAGTACCTCTCCTATTACTGGGGAAAGATCTGTTATATTATCCAATACTCTGACATTAGATATTGTCCTTGTGGTTCCCTCTCTTGAATATAACCTTTTGTCTGTTAGTCAAATTACTTCCACTCTTGCTTGTACTGTAACTTTTTAGCCCTCATTTTGTGTCTTTCAGGACATTCTAACCCTGAAGATTCTTGGTTATGGTTTTAGACGGGGCAAACTCTACTATTTGGAGTTGACAGAGAACGGGGGATCGAAAATCAGTCAGACAAATCAAGCTAGCAGTGAAGATAATGCTCAAACAACTGTATGGTTATGGCACCGACGATTAGGCCACCTTTCCTTTGGTTATCTTAAGAAATTGCGACCTCAACTTTTTTCAAGTTTGACTGATGTGCATTTTCATTGTGACACATGTGAATTGGCTAAAAGCCACCATATTGCTTATTTCCCGAGTTTGAATAAAAGTTTCAAACCTTTTGCGGTTATTCATTCTGATGTTTGGGGTCTAGCCAAGATTTCCTCTATTTCTAGAGCTCGTTACTTTGTGACATTTATTGATGAATGCACTAGAATGACTTGGGTCTCTCTGCTTATCCACAAAAGTGATGTGTGTCTAGCATTTCAGAAATTCCATACAATGATACATACTCAATACCAAAAGCAGATTCGTGTTTTGCAATCTGATAATGGTACTGAGTTTGTTAATGCTTCTCTCGAAACTTTTCTGACCACTCATGGAATTCGTCACCAGACTTCTTGCACCTATACTCCTCAACAGAATGGATTGGCAGAAAGAAAGAATAGACAATTTTTGGAAGTAGTGCGTGCCTCTCTCTTTGGCATGAACATGCCTCGATTTTATTGGGGTGAAGTTATCACATCTGCTGCCTACCTCATCAATCGAACACCTTCTAGAGTACTTGATTTTCAAACTCCTCTACATAAGCTGCAATCCCTGATTTCAATTCCCCATCTTCCGAATCTTGAACCCCGAATTTTTGGGTGTACCACTTATGTTCATATCCCAAAAATCTTGCGAAATAAACTTGATCCATGTGCCAAGCGATGTGTATTTGTTGGCTACTCTGATCTTCAAAAAGGATATCCGTGTTATGATCCACACACCAACAAGCTCCATGTGACTTTAGATATCTCCTTCCATGAATCAGTCCCTTATTATTCAGGGGGAGTTTCTTGGACATCTCTTCAGGGGGAGAGTTCAAATGAAGAGAATGTTCCACATGAAACTAACGGAGATGTTGAAAGAGGTGCCGAATTTATTGAGTTAGAAGCGGTGAATGAATTTTTTAAGTGTCATGATGTGCAACAAGACTGTGATTCAGTAATTTCACCTGAAGAACCCCCAGAGTTGCCCCCGTCTGCACCAACAACTGAAAAATCAACCCAGAATGTTCCTCCTCAGGTAAATACGAATCCTGTGTTTGATGAGTCTAATGAAACATGTCTTCCTACAAAAAACATAACCTCTAGATATCCACAAAGATTGAATAGGGGAGTTCCAAAAAAATAGTATGAACCTGATCTTGAAGCCAAGACCAAAGACTCAATCAATAACTATGGGTCCCATAGGTTGACTAAATCATATGCATTTACTGTTGATCAATTATCCAGGGTTTCTATTCCTAGTAATGTGCAGGATGCATTAGCTACTCCAAAATGGAAAAAAATGATGAACGAAGAGATGGAGGCTCTACAAAAAAATGCCACTTGGGAACTTGTTCCCCAACCTAAAGGAGTAAAAACAATTGGATGTCGATGGGTGTTCACATTGAAACTCAAACCGGATGGAAGCATTGACAGATATAAAGCTCGGCTAGTTGCAAAAGGATATACGCAAAGGTATGGGATAGACTATCAGGATACTTTTGCACCAGTAGCTAAGATCAATACAATTCGTATTCTTATATCTATAGCAGCAAATCGAGACTAGCCTCTGCAACAATTCGACGTTAAAAATGTCTTCCTCAATGGAGACTTAGAAGAAGAAGTCTACATGGAACTACCACCAGATGTAAAAAGTAGTTCTTTGTCTCAAGGTAAAGTTTGTAAATTGAAGAAGTCATTGTATGGGCTGAAACAGTCACCTAGAGCATGGTTTGGGAGATTCTCGGCTACAATGAAGGAGTTTGGTTATAAACAAAGTAACTCAGATCATACTTTGTTTATAAAACACAAAGAAGGAAAGGTAACAGCATTAATTGTATCTGTTGATGATATGGTCATGACAGGAGATGACCAGGTGAAATGCAAGCTTTACAGGAGTATTTAGCTACTAAATTCGAAATGAAGGATCTCAGACAACTTAAATATTTTTTGGGAATTGAAGTTGCAAGATCGAAACATGGAGTCTTCCTTTCACAGCGAAAATATGTGTTGGATCTTCTAGCCGAAACCGGAATGCTTGACTGTAAACCCATAGAGACGCCCATGGAAATGCATCATAAACTCGGAATTCTTCCAGATCAAATTCCAGCAGACAAAGGGTGTTATCAGCGATTAGTTGGAAGATTAATCTACCTATCATACACAAGGCCCGATGTAGCATAGGCAGTAAGCGTTGTGAGCCAGTTCATGCATGCACCAAGTGAAGAACATATGGAAGCAGTCTATCGGATCTTGAGATACTTAAAGAGTGCTCCAGGAAAAGGTTTGTTATTCTCAAAAAATGGTATCTCTAGTATTGAAGGGTATACAAACTCTGATTAGGCAGGTGATCAGACAACCAGAAGATCCACGTCGGGTTACTTTACTTTTGTGGAAGGGAATCTTGTCACTTGGAAAAGCAAAAAACAGAAGGTAGTATCAAGAGCAAGTGCTGAAGCTGAATTTCGACGTATGGCTCATGGTGTATGCAAGTTGTTATGGATACGGAATATACTGAGAGACTTAGGGATTGAATACGACAAACCTATGAATCTTCACTATGATAACAAGGCAGCTATCGTAATTGTACAAAATCCAGTTCAACATGATCGCACTAAACATGTTGAAGTTGATCGTCATTTCATCAAAGAGAACCTCGATGCAAAGATTATACAATTCCCCTTTATTCAATCTGCGAGTCAGATGGCTGATATGCTCACGAAGGCAGTATCAGGGAATACATTTCATGGTATAATTGACAAGTTGGGTTTGACTGATATCTATGCACCAACTTGAGGGGGAGTGTTGAAATGTATAGCTGTATAGCGTGATCGGAGGAAACTGTATAGCGTGATTGTTTCCTCCGATCCCGTGATTATATTCTTGATTTTATTCCTTGATTTTAGGATCTAAATTGATCCTAAACTCAACTTGTAATGTATTATAAATAGCCTCCTAACGGAGAAGAATAAACTCATCGAAAAACCATTCGTTCAATCTCTGTTATTATTTTAGGTTCTCTCTGTTTTACATAATGAGACAAGGCTTCTTCAATCACCTTCACCATCTTCTCGCGCGAACCTGATGGTGGCGCAAGATGGGTCCGACAACTACAGGACCATCAGGGAAGCTTTGGACGTAGTCAGAATGAGAAGAAGGACCGGGAGGTTTATAATTTACGTAAAGGCTGGAACTTACCAAGAGTATTTGGTAGTTGGTGTTAACCTCAACAATATCATGTTAGTGGGAGATGGCAGAAAGAAGACTATAATCACCGGCAGCAGGAGTGCCGCTAGAGGAGGTCATGGCACTTACGGTTCTGCCACAGTTGGTATGCAATATTCTTACCACTTTTTATTTTCTTTCATTTTCATTCATCAGTTTTCAGTAACAAATTTGAGTAAGGATGGATCGTGATCAGGTGTCAACGCAGACGACTTCATCGCTCAGGGAATTACGTTCCGTAACACAGCCGGCCCACAGAATTATCAAGCCTTAGCTTTGCGATCAACCGGTCTTAGAGCGGTCTTCTATCAATGCCGATTCGAAGGATACCAAGATGTTGGGGATTTTCAAAGACGACGACAGCCAGAGAGGGAAACAGAGCGGGAGAGAAAAATTTCATCTATTCACTATAAACCTAAGTTACAAAGGTTAAATATTCCATACAGAAATTACATAAAAGGTCTAAACAAGACCAATATTTACAGTCATGTCCCGAATGAAATCGGGACCCAAAAAAACTCCTCCTCCCGATTCATGAGGTAAAACCCTCAACCAAACCTGCTTTGTCACGACAAGCTTCAAGCTTCAAAGGAGGTAAAGACTTTGTCAACATGTCGGAGCCATTCTCACTCGTGTGGAATTTCTCCAATATCAATTCTTTCTTTTCAAGCACATCACGTATCCAATGATGACGTAGATCAATGTGCTTTGATCTCGAATGAAATGTGGGATTCTTGCTCAAATGAATTGCACTTTGACTATCACAAAGTAACACATACTTCTCTTGCCGAATATCCAATTCTTGAAAGAACTTCTTCATCCACAATAGTTCTTTGCATGCTTCGGTAATTGCCATGTATTCAGCTTCGGTTGTGGAGAGTGCAACACATTTCTGTAGTCTCGATTGCCATGAGACAGCCCCATTCGCAAAACAAACCAAATAATCGGATGTTGACTTCCTCGAGTCAACATCTCCGGCCCAATCGGCATCCGTATATGCCTCCAGAACTGGTTTACTAGCCCCATAACAGAGACAATAACCAGTAGTACCGCGAATATACCGAAGAATCCATTTCACAGCATCCCAGTGAGCTTTTCCAGCGTTGGAGAGATAACGACTTACCACTCCAACAACATGAGCAATATCCGGCCTTGTACACACCATTGCATACATCAATGAACCGACCACGGATGCATACGACACCTTCTTCATTTCTTCTTTCCCCATTTCATCCTTTGGACAATCATCAAGTGTCAACTTGAGATGACTACCAAGTGGAGAAGAACCCGGTTTGCATTTGCTCATATTAAACCTTTCAATCACCTTTCCCAAATACCTTTCTTGTGACAACCAAAGCTTGCACCTTTCCCGATCTCTAGTGATTCTCATACCAAGAATTTGCTTTGCGGAACCTAAATCCTTCATTGCAAACTCATTCCCAAGATTTTCTTTCAAAGCTCCTATCTCCTTTGTAACAATACCGACAACCAACATGTCATCGACACAGAGTAAAAGAATAATGAAATTATCACTGGAGTACCTTTTCATGAAGACGCAACTGTCGGAAGTGGTCTTACTGAAATTGTTTTTACACATAAAGGATTCAAATCGCTCTGATACCAGATGTTGGGGATTTTCAGAGACGACGACAGCTAGAGAGGGAAACAGAACAGGAGAGAAAAATTTCATCTTTTCACTGTAAACCTAAGTTACAAAGGTTAAATATTCCATATAGAAATTACATAAAAGGTTTAAACAAGACCAATATTTACAGTCATGTCCCGAATAAAATCGGGATCCAACAAAACTCCTCCTCCCGATTCATGAGGTAAAACCCTCAACCAAACCTACTTTGTCACGACAAGCTTCAAGCTTCAAAGGAGGTAAAGACTTTGTCAACATGTCGGAGTCATTCTCACTCGTGTGGACTTTCTCCAACATCAATTCTTTCTTTTCAAGCACATCACGTATCCAATGATGACGTAGATCAATGTGTTTTGATCTCGAATGAAATATGGGATTCTTGCTCAAATGAATTGCACTTTGACTATCACAAAGTAACACATACCTCTCTTGCCGAATGTCCAATTCTTGAAAGAACTTCTTCATCCACAATAGTTCTTTGCATGCTTCGGTAATTGCCATGTATTCAGCTTCGGTTGTGGAGAGTGCAACACATTTCTGTAGTCTCGATTGCCATGAGATAGCACCATTCGCAAAATAAACCAAATAACCGGATGTTGACTTCCTCGAGTCAACATCTCCGGCCCAATCGGCATCCGTATATGCCTCCAGAACTGGTTTACTAGCCCCGTAACAGAGACAATAACCAGTAGTACCGCGAATATACCGAAGAATCCATTTCACAGCATCCCAGTGAGCTTTTCCAGGGTTGGAGAGATAACGACTTACCACTCCAACAACATGAGCAATATCCGGCCTTGTACACACCATTGCATACATCAATGAACCGACCACGGATGCATACGACACCTTCTTCATTTCTTCTTTCTCCTTTTCATCCTTTGGACAATCATCAAGTGTCAACTTGAGATGACTACCAAGTGGAGAAGAACCCGGTTTGCATTTGCTCATATTAAACTTTTCAAGCACTTTTCCCAAATACCTTTCTTGTTACAACCAAAGCTTGCACCTTTCCCGATCTCTAGTGATTCTCATACCAAGAATTTGCTTTGTGGGACCTAAATCCTTCATTGCAAACTCATTCCCAAGCTTTTCTTTCAAAGCTCCTATCTCCTTTGTATCATTATCGACAACTAACATGTCATCGACATAGAGTAAAAGAATAATGAAATTATCACTGGAGTACCTTTTCATGAAGACGCAACTGTCGGAAGTGGTCTTGCTGAAATTGTTGTCACACATAAAGGATTCAAATCGCTCTGATACCAGATGTTGGGGATTTTCAAAGACGACGACGACCAGAGAGGGAAACAGAGCGGGAGGGAAAATTTTCATCTATTCACTGTAAACCTAAGTTACAAAGGTTAAATATTTCATACAGAAATTACATAAAAGGTCTAAACAAGACCAATATTTACAGTCATGTCCCGAATAAAATCGGGACCCAACACAAGATACGTTGTACGCCCACGCTGGCGAACAATTTTACAAGGACTATGAAATTTACGGTACAATAGATTTCATCTTAGGTAATGCACCGGTTGTTATTCAAAACTCTTTCATCTACGTAAGAAGACCTCTAAGCCACCAGAAGAACACCATTACAGCTCAAGGGAGGAATGGAGCAAGAGAGAATACTGGCATAATTATTCAAAATTCAAGGATCATGGCAGCTGATGATTTGAGGCCTGTCCTGGGTTCTGTTCAAACTTTCCTTGGGAGACCATGGCAAAAGTATTCACGGACTGTTTACATAAACTGTGTTATCGATGACTTGGTGGATCCCGCTAGATGGCTGGAGTGGAATGGAAATTTTGCACTAGCAACTCTCTTCTATGGTGAGTACAGAAATAGTGGAGTCGGAGCTACGACGACGAGAAGGGTGAAGTGGCCTGGTTATCACGTCATTACAAGTCCATCTGAGGCTTCTCGGTTTACCATTGAACGCTTCCTAGAAGATGGAGGATCATGGTTGCCGTCGACTGGGGTTCCTTTCACACCTGGCCTCTGAAAAATTAATATGAGTGTCTCATTTGCTTCATTTTCTCTTTTAAGGTTACAGAATTTGACAAGCATCGAGGCATGTATCAGATTCCATATCAACTTTCACTTCAAACCATTTTCTTATATAATCGGCTGAGTGAAGCGCTATAAACCTTTGGATGTTCGAAACTTTTCATTCTGCTTTCAATTGATCCATATCTAAAAAAGAATCGGGGAATGAACTAAAATGGTTCCAGGTTTGAGCCTTTTAGCCCAATGGTTTCAACATGGTCTCAGAGCAGGTTGGTCCCGAGTTCTAGTCCCGCTCCCACCGAATTTTGTCCCAGGTATTTCTAGTGAATTTGTCCTGGGTTTTTCCAGGAGTTTGTCCCGGGTTTTTCCGGTTAATTTGTCCACGGGTTTTCCCGTGCGGGGGAGTGTTGGAATTTGTGTTTGCCTCGACCGTTGCCAACCCGACGAACAGAGCAACGGCTCTTTTCGATCCAGATTTCTAATAAATGGAGTAAAGAGAGATCGTCTCATACGTTCTATCCCTAAAACTTCTATTCAAAAGGCTAAAATCCGAACTGCTACTACTTGCCCATTTGCCAATTGATGCTTCTCAGTCATCTAGATCCCAATTCTGTCACTTATAATGCTTTGAAGTTTGCACACAGCACACCCTGGTCAATTGCAAAAGGCTCAAGAGCTTTACTTTCATGCCGTCACTGTTATACTTAAACTTTATGGTAGTTTTGTTACTGTAAAATAGGGAAATTAACTCAAGCAGAAAAAAAGTGTTTGAAGCAAGTTATCCATATGGGTTATTTGCCTTGTAAACCCAGGTACAGTTTTTTTATACGTGAGCTCTGCATGGTAAAGCAATTCTCACAAGCCATTGATATATTTTCCCAAACATTTGAGCTTGGCATTCTTCCTGATTTCTCCACTTATAAATTTATAATCACCTGATTGATGATTTTAGTTCTGAGAGAAGAGTGGATCAGGCTATGCATGTGTTTGGTGTTATGGTTTTAGTTATGAGAGAAGAGTGGATCAGGCTATGCATGTGTTTGGTGTTATGGTTTTAGTTATGAGAGAAGAGTGGATCAGGCTATGCATGTGTTTGGTGTTATGATTAGTACTGGAACCAGCCTTCACTCCACTTATCCCAATCACTGGTCCATACTTTTGTGCATAGAAGGGAAGGTCGACATTGCATGTCTTTTCCTACATAAAATGGTGGACCATGGATGTTTCTTCAAATTTCTTATGTTCATGGGGCCATTTTTTGAGCATATTGAGTGTTTATTTGAATCTGAGACTCCAAAACATGAATTATACAAAAAAAAGTGTAAGTGTCGTAACTAATTCCAATTATTCTAGATGAAAAGGAAGAAACGTCTCATAGTTATTAAAAAATAGAAAGGTTGATGATGTGATTATTTATGTATTTAACTAATGGAAAGTAAATTCAACAAATCAACAATTAACATAAATTCAATTTAACTAGATCATAACATGAAAATAAATCAACTAATACAATTAAATAGGGAAATTAAATCATAACAGCAATTAAAGTAATAATTTAAAAAAATAACAGATATTCAATATCAATTTCAATTAAAAAAAATTGATTCAATATCATCAACTCAATGAAATAAGACATAATTTTTTTATACAAATTAATTCATTATCAATCAATTTTGTTAAAAATTTAGTGTTTTATTATCAACATAATTTATTAAACTAAGCATTCAATATCGACCTTAAACATAGAAATTACAAAAGAATAGTATCGAACAATTAAAGAGGAAACCCTAAATTTGCATAAATTAAAAAATTTCACAGAAATTAAAAAACAAAATCTAAGATTAGTGCTAGAGTACAATACCTTTAGTGACATGTCAGAAGTTTTAATTTCGGGTTACAATAATTGAGAGAAATTTTGGGTGGGAATGATAGATTTAGGGTTTAGGTTAGAGAAATTGAGAGAAATATAGGGTTGAGGGTACAAAATAGGGGGTGGTCAAGATGAGGTGAGAGAAATTAGGGTTAGAGAGAGAGGCGGCGAAGTTGAGATGATAGAAATTAAAAGTTAGGTTCTAAGAGGGATGACAAGAGAAATTGAGAGGGACGACGACTGGGGAAAAAAGAGAAGAGAGAAACAACTAGAAAAGAAGCCGATTTAAGCAAAGAGGAAGAGAGCGGTTGCAGAGAGGAAGATAAGCCGAAGAGGGATGAGGTCACTAAGGAGAACCAGAGAGGGTTAGCATGAAGATGTGAAGCGATTGATGGACGACCAACACAGGTAGAGGAGAGATGAGAGCAAATGTAGGTAAGAGGGGAGCGGAGAGCGAGTGACAAAAGAGTGAAATCGTCAAGCTTCTCAAGGAGAGATTTCACTTTCACTCGTTTTTCTACTTGTAAGAGTGAAAGTGAAATACCTGTATAATTCACTTCCACTTGCCACTTACACAACGCACTAACGCTTTTGAGGCTACTTTTTTTTGTGAAAATGGATTCACTTTCACTTACACGGTGCACTAAAGTTTTTGGGGCCACTTATTTTCGGTGAAAATAGATTCACTTTCACTTACACAGTGCACTGACATGGCCTAAATATACCAAAGGAACGGGCAGCTACACAATGACGGTAACCACAAGCCCAGTACACAAATATGGGGTTCACTTGCTGTTTCAATTTTAAGTGACACCGGGAAAACAAGTGAAGAATTTCTTTTTGCTTGGTCATCTTCATGGCTCTTGTAATAGAAGAACATCGGCCATGAGCTTATGTTTTTAAGGTTTTGGTTCATGCAATTTAAACGCATTTGAGAAGATATGTTGGGGATACCAACAATACGAGTTGGATACGAAAATCTGAATTGAAGTTCCTTAATAGTAATTAAAGTAGCCTCAATATAGAAATTTGGAATTTCCCTTCTCAAGTGCCTTAATAATGTCTCTATTAACCACCATTGAACAACAAAAGTAGTCTAATACATAGTTTATACAGTTACACACCACGTCCACTCAACAATCAGTGCATGAGTACATAAACTTCAGCACCAATAAAAAGAAAAAGAAAAAGAAAATAAGAGACTTGCATTATTTAAATAAGCAAATCACAGAAAACAAGAAACAGATCAAATCAGCATATGAAATCATTCACAGCGACATATGAAGAGAGATGAGATCAGGGACATGAAGAGGGGTCATCAGGGTGGATATCGCATGCAAATCTAACGACGAGATCCAAAGCTTTATCGGTCAACTGATCATCAACACTGAGTCTACTGGTCACTTTGTCTTTCAGTTCTCCTTCAATGTTAAGTTCTGTGAAGCCGTCTATGCAGGTACCGTGGTCATTCATCGATTCAGTAATCCACTCATTCATATCGGATAATATATCTCTATCGTCTGACCCTTTGACAAGCCGCATCTCCCGCAACGCCGCTCGGAGTGAGCGAACACTACCGGCGAATAAATCCATGCACTCTCCCATCGCCACCTTCTCCCTCTTAGTCATACGCTGCCTGGCGAACAGTCTGGACATCCATCTTGCTGTGTGATGAACATGGGTGGCGGCCACGGATAGCGCAGTATGCGCCTCTTGTCTATGGATGCACACACGTGGGTTACTACTGGTGACTCCGCACTTTGATTTGATCAAGTGGGTTCTGCTCGTTAGAGCCGCAGAGCAGGAACCCAGATGGAAGGAAAACCAAAGGAGACAGACGAGAAGTGCAAGGAGACGCGAACCCATTTTCTGTGTCTGATCGCTTTTCCAAAGGCTACGACGAGTCTAGCTATCCATACATTAAGAAGGAAAACGGGAGAGAAGAACGGGTGAGGAAACAACGAGAGAGAGAGTGAGAGAGAAAGAAAAATAGAGCCGTAGGGGATTGTATTGCTCAACGGATAACAGAGGAATGGAGTAGAAATCGGGATCGGAATTCGGTTGGGAAGTAAAGATAATTGGAGATTTTAAATCTATATATCTACCCGTTTGAGAAAGCAACGGGATTTGAGTGAATTATAGCAGCAGAAATCGGGTTTGAGACGTTCCTGAAGACGATGGAAACCCCCAAACCCGGAAGCCAGATGATGTGGAGGCAGAAGAAAGCCTGACAAAAGACGCTGCCGCTGGCGCCGTTTCGGACCGCGCAGGGCACCAGACTCACCACACGCTTGCCCGCAAATTTTGCCGTCCGGGCAGCCGCACCAGTAAGGACGTGGCAAATAATATTCCGGTGGTGTTCATACCCGAGGAGGTGATGGACCATCTTCGGGCCGCTCTTACAGAAGCTCCGTGGCAAATAATATTCCGGTGATGTTCATACCCGAGGAGGTGATGGACCATCTTCGGGCCGCTCTTACAGAAGCTCCCCGGCTCTATCCCTCCTTTCCGGTTGATCGCTAATAGAAAATAAACAAAGAACAATAAAGATGAAAAATCTGTGATTCTTTCTTCTCATTTGAACTGTTTACAAGCCGGGTTATATATACAATACATGAGACAAAATACAGTATTCTAGACTCTTTTGGAATACATGACACGTTGACATATTCTAGAGTTGTCTTGTTTTGTGCTGCTGAGGTGGAAGACTGAGCATTGCTGAGATGTTTGGTGAGTTGGCCTGGAGGTGAGGACTTAACTTATGGAGGAGTGAACATTGCTGATAGCCCCCGGCGAGCCCAGCAATCCTAGCAGGACTGTGAGACTTGATCTGAGTGTGCAAAATCTGGTAATGGACAGGGGTTTGGTAAAGACATCTGCAATCTGATCTTTACTGGAAAGGAAGGAAATTTGAAGAGTCTTGTTATGAACACGATCACGAACAAAATGATAATCAATATCCACATGCTTTGTGCGAGGATGCATCACAGGATTCACAGATAAGTAAGTGGCCCCCAAATTATCACAATAGAGAATGGGTAGCTGAGATAAGAAGATTCCCAGTTTAGATAATAAGGATTGGACCCAAACTAGTTCACACGTAGCATGGGCTAAGGCCTTGTATTCAGCCTCCGTGCTGGACCGAGCAATAGTAGTTTATTTTTTTGAACTCCAGCATATGAGATTTGGGCCATAGAATAAACAATAGACACTAGTAGATTTTCTGTCGTCGGGGCAGTCGGCCCAATCGGCATCAGAGAAGGCAGCCAGAACAGGGGACGAAGAAGGAGTGAGGGCCAAACCATAATCCAGAGTTTGTTTCAAGTACCGTAAGATCCGCTTCACAGATTGCCAATGAAAAAGACAAGGGGCATGCATAAATTGATAGACCAAAGCTCCAATACTCAACCAGCAACCTTCGGCCAAATAACCAACCAAGAGGCACGAGAACGTTGAGAGAAGGGGTTATGTTATTATTGTGAAGAGAATTTCGTTCCAAGCCATCGTTGCGAACGACCACAATTATTTATGATCGAGGATTCACCCCATACAGGCATCGAGGATGTTGAGGGCGATCAACCAGAACCAGACCCTCCATAAAGTTTGCCCAATGTTTCTTTGTTCCATACAAAGTTATTGAGAAAGTTGGTCCGGTAGTTTATAAACTAGCTTAAGGACAAGGATCCTATCCTGATTTCATCCTTGTGGACAAGATCCTTAAGCGGTGGGGTATGATATGCCCACTTCACACGGAGCAGACCACGAAGACCACGAAGGTAGTGGCAACGTGGAAGACGTGGCTGGTTCAGTTGTTTGTTTAGTGGTTTGTTTAGTTATTTAATTATTATTTACTTATTGTTCATGTCTGTTTTTCTGGAGCCGTTGTTCCTTTTCCTTTGTAGTTGTATGACTATATATAGCCTGAATGAATTCAATGGAGATATACGATTTCATGCTCAAACAGTTCCTCCTTCTTTCCTAAATTCCTTTGTATCAGATGGCTGTCGAGACTATTGGCCAGGCAGCGTATGAATGAGAGGGAGGTAGTGGCGATGGGAGAGTGCGTGGAAGTCATGGCCGATAGTGTTCGCTCACTCCAAGATTCATTGCGGTGGAGGAGAACTAAGAGACAAAAGTGACCAGCAGACTCAGTGATGATGATCGGTTGACTACTAAACATATCCTAAATCAAGAGAAAAATGATATAACATGTACAACGGAGCAGATTTTTTTTATGAGGATTTGTTCTCATGAAAATAAATGAGGAGAAATTTATTTGTTTACGCACGTACCTCTTTGCGATCAATTGGAAAGGAGGGATAGAGCCTGGGAGCTTATGTAGATGGTCCATCTTCTTCACCTCCTCGGGTATGAACACCACCGGAATATTATTTGCCACGTCCTTACTGGTGCGGCTGCTCCGACGGGCAAATATGAGGGCAAGCATGTGGTGAGTCTGGTGCCCTACGCGGTCCGAAACGGCGCCAGCTCCACCGTCTTTGGTTAGGCTTTCTTTTGGCTTCCGGGTTTGGGGGTTTCCATCCTCTTCAGGATTCTCTGATGCAAAGCTTTGATGACGTCTGAAATGTGATTTCTGCTACTATGATTCACTTCAATCCTGTAGCTTTCTGAACTCCGGTAGATATAGATTTAAAATCTTAGATTATCTTGACTTTCCTTCCGAAATCCGATCCCAATTTCTACTCCATCCTACGGACCCCCTTGAATCTCTCTGATCTAATCTCTCTTTAGATGTCTCTGTGAATATGAATAATAATGCAAGTTAGTGCATATGAATAATTAATGAACACTTCAAAATTTTGAACCATGCACCTGGATGTCCTCGTGGACGTCAACACTTGCACTTTCACCTTCGGCACCATCTGGGCTTCGTCCACCATCTTTTTACATTAATAAGTGCTTCTAGTTTCACATATAAGAGATTTTGCTTCTAGTTTCACATATAAGAAAAAATCTCGTCTCAGTTTCGAAATTTAGAAAAGACATTAATTTTTTTGTGGAGTTTCATCCAAATTATTCTCATGTGAAGGATACACCAGTCAAAAGAATTCTTCGATACCTTAAAGGTACTATAGAGTATAGATTAGTCTTTTCCAAACCCTTCTCCCTGAATATTCTTGACTTTTTCGATGCAGATTGGGGTGGTTGCCTACTAACAAGGTGATCTACCATGGGTCATGCCATGTTCTTAGCATCAAATCTTGTATCTTGGTCTGCCAGAAAACAATCGACCATCTCTCGCTCTACTACTGGAGCCAAATACAGAGCAATGGCTTCCACATGTGCTGAAAGCACTTTGCTTCAATTTCTTCTCAAAGATTTACACATATACTGTACTAAACCTCCATCTCTTCTATATGATAATCTAAGTGCTACTTACTGGGCTCACAATCCTTTTTTTTACTCTCGCAACAAACATATTCCATAGACTATCATTTTGTATGTACTAATTTTTAACATGTAACTACTATCTTTTACACGCACTAAAATAAAATTTGTTTGCAGTAAGCATCAATTACAATTAAATAAGTTTCTGCACATCAGACTCATCAATGACTCGGTATCCAAAGTCGGGTTCTTGTCCAGAAAAAAAAACATCTAATTAATGCATTATATGTAGAAATCAGAGGCTCAAATCCATGGCCTGTTCCATCAAGGGCTTACACGGAACGGAAAAACTCCCAAGGGCTTACACAGTCTGCACTTCCATCAGCTCCGGAACGGAAAAACTCCCAAGGGCTTACACAGTCTGCAGTTCCATCAGCTCCAACAGTGATAGTGCCAGAATCATCAACCGATCAGCTCATTATAAATTCTTACTCTTTATAAATTCCTCTTGGTGCATTATTATTTTTTTATTTTTTTTCCTTCCAGAAAGTTGCTAGCTAGAGCCGACTCAGCCCGTCCGATCCGTCTCAAATCGTCCGAGTCGACTCGTTTTAAAAATGAAACCCAACCTTATGTTTCAATTTTTTTTTTTACCGCGCGCCTGATCTCTTCAACCTCCGAAATGGCCTCGACGACGTCGGCGCATCCAACGCCACCCGGCGCATTCCGACGCACGGTGCCAGGTTGCGAAACGCCGGCCGACGCGCGCAGAGAGCACAGAGCCTGACTCTGTTTTCTCAAAGGAAACGAAAACATGATCAGATTGGAATAAATAAATAATGAATTCATTGGGTTTGGGTGGGTAACAAAGAATGGATTCATTTCCTTTCGATGTTCATCTCTCTGTCTCAAAGAATGGATTCATTTCCTTTCGATGTTCATTTCTCTCTCTCAAAGAATGGATTCATTTCCTTTCGATGTTCATCTCTCTGTCTCTTCTCCTCTTCTCCCTATAAAGGTCCCTTCCATTGATCAATCTGATCTCAGTCTCGGTCACTGTTCATCTCTCTCACTCTTCTACCTATAAAGGTCCCTTCCATTTATCAATCTGATCTCAGTCTCGGCGACAATGACGGTCATAGTTTCCCTTGTCTTTGCTGCCTTTCTGTTACCTTGTACAGTTTTCTCCGAGGAGGTCCATACATTCTCATTTTATGAGGCAAAGAATGGATTTCCGAGTTTGTTGTCGGGTAATGAGACAAGGCTTCTTGAATCACCTTCACCATCTTCTCGCGCGAACCTGGTGGTGGCGCAAGATGGGTCCGGCAACTACAGGACCATCGGGGAAGCTTTGGACGCAGCCGGAATGAGAAGAAGGACCGGGAGGTTTATAATTTACGTAAAGGCTGGGACTTACCAAGAGTATTTGGTAGTTGGTGTTAACCTCAACAATATCATGTTAGTGGGAGATGGCAGAGAGAAGACTATAATCACCGGCAGCAGGAGTGCCGCTAGAGGAGGTCATGGCACTTACGGTTCTGCCACAGTTGGTATGCAATATTCTTACCCCTTTTTTTTTATTTTCTTTCATTTTCATTCATCAGTTTTCAGTAACAAATTTGAGTAAGGATGGATCGTGATCAGGTGTCAACGCAGACGACTTCATCGCTCAGGGAATTACGTTCCGTAACACAGCCGGCCCACAGAATTATCAAGCCGTAGCTTTGCGATCAACCGGTCTTAGAGCGGTCTTCTATCAATGCCGATTCGAAGGATACCAAGATACGTTGTACGCCCACGCTGGCGACCAATTTTACAGGGACTGTGAAATTTACGGCACAGTAGATTTCATCTTTGGTAATGCACCGGTTGTTATTCAAAACTCTATCATCTACGTAAGAAGACCTCTAAGCCAACAGAAGAACACCATTACAGCTCAAGGGAGGAATGGAGCAAGAGAGAATACTGGCATAATTATTCAAAATTCAAGGATCATGGCAGCTGATGATTTGAGGCCCGTCCTGGGTTCTGTTCAAACTTTCCTTGGGAGACCATGGCAAATGTATTCACGGACTGTTTACATAAACTGTGTTATCGATGACTTGGTGGATCCCGCTGGATGGCTGGAGTGGAATGGAAATTTTGCACTAGCAACTCTCTTCTATGGTGAGTACAGAAATAGTGGAGCCGGAGCTTCGACGGCGAGAAGGGTGAAGTGGCCTGGTTATCATGTCATTACAAGTCCATCTGAGGCTTCTCGGTTTACCATTGAACGCTTCCTAGAAGATGGAGGATCATGGTTGCCGTCGACTGGGGTTCCTTTCACACCTGGCCTCTGAAAAATTAATATGAGTGTCTCATTTGCTTCATTTTCTCTTTTAAGGTTACAGAATTTGACAAGCATCGAGGCATGTATCAGATTCCATATCAACATTCACTTCAAACCATTTTCTTATATAATCGGCTGAGTGAAGCGCTATAAACCTTTGGACGTTCGAAACTTTTCATTCTGCTTCCAGTTGATCCATATCTAAAAAAGAATTGGGGAATGAACTAAAATGGAGTAGAGAGAGATCGTCTCATACGTTCTATCCCCAAAACTTCTATTCAAAAGGCTAAAATCCGAACTGCTACTACTTGCCCATTTGCCAATTGATGCTTCTCAGTCCTCTAGATCCCAATTCTGTCACTTATAATGCTTTGAAGTTTGCACACAGCACACCCTGGTCAATTGCAAAAGGCTCAAGAGCTTTATTTTCATGCCGTCACTGTTATACTTAAACTTTATGATAGTTTTGTTACTGTAAAATAGGGAAATTAACTCCAGCAGAAAAAAAGTGCTTGAAGCAAGTTATCCATATGGGTTATTTGCCTTGTAAACCTAGGTACAATTTTTTTATACGTGAGCTCTGCATGGTAAAGCAATTCTCACAAGCCATTGATATATTTTCCCAAACATTTGAGCTTGGCATTCTTCCTGATTTCTCCACTTATAAATTTATAATCACCTGATTGATGGTTTTAGTTCTGAGAGAAGAGTGGATCAGGCCCTGCATGTGTTTGGTGTCATGGTTAGGACTGGGACCAGCCTTCACTCCACTTCTACCAATCACTGGTCCATACTTTTGTGCGTTGAAGGGAATGATAGGTGTTTCATGTAATTTGTTGGAAAAACAAAATACACTAAGAATAAGGGGAGGAGTAATTTTAAAATTTTCTGGTGATGAATAAGGGAAACATTACCCATCAAACACAACATGCCTAGTGATAAAACCTTTATTTTTTTAGGAGAAGATTCAGCAAGACTGCCGTCGTAGAGTATTTTCGGCAAGATTGAAAGACGATGCCAGCGCAAAACGGCTGAAGAGATGCTGAGTGAGGATGATGGAAACAGCAGCAGAGACCGCTAACGATGCACGCAAAACAGAAACTCTCTACTTCTCTCGCAGCTCCCGTCGGTTCGCCTAGGTAATTACAGGTTACTGCTTGGTCTGGACCTGCTTTCCCGTCTTCAAACAGTCTTGTTCTATCCGCCAACCATGAGACCAAAAAAGGACATATTCCAAATAAGGCATCCTTAGCTATCGTTTTTTGAAATATGTTCATGTTTTGAAAGTAAATTATGTCTCCAGAAAAAAAAGTTCGTTATTTTACCACGATATCTGCCACATAAGCTGACACGTCATTAAATAAAAAAATTAAATGTTTTAAAAAAATTAAAATAAAAAATTCAAATACATATCATGCCACGTAAGCCCTCACTTGTATGTTTTTGTCTCAAAAATCTCTCTTCCTTGATCTTTCTCCTCGTGTCTCCTCTTGCCCCCTCTCCTCTAGCCGCTGTCGCTGCTCGCTCTCCTACTGCCGCCGCTCGTTCTCTTGCTGTTGTCGCTCGGCTTCGGCCGCTCCCCTGCTGCCGCTCACTCTCCTGCTATCACAGCTCGACATAGCCTTCAACGCCCCCCCCCCCCCCCCCCCCCCCCTCTCAACCGCTCTCTCTTCGTCTCAGCCTCATCTCTCATTATTCTTCTCCGCTCCCCTCTGTTCATCCTCTCACCACCCCTTTCTCAAAAATTGAAAACTATCATTTCATCTCTTCATCGCCCTCTCTCTCAAAATCGAACCCTATAATTTCCTCTCAGAGCCCCCTCTCTTATTACCCTATTATTTCACTCTCTCGCCGCCCCTTCTCTCAAAACCGAAGCCCTACTCACCCTCCACACCCGAATTTGAATTTCAGAAACCGATTTAGCAGGGTGATTTTTTAGGGTTTTTATTAATTGAATCTAATTACTGTGTTTAATTACTGTATTGGTTTTTTTTGTGAATAACAGTGGATTGGGTTTTGTTTCTGAATGGAACGCACTGTTTTCTGATGGATAAATAGTGTTTTATTGCATCGACATTTTTCGATCCTTAATAACGACAGAATCCGATCTGTTGTTCTGTTCAATTTTTTAACCTTCATAGACTTCGATAAACCCTTTTCAATCTGTAGGCACAATTTGCTAAGGGTGGTAATTATAACTAATTATTTATTTTACTATTTTATTCTGTTATAAAAAACTAACATAAATAAAAATATTAATATTTTGTAAATATTTATTAATTTACCCTTTTATTATTTATCCAATAAATTTCATTTTATAAATATTCTTTTCTCCGTATGCAAGTAAAACAATCCTCTCTTTATAAATAGTGATGATTTAGTCTATAAAAACTTGCTTGAAAATAATTTAATAATATATTAATTAATATGTTAACATGACTAATCATATTATTTTAATTTATATAGGTTTTAATAAGATTTATCAGGATTTTAAGTAGAATTTTAAAATTTCATTTGTCAAATAATTAATTTACAAACAAAATTACTTTTAAGTAATCAAAATTATTAATAATTTTGGTTTTTTCTATTTTTGGCTTCGAGACATAACATTTATTACTTTTCCCAAAGATAAATGTCCAATATTGTAGATATTAGGTAATAAAAAATGTATCTGATTTTTTTATTTTGTTTTTAAAAATTATTCAATTTTTTCATTTAATGACGTGGCAACTTATGTGGCAGATGACATGGTAAAATAATGGCGTGACAGACGACATGTCGATCTATGTTTACTACATTGATGACGTGGTGACACATAAGTAGTCAAAGCTTACGTGTCGCTTTTGACTGCACACAGGCATTTGACCTGTCAAAGTTGGGTAGTTTCAGAAATATTTTGATGACGTCAGTGTTTTTGAAAATAATTTATTTTAAATGGGTATTTTAGGAAAATTCCCTTTTTTGAAATATGTTCATGTTCTGAAAGTCAATTATGTCTCCGGAAAAAAAGTTCATGTTATGAAGTTGTGGCTTTCCTTTGTTATTTGAATCTGAGACTCCAAAACATGAATTAAACAAAAGAAAGTGTGAGTGTCGTAACTAATTCCAATTATTCTAGATGAAAAGGAAGAAAGGTCTCATAGTTATTAAAAAATAGAAAAGTTGATGATGTGATTATTTATGTATTTTTCGTCAATGAACTCATCAGTTAAGAGAATTTAATAGTGCAATTATTGTGTAATTAAATTTAACTAATGGAAAGTAAATTCAACAAATCAACAATTAACATAAATTCAATTTAACTAGATCATAACATGAAAATAAATCAACAAATACAATTAAATAGGGAAATTAAATCATCACAGCAATAAAAGTAATAATTTAAAAAAATAACAGATATTCAATATCAATTTCAATTAAAAAAAAATTGATTCAATATCATCAACTCAATGAAATAAGACATAATTTATTTATACAAATTAATTCATTATCAATCAATTTTGTTAAAAATTTAGTGTTTTATTATCAACATAATTTATTAAACTAAGCATTCAATATTGACCTTAAACATAGAAATTACAAAAGAATAGTATCGAACAATTAAAGAGGAAACCCTAAATTTGCATAAATTAAAAAATTTCACAGAAATTAAAAAACAAAATCTAAGATTAGTGCTAGAGTACAATACCTTTAGTGACATGTCAGAAGTTTTTGAATTTCGGGTTACAATAATTGAGAGAAATTTTGGGTGGGAATGATAGATTTAGGGTTTAGGTTAGAGAAATTGAGAGAAATATAGGGTTGAGGGTACAAAATAGGGGGTGGTCAAGATGAGGTGAGAGAAATTAGGGTTAGAGAGAGAGGCGGCGAAGTTGAGATGATAGAAATTAAAAGTTAGGTTCTAAGAGGGATGACAAGAGAAATTGAGAGGGACGACGACTGGGGAAAAAAGAGAAGAGAGAAACAACTAGAAAAGAAGCCGATTTAAGCAAAGAGGAAGAGAGCGGTTGCAGAGAGGAAGATAAGCCGAAGAGGGATGAGGTCACTAAGGAGAACCAGAGAGGGTTAGCATGAAGATGTGAAGCGATTGATGGACGACCAACACAGGTAGAGGAGAGATGAGAGCAAATGTAGGTAAGAGGGGAGCGGAGAGCGAGTGACAAAAGAGTGAAATCGTCAAGCTTCTCAAGGAGAGATTTCACTTTCACTCGTTTTTCTACTTGTAAGAGTGAAAGTGAAATACCTGTATAATTCACTTCCACTTGCCACTTACACAACGCACTAACGCTTTTGAGGCTACTTTTTTTTGTGAAAATGGATTCACTTTCACTTACACGGTGCACTAAAGTTTTTGGGGCCACTTATTTTCGGTGAAAATAGATTCACTTTCACTTACACAGTGCACTGACATGGCCTAAATATACCAAAGGAACGGGCAGCTACACAATGACGGTAACCACAAGCCCAGTACACAAATATGGGGTTCACTTGCTGTTTCAGTTTTAAGTGACACCGGGAAAACAAGTGAAGAATTTCTTTTTGCTTGGTCATCTTCATGGCTCTTGTAATAGAAGAACATCGGCCATGAGCTTATGTTTTTAAGGTTTTGGTTCATGCAATTTAAACGCATTTGAGAAGATATGTTGGGGATACCAACAATACGAGTTGGATACGAAAATCTGAATTGAAGTTCCTTAATAGTAATTAAAGTAGCCTCAATATAGAAATTTGGAATTTCCCTTCTCAAGTGCCTTAATAATGTCTCTATTAACCACCATTGAACAACAAAAGTAGTCTAATACATAGTTTATACAGTTACACACCACGTCCACTCAACAATCAGTGCATGAGTACATAAACTTCAGCACCAATAAAAAGAAAAAGAAAAAGAAAATAAGAGACTTGCATTATTTAAATAAGCAAATCACAGAAAACAAGAAACAGATCAAATCAGCATATGAAATCATTCACAGCGACATATGAAGAGAGATGAGATCAGGGACATGAAGAGGGGTCATCAGGGTGGATATCGCATGCAAATCTAACGACGAGATCCAAAGCTTTATCGGTCAACTGATCATCAACACTGAGTCTACTGGTCACTTTGTCTTTCAGTTCTCCTTCAATGTTAAGTTCTGTGAAGCCGTCTATGCAGGTACCGTGGTCATTCATCGATTCAGTAATCCACTCATTCATATCGGATAATATATCTCTATCGTCTGACCCTTTGACAAGCCGCATCTCCCGCAACGCCGCTCGGAGTGAGCGAACACTACCGGCGAATAAATCCATGCACTCTCCCATCGCCACCTTCTCCCTCTTAGTCATACGCTGCCTGGCGAACAGTCTGGACATCCATCTTGCTGTGTGATGAACATGGGTGGCGGCCACGGATAGCGCAGTATGCGCCTCTTGTCTATGGATGCACACACGTGGGTTACTACTGGTGACTCCGCACTTTGATTTGATCAAGTGGGTTCTGCTCGTTAGAGCCGCAGAGCAGGAACCCAGATGGAAGGAAAACCAAAGGAGACAGACGAGAAGTGCAAGGAGACGCGAACCCATTTTCTGTGTCTGATCGCTTTTCCAAAGGCTACGACGAGTCTAGCTATCCATACATTAAGAAGGAAAACGGGAGAGAAGAACGGGTGAGGAAACAACGAGAGAGAGAGTGAGAGAGAAAGAAAAATAGAGCCGTAGGGGATTGTATTGCTCAACGGATAACAGAGGAATGGAGTAGAAATCGGGATCGGAATTCGGTTGGGAAGTAAAGATAATTGGAGATTTTAAATCTATATATCTACCCGTTTGAGAAAGCAACGGGATTTGAGTGAATTATAGCAGCAGAAATCGGGTTTGAGACGTTCCTGAAGACGATGGAAACCCCCAAACCCGGAAGCCAGATGATGTGGAGGCAGAAGAAAGCCTGACAAAAGACGCTGCCGCTGGCGCCGTTTCGGACCGCGCAGGGCACCAGACTCACCACACGCTTGCCCGCAAATTTTGCCGTCCGGGCAGCCGCACCAGTAAGGACGTGGCAAATAATATTCCGGTGGTGTTCATACCCGAGGAGGTGATGGACCATCTTCGGGCCGCTCTTACAGAAGCTCCGTGGCAAATAATATTCCGGTGATGTTCATACCCGAGGAGGTGATGGACCATCTTCGGGCCGCTCTTACAGAAGCTCCCCGGCTCTATCCCTCCTTTCCGGTTGATCGCTAATAGAAAATAAACAAAGAACAATAAAGATGAAAAATCTGTGATTCTTTCTTCTCATTTGAACTGTTTACAAGCCGGGTTATATATACAATACATGAGACAAAATACAGTATTCTAGACTCTTTTGGAATACATGACACGTTGACATATTCTAGAGTTGTCTTGTTTTGTGCTGCTGAGGTGGAAGACTGAGCATTGCTGAGATGTTTGGTGAGTTGGCCTGGAGGTGAGGACTTAACTTATGGAGGAGTGAACATTGCTGATAGCCCCCGGCGAGCCCAGCAATCCTAGCAGGACTGTGAGACTTGATCTGAGTGTGCAAAATCTGGTAATGGACAGGGGTTTGGTAAAGACATCTGCAATCTGATCTTTACTGGAAAGGAAGGAAATTTGAAGAGTCTTGTTATGAACACGATCACGAACAAAATGATAATCAATATCCACATGCTTTGTGCGAGGATGCATCACAGGATTCACAGATAAGTAAGTGGCCCCCAAATTATCACAATAGAGAATGGGTAGCTGAGATAAGAAGATTCCCAGTTTAGATAATAAGGATTGGACCCAAACTAGTTCACACGTAGCATGGGCTAAGGCCTTGTATTCAGCCTCCGTGCTGGACCGAGCAATAGTAGTTTATTTTTTTGAACTCCAGCATATGAGATTTGGGCCATAGAATAAACAATAGACACTAGTAGATTTTCTGTCGTCGGGGCAGTCGGCCCAATCGGCATCAGAGAAGGCAGCCAGAACAGGGGACGAAGAAGGAGTGAGGGCCAAACCATAATCCAGAGTCTGTTTCAAGTACCGTAAGATCCGCTTCACAGATTGCCAATGAGAAAGACAAGGGGCATGCATAAATTGACAGACCCGATTGACTGAAAAAGCTAAATCAGGCCAGGTGAAGAGAAGATATTGGAGGCTGCCCACCACACTCCTGTACAGAAAAAGGATCTTCCAAGATGTTGAATCAAAGGCAGAAAGTTTAGTGGAGGGAGACATAGGATTGCCAACAGGATTACAATTAGCCATATTGGTCTTGTGTAATAAATCAAGAATATATTTTCGTTGGGAAGAAAAAATCCCATTCGAATTTATGTGACACTCAATACCCAGGAAGTAATGAAGACCACCAAGATCTTTCACGGGAAAATCAACACTGAGCAATTTAACGAGCTGAGCAATAGCAGAGCTATCTGAGCCAGTAAGGAGAACATCATCAACATAAACTAAAAAGTACAAGACAATAGATTGATGGAGGTAAATGAATAAGGAAGTGTTTGATTTGGAAATGACGAAGCCAAATTCAAGTAGCTTACTGCTCATAAGAGCATACCACGCACGGGGGGGCCTGTAGTGGAGTCTTGAACTCAAACATCAAAGTAAAATAATAAAAAATAACTGTAGGCAATGAAACATAAGTTGATAGGACCTGTAGTGGAGTCTTGAACTCAAACGCTTTGGAGGGCATGCGGTTAATAAGATAGACTGTCATAGCAACAACATCAATCCAATGGTGTTTAGGCACATGAGTTCCAAGTAAAAGCGGTAGAGCCGTTTCAAGGATATGGCTATTTTTCTTCTCTGCAATACCTTCTTGCTGAGGAGATTGGGAGCATGAGGTTTCATGAAACAGTCCATGATGTTGGAAATAATCACAGAACTATTGATTTACATAATCTCCACCATTATCAGACCGAAGATTTTGAATCCTAGCGGAGAACTGAGTTTGAATCATTTAATGAAAATATTGAAAAATCTGGAAGACCTCGTCCTTATGTTTCAAAAAATAAACCCAAGTCCGTCGAGTACAATCATCAATAAATATCACAAACCAACGAAACCACACATAGCATATACAGCAGAAAGACCCCACACATCGGTGGTCGCCGTGACAGTCGCTCTATTCTCTGCCATTTTCGAAGAGGATGACTTCCCACTATTTTCGATTTGGGAGATGGGTCCACAGCCTAGGAACAGAGTCCTCCCTCTGTCACGCGACCAGAGCCCACCGACGTCGTTGCTGAAAGAGCTTCAATACTTTTATACACTATTCAATTACATATCTATACAATAAAATAGAATCAATAGATTACAAGATTCTCTCCGATAATCTTGGGGAGAATAAATCAGAGGAAATCTTCCTCTAATTTCTCTTGGACGATAAATCAGTATCCTCTTATTTATCGGGATAAAACACTCGTCGATAGAAAAGAGGCACATACCGCAAGATGGTGATATGGCCACTTCACATGCAGCACACCATGAAGACCACGTAGGTAGTGGCAAAGCGGAAGACGTGGCTGGTTCAGTTGTTTGTTTAGTGGTTTGGTCAATTGTTTAGTTATTATTTAGTTATTGTTAATGTCTGTTTTTTCGGAGCCGTTGTTCCTTTTTCCTTTGTAGTTGTATGGCTATATATAGCCTGAATGAATTCAACGGAGATATACGATTTCATGCGCAAACAGTTCCTCATTCTTTCCTAAATTCCATTGTATCAGTGGCATCAGAGCAGGTTATGCCACTCCGGGAAGAAATTCCAAAATCGGAGTTGTCACAGATTCGTCCTGATTCGACGAAAACTTCCTCCGGAGCTTCCCGGAACCAAGAAATACCAGCGCCGAAAAATTTTGTCGTTGAAGAATTAGTGCCGAAGCTCTAGCTTTCCGGTCTCCTCTACCTGCGCTCGCCATCCGTCGACCTGTTCGCCGTTCTCCTCTTCCTGCTAACCCTCTCTACAGTTCTGCTCTGCATCCTTATTCCTCCTAGGTTTCTCTTCCTCTCTGCTTCAACCGTGCCCCTCCACATCTCCTCTGCCACCGTCTCTTTTTTTTCCTTTCCGTCCTCTCCAGAATCCTCTTTCCTTTGCCGTGACTGTCTTCCCTCTCTTCTCCGAATTTTTCTCTCCCTCTTCCGTCCGTCTTTCCTCTCTGTTACAGAGTCATCAAAACTCCCCAGATTTTTTTTCTCCATCAACCACCTCTCCAATTTGTTCTAAAGATATTTTTTTATTTTTTTTATTTTTTTTCATCCCTTATCTGTATCGCAATTTTTTTTCCCATAACACTTCCAAATAATCCTCATTCTCCCGAAATCAGAAATACCAGAGCCAAAATAAAATAAAATCTCTGCTCTCTGTTTACCTTTACCGTCGGCCGCTAAGTCACCCATCTCAGGTAGAATTCCAACTTGCACTGTCATTGATAGAGATTCTCCAAAGAAAAAAAAAAAAAAAACTAGTTCTGACCATGGACACTCGCTGCAAAACGAATGCAGAATTCCGCAATAAGGTCAACGAAATCTAAACACGACTCGAGTCAAGTTTCGATCAGGTGAACGCAGCCTTACAAACTGTGTTAACCCAGCTCCAGGCTCTTCGCGCCTTCCATAGCCAAAACACTAGCCCTTCTAAAACCATCTCATTTGCACGTAATGAATCCTCACACCCACATACTTTTCGCTTAAACACTATAAATGACCACTCTCATCAACACCTAAAGTTGTCCTTTCCTAAGTTTAACGGAGACAACCCAACTGGATGAATTTACAAGGCTGAACAATACTTTGAATTTAAACACATTGCACCAGAACTACAAGTTCAGCTAGCCTCCTTCCATTTAGAAGGCATCGCCCTGCAATGGCACAGGTGGTTGACGAAATTTCGCGGACCATTCGCATGGGATGAGTTCACTAAGGCTGTACAACTTCGATTTGGTCCAACCGACGACGAGGACCCATCAAAAGCTCTGAATCGCCTTAAACAAATCACAACCGTAGCAGCTTATCAAGAAGCTTTTGAAAAGCTTTCCCACCGAGTGGACGACATGCCTAAAAGGTTTCTAATTGGTTGTTTTATTGCAAGACTCCGAGACGACATTCGCATAGACGTTAAAATTAAACAACGTAGAACCTTGGCAGATACAGTAGGAGTGGCTCGTCTAATCGAGGAATGCAACCAGCTATAGAGGCGACCAAACCACCAACTACTTTCCCAACCAACTTTTGTGACACCAAAGGTCTCATCGAACCCAATAGCAGGTGTGCTAGGACCTCCACCAACCCAACGCATAAACCAAAGCTCCAATACTCAACCAGTAACCTTCGGCCAAATAACCAACCAAGAGGCACGAGAACGTTGAGAGAAGGGGTTATGTTATTATTGTGAAGAGAATTTCGTTCCAAGCCATCGTTGCGAACGACCACAATTATTTATGATCGAGGATTCACCCCATACAGGCATCGAGGATGTTGAGGGCGATCAACCAGAACCAGACCCTCCATAAAGTTTGCCCAATGTTTCTTTGTTCCATACAAAGTTATTGAGAAAGTTGGTCCGGTAGTTTATAAACTAGCTTAAGGACAAGGATCCTATCCTGATTTCATCCTTGTGGACAAGATCCTTAAGCGGTGGGGTATGATATGCCCACTTCACACGGAGCAGACCACGAAGACCACGAAGGTAGTGGCAACGTGGAAGACGTGGCTGGTTCAGTTGTTTGTTTAGTGGTTTGTTTAGTTATTTAATTATTATTTACTTATTGTTCATGTCTGTTTTTCTGGAGCCGTTGTTCCTTTTCCTTTGTAGTTGTATGACTATATATAGCCTGAATGAATTCAATGGAGATATACGATTTCATGCTCAAACAGTTCCTCCTTCTTTCCTAAATTCCTTTGTATCAGATGGCTGTCGAGACTATTGGCCAGGCAGCGTATGAATGAGAGGGAGGTAGTGGCGATGGGAGAGTGCGTGGAAGTCATGGCCGATAGTGTTCGCTCACTCCAAGATTCATTGCGGTGGAGGAGAACTAAGAGACAAAAGTGACCAGCAGACTCAGTGATGATGATCGGTTGACTACTAAACATATCCTAAATCAAGAGAAAAATGATATAACATGTACAACGGAGCAGATTTTTTTTATGAGGATTTGTTCTCATGAAAATAAATGAGGAGAAATTTATTTGTTTACGCACGTACCTCTTTGCGATCAATTGGAAAGGAGGGATAGAGCCTGGGAGCTTATGTAGATGGTCCATCTTCTTCACCTCCTCGGGTATGAACACCACCGGAATATTATTTGCCACGTCCTTACTGGTGCGGCTGCTCCGACGGGCAAATATGAGGGCAAGCATGTGGTGAGTCTGGTGCCCTACGCGGTCCGAAACGGCGCCAGCTCCACCGTCTTTGGTTAGGCTTTCTTTTGGCTTCCGGGTTTGGGGGTTTCCATCCTCTTCAGGATTCTCTGATGCAAAGCTTTGATGACGTCTGAAATGTGATTTCTGCTACTATGATTCACTTCAATCCTGTAGCTTTCTGAACTCCGGTAGATATAGATTTAAAATCTTAGATTATCTTGACTTTCCTTCCGAAATCCGATCCCAATTTCTACTCCATCCTACGGACCCCCTTGAATCTCTCTGATCTAATCTCTCTTTAGATGTCTCTGTGAATATGAATAATAATGCAAGTTAGTGCATATGAATAATTAATGAACACTTCAAAATTTTGAACCATGCACCTGGATGTCCTCGTGGACGTCAACACTTGCACTTTCACCTTCGGCACCATCTGGGCTTCGTCCACCATCTTTTTACATTAATAAGTGCTTCTAGTTTCACATATAAGAGATTTTGCTTCTAGTTTCACATATAAGAAAAAATCTCGTCTCAGTTTCGAAATTTAGAAAAGACATTAATTTTTTTGTGGAGTTTCATCCAAATTATTCTCATGTGAAGGATACACCAGTCAAAAGAATTCTTCGATACCTTAAAGGTACTATAGAGTATAGATTAGTCTTTTCCAAACCCTTCTCCCTGAATATTCTTGACTTTTTCGATGCAGATTGGGGTGGTTGCCTACTAACAAGGTGATCTACCATGGGTCATGCCATGTTCTTAGCATCAAATCTTGTATCTTGGTCTGCCAGAAAACAATCGACCATCTCTCGCTCTACTACTGGAGCCAAATACAGAGCAATGGCTTCCACATGTGCTGAAAGCACTTTGCTTCAATTTCTTCTCAAAGATTTACACATATACTGTACTAAACCTCCATCTCTTCTATATGATAATCTAAGTGCTACTTACTAGGCTCACAATCCTTTTTTTTACTCTCGCAACAAACATATTCCATAGACTATCATTTTGTATGTACTAATTTTTAACATGTAACTACTATCTTTTACACGCACTAAAATAAAATTTGTTTGCAGTAAGCATCAATTACAATTAAATAAGTTTCTGCACATCAGACTCATCAATGACTCGGTATCCAAAGTCGGGTTCTTGTCCAGAAAAAAAAACATCTAATTAATGCATTATATGTAGAAATCAGAGGCTCAAATCCATGGCCTGTTCCATCAAGGGCTTACACGGAACGGAAAAACTCCCAAGGGCTTACACAGTCTGCACTTCCATCAGCTCCGGAACGGAAAAACTCCCAAGGGCTTACACAGTCTGCAGTTCCATCAGCTCCAACAGTGATAGTGCCAGAATCATCAACCGATCAGCTCATTATAAATTCTTACTCTTTATAAATTCCTCTTGGTGCATTATTATTTTTTTATTTTTTTTCCTTCCAGAAAGTTGCTAGCTAGAGCCGACTCAGCCCGTCCGATCCGTCTCAAATCGTCCGAGTCGACTCGTTTTAAAAATGAAACCCAACCTTATGTTTCAATTTTTTTTTTTACCGCGCGCCTGATCTCTTCAACCTCCGAAATGGCCTCGACGACGTCGGCGCATCCAACGCCACCCGGCGCATTCCGACGCACGGTGCCAGGTTGCGAAACGCCGGCCGACGCGCGCAGAGAGCACAGAGCCTGACTCTGTTTTCTCAAAGGAAACGAAAACATGATCAGATTGGAATAAATAAATAATGAATTCATTGGGTTTGGGTGGGTAACAAAGAATGGATTCATTTCCTTTCGATGTTCATCTCTCTGTCTCAAAGAATGGATTCATTTCCTTTCGATGTTCATTTCTTTCTCTCAAAGAATGGATTCATTTCCTTTCGATGTTCATCTCTCTGACTCTTCTCCTCTTCTCCCTATAAAGGTCCCTTCCATTGATCAATCTGATCTCAGTCTCGGTCACTGTTCATCTCTCTCACTCTTCTACCTATAAAGGTCCCTTCCATTTATCAATCTGATCTCAGTCTCGGCGACAATGACGGTCATAGTTTCCCTTGTCTTTGCTGCCTTTCTGTTACCTTGTACAGTTTTCTCCGAGGAGGTCCATACATTCTCATTTTATGAGGCAAAGAATGGATTTCCGAGTTTGTTGTCGGGTAATGAGACAAGGCTTCTTGAATCACCTTCACCATCTTCTCGCGCGAACCTGGTGGTGGCGCAAGATGGGTCCGGCAACTACAGGACCATCGGGGAAGCTTTGGACGCAGCCGGAATGAGAAGAAGGACCGGGAGGTTTATAATTTACGTAAAGGCTGGGACTTACCAAGAGTATTTGGTAGTTGGTGTTAACCTCAACAATATCATGTTAGTGGGAGATGGCAGAGAGAAGACTATAATCACCGGCAGCAGGAGTGCCGCTAGAGGAGGTCATGGCACTTACGGTTCTGCCACAGTTGGTATGCAATATTCTTACCCCTTTTTTTTTATTTTCTTTCATTTTCATTCATCAGTTTTCAGTAACAAATTTGAGTAAGGATGGATCGTGATCAGGTGTCAACGCAGACGACTTCATCGCTCAGGGAATTACGTTCCGTAACACAGCCGGCCCACAGAATTATCAAGCCGTAGCTTTGCGATCAACCGGTCTTAGAGCGGTCTTCTATCAATGCCGATTCGAAGGATACCAAGATACGTTGTACGCCCACGCTGGCGACCAATTTTACAGGGACTGTGAAATTTACGGCACAGTAGATTTCATCTTTGGTAATGCACCGGTTGTTATTCAAAACTCTATCATCTACGTAAGAAGACCTCTAAGCCAACAGAAGAACACCATTACAGCTCAAGGGAGGAATGGAGCAAGAGAGAATACTGGCATAATTATTCAAAATTCAAGGATCATGGCAGCTGATGATTTGAGGCCCGTCCTGGGTTCTGTTCAAACTTTCCTTGGGAGACCATGGCAAATGTATTCACGGACTGTTTACATAAACTGTGTTATCGATGACTTGGTGGATCCCGCTGGATGGCTGGAGTGGAATGGAAATTTTGCACTAGCAACTCTCTTCTATGGTGAGTACAGAAATAGTGGAGCCGGAGCTTCGACGGCGAGAAGGGTGAAGTGGCCTGGTTATCATGTCATTACAAGTCCATCTGAGGCTTCTCGGTTTACCATTGAACGCTTCCTAGAAGATGGAGGATCATGGTTGCCGTCGACTGGGGTTCCTTTCACACCTGGCCTCTGAAAAATTAATATGAGTGTCTCATTTGCTTCATTTTCTCTTTTAAGGTTACAGAATTTGACAAGCATCGAGGCATGTATCAGATTCCATATCAACATTCACTTCAAACCATTTTCTTATATAATCGGCTGAGTGAAGCGCTATAAACCTTTGGACGTTCGAAACTTTTCATTCTGCTTCCAGTTGATCCATATCTAAAAAAGAATTGGGGAATGAACTAAAATGGAGTAGAGAGAGATCGTCTCATACGTTCTATCCCCAAAACTTCTATTCAAAAGGCTAAAATCCGAACTGCTACTACTTGCCCATTTGCCAATTGATGCTTCTCAGTCCTCTAGATCCCAATTCTGTCACTTATAATGCTTTGAAGTTTGCACACAGCACACCCTGGTCAATTGCAAAAGGCTCAAGAGCTTTATTTTCATGCCGTCACTGTTATACTTAAACTTTATGATAGTTTTGTTACTGTAAAATAGGGAAATTAACTCCAGCAGAAAAAAAGTGCTTGAAGCAAGTTATCCATATGGGTTATTTGCCTTGTAAACCTAGGTACAATTTTTTTATACGTGAGCTCTGCATGGTAAAGCAATTCTCACAAGCCATTGATATATTTTCCCAAACATTTGAGCTTGGCATTCTTCCTGATTTCTCCACTTATAAATTTATAATCACCTGATTGATGGTTTTAGTTCTGAGAGAAGAGTGGATCAGGCCCTGCATGTGTTTGGTGTCATGGTTAGGACTGGGACCAGCCTTCACTCCACTTCTACCAATCACTGGTCCATACTTTTGTGCGTTGAAGGGAATGATAGGTGTTTCATGTAATTTGTTGGAAAAACAAAATACACTAAGAATAAGGGGAGGAGTAATTTTAAAATTTTCTGGTGATGAATAAGGGAAACATTACCCATCAAACACAACATGCCTAGTGATAAAACCTTTATTTTTTTAGGAGAAGATTCAGCAAGACTGCCGTCGTAGAGTATTTTCGGCAAGATTGAAAGACGATGCCAGCGCAAAACGGCTGAAGAGATGCTGAGTGAGGATGATGGAAACAGCAGCAGAGACCGCTAACGATGCACGCAAAACAGAAACTCTCTACTTCTCTCGCAGCTCCCGTCGGTTCGCCTGGGTAATTACAGGTTACTGCTTGGTCTGGACCTGCTTTCCCGTCTTCAAACAGTCTTGTTCTATCCGCCAACCATGAGACCAAAAAAGGACATATTCCAAATAAGGCATCCTTAGCTATCGTTTTTTGAAATATGTTCATGTTTTGAAAGTAAATTATGTCTCCAGAAAAAAAAGTTCGTTATTTTACCACGATATCTGCCACATAAGCTGACACGTCATTAAATAAAAAAATTAAATGTTTTAAAAAAATTAAAATAAAAAATTCAAATACATATCATGCCACGTAAGCCCTCACTTGTATGTTTTTGTCTCAAAAATCTCTCTTCCTCGATCTTTCTCCTCGTGTCTCCTCTTGCCCCCTCTCCTCTAGCCGCTGTCGCTGCTCGCTCTCCTACTGCCGCCGCTCGTTCTCTTGCTGTTGTCGCTCGGCTTCGGCCGCTCCCCTGCTGCCGCTCACTCTCCTGCTATCACAGCTCGACATAGCCTTCAACGCCCCCCCCCCTCTCAACCGCTCTCTCTTCGTCTCAGCCTCATTTCTCATTATTCTTCTCCGCTCCCCTCTGTTCATCCTCTCACCACCCCTTTCTCAAAAATTGAAAACTATCATTTCATCTCTTCATCGCCCTCTCTCTCAAAATCGAACCCTATAATTTCCTCTCAGAGCCCCCTCTCTTATTACCCTATTATTTCACTCTCTCGCCGCCCCTTCTCTCAAAACCGAAGCCCTACTCACCCTCCACACCCGAATTTGAATTTCAGAAACCGATTTAGCAGGGTGATTTTTTAGGGTTTTTATTAATTGAATCTAATTACTGTGTTTAATTACTGTATTGGTTTTTTTTGTGAATAACAGTGGATTGGGTTTTGTTTCTGAATGGAACGCACTGTTTTCTGATGGATAAATAGTGTTTTATTGCATCGACATTTTTCGATCCTTAATAACGACAGAATCCGATCTGTTGTTCTGTTCAATTTTTTAACCTTCATAGACTTCGATAAACCCTTTTCAATCTGTAGGCACAATTTGCTAAGGGTGGTAATTATAACTAATTATTTATTTTACTATTTTATTCTGTTATAAAAAACTAACATAAATAAAAATATTATATTTTGTAAATATTTATTAATTTACCCTTTTATTATTTATCCAATAAATTTCATTTTATAAATATTCTTTTCTCCGTATGCAAGTAAAACAATCCTCTCTTTATAAATAGTGATGATTTAGTCTATAAAAACTTGCTTGAAAATAATTTAATAATATATTAATTAATATGTTAACATGACTAATCATATTATTTTAATTTATATAGGTTTTAATAAGATTTATCAGGATTTTAAGTAGAATTTTAAAATTTCATTTGTCAAATAATTAATTTACAAACAAAATTACTTTTAAGTAATCAAAATTATTAATAATTTTGGTTTTTTCTATTTTTGGCTTCGAGACATAACATTTATTACTTTTCCCAAAGATAAATGTCCAATATTGTAGATATTAGGTAATAAAAAATGTATCTGATTTTTTTATTTTGTTTTTAAAAATTATTCAATTTTTTCATTTAATGACGTGGCAACTTATGTGGCAGATGACATGGTAAAATAATGGCGTGACAGACGACATGTCGATCTATGTTTACTACATTGATGACGTGGTGACACATAAGTAGTCAAAGCTTACGTGTCGCTTTTGACTGCACACAGGCATTTGACCTGTCAAAGTTGGGTAGTTTCAGAAATATTTTGATGACGTCAGTGTTTTTGAAAATAATTTATTTTAAATGGGTATTTTAGGAAAATTCCCTTTTTTGAAATATGTTCATGTTCTGAAAGTCAATTATGTCTCCGGAAAAAAAGTTCATGTTATGAAGTTGTGGCTTTCCTTTGTTATTTGAATCTGAGACTCCAAAACATGAATTAAACAAAAGAAAGTGTGAGTGTCGTAACTAATTCCAATTATTCTAGATGAAAAGGAAGAAAGGTCTCATAGTTATTAAAAAATAGAAAAGTTGATGATGTGATTATTTATGTATTTTTCGTCAATGAACTCATCAGTTAAGAGAATTTAATAGTGCAATTATTGTGTAATTAAATTTAACTAATGGAAAGTAAATTCAACAAATCAACAATTAACATAAATTCAATTTAACTAGATCATAACATGAAAATAAATCAACAAATACAATTAAATAGGGAAATTAAATCATCACAGCAATAAAAGTAATAATTTAAAAAAATAACAGATATTCAATATCAATTTCAATTAAAAAAAAATTGATTCAATATCATCAACTCAATGAAATAAGACATAATTTATTTATACAAATTAATTCATTATCAATCAATTTTGTTAAAAATTTAGTGTTTTATTATCAACATAATTTATTAAACTAAGCATTCAATATTGACCTTAAACATAGAAATTACAAAAGAATAGTATCGAACAATTAAAGAGGAAACCCTAAATTTGCATAAATTAAAAAATTTCACAGAAATTAAAAAACAAAATCTAAGATTAGTGCTAGAGTACAATACCTTTAGTGACATGTCAGAAGTTTTTGAATTTCGGGTTACAATAATTGAGAGAAATTTTGGGTGGGAATGATAGATTTAGGGTTTAGGTTAGAGAAATTGAGAGAAATATAGGGTTGAGGGTACAAAATAGGGGGTGGTCAAGATGAGGTGAGAGAAATTAGGGTTAGAGAGAGAGGCGGCGAAGTTGAGATGATAGAAATTAAAAGTTAGGTTCTAAGAGGGATGACAAGAGAAATTGAGAGGGACGACGACTGGGGAAAAAAGAGAAGAGAGAAACAACTAGAAAAGAAGCCGATTTAAGCAAAGAGGAAGAGAGCGGTTGCAGAGAGGAAGATAAGCCGAAGAGGGATGAGGTCACTAAGGAGAACCAGAGAGGGTTAGCATGAAGATGTGAAGCGATTGATGGACGACCAACACAGGTAGAGGAGAGATGAGAGCAAATGTAGGTAAGAGGGGAGCGGAGAGCGAGTGACAAAAGAGTGAAATCGTCAAGCTTCTCAAGGAGAGATTTCACTTTCACTCGTTTTTCTACTTGTAAGAGTGAAAGTGAAATACCTGTATAATTCACTTCCACTTGCCACTTACACAACGCACTAACGCTTTTGAGGCTACTTTTTTTTGTGAAAATGGATTCACTTTCACTTACACGGTGCACTAAAGTTTTTGGGGCCACTTATTTTCGGTGAAAATAGATTCACTTTCACTTACACAGTGCACTGACATGGCCTAAATATACCAAAGGAACGGGCAGCTACACAATGACGGTAACCACAAGCCCAGTACACAAATATGGGGTTCACTTGCTGTTTCAATTTTAAGTGACACCGGGAAAACAAGTGAAGAATTTCTTTTTGCTTGGTCATCTTCATGGCTCTTGTAATAGAAGAACATCGGCCATGAGCTTATGTTTTTAAGGTTTTGGTTCATGCAATTTAAACGCATTTGAGAAGATATGTTGGGGATACCAACAATACGAGTTGGATACGAAAATCTGAATTGAAGTTCCTTAATAGTAATTAAAGTAGCCTCAATATAGAAATTTGGAATTTCCCTTCTCAAGTGCCTTAATAATGTCTCTATTAACCACCATTGAACAACAAAAGTAGTCTAATACATAGTTTATACAGTTACACACCACGTCCACTCAACAATCAGTGCATGAGTACATAAACTTCAGCACCAATAAAAAGAAAAAGAAAAAGAAAATAAGAGACTTGCATTATTTAAATAAGCAAATCACAGAAAACAAGAAACAGATCAAATCAGCATATGAAATCATTCACAGCGACATATGAAGAGAGATGAGATCAGGGACATGAAGAGGGGTCATCAGGGTGGATATCGCATGCAAATCTAACGACGAGATCCAAAGCTTTATCGGTCAACTGATCATCAACACTGAGTCTACTGGTCACTTTGTCTTTCAGTTCTCCTTCAATGTTAAGTTCTGTGAAGCCGTCTATGCAGGTACCGTGGTCATTCATCGATTCAGTAATCCACTCATTCATATCGGATAATATATCTCTATCGTCTGACCCTTTGACAAGCCGCATCTCCCGCAACGCCGCTCGGAGTGAGCGAACACTACCGGCGAATAAATCCATGCACTCTCCCATCGCCACCTTCTCCCTCTTAGTCATACGCTGCCTGGCGAACAGTCTGGACATCCATCTTGCTGTGTGATGAACATGGGTGGCGGCCACGGATAGCGCAGTATGCGCCTCTTGTCTATGGATGCACACACGTGGGTTACTACTGGTGACTCCGCACTTTGATTTGATCAAGTGGGTTCTGCTCGTTAGAGCCGCAGAGCAGGAACCCAGATGGAAGGAAAACCAAAGGAGACAGACGAGAAGTGCAAGGAGACGCGAACCCATTTTCTGTGTCTGATCGCTTTTCCAAAGGCTACGACGAGTCTAGCTATCCATACATTAAGAAGGAAAACGGGAGAGAAGAACGGGTGAGGAAACAACGAGAGAGAGAGTGAGAGAGAAAGAAAAATAGAGCCGTAGGGGATTGTATTGCTCAACGGATAACAGAGGAATGGAGTAGAAATCGGGATCGGAATTCGGTTGGGAAGTAAAGATAATTGGAGATTTTAAATCTATATATCTACCCGTTTGAGAAAGCAACGGGATTTGAGTGAATTATAGCAGCAGAAATCGGGTTTGAGACGTTCCTGAAGACGATGGAAACCCCCAAACCCGGAAGCCAGATGATGTGGAGGCAGAAGAAAGCCTGACAAAAGACGCTGCCGCTGGCGCCGTTTCGGACCGCGCAGGGCACCAGACTCACCACACGCTTGCCCGCAAATTTTGCCGTCCGGGCAGCCGCACCAGTAAGGACGTGGCAAATAATATTCCGGTGGTGTTCATACCCGAGGAGGTGATGGACCATCTTCGGGCCGCTCTTACAGAAGCTCCGTGGCAAATAATATTCCGGTGATGTTCATACCCGAGGAGGTGATGGACCATCTTCGGGCCGCTCTTACAGAAGCTCCCCGGCTCTATCCCTCCTTTCCGGTTGATCGCTAATAGAAAATAAACAAAGAACAATAAAGATGAAAAATCTGTGATTCTTTCTTCTCATTTGAACTGTTTACAAGCCGGGTTATATATACAATACATGAGACAAAATACAGTATTCTAGACTCTTTTGGAATACATGACACGTTGACATATTCTAGAGTTGTCTTGTTTTGTGCTGCTGAGGTGGAAGACTGAGCATTGCTGAGATGTTTGGTGAGTTGGCCTGGAGGTGAGGACTTAACTTATGGAGGAGTGAACATTGCTGATAGCCCCCGGCGAGCCCAGCAATCCTAGCAGGACTGTGAGACTTGATCTGAGTGTGCAAAATCTGGTAATGGACAGGGGTTTGGTAAAGACATCTGCAATCTGATCTTTACTGGAAAGGAAGGAAATTTGAAGAGTCTTGTTATGAACACGATCACGAACAAAATGATAATCAATATCCACATGCTTTGTGCGAGGATGCATCACAGGATTCACAGATAAGTAAGTGGCCCCCAAATTATCACAATAGAGAATGGGTAGCTGAGATAAGAAGATTCCCAGTTTAGATAATAAGGATTGGACCCAAACTAGTTCACACGTAGCATGGGCTAAGGCCTTGTATTCAGCCTCCGTGCTGGACCGAGCAATAGTAGTTTATTTTTTTGAACTCCAGCATATGAGATTTGGGCCATAGAATAAACAATAGACACTAGTAGATTTTCTGTCGTCGGGGCAGTCGGCCCAATCGGCATCAGAGAAGGCAGCCAGAACAGGGGACGAAGAAGGAGTGAGGGCCAAACCATAATCCAGAGTCTGTTTCAAGTACCGTAAGATCCGCTTCACAGATTGCCAATGAGAAAGACAAGGGGCATGCATAAATTGACAGACCCGATTGACTGAAAAAGCTAAATCAGGCCAGGTGAAGAGAAGATATTGGAGGCTGCCCACCACACTCCTGTACAGAAAAAGGATCTTCCAAGATGTTGAATCAAAGGCAGAAAGTTTAGTGGAGGGAGACATAGGATTGCCAACAGGATTACAATTAGCCATATTGGTCTTGTGTAATAAATCAAGAATATATTTTCGTTGGGAAGAAAAAATCCCATTCGAATTTATGTGACACTCAATACCCAGGAAGTAATGAAGACCACCAAGATCTTTCACGGGAAAATCAACACTGAGCAATTTAACGAGCTGAGCAATAGCAGAGCTATCTGAGCCAGTAAGGAGAACATCATCAACATAAACTAAAAAGTACAAGACAATAGATTGATGGAGGTAAATGAATAAGGAAGTGTTTGATTTGGAAATGACGAAGCCAAATTCAAGTAGCTTACTGCTCATAAGAGCATACCACGCACGGGGGGGCCTGTAGTGGAGTCTTGAACTCAAACATCAAAGTAAAATAATAAAAAATAACTGTAGGCAATGAAACATAAGTTGATAGGACCTGTAGTGGAGTCTTGAACTCAAACGCTTTGGAGGGCATGCGGTTAATAAGATAGACTGTCATAGCAACAACATCAATCCAATGGTGTTTAGGCACATGAGTTCCAAGTAAAAGCGGTAGAGCCGTTTCAAGGATATGGCTATTTTTCTTCTCTGCAATACCTTCTTGCTGAGGAGATTGGGAGCATGAGGTTTCATGAAACAGTCCATGATGTTGGAAATAATCACAGAACTATTGATTTACATAATCTCCACCATTATCAGACCGAAGATTTTGAATCCTAGCGGAGAACTGAGTTTGAATCATTTAATGAAAATATTGAAAAATCTGGAAGACCTCGTCCTTATGTTTCAAAAAATAAACCCAAGTCCGTCGAGTACAATCATCAATAAATATCACAAACCAACGAAACCACACATAGCATATACAGCAGAAAGACCCCACACATCGGTGGTCGCCGTGACAGTCGCTCTATTCTCTGCCATTTTCGAAGAGGATGACTTCCCACTATTTTCGATTTGGGAGATGGGTCCACAGCCTAGGAACAGAGTCCTCCCTCTGTCACGCGACCAGAGCCCACCGACGTCGTTGCTGAAAGAGCTTCAATACTTTTATACACTATTCAATTACATATCTATACAATAAAATAGAATCAATAGATTACAAGATTCTCTCCGATAATCTTGGGGAGAATAAATCAGAGGAAATCTTCCTCTAATTTCTCTTGGACGATAAATCAGTATCCTCTTATTTATCGGGATAAAACACTCGTCGATAGAAAAGAGGCACATACCGCAAGATGGTGATATGGCCACTTCACATGCAGCACACCATGAAGACCACGTAGGTAGTGGCAAAGCGGAAGACGTGGCTGGTTCAGTTGTTTGTTTAGTGGTTTGGTCAATTGTTTAGTTATTATTTAGTTATTGTTAATGTCTGTTTTTTCGGAGCCGTTGTTCCTTTTTCCTTTGTAGTTGTATGGCTATATATAGCCTGAATGAATTCAACGGAGATATACGATTTCATGCACAAACAGTTCCTCATTCTTTCCTAAATTCCATTGTATCAGTGGCATCAGAGCAGGTTATGCCACTCCGGGAAGAAATTCCAAAATCGGAGTTGTCACAGATTCGTCCTGATTCGACGAAAACTTCCTCCGGAGCTTCCCGGAACCAAGAAATACCAGCGCCGAAAAATTTTGTCGTTGAAGAATTAGTGCCGAAGCTCTAGCTTTCCGGTCTCCTCTACCTGCGCTCGCCATCCGTCGACCTGTTCGCCGTTCTCCTCTTCCTGCTAACCCTCTCTACAGTTCTGCTCTGCATCCTTATTCCTCCTAGGTTTCTCTTCCTCTCTGCTTCAACCGTGCCCCTCCACATCTCCTCTGCCACCGTCTCTTTTTTTTCCTTTCCGTCCTCTCCAGAATCCTCTTTCCTTTGCCGTGACTGTCTTCCCTCTCTTCTCCGAATTTTTCTCTCCCTCTTCCGTCCGTCTTTCCTCTCTGTTACAGAGTCATCAAAACTCCCCAGATTTTTTTTCTCCATCAACCACCTCTCCAATTTGTTCTAAAGATATTTTTTTATTTTTTTTATTTTTTTTCATCCCTTATCTGTATCGCAATTTTTTTTCCCATAACACTTCCAAATAATCCTCATTCTCCCGAAATCAGAAATACCAGAGCCAAAATAAAATAAAATCTCTGCTCTCTGTTTACCTTTACCGTCGGCCGCTAAGTCACCCATCTCAGGTAGAATTCCAACTTGCACTGTCATTGATAGAGATTCTCCAAAGAAAAAAAAAAAAAAAACTAGTTCTGACCATGGACACTCGCTGCAAAACGAATGCAGAATTCCGCAATAAGGTCAACGAAATCTAAACACGACTCGAGTCAAGTTTCGATCAGGTGAACGCAGCCTTACAAACTGTGTTAACCCAGCTCCAGGCTCTTCGCGCCTTCCATAGCCAAAACACTAGCCCTTCTAAAACCATCTCATTTGCACGTAATGAATCCTCACACCCACATACTTTTCGCTTAAACACTATAAATGACCACTCTCATCAACACCTAAAGTTGTCCTTTCCTAAGTTTAACGGAGACAACCCAACTGGATGAATTTACAAGGCTGAACAATACTTTGAATTTAAACACATTGCACCAGAACTACAAGTTCAGCTAGCCTCCTTCCATTTAGAAGGCATCGCCCTGCAATGGCACAGGTGGTTGACGAAATTTCGCGGACCATTCGCATGGGATGAGTTCACTAAGGCTGTACAACTTCGATTTGGTCCAACCGACGACGAGGACCCATCAAAAGCTCTGAATCGCCTTAAACAAATCACAACCGTAGCAGCTTATCAAGAAGCTTTTGAAAAGCTTTCCCACCGAGTGGACGACATGCCTAAAAGGTTTCTAATTGGTTGTTTTATTGCAAGACTCCGAGACGACATTCGCATAGACGTTAAAATTAAACAACGTAGAACCTTGGCAGATACAGTAGGAGTGGCTCGTCTAATCGAGGAATGCAACCAGCTATAGAGGCGACCAAACCACCAACTACTTTCCCAACCAACTTTTGTGACACCAAAGGTCTCATCGAACCCAATAGCAGGTGTGCTAGGACCTCCACCAACCCAACGCATAAACCAAAGCTCCAATACTCAACCAGCAACCTTCGGCCAAATAACCAACCAAGAGGCACGAGAACGTTGAGAGAAGGGGTTATGTTATTATTGTGAAGAGAATTTCGTTCCAAGCCATCGTTGCGAACGACCACAATTATTTATGATCGAGGATTCACCCCATACAGGCATCGAGGATGTTGAGGGCGATCAACCAGAACCAGACCCTCCATAAAGTTTGCCCAATGTTTCTTTGTTCCATACAAAGTTATTGAGAAAGTTGGTCCGGTAGTTTATAAACTAGCTTAAGGACAAGGATCCTATCCTGATTTCATCCTTGTGGACAAGATCCTTAAGCGGTGGGGTATGATATGCCCACTTCACACGGAGCAGACCACGAAGACCACGAAGGTAGTGGCAACGTGGAAGACGTGGCTGGTTCAGTTGTTTGTTTAGTGGTTTGTTTAGTTATTTAATTATTATTTACTTATTGTTCATGTCTGTTTTTCTGGAGCCGTTGTTCCTTTTCCTTTGTAGTTGTATGACTATATATAGCCTGAATGAATTCAATGGAGATATACGATTTCATGCTCAAACAGTTCCTCCTTCTTTCCTAAATTCCTTTGTATCAGATGGCTGTCGAGACTATTGGCCAGGCAGCGTATGAATGAGAGGGAGGTAGTGGCGATGGGAGAGTGCGTGGAAGTCATGGCCGATAGTGTTCGCTCACTCCAAGATTCATTGCGGTGGAGGAGAACTAAGAGACAAAAGTGACCAGCAGACTCAGTGATGATGATCGGTTGACTACTAAACATATCCTAAATCAAGAGAAAAATGATATAACATGTACAACGGAGCAGATTTTTTTTATGAGGATTTGTTCTCATGAAAATAAATGAGGAGAAATTTATTTGTTTACGCACGTACCTCTTTGCGATCAATTGGAAAGGAGGGATAGAGCCTGGGAGCTTATGTAGATGGTCCATCTTCTTCACCTCCTCGGGTATGAACACCACCGGAATATTATTTGCCACGTCCTTACTGGTGCGGCTGCTCCGACGGGCAAATATGAGGGCAAGCATGTGGTGAGTCTGGTGCCCTACGCGGTCCGAAACGGCGCCAGCTCCACCGTCTTTGGTTAGGCTTTCTTTTGGCTTCCGGGTTTGGGGGTTTCCATCCTCTTCAGGATTCTCTGATGCAAAGCTTTGATGACGTCTGAAATGTGATTTCTGCTACTATGATTCACTTCAATCCTGTAGCTTTCTGAACTCCGGTAGATATAGATTTAAAATCTTAGATTATCTTGACTTTCCTTCCGAAATCCGATCCCAATTTCTACTCCATCCTACGGACCCCCTTGAATCTCTCTGATCTAATCTCTCTTTAGATGTCTCTGTGAATATGAATAATAATGCAAGTTAGTGCATATGAATAATTAATGAACACTTCAAAATTTTGAACCATGCACCTGGATGTCCTCGTGGACGTCAACACTTGCACTTTCACCTTCGGCACCATCTAGGCTTCGTCCACCATCTTTTTACATTAATAAGTGCTTCTAGTTTCACATATAAGAGATTTTGCTTCTAGTTTCACATATAAGAAAAAATCTCGTCTCAGTTTCGAAATTTAGAAAAGACATTAATTTTTTTGTGGAGTTTCATCCAAATTATTCTCATGTGAAGGATACACCAGTCAAAAGAATTCTTCGATACCTTAAAGGTACTATAGAGTATAGATTAGTCTTTTCCAAACCCTTCTCCCTGAATATTCTTGACTTTTTCGATGCAGATTGGGGTGGTTGCCTACTAACAAGGTGATCTACCATGGGTCATGCCATGTTCTTAGCATCAAATCTTGTATCTTGGTCTGCCAGAAAACAATCGACCATCTCTCGCTCTACTACTGGAGCCAAATACAGAGCAATGGCTTCCACATGTGCTGAAAGCACTTTGCTTCAATTTCTTCTCAAAGATTTACACATATACTGTACTAAACCTCCATCTCTTCTATATGATAATCTAAGTGCTACTTACTGGGCTCACAATCCTTTTTTTTACTCTCGCAACAAACATATTCCATAGACTATCATTTTGTATGTACTAATTTTTAACATGTAACTACTATCTTTTACACGCACTAAAATAAAATTTGTTTGCAGTAAGCATCAATTACAATTAAATAAGTTTCTGCACATCAGACTCATCAATGACTCGGTATCCAAAGTCGGGTTCTTGTCCAGAAAAAAAAACATCTAATTAATGCATTATATGTAGAAATCAGAGGCTCAAATCCATGGCCTGTTCCATCAAGGGCTTACACGGAACGGAAAAACTCCCAAGGGCTTACACAGTCTGCACTTCCATCAGCTCCGGAACGGAAAAACTCCCAAGGGCTTACACAGTCTGCAGTTCCATCAGCTCCAACAGTGATAGTGCCAGAATCATCAACCGATCAGCTCATTATAAATTCTTACTCTTTATAAATTCCTCTTGGTGCATTATTATTTTTTTATTTTTTTTCCTTCCAGAAAGTTGCTAGCTAGAGCCGACTCAGCCCGTCCGATCCGTCTCAAATCGTCCGAGTCGACTCGTTTTAAAAATGAAACCCAACCTTATGTTTCAATTTTTTTTTTTACCGCGCGCCTGATCTCTTCAACCTCCGAAATGGCCTCGACGACGTCGGCGCATCCAACGCCACCCGGCGCATTCCGACGCACGGTGCCAGGTTGCGAAACGCCGGCCGACGCGCGCAGAGAGCACAGAGCCTGACTCTGTTTTCTCAAAGGAAACGAAAACATGATCAGATTGGAATAAATAAATAATGAATTCATTGGGTTTGGGTGGGTAACAAAGAATGGATTCATTTCCTTTCGATGTTCATCTCTCTGTCTCAAAGAATGGATTCATTTCCTTTCGATGTTCATTTCTCTCTCTCAAAGAATGGATTCATTTCCTTTCGATGTTCATCTCTCTGTCTCTTCTCCTCCGTTCATCTCTCTGACTCTTCTCCTCTTCTCCCTATAAAGGTCCCTTCCATTGATCAATCTGATCTCAGTCTCGGTCACTGTTCATCTCTCTCACTCTTCTACCTATAAAGGTCCCTTCCATTTATCAATCTGATCTCAGTCTCGGCGACAATGACGGTCATAGTTTCCCTTGTCTTTGCTGCCTTTCTGTTACCTTGTACAGTTTTCTCCGAGGAGGTCCATACATTCTCATTTTATGAGGCAAAGAATGGATTTCCGAGTTTGTTGTCGGGTAATGAGACAAGGCTTCTTGAATCACCTTCACCATCTTCTCGCGCGAACCTGGTGGTGGCGCAAGATGGGTCCGGCAACTACAGGACCATCGGGGAAGCTTTGGACGCAGCCGGAATGAGAAGAAGGACCGGGAGGTTTATAATTTACGTAAAGGCTGGGACTTACCAAGAGTATTTGGTAGTTGGTGTTAACCTCAACAATATCATGTTAGTGGGAGATGGCAGAGAGAAGACTATAATCACCGGCAGCAGGAGTGCCGCTAGAGGAGGTCATGGCACTTACGGTTCTGCCACAGTTGGTATGCAATATTCTTACCCCTTTTTTTTTATTTTCTTTCATTTTCATTCATCAGTTTTCAGTAACAAATTTGAGTAAGGATGGATCGTGATCAGGTGTCAACGCAGACGACTTCATCGCTCAGGGAATTACGTTCCGTAACACAGCCGGCCCACAGAATTATCAAGCCGTAGCTTTGCGATCAACCGGTCTTAGAGCGGTCTTCTATCAATGCCGATTCGAAGGATACCAAGATACGTTGTACGCCCACGCTGGCGACCAATTTTACAGGGACTGTGAAATTTACGGCACAGTAGATTTCATCTTTGGTAATGCACCGGTTGTTATTCAAAACTCTATCATCTACGTAAGAAGACCTCTAAGCCAACAGAAGAACACCATTACAGCTCAAGGGAGGAATGGAGCAAGAGAGAATACTGGCATAATTATTCAAAATTCAAGGATCATGGCAGCTGATGATTTGAGGCCCGTCCTGGGTTCTGTTCAAACTTTCCTTGGGAGACCATGGCAAATGTATTCACGGACTGTTTACATAAACTGTGTTATCGATGACTTGGTGGATCCCGCTGGATGGCTGGAGTGGAATGGAAATTTTGCACTAGCAACTCTCTTCTATGGTGAGTACAGAAATAGTGGAGCCGGAGCTTCGACGGCGAGAAGGGTGAAGTGGCCTGGTTATCATGTCATTACAAGTCCATCTGAGGCTTCTCGGTTTACCATTGAACGCTTCCTAGAAGATGGAGGATCATGGTTGCCGTCGACTGGGGTTCCTTTCACACCTGGCCTCTGAAAAATTAATATGAGTGTCTCATTTGCTTCATTTTCTCTTTTAAGGTTACAGAATTTGACAAGCATCGAGGCATGTATCAGATTCCATATCAACATTCACTTCAAACCATTTTCTTATATAATCGGCTGAGTGAAGCGCTATAAACCTTTGGACGTTCGAAACTTTTCATTCTGCTTCCAGTTGATCCATATCTAAAAAAGAATTGGGGAATGAACTAAAATGGAGTAGAGAGAGATCGTCTCATACGTTCTATCCCCAAAACTTCTATTCAAAAGGCTAAAATCCGAACTGCTACTACTTGCCCATTTGCCAATTGATGCTTCTCAGTCCTCTAGATCCCAATTCTGTCACTTATAATGCTTTGAAGTTTGCACACAGCACACCCTGGTCAATTGCAAAAGGCTCAAGAGCTTTATTTTCATGCCGTCACTGTTATACTTAAACTTTATGATAGTTTTGTTACTGTAAAATAGGGAAATTAACTCCAGCAGAAAAAAAGTGCTTGAAGCAAGTTATCCATATGGGTTATTTGCCTTGTAAACCTAGGTACAATTTTTTTATACGTGAGCTCTGCATGGTAAAGCAATTCTCACAAGCCATTGATATATTTTCCCAAACATTTGAGCTTGGCATTCTTCCTGATTTCTCCACTTATAAATTTATAATCACCTGATTGATGGTTTTAGTTCTGAGAGAAGAGTGGATCAGGCCCTGCATGTGTTTGGTGTCATGGTTAGGACTGGGACCAGCCTTCACTCCACTTCTACCAATCACTGGTCCATACTTTTGTGCGTTGAAGGGAATGATAGGTGTTTCATGTAATTTGTTGGAAAAACAAAATACACTAAGAATAAGGGGAGGAGTAATTTTAAAATTTTCTGGTGATGAATAAGGGAAACATTACCCATCAAACACAACATGCCTAGTGATAAAACCTTTATTTTTTTAGGAGAAGATTCAGCAAGACTGCCGTCGTAGAGTATTTTCGGCAAGATTGAAAGACGATGCCAGCGCAAAACGGCTGAAGAGATGCTGAGTGAGGATGATGGAAACAGCAGCAGAGACCGCTAACGATGCACGCAAAACAGAAACTCTCTACTTCTCTCGCAGCTCCCGTCGGTTCGCCTGGGTAATTACAGGTTACTGCTTGGTCTGGACCTGCTTTCCCGTCTTCAAACAGTCTTGTTCTATCCGCCAACCATGAGACCAAAAAAGGACATATTCCAAATAAGGCATCCTTAGCTATCGTTTTTTGAAATATGTTCATGTTTTGAAAGTAAATTATGTCTCCAGAAAAAAAAGTTCGTTATTTTACCACGATATCTGCCACATAAGCTGACACGTCATTAAATAAAAAAATTAAATGTTTTAAAAAAATTAAAATAAAAAATTCAAATACATATCATGCCACGTAAGCCCTCACTTGTATGTTTTTGTCTCAAAAATCTCTCTTCCTCGATCTTTCTCCTCGTGTCTCCTCTTGCCCCCTCTCCTCTAGCCGCTGTCGCTGCTCGCTCTCCTACTGCCGCCGCTCGTTCTCTTGCTGTTGTCGCTCGGCTTCGGCCGCTCCCCTGCTGCCGCTCACTCTCCTGCTATCACAGCTCGACATAGCCTTCAACGCCCCCCCCCCCCCCCCCCCCCCCCTCTCAACCGCTCTCTCTTCGTCTCAGCCTCATCTCTCATTATTCTTCTCCGCTCCCCTCTGTTCATCCTCTCACCACCCCTTTCTCAAAAATTGAAAACTATCATTTCATCTCTTCATCGCCCTCTCTCTCAAAATCGAACCCTATAATTTCCTCTCAGAGCCCCCTCTCTTATTACCCTATTATTTCACTCTCTCGCCGCCCCTTCTCTCAAAACCGAAGCCCTACTCACCCTCCACACCCGAATTTGAATTTCAGAAACCGATTTAGCAGGGTGATTTTTTAGGGTTTTTATTAATTGAATCTAATTACTGTGTTTAATTACTGTATTGGTTTTTTTTGTGAATAACAGTGGATTGGGTTTTGTTTCTGAATGGAACGCACTGTTTTCTGATGGATAAATAGTGTTTTATTGCATCGACATTTTTCGATCCTTAATAACGACAGAATCCGATCTGTTGTTCTGTTCAATTTTTTAACCTTCATAGACTTCGATAAACCCTTTTCAATCTGTAGGCACAATTTGCTAAGGGTGGTAATTATAACTAATTATTTATTTTACTATTTTATTCTGTTATAAAAAACTAACATAAATAAAAATATTAATATTTTGTAAATATTTATTAATTTACCCTTTTATTATTTATCCAATAAATTTCATTTTATAAATATTCTTTTCTCCGTATGCAAGTAAAACAATCCTCTCTTTATAAATAGTGATGATTTAGTCTATAAAAACTTGCTTGAAAATAATTTAATAATATATTAATTAATATGTTAACATGACTAATCATATTATTTTAATTTATATAGGTTTTAATAAGATTTATCAGGATTTTAAGTAGAATTTTAAAATTTCATTTGTCAAATAATTAATTTACAAACAAAATTACTTTTAAGTAATCAAAATTATTAATAATTTTGGTTTTTTCTATTTTTGGCTTCGAGACATAACATTTATTACTTTTCCCAAAGATAAATGTCCAATATTGTAGATATTAGGTAATAAAAAATGTATCTGATTTTTTTATTTTGTTTTTAAAAATTATTCAATTTTTTCATTTAATGACGTGGCAACTTATGTGGCAGATGACATGGTAAAATAATGGCGTGACAGACGACATGTCGATCTATGTTTACTACATTGATGACGTGGTGACACATAAGTAGTCAAAGCTTACGTGTCGCTTTTGACTGCACACAGGCATTTGACCTGTCAAAGTTGGGTAGTTTCAGAAATATTTTGATGACGTCAGTGTTTTTGAAAATAATTTATTTTAAATGGGTATTTTAGGAAAATTCCCTTTTTTGAAATATGTTCATGTTCTGAAAGTCAATTATGTCTCCGGAAAAAAAGTTCATGTTATGAAGTTGTGGCTTTCCTTTGTTATTTGAATCTGAGACTCCAAAACATGAATTAAACAAAAGAAAGTGTGAGTGTCGTAACTAATTCCAATTATTCTAGATGAAAAGGAAGAAAGGTCTCATAGTTATTAAAAAATAGAAAAGTTGATGATGTGATTATTTATGTATTTTTCGTCAATGAACTCATCAGTTAAGAGAATTTAATAGTGCAATTATTGTGTAATTAAATTTAACTAATGGAAAGTAAATTCAACAAATCAACAATTAACATAAATTCAATTTAACTAGATCATAACATGAAAATAAATCAACAAATACAATTAAATAGGGAAATTAAATCATCACAGCAATAAAAGTAATAATTTAAAAAAATAACAGATATTCAATATCAATTTCAATTAAAAAAAAATTGATTCAATATCATCAACTCAATGAAATAAGACATAATTTATTTATACAAATTAATTCATTATCAATCAATTTTGTTAAAAATTTAGTGTTTTATTATCAACATAATTTATTAAACTAAGCATTCAATATTGACCTTAAACATAGAAATTACAAAAGAATAGTATCGAACAATTAAAGAGGAAACCCTAAATTTGCATAAATTAAAAAATTTCACAGAAATTAAAAAACAAAATCTAAGATTAGTGCTAGAGTACAATACCTTTAGTGACATGTCAGAAGTTTTTGAATTTCGGGTTACAATAATTGAGAGAAATTTTGGGTGGGAATGATAGATTTAAGGTTTAGGTTAGAGAAATTGAGAGAAATATAGGGTTGAGGGTACAAAATAGGGGGTGGTCAAGATGAGGTGAGAGAAATTAGGGTTAGAGAGAGAGGCGGCGAAGTTGAGATGATAGAAATTAAAAGTTAGGTTCTAAGAGGGATGACAAGAGAAATTGAGAGGGACGACGACTGGGGAAAAAAGAGAAGAGAGAAACAACTAGAAAAGAAGCCGATTTAAGCAAAGAGGAAGAGAGCGGTTGCAGAGAGGAAGATAAGCCGAAGAGGGATGAGGTCACTAAGGAGAACCAGAGAGGGTTAGCATGAAGATGTGAAGCGATTGATGGACGACCAACACAGGTAGAGGAGAGATGAGAGCAAATGTAGGTAAGAGGGGAGCGGAGAGCGAGTGACAAAAGAGTGAAATCGTCAAGCTTCTCAAGGAGAGATTTCACTTTCACTCGTTTTTCTACTTGTAAGAGTGAAAGTGAAATACCTGTATAATTCACTTCCACTTGCCACTTACACAACGCACTAACGCTTTTGAGGCTACTTTTTTTTGTGAAAATGGATTCACTTTCACTTACACGGTGCACTAAAGTTTTTGGGGCCACTTATTTTCGGTGAAAATAGATTCACTTTCACTTACACAGTGCACTGACATGGCCTAAATATACCAAAGGAACGGGCAGCTACACAATGACGGTAACCACAAGCCCAGTACACAAATATGGGGTTCACTTGCTGTTTCAATTTTAAGTGACACCGGGAAAACAAGTGAAGAATTTCTTTTTGCTTGGTCATCTTCATGGCTCTTGTAATAGAAGAACATCGGCCATGAGCTTATGTTTTTAAGGTTTTGGTTCATGCAATTTAAACGCATTTGAGAAGATATGTTGGGGATACCAACAATACGAGTTGGATACGAAAATCTGAATTGAAGTTCCTTAATAGTAATTAAAGTAGCCTCAATATAGAAATTTGGAATTTCCCTTCTCAAGTGCCTTAATAATGTCTCTATTAACCACCATTGAACAACAAAAGTAGTCTAATACATAGTTTATACAGTTACACACCACGTCCACTCAACAATCAGTGCATGAGTACATAAACTTCAGCACCAATAAAAAGAAAAAGAAAAAGAAAATAAGAGACTTGCATTATTTAAATAAGCAAATCACAGAAAACAAGAAACAGATCAAATCAGCATATGAAATCATTCACAGCGACATATGAAGAGAGATGAGATCAGGGACATGAAGAGGGGTCATCAGGGTGGATATCGCATGCAAATCTAACGACGAGATCCAAAGCTTTATCGGTCAACTGATCATCAACACTGAGTCTACTGGTCACTTTGTCTTTCAGTTCTCCTTCAATGTTAAGTTCTGTGAAGCCGTCTATGCAGGTACCGTGGTCATTCATCGATTCAGTAATCCACTCATTCATATCGGATAATATATCTCTATCGTCTGACCCTTTGACAAGCCGCATCTCCCGCAACGCCGCTCGGAGTGAGCGAACACTACCGGCGAATAAATCCATGCACTCTCCCATCGCCACCTTCTCCCTCTTAGTCATACGCTGCCTGGCGAACAGTCTGGACATCCATCTTGCTGTGTGATGAACATGGGTGGCGGCCACGGATAGCGCAGTATGCGCCTCTTGTCTATGGATGCACACACGTGGGTTACTACTGGTGACTCCGCACTTTGATTTGATCAAGTGGGTTCTGCTCGTTAGAGCCGCAGAGCAGGAACCCAGATGGAAGGAAAACCAAAGGAGACAGACGAGAAGTGCAAGGAGACGCGAACCCATTTTCTGTGTCTGATCGCTTTTCCAAAGGCTACGACGAGTCTAGCTATCCATACATTAAGAAGGAAAACGGGAGAGAAGAACGGGTGAGGAAACAACGAGAGAGAGAGTGAGAGAGAAAGAAAAATAGAGCCGTAGGGGATTGTATTGCTCAACGGATAACAGAGGAATGGAGTAGAAATCGGGATCGGAATTCGGTTGGGAAGTAAAGATAATTGGAGATTTTAAATCTATATATCTACCCGTTTGAGAAAGCAACGGGATTTGAGTGAATTATAGCAGCAGAAATCGGGTTTGAGACGTTCCTGAAGACGATGGAAACCCCCAAACCCGGAAGCCAGATGATGTGGAGGCAGAAGAAAGCCTGACAAAAGACGCTGCCGCTGGCGCCGTTTCGGACCGCGCAGGGCACCAGACTCACCACACGCTTGCCCGCAAATTTTGCCGTCCGGGCAGCCGCACCAGTAAGGACGTGGCAAATAATATTCCGGTGGTGTTCATACCCGAGGAGGTGATGGACCATCTTCGGGCCGCTCTTACAGAAGCTCCGTGGCAAATAATATTCCGGTGATGTTCATACCCGAGGAGGTGATGGACCATCTTCGGGCCGCTCTTACAGAAGCTCCCCGGCTCTATCCCTCCTTTCCGGTTGATCGCTAATAGAAAATAAACAAAGAACAATAAAGATGAAAAATCTGTGATTCTTTCTTCTCATTTGAACTGTTTACAAGCCGGGTTATATATACAATACATGAGACAAAATACAGTATTCTAGACTCTTTTGGAATACATGACACGTTGACATATTCTAGAGTTGTCTTGTTTTGTGCTGCTGAGGTGGAAGACTGAGCATTGCTGAGATGTTTGGTGAGTTGGCCTGGAGGTGAGGACTTAACTTATGGAGGAGTGAACATTGCTGATAGCCCCCGGCGAGCCCAGCAATCCTAGCAGGACTGTGAGACTTGATCTGAGTGTGCAAAATCTGGTAATGGACAGGGGTTTGGTAAAGACATCTGCAATCTGATCTTTACTGGAAAGGAAGGAAATTTGAAGAGTCTTGTTATGAACACGATCACGAACAAAATGATAATCAATATCCACATGCTTTGTGCGAGGATGCATCACAGGATTCACAGATAAGTAAGTGGCCCCCAAATTATCACAATAGAGAATGGGTAGCTGAGATAAGAAGATTCCCAGTTTAGATAATAAGGATTGGACCCAAACTAGTTCACACGTAGCATGGGCTAAGGCCTTGTATTCAGCCTCCGTGCTGGACCGAGCAATAGTAGTTTATTTTTTTGAACTCCAGCATATGAGATTTGGGCCATAGAATAAACAATAGACACTAGTAGATTTTCTGTCGTCGGGGCAGTCGGCCCAATCGGCATCAGAGAAGGCAGCCAGAACAGGGGACGAAGAAGGAGTGAGGGCCAAACCATAATCCAGAGTCTGTTTCAAGTACCGTAAGATCCGCTTCACAGATTGCCAATGAGAAAGACAAGGGGCATGCATAAATTGACAGACCCGATTGACTGAAAAAGCTAAATCAGGCCAGGTGAAGAGAAGATATTGGAGGCTGCCCACCACACTCCTGTACAGAAAAAGGATCTTCCAAGATGTTGAATCAAAGGCAGAAAGTTTAGTGGAGGGAGACATAGGATTGCCAACAGGATTACAATTAGCCATATTGGTCTTGTGTAATAAATCAAGAATATATTTTCGTTGGGAAGAAAAAATCCCATTCGAATTTATGTGACACTCAATACCCAGGAAGTAATGAAGACCACCAAGATCTTTCACGGGAAAATCAACACTGAGCAATTTAACGAGCTGAGCAATAGCAGAGCTATCTGAGCCAGTAAGGAGAACATCATCAACATAAACTAAAAAGTACAAGACAATAGATTGATGGAGGTAAATGAATAAGGAAGTGTTTGATTTGGAAATGACGAAGCCAAATTCAAGTAGCTTACTGCTCATAAGAGCATACCACGCACGGGGGGGCCTGTAGTGGAGTCTTGAACTCAAACATCAAAGTAAAATAATAAAAAATAACTGTAGGCAATGAAACATAAGTTGATAGGACCTGTAGTGGAGTCTTGAACTCAAACGCTTTGGAGGGCATGCGGTTAATAAGATAGACTGTCATAGCAACAACATCAATCCAATGGTGTTTAGGCACATGAGTTCCAAGTAAAAGCGGTAGAGCCGTTTCAAGGATATGGCTATTTTTCTTCTCTGCAATACCTTCTTGCTGAGGAGATTGGGAGCATGAGGTTTCATGAAACAGTCCATGATGTTGGAAATAATCACAGAACTATTGATTTACATAATCTCCACCATTATCAGACCGAAGATTTTGAATCCTAGCGGAGAACTGAGTTTGAATCATTTAATGAAAATATTGAAAAATCTGGAAGACCTCGTCCTTATGTTTCAAAAAATAAACCCAAGTCCGTCGAGTACAATCATCAATAAATATCACAAACCAACGAAACCACACATAGCATATACAGCAGAAAGACCCCACACATCGGTGGTCGCCGTGACAGTCGCTCTATTCTCTGCCATTTTCGAAGAGGATGACTTCCCACTATTTTCGATTTGGGAGATGGGTCCACAGCCTAGGAACAGAGTCCTCCCTCTGTCACGCGACCAGAGCCCACCGACGTCGTTGCTGAAAGAGCTTCAATACTTTTATACACTATTCAATTACATATCTATACAATAAAATAGAATCAATAGATTACAAGATTCTCTCCGATAATCTTGGGGAGAATAAATCAGAGGAAATCTTCCTCTAATTTCTCTTGGACGATAAATCAGTATCCTCTTATTTATCGGGATAAAACACTCGTCGATAGAAAAGAGGCACATACCGCAAGATGGTGATATGGCCACTTCACATGCAGCACACCATGAAGACCACGTAGGTAGTGGCAAAGCGGAAGACGTGGCTGGTTCAGTTGTTTGTTTAGTGGTTTGGTCAATTGTTTAGTTATTATTTAGTTATTGTTAATGTCTGTTTTTTCGGAGCCGTTGTTCCTTTTTCCTTTGTAGTTGTATGGCTATATATAGCCTGAATGAATTCAACGGAGATATACGATTTCATGCGCAAACAGTTCCTCATTCTTTCCTAAATTCCATTGTATCAGTGGCATCAGAGCAGGTTATGCCACTCCGGGAAGAAATTCCAAAATCGGAGTTGTCACAGATTCGTCCTGATTCGACGAAAACTTCCTCCGGAGCTTCCCGGAACCAAGAAATACCAGCGCCGAAAAATTTTGTCGTTGAAGAATTAGTGCCGAAGCTCTAGCTTTCCGGTCTCCTCTACCTGCGCTCGCCATCCGTCGACCTGTTCGCCGTTCTCCTCTTCCTGCTAACCCTCTCTACAGTTCTGCTCTGCATCCTTATTCCTCCTAGGTTTCTCTTCCTCTCTGCTTCAACCGTGCCCCTCCACATCTCCTCTGCCACCGTCTCTTTTTTTTCCTTTCCGTCCTCTCCAGAATCCTCTTTCCTTTGCCGTGACTGTCTTCCCTCTCTTCTCCGAATTTTTCTCTCCCTCTTCCGTCCGTCTTTCCTCTCTGTTACAGAGTCATCAAAACTCCCCAGATTTTTTTTCTCCATCAACCACCTCTCCAATTTGTTCTAAAGATATTTTTTTATTTTTTTTATTTTTTTTCATCCCTTATCTGTATCGCAATTTTTTTTCCCATAACACTTCCAAATAATCCTCATTCTCCCGAAATCAGAAATACCAGAGCCAAAATAAAATAAAATCTCTGCTCTCTGTTTACCTTTACCGTCGGCCGCTAAGTCACCCATCTCAGGTAGAATTCCAACTTGCACTGTCATTGATAGAGATTCTCCAAAGAAAAAAAAAAAAAAAACTAGTTCTGACCATGGACACTCGCTGCAAAACGAATGCAGAATTCCGCAATAAGGTCAACGAAATCTAAACACGACTCGAGTCAAGTTTCGATCAGGTGAACGCAGCCTTACAAACTGTGTTAACCCAGCTCCAGGCTCTTCGCGCCTTCCATAGCCAAAACACTAGCCCTTCTAAAACCATCTCATTTGCACGTAATGAATCCTCACACCCACATACTTTTCGCTTAAACACTATAAATGACCACTCTCATCAACACCTAAAGTTGTCCTTTCCTAAGTTTAACGGAGACAACCCAACTGGATGAATTTACAAGGCTGAACAATACTTTGAATTTAAACACATTGCACCAGAACTACAAGTCCAGCTAGCCTCCTTCCATTTAGAAGGCATCGCCCTGCAATGGCACAGGTGGTTGACGAAATTTCGCGGACCATTCGCATGGGATGAGTTCACTAAGGCTGTACAACTTCGATTTGGTCCAACCGACGACGAGGACCCATCAAAAGCTCTGAATCGCCTTAAACAAATCACAACCGTAGCAGCTTATCAAGAAGCTTTTGAAAAGCTTTCCCACCGAGTGGACGACATGCCTAAAAGGTTTCTAATTGGTTGTTTTATTGCAAGACTCCGAGACGACATTCGCATAGACGTTAAAATTAAACAACGTAGAACCTTGGCAGATACAGTAGGAGTGGCTCGTCTAATCGAGGAATGCAACCAGCTATAGAGGCGACCAAACCACCAACTACTTTCCCAACCAACTTTTGTGACACCAAAGGTCTCATCGAACCCAATAGCAGGTGTGCTAGGACCTCCACCAACCCAACGCATAAACCAAAGCTCCAATACTCAACCAGCAACCTTCGGCCAAATAACCAACCAAGAGGCACGAGAACGTTGAGAGAAGGGGTTATGTTATTATTGTGAAGAGAATTTCGTTCCAAGCCATCGTTGCGAACGACCACAATTATTTATGATCGAGGATTCACCCCATACAGGCATCGAGGATGTTGAGGGCGATCAACCAGAACCAGACCCTCCATAAAGTTTGCCCAATGTTTCTTTGTTCCATACAAAGTTATTGAGAAAGTTGGTCCGGTAGTTTATAAACTAGCTTAAGGACAAGGATCCTATCCTGATTTCATCCTTGTGGACAAGATCCTTAAGCGGTGGGGTATGATATGCCCACTTCACACGGAGCAGACCACGAAGACCACGAAGGTAGTGGCAACGTGGAAGACGTGGCTGGTTCAGTTGTTTGTTTAGTGGTTTGTTTAGTTATTTAATTATTATTTACTTATTGTTCATGTCTGTTTTTCTGGAGCCGTTGTTCCTTTTCCTTTGTAGTTGTATGACTATATATAGCCTGAATGAATTCAATGGAGATATACGATTTCATGCTCAAACAGTTCCTCCTTCTTTCCTAAATTCCTTTGTATCAGATGGCTGTCGAGACTATTGGCCAGGCAGCGTAATGAGAGGGAGGTAGTGGCGATGGGAGAGTGCGTGGAAGTCATGGCCGATAGTGTTCGCTCACTCCAAGATTCATTGCGGTGGAGGAGAACTAAGAGACAAAAGTGACCAGCAGACTCAGTGATGATGATCGGTTGACTACTAAACATATCCTAAATCAAGAGAAAAATGATATAACATGTACAACGGAGCAGATTTTTTTTATGAGGATTTGTTCTCATGAAAATAAATGAGGAGAAATTTATTTGTTTACGCACGTACCTCTTTGCGATCAATTGGAAAGGAGGGATAGAGCCTGGGAGCTTATGTAGATGGTCCATCTTCTTCACCTCCTCGGGTATGAACACCACCGGAATATTATTTGCCACGTCCTTACTGGTGCGGCTGCTCCGACGGGCAAATATGAGGGCAAGCATGTGGTGAGTCTGGTGCCCTACGCGGTCCGAAACGGCGCCAGCTCCACCGTCTTTGGTTAGGCTTTCTTTTGGCTTCCGGGTTTGGGGGTTTCCATCCTCTTCAGGATTCTCTGATGCAAAGCTTTGATGACGTCTGAAATGTGATTTCTGCTACTATGATTCACTTCAATCCTGTAGCTTTCTGAACTCCGGTAGATATAGATTTAAAATCTTAGATTATCTTGACTTTCCTTCCGAAATCCGATCCCAATTTCTACTCCATCCTACGGACCCCCTTGAATCTCTCTGATCTAATCTCTCTTTAGATGTCTCTGTGAATATGAATAATAATGCAAGTTAGTGCATATGAATAATTAATGAACACTTCAAAATTTTGAACCATGCACCTGGATGTCCTCGTGGACGTCAACACTTGCACTTTCACCTTCGGCACCATCTAGGCTTCGTCCACCATCTTTTTACATTAATAAGTGCTTCTAGTTTCACATATAAGAGATTTTGCTTCTAGTTTCACATATAAGAAAAAATCTCGTCTCAGTTTCGAAATTTAGAAAAGACATTAATTTTTTTGTGGAGTTTCATCCAAATTATTCTCATGTGAAGGATACACCAGTCAAAACAATTCTTCGATACCTTAAAGGTACTATAGAGTATAGATTAGTCTTTTCCAAACCCTTCTCCCTGAATATTCTTGACTTTTTCGATGCAGATTGGGGTGGTTGCCTACTAACAAGGTGATCTACCATGGGTCATGCCATGTTCTTAGCATCAAATCTTGTATCTTGGTCTGCCAGAAAACAATCGACCATCTCTCGCTCTACTACTGGAGCCAAATACAGAGCAATGGCTTCCACATGTGCTGAAAGCACTTTGCTTCAATTTCTTCTCAAAGATTTACACATATACTGTACTAAACCTCCATCTCTTCTATATGATAATCTAAGTGCTACTTACTGGGCTCACAATCCTTTTTTTTACTCTCGCAACAAACATATTCCATAGACTATCATTTTGTATGTACTAATTTTTAACATGTAACTACTATCTTTTACACGCACTAAAATAAAATTTGTTTGCAGTAAGCATCAATTACAATTAAATAAGTTTCTGCACATCAGACTCATCAATGACTCGGTATCCAAAGTCGGGTTCTTGTCCAGAAAAAAAAACATCTAATTAATGCATTATATGTAGAAATCAGAGGCTCAAATCCATGGCCTGTTCCATCAAGGGCTTACACGGAACGGAAAAACTCCCAAGGGCTTACACAGTCTGCACTTCCATCAGCTCCGGAACGGAAAAACTCCCAAGGGCTTACACAGTCTGCAGTTCCATCAGCTCCAACAGTGATAGTGCCAGAATCATCAACCGATCAGCTCATTATAAATTCTTACTCTTTATAAATTCCTCTTGGTGCATTATTATTTTTTTATTTTTTTTCCTTCCAGAAAGTTGCTAGCTAGAGCCGACTCAGCCCGTCCGATCCGTCTCAAATCGTCCGAGTCGACTCGTTTTAAAAATGAAACCCAACCTTATGTTTCAATTTTTTTTTTTACCGCGCGCCTGATCTCTTCAACCTCCGAAATGGCCTCGACGACGTCGGCGCATCCAACGCCACCCGGCGCATTCCGACGCACGGTGCCAGGTTGCGAAACGCCGGCCGACGCGCGCAGAGAGCACAGAGCCTGACTCTGTTTTCTCAAAGGAAACGAAAACATGATCAGATTGGAATAAATAAATAATGAATTCATTGGGTTTGGGTGGGTAACAAAGAATGGATTCATTTCCTTTCGATGTTCATCTCTCTGTCTCAAAGAATGGATTCATTTCCTTTCGATGTTCATTTCTCTCTCTCAAAGAATGGATTCATTTCCTTTCGATGTTCATCTCTCTGTCTCTTCTCCTCTTCTCCCTATAAAGGTCCCTTCCATTGATCAATCTGATCTCAGTCTCGGTCACTGTTCATCTCTCTCACTCTTCTACCTATAAAGGTCCCTTCCATTTATCAATCTGATCTCAGTCTCGGCGACAATGACGGTCATAGTTTCCCTTGTCTTTGCTGCCTTTCTGTTACCTTGTACAGTTTTCTCCGAGGAGGTCCATACATTCTCATTTTATGAGGCAAAGAATGGATTTCCGAGTTTGTTGTCGGGTAATGAGACAAGGCTTCTTGAATCACCTTCACCATCTTCTCGCGCGAACCTGGTGGTGGCGCAAGATGGGTCCGGCAACTACAGGACCATCAGGGAAGCTTTGGACGCAGCCGGAATGAGAAGAAGGACCGGGAGGTTTATAATTTACGTAAAGGCTGGGACTTACCAAGAGTATTTGGTAGTTGGTGTTAACCTCAACAATATCATGTTAGTGGGAGATGGCAGAGAGAAGACTATAATCACCGGCAGCAGGAGTGCCGCTAGAGGAGGTCATGGCACTTACGGTTCTGCCACAGTTGGTATGCAATATTCTTACCCCTTTTTTTATTTTCTTTCATTTTCATTCATCAGTTTTCAGTAACAAATTTGAGTAAGGATGGATCATGATCAGGTGTCAACGCAGACGACTTCATCGCTCAGGGAATTACGTTCCGTAACACAGCCGGCCCACAGAATTATCAAGCCGTAGCTTTGCGATCAACCGGTCTTAGAGCGGTCTTCTATCAATGCCGATTCGAAGGATACCAAGATACGTTGTACGCCCACGCTGGCGACCAATTTTACAGGGACTGTGAAATTTACGGCACAGTAGATTTCATCTTTGGTAATGCACCGGTTGTTATTCAAAACTCTATCATCTACGTAAGAAGACCTCTAAGCCACCAGAAGAACACCTTTACAGCTCAAGGGAGGAATGGAGCAAGAGAGAATACTGGCATAATTATTCAAAATTCAAGGATCATGGCAGCTGATGATTTGAGGCCCGTCCTGGGTTCTGTTCAAACTTTCCTTGGGAGACCATGGCAAATGTATTCACGGACTGTTTACATAAATTGTGTTATCGATGACTTGGTGGATCCCGCTGGATGGCTGGAGTGGAATGGAAATTTTGCACTGGCAACTCTCTTCTATGGTGAGTACAGAAATAGTGGAGCCGGAGCTTCGACGGCGAGAAGGGTGAAGTGGCCTGGTTATCATGTCATTACAAGTCCATCTGAGGCTTCTCAGTTTACCATTGAACGCTTCCTAGAAGATGGAGGATCATGGTTGCCGTCGATTGGGGTTCCTTTCACACCTGGCCTCTGAAAAATTAATATGAGTGTCTCATTTGCTTCATTTTCTCTTTTAAGGTTACAGAATTTGACAAGCATCGAGGCATGTATCAGATTCCATATCAACATTCACTTCAAACCATTTTCTTATATAATCGGCTGAGTGAAGCGCTATAAACCTTTGGACGTTCGAAACTTTTCATTCTGCTTCCAGTTGATCCATATCTAAAAAAGAATTGGGGAATGAACTAAAATGGAGTAGAGAGAGATCGTCTCATACGTTCTATCCCCAAAACTTCTATTCAAAAGGCTAAAATCCGAACTGCTACTACTTGCCCATTTGCCAATTGATGCTTCTCAGTCCTCTAGATCCCAATTCTGTCACTTATAATGCTTTGAAGTTTGCACACAGCACACCCTGGTCAATTGCAAAAGGCTCAAGAGCTTTATTTTCATGCCGTCACTGTTATACTTAAACTTTATGATAGTTTTGTTACTGTAAAATAGGGAAATTAACTCCAGCAGAAAAAAAGTGCTTGAAGCAAGTTATCCATATGGGTTATTTGCCTTGTAAACCTAGGTACAATTTTTTTATACGTGAGCTCTGCATGGTAAAGCAATTCTCACAAGCCATTGATATATTTTCCCAAACATTTGAGCTTGGCATTCTTCCTGATTTCTCCACTTATAAATTTATAATCACCTGATTGATGGTTTTAGTTCTGAGAGAAGAGTGGATCAGGCCCTGCATGTGTTTGGTGTCATGGTTAGGACTGGGACCAGCCTTCACTCCACTTCTACCAATCACTGGTCCATACTTTTGTGCGTTGAAGGGAATGATAGGTGTTTCATGTAATTTGTTGGAAAAACAAAATACACTAAGAATAAGGGGAGGAGTAATTTTAAAATTTTCTGGTGATGAATAAGGGAAACATTACCCATCAAACACAACATGCCTAGTGATAAAACCTTTATTTTTTTAGGAGAAGATTCAGCAAGACTGCCGTCGTAGAGTATTTTCGGCAAGATTGAAAGACGATGCCAGCGCAAAACGGCTGAAGAGATGCTGAGTGAGGATGATGGAAACAGCAGCAGAGACCGCTAACGATGCACGCAAAACAGAAACTCTCTACTTCTCTCGCAGCTCCCGTCGGTTCGCCTGGGTAATTACAGGTTACTGCTTGGTCTGGACCTGCTTTCCCGTCTTCAAACAGTCTTGTTCTATCCGCCAACCATGAGACCAAAAAAGGACATATTCCAAATAAGGCATCCTTAGCTATCGTTTTTTGAAATATGTTCATGTTTTGAAAGTAAATTATGTCTCCAGAAAAAAAAGTTCGTTATTTTACCACGATATCTGCCACATAAACTGACACGTCATTAAATAAAAAAATTAAATGTTTTAAAAAAATTAAAATAAAAAATTCAAATACATATCATGCCACGTAAGCCCTCACTTGTATGTTTTTGTCTCAAAAATCTCTCTTCCTCGATCTTTCTCCTCGTGTCTCCTCTTGCCCCCTCTCCTCTAGCCGTTGTCGCTGCTCGCTCTCCTACTGCCGCCGCTCGTTCTCTTGCTGTTGTCGCTCGGCTTCGGCCGCTCCCCTGCTGCCGCTCACTCTCCTGCTATCACAGCTCGACATAGCCTTCAACGCCCCCCCCCCCCCCCCCCCCCCCCCCTCTCAACCGCTCTCTCTTCGTCTCAGCCTCATCTCTCATTATTCTTCTCCGCTCCCCTCTGTTCATCCTCTCACCACCCCTTTCTCAAAAATTGAAAACTATCATTTCATCTCTTCATCGCCCTCTCTCTCAAAATCGAACCCTATAATTTCCTCTCAGAGCCCCCTCTCTTATTACCCTATTATTTCACTCTCTCGCCGCCCCTTCTCTCAAAACCGAAGCCCTACTCACCCTCCACACCCGAATTTGAATTTCAGAAACCGATTTAGCAGGGTGATTTTTTAGGGTTTTTATTAATTGAATCTAATTACTGTGTTTAATTACTGTATTGGTTTTTTTTGTGAATAACAGTGGATTGGGTTTTGTTTCTGAATGGAACGCACTGTTTTCTGATGGATAAATAGTGTTTTATTGCATCGACATTTTTCGATCCTTAATAACGACAGAATCCGATCTGTTGTTCTGTTCAATTTTTTAACCTTCATAGACTTCGATAAACCCTTTTCAATCTGTAGGCACAATTTGCTAAGGGTGGTAATTATAACTAATTATTTATTTTACTATTTTATTCTGTTATAAAAAACTAACATAAATAAAAATATTAATATTTTGTAAATATTTATTAATTTACCCTTTTATTATTTATCCAATAAATTTCATTTTATAAATATTCTTTTCTCCGTATGCAAGTAAAACAATCCTCTCTTTATAAATAGTGATGATTTAGTCTATAAAAACTTGCTTGAAAATAATTTAATAATATATTAATTAATATGTTAACATGACTAATCATATTATTTTAATTTATATAGGTTTTAATAAGATTTATCAGGATTTTAAGTAGAATTTTAAAATTTCATTTGTCAAATAATTAATTTACAAACAAAATTACTTTTAAGTAATCAAAATTATTAATAATTTTGGTTTTTTCTATTTTTGGCTTCGAGACATAACATTTATTACTTTTCCCAAAGATAAATGTCCAATATTGTAGATATTAGGTAATAAAAAATGTATCTGATTTTTTTATTTTGTTTTTAAAAATTATTCAATTTTTTCATTTAATGACGTGGCAACTTATGTGGCAGATGACATGGTAAAATAATGGCGTGACAAACGACATGTCGATCTATGTTTACTACATTGATGACGTGGTGACACATAAGTAGTCAAAGCTTACGTGTCGCTTTTGACTGCACACAGGCATTTGACCTGTCAAAGTTGGGTAGTTTCAGAAATATTTTGATGACGTCAGTGTTTTTGAAAATAATTTATTTTAAATGGGTATTTTAGGAAAATTCCCTTTTTTGAAATATGTTCATGTTCTGAAAGTCAATTATGTCTCCGGAAAAAAAGTTCATGTTATGAAGTTGTGGCTTTCCTTTGTTATTTGAATCTGAGACTCCAAAACATGAATTAAACAAAAGAAAGTGTGAGTGTCGTAACTAATTCCAATTATTCTAGATGAAAAGGAAGAAAGGTCTCATAGTTATTAAAAAATAGAAAAGTTGATGATGTGATTATTTATGTATTTTTCGTCAATGAACTCATCAGTTAAGAGAATTTAATAGTGCAATTATTGTGTAATTAAATTTAACTAATGGAAAGTAAATTCAACAAATCAACAATTAACATAAATTCAATTTAACTAGATCATAACATGAAAATAAATCAACAAATACAATTAAATAGGGAAATTAAATCATCACAGCAATAAAAGTAATAATTTAAAAAAATAACAGATATTCAATATCAATTTCAATTAAAAAAAAATTGATTCAATATCATCAACTCAATGAAATAAGACATAATTTATTTATACAAATTAATTCATTATCAATCAATTTTGTTAAAAATTTAGTGTTTTATTATCAACATAATTTATTAAACTAAGCATTCAATATTGACCTTAAACATAGAAATTACAAAAGAATAGTATCGAACAATTAAAGAGGAAACCCTAAATTTGCATAAATTAAAAAATTTCACAGAAATTAAAAAACAAAATCTAAGATTAGTGCTAGAGTACAATACCTTTAGTGACATGTCAGAAGTTTTTGAATTTCGGGTTACAATAATTGAGAGAAATTTTGGGTGGGAATGATAGATTTAGGGTTTAGGTTAGAGAAATTGAGAGAAATATAGGGTTGAGGGTACAAAATAGGGGGTGGTCAAGATGAGGTGAGAGAAATTAGGGTTAGAGAGAGAGGCGGCGAAGTTGAGATGATAGAAATTAAAAGTTAGGTTCTAAGAGGGATGACAAGAGAAATTGAGAGGGACGACGACTGGGGAAAAAAGAGAAGAGAGAAACAACTAGAAAAGAAGCCGATTTAAGCAAAGAGGAAGAGAGCGGTTGCAGAGAGGAAGATAAGCCGAAGAGGGATGAGGTCACTAAGGAGAACCAGAGAGGGTTAGCATGAAGATGTGAAGCGATTGATGGACGACCAACACAGGTAGAGGAGAGATGAGAGCAAATGTAGGTAAGAGGGGAGCGGAGAGCGAGTGACAAAAGAGTGAAATCGTCAAGCTTCTCAAGGAGAGATTTCACTTTCACTCGTTTTTCTACTTGTAAGAGTGAAAGTGAAATACCTGTATAATTCACTTCCACTTGCCACTTACACAACGCACTAACGCTTTTGAGGCTACTTTTTTTTGTGAAAATGGATTCACTTTCACTTACACGGTGCACTAAAGTTTTTGGGGCCACTTATTTTCGGTGAAAATAGATTCACTTTCACTTACACAGTGCACTGACATGGCCTAAATATACCAAAGGAACGGGCAGCTACACAATGACGGTAACCACAAGCCCAGTACACAAATATGGGGTTCACTTGCTGTTTCAATTTTAAGTGACACCGGGAAAACAAGTGAAGAATTTCTTTTTGCTTGGTCATCTTCATGGCTCTTGTAATAGAAGAACATCGGCCATGAGCTTATGTTTTTAAGGTTTTGGTTCATGCAATTTAAACGCATTTGAGAAGATATGTTGGGGATACCAACAATACGAGTTGGATACGAAAATCTGAATTGAAGTTCCTTAATAGTAATTAAAGTAGCCTCAATATAGAAATTTGGAATTTCCCTTCTCAAGTGCCTTAATAATGTCTCTATTAACCACCATTGAACAACAAAAGTAGTCTAATACATAGTTTATACAGTTACACACCACGTCCACTCAACAATCAGTGCATGAGTACATAAACTTCAGCACCAATAAAAAGAAAAAGAAAAAGAAAATAAGAGACTTGCATTATTTAAATAAGCAAATCACAGAAAACAAGAAACAGATCAAATCAGCATATGAAATCATTCACAGCGACATATGAAGAGAGATGAGATCAGGGACATGAAGAGGGGTCATCAGGGTGGATATCGCATGCAAATCTAACGACGAGATCCAAAGCTTTATCGGTCAACTGATCATCAACACTGAGTCTACTGGTCACTTTGTCTTTCAGTTCTCCTTCAATGTTAAGTTCTGTGAAGCCGTCTATGCAGGTACCGTGGTCATTCATCGATTCAGTAATCCACTCATTCATATCGGATAATATATCTCTATCGTCTGACCCTTTGACAAGCCGCATCTCCCGCAACGCCGCTCGGAGTGAGCGAACACTACCGGCGAATAAATCCATGCACTCTCCCATCGCCACCTTCTCCCTCTTAGTCATACGCTGCCTGGCGAACAGTCTGGACATCCATCTTGCTGTGTGATGAACATGGGTGGCGGCCACGGATAGCGCAGTATGCGCCTCTTGTCTATGGATGCACACACGTGGGTTACTACTGGTGACTCCGCACTTTGATTTGATCAAGTGGGTTCTGCTCGTTAGAGCCGCAGAGCAGGAACCCAGATGGAAGGAAAACCAAAGGAGACAGACGAGAAGTGCAAGGAGACGCGAACCCATTTTCTGTGTCTGATCGCTTTTCCAAAGGCTACGACGAGTCTAGCTATCCATACATTAAGAAGGAAAACGGGAGAGAAGAACGGGTGAGGAAACAACGAGAGAGAGAGTGAGAGAGAAAGAAAAATAGAGCCGTAGGGGATTGTATTGCTCAACGGATAACAGAGGAATGGAGTAGAAATCGGGATCGGAATTCGGTTGGGAAGTAAAGATAATTGGAGATTTTAAATCTATATATCTACCCGTTTGAGAAAGCAACGGGATTTGAGTGAATTATAGCAGCAGAAATCGGGTTTGAGACGTTCCTGAAGACGATGGAAACCCCCAAACCCGGAAGCCAGATGATGTGGAGGCAGAAGAAAGCCTGACAAAAGACGCTGCCGCTGGCGCCGTTTCGGACCGCGCAGGGCACCAGACTCACCACACGCTTGCCCGCAAATTTTGCCGTCCGGGCAGCCGCACCAGTAAGGACGTGGCAAATAATATTCCGGTGGTGTTCATACCCGAGGAGGTGATGGACCATCTTCGGGCCGCTCTTACAGAAGCTCCGTGGCAAATAATATTCCGGTGATGTTCATACCCGAGGAGGTGATGGACCATCTTCGGGCCGCTCTTACAGAAGCTCCCCGGCTCTATCCCTCCTTTCCGGTTGATCGCTAATAGAAAATAAACAAAGAACAATAAAGATGAAAAATCTGTGATTCTTTCTTCTCATTTGAACTGTTTACAAGCCGGGTTATATATACAATACATGAGACAAAATACAGTATTCTAGACTCTTTTGGAATACATGACACGTTGACATATTCTAGAGTTGTCTTGTTTTGTGCTGCTGAGGTGGAAGACTGAGCATTGCTGAGATGTTTGGTGAGTTGGCCTGGAGGTGAGGACTTAACTTATGGAGGAGTGAACATTGCTGATAGCCCCCGGCGAGCCCAGCAATCCTAGCAGGACTGTGAGACTTGATCTGAGTGTGCAAAATCTGGTAATGGACAGGGGTTTGGTAAAGACATCTGCAATCTGATCTTTACTGGAAAGGAAGGAAATTTGAAGAGTCTTGTTATGAACACGATCACGAACAAAATGATAATCAATATCCACATGCTTTGTGCGAGGATGCATCACAGGATTCACAGATAAGTAAGTGGCCCCCAAATTATCACAATAGAGAATGGGTAGCTGAGATAAGAAGATTCCCAGTTTAGATAATAAGGATTGGACCCAAACTAGTTCACACGTAGCATGGGCTAAGGCCTTGTATTCAGCCTCCGTGCTGGACCGAGCAATAGTAGTTTATTTTTTTGAACTCCAGCATATGAGATTTGGGCCATAGAATAAACAATAGACACTAGTAGATTTTCTGTCGTCGGGGCAGTCGGCCCAATCGGCATCAGAGAAGGCAGCCAGAACAGGGGACGAAGAAGGAGTGAGGGCCAAACCATAATCCAGAGTCTGTTTCAAGTACCGTAAGATCCGCTTCACAGATTGCCAATGAGAAAGACAAGGGGCATGCATAAATTGACAGACCCGATTGACTGAAAAAGCTAAATCAGGCCAGGTGAAGAGAAGATATTGGAGGCTGCCCACCACACTCCTGTACAGAAAAAGGATCTTCCAAGATGTTGAATCAAAGGCAGAAAGTTTAGTGGAGGGAGACATAGGATTGCCAACAGGATTACAATTAGCCATATTGGTCTTGTGTAATAAATCAAGAATATATTTTCGTTGGGAAGAAAAAATCCCATTCGAATTTATGTGACACTCAATACCCAGGAAGTAATGAAGACCACCAAGATCTTTCACGGGAAAATCAACACTGAGCAATTTAACGAGCTGAGCAATAGCAGAGCTATCTGAGCCAGTAAGGAGAACATCATCAACATAAACTAAAAAGTACAAGACAATAGATTGATGGAGGTAAATGAATAAGGAAGTGTTTGATTTGGAAATGACGAAGCCAAATTCAAGTAGCTTACTGCTCATAAGAGCATACCACGCACGGGGGGGCCTGTAGTGGAGTCTTGAACTCAAACATCAAAGTAAAATAATAAAAAATAACTGTAGGCAATGAAACATAAGTTGATAGGACCTGTAGTGGAGTCTTGAACTCAAACGCTTTGGAGGGCATGCGGTTAATAAGATAGACTGTCATAGCAACAACATCAATCCAATGGTGTTTAGGCACATGAGTTCCAAGTAAAAGCGGTAGAGCCGTTTCAAGGATATGGCTATTTTTCTTCTCTGCAATACCTTCTTGCTGAGGAGATTGGGAGCATGAGGTTTCATGAAACAGTCCATGATGTTGGAAATAATCACAGAACTATTGATTTACATAATCTCCACCATTATCAGACCGAAGATTTTGAATCCTAGCGGAGAACTGAGTTTGAATCATTTAATGAAAATATTGAAAAATCTGGAAGACCTCGTCCTTATGTTTCAAAAAATAAACCCAAGTCCGTCGAGTACAATCATCAATAAATATCACAAACCAACGAAACCACACATAGCATATACAGCAGAAAGACCCCACACATCGGTGGTCGCCGTGACAGTCGCTCTATTCTCTGCCATTTTCGAAGAGGATGACTTCCCACTATTTTCGATTTGGGAGATGGGTCCACAGCCTAGGAACAGAGTCCTCCCTCTGTCACGCGACCAGAGCCCACCGACGTCGTTGCTGAAAGAGCTTCAATACTTTTATACACTATTCAATTACATATCTATACAATAAAATAGAATCAATAGATTACAAGATTCTCTCCGATAATCTTGGGGAGAATAAATCAGAGGAAATCTTCCTCTAATTTCTCTTGGACGATAAATCAGTATCCTCTTATTTATCGGGATAAAACACTCGTCGATAGAAAAGAGGCACATACCGCAAGATGGTGATATGGCCACTTCACATGCAGCACACCATGAAGACCACGTAGGTAGTGGCAAAGCGGAAGACGTGGCTGGTTCAGTTGTTTGTTTAGTGGTTTGGTCAATTGTTTAGTTATTATTTAGTTATTGTTAATGTCTGTTTTTTCGGAGCCGTTGTTCCTTTTTCCTTTGTAGTTGTATGGCTATATATAGCCTGAATGAATTCAACGGAGATATACGATTTCATGCGCAAACAGTTCCTCATTCTTTCCTAAATTCCATTGTATCAGTGGCATCAGAGCAGGTTATGCCACTCCGGGAAGAAATTCCAAAATCGGAGTTGTCACTGATTCGTCCTGATTCGACGAAAACTTCCTCCGGAGCTTCCCGGAACCAAGAAATACCAGCGCCGAAAAATTTTGTCGTTGAAGAATTAGTGCCGAAGCTCTAGCTTTCCGGTCTCCTCTACCTGCGCTCGCCATCCGTCGACCTGTTCGCCGTTCTCCTCTTCCTGCTAACCCTCTCTACAGTTCTGCTCTGCATCCTTATTCCTCCTAGGTTTCTCTTCCTCTCTGCTTCAACCGTGCCCCTCCACATCTCCTCTGCCACCGTCTCTTTTTTTTCCTTTCCGTCCTCTCCAGAATCCTCTTTCCTTTGCCGTGACTGTCTTCCCTCTCTTCTCCGAATTTTTCTCTCCCTCTTCCGTCCGTCTTTCCTCTCTGTTACAGAGTCATCAAAACTCCCCAGATTTTTTTTCTCCATCAACCACCTCTCCAATTTGTTCTAAAGATATTTTTTTATTTTTTTTATTTTTTTTCATCCCTTATCTGTATCGCAATTTTTTTTCCCATAACACTTCCAAATAATCCTCATTCTCCCGAAATCAGAAATACCAAAGCCAAAATAAAATAAAATCTCTGCTCTCTGTTTACCTTTACCGTCGGCCGCTAAGTCACCCATCTCAGGCAGAATTCCAACTTGCACTGTCATTGATAGAGATTCTCCAAAGAAAAAAAAAAAAAAAACTAGTTCTGACCATGGACACTCGCTGCAAAACGAATGCAGAATTCCGCAATAAGGTCAACGAAATCTAAACACGACTCGAGTCAAGTTTCGATCAGGTGAACGCAGCCTTACAAACTGTGTTAACCCAGCTCCAGGCTCTTCGCGCCTTCCATAGCCAAAACACTAGCCCTTCTAAAACCATCTCATTTGCACGTAATGAATCCTCACACCCACATACTTTTCGCTTAAACACTATAAATGACCACTCTCATCAACACCTAAAGTTGTCCTTTCCTAAGTTTAACGGAGACAACCCAACTGGATGAATTTACAAGGCTGAACAATACTTTGAATTTAAACACATTGCACCAGAACTACAAGTTCAGCTAGCCTCCTTCCATTTAGAAGGCATCGCCCTGCAATGGCACAGGTGGTTGACGAAATTTCGCGGACCATTCGCATGGGATGAGTTCACTAAGGTTGTACAACTTCGATTTGGTCCAACCGACTACGAGGACCCATCAAAAGCTCTGAATCGCCTTAAACAAATCACAACCGTAGCAGCTTATCAAGAAGCTTTTGAAAAGCTTTCCCACCGAGTGGACGACATGCCTAAAAGGTTTCTAATTGGTTGTTTTATTGCAAGACTCCGAGACGACATTCGCATAGACGTTAAAATTAAACAACGTAGAACCTTGGCAGATACAGTAGGAGTGGCTCGTCTAATCGAGGAATGCAACCAGCTATAGAGGCGACCAAACCACCAACTACTTTCCCAACCAACTTTTGTGACACCAAAGGTCTCATCGAACCCAATAGCAGGTGTGCTAGGACCTCCACCAACCCAACGCATAAACCAAAGCTCCAATACTCAACCAGCAACCTTCGGCCAAATAACCAACCAAGAGGCACGAGAACGTTGAGAGAAGGGGTTATGTTATTATTGTGAAGAGAATTTCGTTCCAAGCCATCGTTGCGAACGACCACAATTATTTATGATCGAGGATTCACCCCATACAGGCATCGAGGATGTTGAGGGCGATCAACCAGAACCAGACCCTCCATAAAGTTTGCCCAATGTTTCTTTGTTCCATACAAAGTTATTGAGAAAGTTGGTCCGGTAGTTTATAAACTAGCTTAAGGACAAGGATCCTATCCTGATTTCATCCTTGTGGACAAGATCCTTAAGCGGTGGGGTATGATATGCCCACTTCACACGGAGCAGACCACGAAGACCACGAAGGTAGTGGCAACGTGGAAGACGTGGCTGGTTCAGTTGTTTGTTTAGTGGTTTGTTTAGTTATTTAATTATTATTTACTTATTGTTCATGTCTGTTTTTCTGGAGCCGTTGTTCCTTTTCCTTTGTAGTTGTATGACTATATATAGCCTGAATGAATTCAATGGAGATATACGATTTCATGCTCAAACAGTTCCTCCTTCTTTCCTAAATTCCTTTGTATCAGATGGCTGTCGAGACTATTGGCCAGGCAGCGTATGAATGAGAGGGAGGTAGTGGCGATGGGAGAGTGCGTGGAAGTCATGGCCGATAGTGTTCGCTCACTCCAAGATTCATTGCGGTGGAGGAGAACTAAGAGACAAAAGTGACCAGCAGACTCAGTGATGATGATCGGTTGACTACTAAACATATCCTAAATCAAGAGAAAAATGATATAACATGTACAACGGAGCAGATTTTTTTTATGAGGATTTGTTCTCATGAAAATAAATGAGGAGAAATTTATTTGTTTACGCACGTACCTCTTTGCGATCAATTGGAAAGGAGGGATAGAGCCTGGGAGCTTATGTAGATGGTCCATCTTCTTCACCTCCTCGGGTATGAACACCACCGGAATATTATTTGCCACGTCCTTACTGGTGCGGCTGCTCCGACGGGCAAATATGAGGGCAAGCATGTGGTGAGTCTGGTGCCCTACGCGGTCCGAAACGGCGCCAGCTCCACCGTCTTTGGTTAGGCTTTCTTTTGGCTTCCGGGTTTGGGGGTTTCCATCCTCTTCAGGATTCTCTGATGCAAAGCTTTGATGACGTCTGAAATGTGATTTCTGCTACTATGATTCACTTCAATCCTGTAGCTTTCTGAACTCCGGTAGATATAGATTTAAAATCTTAGATTATCTTGACTTTCCTTCCGAAATCCGATCCCAATTTCTACTCCATCCTACGGACCCCCTTGAATCTCTCTGATCTAATCTCTCTTTAGATGTCTCTGTGAATATGAATAATAATGCAAGTTAGTGCATATGAATAATTAATGAACACTTCAAAATTTTGAACCATGCACCTGGATGTCCTCGTGGACGTCAACACTTGCACTTTCACCTTCGGCACCATCTAGGCTTCGTCCACCATCTTTTTACATTAATAAGTGCTTCTAGTTTCACATATAAGAGATTTTGCTTCTAGTTTCACATATAAGAAAAAATCTCGTCTCAGTTTCGAAATTTAGAAAAGACATTAATTTTTTTGTGGAGTTTCATCCAAATTATTCTCATGTGAAGGATACACCAGTCAAAAGAATTCTTCGATACCTTAAAGGTACTATAGAGTATAGATTAGTCTTTTCCAAACCCTTCTCCCTGAATATTCTTGACTTTTTCGATGCAGATTGGGGTGGTTGCCTACTAACAAGGTGATCTACCATGGGTCATGCCATGTTCTTAGCATCAAATCTTGTATCTTGGTCTGCCAGAAAACAATCGACCATCTCTCGCTCTACTACTGGAGCCAAATACAGAGCAATGGCTTCCACATGTGCTGAAAGCACTTTGCTTCAATTTCTTCTCAAAGATTTACACATATACTGTACTAAACCTCCATCTCTTCTATATGATAATCTAAGTGCTACTTACTGGGCTCACAATCCTTTTTTTTACTCTCGCAACAAACATATTCCATAGACTATCATTTTGTATGTACTAATTTTTAACATGTAACTACTATCTTTTACACGCACTAAAATAAAATTTGTTTGCAGTAAGCATCAATTACAATTAAATAAGTTTCTGCACATCAGACTCATCAATGACTCGGTATCCAAAGTCGGGTTCTTGTCCAGAAAAAAAAACATCTAATTAATGCATTATATGTAGAAATCAGAGGCTCAAATCCATGGCCTGTTCCATCAAGGGCTTACACGGAACGGAAAAACTCCCAAGGGCTTACACAGTCTGCACTTCCATCAGCTCCGGAACGGAAAAACTCCCAAGGGCTTACACAGTCTGCAGTTCCATCAGCTCCAACAGTGATAGTGCCAGAATCATCAACCGATCAGCTCATTATAAATTCTTACTCTTTATAAATTCCTCTTGGTGCATTATTATTTTTTTATTTTTTTTCCTTCCAGAAAGTTGCTAGCTAGAGCCGACTCAGCCCGTCCGATCCGTCTCAAATCGTCCGAGTCGACTCGTTTTAAAAATGAAACCCAACCTTATGTTTCAATTTTTTTTTTTACCGCGCGCCTGATCTCTTCAACCTCCGAAATGGCCTCGACGACGTCGGCGCATCCAACGCCACCCGGCGCATTCCGACGCACGGTGCCAGGTTGCGAAACGCCGGCCGACGCGCGCAGAGAGCACAGAGCCTGACTCTGTTTTCTCAAAGGAAACGAAAACATGATCAGATTGGAATAAATAAATAATGAATTCATTGGGTTTGGGTGGGTAACAAAGAATGGATTCATTTCCTTTCGATGTTCATCTCTCTGTCTCAAAGAATGGATTCATTTCCTTTCGATGTTCATTTCTCTCTCTCAAAGAATGGATTCATTTCCTTTCGATGTTCATCTCTCTGTCTCTTCTCCTCCGTTCATCTCTCTGACTCTTCTCCTCTTCTCCCTATAAAGGTCCCTTCCATTGATCAATCTGATCTCAGTCTCGGTCACTGTTCATCTCTCTCACTCTTCTACCTATAAAGGTCCCTTCCATTTATCAATCTGATCTCAGTCTCGGCGACAATGACGGTCATAGTTTCCCTTGTCTTTGCTGCCTTTCTGTTACCTTGTACAGTTTTCTCCGAGGAGGTCCATACATTCTCATTTTATGAGGCAAAGAATGGATTTCCGAGTTTGTTGTCGGGTAATGAGACAAGGCTTCTTGAATCACCTTCACCATCTTCTCGCGCGAACCTGGTGGTGGCGCAAGATGGGTCCGGCAACTACAGGACCATCGGGGAAGCTTTGGACGCAGCCGGAATGAGAAGAAGGACCGGGAGGTTTATAATTTACGTAAAGGCTGGGACTTACCAAGAGTATTTGGTAGTTGGTGTTAACCTCAACAATATCATGTTAGTGGGAGATGGCAGAGAGAAGACTATAATCACCGGCAGCAGGAGTGCCGCTAGAGGAGGTCATGGCACTTACGGTTCTGCCACAGTTGGTATGCAATATTCTTACCCCTTTTTTTTTATTTTCTTTCATTTTCATTCATCAGTTTTCAGTAACAAATTTGAGTAAGGATGGATCGTGATCAGGTGTCAACGCAGACGACTTCATCGCTCAGGGAATTACGTTCCGTAACACAGCCGGCCCACAGAATTATCAAGCCGTAGCTTTGCGATCAACCGGTCTTAGAGCGGTCTTCTATCAATGCCGATTCGAAGGATACCAAGATACGTTGTACGCCCACGCTGGCGACCAATTTTACAGGGACTGTGAAATTTATGGCACAGTAGATTTCATCTTTGGTAATGCACCGTTTGTTATTCAAAACTCTATCATCTACGTAAGAAGACCTCTAAGCCACCAGAAGAACACCATTACAGCTCAAGGGAGGAATGGAGCAAGAGAGAATACTGGCATAATTATTCAAAATTCAAGGATCATGGCAGCTGATGATTTGAGGCCCGTCCTGGGTTCTGTTCAAACTTTCCTTGGGAGACCATGGCAAATGTATTCACGGACTGTTTACATAAACTGTGTTATCGATGACTTGGTGGATCCCGCTGGATGGCTGGAGTGGAATGGAAATTTTGCACTAGCAACTCTCTTCTATGGTGAGTACAGAAATAGTGGAGCCGGAGCTTCGACGGCGAGAAGGGTGAAGTGGCCTGGTTATCATGTCATTACAAGTCCATCTGAGGCTTCTCGGTTTACCATTGAACGCTTCCTAGAAGATGGAGGATCATGGTTGCCGTCGACTGGGGTTCCTTTCACACCTGGCCTCTGAAAAATTAATATGAGTGTCTCATTTGCTTCATTTTCTCTTTTAAGGTTACAGAATTTGACAAGCATCGAGGCATGTATCAGATTCCATATCAACATTCACTTCAAACCATTTTCTTATATAATCGGCTGAGTGAAGCGCTATAAACCTTTGGACGTTCGAAACTTTCATTCTGCTTCCAGTTGATCCATATCTAAAAAAGAATTGGGGAATGAACTAAAATGGAGTAGAGAGAGATCGTCTCATACGTTCTATCCCCAAAACTTCTATTCAAAAGGCTAAAATCCGAACTGCTACTACTTGCCCATTTGCCAATTGATGCTTCTCAGTCCTCTAGATCCCAATTCTGTCACTTATAATGCTTTGAAGTTTGCACACAGCACACCCTGGTCAATTGCAAAAGGCTCAAGAGCTTTATTTTCATGCCGTCACTGTTATACTTAAACTTTATGATAGTTTTGTTACTGTAAAATAGGGAAATTAACTCCAGCAGAAAAAAAGTGCTTGAAGCAAGTTATCCATATGGGTTATTTGCCTTGTAAACCTAGGTACAGTTTTTTTATACGTGAGCTCTGCATGGTAAAGCAATTCTCACAAGCCATTGATATATTTTCCCAAACATTTGAGCTTGGCATTCTTCCTGATTTCTCCACTTATAAATTTATAATCACCTGATTGATGGTTTTAGTTCTGAGAGAAGAGTGGATCAGGCTCTGCATGTGTTTGGTGTCATGGTTAGTACTGGGACCAGCCTTCACTCCACTTCTACCAATCACTGGTCCATACTTTTGTGCGTTGAAGGGAATGATAGGTGTTTCATGTAATTTGTTGGAAAAACAAAATACACTAAGAATAAGGGGAGGAGTAATTTTAAAATTTTCTGGTGATGAATAAGGGAAACATGACCCATCAAACACAACATGCCTAGTGATAAAACCTTTATTTTTTTAGGAGAGGATTCAGCAAGACTGCCGTCGTAGAGTATTTTCGGCAAGATTGAAAGACGATGCCAGCGCAGAACGGCTGAAGAGATGCTGAGTGAGGATGATGGAAACAGCAGCAGAGACCGCTAACGATGCACGCAAAACAGAAACTCTCTACTTCTCTCGCAGCTCCCGTCGGTTCGCCTGGGTAATTACAGCTTACTGCTTGGTCTGGACCTGCTTTCCCGTCTTCAAACAGTCTTGTTCTATCCGCCAACCATGAGACCAAAAAAGGACATATTCCAAATAAGGCATCCTTAGCTATCGTTTTTTGAAATATGTTCATGTTCTGAAAGTAAATTATGTCTCCAGAAAAAAAAGTTCGTTATTTTACCACGATATCTGCCACATAAGCTGACACGTCATTAAATAAAAAAATTAAATGTTTTAAAAAAATTAAAATAAAAAAATCAAATACATATCATGCCACGTAAGCCCTCACTTGTATGTTATTTTCTCAAAAATCTCTCTTCCTCGATCTTTCTCCTCGTGTCTCCTCTTGCCCCCTCTCCTCTAGCCGCTTTCGCCGCTCGCTCTCCTACTGCCGCCGCTCGGCCTCGGCCGCTTGTTCTCCTGCTGTTGTCACTCGGCTTCGGTCGCTCCCCTGCTGCCGCTCACTCTCCTGCTGTCGCGGCTCGACATAGCCTTCAATGCCCCCCCCCCCCTCTCAACCGCTCTCTCTTCGTCTCAGCCTCATCTCTCATTATTCTTCTCCGCTCCCCTCTGTTCATCCTCTCACCATCCCTTTCTCAAAAAACGAAAACTATCATTTCATCTCTTCATCACCCTCTCTCTCAAAATCGAACCCTATAATTTCCTCTCAGAGCCCCCTCTCTTATTACCCTATTATTTCACTCTCTCGCCGCCCCTTCTCTCAAAACCGAAGCCCTACTCACCCTCCACACCCGAATTTGAATTTCAGAAACCGATTTAGCAAGGTGATTTTTTAGGGTTTTTGTTAATTGAATCTAATTACTGTGTTTAATTACTGTATTGGTTTTTTTTGTGAATAACAGTGGATTGGGTTTTGTTTCTGAATGGAACGCACTGTTTTCTGATGGATAAATAGTGTTTTATTGCATCGACATTTTTCGATCCTTAATAACGACGGAATCCGATCTGTTGTTCTGTTCAATTTTTTAACCTTCGTAGACTTCGATAAACCCTTTTCAATCTGTAGGCACAATTTTTAAGTGTGGTAATTATAACTAATTATTTATTTTACTATTTTATTCTGTTATAAAAAACTAACATAAATAAAAATATTAATATTTTGTAAATATTTATTAATTTACCCTTTTATTATTTATCCAATAAATTTCATTTTATAAATATTCTTTTCTCCGTATGCAAGTAAAACAATCCTCTCTTTATAAATAGTGACGATTTAGTCTAAAAATACTTGCTTGAAAATAATTTAATAATATATTAATTAATATGTTAACATGACTAATCATATTATTTTAATTTATATAGATTTTAATAAGATTTATCAGGATTTTAAGTAGAATTTTAAAATTTCATTTGTCAAATAATTAATTTACAAAAAAAATTACTTTTAAGTAATCAAAATTATTAATAATTTTGGTTTTTTCTATTTTTGGCTTCGAGACATAACATTTATTACTTTTCCCAAAGATAAATGTCCAATATTGTAGATATTAGGTAATAAAAAATGTATCTGATTTTTTTATTTTGTTTTTAAAAATTATTCAAAATTTTCATTTAATGACGTGGCAGCTTATGTGGCAGATGACATGGTAAAATAATGGCGTGACAGACGACGTGTCGATCTATGTTTACTACATTGATGACGTGGTAACACATAAGTAGTCAAAGCTTACGTGTCGCTTTTGACTGCACACAGGCATTTGACCTGTCAAAGTTGGGTAGTTTTAGAAATATTTTGATGACGTCAGTGTTTTTGAAAATAATTTATTTTAAATGGGTATTTTAGGGAAATTCCTTTTTTTGAAATATGTTCATGTTCTGAAAGTCAATTATGTCTCCGGAAAAAAAGTTCATGTTATGAAGTTGTGGCTTTCCTTTGTTATTTGAATCTGAGACTCCAAAACATGAATTAAACAAAAGAAAGTGTGAGTGTCGTAACTAATTCCAATTATTCTAGATGAAAAGGAAGAAAGGTCTCATAGTTATTAAAAAATAGAAAAGTTGATGATGTGATTATTTATGTATTTTTCGTCAATGAAGTCATCAGTTAAGAGAATTTAATAGTGCAATTATTGTGTAATTAAATTTAACTAATGGAAAGTAAATTCAACAAATCAACAATTAACATAAATTCAATTTAACTAGATCATAACATGAAAATAAATCAACAAATACAATTAAATAGGGAAATTAAATCATCACAGCAATAAAAGTAATAATTTAAAAAAATAACAGATATTCAATATCAATTTCAATTAAAAAAAATTGATTCAATATCATCAACTCAATGAAATAAGACATAATTTATTTATACAAACTAATTCATTATCAATCAATTTTGTTAAAAATTTAGTGTTTTATTATCAACATAATTTATTAAACTAAGCATTCAATATCGACCTTAAACATAGAAATTACAAAAGAATAGTATCGAACAATTAAAGAGGAAACCCTAAATTTGTATAAATTAAAAAAATTCACAGAAATTAAAAAACAAAATCTAAGATTAGTGCTAGAGTACAATACCTTTAGTGACATGTCAGAAGTTTTTGAATTTCGGGTTACAATAATTGAGAGAAATTTTGGGTGGGAATGATAGATTTAGGGTTTAGGTTAGAGAAATTGAGAGAAATATAGGGTTGAGGGTACAAAATAGGGGGTGGTCAAGATGAGGTGAGAGAAATTAGGGTTAGAGAGAGAGGCGGCGAGGTTGAGATGATAGAAATTAAAGGTTAGGTTCTGAGAGGGGCGACAAGAGAAACTGAGAGGGACGACGACGACAGGGGAAAACAGAGAAGAGGGAAACAACGAGAAAAGAAGCCGATTTAAGCAAAGAGGAAGAGAGACGGTTGCAGAGAGGAAGATACGCCGAAGAGGGATGAGGTCTCTAAGGAGAACCAGAGAGAGGGTTAACATGAAGATGAGAAGCGATTGATGGACGACCAACACAGGTAGAGGAGAGAGCAAGAGCCAAAAGAGTGAAATTCGTTAAGCTTCTCAAGGAGAGATTTCAGTTTCACTCGTTTTTTTACTTGTAAGAGTGAAAGTGAAATACCTGTATAATTTACTTCCACTTGCCACTTACACAACGCACTAACGCTTTTGAGGGTACTTTTTTTTTTTGTGAAAATGGATTTACTTTCACTTACACAGTGCACAAAAGTTTTTGGGCCACTTATTTTTCAGTGAAAATAGATTCACTTTCACTTACACAGTGCACTAACATGGCCTAAATATACCAAAGGAACGAACAGGTGTACTTGTCCCAAATGACTGTCAACCACAAGCCCAGTGCACAAATTTGGGGTTCACTTGCTGTTTCAATTTTAAGTGACACCGGGAAAACAAGTGAAGAATTTCTTTTTGCTTGGTCATCTTCATGGCCCTTGTAATAGAAGAAGGTCGGCCATGAGCTTATGTTTTTAAGGTTTTGGTTCATGCAATTTAAACGCATTTGAGAAGATATGTTGGGGATACCAACAATACGGGTTGGATACGAAAATCTGAATTGAAGTTCCTTAATAGTAATTAAAGTAGCCTCAATATAGAAATTTGGAATTTCCCTTCTCAAGTGCCTTAACAATGTCTCTATTAACCACCATTGAACAACAAAAGTAGTCTAATACATAGTTTATACAGTTACACACCACGTCCACTCAACAATCAGTACATGAGTACATAAACTTCAGCACCAATAAAAAGAAAAAGAAAAAGAAAATAAGAGACTTGCATTATTTAAATAAGCAAATCACAGAAAACAAGAAACAGATCAAATCAGCATATGAAATCATTCACAGCGACATATGAAGAGAGATGAGATCAGGGACATGAAGAGGGGTCATCAGGGTGGATATCGCATGCAAATCTAACGACGAGATCCAAAGCTTTATCGGTCAACTGATCATCAACACTGAGTCTACTGGTCACTTTGTCTTTCAGTTCTCCTTCAATGTTAAGTTCTGTGAAGCCGTCTATGCAGGTACCGTGGTCATTCATCGATTCAGTAATCCACTCATTCATATCGGATAATATATCTCTATCGTCTGACCCTTTGACAAGCCGCATCTCCCGCAACGCCGCTCGGAGTGAGCGAACACTACCGGCGAATAAATCCATGCACTCTCCCATCGCCACCTTCTCCCTCTTAGTCATACGCTGCCTGGCGAACAGTCTGGACATCCATCTTGCTGTGTGATGAACATGGGTGGCGGCCACGGATAGCGCAGTATGCGCCTCTTGTCTATGGATGCACACACGTGGGTTACTACTGGTGACTCCGCACTTTGATTTGATCAAGTGGGTTCTGCTCGTTAGAGCCGCAGAGCAGGAACCCAGATGGAAGGAAAACCAAAGGAGACAGACGAGAAGTGCAAGGAGACGCGAACCCATTTTCTGTGTCTGATCGCTTTTCCAAAGGCTACGACGAGTCTAGCTATCCATACATTAAGAAGGAAAACGGGAGAGAAGAACGGGTGAGGAAACAACGAGAGAGAAAGAAAAATAGAGCCGTAGGGGATTGTATTGCTCAACGGATAACAGAGGAATGGAGTAGAAATCGGAATCGGAATTCGGATGGGAAGTAAAGATAATCGGAGATTTTAAATCTATATATCTACCCGTTTCAGAAAGCAACGGGATTTGAGTGAATTATAGCAGCAGAAATTGAGTTTCAGACGTTCCTGAAGACGATGGAAACCCTCAAACCCGGAAGCCAGATGATGTGGAGCCAGAAGAAAAATAGTACTAATTTTTATTTTCATTTCTATTGCATGCATAAAAAAAAACTATATTTCTTTTCTTAGACACTCAAACAAGAATAAAATAGAATCAATTTGAGTTCACATAAAATAGAATCAATGAAATACCCAACTATTAAAAAATAAAATTGACACAAAAATCAAAAAATTTGATAAGACTAACTAAAATATATTGTTAATCGAAGCTTCTTTTTTTGGTCGATCCAGAGAATTGATCTCTATGCAAATGTTGACATAATTGCATGCATAAACATGGATTGTTTGCACTTGGAATTCTTCCAACCGAATAATCATGGGCATGCTCCAGTCTCAGACTGACCCCCTTCTTCTCGACTGCCTCAATGTCACAGGTGGGCTCCTCTTCAAAGCCGGCTCTAGCAACATCCAGCCTGTAAAGGTCGATTGAAGGATTTGTGGAAAGGAGTTATGCTCTGTGTTTTTTTTTCGTTTATGTATATAGATTTTCTATATTTTTTTAGTAGATTAAAAGTGAATCAAAACCTACCTTTGGTGAAGGTTGATGAGCAAATATGTTATAGTTTTACGTGACTCTCAAAATAAGAAGTCTTTTAGAGCCAAAATTATTACGGAACGAGGTTTCAATTTAAAGGTGTTTTAGTTATGTTAGTCTTCTATTTATGTTGAGTTATTTAATAATGCTAGGACTTATTTGTAATTGGAATAAGGGTAGTTTAATTGTAATTGGACTCTTCAAAGCCGACAGTAGCAACATCCAGCATGCAATAGCCATCTCCTCTGGTCGGCCTGTTGGTCTTCTTCACATGTAAAGGTTGATTAAAGGATTTGTGGAAAGGAATTAGGCTTTTTTTTTTTCGTTAATGTATATAGATTTCCTTTATTTTTTTAGTAGATTAAAAATAAATCAAAACCTACCTTTGGTGAAGGTTGTATAGCAAATATGTTGTAGTTTTACATGACTCTCACAATAAGAAGTCTTATAGAGCCAAAATTATTATGGAATGAGGTTTCAATTTAAAAGTGTTTTAGTTATGTTAGTCTTCTATTTATGTTGAGTTATTTAATAATGCTAAGACTTATCTGTAAGTGTTAGAGTTTGGGCATAATTGGGACGAGGGTAGTTTAATTGTAATTAGACTCTACTACTTTCCTCTATTATAAATAGGGGTTTATGTGCTCATATTACATCAAGTGAATGAAGTATTTCTCTTTTCCATAAACTCAACAATGAAAGAGAATTGAAAGACAATTGTTCTTTTTTGTTCCTCTTAACAAAAATGTGTTGATATTGATTGCAAGACCGAGAGAAAAGGCTGATTTTTTTTTTTTTGGGAGGGGGGGAGGGGACGGAGATGATGAGATATACTATGAGCAAGGGCTATATATAATAATTTTTTAGAAAAAATTCAAGATAATTTAATCTTATCGTTCTAACTCAAAGCCAACCTTGGACTAATCTTAGGCACCCCATTTATTGTATTTCATAATTTGTTCTTTTTACCTCTTTTATTCATAATTGGAACATTTTATAATATCTCATTATCTTAGAAAATCAAGTATAAATAATTAAAACTTAAAAAGACATAAATATTATAAAATATAAACATATTAATTTAATTTACAATGTAAATATATTAATTCATATTTTTAAAGTGAGTCAAATTTTATTTAAAAATATTATTAGGTATTAGATGAAAATAATATTGTCCAATTTTTTGTTGCGTGTTTATGCAATTAAGAATAATTCAGCAAAAACTGCTACATAATGGATACATTATACCACGTCATATGACACGTCAGGTGTAAAAATCTTGACAGCCGTACATGTGAGTCTATGTAATCTATTCTTGACATCTTGCGGAGGTCTTGTCTCTCTGCAACAAAGAGTTTCCAGCGAGGCGGTGGTGTCTTCGATTTGAAGGCACAAGGGTGTTACACACGGAGGAGATGCAGCAGAGGAAACCTTCTGCCGGGAGGCCGTCGGGAACTGATGGCTCCGATTTCTCGTATCGAATGCTGGTTGATCAAAGTAAAATAATCGAAAATAATTCTGCCCTCTCTGTTGATCGGTCCATTTCATTTTGGAAATCGTATACTGGGGAAAAGTAGTTTATTGTTTTTTCAGGTTGAATCTGCAATCTTAGTGCAATTGACTCCGGTTTACCTTAAATCGTTTTTCTCTTGCTTTAGGGTACCAAAAGGTTGCTCAGGAAAAATCTCGGCTGCGTGGTTTGATTATTGCACAGGTCTCGTTCTTCTCTCTTTTTACTTACGGATTTACACGGCCATGACAGAAATTATAGCTCGTGCGGTCCAAAAGGGGACTCATCCTTCGTATGCTGTTCTCTGTAGAATCTGTAGCTGGGACTAGAAATGGGCAATGGTGGCAGCCTGGGAATTTATACTTACTTCACCAGCATTGAAAAAACAGATCTTTTATTGTATTTCTTCTGTGTATTGATATTTCTGGTTTTAGGCAAAATTATTGTCTCGCTCATCCTTATATCTTTTTTATTTTTATCCTTTTATCAGGTTGTGAGTCTGGTGATTGGAGGAGCATGGGCTGCGCTCTCAGCTTTACAAGATCATATTTCCAACACGCTGACTATTGTCTCTATCCTTATTTATGCCCTATCTCTGATTATTGGAGATTTAGGTTCCGTGCACAGCATTCATGATTTACTCTGTTTTGATTGTGCTGAATTCTTTTTCTTCCTTTTTTGACAATTTGCTTTTTGTCTGGGAAGGACGCAAGAGGAGCCGTAAGAATCTCTTGAAGCTATACATTGTGGCCTCCTCTGTTGCCTCGATGCTTTCAGCTACCTGCATTGTTACTAGTGATCTTTCATTTGGGGTAACTACCTTTTTCTCCCACATCTCGTGAAGCCGAGTTTATCATGATTATGGTTCTGGAGATTCATGGCTATTGCTGCTGTCTTCAAATTATGGATCTTGATCAAATGAAGATTAGATATTACATAGCAAATCAAGTTGTCATAATCTAGAAATTGTGAGTCTGTTTTATTGCTGAGTGTTGTTTAGAAGGGTTAGTATGACCAATGTTATGCTAAGATGGGCACTTAGATACAAGAAATAAAAGGGGATAAACCAGTTATGGTACAATTAAATCCTAACTTGCAAGACCATAAAGACAGAAAAATCACGTGAAGTACTATTGATTTCCTGCTTATGTTTTCAAGATGATTCTTGGATTATGTTTTCAGTATGATTCTTCTTTCTATTTATTTGTGTGCCCTTGGGTTCCATATTTTATAAAACCCATGCAAGAATAGTTCTTGACAAGTGTAAATGCTGTGTTTCGTTCTTTTACTTTTTCTAGACTTGTTATTGTTACTCAGGCCCTCCAGGATCAGAACGCACCCATGCTGAAGAAGTTTGAGGCGATCGAGGCTGGTCGTGTGCTGCTAAGTGAGTTTTGAGCACTAACATATAATGTTTTATTGTAATCTCTTCCCACCATTTTGGAGCTTTATGTGCAACTATTGTGTTCATCTTCTTTTTGCTTTTAACAGGTATTTTTGTGCAAATATTTGCCATCATAGTTACGGTTTCACTAGTGCACAACATGACTCCAAAAAAAGTTTCTTGAAGGGCTTACACAGTCTGCTGTTCTATCAGCTCCAGCAGTGATAGTGCCAGAATTATCTCACATCAGGGTTCAACCGATCAGCTCATTATAACTTCTTACTCTTTATAAATTCCTCTTGGTGCATTTTTTTCCTTCCAGAAAGTTGCTAGCTAGAGTGGTACTCCTGAGCAGGGAGTCTTTTCTTAACGAAATCTTGGTTCTCTTAGTTATAACAAAAAAGGCTTCCTAACCGTGGTTGTACTCTTTCATCATAGTTATCTTTTGTAGGTGTAACTTGTGCATAATGCAATTAGTTTGTGAAGGCCCTCTACCTGAACATTTGACTTGAAACATCAGCACTCTTGTTTTCTTTAGTCCTACTACAAGTGCAAAAGCCAACGAGTGGCGTTTACCTCCTTATATAAGAAATTACAGATTGCTTGCTTGTGCTTTGGACCTGCATTTTAGATTACTGGCATATTCCATTTCAATTCATTCTTTCTACTGCGTTGTTTGATGAAAAAAAAAAAAAAAAATGAACGAGGTTTTAAGAATTCTCAAGGCAAAAATAAACTTGATCCGCTTATTGGCAACTCGCTTTACTCAAAAACCAAAGAGTTCTAATTACACTTTCATAATGTAAATTGATAACGTAAAACATTGCACACTCTTGGACTTCATTTTTATAAAAGGAAAAGCCACTGCCAGCTCGTGTATCAGTCATGGGAATCAATTGAAATCAAGCAGCAACAGCTTCCTCTTTGGATGAAAGCTGGTTCTGAATGTGCTGCGGAACCACATCAAACTTCGCTAGCTGCATGGTGTAAGATGCACGGCCTTTTGTCATCCCACGGAGTGTACTCACGTACTGAAACATCTCTGCTAGAGGTACCAGAGCATCCACTACCTGCAAAATTCGAGGAAAAAATTGTAAATCATCAAGTTCCTTTCAAAAACCAGAAAATGTCTATTTCATCATCAAGATCCATTCAAGAATCACAGGGGAGCCATTTTTCGTACCTTCAGACCACCAGGCTTATCATCGAAGCTGTTAATTTGGCCTCTCCTCGAGTTAAGGTCACCAATAACATCACCCAAGTGCTCTTCAGGGGTGACAACTTCAACTTTCATTATTGGTTCCAACATTCTAGGAGCTGCCTTTCTCATACCCTCGCGGAAAGCGCCTCTTGCCGCCAGTTGGAAAGCCAGCACACTTGAATCGACATCATGGTAGGATCCGTCGACCAAAGCAGCACGGACATCCACAACTGGATAACCAGCAAGGATACCATTGCTCATGCACTCTTCCAACCCTTTCATCACTCCAGGTATATATTCTTTAGGAACTGCACCTCCCTTTATTTCACTCTTAAATTCATATCCACTACCAGGTTCCAAGGGCTCAAACCTTACTGTAATATCTGCAAACTGCCCTTGTCCTCCTGACTGTTTCTTGTGAACATATTTCACTTCAGATACCTTGGAGATGCTCTCACGGTAGTTAACTTGTGGCGCACCCACATTTGCTTCAACCTGGAACCAAAAGCATGATATTAAAGTAATTGTCATGAAACACACAGATTGAAAAGTAAGAAGGAAGAATAAGTCAAAAATATTAACCTTGAATTCCCTCTTCAGTCTATCAACAATAATCTCCAGATGGAGTTCTCCCATTCCTTCAATAATGGTTTGGTTGATTTCTTCATCTCTTGAGAAGTGGAAAGATGGGTCTTCTTGAGCTAGTTTAACCAGCCCAACTCCCATCTTATCGATATCAGCTTTAGTTTTTGGCTCTATTGCAACTTTAATGACAGGGTCAGGGAAGTCCATCCTTTCTAAGACAATTGGATGGTCTAGATCACATAGTGTTTCACCAGTTATTGTATCTTTCAGACCCGCAAGGGCAATAATATCACCAGTTAAAGCTACCTTAACATCCTCCCTACTGTTTGCATGCATTTCCAGAAGTCTACCAATTCGTTCTTTCTTCCCTTTGTTTGCATTTAGTATATAAGAACCAGCAATCAGCTTACCTGCATACACTCTGACGAATGTTAGGGAGCCAACAAATGGGTCACTCATGATCTTAAATGCAAGTCCAGAAAATGGCTCATCATCACTAGCTATCCTTTCAATAACCAACTCAGGGTTCTCAGGGTCAGTTCCCTTCATTGGAGGCACGTCAAGTGGAGAAGGTAGGTAATCCACAACAGCATCAAGCAATGGTTGAACACCCTTGTTTTTAAAAGCAGATCCACATAATACAGGGACAAACATTGCTCCAATAGTTCCCTTTCTAATAAGTTTTTTTATGGTTTCTTCATCAGGTTCAACTCCCTCTAGGTAATTTTCCATAGCCTGATCATCCAACTCAACTAACAGCTCAATCATTTGTGTTCTGTACTCCTGGGCTAGGTCTTGGAGATCTTGTGGTATCTCCTCATATACAAAATTTGCACCCAATTCTTCTCCAGACCAGATAATGGCTTTCATTGTCACCAGATCGACAACTCCTTTAAAGTTATCTTCTGCACCCACAGGAAGCTGAATCACCAGAGGCTTAGCACCCAAGTTCGAGACTATCATATCCCTTGTTCTGAAAAAATTTGCTCCTAGTCGATCCATTTTATTGACAAAGCAAATCCTAGGAACTCCGTATTTGTCAGCTTGTCTCCATACCGTTTCAGATTGTGGCTCAACACCAGCAACACTATCAAACAAGCAAATAGCACCATCCAGCACTCTAAGAGCTCGCTCAACTTCAAGTGTAAAGTCCACATGTCCAGGTGTGTCAATAATGTTGATTCTGTGTTTGTTCCAAAAGGTGGTTGTGGCAGCAGAAGTTATAGTGATGCCTCTCTCTTGTTCCTGTTCCATCCAGTCCATTGTTGCAGTTCCTTCATGTACCTCACCAATCTTGTAATTCCTTCCGGTGTAGTAGAGAATTCTTTCGGTTGTTGTAGTTTTCCCTGCATCTATGTGAGCCATGATACCGATATTACGATAATCTTTTAGTGGCACTGCCCGCTTTCCATCTGACAGGATATGAGAGACGCAACTGTTAATACCTTGTACATTATCATACTTGCAGTACTATAAAGTAAGACAAGAATAGCCCACAGGACAAACAGCAAACAAATATCAATGAGAAAACTTCATTCTTTTGTTTAAAACTCTTTTGTCAAGTGGGGTCTGGTCCAGTGAAAGGTATGCTGGACCTTTTAAACTTGGGATTCACACAACAGAGTGAGAAAATATATAAGATTCTAAACCCACCAAGAAGAGTTATTTTGGAAATGCTCTGGCTTCAAATCTAGCAATAGATTTCTTTCTGTACTTTCTTAATGCCTTTATTACATATCATAGGAGACTTTCTTTCATTCTCTTTCAAAAGAAATAAGACAGATCACTGTGTCTAGCTTTCCATTGAACTATTATGGGAACCTTGTTTTACTATTTGAAGTTGTCTCTTGAGGTTGGCGTTGGGTTTTGTCCGAAATGATTGTGTTTTCATATGCAGCCATAAGAACTGGAACTCATCTGCTGTATTGTGGACCAGAATTAACAGACTCCCTACCGCCAACCAGCCACCCTACCTGCCCTTCAAATATTTCGCATCTTAGATTTTTTGTAGTGATTAACACATAAATAGGGGATTTTAAAATCTTTGTATTTTTTGGTATTTGGGTACATTGAGCAATTTGTTCAAAGGCAGCAAAGACTGACAGCAACCAAGAAAAGCCTGTAGTACAAACAACGGATGAATATGCAGAATACACTTCAGAGATGGGCACTCTCTCTGGGCAGTATTGTAACTCAAAGACTTGGACAAAATTTGCCATGTAGAAGAACAATCATCCATCCAGTACGCAACAAGATCATTAGCAAAAGGAGGATAAAAGACGACAGCTTTTTGTTAATTGTGACAGTGCTAAGCAAAATGATACTAACAAAACGTCTGTGAAGAATAGAGACTGCTCTTGGAGCCATAATTTCTACGAGTTAAGAGTTAAGAACTAAATTAAGAAAGATAAAAGAATAAAACAAGTCGGCAAACTCAGAAAGGACTAGCCTTTGAGTTCTGGGCAAGAATTCATTTCACAGGAGAAAGGAAATCGAAATCCGCAAGAGACACACTGGCATTTGCGCCTTATCCATAAAATTTAAACAAAAATTGGCATTCTGTTGGGCATCATTACCATTTGACAACTGTCAGTAAACTTCACTTATTATTTATCACTGAATAAAGAAAACCATCACCTCTGGTACAGAAAGCAAGAAGAAAATACAAGAAGAACTAACCTTCCGCAGCCATGGCGACAACAGAGAGCCTGCCCTTTCGTGGTTGCAAGATGGGTAAGGACGATTTCGACCTGAGACGCACGTTTCCAAACAATTCCGACTGTGCGGCATGGGGAAAGCCCCGCCCGTAGTTTCTGAGTCCGAGAAAACCATTGGAAGGGAGAGGAAGGGCCCTCCGAGGAGAACGCAAGTTCCGGACAGCCGCACCAGAGGCGGACGACACCGAAATTCTAACGGATTCTGCCGCCATTTTTATGGCTCCCCTGCTCTCTCTGCTAGATAATGGAAACTACGAAGCTCGCCTTTAGCCCATTCGAATCAAGATAGAACGCAAAGACTCGCGCATATAAACCACATTTGGTGATTTGGCCCTGTCTTGACTGAAATACCAAAAATGCCACGTATCCGATTCACGTGGGTCCCAAGAATGTATAGTTAGAAACCAAAAAGGGCCCACCTGAGGGGAAAATTTTGAAGATGGAAAATCGTTAGCCATGGGCTGGCATATGCCCACGTCAGGGGGGTTTCTCTCCTTGGGCCTGGTGTTTTCCCCTGCCCCATTCGTTAGGCTTATAAGATAATGTCTCATTAATTAGCTTATTTTATTTTATTAATTTACTAGATAAAATTAATCCTTGTGACACTTGACCAAATTAATTAACTAATTAAAATTAATCATTGTCACATTTGGCCTTGTGATGCGTTTTAGCATAAGATTGCAATTAGGAAAATTTATTAATATGGTAATTTGTATTATTCTTGTGTAATTACAATGAAGCCTAAAAACTAGGGTTAAGTCTAAGGGATAAATGCAACATCAACAATGTGACACAAGGGAAGGTTTTTGTACCTGCCCGCCCACCGACACGTCAAGGTTATAACGGTTTGCCTTATAAGAAGCTCTCCTCCCTCTTCCCTCTCCACACCCCAGTCCCAGCCATTTTCTTCTTTCTTCCTCTTTCCTCGCAGAAAATGGAAGGTGTAAACAGAGTCGCCAACACCTCTCTTCTCCTTGCGCTTCTCTTCTGTCTCCTTTTCTTCTCCTCCCATCTGGGTTCCTGCTCCGCAGCAGAAAGTACTAGCACCGACTTCATCAAAGCACGATGCGTAGTCACCAGGTACCCACGTCTGTGCATCGAGACTCTCTCCTTCTACGCAGAGAAGATTGAAGAAAACCCCAGACGACTAGCACACACCGCACTTTCTCTTACCACTACCCGTGCTCATTCCACCTCCAGGTTGATGTCCAGACTGCTGGATGAGCAGGGTTTGAAGGCCAGGGAAGTCGCGGTGATGAGAGACTGCATAGAAAACGTAGGCGAGTGCTTTTACGAACTCAGGAGAGCGTTGCGGGAGATGGGTCATCTCAATGGATCAGAGAGGAGGCTCAGAATCAGCAACATACAGACGTGGGTCAGCGCTGCTCTCACCTACTACGATACATGCACGGACGGCTTCACAGAGCATGGGATTGAAGGAGCACTAAGAGATCGAGTGTGGAGCAGAATCGATGGAGATGTGCAGTTGACTAGTAATGCTTTGGCTCTATTCAATAGCTTTGCGAATGGAGCTCCCTGAAATCTGTTTTTCTTTCTCTCTTTACATGTCTGTGTGAGTGATGTTTGTGTGCTGATATGTTTTGGTTTGTTATATGTTTTTTCTTGGTGTAACCAGAGGGCTTCCAATACGAAAAATCATTTGGTGAAAAATATACGAAATGCCTATGTCAACCGTATGATCATGATCAATGGGTAATCGTTTCACACCAAATAGCTTTTCGTATTGGATCAACCATAAGTATGTCTTTGATATATTAATCCACGTAAGGTTTGTCATCAAATTGCTTTGAAGTCTCAATTACCTTAGCTAAATGAACCCTTAGGTTTGAGGGCAGTGATCAAAGAGAACATCACATCACTTCAAATAACCTATTGACATATACCAAGAAATTCAATTATGAAAGTATGAAACCATTAATGGGGATTCATTCTTTTTTAAAAATATACCCTCTTTCAGTATTTGTGGCAATAAAGAGAGTACTTTGATGGCTAAAGAAAGTATATTGGGAGCGTCTAATGTCTCTTTCATGGCATTAATACATGGATGTTTACTTTGTTTTGGTATCTATTAAACCTGAAAGGGAGAGAGTGTACGCTTTATATTTTACACACTCACATACGTAGCCTAGACGTTTACTTCTCTTTGTTATATGTTTGGACCACTACATCCAGCCATTCAATTCTGCAGAGTAGGATTGTTTGGTATAAGGTTTCATATTAGGACCCCGAGTTGTATTGATCCAGCTTGGGTATAAAATTACTTGGTTGAGATATTATCTGTCTTGGATATTGTATCGGTATCTTCTGTTAGGTCTAGTGAGGAACAAACGTTGGGGGTGAATAGGTCTTTTAACTTTTGCTCATAGTTTAACCCATTTCTACTCACTTCTTATATACGTGTATTTATACTTTCAATTAACTCTATGTGCAATATTAAATTTAAAATTCACGCTTAGGCACGAAGATCAAGGTACACGTGGAGACAATTACATACAAAGTAAATACAAAAATTTTAAGTGGTTTGCAATCCTTATGTGGATTGTCAACCACCCTTCAAGACATTTTAGCACCTTGAGACTCCACTAAGCTTGTGTTGTTCTACTATATCTATAGTAAATTGTTTCTAAAGCTAAATACAATACTGCCCACACAAGAATTTATGTCATTATTAACCACAATAACCAATTTACAATAATATATCTTTACTGAGATTTATAGTAACAAACTAAGCACACAACTTAGACCCACAAAGGAATTTTCTTACAATGAATTAGTTACATAAATAAACCTAGACTTACACAATGATTTTTCAACAATTCACTAGGCAAGATCACTTTGGAGCAGGTTACTAGCGTATACAAGGTCTTACAACTTACAACAGCTAATGTCACTTATCAACATCTACTCTTCATCAACAACGACTTCATAACTTCTACAACTCATTTGCAACAACTTCTCAACATCTACACCTGAACTCAAACTATTTCTTTTACACAATTTTCAAAAACTAATGCACCTTTCAGTCCTTAAATTTTAGTATTTGGTAAAAACCCTTTCAAATGGTCCACCAAATTAGAATACTTGCATATATGAAATGACATGAAAATAAAACATCAAACAAGTTTCATCTCAAATGGAAGTCAATTACACAAATACTTAAAAACCACTTTCTGAATCAAATATTATCTTACAATTACTAAGCATATGCCCAACAAAAAGATATCTAAGTATTCAATCAATATTTGAAAAAATAAGTTTTGGAATACTTAACTCAACGGAGAGAACTATCAATTTTGACTTCCTTTGGAGCTTGGGAGATGGCAAAATATTCTCAAATCGTGTGTGAAGGGTTAGGATGCCTGGAAAATAGTTTGACCAAGAGAAACAATCTTTTGGGGTTGAGTTTGGCTTAAATAGAAGGCTCTCCGACGTTAAAAAAATTAGCCATTAGAACTACAAAATGATGTTTTATCTTTTAGCAAAACCAGGTCAAAATAGGTCCAAACATTCTGAAAAAAAAAACATCAAATCCTATTTTTACTAATTAACACAATTATAGGTTACTCACAAAATTTGGGCACCAAATGAGCTCAAAGTGAAGTTCAATAATTAGCCCACACATGTTATCACACAACCGAGCCGACTCCAATGCTAAGGGTCAACTCCTCTCTTCATTTATTCATCTATAAGAATCAAATCTTGTACTAAGAGGTCCAATCTTCATGTTGATTAACTTATAATCGCTTCCTTTTGCTCTTCTGTTATAACAAGGACTTCAGTTCTATAATAAGGGGTCGACTCCTCTGATGGGTTCAATAATAACCTCCTACATAAAAGAGAAGAGGCAGTTATTGATCATTCACTCTTTTTTTCCCCATTGTAAAACACAGCTCAAGTGTGTACTCATCACTCCATTAATGGGGGGCATTGAATGTATTCAATTGTTCAAACATAACTTAAGAGTTTGTTTTAATACCGACCTTCAATGGTGACATTTGACAACCTTCTCTGATTCAATGAAGGACTTCAATTGTGATAAAACTTTGATAGTGATCAGGTCCGTGATAGTGTGAGACATCTTTCTTAGCCCATCTTGCTTATTTTGGCAATGGAACAATCATAACTCTTGAGCATGATCGGTGACCAAACTTTTGGGTGCAAGTGGCTTACTTCAATTTGTTGTTGACAAGAAATAGTTGGATGAAACAAGGGTGGGTTTACCAGTCATACAATGTGTGAAATGGAATACACAGAGAAGCCACCATGGGAAGGAGCTTGATATAGAAGAGGACTTCAAAAACATGCCCCAATCGACGGCAACCATGATCCTTCTGATAAAAAGCGTGCAATGGTAAACATAGAAGTCTCAGATTCACTTTCAACGACGTGATACCCAGGCCACTCCACCTTTCCGCCGTTGACGCGCCGATTAATAATTTTTTTATGTTCACCCCTTTAATCTGTCTCTCTCTCTTATTAAGAAAACTTATTTTGTTCTAAATAACACGAAATTAAAAATTATAGGATCAGAGAGAATGTTCTGGATTTCTGGGTCTTCCATGGCCTTTGCTGCCTATCTTTCAGATCCTCCGGACTGATATCTCCCTTGTTGGTTTTATTTATCTGTTCTATACGTCTGCAATAGAAATCATCAAAAGACACTTCAGCACCAAGTCGAAACCATGAAGAAAAAGAATTATACGTCCACCATACCTTCGCACGCCGTCAGTCAGCTCTTGGTTGCTTGGATCATGCTTTAGGCCCTCTTGGTATGTCTCCAGAGCCTTATCATATTCCTTCATAAAGAACTGGATCGCACCTTTCCTTTTGTACCCCTTTGAGAAAGTCGGATCAAGTTCGATGCACGTTTCAGCATCTTTCAATCCTTCTGGCAAAGCACCCAACTTTGGGTAGCATGCAGCCCGGTTACTATACATCTGTCATCACCACCTCCATTAGAAAGTCTAACAATGTACTTCCTCTGCAAAACACTAAATGGAAGTGGATGGTCTTCACTTCACATAGATATTGATATTTACCCGTGGGTCTTTTGGATTTCTTCTCAAAGCTTCAGTATAATGCTTCACAGTTTCAGGATACTTCTGCTGCTTAAAATACTCATTGCCTGCATGTCAACAAAAAATTTTGCATCAACAACAACAAACCTAATACAACTCCATCTTATAAAAACCACTGCCCAATTGTCAGAACTTCAACAAAATCCAAACGGATTAGGGGTAAGTTACCAATTGTAGCTAGAAAAGCAGTTACCGCTGCAGCCACCATGCAGATAAATGAGTAAACGCAAAAGCCAGTAAGTACCAGAAAAAGAGGCACCCTGTTCCAAATTGTTGCACATTAACAAGATTGAAATTAGGCACATCCAAAAATAACCAAGTAGATTCCACACCCAGCTACATAAAACCTTGACAAGTAGAGCAGAAAATGCACTATGCACATCAGTAGAATGTAGTTGAAGTTGGTTAAATCTCGAAATCTATAGACCTCTCTCAAAGAATGTTAACTCAGTAGACCAAAATTGGGTTACACATGCACTGTAAGGATAACATGGACACTCACCAAGTATAGTTCCAGTGCAGCTAGTCAGATAAACAGCTGCTGCTCATCAAGGGTTGTTTCAGTAACAATGAGAATGAGGATTCTATTAAGAGATCTCCCAAATGAATGCTTATCATCAAGTTAGTACATGTGAAATTACAACAACATGTGTCTAGCAAGAAACACCCATCACTCAGTAATTAGTTAAGCTCCAAGTAGGATCAGCAGCTGCTGATGAAACTCATACAACGAGATCACTGCAAATCTTTTTTATTATCTCTCAGTTTTGTGGCTTGGCTAACCCCCACCCCCCACCCCCCCAAACCAACACACACACACACATGTTTTTGCCCTTTTTGGGCCCTGTCAATGAATTGCCTGTTCTAAGTGCTTTCAAAGAATAAAAAGACCGACCGGTGCCTATAATCTAAAGGTTTAGGGGGTTGAGAACTACTGGATCTTGATTCTATGATCAAGGTGCATTGAATTCAGAAAACCTGCACATGTGTCCATAGTGTAGGTGTAAAAGAGATGTATGTTAGCTCAAGAAATTTGATTGCGTGAGTTTCGCATCAAACATATGTTGTCAACCTATTTATCCTAATTTTGGTATGAAAACGAGTTGCCTAGCTCAGTTTGATGTTCTCGGATCCACATCTAAGTCATAGACCTACCAACTTGACCTGTGCATTCATAAGCAATTGAGCTTTTAGTAATTTTTTTGTTACTATTTGCATAAATAATTGAAGCCCAAGTTCTGGTAAGATCACACAGTTTATCATTAATTACTATAAAAAAGAACCAACCATGCAAATCAAATGCCATTGCACGTGTAAGAAATTTTCTTACTAGTACTTCCGCCTCATGTGTGTGTGTATATATATAAGTATGTTTATATAATGCATGTGTTCGTTGTGTGACAATGAGTGCAAATATATAATGTGAACCAACAAGGCAAAATCACACAATTACCGCAGAAGCAAAATTAGTAAACTAGAAGCCCTTATTAAATGTTACATAGTATCAAGGGAAGAAAAAAGAGATGAAACTACACAAAATTACAGAAATGGGTTAAGCAATTGATCAGGACAGTCAAACAATGCATACAGCAAATAGACCTTGAAAAATATTTACCTTTCTCTCGCTCCTCATCAGCTAATTTAGGATCAAAGTACTCCTGTTGTTCTAACTCCTTTGCTCTCTCTGCTTCATTGAGCTTCTTTAGTGTATCAGGGTTGCGGTGCTCAGTAAGGGCTTTCTGGAAAGTTTCAATAGCTGGCTCATAGTCCTTAGAGCATTTGGCAAGTTTGACCAAGGCTGTTCCTTTCCTTGTCAATGCTCTAGAGATCATTTTAAAGTCTGACCGAAGCTCTCTACCCCTTTCAACAGCTTTATCACAATCCTTGATGCATTCATCATGCTGAAACACAGTAGTAAATAGCTTTAACTCTAGTATAAACCAGAAAAAGAGGCACCCTAGCTACCTCAAAATGGCCACTAATATGGTATAACCATTCTGATCCAATTTTGATCGGCAGACCAAGAGCTTAGCCATTGATCATGAGTTCCCTTTTCCAAATTGTTGCACATTAACAAGATTGGAATTAGGCACATCCAAAAATAACCAAGTAGATTCCACACCCAGCTACATAAAACCTTGACAAGTAGAGCAGAAGATGCACTTTGCGCATCACTAGAAGTCAGTTAAATCTCGAAAACTATAGACCACTCTCAAAGAAGGTTAACTCAGTGCTGCTAATCAGACAAACAGCTTCTGCTCATCAAGCGGTTTTTTTGGTAACAACAAGAGCAAGGATTCCATTAAGAGATCTCCCAAATGAGTGCTTATCATCAAGTTAGTGCATGTGAAATTACAGTAACATGTGTCTAGCAAGAGACGTCCATCACTCAGTAATTAGTTATGATCCAAGTAGGATCAGCAGCAGCCGATGAAGCTCATACAGTGAGATCACTGCAAATCTTTTTTCTTCTTTTTTTATTAGCTTTCAGTTTTGTGGCTTGGATCTGCCAGCTGGTCCGACCAGTTTTCTTGGATTAAACAGTTTTTAAGAATGAAATAAATTTATAAAGGCCGTATAAATTCACTTTCTGAAGATAACTCCTTACTATTTCTAGCCAAAACCAAGGTTATGACTGACCCTCACCTTATCTAATCACCACCACCTTGAAAGGATTTGGAGAAAGACAAATTTCTAAAGCACCTGCCTTCGTGGACCTTCAGCGCCGACCCTCTGCAGCCTCCTTCACCAGATCCAACGATGCCAGTGACCGACGAAGCCAGTCAAATACCCCCAGTGCCACTGCAAAACCTCGTGCTGCCTCAAACTTAAGATGCAGAGAAAAACCACACCCTCTGCCGTTGCATCCGGACCTTCAATTAGCAAATCCAAGATGAAATTCTTTGCCACCAGCACTTTATCCTTTGCATAATCTAGAGTTTTTCTTTTCTTTTTCTTTGCCAATCATATCAAACACAGATAGCTCCACAAAAAGCTAGCTCTCATGAAAAACAATATTATCTTGAACTGGTAAACCCAAGCTGAACCCATTCATCAATATCTTCTTTGTACTCTCATCTAGTGTCTTTCCCTTTTTGAAAACTGTATCACATACTCTGTAAACCTCCTCTAACCTGTTCTCTTCACTTAGAATCAAAAGCAATCTGTTATAACTGAAACTACTTGGTACATAACCATGATCAATCAGCTCGTCAAAAAGATTGAGAGTGAAGTCACTAGGATTTTGACGCTCAAAGAAGCATTCAAGTAATTTACTGTATGAAGTCCTGTTGGGGATAAGGCCCCTCTTTTGCATACATTGTGAAACAGATAAAGCCTCCAGTTCTCTTCCTCCGGTGCAAAGACCCTTAATGAGCGAGTTATATGCACCTTTATCAGGAATACATCCACTTCTGTTCATCACATTGAATAGCTGAACTGCTTGATCAAAGTCACCAAATCTGTTGTGCCCATTAATGAGAATAGTGTAAGTGACTTGATTTGGCCAGCTACCATCTTTCAGCATCAACGCTAGAAGCTTGTATGCATCCTCCATCCTTTTCTCCCTACAAAATCCATTCATAATTGCATTATATATACGTATGTCAGGAGTCATATCAGAATCTATGATCATTTGCAGTATCTTTAGAGCGACATCAATGGACCCTTGAGAACTGAGAGAAAGAATGTCTTGCATTTCCATTGGAACTGCTGTCGTTCGAGGTAACAAACTGAAAAGCCTCTGTTTGGCTTTCTGGTATCTTCTAGTAATAAGAGGGTCTCTCACACGAGTACGTGTAATATTTCGGCAAAGCCCACTGATCAATGATCCATACGTTTGCAGCTGGGGCTCGATCTGATTTTCACCCATCAGATTGACCAAGTTGAAGGCAAAAATAATATCTCCTTTCCTACAGAATTGATTGATCAAAATAGTGTATAAAATAGTGTTCGGTAAAAACCCATCATCCAACATTTTCATAAGATATCGGCATCCCTTCTCAATCATGTTTTTCTTAATCAATCCATTTATAAGGGCACAATAAGTAGGCAAATTGGGTAGGAAACCATCCTCTACCATGGCATCGAATAGATTGCAAGCATCAATGGCTCTTCCATTTTTGGCATAGCCATTAATCAACGTTGTATATATGATCTCATCCGGCATAATCCCTGCTTCTAACATTCTCTTGAACATAAAATTTGCTTCCTGCAATCTTCTCTCATCACATAAAGTACTAATTATTGTATCATAAATAGCAACTGTAGGCTCTATTCTGCTCTCAATCATCTGATAGAATAAACTAAGAGCCAAATCTATGTTTCCATGTTTGCAGTAAGCATCAATTACAATTAAATAAGTTGCTGCGTCCGGGAAAGCCCCTCTGCTGCACATCAGACTCATCAATGACCCGGTATCCAAACTCGGGTTCTTCTCGAGAAAACATCTAAGTAATGCATTATATGTAGAAATTAGAGGCTTACAGCCATGGGCCACCATTCTATCTAGGAAAAGACATGCAATGTTGGCCTTCCCTTCTGCACAAAAGGCATTTATAAGAATATTGAACACCACCTTGGCAGGAACAACATTACTGCCCACTATTTGATTGAACAGGTAGTCAACTTCTTTCTGCGTGGTACCCGTCTCTGTGGAACAAGTCAATCTAGAAATCACTGATGAGTCTATATTACATCCATGCATGGCAATGGCCTTCAATACCTTGAGGGCTAAAATTGGCTCCTGATCTTTTTTGAATCTTTTAATTAGCCGTAGAAACATTAAATGGTCAGGAATCACACCACAATTAAGCATCTTATCAAACAGCTGGTCTGCCTCATTTAGCCTATTCTCTCTGCTGAGTGTAGAAATCAAAGTAGTGTAGCAATGGACATTGGGAACTAACTTACAACTGATCATGGTGTCAAAAAGTTCCAAAGCACAATCAAGCTTTCTATCCTTACAGTACCAAAACATCATGATAGAGTAAGTTACAACGTTAGGGTCAACCCCATTCTCCACCATCTGATGGAAAATTTCCCAACTGGAATCCACATTACCCAATCTGAGAAACCCATAAATCAAAGTGTTGTATACGTAGCTGTCAAGGCCACACCCTTTCTCTTGCATTCTTCGGAAAACTTTTATTGCCTTTTCCATCTTTCCTTCCTTACAATATCCATACATGAGGGAAGTGTACATAGGACGACTCGGAGCAAAACCATGTGAGTCCATTGTGCCACATAGGTTCTCTGCATCCTCAATTCTCCTAAGCATGCAGAAAGTATGGACCAGTGATTTGTATAAGTGGAGTGAAGGCTGAGTCCCAGTACTAACCATAACATTAAACACATAAACAGCCTCGTCCACTCTTCTCTCCGAACAAAGACCATCAATCAGATGATTATAAGTGGAGAAATCAGGAAGAATGCCAAGCTCAAACGTTTGGGAAAATATATCAATGGCTTGTGAGAATTGTTTAACCATGCAGAGCTCACATATCAAAAAATTGTACCCAGGTTTACAAGGCAAATAACCCATTTGGACAACTTGCTTCAAACACTTTTCTGCTTGAGTTAATTTCCCTGATTTACAATAACAAACTATCATACAGTTCAGTATAAAAGGATCAGGATCAATACCTCTATTAGTGATGGCATGAAAATAAAGCTCTTCAGCCCTTTGCGATTGACCAGTCCTCACAAGGGTATGCAATGCATTATAAGTGACAGAGTTGGGATCCAGACCATGGGAAGCCGCAAAACTGATGGTAGGAATCACATCAGGAAGAGAACAGTAACTGACAACACGTGCTATGACTTCATGTGCAGCAGAGAGGTTGCCTCGGGCAATCAAGCATTGTACAAGAGAAATGCAGCGCTCCCGGTGCTTGCTGGTAGAGGATTGTGAAGCATCAATTGGCAAAGGACAAGTAGTAGCAGTTTGGATTTTAGCCTTTTGGATAGAAGGCTTGGGGATAGAGCATAGGAGACAATATCTCTTTACTCCCATTTCAGGAACAAAAATAGTTCATTCCCAATTTCTTTTTTAGAAATGGATCTACTGGAAGCAAAATGAGAAGTTTAGAACGTCCAGAGGTTTAAAGCGCTTTAGATGTAGGACTCAGCCGATTATATAAGAAAATGGATTGAAGTGAATGTTGATATGGAATCTGATAAATCCCTCGATGCTGGTCACATTCTGTAACCATCTCCTGAAAAAAAAAAAAAAAAAAAAAAAAGAAGAAGAAGAGAGAAAATGAAGCAATCAGTAGCTTAAAAAGGATGACCGTCGCCAAATATGCAGTGAAATAGTAGCTTATAATCTTTGTTAGCCATTCAGACAGGTTTAAAAGCCAAAATTGTAGAAGCTGCTATGTTTGCTAAACAGAAGATAAAGAAGAGAAGTATAAAATCGTTCATGACCTAGTCGGTACAACATATTTCTCTCAACAGCTCGTCCCTCTTCTGAAGAAAATGGCAAAGAATAAAGCATCGTTAATGCCCCTGGTTGGAAATTTATATCCCAGGAAAAGCTAGAAATGTTTTTCCTAGGATATACATTTCCAAGAAACCTTCAGTATAAAATCCTATGTTTTACAAGGAATTTTACATGAAGAATTTTAAAGTTTCCTTATAGCTATTTAGTGCATTTTCCAAAGAAATAAATGAAAATTATTAATCAGTCTCATAAAATTAGCTGGAAAAAGGAAGATTTTGAGAAACTAATTGGTGGAAACTCATTTTGTAGCATAAGTCTGAAAATTAAACAGAATAAAGGACACCACAGAAATATAAAAAAGAGAGTAAATTAACGACTCTGCATAAAACATTGAATCTCAACAAATAAACAAGCTACCTGAAAATGAAACTGAGGAAAAAGAGTCCCATGGGAATGTCCAGTTAAAAAATTGTAAAGATGATAAAAGGAAGAAAAAAGAAGGAAGCAAGGCAAATGGGGTTGATTTGAAGGGAGGAAGGTGCTGCGATCCTTCACTTAGCAAAAAAAATGTTTAGCATGGGTCCCCAGTATCAAAGCAGTCTACATAGGAAGATGAGATTGTTGTGTCCATACTCTCCCATGAGCTCACTTACCACTGTTGTGGCTTATGCTGGGGATGTAACTGGATTCAGGCATTTCTACAAACAGTTATGGTTCCTTTCATAAACCAGCGGTTTGCTAAGATGGGACTTAAGTAAGCCAATGCTTTTTCAGAGTATAAGTGAACCAGTATTTCATCTAACCTGGAAAAGACAACAATATTTCATGGCGGATTCACTATTTTAAGATAATTTATTGGTCGTTTCAGCCACTTCTGGAATGGACGAAGACTAGGGGTAGCATCGACCCGAGCCGAGCCCAAACATGCCTATGTTCGACCCGAACTTGATTTAAATATTTCGAACTCGAGCTCGAGCCCAGTCCAGCCTCGAGCCTAAAATTGTTATCGAGCTTAAGACCAATAATTTTAACCGAGTTCGAGCCAAGCTCGAGCTTCAACATACATTAAAAAAAAAAACTTTTCAGCTTGGTTATATGATTGTATTCAATATCTTGGTATTTCAGATTAGGAGCTGCTATACTACATGCCAGTGGGGTAACAGAACTAGTTTGAGTATCTGCAGAAATGCAGCAAGCAATAGAAATGCAGGAAACTAGAAAACTTTACCTCTGACTATTACAGTATCCTCAGGGAAAACTAGGACTCTGCTTTAAAAACACTAAAACCTGAAATAGCCTCTCTCTCTCATATCAGTTGGGTAAGAATTTGAGGATGACAAACTCTTCAAACAATGAAGAACTAACCAAATATTATATTTAGAATTTTTTTTTTGCAAACTCAGGAGACAAAACTAACAGTTCTTACATGCTCAAGGCATCCCATATAAAAAACTTCAACCAGAATATAAATTTCTAGAATCCTTATGGAGACTAAATGTATTGGGTTATTGACCAAGTTCTTACTAGGACATTCCCAGATTCCAGAAAATGCAAATGAAATCCCCAAGTTATTTAGAAAATCACTTGGACCTTGCAAGAAGATTACTGAATGAGTAATACTGTAAACATAAGGTGGGCTAAATCACTTGAGTTGCCAACTAGTTACTGGACCATGGATATGAGGATGCGGTGTATATAAGACAATATATCTTATAGAGAACCTTCATAGACAAACTGTAAAATATTTTTGTTCTCTTGAACAAAGGTACCAACAACATGTATCAGGAGTTTGGTGTATAAGACTTCAGCCATCAGAAATAAGTAATAATAAGAGCTGAAGTTACAGAAATTTGGAGTTGATCACATGCTATACAAATATTTAAAACAACTCTAGATTCATCATTAATCTTCATGCATAAATGAAATAACAGTGTAAATAATCAGCTCATAAAATTTGTGTTAATAAAGAACAAAAATTTGCAGATGCATTTTACAAATTCTAGGAAAAGGGACTTACAACCCAAGATGGCATCAAAGGCCTACGGCTTGTGGCTTGCGTGATAAGGGAAACAGAAGACGTCCCTCAAAGCCCTTAGAACGATCCCTACGTTTACAAATTACCAGAAGCTCTTAGCTACTCTACCATAAAGGCTAAGTGGTCAGTAAACAGATACTTAGTAACTAAGATGTCTAAATAGCAAACTTTGCTGCAACAGGAGATTTCTTGCCAATTCTACCATCCAATCTCTTGTTTCTCATTCTAAAAGAAAGGTAGGACTCTCATCCAATGAAAAAACAAAGTTGTAGATCAAACAAGGTGCATTTGCCAATTCTCTTTATTGTTTTGCATACTCTACCATAATTAAACAAAGAAAGTTCTCAATTTTTTTTTCTCCTTTGATCCTCAACCATATGATATTGAGAATATATAGTGTTGATAGTTAACTATACAGGGTTTCCACAAATCCTTTAGCAAGCCAGCATGCACTCTTTATTTATCTTCATATTAAGTAAGGGCCTACAACACCATGAAAAAGAGTATATACTGGGCTCTAGAAGAGCCCTTCTCCTCCATCGTACAGAGGAATCTATAGTTTCTTACATGACAAACAGAAAGTTATTCATTCTCAGTGCCCTCTTACAACAGACTAACTTCTTCATGTTCAGAATTCAAGAAGCATGTTGTTGCTTTCACTTAAAGAAAAAACTTAATACTATAATCTTTCAATGGTTCTTGCTGAGTCACTACCACGTCCAATTCCTCCTCACGTTATTCAATTAACCCCAAAGAAGAGAATGAAGCTTCTTCCCAATAACAATGTTACTTAAATTAGTGCAAAAAAAAGAACTTCAGACCAAAACATTTCCAAAAGCCTTTCCAAGAATGAAGGAGCGCTGCTGAAACAAAGCGAGAGTTAGAGCTTTTGTATGGTTAGAACGGCGACGAAAACAAAAACAGAAGATTAAATAAAAATCGTACCTCCTTCCGTCGGACCGTCGCTTTCGTCTCGTCGGCGAGGAAGAACTTCGGATGAAGAAATTGAAGAGGAAGAAATAACAGAGGAAGAAATCGTAGACGAAGAAATCGAATAGTCCGAGACAGAGAGTAAGGAATCGAAGAGGGAGAGGGAAAACGAGGGATATGAAGACCAAAATCTCCCATTTCAGATGAATCCCCGTTGACGGACAGCGATTTTGATCAATAATCCACGATTTCCGTGAGAAAATCGCATGGAAATGGCAGAGACGGAATGGAAGAGAGTCCCGCGACGCGACTCTCTTCTCGGTCCCGAGACTCCCGAAATCCCAAATCCCCCGATCTCGAGCTCGGCTCGAATACCGAATCGAACCGAGCAGGCCCCGAGCCGAACTCGAGCTACTAACGAGCCGGTTCGCTTCGAAACCACCCTAAGTCGAAGACCCATACCAGAAAGTTGCCACGTGCATACAACAGTGCCTAATAGGCACATAATGCTCTTACTATTAAAAACTGAAGAAATAAATCAAATGTTTAGCATGGGTCCCCAGTATCAAAGCAGTCTACATAGGAAGAAGAGATTGGTGTGTCCATACTCTCCCATGAGCTCACTTACCACTGTTGTGGCTTACTCTGGGGATGTAACTTGATTCAGGCATTTCTACAAACAGTCATAGTTCCTTTCATAAACCAGCGGTTTGCTAAGATGGGACTCAAGTAAGACAATGCTTTTTCAGAGTATAAGTGAACCAGTATTTCATCTAACCTGAAACGCTCGCATTCTAATCAGCTAATTCGTGTTCTCAGCCAAAAACGACAGCCCCGTTAAAGATTGAAGGACGAATTGTTTAGGATTTCTTGTTCTAAGTTGAGAGCAACCGGGAACAGAAACATAGTGGCCAGTAAGATTACATCTCTACGAATACAGAATGGAAAAAGACTGAAGAAATTATTCTAGTAATCGCACGAACATAGATCCACCTTGGGAAATTACGAAATTATTTTCATTCTCTTCAAATTTCACTAATTACATTTATCTCTATTTTTGAGACTGAAGAGAAAGAACATGCCCATGTTATTCACTCTATTTAGGAGAAGCCAACTGAAATGAAACGATGATCAGAGAGGAATAAACAAAGAATGAATTCATTTCCTTTTGATGTTCATCTCTCTGACTCTTCTACCTATAAAGGTCCATTCGATTGATCAATCTGATCTCAGTCTCGGCGACAACGCTGGTAATAGTCTCCGTTGCCTTTGCTGCCTTTCTCTTCTCCCAGGAGGTCCATCCATTTTCATTTTATGAGGCAAAGTATGGATTTCCTAGTTGGTTGTCAGGTAATGAGAGACGGCTTCTTCAATTACCTTCACCTGCTTCTCGCGCGAACCTGGTGGTGGCGCAGGATGGGTCCGGCAACTTCAGGACCATCAGGGAAGCAATGGATGCAGTCGGAATGAGAAAAAAGGAGCGGGAGGATGGGTCCGGCAACTTCAGGACCATTCATCAGCTGCCATGGACCTTGAATTTTGAATAATTATGCCAATTTTTCGCAGCTGTAATGGTGTTCTTCCGGTGGCTTGGAGGTCTTCTTACGTAGACGAAAGAGTTTTGAATAACAACTGCTGCATTACCAAAGATGAAATCTACTGTATCGTAAATTTCAGTCCTTGTAAAATTGGTCGTGAGAGTGGGCGTACAGCGTATCTCGGTATCCTTCGTATCCGCATTGATAGAAGACCGCTTGATCCATTGCTTCCCGCTCCTTTTTCTCATTCCAGCTGCATCCATTGCTTCCCTGATGGTCCTGAAGTTGGCGGACTCATCCTGCGCCACCACCAGGTTTACGCGAGAAGCAGGTGAAGCTAATTGAAGAAGCCGTCTCTCATTACGTGACACCCAACTAGGAAATCATACTTTGCCTCATAAAATGAAAATGCAGGGACCTCGTGGGAGAAGATAGTACGAGGTAACAGAAAGGCAGCAAAGACAAGGGAAACTATGACCTGACCAGCTTTGTCGGCGAGACTGAGATCAGATTGATATATCGAAGGAACCTTTATAGGTAGAATAGGAGAAGAGTAGGTAGAATAGGAGAAGAGTAGAGAGAGATGAACATCAAAAGGAAATGAATTCATTCTTGGTTGTCCACACAAACCCCGTTACCCACCAAACTCATTACATACATCTCTTGCCCACATAACTTCTAACCAAAATCTGTTCATGTGACCTATTTCTTTCAAACTTCACGTTGCATGACGAAAGAATAACATGAAAGGCAGATTACTAGGTGAGGAATCAAACGAAGGAAAGAACTCCCTTCACCCTCGGACCTGAAATTCCTACCACATGATACTTGATAGACAACTTTGCAAGGTATCTAGTAAACCCAAATAACATGAGAAAATCTGTTTCGTACAGTAGGCTTTCACTGTTTCCCCTCTGAATCACATCAAGCATTACGTAATATCGACCACAATGATTGATCAAACCTCGTTTTAGCTCCGTGAAACTGGGGACCATATTCTGGTAAAAAAACGATAGTGAAGGAAGAGCCTTTCGAATTTCCACCAACGTACAGAAAAAAACACTCTTACAAGGAAGAAATCAGATACTGTTGAAAAGGTCAAATCATTAAATCAACCAAGATCCCACGAATAATGTGTATAGTTCACCATTGCACTCCAAAATTTCAAATTTCAAAGATCATGTGTTGTCTAAATACACTCGTCTAGGCAAGGAACACTATGATTTTCTAGAATTCCGTCCTATCTAAGCTGGACTATCCCTGCACTCACCAACTTCTGAATCTTGTGCATCACCTCAGGATTCTTGAGATGTTTCTGTGCGGACTTGGGGTTCTCCTGGAAGTCTACTAATACCTGCCACATCAAAAAAAATTTAGCACAGAAACATTTCTTATTCTTTTATTAAGAACAAAAAAAAAAAAAACTAGTAGCACATAATCGATATAAGCAGTCCTTAATGGCCAACACTGAACCTGAGAAAAGAGACTATCGCTCACCCCATATACATACCTGTCTCATTATAGGATCAGAGAGAATGTTCTGGATTTCAGGGTCTTGCATGGCCTTTGCCTGCCTTTCTTTCAGATCCTCCGGACTGATATCTCCCCTGTTGGTTTTATTTATCTGTTGTATACATCTGCAATAGAAATCATCAAAAGACACATCAGCATCGAGTCGAAACCATGAAGAAAAAGAATTATGCATCCACCATACCTTCGCACACCGTCAGTCAGCTCTTGGTTGCTTGGATCATGCTTTAGGCCCTCTTGGTATGTCTCCAGGGCCTTATCATATTCCTTCATAAAGAACTGGATCGCACCTTTCCTTGTGTACCCCTTCGAGAAAGTTGGATCAAGTTCAATGCACGTTTCAGCATCTTTCAATCCTTCTGGCAAAGCACCCAACTTTGTGTAGCATGCAGCCCGGTTACTATACACCTGTCATCAGCACCTCCATTAGAAAGTCTAACAATGTAATTCCTCTGCAAAACACTAAATGGAAGTGGATGGTCTTCACTTCACAGGGCGAATTGACAGAGACATTAAATAGATATTGATATTTACCCGTGTGTCTTTTGGATTTCTTCTCAAAGCTTCAGTATAATGCTTCACAGCTTCAGGATACTTCTGCTGCTTAAAATATTCATTGCCTGCATGTCAACAAATTTTTTTACATCAACAACAACAAGCCTAATACAACTCACATCTTTTAAAAACCACTGCCCAATTGTCAGAACTTCAACAAAATCCAAACGGATTAGGGGTAAGTGACTAATTGTAGCTAGAAAAGCAGCTACCGCTGTAAATGAGTAAACGCAAAATTTGGCCACTAATATGGTATAAGCATTCTGATCCAATTTTGATCGGCAGACCAAGAGCTTAGCCATTGATCATGACTTCCCTATTCCAAATTGTTGCACATTAACAAGATAGGAATTAGGCACATCCAAAAATAACCAAGTAGATTCCACACCCAGCTACATAAAACCTTGACAAGTAGAGCAGAAAATGCAGCATGCGCATCAGTAGAATGTAGTTGAAGTTGGTTAAATCTCGAAATCTATAGACCTCTAGACCAAAATGGGGGTACACATGCACTGTAAGGATAACATGGACACTCACAAAGTATAGTTCCAGTGCTGCTAGTCGGATAAACAGCTGCTGCTCTTCAAGGGTTTTTTCAGTAACAATGAGAACGAGGATTCTATTAAGAGATCTCCCAAATGAGTGCTTATCATCAAGTTAGTACATGTGAAATTACAACAACATGTGTCTAGCAAGAAACATCCATCACTTGGTAATTAGTTAAGCTCCAAGTAGGATCAGCAGCTGCTGAAGAAACTCATACAGCGAGATCACTGCAAATCTTTTCTATAATCTCTCAGTTTGAGCCCCCACCCAAAACCAACACACACACACACACATATATGTTTTTGCCCTGTCAATGAATTGCCTGTTCTAAGTGCTTTCAAAGAATAAAAAGATCGACTGGTGCCTATAATCTAGAGGTTTGGGGGGTTGAGAATTGCTGGATCTTGATTCTATGATCAAGGTGCATTGAATTCAGAAAACCTGCACATGTATCCATAGTGTAGGTGTAAAAGAGATGTATGTTAGCTCAAGAAATTTGATTGCGTGAGTTTCACATCAAACATATGTTGTCAACCTATTTATCCTAATTTTGGCATGAAAACGAATTGCCAAGCTCAGTTTGATGTTCTCGGATCCACATCTAAGTCATAGACCTACCAACTTGAGCTGTGCATTCATAAGCAATTGAGCTTTTAGTAATTTTTTTGTTACTATTTGAATAAATAATTGAAGCCCAAGTTCTGGTAAGATCACTCAGTTTACCATTAATTACTATAAAAAAGAACCAACCATGCAAATCAAATGCCAGTGCACGTGTAAGAAATTTTCTTACTAGTACTTCCACCTCACGTGTGTGTGTGTATATATAAGTATGTCTATATAATGCGTGTGTTCGTTGTGTGATGATGAGTGCAAATATATAATGTGAACCAACAAGTAGAAGCCCTTATTAAACGTTACATAGTATAAAGGAAAGAAAAAAGAGATGAAACCACACAAAATTGCAGAAATGGGTTAAGCAATTGATCAGGACAGTCAAACAATGCATACAGCAAATAGACCTTGAAAAATATTTACCTTTCTCTCGCTCCTCATCAGCTAATTTAGGATCAAAGTACTCCTGTTGTTCTAACTCCTTCTTTGCTCTCTCTGCTTCATTGAGCTTCTTTAGTGTATCAGGGTTGCGGTGCTCAGTAAGGGCTTTCTGGAAAGTTTCAATAGCTGGCTCATAGTCCTTAGAGCATTTGGCAAGTTTGACCAAGGCTGTTCCTTTCCTTGTCAATGCTCTAGAGATCATTTTAAAGTCTAACCGAAGCTCTCTACCCCTTTCAACAGCTTTATCACAATCCTTGATGCATTCATCATGCTGAAACACACAAGTAAATAACATTAACTCTAGTATAAACAGTACCAAAAGATGTTATCAACACAAGACCCCCTTTTTTTTAAAAAGCATACAAGGATAACTTTGAACAGAACTAACACATATTGCACATTCCTCTATCTCGTAACTTCCTGATAGGAATGCAACCATCCATAAAAGAAGAGCTTTATGCATAATTTCATATCGTCAATGCACATAGGATTGTAACAAAAATTTATAATTGTTATAAAAGTTGATCATTTTCATGATACACCTTTTTGAACTCAGTCACTGTCTTCCTTGAGAAGAAAATTCTAATCCACAATCAGTGTTAGAGGTCTTATACAACATGGATACTGTTATGATATACAAGTAGGTAAAAATTTAAGTCAGAAACAATCTTTCATTTTATGAGTTACTCATTTGTCTACTTCTGATTTTCTCCATCATTCTTCTCTCTCTCTTCCCCTTAAACCTTTTCTTTCCTTCTTATTGCCTTATCCACATCACCCCTATCAGTTCTTTCATCCTCATCCCTCCCATTTGTTCAACTCTGCTAGATGTATGGGTGTAACAGAATGACTATAAGCTCATGGTCAGCCAGCTGTGAAGGATGGATAACCAATAGGGCAGTCGATACAAGATAAAAAAAATGGAGAAAGAAGGGTACAACTTGCAAGAAAGACAACAGGAGGAAAATTCTAGATTTTCTGCTGACAAGCTTATCGACATAGCATGTCAGGCAAGTGTTACTTCAACCAGCCTTCTTATGTGTAAATTTTTTTGGGCTTATTCACAATGAGATATTATTACAGCTCCCAATGTTTTGTTCTCTGTCCCTCCGTTTGGCATGGCCCGGTTGGTAACAACTGTAAGCAGTATGTGCATAAAAAAATATAAAAAAAGATAAAAACCTACTGTAAGTAGCATGTTTGATATCTGAGAAACTGTATTTGTTTACCACTATACCAATCATTATTACTCAACCTCGAAAGATAGCCCCCCTCCCCAACGTCAGATCATATAAACCAAGAAATCACATTATAGTGTACAAAATAAAACCCATTGGGAAAAAATATTGACTTTGCATCACTCTTAGCTTGAGAGAATCATCTGCTCTCCATTCAAATTTTTTTAAGTATGCAGCGACTAGTATCAAGACGGACACTGGCAGCCTCAATCCAGAAAAACAAGCAACGGTGTTGTGGAGATTATTGACAAAGAGCAACAAGCAGTGTAACAATGATCACCAGAAACATCACTAATAATTCTCATAGGGAAATAATAGATTTTTCTTTCGACAAGAGCATCCAATTCCAATAAATTTTTTGAAAGAAAGGAGAAAAAATTTACCTTCCCCATTTCCAAGTAAACTGCCGCCCTGTTAGTGAGAAAGGAGATATCCCCATCGTCCAACTCCAAAGCCTTCGTGTAATGCTGAATTGCTGCCTCAAAGTCCTTCTTCTTATATGCCAAGTTTCCGGCTTCCTTCTCTTTCTGAGCAGTAGCCTTCCTCACCCTAGTATCCTTCTCCTCCTCGGATATGCCCATAGGCTCCGGCTCAGGTTCAGGTTCCTTGGGCTTCTCCGGCTCCTTTTCCGGTTTCCTCGCTTCAGGAGGCATCACTTCCGACATCGGCACATCCCTCTCCATCTCCTCGGGCGCCGCCGTCTTCATCTTAACATTCAGCAAAACCCCCAATACCTGCATCATCCTCTGGTCCTGCAAGTACTTGTTCAAATTGTTAGGGTTTCGCTGTAAATCCTGTATCATCATCAGAAAATCCGGTTGCTGCAAGTAAGCCCGAGTGGCGGGATCGGCAGTAAGTTTGGCCCAAACATCCGGCCCTTGGAACATATTACCAAACGAATCAGACGGAGGGGTGCTGGCCCGGGCGGCGGCCGACTGCGCATCGGCAAGGCCAGATTTAAGCGCCTCGTTGTTGGGGTCGAGCTCGAGACCCTTATTGTAGGAAGAAACAGCCTCCTCGTAGTTACCAAGGCCGAGGTGAGCAGCTCCGAGACGGCTGTACCCTTTGGACCAGTCAGGCTTCAACTGAACAGTCTTCTGCGCATCCGTTAGCGCTTCGGAGTACTTGTGCAGTGACGCATAAGCAGCAGAGCGGTTGGAGTAGAGGATGTGATTAGAGGGCGCCAGATCAATGGCCTCCGTGAAGAATCGCACGGCGTCGTCGAACTTGCCTGCGGAGAATGCAGCGTTACCTTTGGCTTTCGCCTCGTCAGCCATTGACGTTCCGGCGAATCAACGATCTATTATCCCGGCTTACGAGCAAGAAACGAATTCGAGAAGAAGGTAGGAAAAGAGTGATGACGACGTGAAGCGAGCAGCCCGCGAGGTTTATGTAGAATCGTGAAAAAGCTATGAATGACGCCTACTAGAGACTTCCATCCGAGAGTCAGGTTCTAGAAACCATGAATTTGAGTAATGCATTATCAAAGTTGAATTGCCTAATTAGATGCAAAACAATCATGATACACAGTTAATAGGATTTATGTTAATCACTAAATTCGTTTTAGGAAAAAAGAAGTGACCAGGAGAAGCAATTAAATAAAAGAATTTTTTTATTTTTAATAAATTCTTCATACACTTTACATAAAATTACACTACAGGGAGTTAGTCCACGTAGAATGAATTCCCCCTGTATTTACCTAGTTCATAAAAAACATGGCGTTAGTGTAAAAAGACTTAAATTGAAGTGAGATTACACCATTTCATTCGCTCGGGCAAAAACAGGGAAAAATTATTTCCTACCTATTTTGCGAATCATCAGCTTTAAACCATTAGTTTTTCATTTTTGTGTTAATATATTATTAATTAATAATATGTAAAATATATATTATGTTATTGATAAATTAATATATTTATTTATTTATTATGTATTTTTTATTTTGTATTAAAATAGTGAGTTTTAATGTTAAACTATATCTTATGTTATTAAAAAATTATTTATTTATTTATTATATTCACTTATGTTATTTTTAACTTTTTTTTATTTTAAATAATTTATTCTACTCACACGTAATTAGTATATTAATTTATAATAAATTGTAACCATTGATTGGTTTAATTATCCAATTTTTATAATTAATTAAACCATTAGGTTTATTTATTATATTCTCTTGTGTTATTTTTTAATTTTTTTATTAATTTTATATAATTTATTCTAGTCACAAGTAATTATTATTTTAATTTATAATAAATTATAATCATTAAGTAACATAATATTTTTTTATTAATTAAAATATTAATATATTATAATACTACACATTAAATCACTTATAAATAATAACCACTTTTATTTTGTTAATTATATGTTTAGATATATATTCTATTTAAGTATATTATAAAAGATTACTCTGCTATTATCATATTTTTCATTTGGGGCACTAATACTAGAATCTGTTGTCCATCCCCTTTGAACTCGTCTAACACTCAAAAGTTAAATCAATTTATTTTACTTTATTAATTCAATTATTTCCTTCCGTTCAAGTTCTCGGTGGACTAAACCCCCTAAAATACAGAAAAATACATTTTTTTTGGAAAGCAGACGCAGCATTACGGCTCTGCCTCCGGTTCAAGGGGGAACGACGAAGTCTATGCATCCGTCACCCAACAACTCTTGTACTCAGGAAATCGCTAGGTCTACAATGGCGGAAGAAATCACAAAGGAAGTAAAGGACGAAGACGAACTTGAAACCAAAGAGCGAGTTCTCCAGAAACATTTCCTCCAAGAATGGAAGGTCGTCAAATCTATTCTTGACGACATCGTCGCCAATGGCGGCGTCACGGATCTGTCATCCGTGGGCAAGATCCGTTTCGTTGTAAGTGTAGTTTCCTTGCTTTGTCATCAATTACGTATTTCAGAATAGGTGTTTCTTCATGTGGACGGGTTTCTCAGTTGGGGCGTGGGTAATAGAGTTGATGAACTGATAAAAAGAATTGCTTGTTGGAAGGCCATGGTATTTGTTTATTGAAAGTGATTAGCTTTGATTTTCAGAATGCTCATTTGTTACTGTGCAGATGGATAAGTATCAGGAACAGGGCCAACTGATAGAGCCGTTCCTCGAGATAATGGTTGCTCCAATAATGCAGTTAATCCGCACCAAAACAATTGAACTGGGTGCTTCTGACGAAGTTCTCGAGATAATCAGGCCCTTGTGTATTATTATCTATTCACTGGTGACAGTCTGTGGCCACAAGACGGTTACTAAGTTCTTTCCGCATCAAGTTTCGGATTTGGAACTTGCCGTATCTCTGTTGGAGAAATGCCATGATACGACTGCTAAGACCTCGTTGCGGCAGGAAAGTACTGGAGAAATGGAGACGAAATGCGTTATACTTTTGTGGCTTTCCATACTCGTTTTGATTCCGTTCGATATCTCTTCTGTGGATACTAGTATTGCTACTGCTGGTTCCTATGATGGGGGGCTAGAACCGTCTCCATTGGTTGTGCGGTTACTAAGTTTCTGCAAGGATTACCTATCAAACGCAGGCCCCATGCGGAGAATGTCTGGGCTGTTGCTGTCGAGGCTTCTAACACGTCCGGACATGTCGAAGGCCTTTAGCAGGTTTCACTACTAGAAATGCGTACTTTTCATTCTCTTCTTTGTCATATTGCTTTCTGTTACAAGGTGTAATAGTGCAAACTACATAACTGGGTAATGATTTCGTTTCTCGTCTCGTGTAGAGGCTTCCACACTCAATCATATTTCAGCAGAACTACTGAATTTTTCCCTTTGCCTCCGTCCTCTTTCACTTGACACCTTTTCTTCACTGGTTAAATACTCAGTTGACAGAGAGCCATATGTGTTAGTTGCTCCTACCAATAGCAAAATATGATTAATTGAAGTAAACAGCTTCGTTATTTAATTTCATCTGGAAGCAAATAAGGTAATAGTAAAGCAAAGATGAAAAAGCTGATTCAGATACTATCAATGCAGTGGAAATGATCAAATCTTATCTTTGTCAATCTTAAGAATAAGCAACTTTAGGTGAATGCAGGGACTGCATGTTGGCCATAAGTCAATGATAATGCAAAGTTAAGTTCTTTGTTTGTTTGTGTTTTCTTTTTCTATTCTATATTATTGTTCAAATACTGCTTATGCTCTAGATGATTTTATTTATTTATGTAATCAAACACTGCAATCTGTAACCTTTAAAAGTACCTTCTTTTATTTTATATCATTAATGTCATAGGGCATGTCCATGGTGATGGATCACCCCATATTTTAGGTTGGATACCCTAAATATTTAAAATGTTGCCTTCTGTGGCCTGATAGAACAACAATGAGTTGTCTTGTACCTTGGCTCTTTTGAACCCTCTTAATGAATGCTTTTGCTCATAATTTTCGAAAAGAATTCTCACGATTCTAGTTTTGCATGTAGCATTCAGTTCAACAGTTATTTTGTTGAAACATTTCTTCCTTCCCTACATGATTGTTTATATGTGCAGTAGCTTTCATTAGAATTTAGGCATTCATTTTGATGTCTGAGCTTACATTTGGCCCCTTTTGGAATCTTCCTCAGCTTTATTGAATGGACACATGAAGTTCTATCTTCTGTAACAGATGATGTAGTGGACCACTTTCGACTTCTTGGTGTTGTGGAAGCATTGGCTGCAATTTATAAGGTTTGTTGCTATTTCAGTCCTGTTTTTGTACTGTTCAAGTTGAACATATTCGTCTGTTAGACTGGTTGAATAAATCTTATTATTTCTGTTACCTGTGCTTGTAGTATCTTGTCCTTAGGTAGCAGCTTTGTCTTTTTAATGCAGGTTGGAAGTCGAAACATTCTACTTGATGTGGTGCCCACTACTTGGAGTGATACCTCCACATTGATGAAATCTACCGTAGCAACTAGGAGTTCATTGCTTCGCAAATTTGTAGTGAAGTTAATCCAACGCATTGGGCTTACTTGCTTACCACATCGACCCCCCTCATGGCAATATGTGGTTAGGGTCAGTCTTCTAATTTATTTCACTTGTACATTTTTCTTCCAATTTTTGGTTGATTTCCCACCCTGTTTGCCCCTTTTTTTTTTATTCTCTAACCATATTAGCATCATGATCTTCTTAAACATGCATGCTTTTTTTTATATTCTTCATAATTCTATTTAAATAAATATTCTTCATAATTCATTTCATGTAACCAAATCTCGCTGAATTGTTTTATGATGTAGGGGAAGAACACCAGACTTGGAGAAAATATTTCATGCAACAGCAGTCAAGATGACAACACCCCAAATGATCTAGAAATTGCAAAATTCAAGGAAGAAGAAGATATGGACATCCCTGAAATCATTGAGGAAATAATTGAGCTTCTCTTGTCTAGTTTGAGAGATAGGGTATGAGTATGATTATGTTGCTCTGAATTTTCTTTTGAAGGAGTTGCTTGTAGGCCTGTGTCTCTCTCGCTCTCCCTCTTTTTCTCTCTGTGTTTATATAGTAGCTGTCAACACCCAGAGTATATGGGGTTAGATGGGTCTATGCTGTTCATGGCTGTAGTTTCTGTAAGGCAGAAATATGCAGTTTTTGAACAAAACACGTTCGCTCAAATGTTCCCATAATTACATGCAGTAAGCTCCATATACCATCTTGGTTTTGAGCAAACAATATAAAAGTCATAAATACTCACGGTTGTCGAGTAAAGCAGTGATGTAGATATAACTTTTTAAATGAATGTTCTAGACTTATTTGGCCTTTTATTTTTAACTTTACATTCAAATAACTTTATTTGACAGCACAGGACACAGTTGTACGATGGTCAGCAGCAAAAGGTGTAGGACGCATCACAGCACGTTTAACATCATCCCTTGCTGATGAAGTCTTGTCTTCCATTTTGGAACTTTACTCACCAGGCGAGGTTTGATGCAGCTACCCATGACAACCATTTACTACCTTATTTTTGGTATCAATAGTCAATGCAGCTGGACACATATCATGGTTTTACAGGGTGATGGCTCATGGCATGGAGCTTGCTTAGCTTTAGCTGAGCTGGCTCGTCGGGGATTGCTTTTACCTTCTAGTCTTCCAAATGTTGTTCCTGTCATTATAAAGGTAAGGGTGCCTTTTTCCCTAGAGACTGGGATTTGACCTCAAAAAGTAATAAAAAGTATTGTGTTCACTGAATTTCTATCAATATTTCCCGCTATTTAACAGTCTTTTTTCCACCATCTTTGTTATTTGGTTTTCACTTGTAATACCTGATAGGTATAACCAAAGGAACTGCTTTTGCTCAAGTTTTTCTTTTCTTTTATCATTTAGGACAGCATATCCAATTTTCCTGGTTATATTTGAAAAGAGTAAGGAGAGAGAGATGGAGAGATGGAGAGAGAGAATGAGAGAGAGAGAGTGGAGAAGAAAGAGCTCCAAGAATAGAGCTGTGTTGGGGTTCGTGCACGACCGCCAACCTATTTATTAAAGAGTTTTGAGTAGAATTACAAATATACCCTCACTTAAGTGAAACTCTAATCACCTTATATCTCCCATTCTACATGTTCTATATACATGAAAATTGAACTATATACATAATTCAACATAAGGAACAAGATCACATCAAGACACATGAATAAAGATAAAGGGAAATGACCAAAATGCTACACTCCCCCTCAAGTTGAAGTGTATGTATCAAAGAGTCCCAACTTGCCCCAGAAGTTAAAAAATTCACGCTTCCCCAGCGCTTTAGTGAAGACATCACCGAGTGATTACCAGACCAAACATATGGGGTTGTCACCTCCTTCTTCATCACTGTCTCCCGAATGCAATGACAATCTACCTTATGTAATTCATTATCTCATGAAACACCGGATTGCTAGCAATAAAGATTGTTGCCTGGTTATTACAATTCATAGTCATAGGATCCTTTTGATAGAAGCCTAAATCCTGGGCAACAAATTTCACCCACATTAACTCACTTACAGTGTGGGTCATTGTTCTGTATTCAACTTTTGCACTATACTGAGCAACCACATTCTGTTTCTTACTCTTCCAGTTGATTAAGTTTCTTCCCAGAAATACACAGTACCCAATAGTTGATTTTCGGTCAAGCTTGGAGCCTGCATAATCAACGTTAGAGAAAACCAATCCTCAAATGATCATTAGGTCTAAAGAGAAGACCTTTTCCTAGTGCTGCTTTCAAATATCTTAAAATTCTCTGTCTAGCCTCTAGATGAATTTTATGCGGATGCTCCATGAACTAATTGCAAATGAGATATTTGGTCTAGTAATTGTAGCATATATGAGTTTGTCTACTAATCTCTGATACATTGTTTTATCTTTAAATTCTGGATTTTGATCATCATGGAGATCATATCCTACCTCCATAGGTGTATCAGTTGATTTAGCTCTCAAAAGTCCATACTCTTGAAGCATGTTAGTGACATAATTCCACTAGGTCGAATCAGCTCCCTTGTTTCTTGCAACTTCAATAGCCAAAAAATATTTTAGTTGACCCAAATCTTTAGTCTAAAAGTGATTAGCCAAGTGTGATTTTAATTTCTTCAATGCCTTATATCTCCTTGATAAGATGATATCATCTATGTACACCAATAAGACAATAATCCCATATGATCTCTTCATAATAAACAATAAATGATCACAATGACTTCTAAGAAATCCAAGTACATCTACTAAAATCATCCATGAACAAAATAGAATACCTATGACCGAATTGACTAGTCATAGGACAAGGATTCCAGACATCTGAGTGGACAAACTCAAATATTTTAGTTGCCTGATGAGATGAAACTGGAAAAGAACTATGGTGATGCTTGCCTAGTTGACATGACTCGCATTGAAAAGTAATGCTGGAAGGAAGTTTTGGAACTACTTGAATCAGTTTTGTAGTTGACGGATGACTTAGTCTATGATGCCACTGTAGAAGTGAGTCAGTTGTGTGTAGCGCATGTAGTGTTATCTTGTTTGTGGCCATCCAAATAATACAATCCCCTTCTCTTACGAGCGGAACCAATCATCTTTCTCGTCATGAGATCTTGAAAAACTCAATGAGTAGGGTATAAGGTTAAAGAGCAATTCATGGACTTAGCAACTTGACCGATGGACAACAAATTCAAATGAAATTTGGGAAATGTAGATTGAGGTGAAAGAAAAGAAGTAGACGTGACATTTCCCACTCTTTGTATTAGTGAAATTGATCCATCAACAAGATTAACATGCTTAACAAGGAGAGACTCTTTTAAGTCAGAAAATAAGGAAGACATACCTAACATGTGTTTTGTAGCTCCGGAATCAAGTACCCAAGATAGGGAATGAGACAAAGTAAAAACAAACATACCTGTGAGAGGAGTAGTATAAGCCAAGGATGCAAAAGGAATGGAGAGTTGTGCCATATGCTATGAAATCTGTTGCTGCTGCTGAATTTATTGCTACAATTCATCTGTGGCACCAGCTGAGACAGGTGTTGTAATTTCGGGCACAGGGACAATACCCTTGTGTGTAGTAGCGTGTGCCCATGCAGGCTTCCCAAACATTATCCAACATCTGTCCGAGTAATGATTAGTGTGTTCACAATTAACACACTTTCTTTTAGATTTGCCATCCACTCGGCCTCGGCCCTACCATGAACCATCTCTACCTCTGCCTTTGCCAGTCCCTGTGCATTCCCTGGATGACTCAATGGAACCAGATGCTGCAACTGATGTATTAAGGGTAGTGGTTTCACCCACTTTAGCATCTTTCCCTACTTTAGACACAATTGTCTTTTCAACTCTCATTACCCTATTAAAGATAGTAGGGAAGTTAGGTATTTCATAATAGGCTAGGACTTGTGCCTTTATATTATCAAATTCAGCACCCAAACCATCAAGGAATTTCGCCAGTAGGAGCTGACTTTGTTGATTCATGAGTTCCTATTCATTTGTAGTAAATGGATGATAAACATCGATTTCTTGCCAAATACTAAAAAAAAAAACTATAGTATTCCGTCATTGTCTTGTTACCTCGCTTCAAACCGAAGAAGTCTGTATATAATTCATATACCTTGGAAGATTGCTCTCTTGAGCATATAAAGCTTCTAGAGATAACCACAGTTTTGGCAGTTTTAAAATTCATAACCTGACTCTTAAGAGAAGAGTACATGCTATTGACAATCCAAGTTATTACTTGGCTGTCTTCTGCTTCCCAATCATCATCTTGAGGGATAGGAGGATTATCCCTAATAAATTTCAGTTTCTTCCTGCCTTTTAAATATGTTCAAACAAACTTGGACCAAGTAAGATAATTATAACCATTCAATTTTTCTGAAATGACCATTTCAAAAAAAAAATAAAAAAATTCTGAAGTGATAGTGATAATATTTTTCCCATCAGAACTATAAGTTTCTTTAGACAGAGTGTAAATTTCACCAGAATCAGCCATAACGAGTATATAGAAACACCAAATAGTTCAAATAAACCTTCTACTAAATTCAATATGATCTGCTTAGGTGGTCCCACCACATGGAAGTAGGGTTAGGGCAGTTACTATGATGTGTGCAGATAAAAAAATACCAGAATTCCTGATCAAATAGTGCAAAAGATCATCAAATAGGACGGACATCAGCAGATGCTGAGGATGATGCCAGCTCAGGTAAGTTGGGAGTTGGCGTATTTCTCAAGATCAGCATAAAAAACCCTTTTGGGATGAAAATGATTTATTAAGATCTGTTCTAGTAAAACAACAAAACTAGTAACCCTAAGGTTATGGCAAAGAGAAAAAAAGAAAGCCAGAAAACCTGAAAAAGATCATTTTTTTATGTAGACGTCTGCTTCAAAGAGATGAAAATGATTTATTGCTATGATACCATGAAAAAAGTAAGAAGACGAAGGGAGAGAATGAGAGAGAGAGAGAGAGTGGAGAAGAAAGCTGCATTGGGGGTCGTGCACGACACCCGACCTATTTATTAAAGAAATTTGAGTAGAATTAGAAATATACCCTCACTTAAGTGAAACCCTAATCTCCTTATATCTCCCATTTGAAAATTTGAACCATAGACATAATTCAATATAAGGAACAATATTACATCAAGACATATGAATAAAGATAAAGGGAAATGACCAAAATACCATTGTACTTTTTTTCAACGATATATTTTATTTATGAAGATCATTTTATAAGTTAGACCTGTTATTTACTGTCAATTCATTTTCCTTAGGCGCTTCATTATGATGTTCGAAGGGGCCCACATAGTGTTGGGTCCCATGTACGTGATGCTGCAGCATATGTATGTTGGGCATTTGGTCGGGCATATTCGCATTCAGATATGAAAAGTGTCTTGGAACAGCTTGTGCCACATCTTCTGACAGTTGCATGTTATGACCGGGAGGTTCTAATTTCCTCTTACACTACCAACTTTTACTCTTTATTTAGCTTAGAGATGTATTTAGTTAAAATTTTCTTAATTAAGCTCAATGAAAATAAAAACCATATTTTGCAGGTTAACTGTAGGAGAGCTGCAGCAGCTGCTTTTCAAGAGAATGTAGGAAGACAGGGGAACTTTCCACATGGGATTGACATAGTGAATACTGCAGATTATTTTTCCCTCTCCTCCCGAGTGAACTCATATATTAATGTTGCTGTTGCCATTGCACAGTACAAAGTGTTTCTTCGTCCTTTTGTGGAAGTTCTGGTGTCCAATAAAATTTGCCACTGGGTATGACAATTCTATATATGGTGCAATTGTATCATTATTTTTCTGTCAGCTGGCATTTGTCTTGGATATTGTCTGACATCTGGACCTATGGCACCTTGATAGTTTCTCATATTTGTGGATCTATACAATTAAATAGTTTAAGGAAAATGTTCAAAATGCACTCTCAATGGTACACGATGTTCCATGGCTTGAAATGACTGTTAAATTAACTTGTCCAGGTTGAGGCTTAGCTACTTTTTCCTGCTCTTCTGTGCTGGTCTTACTAACTAATCCTTAATGACCTAGGACCAAGGCTTGAGAGAGCTGGCTGCGCAGGCTATTTCTGCTCTTGCAAATTATGATGTTGAGTACTTTGCTGATGCTGTTCTCGAGAGATTAGTTCCGTGCACCCTCTCTTCTGATTTATGCATGCGTCATGGGGCTACCCTTGCTGCAGGGGAACTCGTTTTGGCTCTCCATAAATGTGGCCATATCTTATCTATAGGTTGGTAATATCTGTTACTGTTTTATGACATACCCTTGGTTTGGGATGAAAAATAATAGTAGTTGGATACTGTAATCTAATCTTTTGATTACATTCTCCATCATTTCTAGTTATTTCATCAGTAACTAGATTTTTTAAGATAGTGTCGTTCTCTTTGTGCAAAAACAAAAAAAGGAAAAATATTTGCTAAATTTAATTTTTAAAATTGTTTTTCACCCCCCCAGAAAAGCAGAGATCTGTTGCCGGAATAGTTCCAGCTATTGAGAAGGCTAGACTTTATCGTGGGAAGGGTGGAGAGATCATGCGTTCGTGTGTGTCACGGCTTGTTGAATGCACAGCTATTGTTCAGATCCCCTTGCCAATTAGGATTAGAAAAAGTTTGCTTGATACCCTTACTGAGAACCTAAGGCATCCCAATGCACAGATACAGGTACTCACTTCTTCTGTATTTCACTTCTTGAAATAGTTCTCATACTTAAAAAGAAAAAAGGATGAATCTCATAATGCAACTATACTAATGTACTTCTAGTATTAGATGGATGTCTTATAAAAGTCTATCATAATTGAACCCCTTCTGTTGACATACAGGTTTCTGCTGTTGAAGCACTAAAACACTTTGTCCCATCCTACCTTTCTGCAACAAATGGAACAGGGAATGATATAATACATAAGTATCTAGAACTCTTGGGTGACCCTAATGTGGCTGCAAGGCGTGGAGCAGCACTGGCTCTTGGTGTTTTGCCTTTTGATTTTCTTGAAAGGAAATGGGAGGAAGTGATGAAAATGCTATGTAACTCTTGCTTAATTTCGGTATATATTAGTTTCATGGTTTTAGCATCAGTCGTTCCATTTCATGAAGTACTGTAAATCTTTGTACTGCAGATTTAGTGTATTAACAATCTACACTGCAGGATGATCCCAATGATCAAGATGCTGAAGCACGTGTTAATGCCGTTCGAGGTCTTGTATCTGTTTGTGAAACATTAGCTGGGGCAAGTGTTAATTCCGGTCTTATAAATATGGATGCCAAATCTCTATACCAGCTTATTAAAAATGAAGTTATGCCTACTTTGTTAAAAGCTCTTGATGATTACTCTGTGGACAACAGAGGGGATGTGGGCTCATGGGTGCGTGAGGTTGCTATGGATGGGCTTGAAAGATGTACATATATCCTGTGTAATGAAGAATCTCTCAGGCTAGAAACAGATGGGACTTTTGCTCTGTTTGATGAAACTCTAGTCACCAATGTGATTGGAGGTATTTTGAAACAAGCTGTGGAAAAGATCGATAAACTACGAGACATGGCTGGGAAGATTCTTCAAAGATTACTTTACAACCCTAAGTATTTTGTTCCATTCATAATTGAGGAGGAAAAGCTGGAAGTGATGGTTCCAAATGATGCAAATTTAGAGTGGGGTGTAAGTATATCATAACCAGTCATGTCTGACACACGTTTAGTATAAACTATCTGATGTGGTTTATCATTCCAATTTATTTTCGCAGGTTCCTAGTTTCTCTTATCCACGGCTTGTGAAAGTACTTGAGTTTGCTTGTTATAGCAAATCACTGCTTTCTGGGCTAGTCATCTCAATTGGTGGACTGTAAGAATCCTTGAGAAAGGCATCACTTGCAGCTCTTTTAGACTTCCTGCAAGTTTCAGAACCTGATAATAATGATAAAAGAATTGCAAGAGAACATTTGTTGAGTAACGACTTCCTTTGGGTACTCCGCCAGTATGAAAAATGTGATAGAGTTGTTATACCCACTTTGAAGGTGTGGAAACTTTCCTTCCAGCATAATTCATGCCAATTGCTTTTTCGAGTTTGCTTCTCTATTACCCTCAGTTTCATTCTCGATTTAATTGTTATGTTGTAGCTAAAGAAGATTCTGAAACCATAATCATTTCATTGGCATATATGTATTCTATTGAGTACTCGGAGTTTTAAATGATTCTTCTTGCCATCTGTGCATGAATGAGTTCAACAATCTGGCATGCATCAGTACTTCCATTTCTTCTGATGATTGGTGATTTGCTTTTTGAAAACTCTTATTAATGTATTTCTTTTTTCTATTTTTTATTTTTTTCCAGACCATTGAGATTCTTCTTAGCAAAAAAGTATTCATGAGCCTGGAGGTCAGTTCATGTTTTATACACTTTTCATTATGTTGTTGATTTGCTTCTCAGTAAAAATGAGCATTGCAAAAGTGGATGGATAGTAACGAACTGGGAAAACTGAAAGAGCAACTGAGAAGCATGCTCAAATGATCTCTGTCATTGCTTTTATTGACTTGCAATCACATATGTCGCTTCAACTGTGTCATCCAACAGATTCGTACTCACGACTTCGCTGCTGGTATATTGGCTTCGCTGGCAATTGAGTTGAAGGGATCAAGGGAATTCTCTAAGTTGCACTCTGGTATTTCTATTCTTGGATACCTGACATCAGTCCAAGACCCCATCAATTCACAGGCTTTTTCACAGCTTCTGTATTTTCTAGGCCACCGCTACCCAAAGGTACATGGTCAAAAGTGGTTCCGTGGAACCTCATGCCTTTTTATTTAGTATTGGATCTTTCCTAATTTTATCTTTTCTTTGTTATTTAAGCTATTTACTCTCCTCAATCATGTTGATGTAAAACTACTTCTATCTTGTTGCTCAGATACGGAAGGTGGCAGCTGATCAAGTCTACCTTGTCCTCCTCCAAAATGCCAAGCTTGTTGCTAATGATAGAATTGACCAATCACTTGAGATACTCTCGGAAACTTGCTGGGACGGTGACATAGAAGAAGCAAAAGTGCAAAGGCTACAGTTACGTCAGATGGCTGGTCTGGAGACCAGAGTCCTTGGCAAAGTGAACAGCTCTGAACCAGACAAAAGAGGTGCTGGAAAGAGAGCGAGTGCTGATGAAAACGAGTCCTACGCTGCATTAGTTGGTTCCACTGGCTTTTGATATTCTCGAAGCAGATTGGAAAATATTGTTTTTCTGCTTGCATACCAGTCAGATTCTTATCCTTTCATGTGAAAAACAGTTTATACAATTGCACATAATGTTAAGAGTAAATGTTATTTGACTTACAAATACGAGAATGTGAATGAATGTAGCTGAATAATCCGATCCTGTTACTGTCTTCACTAATATAAATAGGTAAGAGATTAAGAGGCAGCCACATCCTCTCCACTGCTAAGGTTGTAACATCCAAGAAATTGCATCCAAGAATCTAAGCACTCAATTATCAAGTCAATCGGCCAAAAGATTCGGTGCAAACGAAAATATTCTTGAAGATGATCATGGGCTTAACCAAGGGAATATCTTAGGTGAAGTGGGTAGGCGAGCAGTGAGCACCTCAACTCCACTTTCTGTCACCTGCAATAGAGTGGTTGATGACTAATTAAGATTTTGAGAGAGGAAGAATACAAACTACCCACAAGTAGAGAGATCATAAGCTGTGCAATAGTGTTTTACATTATTAACAAGCTATGGAAATACCAGAAGGTGAAGCCATCAGTCAACTTAAGGACTATGGATGACAATAGCTCCATTTGTTAATAATGTTCCTTTTTTATTTCTGATTCATGATGTCAGTCCAAAAACTCAAGCTTCTTGCCCAAGTTAAACTTGTCTCCTTTCAATACATATGACTTCCATCATTTGCCTATACAAGCATTGCATCACTTCGACTTCTACTAAAATATAAAAAGATCATGGCATGCATAGAACATTGAGAGAGAATCTGGTCAAAATAATGTGAAAAAAAAGCTTTACCAACAGAGTATGCTCAAAATGAGCACTGCGCTTGCCATCCGCAGTTACATCAGTCCATCCATCAGGCCACATTCGATCATGCCAAACTCCTAGAAAAAAGTTCTCTTCAGGATATACATCGTGATAGGGAAGTCATTAATGCAAAAATTAGCTAGCAACAACATAAAGAAAAGGAATTCCATTACTGCAAACTAATAGAACCTGCATTAATCATTGGTTCAATTGTAAAAGTCTGTCCCGCTTTCATCACACCCACTGCTTTATTTCCTTTGACAAGTTAAGGAACATAAAGTACACTTGCAATATAATAAATGGCATGAGTATGAAAAGCGTCATGCTTCCATCAAATTTTTTTTAGACTTTTCACCTATATTCCAGTCTTACTTGAGTTGCATTTGTTTGTTATTTTATTGGGTTTTCTAGTATGCAAGTTGGGCCCTGAACTTTCACAAAGGATCTGTAAATTTGCCTTGTCATGAGAAAGTTCCAGAGCCACTGACCCAAGCTCCACTTGAGATCTGAAACCATGAACCAAAACAGAAAGAGCTTTCAGAAAGGATACTTGCATAATGAGGAATATTTGGAGCACAGTGAAACAGTTCACCAATGCCATGCCCACAGTAGGATTTCACCTGCATGCATGAGATCCACAGTGAGGATATTTCAGACAACTATCTGATGAAATAAGGGAGGATCTCTTATGTCACAGTAATTTTAATGTGTATGTCAAAAGACATTTAAGTTACCACAGATAATCCAGACATTGATGCATGCCGGCTAATCACTTCCCCAACTTCACGGAATCGGACACCTGGTTTAACTGCAAAAAGGAAAGAGTATATATCATTATGAACTGAAAGATTTATAAAGACCAGAACTTTTCAGAATAAAGATTGCTTATAGATTTCAACTAGTACCTATAGATATAGCTTTCTCTAAGCACTCATATGTACATCGAATCAGCTGCTGAGATGCTTCATCAACATTTCCCACAAAGTATGTCTCATTTAGATCACCTACAGATTTTGACTTACATAGTGAAACATAAACATCTCCATATACAAAATATGTTACAAAAGTTAGAGCCAGAAGTATTGCTCACCATGAACTCCTTTATAGCAGACAGTCACATCAACATTAACAATGTCACCATCTTCTAATCTCCTGCAACAACATAATGCCAGTTTAAAAATTGTCTATCACGATAACAGAGGGTAATCCATTAAAGGAGAAGCCAACATAATGAGCTAAAATGTCTATATTTAAAGAACATCAACAATAACAAAGTCCACATTAATGATGGCAAAAATTCTGAAAAGAGTTATGGATGCTAGGGGTGTGTTTGTATTGACTTCTGAATGTTAATTTTTTACTTTTCATAATGGATCATCATCCTTGTAAACTTATTTCTATTATGCTGGTTCCACCTTTTAAGCTAAAAGCAGAACTTAATTTGCTTAGTACATACCTAGCATCTGGAATTCCATGGCAGATTACCTCATTAACCGACCTGCAGAGAACAGAAACATGACTACAAGCTCCAGAAAAGGAAAATGAAGATAAATAACATAATTTTCTTTTAAACATGATATTAATGTTTAGCATGCCTTTAAAATACCCACAAGTTTGAGAACTTGGGCTGTAGCTCAGTAGTCTAATGGGGAGGGAGATGCGGTTGTAGATTGTGGTGGTTTGGGTGGGAGGGATTTTCTAGGGAGGCCTTGAGTTCATTGTAATGAATTGAAAAAGAAAAAAGAAAAAGCCCACAAGTTTGATGAATATTTTAAAGTTTACCTGGGGTTTCACGTATTTTAGCTAAATAAGGCTCTAAGTGACCGCACTCTGACAGGATAACACTTTTGGATTAACAAAGTGTGTGTTTTACCCTTGATTAGGAGTCTATATTTTTTAATAATAAAAATGCAATTTGAGAGGCAACATTTTTTGAATAAGAGAGACAAGGAGGCAGTAGAAAATTCCTCATTTTATTTTATATATCCATACAAACACATGAAGAGTAAAATGTTCATTTCTAAGTCATAACAACCTTCGGCTGATTGCCAGTTAGTGCAGGATCAAACCCTAGGCCATTTAAAAAATAATGAAATTTGTTTCCTATTTAGATAGGAAAAAGGCAACATAAAAATAAGATACATAAGTACCTACGTGCAGCAAGACTTTGGGAAGAAATGATAGTTCAGAGGAGAAGGATACCCGCCTGCAGAATGAATTTGTGATTCAAAGACCAAATGATTAGCCTGAACACAAAACAACAAAAGGATAAAAACAACACCAGTTTTGACAAAGACCAAGTCCCCAACAAATCATATAAAACAAGAAGCAGGGAAGTGTAACTAACTTTAAAAAAATACTCCAAACAAGACACACACAATTTGAAAATGATATTACCATGATCATAATAATTTTATTAAAGTTAGTACAGGGCAATGGGAGTGCTCAATCTTCTAATGAACAGGGTATGGAACCTACCTAATAAGTAAAAACTATTGTGCAGAAAATACCCTACCAGCAGCAATTGTGGCCTGATGGACAACCTCATCAATTTCATCAGTTGTCACTCCAGGATGAATCACACGAGCAGCAGCATCTAAAACCTCCCTTGCAATCTGAAGATCGATAGCTTTCAGGAAGAAAATTCCATATCCATTGAACAAACAAACCAGCAAAATCACAACCATATCTCCAGATAAGGTGGATCAACAGGAAAGAGCAGAATAACAGTCAGATCAGCTCCCTTTTGATTAATATTGAAGGGTAAGTACATGCTACTCATTTCACCATTTCTTGAAACTAGTTCATAAAGCCAGTAATAAATTTCTATGTAGTAGGGATGAGGCTCTTCATGATCATGAGATTATAAAGCAAGCTAATCAATGCTGAATATAAGTCTAATTTCCAGTTATTGTAGTGCATATGTGCTCAGACATGTTATTAATTTTCCTAAGGCAAAAAATTCACCCTTTAGATTGCATAGAAAAAAATTGTGCAAAATGAGATGTACAACACAAAAGTAAAAATAATAAAAACCAATTTTATGGAAAAGAAAGGTGAACATTATGGCAAAACCAAGTTAAAAGGGAAGTGTTAGAATCTTCGTGAAACCAATACGCTCAGTACTACCTAAGGCTTTAGAAATTGCATACTGATAACAGTTCAATAATGATAAAATTAATTACACCAACGCTTTAGAAACTACATACTGCTAACAGTTCCATAGAGGTAAAACTAATTACACAAGGGCTAACAGAACAAAGTAAAAAATTCAGTGGTATAACAATTGAGTATCAAATAACTTTAGCCAATGTAAATTACGTAATAAAGATTCACACTTGAACCTGGAAATTAAATAGAAAATAAAAAATGACACAAAGAAGTACCATTACATGAAGTCATTATACAACTACTTACTCGACATGTTTCTCTCATTCTTTCTATCTGATCTTTTGTTTTGATCTGCATAAATTGCCACAATAATTGAAATCAAAAGAAATCTCATCTCAGCAATAAGGTAATATAGAAAGGATGTTGCATTTGAAAGGCAATCAGAAGTTGTTCACAGCTGAAGCTTACCTCCGCAATATTTTGCAGGTCACTACTGGGTTCACTCTTTGGAATTCCCTGCAGCAGTTGAAAAATTGTTTACATTAAATGGTATGCATGAAGTGTCAATGAGCATGCACAATAAATAAGAGAGATCTTTGTGCTAGAAACAATGGTATGAAGAGAAAGCATTGAAAACAGGTAAAGAAGTAATAGAACTCAAGTAAATGCCGCTAACATCAGAGGCCCAATCAGGTTTCTCAATATTTGAAGGTACAGCACGTCGACTTGAAATTGGATAGGGCCTTAGCGGCCTGCACATGACAAATAAGAGATTCAAATAAGCACAAGTAGAACAGCAAGACACAAACAAGTTGGAAGGAAAAAGGAATACTGAATAAGCATCGCAGTACAAGCTACAGAGAACACAAAAGGTTGTCAATGTCCAAACACATATAATATGAAATCCACAAAATATAATTTCTAGCAACAGTGAATTGTAAGAAATTCAGTCAGACCTATTTAAAAGAGCATGCAGACAATAAATAACTGAAGGAAGAGTACCCAGTCCAATCAAAATGAGGGAGTTTTGATGCTCGAGCCTGGCCCTTCTTTAAGCAGTAAAGCCAACCGTTATTTAATGCTGCTAGAATTTGCTCATCTTGGGTACTTGCAACAAGTGCAGATAACTTTGACTTCACATGAACAGACTTATGAGAGCTCCATGATGCCTTGAAACAATCCTGAGTGCTGTAACGCCGAAATACATAATATACATAAAAACATGCAATTGCCAGTGCCTAAAATTTCAAACTGAGAAGAAACAAGACATTAGAAGTGATAAAACATACTAAAAGAATATTTTCTTTTATCTATTGTTGATGAACACATCTTCCCCTACAGCTTGTTCCGTGCACAATTAGCTGCATTACTTTTAAATCAGCATTTCTCAAATTTACTTACTCTTAATCTTACCTATATCTTAGGTATTGCTAGCAATCAAACCATGGTTTTTTATGACTCCAATAAGAACCTGTTTTTGAAGATTATCTGTATAAACAATTCTTGCAAGTTGCCTTCTTTTACTTACATCAAAATAGAAGACAAGAAAAGAGGTTCATCAATTAAGTTTCTATCCCTTAACACACACCAGTAAAAAGCTTAGATATGGTTAACCATCCCATGGCCGAACAGAGGAATCAAACACAGCAAATGATTACGAACCAGAAAGCAGAATCTTCCTTAGACAGCTTCAGCTCTATACACTTGGGACATCTGCATACGGGAGTAACAATAGATTTACAGGGGTAAGAATTTTTTTTGAAGAAGCATAAGTAAAAACTACTGCCAGAGAAGATAAGAGTCATACCAAACAAAATAAGAGTTATATTTGATAACTTTTACAGACTCATAACCTAGTAAAAAGTCGGGTAGATAACTGAATTTTAGGCTCCAAAGATTCATTTGTTCATGAAGTCACAAAAAGTTCCTACACCATAATTAAGTCAAAATGGTAATCTCTAAATGCGTAGAGAAAACCATGAACGCAATCAACTCCAACGATAACTAGCAGAGAACTCTGTGAAATGGATGCTCATTCTTCCAAATCACCAAAAGACGAATCATTTCAGATAAGTCTCAAACTGAATGTGAGCTTCACAGTATCGACTTCACCACTTAATGAAACTTTTCCGTTTCTGGGTAAACCAGAAAATGCAGCTACCGAAATACCAAGGCCAAATTAAGATAAAAGTCACAAGCATATAAGAACGTACTGAAGATGAGCTGGCTTGCCACAGCGTGCACACGATACAGTGGACTCCGCCGAAACATTTGAACTCCCATCCATTTGATACAAACTTCCCCGTTGTAAAGACCTCTACAGAAGACATAATGGTAAGCGGAAAAGATCAACCATTAGCTCGCAGGCGCGCAGTTGACATATCCAATCAACAAGGAACAATTTAACAGCTGTACGAGAAATTGAAACTTCATGCATGAAGAGGTGATATAGATTCGGGGGGAGGAAATAAAAATCGCAGGCGGCAGTTCCATACTTGCCTTGAATGGTGGAAGATGGAAGAGTTGAATTACGAGAGCCGAGCCCCACGGAGCACGCTGATACACAGAGAGAAGAGCGCAGAGGCGGACGCCTCTAATGAGGGTTTTACTTATGCCGGTCAGCCGTTGACCAGGTGAGGTTCTGACAATAGATGGGGCGCAGGCCCGTTTAGGCCCGATACGATTAATGTCTGGTTCGTCCTTTTATTTTAATAATTAAATAATAATAAAATAATTATTTTAATTCTAATTATTTTCGAGCATAGGAGTCGGGGCGATCTGTTTGATAGCGAAGCTTGCCAATTTCCAACTCTCTTATTATTCCAATCTCTAACTCATACGTATCGGTTCCGATACATATCCCCTGATACGCGATACAGCGGTATTTACTTGACTTGCTTCTACAGCCCAGCGAAGAAGGGAGCCCCCGTGCCTGGTATCCATGACTCTCCATCGATGAACTTACTAACAGTGAAGCTACCCGCATCAATGGCGTCCTTCAACACATGAAATCCGGGCCAGTGAACTCTCTTCTCTGTCGCCACTCCCACTCCTGTGTTCATGTACTCGCCGTAGTACAGCGTGGACAATGAGAAGTGGCCGCTCCAGGGTGACCACCCTTCAGGATCGATCAACCCGTCGAGGTCAGTCTTCATCACCACTGTCCTCGAATACGTCTTCCAAGGCCTTCCCAGGTAGGTCTTGAAGCACCCTTTCACTGCTCGGAAGCCCGACGCTGGGGCAACTCGGCAGCCGTGGATCGAGATCCCGGTGGCAGTGATCATGTTGGCTTGGTAATCCATGGGCCTTCTGACGAAGATGTCGCAGTTCTGTAGCACAGTTGCAGCGTCGCCGAAGATGAGTCGAAGGTGCCGTAGATGTGGCAGTCGCGGTAGAATTGTCTCTGGGAATGTACTAGGAGCGTGTCTTGGTAGCCGCGGAAGTTGCATCTATAGAAGACGGAGAGGTCAGAAGCCGCGCTTAGCGCTACCGCGTGGTGCTTCTTGGGACCTGCCGTGTTCTCGAATGTCATTTCTCTAGCCCAGAAGCCGTCCCCTGAAACACCTGTCGTGACCAGAAGTCAACCATTGAAAATTTCTCTGGATAGCAGGCGATAAATCGATGATAAATCGATGATAAATCGATTGATGGAGTGGGCCTCAACCAAAGGTGGCTGATTGCAAGGTGACAACCGTTCTATCGATTCCATCACCGATGAACGTTATATCTTTCACCTCACGGTCTATCTCTACGTTCTCTACACACTAAAATCCAACACGGTTCGTCTTCTCTCGAGGGTCCGGTAGTGGAATAAAGGTGATTTAGTTCAAGAAGATCATCAAACCATTCTTCATTCTTGTCGCAATAATTTCGGAATGGATCCAAGTATGTATCCTGAATCTTAATATTCTAACGAGATAAAAATTTTGGATTATGATTTAAGATTACGGTTTTCTAACAAATATCCCTAGGTTGTTACGAAGATTTAACATAAGAGTAAATTTGGATTATTTGTAAATTAAATTCATATGTTGTATAAGCCATAGCTTTATATTTTGAAGAATATTTAATTAAAAATTCATGTAATTAAAAAAACTTTAATTTGAAAAAATATTCCCTTATTTCAGTTTTCACCTTTTTTTTATTTTAAAAAAATATTAAAAAATATTACCTTATTTTAGTTTTTCTATTTTTTTCTTTAGACAAAAGTGGCGAGGACACACCATTCCTGCAAAAGTCTAAACAGACTTTTGGACTTGCGCGAGCTTTTTCTCTCTGCCACTTCAGCTTACGGAAGAACAAAACTTACGTGAGAAATAGGCAACGTAGGGATACCGTTGATCGTATCTACGGCCAGAAACGTAGGGGGCCCGCCGCTGAGGAAAACGGCTTGAAAGTGACAAAGCAAAAGTGTCGAAAAAGCAGAGGTGGGACCCGCGCCTAATTTCGACGTGGCGTTGTCTCATTTCTCTTCTTTGCATGGCGCCCTTGGCTTCTTTTGATTACAAATAGTGTTTCTTCTCCTCCTCAACTCGCCTTTCTCCGCCTTCCTTCACGCCATGGAGAAATCCAGAACGATAAGGCTCTTCTTTCTGATCCTCTCTTTTTCGGCGGCCGCAGCCTCCGGCAGGATTAATCCCTGGGACTTGACGATACGAATGCCGTCGGAGGTTGAAGATGAACAAGATGAAGTTGGCACCCAATGGGCGGTGCTAGTCGCCGGCTCGTATGGTTTCGGGAATTACAGACACCAGGTAAGTGACTGAGCTGTCGGGTTCTTTCATTTATTTCATAAATCAAATGATGAGGGATTTTTATAAATTGGGTGTCTGAATCTTGAACACTGAATCGCAGGCAGATGTTTGTCATGCGTACCAGTTGCTTAAGAAAGGCGGTCTCAAGGATGAAAACATCGTCGTCTTTATGTACGATGATATAGCCAAGAGCGAGTATAATCCGAGGCCCGGTGTAATTATAAACCATCCTCAAGGCGAAGACGTCTATGCCGGCGTGCCCAAGGTAACACGATGTTCTTGTTCTTCTATCTTCTGTCTTTTTGTTCTTTTCCACTTTCTTGAAGGGGGAAATCGATGGAGAAGTAATTGTGGTGTATTTGTGTAGGATTATACAGGGGAGCAAGTGACTGCCAAGAACCTTTACGCTGTGCTACTTGGGGATAAGAGTGGGGTTCAGGGCGGAAGTGGGAAGGTGGTGGAGAGTAAACAGAACGACCGAATCTTTATATACTACTCTGACCATGGCGGTCCGGGAGTTCTTGGTATGCCCGACATGGCTTTCATCTTTGCTGGGGATTTGGTCGATGTGCTGAAGAAGAAACATGCAGCTGGGACCTATAAAGAGATGGTGAGGAAGGATTGTACCCAGATGGGTTAATTCGATGAAAAATGTCTTCAAGTCCCTAATGGAGGTTGCTGATGAGTAAATTTAATTAAAACCTATGCAGGTTATATATGTAGAGTCATGTGAGAGTGGCAGCATTTTCGAGGGATTGATGCCGGAGGATCTGAACGTTTATGCGACGACTGCGTCGAATGCAGAAGAAAGTAGCTGGGGCACTTACTGCCCTGGAATGGATCCACCTCCTCCGCCTGGTTATCTGACTTGCTTGGGGGATTTGTACAGTGTAGCCTGGATGGAAGATAGGTATGTGAGCTCTTTCTTCCTTTCTTGCTCTCTTTCTGTACGATTTTATTCAAGAAATCTATAGCCAGTCACAGTCGAACAAATACTTTTTATCAAACGATCAACAAATAGATTTCGAGGAGAACACGATGCTGTTCAAAGCAAAAAAAAAGAAAGAAAAAGAAACAGTCATAAAAAGGAAAAGGGGAAAGGAACTCGAAAGAATGATGCCTGTGGTACGGAAACTCTTCGAGGGTCCCTCAGAACTCCGCAGAGCTTGTCTAATTTGATATGTAGAAGATCTTTTCGCTTTACTGAATGTCTACGCTTATGTAATTCTGATAAATGCTTTTTCATTTGCAGCGAGACTCACAATTTGAAGAAGGAATCATTAGAGCAACAGTATATAACTGTAAGATTCCCAAAACTGAAATAATTTGGAAATTCAGCATTATCTGTTCACCCTTCTGAGGCACTTCTTTAAACTGATAGAGATGTTGAACATAATTGTTGCAGGTGAAAGATAGGACTTCCAACTACGACACATACAATGCTGGGTCCCACGTAATGGAGTATGGGAATAAAAGCATCAAAGCAGAGAAGCTTTATCTCTACCAAGGTTTCGACCCTGCTAATGCGAATGTTGATCAAAATGTTCTTCATCGCTTCAGTCATATGGAAGTAGTAAATCAAAGAGATGCAGACCTCTTATTCCTTTGGCATACGGTAAACATTTGAGGCTTTCAACTTCTTACGAATGTTAATAGAATTAAAACTGCTTCTTCCTTTCACCTTCTTTAGATTATTGAACTTCCAGAATCAGTGCTTAAAAGTGATGTTCATTGGGAAATTTACAGCTAAAATTCTTACATTGCTATGTTCTCTGTTTTTTATTACTGTTCAAGCGCTGCAAAATTGTACTCTACTTATAGTTCATTGTTCTTCTTTCAGTTTTGATATTATACATAAAGAGTGTTCGACTACCAGTGACCAATTTTTTCCATCAGTATTTTATCCTGTAGTAGTTAAGAATTTTTTCTCTTCATTACTAGAAGAGCTGTAGATATGCTGTTTGATCTTTTTAGTTATTGGGCAGACAAGTTGAAATTTGGTATGAAGAAGCAAACTTTCCTTACCTCGAGTGAACATGTTTGAGGAATCAAACAGACAAACTTGGGACAGGACTGAACTTCTTTTATGGAGTTTCAGACGTCTTTTATGGAATTCGTTTCTGACTTCATTGTAATGAGAACGAAGATTCATTAGTCCATACAGAGATAAAATAGAAGAATTATTAGGAATATGATGAGGCAGGTAAGAACATAAAGCTGCCACAAATCCTTTTCCAATTATACTATAAGAGATATGGTCCATGAGGAATCTTTGTCTTTCTTTTCTGCCTACCTTTCATTGAAAAATGTGAGGAGGGCCCTCTGTAAACAAATGTGCCAAACGCCCTCATATGTAATAGATCATCGGCATGAAATAGGAAGTTACTTTGGAGGAAAGAGACTTAAATCTTGTCTGCTGATTCTTAGAAACTCAGTATTTCATTCTGCTGCCGTAGCATCTCTTAACGGTGGACAAAAGGCACTAGTGATGTTAACCGATAAGTCCTTGATAGTGTCTCTTCAATCCATGTAATTACTGTTCTGCATTTGTTATCTTCTTGTTCTGTACGTAAGTCTTATCGTTGCTTGTTGGAATCTCCAGTACGAACGACTAAAAGAAGGATCTTCGAAGAAGAATGAGCTTCTGGAGGAAATCACTCAGGTGATGACACATAGGACGCATCTTGATTCTAGCATCGAACTTATTGGAAAGCTTCTCTTTGGATCAGCAAGAGGTCCTTCCATCCTCAAAACTGTGAGACCATCTGGTCAGGCTCTGGTTGATGATTGGAGTTGCCTCAAAGCTATGGTATGTCTTCTTTTATGCTTTCAATGGTTAGTCTCCAGGCAGTTCAACATTGTTGTTGAATTCGAGCAGGGATCTCCTGGATCGTGCAAACTGCTGTATAATGGATACCCATCCATATGGGATAGGTCCCTTGAGTGCAGACCTTTCCTTCTGAGAGTGAAAAGGTCCTATGCATTCAGGAGACCAACCCTGTGAATGGGTTTCCATAGCAAGTGATGTTAACAAATTGGCTGAATTCTGAAATACGAGGCACTTGAACAATCTTATCCAAGTCCTTTTTGTAGAAGATTTAGTGACGATGAGGCAACAAAATTTGGAAAACAGGTTCAGGTATTCGAGTCTGAGTGTGGGTTACTAGCCCAATACGGGATGAAACATATGCGTGCATTTGCTAATATCTGCAACGGAGGAACCTCCAAGGAGGCCATGAAAGAAGCTTGTAATGAAGCCTGTAGCAGCTCTCTCTCAAGGTCGAGGAACCTCTCTATCCGTGGTTACAGCTCGTAATAATACATGATTTCTAAGACTTGGGTTTGTCTTTTTGGTTTCTTATAGTTTATGTAATTAGAGTACTATACATTAGTTATGAAAGCTCGTTTACTGTTTCATGAATTCTCGAGTATTTGGAGAACTAATGCAAATGAGTAGCAGCTTAATTTGGAAGAATCCCGTCTCTGCTCCTGTTGCACTATCTTAGAAAATCCAGGTGAATAATTGCGGTTTCATACCTTGTACTAAAAAACAAAAATGTCATAAATTTGGAAGGAATTACAATCCAGAACTTTCTGGCACATAGAAAAGCAAGAAAGCTATCTCTTAAAAGGACTGGTTTAGCGAAGACTAATGCAAGTTGCAAACCAGCCCTTGATAATGGATAACTTTATCAGGGATAAGCATTCCTTTTGTTAAGGCCATGACAGTATAAATAAATGGCATGATAGATAAAAAGAAGATCTTTTGGCATAATATTCAACACAACCCACCAACTACATTGCCTTCCAGAGGTGAAACCCAACATCTTTTGCCCCTCTAGCCTGCACGAACAGAATCAATTTCTTATTCAGGATGGATAGTGAGAGCAGAAAGAAGAAATGCAATTTAAAAAGGAGAGGCGGGAGTTACCGATTGCTCTTCTGAGGAAAGAAAGAAGAACAATGAAAACCGCCAGTCCGGCGAGTGAGCCTACAATTATTGCCACCGTCTTTCCCACTTGGTCCTCGCCGGTAGAATCTATTCGCTCAGAAAGCAAATGAGTTTTCAGTCTAGCTACAGATAATAACGCATAAAATATTTGCAGTATTCAGTGCAAGAGCGATCACTCCTGAAACGGAGTTACGTTATGATAAGCCATTTTCCAGATTTCCATCTTGTGCTGTTCGAGCTGTTCGGGCACAGTTTTCTACAGTCGACACAGCCCAGAGTTTACAGACCAGAAATGCCGAGAAAATGGAAAGAAGTTAACCTGAATTTCTCGTTTATGATCTTTAAACCCAGGTATCCTAATGATTTACCGAGCAAATGAAGGGATTTTCTGGTAAATACAGACAAAAATGACAACAAATAACAGAAAAAAAGAAGAAATTACCATCTTTAGTTCTAGTATCTTTTAACAATTCAAACACTGCAGTAAAACAAAAGAGAAAATTTGCTGAGAGGAGAGTGTTTGCAACCTGCGTGAGAGTAATACCCAGATGCCCAATATCGAGCATAACACTGCGACAAGTAGACATCAGCTGCCACTGCGGAGCCACAGACGTTTTTGAGCTTTGCTACAGCTTCCGACAGGCATTTGGAGCAATCCTCTGAGCTCAAATCCCCTAGACACTGCGCAATTCCTTCCACCACCCCGAGACTTCTAACTCTGAAACCGATTCCTGCTTGCAAGTCAGCAAGAACATCATCTCTCCTTCTGAAGAACTCTTCTTCGTCACTGGTCTTGGGACTGCATTTCTTGTGCACAAGCGTCGTGTCCAGGTTCCCCAAGAAGACCATGTTCTCGTACCTGACATAGCAGCCGTCCAGCTCCAACCGAGCTCCAGTGGAGTCGGCGCATACCAATCCCAGTTGTCCCACCGCGTTCTGTACACAGTTGCTGCAGCTGTTCAACTTTAAGTCTCCTCGGCATTGGTAGAGGCCGTATGCAGCGGCATCAGGAGGTCCCGAGGTGCCATTACCGATGGCAAAACTGTTGTACAAGGACTGACTGGAAGAACTCACTATGGAAGAGAGTAAAGAGTTGAGGTTGCCTTGAAAAGGCGAGTCTTGCTGGACTTTGGTCTGGGAGCAGCCAACGTAAACGAAGGGTTGAGCAGAAGCCAGATGGGTGCAACCATGGAGAAGAAAAAGAAGAAGAAGAAACTGAAGAGATGGGAAGAATTTCAGAGCTCGGTTGAACCTTGCTGCGCAATGGCTGTGATGGACCTTGAGCATTTTTCCTTCTTTATTGGTGATGTCTTCTTTATGTCTCAGCTTTGCTTTTTAAGGGGAAGGAAGCTGTTCTTGAGGGGGGTTCTTTACTAGAAAAAGAACTTGCCATGAGATAATTGGAAAAGACTAAAGAGAACAGAGGAAGGAAACACACCTGCTGTTCAATTTGTTGTACAAACTAGTCCATAGTCAAAAGGGCCACCATAGGTGTCAAAGGGAAAAGGGAAAGTTATTTCTTTTTCTTTTATTATAGGGAAAAGAGAAAGATGTGAGGGTTGAGATTGGAATAGAGCTTTCTGACACTAATTCAGGTTTTCAGTGGTGTCAAAGATGAATCTGAGTGATACAGAGAGAGAGAGAGAGAGAATAAGGGAATTCCATCAAATGGGCATCTTAACAAGTGTTTGGGAGATTTCCTTTTCCAATTTGCCACTAAGACATCATCATTCGAATGCCATAAAAGAGTAAAAGAGTATAAGGACCACTATTCTGTAGCAGTTTGTTTTGTTCGTATTTGCTAAATTTTCACTTCCTTTTACTTAAACATGCTGGTTGCAACTGTGTTCTTGTTGGTATTCAATTCTGTATATCGGTATTTTATCAGATACAGTCGAGTAAAACAAATAATGAAAGAATTAGAACATCACCTCAAAATCCAATCTATCATTTGATAGAGGGAGGAGCGTCTTCTCCCCATCGCAAGATCTTCTGTGAGACCATCAGAGTTGCGAAAACAATAACAAAGCATGGGATTGCGAAAGAGATCCTCAGAATGCAAAACGCTGAAGAAAATTTAATACATAACATCGAGATAAAAACCCAAGAAAACAGTCAACAGAGGCCTTTATCTGCATGGAATTCCAGGCGCTATGAATTCCACTAGTTCTGTAAAAGAGAAAAACTTCTAATTACAAGCATTTTGATAGTTTCTAAATACATGCCCAACAATATACCTAGCAAAGCTGCATTCCAGTTGGATTACAATCTCTTCTCTTTACCCTTTTCTTCATCATGTCAGCCCACCTTGAAAATAAATTTGCATCCTCAAATTTTCCTGCAAACTTCATTTTCTGTGACAACTCACTGAGAACATCAGGTTTCCCTGCTCTAGAAAAATCGGCAGCAAACTTATTGTAATCAAGTTGAGGAGCCTTCATCCCTTTGTTTAGCATTTCCTCTATATATTTACAAGCCTCCTCTGATCTCCCATTGCTTATAAGCCCTGCTATAAAAACCGTATAAGAGTTGTCATCAGGGCAGCACCCTTTCTTACCCATCTCCTCCCAAACTGCACTACCCATCTCGCAGTTCTTCATTCGGAAGTATGATTTCATCAACATATTGTATGTGTGGATAGTGGGCTCAAAACCATTCTGAATCATCTTTTTATAGATCCTAACAGCATCATCTGGCATGTTTCGATTTGTCATCAGTTTAATTAAAGCATTGTAAGTCCGACCATCAGGTGGGCAACCTTTTTCTTTCATTTCCTTTAACAGTCCATAAACCTTGTCCATCTTCTTCTCATTTCCATATCCCACAATCAAGCAAGTATAAACTGCAGGATCTGGTTCACAACCACGATCAAGCATTTCATTGAAATAATTAACAGCAGCTTCCATCTTCCCTTTCTTGCACAAATCCCTTATCACAATAGTATAACTTCGGACATTTGGACCTGGGCCTTTGGCTTTCATTAGCTCAAAAAGCTTGATCGCTTCAGGTCGTCTTTGACCACTGAACAACCCTTCCAGCAGGGTATTATGAGTAACAATATCAGGTTTCAAGCCTTTATCAATCATCTCATTCCAAACTTGACCTGCTTCCATTAAGTTCCTCACCTTGCACCAGCCAGAGAGAAGGACGGAATAAGTTCTCAAATCGGGCTGGAACCGATCCTTCAACTTTTCAAACAAAGCCTGTGCTTCCTTGGCAAGCTTTGCTCTCCCAAGTGCATCAAGTAAACAATTAAATGTATCAATTCCAGCTTCAAAATTATACCTCCTCATCAATTCAAAAATCCCCACAGCCTTTTTCATCTCTCTTGCAGAAGCAAAAGCCCTAATGGAGATGATAAATGTTTCAATTGTTAGGAAGCCCTTCTTGCCCATCTCCTCCAACATCTCTACCATGCTCTCAAACTGCCTGGTCTTGCCAAGGATACCCATCATTAAATTGTATGTGTCAGAATTGTGTGAGAACTCGGGTTTTTGGGCAGCCCAACAAAAGAACCGAAATGCAGGTTTCCTTGCATGGCGGAATCGGGCCAGTATATCCACAACAAGGGAATGGGAGAGATTGATGTTGCATTGATCTAGAACAGCTTCCATATTACGGTCTGACGCAAATAAATCTTCAATGATTTTGTAAACTCTCTCAACCTCTTTAGGGTCAGATCTAATATTCTCCGTACAATCAGAATTGACCTCATCATAGTCATCAGCTTCTGTTTCTGACCCAACATTGGAAGTGTTAGAGAAAGCCCTACAATTGGAAATTTGGTTTTTTGTTGTTTCTCTCCTGTGAATCTTAGGAAAAGCCCATGAATTCAGAACTTTTGTTTTTCCATCATATGAAGCCCAGTGAGGGGGTGGAGATCTGGAAAATGTAAATTTCCGTATTTCACCATTTGAATTTCTCAGGAGTACCCCATGAGTCAAAAATTGCATGTGCTTACCTTTAGGAACCCTTACTAAATTCCAGCCCAAAGGTGTCTCTTCTTCTGCATTTTCACTGGTAAAACTAGAGAATTCTCTAGAACTCAAAGATGACAACTGCTCTAAGTCTCTAAAAGTAAACTTGGCGAAAATCCTAAAATTCCAACAATAGATTTTGGCTGCTGGTCCACTCAGAGCCATTTATTTAGAAATGAAAATCCTGAACTTTTCAATCAAAACCAAACAGAAACTCTCAGACTTCGTTGAAACTAATTGTTTTAGTAATTGCAAACCCCTCTTTCTGACCCAGTAGAGGAGCAGAAACTCTTGGCTCCACCAAAATGTCCGTGTGTTTTGGAATTTCAGATGAAAATCCAGAACTCACAAATACTGACATTTCTTTTTAGAAAACAAATTCTGTATACTATGCAAAGGAGTGTGACAAAAGATATGGAGTTTCACCACGAGAACAATTGTAACAACGATGAGTGTAATTATTATGATCACAAGGCAAGGGCAGAGAGCTACTATACAGAAAGCACATTTGCTATCTGTGGAATCATCCTTGTCATTGTTCCGACTATCTGTTTCATAGCTTGGGAGAATAGAAGATGATGCCATTGAGTTTGGTGGAACCAAACTGCTGTTGCCTTGTCCTATCCCTATTCACTCTATTACCATTAGAGTGGTTAAAGTTGGGGCTTATAGGGTTTATCCAGACTGATCTGCAGAAGAGGATACATACAGAGCAGACGAGGAATAAAGCATCGGCTTCAGATGCATCAAATTGAGTAGTCCTGCAAAAGACCATAGACTGTTAAACAACCAACACCCTAAGGCCATCTTTGATTTAAGGAGAATGACAAATAAAAGAAGCAGAAGAAAAAGAAGAAGAAGAAGAAGAAGGAAAGAAAGAGTTCAAGAAATGAAACAAAATGAAATTGGAATTATTTTCTCTCAATTAGTCTGACAGTAAAAACTAGAAAAAATATGTACACTAACACTTTTAAATCATCAGCTAAAAAGTCATACAGATTCAAACATAATATGTACGGTAAACAATAACAGACAGAGAATGGACAGTGCTATTCTTACAATTTAATACATCAGAAAAATAAAAAAAGTCTCAAACCGCATACCATAGAAATTTAACAAGAAGAATTTGCTACAGGATCATGCAATTCATACATACGCTTATCACCATGTAAGCCCCACCCAGTGTCAAACATTGTTACAGAGAAATAGGGGGAGAGAGAGATTTTGCAACAATGAAGAGAAGAAAAGAGATCACCACTGATCTACGGTGGGCGTAACGACAAAGGACACAGATCGAAGCTGGAGAAGCCAAACGTCCTGCTGGCCAAGGCAGAAAGGGACGATCTTGAATGCTTAAAAACTGAAGAGCCAGTGATGCTAGACACCACCACAGATCTCTACTTCCTCCGAGGAAACAGACTGCTGGAGTCGAAAAAAGGGGTTTTGGGAGTTCCTAAGAAGAGGGGCTGACGAAAACCGGAAAATGAAAAATGGCTCCTCCTCATTTGCCTGCAAATCTATAAATAACTAAACAAAACCAGGCAAACCGACCTTAGCTCAGTTGGTAGAGCGGAGGACTGTAGTTTGTTTGGTTAGTAATCATTCAGAAATCCTTAGGTCGCTGGTTCGAATCCGGCAGGTCGGATTTTTCTTTGTCTTTTCTTTTTGTTTCCCCCACCTAAAAGGCAGCTAACAACCTCTGTGGGTCCAAAGGAGGGATTGAGATCTCCATTATCCTTTATCCTGAAGCAGCCTAACAAGATTTATAAGCATGTAGCTGGGTTTGCTTACAGACTACTACTGCGTTTTCGATTACGAGCCCGCAAAATTCAATTTTTGATGTGGGCGAAAGAGAGGAATTCGGATTTCAGCGTACGGCGGGTATTCCCGGAGCCAGTCTCAGAGGAAGGAGTTGCTTACCGTCGCGGTTGAAGACGTAAGTGAGAGACGTTGGTTCGCACGTCGTCCGACTCCTGAAGTAATCCGTTTCAGATAATTCCAGTTTTATTGCTCACCGCTGTAGCCTCCGAATGACAATCCCTAAGAACAGAGCCGTCGATCGTGTACTTATCCCTTCACTTGCACTCTAATCCCTACCTTAAAATACAGAAATTACTCAAGTTTAAATCAATATATGACATAACAAATTGACCTATTTAACTTACAACTATTAAATATAACAAAGCAAATTCCCTATTTAACTTATTTAGCCTTTATGCCAATAAGAAGAGTTTTCCTGTGTCACTTTTAGGTGTAAGTGAAAGTGAAAGTGACTCCAAAAGCGTTAAGGCCCTGTTAGTGCCCAGCGTATTTCACTTATGTTGGGTAATATATGCTAAAAACTGTTAGTGCCCAATGTAAGTGTAGGGGGGAAAGTAAATTACAAATATATTTAACTTTCCCCCGTTTTAGGCAAAATGGGAAGGAAAGTGAATTCAGAGGGGTCGAGCTCTGAATTCACTTTCCCTCCCTCAAGTACATCGGGCTCGTACTGTTGGGGAGGCTCTGTCGAACGAGGGTTTCAGAGAAAAAAAAGATTTCTCTAGCTCACGACCAACCATCGGTGATTTCAATCGCCCTCTGTGTGACCTGTCTCCGGTGCTCGACTCCATTCCTTTTGCCGTCTCTAGCACCGACGACCTTCTACGATAACTCTTTTCACTCAAGCTACTAGAAGAGACTGAAAAATAGAGGAAGAAAATAAACAAGGAAGAGAAAGCAGAGGTGTTGAATGTGCTGTCGTGTCAAGAACCGAATTATCGGCTCCAACAATTCGTGATTTGCTCATTTTTAGCGTCTTCTTTGCCGTAAATCGGTGACATATACATATAATCAATTAGGTAGATAATGAGCAATTAATATGCACACTTTCACCCTGTCAACAAGGACAACTCTGTGCTCTTTCTTTTCTTCTGCACTTCAGCCTTCTGATTTCGTCCATCACAATATGAATGCCTTAAAACTGGTCTAGCCTTCTCCAACAATTCAATAAATTTTAACAATTAACAACAACCTCACCAAAAATAAAAAAATGGAATACATTGGATTATAAATTATTATGTTTGGGAAGCATTTTTAAGAAAAGAAAAACCAGAGAGTTGAGGGAATGGTGTAAAAGACAAGAGGTAAACAAACCACTACCTCTGAGTCAACAAATGTCACCTACAAAGATATTTTATTTAATAAATAATTTATCTGTACTTTAGACCACAATTTCCATTGTGCACACTAATACAAACAAGTACTTTACATTATACTTTACCTTGTACACACTAACACAAACAAGTACTTTACATTGCGCACACTAACACAAACAAGTACTTTACTTTCCCTTTTCATTGCGTACACTAATACAAACAAGTACTTTACTTTCCCTTCCACTTTCCCCCTGCACTTATAATGTGCACTAACCCCCCCCCCCCCCCCTTCCATTAGTGTTAGATAATTCACTTTCACTCGTTTAAGTGAAAAAATGAGTGGAAGTGAATTCACTCCATCTGACTAATGATTTCACTTCACTAGACACTTAATGGTGAGACTCCTCTTTCTTCTTTTAACTCGTCTATAATAGTCACCAAATCCAAGATTCTGAACATACACACCAAAAGCATAAATTAATAGGCCCTCGGCCGAAAGAGTAATGAAGATGAGCTTCTTCCCTTCATCACCAGCTCCATCACTTGCTAATCCTCCCACTCTGTCGAGTTGTCCCAAAAAAATCATATAAAGTGAATGATAGTGCAGTGGAAAGTGAAGATAAAAGTCAATTACTTTTTTATGTTAATGTGTTTGATGGAAAGTGCACTCGAAAGTATTTTCTTGTATTAGTGCACAAAATGGTAAATGTAGCGGAAACAAGAGAATGCATTATTTTTTATAATATACCTAAACAAATAATAAACATAAACAAACATGGTTACTTTTATAATTAGTAATTTAATATAAAATTAAAATATATTAACATAATAAAAAATTAAGTAGGGAATTTTATTAATAAATTAAGATATATTGTAATTTACTCTAAATTAGTATAATAATTACAAGTTAAAATAAAATTATTAATTTAATTAAGTATAAAATTGAATACTTTAAGTAAAAATGTTTACTTTTACAATGTCTAAATACTTGATCATAATCTTACTTTAACAATATCTTAATTATCACGTTAAATTTTATATAGTATTAACAGTAATAAATATAATAAATAAATATAATAAATTAATTAAATAATTTATTGATAACATTAGATAGATTTTAGTGTAGTATAAATTAATAATATAATTAAAAGTAAAATAAAATTATTAGTTTAATTAATTATAAAAATAACAAATAAAATACCTAAACAAAAGGAAGAATGGTAGGAAGAAACAATAAAATGTAATTAATTTGTCTTGGGAGAACGAGGAGAGTGGCTTGATTTTCCCAAGTTCATTTGATTCACAGGACACCTACAGGCTTAAACCCCATGTAGTTAACCTGTACTCATAAACCCTTCCCCCTTTCCCTAAAAACTCAGACCGAGTGAGCCAGCCAGTCGCGGTTTCTTCTTCCAAGTTCCATGCGAGCCATGACAGGGGGAAAGAATCGGTAAGAAGATGTACCCACTCATTTGCAGTAGTAGCCGCAGGAATTTATTCTCCAATCTCTCCGGTGGCATCTCATTCATCGTAAGATCTTTCAACAAACCCCAAAACAGCTCCAACGAATCCGCTATCATACCTTCGATAACTACATGGATATCAACAAAAAGATTATTAAAGTCCTCAAATTCCAGGATCTGATACTCTCCCAGCCCAACCGGTACATCTCCATCTCCCGTGTCGACACTCTAGAAAACGCAGGTTCGGCTTCAAGCAGTACGAGGCCGGGGCCATTTTTCCTTAAATTTCCTCGTATATTCCACATTTACGAGCACCCAGTTCAGCGAATTCTCTATTGTCGCCTCTCGCCTGATGCCCACCGGCAAATCGCAGACGAGAATGCGGCGCTGGATACCCAAATCCCTGATGCAATCACTCGCCTCCGGAAGCTCTTGATGCCGTCCAACTCGAGTCGGCTTCGCCTTGAACACATACGGGTGGCGAGGAAGGATTTCGGCCTACAGTATAGTACTTATTCTTCGGCATCAGGGAATAATCAATTCTCCCGAGCCAGAGAAATTCATTGATGGATTTCTTATGAAGAATAATCAGGCGAAAAATATCACAAATCACAAAACCCAGTTCTTCATTACAGTCAACTACAGCACTTAGCAATAAAATAGAACCTTTGAACTGTCAACTGTAGAATGTTCTTGTTTTACTTCGCCTGTTATCTGCCATATGTTTGGAAAAATCAATCCTTGCTTCACACGGTCATTTCAGAATTTCAGATCAGCTTTCAGGAAGGGATTTCATGGCAGGTCCACTCCTCTGTTCCATTAATTCCTCCGAGTTTCAATGATTTTACTCTATTTCCATTCCCTCCACGTTTTATTTTACTTAAAGCAATAACTGATTCTGCAAATCCAATCGTTTGAGTTGATAAAGCTAATTAGAAACATGGTTTCGAATTTGAATCTGAATGATCCATTAACCCACAGCTGAGCCGGGTTACAGGTTACAAGGAAAATGGTGTTTGAATTTTGGTTTATTAAGTAATTATGAGCACCAAGACAGCCAACTGACCTCTGTTTACAGCCTTTTCCTCACTTGCTTTTCCTAGTAATGGCACTGACGATCAAATTTTTGATGACTGGTTTATTGTTGTCTCTGTGAGGACATGGAGGCCTACAGGATGAAAAGAGTCCACCACGATGACCCCGGAAAGGACTTTCTTTCATTCAGCAGGAACTCATGAGAGGTGGTAGAGAATTAGCACAGAATCGACTCAAGCATGTTTAATTTTTTTTTTCATGTTATTTAGGTGTGGTAGAGAAATAGCTTCGGTCGAAATTGTTTCTAAATATTACGTGACGTGGGGCACTGTCACAAGTCTACTTTGGCAGTTTCTGCAAAAGGATGAAGGGATCCCTGTGGAAACTTTGTTCGTTCAGTGACCGTTGCCAGAATACTTTATCCAGCTCCAGACCACTGCCAATGTCAGCTTTCCCGTCTCCCAGAAAGCACAAATAGACCAGCTTCTTCTTGGCTGTCTATTCAGAGACCCAACAAACCCAATTTCTCCTGGACCACTTCCCACCCCATGCTCAAAGCATCTCCATGAAACAGGCAAATTTCTTCAGAAAACAAACCCCTGCATTATCACTAAACAGCTCTGCTCCACCTCAAATCCCATTAAAATGCCACTTAAAAGGTAAACCCCGGAGACTGCCCATCTTACAATTCCTCCATCCCAATCTGCAATTCTGAACTGCCTGCACCCACTATGCAAACTCTGTCTCTTGCTTGAAGAGACTTTATTATCTTTCCAGAAGAATCCAGTCAAGGATATCAAACAGTAATGGCCAAGAAATGGAGCTCATAACATAATTCTGCTCTCTGTCTACTTCTAACTCTCAGACCCTGTTATGTTCCAAGATGAATTTCAAAGCCACCACCATATTTACCATTTCTTCTGTCCTCAAGCACAAACAGAACTTCAGTTGTCAAAATAGAGTCACTAAACACTCTGATTAGGTAATGAGTTATCAAACATAACAAATGCAAAGAACCCGATGTTGTGTACAGATGGAAGACCATCTGTCTGATTGGAACTTGTAAGTAAAGAGAAAGGAAAAGTGATGATGGAGAAAAGAAAGAAAGAAAGAAGAGAAAAAAAACAGAGCTAATATAGATGCAATAATCAAGTAATGAAATTTTCTTATAATTCATTCTTGACTTAAACAGTGTGTGTCTTTCACTCTTGTCTCAGCAAGAAATAAGAACTTTCCTTTACAATCAGCTCTACCTTGTTATTTCTTACGAGTTTCAAAGTAAAGCTTGAGGAGAAGGATAAAAGAAAACTCTGTGGTATATTACAAAAGCCACAACACACTAAAGCTATCTGAGTGTCTTCTCGGTGTCAGTCTCCAACTTCAAGCCAGTTAGATACACATGAGACTGGATCACTGTCATTCCAACCTTAAATCCTGGAATTACAGTAAACCCAACCTTTGCCCTAGTCTTTCCACCGACCGAATCAGCCGGAGCTATCCTTTGGGTAATATTTTCCATATAAACCATAGAAAAATCAACTCCCTTCTCAACCTGAAAAATTCCAACAGTGGGATCAAACGAGAATGCTAACTTGTGTAGCATCCAAACCATGCTTGCCATGTTTACAAACGCCTCATATAAGGAGCCTGATGGTTTCCAAGAATCCAAGCCTGTCTCCTCCTCATCTAAATTTCCCAACAGAGAAGACTCCATGTTTGAGTGGATGAGCTTCCGGTACTTCTTCTCGCAAAATTGTGCAAAGTCGCAATCAGGATTTGTCTCTAAGAGTTCTAAGGCATCAATTGATCCATGCTCTACAAACTGTAACAAAAATTTTCTTCTTCGATTACCGTGATTGATTTGCTCAGACTTTTCATTCCCTTCTAACCCGAAATTCTCTGAACTGAAACTTCCAAACATTCCTAAACAAACGTATGATAGAAAAGCATACCGGCTATGCCCCTTCTTGGCATATTCAATCCCAGGATAAAATGAATTCGCTGCCAAATCCAAATCCCATCCCGCGTTCTTCATCAGATCGATCAACAGTTTCGTAAAGCTATGAGTTGACCGGCAAACGTCCTGCAAAACAGAACGGAAGAGCCCGACAGATAACAGAAGCTCCGGCGAAGAAGAGTCAAAGCAGTCCAATCGCCTCTCCAGTCTCCAATTGCCAGCTTCGAGTTTCTCTAATTGTTGACTGAGAGTCGACACTTCAGCATCTTTGCGGTCAATCTCCGACTGCAAGCTGTCGACCATCATACCGAAAGTGCGGAGGAGGCTCTGGTTCTCTTGCACCTGAGCTTCGAGGTGTGAGGCGAGAGGGATATTAGGGTTCGGACAGTCAGGATTTTTAAGGTAATCTTGATAGAAGTGTTTCAGCTCTGAAAGCCTTTGAAGTTGTGATACGGCGGTCCGGTCGGCAGCTTGAATGCTCTCACCGTCAAACGGCGCGTGCGCAGTCTGCAGATGAAGATATGAGGCATTCAAGGAGGAAACCGTGGCGAAAAGCGAAGAAACTAGGGTTTGAAGCGTTTCAAGCTTGTCCGGTTTGTCAGGCTTGATAACGACGACTCTTTGACCCGTGATAATTTCTTCAGAGGAGTCAAGCAGGGAGAGATCAATGGTATCATCCTCCTCGTCACCTCCCGCCGCTGCCGCTGCCGCTGCTTCGTCTTCCTCCGCGAAGAATTCGAAGGTTTTTGTTTTGAAAGCGAGGGCGAATTTCTGGAACATTTCGGAGATTTGAGGAGTCTTTACGGACCCCTCCATTTCTACCATTTCTTCTGATAGTGGAGGGATCTCTTCCTTCTTTCAGCAAATTACCAAGACATGAAGCAAGAGCAGGAGAAATCAAAAGGGTATTCTCCTCTCTTGCCTTTATTCTTTCGGTTATTTCAAGCAAGGGATGTCTATTCAGTGGAAGAGAAGGAGGAAAAGAATTCGGAAAGGATGTCTACAAACCTGACCACAGACGTTTTGGGTCTACTTCTCCTCTTCAGGCTAAGCTCTGAATCTTTTGCAGGTCGACAGTATAAGTTCTGGGGATTATAACAATCATCAAATTAACCTCTTTTTCCTCCTTTTTTTATGTTTCCGCTTCCAGAGAAAGCCTTCGCAACAGAACTCCACAGCTGCTACATTCCCCTTTGACACCTTTTAACCATATTTTCAACCTTTTAATCGATTCCTTTACTTGAACTAAAGCCAACTTTAATATTCTTTGATCAACTGCTTTCCGGACACCCCACCCTCTCTCTCTCTCTCTCTCTCTCTCAAACCCATATTAAATCCTTCCAACAGTGAAAGAAAACCCAAAAAGAAAAGGAGAAGATGAACCTACTCCTACTCACAGTAGTTTTATAATGGAATCACTGAAAAGAGAAGGAAAGGTGGGATTAGTGGAGATGATGGTGTTCTGGGCATAAGAGTACCGACCAAGGCAAAGTCAAATGCTTTAAACAATGCATCAGAGCTCATAAATTCCAGTATTCATCTCTAAACTACTTTTCTGCAAATTGCCGAACTGGGTTTTCACAAGAGTTAAATTAACTACTAGTATTAAATATGGAGATGATGGCCGTCTTGGTGAGAGTTGGGCCGCGAATCAAGGGCAAGTTCTATATTGGTCTGTACAGCGCTAATCACGGAAAGAAACATCAAATTAATGGCCGTCTTGTATTCGTTAACATTTTAACTACCCGAGTTGAAAAAATGACTAATGATAAAGACGCCGGCTCATCTTGAGAATTGGTCCTGGATGTTTTATTCGTTTTGTAGGCCTACTGGGTGTCTAGAAGGAAAAAAAATATACAGAGTTTGATTACAGTAGCGGGGATGGCGTCAATGGAGGAGAGCTGAGAAGGAATGATCGTGTCTGCTCGAGCAGGGAAGAGTGCATATGAATAATGATGACAGGACGAAAGCAATTGAAATCGTCACTGGTAAGTGAAGACTCCTTTCTTCTTTGTTTTTTTGGCAATCTCACCGAATGATAACAATATGAAAGGCCCATCTGGTTAATATTACACTCAGCTACAGGGGGCAGTAATTGATATCATGAGGTCCAAATCTTTCAGTCCATTAACTAACACTGAGACTAGTCTGTTACAATCATACAATCCACTGACTAACACTAAAACTAGTTTCTTACTAGACAATGAGTGAGCCTATTTACGTTTGGAAGGATTAGCCCTAATACAGATCTATGGACTTCCCAAATGGAGGAATACAAGGAACTGATCGATGTAGTATAAAACTTTCTCACAGCTACACTGCTTACAAAATTTCACGCACTGGATGGTATGTATAGAGATTGACTTGTTCAAGATTTATAACATGGGAGATCAGGAGTAAATAACACATTTGAGACAGCAGATGAAAAGGAACCTAAAAATCAGTACACACTCCCCATCTTTGAATCAGAAGATTCTATTTCCATTTCTGACCGTACAAGAACCAGAATTCATTACAAGGTGCTGCTGTACTCAAACTCCAAAATAGGTAGTGAGACCCATTAACGAACCTTCTCCTCCAGACAACCAACAAATAACGCAATTCCATACCTGGCGTTAGCACCTCCCTTGACCACTCAAAATACCAACAAGTAACATTATTTAGGACTTGGAAGAGCCAGGAGGAAAACGGAAAAAGAAAAACATAAAAACATTAAAAGAATTCACAAAGAGCATAGAAACTGGGTATATGCAGTCAGTCAAATAGAAATGAAAGAATGATGGATTCCTCCTAACAACACAAACAAAAAGAAATCCAGGAGCATCCCTAACATGGGACAAACAACCATGTTAAATCACAGAACCTTCATATTAACAAAAACCAGTTCACACACCTAGCATTCTAAATTCATATCCTCATGGTGGAAAACCTCCCCGCAAATTAAGTAAGAGTTCACTCAGTTGCCAGTAATGCTCATTAGAAAACGGCAGCAAAGAGCAGAAGTGCACAGACAACCAACTTAACTTTTCCGGCCATCATCAATGAAGCAGAAGATTTTGATCCATGTGGTGTTTGAGCTCTGGAAAAACAATAAAGTATGAACTACAATCAGTTGGAAGAACAAAAATAGACTTAAAAAAACCGAGTAGGTTCAGCAATTGCAGACTCACTTCTGCAAATAGGCGAGAGCCCCACATTTGAGGGCATTTTCTGGCAAAGGCAACTCAGTTTTGTTAGTAGCTTCTGGATTGACTACCCTTAAATAGGTTTCCTGACCTAGATACCATGTATCTAGATTCTCTGTCCGAATATTCCACACACCCACATTATCTAGTGAAGCCAAAACTGCAGTCCATGCTCCTGGAAAAACCTATAAATGAAAACTTGCGATTTAGCAATCCTCCTCTGCCACCCCCCCCCCAAAAAAAATGGCTATGAAGAAATTAAAAGTTTACCAATTATCTCATGATCCAAAACTAAACAAACATGCATAAATAAGCAAATATTGATTTTTTAACCACCGATCTCAAAACAGAAAATACTGTACATGCAAAATTTAAAACATTCAGTGTTAAAGACAAAAACAGATAAAACATCTGGCAAATGCACTTTTCAAATCATGCCTTACGGAATTTCTAAAGCACACAATACTTGTTTCTTTTTATACATAATACTTGAGATCAGTCAATGTAAACTGTTTTTGACTTATCTAAAAGAACCAGGCTCAAAAATATGACTAAGAGATTTTTGTTTTCCGAAGGTAACCAACACAAATTTTTGGAACCAAAGCTAGCATATGTGCTAAAATGGTGGGTCTAGTAGGCCCCTCTACAGAAAACAAAATAAATCAGGATTGCAGGATTGCTCACCATTCCTTTTACCTAAAAATCAGGTTGTATCAGACTTTTGTTTCGTAACATTTCTAACTCAGGCATCTCCTAGAGAGTAGGCCAAGTTTCCCATATAATTCCATGCATCAACTTATTCAACCTTTATCTGGCATTGTATTTTTTAAAAACAATTCCCAGCATGCATATAAGCACATGGGAACCTTGGCTATCCAGGCAAGTTACAATTCGAGTTAAAGGTCTGACTCAGATTTATAATACCTGATTTTAACCAATAGTTTGTACCTACAATCAGACTCATACTAGACACGTAATAATTTGTAATTTCTGCATTTTAAATGATTTAATTAGAGAACCATCACATGCTGCAACCATAAAAATTTTTGCCTAAATAAACTAAAATAAGGTTTCCCTTATGTGCTTCTTACAGTGAGCCTGCCTTCCCTAAAATATTCATCCGAATATAATTCTTTTCAAGTAAAACCATCTCTTATCATGCAATCTACAGGAATAAAAATTATTGTTAAAACCAATAAAAGGAAGTTCTAAGTGATCCAAACAACCAACAAAAATTGAAATTATCTCCAACTAGATAATTGAGGTTTTGGATCTAAGTAAAATTGTCAAATCTAAGGGCTCGCAGATTTTTTTTTTATTTTGATATGGTGAAGTTTAATTGATAAATAATAGCATTATACAAATGAAAGAGCAGCGAGCAATTAACCCACAGTGGGTGGAAAATCTCCCAATAAAATTAATCTAAGGGCCCATACAATTAATACCATATAATCCAAATAGATGATTAAAATGCAATCTCTTAAGTGATTAGAACTACTATGTGATTTTAAAACAGCGTCAATTAGATATAGCAAAATGTTTGGAATGAAGAAAGAAATTGATTAGATAAAAGGGTTATTTATTTCAAAACTCATCTGAGTATGTGCATTTAAATTCCTTTTCAAAATTTTATTGATGGGTTTGATGAAGTAAGACAAATATTATATCAATGGATCAACTTTATTGTTTACTTCTATTGGTCTTTCATAATTTTCAATAGTTTCTGATGATGTTTTGAATTAAGATGTAGATGCCTAGTCAGTCTTGACTGAGGCACCAAGACATCTTAGATTTTGGGCACCCCAATAAGGTACCCAACGCCTAGATAGTCAATCAACTTTGATACCTATAAAAATCACATAGAAAACTTGGAAACATCCATCTCACCCTTACTTCCACAACACATATATGTAAAGACGAGCATTACTGCATAATCGTCCATATAACTCTTAACTTATGCAACATAATATGATTTTTTTTTTTTTTTTGAGAAAGATAAGAAATCATAAAAGATACTTTCAAGTGCAAAACCCATATGTATGTAAAAATAATTCACAAGCTCTCAATCAAACAGCAAGATGGGGAAACAAAATCCTAGCAGAAAGACTAAAAGCAAAATATATCCAAATATACCTGTATTGTACAGCGTGCAACTCCATCCCACTTGTTATATGTGCCCCTACTGTTCTCTGTCCACTCACCATAATCCATCCTGTCATGCAAAATAATAGTTGACTGAGAAAAGGATAAAAACAACCAGTACATTTAAAAAATGAAGACTTTTTTTAATGAAAAACATGAAGATATCAGTACAAAAGAAGAGAGTCATACCCAACCACAAAAAAAGCATAACCATCCATGTGGTAACTCTGGACAATTGTATCATTGTTCTGGAAAATAATTTCTATAAACCCCCTATAAGTACCATTAATCACAGATGTTGCCATCTTCGGCGGCCCTGTAAGGGGCCTGGTTGGGAAATCAAGCTTGTAAACATTTTTCACATTAAAATTGTCAGCAAGCCTAATGGGAGTAGTAGGATTGACATATGAAATTCCATTGAGTGTAGTTCTTCGCTTTCCATCAATCATCACTGGTGGTTTGTTTTTCAATACATAAACTTGAGTTACATTTATTTGCCCATATTTAAAGGATCCCTGTGGGTTGGGACGAGCACCACTTGCAGAAACATTCCACCTGGTGAAATTAAAAAGGACAAAGGTAAATCAGGCTTCAGCCTACTCAAAAGCTTGTTGATTTTGCAATCCAAACACATCAATGATAATAAGTGTAACAGGTAAGCACTATCATCTTAAGCATGAAAACAAAAACTACAACACAACAGTTAGTGTCCTTTTTTTTTTCTTTTCTTTTAAATAGGGATCAATAATGATTGTAATCTTACAGATATAAAACTGAAAAAACACAAACGAACCTGATGGACCTTGCTTGGTTCATCGAAAATGTTTTGTCATACATGTCATTTGGTGGATCAGGTAGAGGGCCACTTGCACTACCCTTGGAATTAGAATATTTTAAGATGGCAACACCTGTAACTCTGGTCCAAAGTGATTGATTCACAAACCTAGCACTTCCTACAATATAGTAATCACTACTGGCATTTTGGTCCATTGTGACCAAGAAAGAATAAGACTGTCCAACATGGATGTCTAGATTGGTATAGTTCTGCTGCACGGTGTAAGATCCTTCTGTCTCCACAAGAAGCAAGTTGTGGTTCTGGATTCTGAAATTCAAACTAGTAGAGATGCCGACATTATGTACTCGAAACCTATATGTTTTACCTAAATAGAGCAAACACATTGTCAGCAAAAGCACTACCAAATACCTTACCACATAGAGGCGCAAGAGACAAAAAAACCCATCACATTAAAAGAAAAAAACTGAACACACCAGTTTCAGATAAATAAGCCAGAAACTAGAACTACCTCTGGATAACTTGCAGATTCCTATAGTCACTTCAATATCTTAAAATTACTTAATTATACATGAAATAATCTCCAAAGAAATATTTTAGTATGAATATGCACATTAGTGTTCAGAAGATACTAAAATCTGTACATGCAATGGAAATTGGTTACATAAACAAGCTCTAAAATAGTTAAAATTACAAACTTTACCTGGGTGGACGTTAATGGTTTCATAATCAATACCATCCGGAACAAGTGTCGAATTGTAGCGATAAGGACCCTTTCCATTCATGAGAACTCCATCAGGCATGCCAAGGTCCTTACCCGCATCTAAGGCCTTCCTAAGATTCTAAAAGAAAAAAAGGGGAATAACATGCAATCAGACCAATATTTCAACTATAGCCAGTTCTTCCATCAGATTGAACAGGATGGGTCAACCACAGGGAAGATTGTATATCCAAGTTTTATTACAGCTCTGATCTTGGTTAAAATCATTAGATAACACTAACCGTATGGTTCTTGTTGTACCAGTCGCCTATGAAAAGAGTGATGTCACCTTCAGGCTCACCAAATGGCACCGAGATGACTATCCTGTTATTAATAATGAGGCCTCCATACCCTCCTACAGCTCTCTGAAACTTGAGAGAGGGAAAGTAAAAGAAGCTCCCAATCTGATCCTTCACCTGAAACTCGTATGTCCAGTTCCAACCAGAAGGAATCGGGCAGGTTGTACCCAGAACTCCATCTTGCCAAGAGTTTCTCCTATGCTGAACTCCGGGCCTGCAATATTCACAACATTAAGTACAGTCTCCCTAATCCTTTCCACAAACAACAGCCAGAATATTACCAGACTTACCAAGTAATTAGTAAATCTTCGTCTAAACTGTTGAGAACATTGACTACTACATTATTATTTGTAGTCACATTAACAATGGGGCCGGGAAACTTTCCGTTCACCGCAATCACCTATAATATCCATAACATCCGATCGATAATAATTAGAATAAGAAATTAAAAAAATGCAGTATCCGAGAGCCGAGAACTTCAACTAAAGCTCATTCAGCTAAAGACAGCAATAAGCGTTAGATAAATTTAACTACAATAGGAAAGCCATCACAATCCCTTCATAAAGGAATGAAATATTCGCATGGAACGGTACTGCTGAGAAACGCGACATTTTAAAGAATAAAATATTCGACAACGAACACTTCAAACACGGTGAAGCATGGGACAGAAAGTAAAATCCAGGAACCAGGACCCCGAAAACCATAAACATAGGAATGCAAAACAAGAAACTACCAAACAGATTAACTCCACCGTTGACTACCAAGCAGATCCGTAGAAGAGAACACCAAAATGCGGCGAAAAAAGTATACCGAGAGGCCAAATCCCACTTCAATGAAGCAGAAAAGCGCAGAACATAAGCAGATCTACTGCAATGCTGTACTCGCAACACTACCTCCGGTTACTTATCCACATAATCCTCCCGAAAAAGCAGAGTAGAAGTAACATCCAACAGACAGTGCTAACACAAAAGTAGCGGGAGTAAAATACAGCAGAAAGAAGCAATGATAATGAGAGAGAGATCCAGCGGACGGCAGACCTTCTGCTTGACGCCCAACGGAGCGACCGTTAAGTAACTAACGTCCCATTTATATGAAACAATCGGATCTGCCGCAAACGAGAGCACCGCGATTTGAAAAACGCCGAGCAAAATCGCCGCAAAGGACCATATCAAAGCCATCAACTTCTTTCTTTCAGCGAAAACACAGAATCAAACTAATTTCCTGACCGGTCTCCTGGTTACATTATCGGAAAAAGAACGTCGGAAGACGGTCACAGAGCAGCAGAGCCGAGCAGAGAGAGAGAGAGAGAGCGGTGCGAGATGCAGAAGTGCATTAATGCTTAGGTGACCGTTCAGCGTGTCAGTACTAGGGTTATTTCGGTTGCCCTAAACAATTAAAAATTGTAAAAAAAAAAAAGGCGAAAGAGTGAGAGGATTACTTGCTGTCGGTCATAAGATAATACCAGAGAGAGAGAGAGAGAGAGAGAGAGAAAGGGCGCCAGCCAATCGCCAGTCAGTTAACACTCATTTTCCGTTTTCCGACATCCACTCTGTGTCTCTCGCCACGTGCATGAACAGCGTGTGGGCCCTCTTCGGTCCCCCTTTCATACCCAAATCTTTCATGTCCCTACGTGGGCCCCACCCCTGATACGCATCTCGAGTGTACTCTATAACAGATGAGACGATACGAAGATACAACCCTTTTTTAATCCACGCCGGTCAAATATTTCCAAAATATCGCGATCGCCCCAAAGTGGGCCCAAAAGTAAAGGAACTTTCACGAATCACGATTGTCCTTAGCGGGGACCACGTTTCCAAAAGACTTAAAGAACCGGCGGTTCCAGAAGAATTGTCTGAATTACCCTTGCCGTTAAGCTCTTTATTCTAGTAATGGCAAAAAAAGAATTAAGCGGAGGCTCCATGATTTTCTTTCAACGACACGCTCCATTAGTTTTCTCCTTTTTTGGAAAATACAAAAAGAAGAAAAAAACTGAAAAAAGCAAAAAAAAACCTCAGGACAGATGTGACTTTTCACCTGTCGGTATCGTTTGAAACTAATAATATTTGGCCAGATAATGGTATCATTTTACGAATTTGCCATCCTGCGGGAGCCACTGGCTAAAAAGAGAAGCAGCGATTGTCCCTACGTAGCGCTGGAGTTTGAATTTGAGTGGGCCCGGGAATAATTCCTGCTTTTGGTGATTTAACTTTCCGAACGGGGTCCTACATAATTCTCAATTTTTCACATGATGGATGTTTCTAGAGAGAGCGGGCCCACGGCCAGCCGTTCTGTAATATTAAAATAAAATAAAATAAAAAAGATTAAACAAGGGAAGAAAGAAATCAAATCCAGCTCAGTCGAGTTGTCTGAACGGGTGAGAAGACAAGGGAAAGAGATCAGATCCTTTGTTCAAACGGGAGAGGCAAAAATTCTTCGAAGAGGGTTCCTTTGCGGGAATTCCGATGCTAACGTGCACATGGGGATGACGTGGATGATGCGAGCCCGCCGTCCGATGAGGATCGAAATTTTCCCGGCGACGATCAAGCAGTCGATTGCTCCAAGCGCCAATGAGGTGGCCATGTTCGAAGGTCAAAGTCGTCTACCGAAGCTGGGAAGGGAACTTAGGATGCCAGTATAAATATGGCTTCTCTCTTTTTGCTTTTTTGGTCAAAGACTCCACCAACTGCCGGTGCTGTTTTTAATAAAGCCAATAATTAAGAAGAGTAATAAAGGAGTAATTGGAATAATTCAATGGGTTTAAATGTTAAAGTGGCCTTCATCAATTTAAAAAAACTAAATAACATCTTTATGATGACATAATTTTAAAAAAAAATCAAAAAGGCAAAAAGAATAGTATTGAAAAATATATGTTATTTGTTGAAACAATTTGTTCTAAAAGATCGAACAGTTAGAAAAGGCGCGACGTTAATATTAAACACATGAAGTCAATTCCAACACTCTCCCACACATGCGACACCCACAACACGGGGCAACCCCCATAAATCGAGGGACCAAATTCGTCAACACAAATATTGGAGGTAGCGGGATTTGAACACACGACCGACCTGCTCTGATACCATATTAAAACCATTTGTTCTAAAAGATCGACCTTTTAGAGAAGGCGCAACGTAAATATTAAAGACAGGCAGCTAATTCCAACATGGTCTCAATATGGTATCAGAGCAGGTCAATCGTGTGTTCAAATCCCGCTACCCCCAATATCTGTCTTGACGAATTTGGTCCCCCGATTTGTGGGGGTTGCCCCATGTTGTCGGTGTCGCACGTGTAGGGGAGTGTTGGAATTGGCTGCCTGTCTTTAATATTCACGTTGCGTCTTCTCTAACAGGTAGATCTTTTAGAGCAAATGGTTTCAATATTATTTTAGGAAAAATATGATTTTAACATAATACTTTCAATTTGTTTTGCAATATCAATGTTCGTTCCACTTGGACTAAAGACTTGACTTGGACACATAAAAATTCAAGTTGGATCGTATTTGTTGGTCCAATGACTTGGGACAAATCGGAAGGGATACAGTTTGAACAAAAAATCGAGTTCCTCACTACAATGAATCAGAAAACCATGCTCTAAAACAAATAACACTTATTGGTTTTATGAATGGGACTCGTTCACTTTACACCGATGACATGACGACTATTTCAAAGACACTCGCTTTTTTTGTTTCAACAAGTTGAGTTTCTCAAAAGATCTATAAGTTGCTTCCAAATATAAGCATTCCTATATTATGGAATTATTTTTCCATTCAAACCTCATTTACAACCAAGGATACAAATGAACTCATTGAAAGACATTTAGGGGGGGGGTGGGGGGGGGTTAGTCCACAATGAAGTGGAATGAATTTTCCCCGCATTATTTAGTTCATTAAATAATGACGTTAGTGTAGAATGAATTACATTGAAGTGAGATTACACCACTTCATTCGCTCAGGCAAAAATCGGGGAAAGCTGATTCATACCTATTTTGTGAATCAACCGATTGAAAGTGCGCGACGCACATTGTTCCTTCCCCTCTCCCCCCCCCGCGATCCTTCAGCAAAGTTTTTTTTCTCCTCCCTCGTCCCCCACCCCCGTTCGCCTTCCTCCCTCTTGGCCTCCCTCTCCTCTCCCACTCGACCTCCATCGCAGAGCACGAGAGGCCGAGCCTCTGTCGCAGAGCCTCTTGGCCTCCCTCTCTTCCCCCCCTCCCCACCCGTCGGTTTTCCTCCCTCCTCTCGCCCTCCCTCTCGACATCCATCGCAGAGCACGGGAGGCCGAGCCTCTGTCGTAGAGCATGTCGGTCTCCCAATTTCTCTTCTCTCTCAGCCTCCCTCTTTTCTCCCTCTCGGCTTACTGTCGGATAGTCGCCTCCGTCGTCGTTGCCCGCTGGCCCGCCGCTAAGGAAGACGATGTTTAATTTTTCCTATGTTATGAAAAATTAAACCATCGTCATAATTGGTTTAATTATCCAATTAATTAAATCATTAGTTTTTCATTTTTTAATATATTATTAATTAATAATATGTAAAATATATATTATGTTATTGATAAATTAATATATATATTTATTTATTATGTATTTTTTTATTTTGTATTAAAATAATGAGTTTTAATGTTAAACTATATCTTATGTTATTACAAAATTATTTATTTATTTATTATATTTACTTATGTTATTTTTAACTTTTTTATTTATTTTAAATAATTTATTCTAGTCACATGTAATTATTGTTTTAATTTATAGTAAACTATAATCGTTAAGTAATATAATATAGTTTTTTCATAAATTAGGATAATAATATATTCTAATACTACACGTTAAATCACTTATAAGTGTAGTAACCATGTTTATTTTGGTTAATTATCTGTTTAGATATATATTCTATTTTAAGTATATTATAAAAAGTTACTCATTCTTTTATTTATATCATACTTTCATTTGGGGGCACTAACACTGGAATCTATTTTCTAGTGCACTTGAACTCGTCTACACTAACACCCAAAGATGAGTTGAAGTTGAATCAATTCATTTCTTCACTTCAATTCAAGTTCTTTGTGGACTAACCCCCTTATCATCAAAAGTATCTCGGTTGAAGATGATGACTCAACCTTAAACTATCAGTGCAATAACAACAATATTCTAATTTACTATGAGCTTCCAAAATGATTTATCATATTTTTTCCTTTCAAGACATATCACACTTGAATTGAAAACATACTATTAGAAAGTTCTTCTTTGGGACTTCAAACTGAAAAGGAAACATATTGTTTCTCTCATGGTTGAAAGAAGAAGGCTATTTATTAAGGAAACTAAGAGTTTATGCAAGTTATTTCCATTATATTTGTAGAAATGTTGGTGTTCATATATTACTCACAAGAAAAGTAAAAGATATGAAATTCAATTTTACATTCATGAACAAGAATATTTAACCTTGAATAGGGACCCTTGATGTCAACATTTTAAGCCTTTCCAAAAGGGAACAAGGATGATTATCGATCAAACTCATATGTGGTGAATGATTTGGATTGAGTTAGTTCGAAGTTGCTATAACAAAATTTCGATATGTATCCCCAACAAAAAATAAAAATAAAAATGAGGATGAGCTTTCCCTTGGGGAAAGGGGGAGGACTTGGACTATTACTACTCATTAAGTTGATCCCAAATGGCATGATTGAAGCCTTTCATTTGTTCTTGAATACCTTAGTGCAACATTTGCATTCAACCATGATTGAGGGATTAATTATTACTCATTGGGGGTCACATTAACTTCTTGGAAATTAAATGAGTTACTAATCAATTGAAACAATAATCTAAGTAGGAAAATAGTGGAATTGAACACCACTAAGGGAAAACCATAGGGCGTGTGTGTTTTGCACAAATCACACATCCACTTCTTGCACACAAGCCCTAAAGCATGTGTTACCCTAGGGCTTTCACACATGTTGCTTCTAGTGCACAAGCCCAAACTTGGGGTCGGGTTTTCTTCCTCACCCACTAAACTCAACCCGAACTTGACCCTATCTGAACCTAACTAATTAACTAATATACAATTTTTTTTAAAAAAATTACAATCATATATGTATGTATATATCTAATAAAAAAGAGAACTTTCTTAGTTTTTTGGTAGAATTTTATTATTTTATACTTATATAGTATAATGCTTTTTATTATATAGACAAAAAAAATTATAATATTAAATGAATGGTAGGTTGAGCCATGGACCAAAGCCGGCATCGATTTGGAATACAAGGACAAGGCAAAAGATAAGGTTGAGGTTGAGGGGATGAAGATTGTTCAGTTTTTTCAATGTATGCGACCCGAGTCCACCCCTAGTGCAAAAGGAAGGAGAGGACCTCCTCCTTGTTCTCTGCCTGAAACCATGGTGTAGAGTGTAGAGGGAGGGAGAGGTCCTTTTCTCCTTGCTCTCTGCTTTCAAGTCTTGTTTCTAAGTGATAACACCTTGGTTGATAATCTCTTTCATACAAATAAATGTTGATTTTCAGGACTTCATTAATTTAGCTCAGGGAAAAAAAGGGAAAAAAACTCATTGGGAGAAAACTGGAGGAAGAAGGGTAATGAAATTGAAGCTCTATTTATAGATTTATTAAACTACTATAATACAATAATACCCCCCCTGAACTTAGTATTTAAGGTTTTAACTCTAAAACTTTAACATAATTACATCAATGTCATCTCTATGAGATGACCCAATATTTACCATCCTTCCATCAATTCCATCAATGTATGAACGCTTATGGGCCTTCTCCTTGATCTGTGGGCCTTGAATCTACTATCTCTTGGTTCCATGAGTCTTCCTTGGTCTTATGATCTTCTTATACACTTTGATATGTGAACCTTCCTTACAGAGAGAAACCTAACCCCTTGTTTAATCCATTTTGCTAATGTTTCAAAAATATTTCCTTATACTTTTACCTTAATTCTAAATGCTTATTCAAATGCAATTTGGATCAATGGTGTCGTTGATCATCCTTCTCCCACTGGCTTTTTTTATTTATTTATTAAGTCTCCTACTCTCGAAGAACAATCAAAGGCACAGCAAGAGCCACATACATAAAATAGTAGAAGAACGATTTCTAAGCTTTCATCTAATCTATTCAGTCGGGAGACGAGACAATGAGTATAGGCCACTCCCTGACATTAATTTTAAATCGTTTCTCAAGCAGATTGGGTTTCGAATTTGTATGGGCGAATGAAGGCTGAAGTCATCTGCCATATCTTGACTGAAGTAGCTGTGATCTGGGTTCCTGTGGCATTGTTGAAGAGGAAGACTCGAGCCGCACCGTAGATTGCCTTGGTTGGGTACACTCGGGATGTGATGCAGGTTCTCCCGCCTTGTGCGAACGTTTCCACTATCGAATGATCCACCTGCATGAACAGTTGTGATCTCGTGTAAATAATCGTCATCACTGTGCCCTTTTTTACAGGATTCATTTCTGTATCGGAACTTACCAGAACCCTCAGTGCAAATTTTTCACCGTCGAGGACGGGGACGACGCTTCCGTATACTCTCTTGATGAGGTCGTTTGCTCTTGAAGACCTGCCCATCAATGGAGATTGTGGTTTGTTATAAGTTTGGTGATCCTGATCTATGTGATGAGATTTGAACCAGAGGAGCAGAAAACCAGAGCTTGCCTTAGCGTATCTTGGCAGATGAAGGTCTTAAGGTTGCCGTCAGTGCTCTTTCCGATGTAGAAGTACACGGCTGTCTGCTCGGTGCGGCTCTCATCGGCTAGAACCAGTAGACCAAATGGACCCAACTTGCTTCTTCCCGCTGCACCATCACTGGTGCTGCAGTTATAACCAACATCGGCTTCCATTATCTCCTCCAACGCTTCCTTCGATACCTCGAACTCGGCATTGATGTCCAACTGTTTCGGTCACCGATCGAGTAAACAATTCGATCAAAATGCGTACTAGGTACGTAACAAATTTCTCATCAGAGCACTTAAATCGATCTTTACAGGAAGAGGAGTGATCGGAGTAATCACCTGAGTGGCTGTGCTAACGTCCAGTGGAATGACCAATCCTGGGTTCACCTTAACGTTGTTGAAATCTGTAACGCCCTGCCTCAAGCTGTCGACTTCCTCCGCTGGCCACTGTAGGAGATGGGTTCCGGTCTTGTTGTCGAACAAGACGATCCGAGGCATGGTCATGAGGGAGGCCCAGCCCTTCCTGATGTCGTTGCTCTCGCTGTCGGTTTCCCCGGTCCATCCCCAGAGCACCCTCCGCTTCTTGTTCTGATCATAGAACGACTTGGACGCATAAAACTTGCCGTAGTCGTACCGGATTCCGATCCCGACGTCGATCTCCGGGTCGTCCGGAGTCCAGGAGTTCGCTTCGAGGTCGTAAGTCCCTATAGCGTAGTAATCGTGTTTGTCGTCGTCCAGGCTCGCCTTGAGTACGTGCTTCACTCCCGGCCCGTTCGCAGACGTATCGAGCCCCTCTTTCCCGGACGTCGACACCGGGTAGAAGTCGACACACTCCCACATGCCGGTGCCGGGCACCGCGTGCAGCACTCCTTCCAAGAGCTCGAACGTCTTGAAGTCCTTGGTCTTGTACACCAGCGCGAGGCCGGTAGTGTTCACCCTGGACCCGATGGAGAACCGCCATGTCCCGTCGGGAGCCAACCAGCCGGTGGTGGGATCACGGAAGTCCTTGGAGCCGATGCCGGGCGGCGGGAAGAGAACTGGGTTGCCGTCGTACTTATCCCAGTCGAGGAGGAGAGGATCGTTCTCGTCCTTCGGTACCGCTAGGTTCTGAACCTGGACGGATTCTTTGGTGGAACCAGTGTAGAGCATGACGAGCTTGCCGTCAACGAGGAAGGTGGCAGAGCCGGTCCAGACTCCGTTGATATCGTACCAGCGGTCGGCAATCATAGCCAGCGGGAGGTGGTACCAGTGGACCATGTCGCGGGAGACGGCGTGGCCCCATGTGATGTTGCCCCACACTGCGCTGTCCGGGTTGTATTGGTAGAAGAGGTGATACCACTCCTTGTAGAAGAGAGGACCTACATCAATTCCGCCATGATCGTCAAAACAAAAGCATCCTAAGATAACACGACACCATTCCAAAACTTTCAAAATCTGCAATCACCCAAGTCGCCATTGATGTGACTGCTGCGTTTGTTCTCATCGTTTTCTAATCCCGTTTCTTCAATAATATCAAGGGCGGCGACTCCATATATCTTTTCCTGTTCAATGGCACAGAAGGCAGCATCTGGACGGCCATTCCATCACATCGATTTTGTGCATTATTAATTAGAAAGTTACAGTTCAGAGTATTTAAGGAAACCACTGAGCATTCATCTAACCTGGAAAAAAGGCAACAAGCTTTCGTGGCGGATTCATTAGTTTAAGATAACTTGTTGGTCATTCCGGATATTTCTGGAAAGGTAGAAGACCCACACCAGAAAGTTTCCGTGTGCAAACACACACAGACTAATGGGCAACATAGCGGTGTCCTTTCGTTAAAAAAGGCCGTGGACATAAATTAAAACTCAGAAACAGCTTTTCCTGGATACCTTCAGGCCATAACACAGTGAAGGGCATATAAGTATTCCTGACAAGCTCTCATTCTACAGCTAATTTTCGGTCTCGGTAAAAAATAACAGCCTAATTAAAAGATAAAAAAAGCTAAATGATTCAAGGGAAAATTGATTAGGATTTCTTTTCTAAGTTAATAAGTTCCAGGAAAAAGAAAAATGGTGATCTGCTAGTTTACAGCTTACCCAAAACGGAGAGGAAAAAGGGGCAATACTGCTTGCTATGTCAAAAGCCAGGAAAACCTTTTTCATGAACACAAGTTACTACGTGATAAATATTCCATCCCATCCTGCTTTGCTTGAGTAATTTGCTTGGAAAAAGATATAATTTAAAGCAAGTAGTGATTAGTTTGCTTTCTTACCATCAGGATCTGCAGCAGAGGGAACCGATCCAGCATCGACGACAGAAACAAAAAAGAAACGGAATCAATAACAAAAAAAAGAAAAAGGCTCGGTATATCCTTCTCTTGGAAAATGAAATACTTATAAAAGAGAAGAATCATAAAGGAAAATCGTGAGAGAAGAGAGAAGGATTGATTAAGAGACAAAGGATGGTACCGTTCATCCAGTTCTTTTCCGGCTGAAAATGGTAGGCAGTCCTCTGCCACAAGAGCATATCATTAGTCCAATCATACTGTTTCACGGCGCCCAGAAACGGACGCACCGACTTCTCCGAAACGCCTTCAGACACCCCTCGCGACCATGCGTCCGACCCCGACACTAGTCCATCACCACCCCCATCCCTCCCTTCCACGGGTTCGTCATTCCCTTCAAAAACGACAACCAGCAAAGCGAACAGCCCAATCGCGGATACAATCCCTGTAAAAACTCCGAAAAACCTCCGTTTGACCGGGGCCTCGAACCCGGCACCATCACTGGAGGGGAGAGGCTCGTAGGAGCAAGGAACGGTGCCTTCAACGTCGTGATCGGATCGAACGGAATCGGGGCGGCTACCCATGATGCCAGAAAGTAACAGAGTTGCAAGAGGAAGGGCGAATGGCAGGTGGAGAAGGGTGGAGGGGTTCAAATAATGGAGGAGGGGAGCAAGCGTGTCAGAGAATGTGTGACGGGTGTCAGATCCTGGTGCGGTAGAGACGGGGAGGGTGATGCCGTGAGCAGAGGTGGGTTCATGACTGCGGCCTCCCAGTTGGTCGGAGAGGGAGACAAATCAGGAAGAAGTTCATTACAGACCAAAGACAACGTTACGTGTGGCTGCTCCTTTCGGATAGGGGTGGGCAAAGGTCGGGTTTGATGAAAACCTGACCCGGCTCCCCTGGCAAATAGGCGAGTCCTGTGAGTTCTGTACTTGATGACCTAACTCGGATTTTATAATTTGAGTGACTCAGGCCTCTGCTCCATTCTTAGTTGAAAAACTTCTATATCGTGATCAGGGAAGACTCCGATTTTAATACTGACTCGGATCAACCATGAATTAAAGGTAAAATATTAGGGGCATGAGATTCCCTTGTAGATTTGGCGAGTCCAGGGTAGCGTATGGGGAAGGGGCCCCTACATATGAGTTAGACATATTCCCTCTCAGGTGTTTTTTTGTTTTTTTTAACCCATTTCGATACTTAATGTAGACTGAATGGAATGGAAACGGGTAAAGAGCATTCTGAACGCCATTACCGAGTTACCGAGTTAGCATTCGCTTAGAGCAGTGACCCCTAGCTCTTTTCGACTTGGGAAATCTGATAAGGGAAATGAAATATTGACGCTGGGCGTTAATCTCTTACATACCTCCTTAAGATAGAAAAACTTGATTCTTGGTTTTGTTTTCTCACTTCAATTGTTGATTTCCTTTTGCTGATCCTTCAGACGTATTAAAAACTTTTCCTGCTTTGTTCTCTCATACGCGTACGCGTGGATAGATTGCCTTTACAAATGGGTTTCTTGAGTGAGACCTGATGCAGTCACTGCGATAAGAGAATAAAATCAAACTTAATCAGTTTACGTCTAATCACATGGGTCGATAAGAACTACTACCAATTCTTATCTTCTGCTTCCTGAGTGTCCTTTGGCACAGGTTCAGATGGGAACGAGATTCTGCCTGCCCATACTCGCCTTGCAGAGCCACGTGAGATCTATTTTCCGACAGGAATGCGTTGGAGTTTCATTTAGTAAAAAGATAACGCTTGAATTCTCCCAAGTCCGGACAAATCTTGGTCTGCTTGAATAGTTGCAGGTCCATGCTCCCACATGCACCTGGAAGAAGCAATTCAAGTTCGAATGATAAACAAGATTTGGATCTTATGAGGGTTTCTTCAATTTCAGATGTCAGCAGTCTTACAAAATGATAGGAGGCTCGAACCTGTGTGCACAGCAGATCGACTCAGCCTAGTGGGCATTTTAAAATTTAAACATTTGGGGGTGGCCAAAATTTTCCAAACAGTTCCTCCACTCTCTTCGTTTGATTCATGTATCCTTCCAATCCAGCCCCCAGCAGCTCTTCAGCTGCGGGTCCCATTGCTGATGCAAAAGTTAACCGGTCCCAATTCACAAGCTGGCGCCAAGCAAAAAAACAAAGCAATTCATAAATGTCAGGAATGGAGACTACATTTTCTTTTAAAGCAGTAAAGGGAAGAATTTGAACATGGGTTTGATTGGTTTTGCAAATATCAGGTGCTCAGGCTGACTTGTGTTACCTCTTCTTTGCTAAAATCATAGGCCATGGCTGAGCTAAGAGATAGCCTCCTCATAAATGAATACTTCGTATCTGGTGGGGTAACGGATTCTTTGAGTGAGTCCAAAATCTTCAATGGTGCAATGATATGATCTACCCTATACAAGAAAGGCATTCAAATCATATCTGCAGACTCAGCATAGATAGGTTATGCATAGGCAAAGTAAAAGTATAAGAGAGCCAATCCTACCATATCAGACTTAATATATCCTGCTTGTTGCGGATTGCAGCAGCCATCAGCTTTGATTTATGTCCATATTTGTATGCCTTGCTTACCTGCTAAAAGGTACCACTTGTGCTTAAGTACAGACTTTATACAGGATTTTTTTAATTTCATTACTGTCAAATGACTGATATGCATATTGCATATAAAGTTTTAACACATAATCCTAATATTTCAGGATACTAATTTAGTGCTGCTTATGGTTAGTCAAAAAGACTAACTTATTAAGCTCAGGATAATTGGCAAATGACAATTCCTGCACATGTAAAGTACAGCAAGATGTACTTCCAGATGTTTAGTTCTATTTTTCCTAGTTAATAGAAGGTTGTGGGTCTCCTCAAATTCAGACCCCCAAATAAAAAAGTTCATCAGCTAGAGAAAATTATCTGGTTGATTAGTGTTGTGGAATGTCCCAAGATTCCACGAAAGCAAGAGATGTTTCAAATCACTGTCATGTGGAGCTAATCAAAGCCAGTCTTTACTACTTTGGAGAAGCTTTTAATTTTATACCATACATGACAATGCAGTGTAAGGAGCCAACCAAAGCTAATCATGGTTCTAAGAAGCTTTTAATTTTATAAGATACATGACAATACAGCATATGAAGCTAACCGAAGCTAATCCTGGATCCCCCTCTTTTGTGCAGCTTCAATCTCAGGATCACCAGAATGATTTCGTGCCCAATCCTGTGGAAAAATAATCTTTCTATCATAAACATCACAAGCTAGAGACATAAAACTTTTCTTTTCTACATATAAAAGAAGTTTACCCTTAATAACTGAAGCACCAGCCTGAGCTGCAGCTGCTGCTCAAGAAAAGCTGCAAAGGCATGACCGAGTTATCACAGCATTTGGTACTGTGGCTAAGAAACTGCTTTCACTTTAGCCCATGAAACAAAAGGTAACAAATACAAATTAGGAAAAAACATGGATCGACCCTTGTTGGTCAGCAGTTGTATTAAACACACACACACACACACACGCATGCATACATATATTGAATACACTGAGAAGTACTAAATATATAGGAACAACAGAGAACAGATGTCTTTATTCTGAAAAGCGAAGATTTTATCTTCATTATTGCGGAACTAGGAAACCATCTGCAGCACATCAGATGGTTAGGCTATGCATGAAATGCCAATTGGGTGAAGTCAGACACAATATAATATACTCTTTTGTTCGAAAGAGGATGTAAAATGTTAATAAATTTTTTTAAAGAAAAATAAGAATTTCATTAGGAGAAGAAGAGAAAATAAACATCATGGTCGTCTACAATTCAACCAATGAAAAAGAAAACATAATCATCCTAAATTAAGAGTCCAGAAACAAGGTGATGAAGAGAGACAAACAAGAATCGTGAAACACAATAAGTACTAAATAATATAAACATGACACATATGCTAATTATAGTTCGACATAAATTGAGCTGAGCTTCAAATTGTAAGCCAGTATCCAGTAAGCAAAAGGAAAAGTTTTTTTTGAGCCAATAGAATTAAATAACACTTGGCTACCTATAAACAAAGGTTAAGTGTGTCTGTATGCCTACAGATTCCAGCACTATTGAAGCTTCTATACCCTGAACAGGGAAACAAGGCATAATGAGGTTAGCTCGAGAAATGTTCACTAGTAGAAATTGCTATGATCTTTTTTCCAAATAATGAGCTTGAAATCATAGTATAACCTCATCATTCATAAACTTACTTGCCATGTTGAAGGAATTTTGAATAACAGATGCTCTGGAGGGACTTCTACTTCACTGTATAGCTTTAGCAGTTCATGCACCTGCACATAGTGGAGAATAATCACCTTCAATCAAGAGCATGTAATGATGTGAGACACAAGAAACCTGACATTCCCCCTCCCATACTTCACAGTAACTATTGTAACCATTGTGAATTGAATGCTCAATAGATAGCAGTCTAATATCACCATTTCTAGTTACCTTCGTACCGGCCATTTCTAATTACCTTCATATCAAATGTTGTTTAGATGCTTACAGTAAAAAGTAATTTTTTTCGGGAAAAAAAAGTCTCCCGATACATTAGCTTGCTATCCAGTGATTGGGCAAAGTATTTCAAGCATATCGTTTACCCAGAGGTTTCGACCAACATTCTCAGAACCATATAGAATATGGTAAATACTTCCATTTCTAGAGTAGATAAAAGCTTTAAGTTGTATATCTAAAAAACAAACATGCTGGACGCTCCAAAACTGATTGAATCACATAAAGCTACCGTTGAACCAATCCGAAGCCTACAAGCCAGATTAATCTCCATACATACATAACTGTCCACCCTACTTTTGCATCAACGTCCAAAAAGGCCCATTCAAAGGTTGCTTTTACTCATAAGATCATATAGTCCTTCACCTTTGTGATGGCTATCACTTTGGCACCGAGAAACCCTTTCCATAGGTCACCTCATCTATGATTCAAACACGTGAAGAAGAAATTGCTTCGAAACCAAATGTCACTAGCTAGGCGCTACAACAAAAAGCTCTAAAACTGATGAAACAATTAGTATTAGGCCCATAACCATTTCATACTAGGTTGGTCCAATCCAATGCACATCCATAGGTTGAGCCCAGCAACCTCGTAATGCTGGTGAAGAAAGTACAAGAAATGAGAAAGATGGACTCCAGTCCATGAAATTTAGGTGCAGTAATTTTCTAATTCATCCATTAGCTTTTGATCTGATGTCTCAAATTTTCGTATTTCTTATTATTTTTCATTTTTGAATGATAAATGGAGGTAAGGAAATGCAGTAAAAATAGCTGAACTGGTGGGATCCTAGTAATATGATGATCATTTAGAGTGTGAAAAAGGTTGATTTATCCATTGTTGAAACGAATGTGGATTGCCTGGTCCAAATAGGTTAAGCTGGAGCCACGGTCCTGTCCAGATTATAGATCTGTAACATCCATTCCCCTGAGAACCAGAATGAACTTGAGCACAAAGCAGCCTGGTCAAAGCTGTCCGAATTGGTGTAGCTAAGATTTTCCTCCTCTATCATTTCAATTTGAAATTAAAAGTTTGTAGCAAGACTCCGACCTGTGACCTCTGAAAACAAGATAAGGACTTCAACATCACTTGACAGCTAAATCTTGTAAAAATAAGAAAAGTAACTATATAAACCCCAAAAATATCTCTTTCCCATAATTATGTAATAACAATTTAACCACTAGTTGAATTGACCCAAATGAAACAGTCATGCCCTGATTCAATGGCTGGTCCGGTTTTTGTAACATTGGGTTCAGCTATTTGTCCAGCCTACTTTCCCTGAAAAGCAAAATAAATTCCTGTCACATCCATGTTTTTATATGAACCATGAGGCCAAGTCTTTTCATCATCATCATCACTATAACACCTTTGTCTTTTTCTTTTCTTTTTTTTTGGAAGCCAAAAGCCTTGTCTCAATTGTCTGTGTAGTCAGCTACAATATGAATCATCCTCCACTTTGCCTTATCATTTACTAGTTCCACCTCATTCATGCACTATTGGGCCTCCTTTGAACACATCCAAACCATCATGGTTCACCTCTATATTTTCTTCTAATGCAATCTTTGCTGATCCCTAATATTGTAACTTGTATCCTTGTGTTTCTCAGTTTTTTCAATGTGTTCACCCCAACATGCTCATGCGTGCCCACCCTGACCTTCTGTGGATGGTTCTCCTTCGGTGGCCAACATTCTACTTCATAAAGCATGGCTAGTCTAACAATTATTCTTGAAGGATTTTTTTTTTTTGAAAATTTATTCTTGCAGAAATTTATCTTACTCTTTTCTACATGTCATACATCAATTATATCTCTGATAATGCTTCATTAGTATAAATCAATAGAAGAAAATGCCATCACACTTGAACTATCAACACAACCCATATGTTAAATTTATCAGAAGTATTTAGCATAAAACAAGCAATAATATTTGCAAATATCAGCAATTGATAGAAACAATGATGATGTTAACCTTCAAATGACAAATTTAGATAGGCAAATAAATGTGCCTGAAACCAATCCTTGAGAGATTAAATACTTGTTCTTTTAAGTAGAACATATGAGACAAACCTGCAGGGAAAATCCATACAGATCAACACTAAGAGAGACTAGATGGAGCTTCCAATATCTAGTAAACCATTACTCCTATGAGGCCAAGTGGAATAATGCAGGCAGTGCAGCTGTATAGGAAAATCTGTTGACAGCACTACCTTTCGAATAATGTCATGTGTGTCATAAGCCAGACAAGCATCAACTTCAGTGGACACTCGACCAGGAACCAACTTTGTCAGGTCTGCTCAAAGCCTGTAAAAAAAGAAATTATGTTTAGTAACAAAATGAATTCTAATAAGCATACAAGCTAATTGCACAATGCTCACAACTCTAACCTTATTGTAGAAACAAGACAGACGAACAGTGGGATCTTCCTGTCTATAACATTCACCATCCGCAAGAGCAGTTTCAATAGCATTCTGCACCAATTTTTCTTCTACATTAAGTTGTTCCATTAAAATAAATGAATCAACTGAAAGAAGAAAGAGATCGAATTTCTTTCTGTATTCTGTACAAAGTAAAAGATAAATGGTGTCTTTTATATACAAAATCAATAACTCACAGTCCCCAACCTTAAACTTTGTATCGGAAATTCCAAGAAGAACAGAAGAGCTGACAGTGGCAGCTGTTGAGGGAAACCTATACTTCATGTAAATTTCAGAGGCAAATGAGAACATAAAAAGAATAAGAGAATTATACATTAAAAAAATACGAAAAAGGGGATTATCAGGCATCCCAGCAAGAGCTGAATTCATGAATTACATCTCGAAATCGTAAAAACGACAGTGTCCGGAACAATCTCACTAAAGCTAGATACAGCATCAAATTCCGACCTCGCATCTGCAAAAACAAATAAAGAAAAATGATACGCAACAAAAATCTACAGCAGTGAAGATCCGGACACCAATTAGGACAGCAAAATACCAGCACGGATTATCGGATAAGATGTCTTCACTTTGGCGAGCAAAATGAGGCAACTAGCGAACGGTCAACTTCCATCTTCCACCCTGCTAAAAACAAATAAAAAGGTAAAAATCAAGAGAGAATCAACAGGAGGGAGAATGATACAAAGTGTAGAAATAAAATAGCGAAGAAAAACCTGAAGAGAAGACTTGAAGAGAGCAGAAGGGGGTGAAGAAGGCCCGAGGTAGACATTGTTGATCTGTTGATTCAGAGGAAAACGATGCCCCTTTTCTGGAGCTGCGAATAGAGGCAATCCAGATTTATAGAAAAGGAGAATAACGAATTCAGTTCTGAACTGATCGCAAGCAAGCCGATAGAGTGTCGATCTTGAACTGAGAAACCGAGTCTGCTGCGAGATCAAATTGGTCATCGGAGCTCAGGGATTAACAGGGAGCCGCTGTAGGGCCAGACGGGTTGATCAGCGCGGTTCAGCGAACAAATTTGAAAAGGGGGAGGCTCCTTTCTCAGCCGTTTGATCAACAGTTATCTCAGCCGTCATAACCGTTTGGCCGTGCATCCAAGCAATAAACAACGATACATAATTCAGGCAACGTGTCGCGTATCGGTACGAGGTATTGAAAGCGATATGAAAACATCCGACATACCGGACATGCCCTTTTCTGTGTTAGATTTTATTTTCTATATTTCTTCAGTAGAAACTATAGAAAAATAAACGAATAATTTGTAACTAGCTAATCGACGTCATGCTGAGTAAATAAAAAAAGTTTCTTCTTGTTAATCTGACATTACCCTGAACTTACCACTTAATGACGTCGAGAATGACTCCCGTAAACGACCTTCTCAGGTAACCTCAGCATAATAATCAACCAACACGGTTGATTATCATTGCCGTCGTCATTATCGATTATCATTATCGTTTTCTGGTACTCACCAAGTAGACGCATTTCTGGAGAGGAGGTCCCGTCGCTTGCTCATGCCCAGATGATTAATCAAACCCGTCTGGCGACTGCGATTCAAGTGTGAACAAATGCAGGTGCTGGGGCTCAAGGAAGGCCACCAGATTTCTGGCTTTGTTTATTCCTGTTTGAGAGGAGATGGGTCACCCAATCCATGGCTCAAGGATTACAGCAGCAGCACTACTGTATAGCATCATACAACGCGACCATACCATGTCCGTAGTGCTTCACAGAGGGCACTGCAAAGTGGGTCCAAATTTACAGATTGGCCAAAGGCTGCTTCAGAGAAGAAGAAGAAGAAGGAGAAGAGCAGACGATGGAGAGTCCTTTTATCCTGTCGAAAAGGTTGAGGACATAGTTGTGTTTGGCCTTCCAAGAGTGTTTATACTACTTACCATCAATTTACAGATTGGCCAAAGGCAGATTCAGCAAGGAAAAAGGAGAGTCTTTTTATCCTGTTGAAAAGGTTGAAGAAATAATTGGGTTTGGCCTTCCAAGAGTGTTTTTACTACTTACCATCCTTTTTTATTCTTCATGAATATGGTCCATGAAGATGGTGCTCTTTATTTATAACAGGACAAATAGTCTGCATGCGCACTAGCTACTCCAAAAGTTCTGCAAAATAATGCCATGGCTCTTACCAGATAACGAAAGTTTTTCCACAAATACACAGTAAAAATATGTCAGTTATTCATTATTATCTGGTATCATTTCCGTTGGTAATGTCATTCTTAATCAAACTTTCTTAAGGTAATTAGAATGTAAAGATGCAATTATATTACCTTAAGCTGGACTCGAAAATGGCATGTAATCTACCGATAATGCTGAATCATGGACTCTCACCTATGATCTCATTTACTAAATAAGAAAGTAGGTTGGTGTTCAGGTCATTATATTAGACACTAATCAGTTACTTTTCACCTTGTTTTTGCTTTGTAGAATAATTTGCATGCTTAACCCCCCTTTGAATAGTGATACAGTATCTCACATGGGAGTAGAATGAAACTGATGAATACTAGCTGCCCTATTGAGTATAAACATAACTGATCAGTTGTAGGACCATTGTGAACATATCAAGCACAAAGAGAGATCATATAAACACTTGTAAGCTCATTTATAGACTTGAGTTCAAATATTGGAACTGGACAAGTTATGGGTTCTGTTACAAATCAACTTTTTGCTATGTAGCAAGTCAGTGACTGAAGATGGGTGTACTTGATTTTCTCAACCTGTAATCACGTCAGTAGTCCTCCATATCATGCATTAGTCCTTTGCATTTGCTTTAGGATTGATTTTATATTTGAAACCCATGTAGAAGAAGCCGAACTAATGAAGAACACCCCGTCCTCTAATTAACTCTAAAAAAGCTTTGGAAAAATGAAGTAGACCCCCTTGATGAAAAAGAAATTGCAAGGAAAGTGCCCCCCACCCCAATCTTCTTCGTTGACCTCCATCTCGTCTCTTCCCTCCCTTCACCTACTTCAACAGTTCAATCCTAATCATGGCAAACAATAAAGCCCTCTTGAACATATTGAGTAAGCTTCCATGGCCTTCCCTCAACCTACCGGTAGCCATTTTCATCTCTCACATCCCAGGCTCAGCAAATCCTCCCCAACACGATCCTCATCATTAAATTTCCCACTTCCTCGCTCTTTATTGTTCTTATTTCCCATTCTTATTATTATTGTGATAATTGACATTATTATTTTGAAGGGGACGTATAAACCAAAGGCAATCATCATCCCTCTTATTATTATTATAATTTTCTTTAGGTGAGATTTCATCTATTTTCCCCGACTCAAATAAACATCACACACAGACTCATGAAGTTGACATAACAAAAAAGACCCTGAACTGCAATTAAAGTGACCATTAAACCTCAGGCATACCTCTGAAAGGTCAGGGACTGTTGAGTTGACGGGCGTTTCTCAGAGTCAAAGCCTCCCCCACCTCGCTTAATCCAATCCCAGAAAAGCCATCTCCCATCTCCCTTCTGCAAAAGCTAGCTCTTCTGCTTCTGGGTTTTGAACCAGTGATGGTTCCCTCTCAACTAACATGAAGCGACGATCATTTTAACTGTTGAAGATGGCCAGGTTTTGGGGTTTTACTTTGGAAACAAAATCCCACGTGAAAGAATGAGAAGAAGATGGAAGGGGAAGAGAATGATAAGGGAGGGATACGGTTGTCTGGCGCGTGGTGTGGCTGTGGGAGCGAGGCGGCATTTTGTCGAACAGCTTATGTGCATAACACGTGCTCTCATGTGTCTACCGCTTTTGGCTTCCAGTCTGGAGCAAAGCTTCAAATTACTGTTTTCCCTCCATGGCTAACTTAAACCGTCCGAGGAAAGGGCAGCTTTGTCATTTTCGGTCTCCTCCCCGCGACTTCTCCTTCACGCCTGTAAGTTGTAACAGTACTTAATTAAAAATAATTAAAAACTAAGCCAAAATTATTTTTGGTTTGGTGGATGCTGCAATGGGACTCCTCCACGTGTCCATCCACTGGCCCTAGAGTAGAAGACATGATGGTGTACCGCGTGGGGCCCAAGATGTATTAGAGAAACCGCATTGGTGGGTTGCGGTCGGATACAGCCACCTACTCGGGCCCACCGCTCTTTTTGTGACCGGAGCCCGGAACGTGGCCGACGGAATCAATGATGTGTTCCCGTCCGCAATCATTATTCATTACATTCCCCGCGAGGGCCCACACTTACACCCGGTTTAACCTCCTCGCGTCAATTTTTATTTATGAATTAATAATTAGAATTTTCATGCAAATCGAGATAATTATCATTTTTATTTTAAAAAATTAATTATCAATTTATTTACACTATAATATACAAGCAAGAAAAAGATGACTGTTGGATCACGTGTGAAACTTTTGCTTCACTTTTCTACCACGTATAACATAGTCTTAAAAAACCATATAATATACAAATTCTTATATTTCCATAAGCACAGGCCAAGGAACGGCCGGGAACGAGGGACAGAAAGAATGTTCCACCCACCTGTCACGTGCCACGAGCCTCCGTTCGCTGTTCGCACGCTTGGAGAGGCTTGAGGAACACGTGTGGAGGAGCCGAGTGAAGCTTGCAGGGCCCACGTAGATGGACCAGGAATGGCCTACCAAATTGCGATTCATGATCGGGGTAAAGCCCACGCCGGACCGCGAGCCGCCACGTACAGGTCGTGGACACGAGACATCATTTGATTTTTCCGTGGGCCCGTGGGTCTTGGCGGCTCGAGCCGAAGCCAGGCTTTGTGGCGTTGTTTTTTGTTCGCATTTGGAGGAGTGTCGCTTTCTTTATGCTGAGGGTCGGTTCGTGTGGGCCCAAAGCGTGAGGGTGACCACTGAGAAGCTTAAGTAGAAGAAACCCTAAATGGACCTTGCTATAAATATTTAAATAATTTTGAAGCGACCAACCGGAGGTCTTCCACAGTACCTAAACAGCCCTTAACAAAACCCTGATTAATATTAACAAAACGTGATTAGTTTGGAGAGATTAGGGATTCCGAGATGAGATTTTATCTGAAAGGGATAGGGAAGTGGGGTCGGAAGAGGGGGCCCACAAGCGGGTGAGCGGGAAAAGGAGAAAGAAGAATGAACTGGCTTTTTAGTAGAGGCTGACGAGTTACGTCACCACCAGAATGCTGTGTGTGTGTGTCTCTGAGCTCGATCGAGCAGATATAATACTCGCTTTCCTCTTTCTTTTTTGGATCTCTCTGGTTTAATTTTGACGAGGATTTTGGAGGAGGAAGGAGGAGGATCGAAGAGGAAGACGGTGTTTGGGCCGTAATCTGTGGTGGTCTCTTTCAGTGGCGGGTGGCGGTGACGGTTGCCGCCACGCACGCTGGGCCTTTTCTCCCGCCGTTTTCCCGCGAGGCGTTTCTCTCTCTGGCTTTCGCTTTTGTGGTGCCGAAGCTTTTCCTGCAATCCAGCGCGGGAGGGAGGTGTGATTGCTGATTAGAAGGGGGAGTGGGGCGTTTGTCTTATTTAAGCGCGTTGTCTAGCCGTTCTCCCATTCGCCAAACTCGCCTTCCGAAGGCCGCCTTTCTGGTTTTTATGTTCGAGCTCTCTCCGATTGAGCTTCCAGCTGGTTCCTGGCCTACCTTCACGTCGTTCATTCTCGGGATCAGATCCCGACAGTCTTCCTCCGACAAAGTTCGACAAGTGTACGGAGCTTTCGGGGAGTTCGATTCCCGAGACCTGTGTTGTCTTTTCGGGGCTTCTTTTGGTTTCGGTTATTCCCGACTAAGAAAGGGACTGCTGCCTGCTGCTGCTCTTCGACTTTTGTCCAGTCTATCTCTCTCATCTCACCCTATTAGCACGCGTTGGAGCTTACGCAGATCTGTGGAGTCTCGTTTCCAGTTAGGGTAAAGAACTAACAGGACCGAAGAGATTGTTTCAACTGTGAGGTTCCACATTTCTTTCTTCTATCTTTTTGGTATGGACGTCGATCATGTCTTCGGTTTTTCTACGATTATTTGACTCCATTATTCTCGTGTTGTCAAGCATTCTCGGTTCTGACCCTCTACTTCTAACCTAGATAAACTAGATCTAGGATGCTGCAACTTCTACAATTCTATGCTGCACAGATCTACGACTACGTTCTCCCTCCATGACCAATCACGAAGAATTTATATACTGTGTCGTTACTGGTTTCCGTTCAAATTGTCAGCAAAAAAAGGGAAATTTTTCTTGTGGTTTTGATCATGAGTTATGTCTACAATTCCCTCTTTAAATCTTGCTTTGAAACCAAACAAGGGCTTGATAAACCAACGTCGAGACAAATTCTTCAAATAGAGTTATATATCTTCGAGCTGGATTCTTTCTGCAGAGTCAGAGTGATTGTCAACCCTCACATATACCTTCCTTTACTTCAAGTTTTCAACACTGCCATGATCAAGGCATTTCTTCCAAATCACTCATCTCTTTTCTTCTGTGAGGAAAGACGAACTTGAATGAATTCAACTGAATGTTACTTTTGAGACTCTCCTTCTTACTGCAATCTTTTCCCTTTCTCAAGATTCTGGAGTTGAAATCATATACTTAGGGGATGATTAACTGCAAGCTCCTGTACATATTTTATGTTTGTACTTGTCTTTGAGAAGAGCATTGGCTAGGTTTTCTTTACTAAATGTCAATTAGAAGCAAGAATATAGGCATGGATTTTTGCTCAGATTGTCTGTTTTGTGCATGTTATTACAGTGGTTACAGTGGGTTCTGAGAAACCTAAGGTTGATGCTTCATACCTTTGTTTGATAAATAGGGTCTTATGTGAAAAAATTACTATTACATTTAATCCTAATCAGTAACCCTAAATTAAGGAAATAAATTGTATCTCTCATGGTTGTAAACATTACTTCCAAGAACAATGATATAAGCATGGTGAGTTTAGAATTTCAGACCACAAGGATGGAATTCTTGATTGCTTGACTTGATTTAGTAAATGTAAGTAGCAGCCTAGTTTCTCGTCCATTTAATGCATGCAAAACCCTTTGAAACCCTTCATTCAATGCTTGGGACGCTTATCTTCCATGGACCAGATTTTTTTCATGCAGAATAGCATTCACTTGCTTTTTATATATGTATAGGGATACATTTTAAAGAGTTTTTAAGGAATCAAGAGTTCTATAAATGATAAAAAAAAAAAATGCATGGTTTTCCTTCTTCTACAAAATAGATCCTCACTACTTGTTGAAATAGAAAACTTAAGCACCTGCAACTCATTTTCATGGGCAGATAATACATGAGAGAGGAAAAACATTATGGAGTATAATTTCCAGGTGTTAATGTAGATGAGAGAGGATCTACCGGTCCCGAAGGGGATAGTCACCTCCAACGACAAGGGGAAAGAGTGCCTATGATCTATCTCTCCCATGAGAATAGGTCTCGTTCTCCTTGTTCGAGTGATTTGAGCCCTCGTGATGCTCTTCGATATTTGTACCTTATGTACCAATTTTCCATGAGTAACTGAATAAGTGGTTTTTCTTTGTTTACCTCTCAAAACACTCATACATTATCTTTCACTTCTTTTCTCTATTTTCTTATCCAAAAACGACCCATGCATATGCACCAGGCTTTGCCAATTTGATCCCACACTTGTCTTAGATGAAGTTTTTGCAAACCACTTACTACCATTGCAATGCTAATGTTCTTTACCATGTGAAATGCAGGTTTCTCTTCCCAAGGAGAATATGAATACCTTTTCACATGTTCCCCCCGGTTTTAGGTTCCATCCAACAGACGAGGAGCTTGTTGATTACTACCTTCGGAAGAAGGTTGCCTCAAGAAGAATTGACTTGGACGTCATTAAAGATATCGACCTCTACAAAATTGAACCGTGGGACCTTCAAGGTAATAACCAGTGCAGCTATAAATCTTCTCTTTTCTGAAGCAGGTAGCCTTTGATCAATGTTGCTGACATTTTGTGCTTCTTTGTTTGAGCAGAAAAGTGCAAGATAGGGACTGAGGAGCAGAGCGACTGGTATTTTTTCAGCCATAAAGATAAGAAATACCCTACTGGGACTCGCACCAACAGAGCCACAACAGCAGGATTCTGGAAAGCAACTGGAAGAGACAAAGCCATATATTCTAAGCATAACTTGATCGGCATGAGGAAAACCCTAGTATTCTACAAGGGACGAGCTCCAAATGGACAAAAGTCGGACTGGATAATGCACGAGTACCGCCTCGAAACAAATGAAAATGGGACTCCTCAGGTAACTAACTCAACTCTGCACTTGTTGCATGTAGTATTAATATTGTTTCTGAAAACGTTTGCACTTTCTTCTGTTTCTGTCTCTGATAACTGAAGAAGGTGGAGCAGAATGAACTTTTTTGTTTCCTGCGAGCAATTAAGGAAACGAGTTATTAGTAGTTTAATTGAATGCCTCTACCATTAGCTGAGAAGCTCTTCCCTTAAGTTGCCTGCAAAACCCCTATTTATTTTTTTCTTGAATATCGCTAAATTAATTACTGCAGAGGCTTTTTCTCTTAAGCTGTTAATTTGATTAATAGTTCATGTTTCTATACCTTTCAGGAGGAGGGGTGGGTGGTGTGCCGAGTGTTCAAGAAGCGATTGGCAGCAATAAGAAAAGTGAACGAGCATGAATCACCCTGCTGGTACGATGAACAAGTTTCCTTCATGCCAGAACTCGATTCTCCAAAGAGGATGTCTCAGCCTGAGATGGGATACCATCACCCATATGCTTGCAAGCAAGAGCTTGAGCTACACTATCACATGCCGCATGATCCATTCCTTCAACTCCCCCAGTTAGAGAGCCCCAAACTTCCCAACTCCGCTGGCACTGTAAGCTGCAGCTCAGCTGTTGCTTATGGCCTTGATATCAACCAGGGAAGTACCCTCAATTCGTCGTCTCTCACTCAAGAGGAGCAGTTACAGCAAAGCCACCAGAATCACTTTAACTCAGTATACAACAACAACAACTCCGAGCAAGCAGTCGATCAGGTTACAGACTGGAGAGTTCTTGACAAGTTCGTTGCTTCACAACTTAGCCAAGACGATGTTTCAAAAGAATCCAACTACTCGAACACGGCCAATGCTTTTCATGTCTCCGATCACATGAACCTCCTCCGGCAATCGAATAAGACAGAAGCGGCATCGGATTATGCATCGACCTCCACCTCCAGCTGCCAGATTGATCCGTGGAAGTGAAAGCCTGCACAAGCTCTTTAATATATACTGATCATAGGATCCCGTACATTCCACAATCCAAAAAAGAAAAAAAAAAAGGCATCATCCAAATTCCTGTACATAATAAACTAAAAGTCTTAGTTCATGGGATACTTTCTACCCTTGTAATATTAGATAATACTAAGGCATCTCGTACCTAATAAGATAATGTCCAGGAGGTGCACAGCGCATCGTGGGTGTTGCTGTAATGCACGTCGGTAGCAGCTGCGTCTGCAAGTAATGGACTTTATTATGCGGTCCATTGCTCAACAGCCAGGTTCGCTGTTGGTGAATTGATGTCTGCAAGATCTGTAGATGTCTTTGCTTGTTTTACATTCATAGAGTTAGAATAATATTTTATTTCATATGTATACATATTGTTTTCTTGCCTCTTTTCTTCAAGAAATTTCTCAAGTTCTACATGAATGTTATTTTGATATACACAAACAAAATAAGAAGTAACAGGAGTGGTTGATTTGAGGATTCTCCTCACAGTTTCAGTTCACAGAGTTCAGAATAACTAAATGAAAAACCATACAAGCAATTCAGGAGATAAAAAAGTTTTTTTTTTTCTGAAACGCAGATTCAAATGCTGGTGATGGACTGAAGCTTCAAATGATTTATAATTGACAGTTATCACATAGACATGCTTGAGCACTAAAACAGGATAAAAGGAAGGAAGAAAGCAGCTGTTACAACTGATATGTTATTATGATAACATCTGCTATGAGACTGCTGAGAATTTCAAGTTTCCAGGCAACAGATCTGTAGAACGAATCGTGTCATTGCCCTTCAACGGCAAATTCATTTGAGGGAAAGAATTATCCCAAGAGAGTTGTTTTAGTAGCTCCATGCGAGCTTCTATGACATTTCCCCTTTTAAAATTCCTGTTATCTGAGAATCAACCAACTTGAAGGGGACATGCAATTGCAGAACTCAACAGTCCAGGACTCAAACTTGATAAATTTCTCAGAGAAGATGAAATAATAGGATGAGAGCTACTTGTGATTATATATCTAACGAGGTTTCCTAAGCCGCGTCTCAGCATGAAAGTAAGGAAATCGAGGATGTCCATTCATACCGGAATCTTATCAAGATTAGTAGAAAGAAATGTATTAGTATGCGAAGAAAACTCATTAAAGCTTGCATGGAATTTCATGAAGACTCGTGTCTTCGTACTAGGAACACTTGCCTGAGCGATGAACCCGTCTAGACGTTAGTTAGAGAACAACACTAAGCATAGAAAAACTGCTTCCTGCTAGACTAACCAGACGAAAAGAGTATAATAGAAAGAAGAGACCAGAAGAACTAGTTCGGTGAAGAGCAGAAAAAAATCTCTTACTAGTTACATAGTTCGGAGAAGAAGCTATTAAGGTGCAACACACGAGAGACAAAAGAAAATGCAGTCGAAGCTAGAGGTACAGACAAGAAGAACTACATTTTCACCGCCAGCACCCACGTTCTGAAAAAAAATATCGTTTACCTCCTTGTAGCAGAGTCTTGGCTCAAGAGAGAGAGCAACGCGGAGGTTGTTTAAAACTGCAATCCCAGAAGAGTGGAAGAAGAATCAGTGGCGCCAGACGAGCGTTTGACCCAACCTTCAGAGACTCCGGCGAGAAAAAAAAAATCCGTCCGCGTAAAACCAGGTGTGCCTAGAAAGAAAACAGAATAAGCTAATAATCACTCCTAGGATCAGGGAGAAACATTCCTTCCCCACAACTTTACGGAGTTAATAGACGAGGGGTAGACAAGGGTAATGAAGAAAGAAAGTCCCTTTTAAGCAACGAGATTTTCCATACGACAAACTCATTTCGCGTGGTGCCTTGGACTTACAAATCATCATCTTGCTTTCTTGGGAGACTCTGCAGATCTCACATTCATTCTGCATATTGGAATCCTAGGCCAAAAGCAAGTCGACGAGTGGGTCTTCCTGACTGGGGAAATTTGACAAACAGCTTCCACTCATCGATATCCCTTTTGCTTTGAGATATCTGGTTTTTCTTATGCGGGTATTTTGTGCCCTCGGTGCGGTGACAAATCCCGCCTCTTACATTCCTCCCATCAAAGCGTCGGTCGCTGCCCTTCTAAGTCAAAGTTTCCCCATATCGAATAATTAGGGTTTCTACTTTGTAAGTGTTGTTTGCGGAAGAAGATAACATCATTCAAGTGTGAACCATTTCATGTGACCTCCATCATGTTTGACTCCGTGTCAACTCCATCTTTTTCCTTGCTTCTGTAAGAAATCTCTCTTACTCGTGGCTTCTCTCGTTAACTTAATTTATCACGATATCTGCAAAGAAGTACTCCAAAAGCATAGATTCCCCTCTGCTGCTGCTTTTCGTAGTCATTGGCACCAGTCCCAACGACTTGCAGTGTGATTCTTTGATTTGTTTAATCTGGGTATATGTCAGTTTCAAATTATTCAACCATGTCTTCTTCGTAACGAGCTTGTTGCTCAGAACTGGACCATATTCTAATTCAGGCGTGATGCGGGGTAATCACTACTGAGCAGTGTCATTGAATGTTCCGGTGCAAGTAGAACTGAGCCTCGGCAAATTCTCTCTCTCTCTCTCCCTCCTTCATCCTAAATGTTTCAGAACTCCGAAATCTTCTTCTTTTCGAATCTAGACCATGACATAAGGGTTGATGAGATTGATCTATCATCAATCACTACAATGCGGGTTTCTCCCGAGGAGAAGAGGAGAGGAGAAATTATGCTGGCAAAGGGAGGCAAAAGAGGGCACATTCCCTGCAGAGGAAATGGATTGGGCACCCACCAAGGGAACCAAAAGCAGGGACCACCATGGTGAAGATGAAAGACAGGGAGGATTCCTTCCCAGGTCGGAGAGATTTCCCTCCCACAAATTGCTTCCTGGTTGATTGCTCCACTTCCAAGTACTTCTCCCACTTCTTAGGTCTTTTCTTTTCAATAACGTCTACGTCTCCGAGCATAATTTCTTGGTCACAATCGCTTCAGATTATGTTTCGTATGTTCATAATGATCGTAGAGCAGTAAGCAGGTGAACGTGCAGAAGAGAGAGCATGTATTAATACCTTATCTACTGTTCCCTCGTACGCGTGGAGTGCAAACAATTGCAGGAGTGGAGACTGCTTGATCGCCATGGCTGTAATTTGGAGCATGCACACGTAAATGAGGGAAGCTCTCATCCCTTTAAAGCTTGTCTCTTTGGACAGATAACTGAGTGCTTGATAGCTTCAGTCGTGAAAACCAATATAATTTTGAGCAAAGACCTATGAGGGTTTGAAATAATTTTTTTCTTTATTATTTTGGCCCCACCCAGCCGAGTTAAAAAAAAAAGTAAATATCAATAAATAAATTAGATAACAAAAATAATCAACTTTCAAACTTAATATAAAAAATACCCAACTACAGAAGAGGGGGGGGGGGGGGGGGGATCACCTAGCCCCTCCCGTCCGCCGCTTTGGCCGCCTCTATCGTCGTCGACAGCTCCTCGCCGGCTGCTACATCCCCTTCCCTCCGATTTCTTCGCCTCCTCTGTTTCCGTCACCACAGCGACGCCGACGACAGGTCCTCGCCAGCGCCGCGCCTTAGCTCTGTGTTGTCACGGTGGAAAACCAGAGTACAAAGAGATACATAAGTTGGGAGAAAATAATTTATCCCACCCCAGCGTGAAGTCGATTTCGCACGTGTGAAAGTCACACGTGCGAGATCATAAACCAATGAAACCCGACGCTAGACGATTTTGCACGTGCGATATCAAAAACAAGAAAAAAAAAAAAAAAAACTCTTTGTCCCTTCCTCATGGCTCTCGAAGAAATTGAAAAAATATTTTAGTATTAGTAGTTTTTTCAATAAATGTTGAAAAAACATTTTTAGTAGAAATATAGGGACCGTTAGTGCCTCATGTTTTTTGGAAATATTTTTCTAATTAGAAATTTTTATTAAAAAATCATATAATTTTCTAAGTTAGATTTTCTAGCCAAGATGAGCTAGAAACCGTATAGAAAAATTTTGAATAAGTATTTAATAGTTGATGCTATAATACTTTTAGCATGAGGCAATTTTCATAGTAATTTTGTGTTTGACATTTTATTTGATTAAAACTTTATCGATAAGTATAGTAATATATTAAATTGATTATTAATTTTTATTTATTTCCCTAGAAGTGGCAATAAGAGGTCCATTTAACTTTCCTAAAAAAATTTTAAAATATTTCTTGTAATTTTCTAGTAAGTATCTAATAGTAATAGGATTGTATTTAAAGGTTTTTTTGGAAATGTGTATCTTAGGAAAAATATTTCTAGTTTTTCTTATAATATAAATTTTCAATCAGGGCACTAAGGAGGCCATAGTAAATTTATGGCCAGATTCAAAAATAAAAAAATAAGCTAGACAACATTTGGGGTAAACAGGATTAGTATTGGTGGGTTCTAATCTATTATCGAGATTCAATCCTGAACCTCCCCTATCATTCTTTTTTTTAAATGTATTCATAATTTTATAGATAATTTATTTGACATATATTTTATGTAGAGTATTAAATGTAGGTTAATCTCGAACTCGGCTAGAGCTCGAGCTCGAACTCGAACTCGAACTCAATTAAAATTATTAGGCTCGAGCTTGATTACAATTTTATGCTCGAGGCTAGGTCGGCTCGAGCTCGAGTTCGAAATCTTTAAATCAAACTCAGCTCGAACATATGAAGGTTCAAACTCAGTTGGATTCGATGCTACCCTTATGCTCAATTTTAAGTAGAGGTCATACCCAATTTTATGTAAAATATATGCCCAATTTTATGTAAAATATATGTATAATTTTATATACAATTTATTTGACATGTATTTTTTGAAAAATTTTAAATGTATGTTGGAGCTCGAACTCAAGACATGTAATTTTTGAAAAGTTTTAAATGAATGTTGAAGCTCGAGCTCGGCTCAAACTTAGTTAAAATTATTGGGTTCGAGCTCAATAACAATTTTAAACTCGAGGCTAAGCTTGGCTCGAGCTCGAATTCGAAATATTTAAATCAGGCTCGCATCGATGCCACCCCTACATATGTGGTACCACGACAGTACGCCGTATCAATAACGGAATGAATTAACACCATGCCACTTTACAAGTCATTGCATTGTCTTGTCATCAAACATGCATACGAATAATTTTTCTATGTGTATTAGAAATTAAATATATTTTTTTGGTAAAGAGTGAAGTGAGGTTGAACTTGATCTTGGATGTAGGGGAGGCATTGGGCCGAACCAAGCTCGTACTTGCATATTTTCGAGTTTGGTTTGATTTAAATACTTCAAACTCAAGTTTGAGTTCGAGTCTAAAATTTGTATCCTAGTTTGAGCTTGAACTCGAGTTGGGTTTGAACTTTAAACTATATTTAAAACTATAAAAGTAAAAAAATACAAAAAAAAAAGAATATTGTGATGAACATAATACCATTGAGTTGCAAGTTATCTCAGAGAAATCAAAGACTTTGTAATAAGCAAATACCTCCGTCAATAGTGTTTATTCAACTAAAAGGGGAATTGAGGAGAGCAATTAGAGTAAATAATATTTTTGTAAAAAAATCTATACTAACAAATCGGTTCAAGAGCTAACAAGTCGAACTTAGAAAATCTCGAGTTTAACTTGTTAAAAGCCTTATAAAAACCGAAGGAGTTCGAAAAGTTTGCCATTGGTTTGGCTTGGATGTACCTAATCCCATACGAATAACGAAGACGAAACATGAACCGTCGGATCAGTGCAAAGGGTGATTAATGGACAAGCTTTAACATCCAAATTGAGTCAAACTTACTTTTCAACGTAACGAAATGGTGTGCTCCCTCGACTTCCCGCCAGACGAATCTCCTCCACCGATCGACACTGTGCCTCCGTCCCTCCGCCACCCCTCTTTCACTAAACTCTCCTCCATCTGTCCAAGTCTTTGTCCTCCGGCAACCCGTTGTCCTTCTCTCCTTCAGCGCTTTTTGCCTTCGTAGTCTCCTTTGCTGCAATGTATAATATTTTCTCCCATTTTCCCCCGTTTACTCTCCTCCTCCCTCTTCCTCGCCTAAATTATTTTTCCGCCCCTAAGAGAATCCTTTTTGCTTCCTGCACTCGCTCCTTTTCCAATTCTCCCCATCGAACAATATTTTTCAGCCTCTTAGACAGATCATGCTCAGAACCCATCGAAGATCCAAGCTCTGGCTTCTGCAAGTGATTTCTATAGAAGAATCTTCAATGTCTATCTTTCCCCCTTGCTTCCTCTTCTCTTCCCCAACTCTCACATCAATAAGCCTCTTTCCTCATTCTCTACGGGTCTTGGTTTCTTATTCTTTTTTATTTTCATTTTCTCTCTGTCTTTTGGGTAATATTTTCTTTTATCGTCTATGTCATGTTTACGTTTGGTTCAGCTTTCGTTCTTGTTGCTCTGAAAGGTACAATGTTGTTTTTTATCTGGGATTTTAGTTTTCTACGCATTTGACAGGGAAAAGTTGGTTTTGGCTGATTCCACGATGCTTAGAGATTTATTTCATTATTGTTATCTTGCCTTTTCTTTTGTACTTTCTTCTTCTCTATTTTTTAACCTTCATCCTTTCGTTGTGTTTTCACGTTAGTTTCTTTTTTCTGTTTGGTAAATAGAACTGGAACCTTTTTCCTCTGGGATCTGTCTTGCGAATTATCTGCTTTTTAATTTTTGTTTTGATTTCAAGTTTTAAGTCTTTTTAATTGTTTTTTATGTTATTTTCATGAAAGTGGTAATGTTGCAATCCATATTAAATAATTTCACTTTTAGCTAATTGTTTTAGATGTTCCAGGTCTTTTAGTATGACCTATTGCAGGTTCAATAATAATTAATGGGAACTTTAGTGTTATCTTGGGGCTCCTACCTTATCATGTTGCTTGCACTGCTTATGCTCTAGTGAAGTGAGTAGCCCAACCATCTGCATTTCTCTTAGTTTTCATGAACTGTTTTTTATTAAGAGTTACATGCATGTCAGTTTTGAGAATTTCATATTCATTCTGGCTGATGGGATTAAATGGATGGGCCCATCTATGTAGGACTCGTCGATTTGATGCTGCACTTAAAGTTGCTCTGCTATTTGCTCTGCCACCACTATTTGGCCTGTGCATGGGACTCAACATTGCTGGCAGTGTCTTGTTGACGTTGGCTATGGATTTTTACACTATGGGTATCAGCTTGGAATCAAATAGGTGCATTGTATTGTGGTAATGTTTTGATGCACTTCACTTGCTTTTCTCAGTTTTTTTGATTCCTTAATCAAGAAACAGTCGTGTGTTGCACTATAGTCTTGTCTTATTAATTCTAATTAATGGCCAGGATGGGACATGGGGTACTATTAAAGGAAGCTTCACTATAGTCCAAGATTTCACTGATTTTTGCTACTATTCATATCCCCACCTCTTGAAGAAGAAGGCTCCAGTGAAATTCACACAATTGAATATGATCTCGGGACATCTCTCTTTCTTGGTTACTGGAAATATAAAAAGAAAAAATAAAAAAAAAGAATTTTGCTTAATATGAATTGAAAATTTAACATTGGCTCTGGACAATGATTGTGGGTCTTATGCTTAGATGATAAAATGAGAGTACTTGTCATATAAAAATTACAAAATTAAAGTGTCAGATTTTTCTACATTAATTTTTTAGGTTCATTGTGGTCCCTGGAATCATTCTTGTGGGATTGATGGGCTTGATTGTGGAGATTCTAGTTTACACAGCAATAGCCCTTTTGAAGAGTCCATACATTGTCTCTCTCTCTCTCCTCTTTTATTTTGACAGCTATCCTGTGATGTTGCTGAATGAGTTGGTACAAACAAAGAGATAAACCAGAAATGCTATTCTATGATGTCATTCAACCCAGTCCATGATGCATGGATGAATATAAATTTACTTCCTAATCTTGTTTTTGTTGCAAGTAAAACATGGAGCTGAGGTTCCAAAATTTGTTAGCACAACATACTTTCAGAAATGCAGGTCTAAGTCTCTAGAGAACACTAGAGTAGGTAGAACAGCTTAGAAGCTTTCAAATAGCCATTGGAATTAGCAAGTAATTGCAAGGTCCCCAGGTTCACTTGCCCACTATATACCGATGAAGTACCTGGAGTTATCTCTGCCTTGGTTTGTATTAGAATGTTGTTTAGTTGGGATTGTTGGCATGTGAGAGATATCATGAGCTTCAGCATCTGAATCTCCTCATGGGTTCTCCAAAGACTTGGTGAGGAATTCCTGGTGATTTTGCTTTTGCTTTTGAAAGTCCTTCAATTGCTTTGATATACTTTCTTTGCTATTCTTGTTTTTATCAGGACTGTTATATCATTTCTCTTTGAGACTTGAGTACTATGACGTTGCTGCAGGTTGTAGTTATTTCTTGGGAATGGTTGTCTATAAGAAGAATTTCAAGTGGGCCTTGGTGTCCACTACTTGAGAAGGAAACACTGAATATGATATCAGTGCAAACTCTCAAAAATGGTGCAATGTTTCATAATTTTCTTTGTTTGCTCCCTTGATGGGCATAATGCTGGACCTTATTCTTATTGTTTTTCTTACTGAAATACTTGTTCTATTTTAATTATATGGTGGCTGCTTTAGAAAAGTTATTGACCTGTTCTCTGGTTTTGGAAAGGGTATACTAGGGGTTCTTTTAAAAGTAGCTGCTGGTCAAACGATAAACAATTTAACTCACTATTACATTGCAAAAAAGACTTTGTGGCCTAATGGACAAGGCACGAGTTTAACTGGAGAATCTAGGTTTGATTCCTAGCACAGCCGTGTATTTCTTGTGGCTTTCGGCAAAGTTGGGCATGACCTTAATGACTGTTATAAGGGCGGTTTATTTCATACTAGTGGCTGTTATGGGTGGCAGTTATTAAGGGTGGTTATTTTATTAAGCATGTTGTTGTTATGATTAAGCCTATTTATGTTGGCTTTGGGAAGAAAACAGAATCTTGCTCAAAATGCATCTTCAAAAGGTTGCATAGGTTGTAAAGCTCAGCCAACTGCTAGGAATGTGAAAACTAGAAGAGGTTTAGTTCTTGCAGGGCTGTGAGGCTCAACTAGCAGAAAGTAGAGATGAATGTAATGCTCACCCATTTGTGCAGGGAGTGCTGCCTTTTACGTATTGTGATTTGCATTTTGGCACCCAAAGCACAACCTTTGGTTTTTCATGGTGATCAGGATGACGCGTTGGTTCTTATTCTTTTTAGTTTTTCAACTCTACCTCTCTTATTGCTACGTATAAGAAAATGATCAGATGGTACCTTTGAGAGAAAGACAGCTTTAGACAAATGCTGGGGGATTTTCCTTAAAATAGCTACTTGTTTGAGAGCATTTTAAAACTGCAAGCTAGTATTGTATTTAGTAGGGGCAGCTTCACTCACCTGTCTCCAACTTCTTGATGATTTTTTATGTTTCAGTGAAGAGAGCTTAATGAGGTCATGGAGAAGAGTGGGAAATAGCAAAAGGCTTGATCCTCGCAGGTTGTATTCTAGAAAGAAAAAATTCCTTTAATGGGAGAATTTTGAAAGCAGAAAAGAAATTTAAGCAATCAACAGTGGCAGGTAAGTTCAATTCAAGCCCAACGAACTCTTTTAAAGTTCAAATCCATCCATGTCTGGCATGTGAACATCACTGAAAACAGATTAACCTTGTCATTGTTCTCTTTGAACATCTTCAGGGCTAAAACTGCCTGATTGGTTGTCACAGATGAAAATATAGTAAAAGAAACAAATCGAGCAACATTGAAGAAAACAGATTTCAGATAAACTATGAAAATTCTGTAACTTACTAGGAGGAATAAAATGATTGAACAACCCATTGATAGAGAGTTTGATTTAAAATATAGAACCCAAAGAGAGGTTTTGTAGATACAATGTCGTTTTCTGGGGCTGATCAACCTTGTCGAATCAGTTTTCTCAAACTGGACTCTGAGCTAGACGGGGATTCGCTGGAAATGTCGCCATGGAGGGGGTGGCTGGGCAGTTTTGGTGTCTTTATCAGTTCTCTCACACCTTCACGGTCAAAACCTGTTTCGTTAATTTACGCTGATGCACTTCTGATCATTTATTTATTCCGTGAAAGCCAACCTTTGGTTGAGCTACACAGACCCAGAAAACACGAGACTGGTTTTCATTTTTCAAACACAATTTACAATCGATTAGGTAATTAGGTAGATCATCCATACTTGAAAAAAAAAACAGAAGGAGAAGAAAGAACTGTACCCTCTTTAATCGTTTCCTGTCTTGTTTGAAGCCGAAGATATGAAAAGCTGAAACCTTGACCTTAGTTTTTTACAGCAAGTAGCAGAGAGCCGGTGGATAAGTTTATCCGAATCTGTTATTTTAGCAGATGTGTTAATATATTAACGAATTAAATTATTCGCAGTCAGATTACCTTTGAGAATCAAATTTCAAGCTATTTCAAACACAAGTGACTCTATTATCCTAACTAGGCAATTCCCATTATAATAATCCACTGCCAGCCACGACTGTACGAGCGTGTACCCTTGGAGTACATAAATAAAGACTCTCATTTTACTAATAAATTCAAAGCTACTAGATGCCAAAGCCAGTCTCCTCCGCCATTATTTATCTTCTGTTGAAGATACACCCTTCTGAAATCTTGGATATTTTAATACGGAAATCAGAATTTCGTCCCTCTGTGTTGCCCAAGAGCTCGCCCCTTCCAGCATTTCGTCTCGCTGATCTTTGAACCTGTGGAGTTGGTAGTCGTACACCTCTGTCTGCTCATCTTTGTCAGCATCTTGTCTGAGAAAAACACGGGAAGAAACATAATTTTCGTTCATTTTTGCGCTTTCTTTTTCAGGCGACTAAGCTTCCCAAATATGGTTTTTGTACCCAACTGGAAAATCTGTAACCAGCCCTGTTGAGGAAGACGAAATTCGATCCGTATCAGAACTTTAATTTCACAGGAGACAGAAGGGTTTGTGATAAACGACTTAAACGACTAACAAACCCGCTCTCTGGTCTCTGAGTCTCCGTGATGATTCGAAGCGAACCGCTTCCGCTCCGAGTACTTTCCGTTAATGGCGAGAGCACGCCGATTTAGAAACTTTACAAAGCGACGCTATGAATTCTAACTGGTCAGTGTCACATCGGAGACGACTACCACCGTTGCCGTTCTTCCACGGCGCCGGTTAACATCAGGGAGAGGTCCCACGTTTTTTTTTTTTTTTTCTGAATTTGTCGCTCTTGAAAAAACTTCCGCTTACTATTCTTGCGGGGGAAGGTGTACGGTCGTCGTACGGAGCCGTTGAGAAGTCAAGCTGATGATTGGCTGCTTCGGCTGGACGCATGAGCCGGCGCATCTGGGGACCAATCCCCCTCACGGTTTTAAGCCATGGCTCAAGTTTGTTAGCGTGCTCGACTTGGACGCCAAACTATTCGGCGGAAAAAATTTGCATATTTTTCTATTTTTGCATTCAACGAATGACAACACCGTAGGCTGCAGCTATAATTGATTTGCGAGACACCAATAGACATGCCTCGCACGTCGCACCCTTATCGGTTTGCTCCTCACCCTTTGTGCGCTTTCAACGTGTTGCAATCATGTCATCTGATCCGCATGCTGTTTACGTTGATAGTTACGGGACCACATACCAGGCAAACCAACGGTAAGGATGACAACATCTAACAAAGACAAAATCTGATCCAAACATCACAACCTCTCTGACACGTGTCTTTCTTTACAAAGGACCACGGTACTAACTACCGCTGCTTGCCCTGGCTCGCGCGAGTTCTGTTACAAGAAGGCTCGAGCGGTTTTAACTTTTCAGGAAAGCTGGGAGGGGCTCCGTGGCTCGCCTCTGAGGTCAGCTCGGCTGGCGGCTGACTGCGCTACTCTTGACCTCCCCATATAAGGGAGCCCTTGTTGCTCCGTTCTTCCCATTTCCAGTTCATCGCGTGCTGATCTCTGAATTTTTTTCTGCTCTGGTTTTCTCTCTTATTGAGTTTCGAAGTGCAGACTTGCCTTCGTCTTTGTATATAAAGACTTTTGGATCATTGATCGAGGGAAAATCTGGCATCTCTTGCGAGCAGAAATTGAAAAAGAATTCGGTTCATCAGGGACTGGGAGAGAGTATGGGGGAGTTCGTGGTTTGATTAAAGAAAAGAGTGGGTGGAGAATAAGAGATTGAAGATGGTGGAGAGGAGGAGACGGGGGAGCTGTAGGAATCCAAGCTACGGCGGAGTGATTTCTCTGCTCTTCCTTCTCCTCTGAGTTAAAGGCTTACCATGTCCAACATCCCGTCTCCCCTTTCCGACGTTTGTCTCACCCTTTTCCGTCTGGCCATGTCGGTTGCAGACCCGTGGCCATTCTCCTAAGAACACCGGAAAAAAAAAAAAAAAAAAAAAGCCGATTTTCTCCTCCCTTTTCCTTCGCTCTGCACTCCTACAGTAGGAGCCTCGGTTCGCTTGCGTTGAAAACCATGAGGAGGATGAGAGGTTTCAAGCTTGGACGAAAGCTCGTCAAGGTCTGGAGATGGGCCCTGAAGCGGAAATCTAGAGGTTATCTTCGATTAAGCACCTGCGATCACGAGCAAAAGAGCAAGACGATGACGAAAATCTGCAACTGGGGCCGCCGCTTGGGAAAGACGCTGTGTCCTTCGAGACGCCCGCTCCTCTCCAACTACTCGAGCCTCGAGGAGACCCCATTAGACGCCAAACCGGTGACCGTCCCGAAGGGCCATTTGGCGGTATACGTCGGCCGGAAAGAGGACGACACCCAACGTTACCTGGTTCCAGTGATTTACTTCAATCATCCCCTCTTCGGCCAGCTTCTCAGAGAAGCAGAAGAAGAGTTCGGCTATCACCACCAAGGCGGCATCACTATCCCCTGCCGCGTCTCCGACTTCGAAAACGTCCAGATGAAGATCGCCGCCGGCCAAGGTTTTCCCAAATCTTCCCGGAAGCGCCTCTTTTGACTTGAGAATCCCCACAAGCTGCATTTTTTTTTTTTTTTTTTGTTACTTCGTTCTTTCCTCTTTTTACCCTGTCCATATAGATTTAGCGATGTAATTAGGACCTATAATAATAAGAATATCGGCTTTCGGTGTCCAGATTTTTTTGTTTCTGTAACATTTTATCGTCACCGACGTCGTCATCTCTTCCCGGCGGTCCTTATCGACGGTTGAGGGAAAGAAGACAAAGGTGTGAAAGGAATCTTCTCTTTTTCCATTCGATTATGTAGTTGATTTAACGTCGATAGGGGCGATGTGGCGCTGTGGAAAGTCATCTTCGTCTCCTTCTTCGCGCCATGAATCAAGTCCTTCCTGCTTTTCGACTTTTTCGATTTAGAAAATGCGGCACGTGCCATCTGCGATTGCGGCCGCAACAGCTGTCGCGTTTTCTCCGTGATCCACTCTCGAGAGTCGTTAGTTCGTTATTCTGCTGTTCTCAAGTGGCCCACGGAATCGACGGCCAGGATAGTCGAACAAAATGAAAAGCGGACCCGCCGCTTCTGTGTACGAATAACGACCACTTCACGAGAAAAAAACGTAGAAAAAGTAGAGAAGTCGCAAATTTTCTTTCTTTTTAAATTAAAGCTTTCCTTTGAAGAAACCCTAATCATGGGTGCCAGAAGTGATCAGTGGTGCAAGCTTGAGCGTGGAAAGAGGGTGACAGGGAGGTCCCAGCGGATGAAGAAAGAGGGTACAGAGTGATTTCCGATAATCTCGACCTCTTCCTTATCTTTGTCTATTTTTGCTTATTTCCGCGGGGAAATCTGTCCATCGGACGATTTTCGGAAAATTTTACCTGCTCAAATTCAAGAGATTGCAGCTTGTGTTTTCTCGGAACCAAACCATATCAGGTGATGGAATGTTTCGGCTTTGGTCACATCTTGAATCGATTTTGTTTACTCGCTTGCTTTTAGTGGCAGATCAGTTGATCCGTCTCCGACCAACTGTTTTTCTCCAGAAATCATTATTTGAGGAGATCATTGGGACTGTACAGGATCAATTTGAGTGATTCAGTCATCCTTATATAATACTGATGAATAATCTATCCACATTCTACAGGCGTTTCTCTGCCACAGTGGCACTTGTCTGAGACGTGGGAGGCACTACTGGCCCGGGAATCGGATACTGGACCTCGTCAGTTCTGGATTTGGTCGGCGTTTGTTCTAAAATTTATTTTTTCTGTTCAACAAAAACTTCTAAGTCAGATGATTCGATCTATTATTGTGTGGATCTCTCTGAAAAGAAACGAAATCTCCAAATTTGCTGTGGAAAAAGACAGATCGGTTTTTGTACCGGAGGCGATAACCATGGCATTTAGTTGGCTTTGTACTGGTACGTAGCCTGATGGGGCTCACAAAAATGGGGATTTCACATTGACAGCTCGAAAATGGTGCGCCTGATCTTCTGCTCAGTGGCGTTGCGTTAAAGAGGACAACGACACATCAATTTGTCAAGTGGCTGAAACGATCAAATTGGGAGCCTGCTCGGCTCCTTCCAGAGCCTGACGACGACAGAGTTGATGTCATGGATGAAGGCCACAGCCTCTTTGGCCGGATTGATATACCTCACACCTGAAATTTGGAATTCTGCAATTTGCGAAGGAGAAAATTAAGGTAAAATCATCTTCTTGGCTTGGGTTTGCGAAGGGTTGAACATTAATTCATCCGAAGTCTTACTGTCCAACTAATTATATAGTGCCATTCAGTCACTGGCTGACCAAATTTTATAAAAGAAATGGGGTGGGAACGTTGATTTTGGGACGGTTTTTGGTAACTCCAATCAGTCCCATGAACTTGACGAAGAAAAGTTCCGAACTTTTGGAGTTCATATTACTGAGAATGAAGCAAAACACAACAAAAATTTCCACCAAAAGTATATTTTAATTTTCTAAATATTTAATGTCAATAGTTTTCATAAAAAAATTTACATTTAAAAAATATTTACAGGAGGAATGATTGATAAAAAAAATTAATTTTAATTTTAAATTTTTCTCAGTGATTTTTTTTTGCTGATTTTTTTCTTTTTTTGCAAATTTTTTACAACAAAAAATTAATGTGCACACTCCCTTCTTCCCTCCAACTCTAACAACTACTACCTCTTGTTTTTTTATCCCATTGCCCTCTTCCCTCCTATGCTTGTGAGTAGGGGTGTTATTGAATCGAGCCGATCCCGAATTTGCTTAAGTTTGAATTGGGTTTGATTTAAATATTTCGAACGTTTGAGTTCGAGCCGAATTTGAGCTTGAATTCGAACTCGAACTCTAATTTATATTTAAAATTTTGCATAAAATATATGTTAAATAAATTATATATATAATTATGCATATATTTTACATAAAATTGGCATGACCTCTACCTAAAATTGGACTTAACCTTTGTACATTAACCCTACATAAAATTATCTATAAACTTTGCATAAAATCTTTTTGTCCATATAAGTATTTACTCAATTATTTACATCTAAATTATTAAGTCGAATAAAAACGAGTAAATATAATTTTGTATCTTATTATACTGTTACTTGATAATTCGATAAAGTGATGGGTAATTTTTGTAAGTTTTAAGACTATGCATAAGTAGAAGCTCTGTCTTTAGAATAACATATTAAAATATTTACTTAAAAATAATTTGGTTGTACTTTAATTCATACTATACATTTTTTATATTTTATAAGATTTTATACTATAATTTAAGCATATAACATTTCAAATATTTTATATACCTATTTTATATTATAAATTCTTTGTACTCTCATCGTCTTGATTTTGTAATTTTTTGTACACTCGACCTCTTCCCTTTTAAAAATAAAATTAATAAATTAATTTATTGAGAAATTTAAGAAGGCTAGACTTCACCTCTATATATGTTTTCTTACTTGGAGTAGTTGGCCTCACTTAGAACGTAACATGGTTGGATTTTCAATCCTCTCATCTGGGCCCATCTCCAACAACAATTTACACCTTTTTGGGCTTTACTTTGAGGTGGATCCCAAGTTCCTAGCCCAGATGACTAAGTCTAGAGCTCTGCCAGCAATTTAGGTTGCAGCTACAGAAAAGAAACACTCATCAATAATGGAGAACCTCCCGCTGGTAATGCCTTTTATGTCGACATCTGAATCAGACCTCTTATCTTCATACGAAACCGACACTGGATTCTTTCCATATTCTGAATTGCGGGGGTGGATGTAAAGCAGCCTCAACTGTTCATCTCCGTTGGGCTCACGGATTCCCAGTATTCTAATGGGGGACAATGGCGATGAGAGCGACGTTAGCCCTGTCTGAAGGGGAGGCATGGTAACTAAGATATGTTTCTTACATCTTAGTATGGGTAATAGTCATCGTCTTGACACGGATGATAGCAGTGCTGTAGCAGTCCGTTGGCCACTTGATGATTGTCCTTATCAAGAAGAAGCCGATCAGCAGCCCATCGATCATGGGAGAGATGAGGATCACCATGGAGGATGTTCATATGGTCCCCTCAACCAGCTCAACAGACGATATCTGTACGGATATTTCTGAAGCTCGAATCAGATATACTGATCCTCCTCGAGTGCTTGTTTCAGCGACGGAGAACAGCCTCCGGGAACCTCAAGCAGGGAGGGGACATACACAAGAAAACGAATCAAATGAAACGGGTTTTCTAATGAGAAGATAACTTCTGTCATTTTGGCCTCCTTTGACGGGACTAACAGTTTCTAGAAAAAAAGACCTGTAAATAACTAAATGAACAAGAATTTTGCATATGTAGTACTTCACACAGAAGCGTTTCTGCTGTGTGGAAACGTAATCAGCTCTGAAAAACATTGGAAATGACCTCAAGAAACTAACTGTTTTCATACAGATCAAGAACAGGTCTCCATCACACTCCCCAGTTTTGGTATTAAAACTGTATCTGCTCAAGTCCCATCTACTTAATGGCAAACTTGTGGCAATATAGTAGCTTTTCATTTCTTTGCCATCTAAGACTTTCTCCCAGCTTGCTACTTGGTATAGAACAAACCATCATCCCACCTTCATAAGCACTGGCTTCACTCATTTTCTGTGTAGAGCTTTTTAAGTCTTTGGTTCTCTTAATGGCTTTCATGAGATTACAGTGATTATCATCGTTTTTTTTTTTTTTTTTTGTCTTCATTTTACTGCTTGTGGCAAGATAGTTTATTAGAAAAGAAGACTTACAGTTTTTCTTGTCATAGCCATAAGCACTTGATTTGTTATCTCCTCTAAGCTTTTTTTGTGAAAATGATAAAAAGTTCAAGTAGAATATTGATGGAATTAAAATCATGAAGCATCATAAAAGAGTTTAAGGCCACCAATAAGCAAAAGTTTCATAGGGCGAATACAGATCATGAACTGAGAAATTAGGGAGCTACAAGGATAGTTTATCGTATTAGCTGCTTACATCCATTAGAATAGTTAGAGATGATATAAAAGAGAAACTTATTAGACGTTAAATAAGACATCATAGAGAGTAGTGCAACTTCTGCAAAAGCTCATGAACAGAAAATTGGAGAGATTTTCTTTTGCTTAGTAGAATAACGTACGAAGGTTATGGATAGAGAAACCAGGAAATTAGGAATTTAGAACGTCTATTCCCCAGCATTTTGCTTTTAAGTCCTTCACATTCATTGACAGGACAGAAGATAAAAAGAGAGAATAGTTACTTGGAGAAGCTGATTAGCATACAAAGCCTCCTACAGAAAAGAGTAGAGATTGCAAGGTCTGCAATACAGGAAAAGAACTTGTTGCACAAACCCAGAAAGTCTGTCAACAATCAACACTAGTACAAAGAAAGAAGACGAAGAAGAGAAAAAAGAAGGAAACCCTAAAAAGCTGAAGCTCTTCAGTAGGGTGTGACACCCATGTTTGCTGTAGAGAAAAACCCATCCTTGATGAGAGCGTCTTCTCCTTCCTACATAAAACCCAACAAAACAGAAGAGAAGCACACAGGCAAAGCTACATAAGATTCTAACGTAAACGCATTGGAGTTTAAATCTGCTGGAGTTGCAGCGGAAGAATGGAGTTACCGGCTGACGAACGCTTGTCTTCTTGGTGGTCTGGTCAGGCACGAGTCCGAAATGGATGTGTGGGAAGTGGGCCCACTGGCAGAAGCAGGACCCAGAAACCAAGGAACAAAAAGAAAACAAAAGTGAGAAAGAAACCCTAGCTGGTGCATAAACAAGAAAGGCTCAGTAGGACTAGTAACCCTAGAAAGCAAACAAAGAGTATTATGGTTTTATTATGGAAATCTCGGATCTCACGTTCTTTGCAGCGGCGCTGAAGGCCTCTCTGTGGGTAATGTCGGGGTTGCCCGCCTTGATGCGTTGGATCTCGTCCCTGCAACCAGAAGCGAGGCCCAGAAAGATGTCAAATTCTCCGCCATCTCGCCTCCTCATTCCATAACAATACATATAACGGAAGGACGAGAACAAGAAAGAAAACAGATTTCTGTATTTGTTGTTCCTCTTTTGTTTTTATGGCGCTTTTCATTATTACTCACTTGATGAATCGGTTGTACGCAGATGGGACTCTCTGTCGCTTCTCCGGAGCTGCACAGTACCACATAAACATTTAAAACAGTTGCTGGGTTTTTCGATACTACACTGTTTATCATTTTCGTATCATCGGTGCATCATTGCACTTCTCTCAACCTCTCTCTTTCTCTCTTTCTCTCTCTTTTTGTTTCACATATACAATAATCCAGAGAATGTAGTAATATCACAGATTTTTATGGACGAAAATCAAAACAAGCTAGCAGAAACATCATATTTTTCAGGAAAAAATCACTGGGTTTTGCAATTGCAGAAAGCTTTTTGGTAGAAAAATTGATTGAAATTGTCGGAGCATATGCGGCAAGAGTACTTTACTTTTGATTTCTATGATATGTAAAAGACACTGGTTTGGGACGTCGAACAGAAAAGAATGAATTCTACTAACTGCCATTAGTAATGAGGTGCTCGAAGTAGTACAAGAAAGTAAAAGATAGGTAAGAGGGTGAGCAGAAGTTAAGGTCGCACTGTAACTAAAGCATTAAAGGGTTTTCCTTCCAGAGACCAGACCATCATATCAGAGTGCAGAAAGCCAAATCAGGTCACCACCGTATGTTTAGGCAGCAGCCTTCTTAGCCATATTTTTTTAAAATCAGTTTTTACTTTTTGATTCCTCGATGACCCCTGAAGGAAAATTGCGCGAAGGAAGAATGCAAGTGCATGATTTTCTTTCTTGAAAGACAAACGAAGAGCAGGATGTTTCTTTGATGAAAGTTGAAGAAGAAAGATGTCAGGAAAAAAAAAAAAAAAAAGGGTAAGAAGCTCATTTTTTGCATCAAGGGAAGTGGAAATCATGAAATAATCTCCAGAACGTAGTTGGTCTCCAATGGCTTGCATCATTATCATGAAGGAAAAGAGAATCTTACGTCTGTTCACAACTGGTGTCCGAGGAGGCTCTTCGGATCCTCTTATTGAAACCACCGATTCATTGTTGTTGGATTGATCGAGCAATAAGCTTGGCGGTGGTGCTGGAAACTCTTCCTGAAGAAATTAATCAGATAAACAGGATCATGAGAAAAAAAGGGGGAAAAAAAGCAGCACAGCACAACTGAAAAGAGATCATCTGTAAGAATCCCGAAGCACGAGTATCAAAGATTCAAATATGTTAAACCCACTTAAATGCTTCAATTTTTTTTCCTCTTTATGCTTTTGTGCAACCTGAGACTCTGAGAGAGGCAAAGTCATTTTGTTTTTTTTTTTAATTCTTCTTTTGTGAAATTTTACCAGAGGATTGTGAGCAGGAGAGAAGAAAGCATGGCCGAGGTGCAGCTGGTTAGCCGCCGGGAGGAGTAGGCCGCGCATGTTGACGGAGAGAAGATTGGTGCAGTGGCCGCATCGGACGGTGACCGTCTTGAACAGGCTGCTGCAGGGCACGCTCACCTACCATATAAGGAACGGAAAGAGGGTCAATCTATCAGATAATAAAAGTTAGGAGAGTCGCGAGTGAAAATTACCAACGAAGAAGAAAACCTAAAGAAGCAGCAGAAGAAAGAAGAAAGAAGTGGAACGATTATAGGTAGGGCTAAGTGCTAAGAGGTAAGAACGAAGCATCTGCGCCCGTTTAGGAGACGAGAAGAGAGAAAAGCTACCGCGAGGACGGTGTCGCAAAAGTTGCAATGGACGTAACAGAGCTGCTCGGAAGGAGGGAGGTGGTCCAGCGAAAAAGCAGACGAGGAGGACATGATGTTTTTGTTGACTGCGAGCTGTGATATGATTGATCAATCGATTGCGTGACAGATTGATTGATTGATTGACTGTCTAACCACTTCCCTTCCGGCTGTTCTTCCTGATGGGTCTTGTTATTGTTGGTGTCGAAAGCAAAAAGAGAGAGAGAGAGAGAGAGAGAGAGAGAGAGAGAGAGAGAGAGAGAGAGAGGGATGGATGAGGCACCGAGCCAAGGAGCCGAAAAAAAGAGAGAAAGAGAGGGAGAGGTCAGAGAAGGTCTAGTAGAAATAGAGAGACAACTCAGGAAACAGAACCCTTTATGATAATTGATACAGAGAGGCGGTTGCTGTTGTTCTTGTATGGTCTCGTATGTATTTGTAAAGTGTAGGAATTTATGAGGGAAAAAACGATGAAGATGAAACGTGGGAGGCAGGCAGGCAGGCTAACATACGCCAGGGTGGTGTGGTCATTAAAAAGATGAGAGAAAGTGTGTGGTTGGCATTCCCGATGAGAGGGATAGATAGAGAAGTGAGGCAATTCCCATTGCAATTCCGAATTCTAACAGGGTGCGGCAGAGGTGGGGGAAGAAGAAGAAGAAGAAGAAAGAGAGAGAGAAAACGACGAAAGGGACGTTTGCATGGCCCCGTTTACCTTTGCCTCATTCACCTGTTGTTTTCGTAGTTATGAGGGTGGCGGGCTTTCTCGTTTTCCCAATCCCGTGCACCTCTATGACCTCCCGGGCAATAAGCCCACAGCCCCAGTGTCACAGACCCTGCCTTCCGCCCCTTCAGGGGATGGGGATCCCCATCCCCCTCATTCTACTCTCTTTTAATACATTAAAACTCAGGCAGTTCCCCTATTTCCACTTTTACCGATTTGACCACACAAACGCCCTCTCCTTTTCTCCCTGCCCTCACTCCCTCTCCCCAGTTCTGGACTTCTTCTCTCCCCTTTTCTCTCTCTCTCTCTCTCTTTCACACACACACACTCACTCTCTTCCCCCACAATTTGCTACAGCTTCTTTATCTCTCTCAGTGATGACTCTGGAGTCTGGAAATTTAGAAAAGAACAGATCGACAGAGATCCTCTTCGGGCCTTCTCTCTCTTTCCCACTCTCTTTACTGCATTTGTCCTTTCCTAAATTTCAAATGCTTCTCGCTTCGGTAGCCTTATTCACCTATCTTTAGGCGCATATGCAACACTTTTCTAGGATTTCTGTGTTTGAGTTCCCCCTCTTCCTTACTTTGAATTCCCCTCTGCTGCAATTACAATACGCAGTTGCTGATGAAAAGAGGAAGCGCCAGGGCCTTCGGAAAGATGCCTGCAACTCACTTTCACGTAAAACCATCCTCCCTCCACATAAGAGAGAGAGAATTCCGTTGCTTTCTTTTCCCTAACGTGTAATGTAACTGGATTCCGCACCGACCTGGAAGGCCCACAGCAAATGTCCAGATTCAGGCGCTACCTTTTCCTTCTCTGAATCTGATCCCCTTTTTCTTATTTCTTATTTCTTTTCTTCTGCTTAAATATGGCTCTGTCTCTTCTCGGGATAATTTAAAGCCTGTATCTGCTACGCTACGCTTCTCCATTTCTGAGCTCTTACTTCCCTCAATGCCTCTCAACTTCCACAAAAAATATGGTATTTTCCCTAACGAGTGACATTGATGCTCCTTAGAATAAAACTCCCATGTCATCATCTGACTAAAATGGCGTCACACTCTCAAGATTTTTGTTTCTCATATAACCAACAAAAGCTCACTTGCATTCCCATGTCTTCTTTTCCCCATCATTCTTTGATCAGTCCCTCGTTCCTCCAATCTGTACCTGCAATTTTTTTTTATGTTTTTTTTACTTTGTTAGTTGCTGGTAACTCCAAATCTTCCGTTCCCCATTTCCCTTCTTCTTCCTCCATCTGTCACGCTTCACGTGTCAGCAAGGTAAATCTAGCTACAGCTGAACTTGGGACAGATTCAGTCCCTCCCCTACGTCCAGTCTGTTCCTATATCCAGTATGTATTTGACCCCATAAAAGATAGGTTTTGTACACATACTGTCTTTTTTATTACTCATCTCCTCTGAATCGCTCGGACAATGTAGGTGAGCCAAAAAGTCAACCAGACAGTCTATCATCATTCCATCAGGATGAGGAGCCAAGTCTCAAGAGGCCAGTACAGAGGTTGTGAGGCAAGATTAGTGACAATACACACTTGATCAGTTGAGAGGCTGTAAATGGTGGTGGAGAACATAAGGTTCAGTTCAATAAAACCTTTCATCAAACACTTGGCGTGCTATCTCAGGGAGAAAAGAGATGAAAGGTAAAGAGAAAAAAAGGGACGAGAAGTTAGCCTTTTGTCTTCTTGGATCCTCCAGAACTAAGAGATCGACCAGAGTACCATTCCGACTGCTGTATCATGCAAACGCATGCATGCGTGCATGTCCTTTGAAGACCCGTCTGGAAAAGCCTGCGAAGGGTATTCTTGGTGTTATTTGGAAGAGCTATAGAGCCATCGCTCTCCCACAGGAAGAAATGAAATGGTGGGCAGATACCGAGAAGGTCTGGTATTAAATGCGGCCTGGTATAAAAAATAGTGTTTGGCCTCCATCCCTGCAAATACATGTACTAGACTTGCCTCAACCGAAGATGCTCTCTCTCTCTCTTTCTCTCTCTCCTCTGTCCCTTCACAGAGCTGATGCCGGCATCCACATGAGAATGAGATAAGTAGCCATCACAGACCAGAGTGGCTTCACAGAGAGACATCGAAGCACTGGGATACTTTCCTAGAAGGAAAACGAGATAGGGAGGGTGGGGCTGACCCTAGAGGAGGACAATGTACTTGAGAGTTGAGTCCCAGATGTGGCCAATTACTACCACAACAAAATCTTTTCATGACTTTTGGTTTCTTTCTCGTTGGAGTTCATGAGCATGGGTGTCTCTTGCATGCAGTTCGTGCAAAGCCAAGGACACACAATATAGGACCCAGCATGTGACACTGTTCTCTGCTCTGTGACATTACATACGGCTTTCTGCCAAAGTTTTCAATTATTTACAGGAGCTTCTTCTGATTTTCATGGTGTAAGTACCCTCACTGCTACTCCACGTTTTACCTTTTACTGTTCCTTAGATTGGATACTTCAAATAACATTTCTCCAAGTAATTAGGATCCCTAAATTTATCCCAAAACACCCGATTTCAACTTTGATCATCCATGTTGGAGAGCTAAACGCTCTACATCAACCCAATCTATTTCAATAATTATTACAAATTTGAGCCTTAAATTGAAGTTAGAAGTGGAACTCCTTATCCTTAATCAGATTTTTGTGAATTCTCTGGGCAGTACTTGGTTAAATGCCAGTCCCAAAAAGCTGCTTAACTCTTTGCACCCACTTCACTCAAAGCTTTGCTTACCTCCCAACCACTACTTGGATTCTCACAGTACAATGCTCAATAAAAGCTGTATACCTTTCTCTTTAACTTAACTCTACTGAACAAAAAAATTAAATTTAGTATAAATGGATTAGCATCCCATTTTTTGTTTTCCTTGTTTCTTTTCCGGCTTATCGGCACATTATCGAAGAATATCTGGCTATATAATAAACATTCTGACCAATTTGTTAAACTTTCTAAGACTTGCATCTTCAAAAAACCTTGTTAGTTGGAAAATCCTTGTAAATATCGGCTAATCGACAAAATAATCGATATATTTGTACGTAGTTGAACATTGGCTGCCACCCAGAAATTATCTATATGGGAGTCACAAAGAAGGCTTACATGTGAGGGAAGAGTGTTAGAATAGTTTAACATAGATCTAAATACTAGAAGATCATATGTTATGATATTCCTTATTTATGAAATACAAAAATCTTTAAATGTAAATCATAAGCAAATACTTATCTATGAACTACTGAAGATAATTACTAGCAAAGCAACAAGTTGAACAAAAAAATTGACAATTCTAAACCATAATTACCACACAGCCCAAGCTGCAGAAGAATCCAAAGACTGATTCCTTGAGCCATCCCTCTCATACCCAAGTTTGGGCAAACTCAGAGAGGCCCGTGCTGCTGCTGAGCTTGAAGATTCTCCGTCTATTGAGCAAGGTCGGAAGAGAGAGAGAGAGAGTGTGATACAGCAATGACCTTGAAGAGTCATCTCCATGTTGCTTCAGCTTGTCTTCATTTTTCTGGGGCCCCTACCCGAGCAAGCAAAAAGGCTACAAATACCTCAATCTAGAAGAGCATCTCAATTCGTTTGATTTAATACTTGGAAAACGAATGCCTGCCTAACCATCTTTGATTCATTATTGCTGCCATCTCTGTAAGGAAGTTCCTCTTTCTAACATCTCAATCCCCGCTTCACCGATCCAAATCCCAGCTTCTGTTCAAGATTCTTTAATCCATGCAAATCGTTTAACCAAACAGTATGAAAAAGATTATTTCAACTGTGAGCACTGTTATATGCAATAGCCAAAAATAGCTTTAGTTTTCTTGACTAGACAGCTACAGTAGCAGTGCAGAAGTTGTCCAGTTTCCTGAACAAGCTTCTCAGTTACTTTTTTTCTGAGAAAGGACGATTGACTTTGAGCTATATTTTTTTATACAACTTTAGTAAACAAGCTTCAGAACTGTTCTAACTGATTCCATGATTATTCTCCTCTCCCTCTCATTCCTGCAGCTTGTAGAAGGTAGGCTATTTCTTTTCTTTAGCTAGAAGATAACCCATTCATCGAAAAAGAAAGGACTGTTGATCCAAGCAAAGAGGAGGTTCATCGACTGCTTTAGAAGATGAGCATGATACGGAGCACATGGAGTCTCTCAAGGCTTTTGAAGTGTTGAAAGATAACAATATGAAGAATTTAGGATTCCTAATCTTTAGGGCTTTGGAGTGTAAGGAATGGCTATTTTCGGATACCCATATCATGTGCTTCTTTCTCATAAATGAAGTCTTTAATCCATTTAGGAGAGAACAGATTTGCTGAATAAGACTTGTTTACGTGAAAGAGAGGTTGTATGAATTTGCTTTCTACTAAGTAATCCTTTTTATTAATTGTTTTGGGTTGAGATTACTGGGATTCTCCTAAAGTTCTCTTCTATTCTGCTATGGAAGTTGAAGTGAAGGATTTTGATTGATTACTATGGGAATTGCATTCAAAAGAGTTTGATTTTAGCCTAGTTTTGTCTCCTCAGACTAATACGAAGACCAAATCTTGGAGCCTAGAGAATATTATTCACTTCCTCTTGTTCTTCACAATTCATTATCGATTCTCAAAAATGAACTCAGAGGTGATTTAGTGGTGAAAGGAAGTAAACAAAGAAGTGATTCTGGCTCAGTAATGGATCCGTTGAACTCGAAAATCTGGTACCGGTACTTGTTAAAGTCTTAAATTTGTTGTTTTTGTCTTTTAAATTGATTTTTCCTCCAGGCATAAAAGGATCAAAATCCTCGTAATAAATGAGGAGATCCTCCGGTACTTGATTTTCAGGTTTAGCGAGTCCGGCATACCCAAGGAATCAATCACGACTACGATCGAAATCTTTCTGTTCTTTTCGAGGAATATCACTTTTGACCATTAAAGCCATTCGATCTCTGGTCGGTCCTCCAGTTTTATCCATGGAACTCGTTTCTGTCAGTGATCTGGGTAAAATCGATCTTGTTGAGTATTTAACTCTGCTATTTTGCTTGTTTACTGATTTGGAACGCCAGATTCACCGAGAAGAAGAACTCGGTGGAATCGATTGCTGAATGTCTGTTCATGTACTGAATTTCCGTATCCTTAATTACATATCTTGACCTCATTGCATATTCGTGCAGGCCATTGAAGTTTGTCTGAAATTCAAACAATTCATATAAATGTGGGGATTCAGAGTATCCAGCCAAAAGAAGACCAGAAAATAATATTCTTGTTAAGTTCAAAGAGTGTGTGGTTGGGGAAATGGATCTGTCCACTCAGTTTCAGCAATACTGTACGAGACGAGTAGGGCATTGCAGTCCTAGCAGACGATACAAGCAGACGAGTAGGACACGTAATCGTAGAGCAGAGAATTGGAACCTCCAGCTTGCTGAAGTTAATTGGAATTTTATAAAGAGGAAGCAAATTTTGATCGAAATATTCATGAAAGATCAAAAGGGTCGAGAGTGTTCAAATCACTCGAAACTGGTAAGAGGAGACAAGGAGGAAGAATTCCGCATATTTTGATTCGTCTATCTCAGATGAATAACAGAGAGTAATTACAAAAAAAATCGTTTTTTTTTGGTTCATGTAAAACAGAGCAAATACAAAGTTTTGAAAAATTAATTTTTTTTCCGATGTATTTCTCTCAACCGGAGGCTATTTATCAATACAATTACACCCTAAAATTAGGTCCAACTTAGATCCTAAAATCAGGGAAGCAAATCCGGAAAACATATCGTTTCCTAAAATTATGGTAACAAATTCTATCGATACAATTTTACAGCTTTGCACATACTCTCCCTCAAGTTGGTGCATAGATGTCGATTATGCCCAATTTGTCAATTATACCATGAAACACCTTCCTTGATACTGCCTTTGTAAGCATATCAGTCAGCTGACTCTCGGATTGAATAAAAGGAAATTGTAGAATCTTTGCATCGAGGTTCTCCTTGATAAAATGACGATCGACTTTAACATGTTTAGTGCAATTATGTTGAACAAGATTTTGTGCAATTATGATGGTTGCCTTATTATCACAGTGGAGATTCATTGGTTTAACATATTCAATCCTTAAGTCCCTTAGTATATTCCTTATCCATAACAATTCGCATACACCATGAGCCATGCCTAAAAATTCAGCTTCAACACTTAATCTTGATACTACCTTCTGTTTTTGGCTTTTCCAAATGACAAGATTAACTTCCACAAAAGTAAAGTAACCAGAGGTGGATCTTCTGGTTGTCTGATCACCTGCCCAATCAGAATCTGTGTATCCTTCAATGTTGGAGATACATTTTTTTGAGAATAACAAACCTTTTCCTGGAGTACTCTTTAAGTATCTCAAGATCCGATAGACTGCTTCCATATGATCTTCACTTGGTGCATGTATGAACTACAACGCTCACTGCATATGCTACATCTAGCCTTGTGTATGATAAGTAGATTAATCTCCCAACTAATCACTAGTAACACCCTTTGTCTGCTGGAGTTTGATCTGGGAGAATTTTGAGCTTATGATTCATTTTTATAGACGTCTCTACTGGTTTACAATCAAACATTCTTGTTTCGACTGAAGATCTAACATATATTTTCTCTGTGAAAGGAAGACTCCATGTTTCGATCTTGCTACTTCAATTCCCAAAAAGTATTTCAATTGTCCAAGATCCTTCATTTCAAATTTAGTGGCTAAATACTTTTGTAAAGTTTGCATTTCACATGGGTCATCTCCTATTAAGTCCATATCATCAACATATACAATTAAGGTTGTTATTTTTTTTTCTTTGTGTTTTCTAAACAAATTTATGATTGAGTTACTTTGCTTATAACTAAATTCCTTTATTGTAGTCAAGAATCTCCCAAACCATGCTTTAGGTGACTATTTCAGCTCGTACAATAACTTCTTCAATTTATAGACTTCACCTTGACACAAAGAAGTACTTTAAACTCCGGGTGATAACTCCATGTAGACTTATTCTAAGTCTCCATTGAGAAACACATTTTTAACATCAAATTGTTTCAGAGGCCAATCTCAATTTGTTGCTATATATATTATAATGCAAATTGTATTGATTTTAGCTACTGGTAGAAAAGTATCATGATAGTTTATCTCATACCTTTGCGAATATCCCTTTGCAACTAGTCGAACTTTATATCTTTCAATACTTCCATCCGGTTTGAGTTTCACCATGAACACCCATCGACATCCAATTGTCTTCACTCCTTTAGGTTGTGGAACAAGTTCCCAAGTGACATTCTCTTGTAGAGCCTCCATCTCTTCGTTCATCGCATTTTTCTATTTTGCATCAACTAATGCATCTTGCACATTATTAGGAATAGAAACCCTGAATTATTGATCAATAATAAATGCATACGATTTAGTCAACCTATAGGAGGACACATAGTTGTTGATTGAGTACTTGGTCTTGGCTTCAGGATTAGGTTCATACTATTTCTTTGGAACTCCCCTATTCAATCCTTGTGGATATCTAGGAGTTATTTTCTATAGGAACACATATTTCATTAGACTCATCAAATACAAGATTCGTATTTATCTGAGGAGGAATATTTTGGGTTAATTCTTTAGTTGATGGTGCAGATGGAAGCAACTCAGGATTCTTTAGGAAAAATTAATGATTCACTCTCGGCTTCATAGTTGTGATCATAGTCTTGTTGGACATCATGGCGACCTAGTTTCTTAAAAAATTTATTCACCGCTTCTAACTCAATAAACTCAGCACCTCTGTTATTCTCTTGTTGATTAAAACATTCATTTATTGTTTCTAACTCTATAAACTCAGCCCCTCCGCTATTCTCTTGTTGAACATTTTCTTCACTTGAGCTCTCCTCCCCTGAAGAGAATTCCAAGAAACTCCCCCTGAGTAATAAGATTTTAAATCATGGAAAGAGGCATCTAGAGTCACATGGAGCTTTCGGGAGTGTGGAATATAGCACCGATATCCTTTTTGAAAATCAGAATAGCTAACAAAAACACATCGTTTGGCACATGGATCAAGTTTATTTCAGATGGTGAATGGAAATTAAGGAGTGCAATTTTTGTTGAGGAGTTTGAAAGTTTATAACTCGAGAAGGTGTTCGATATAAGGTAGGCAACATATTTGACAATTTTGCCCCAATAAAACTGAGGCATGTTCATGTCAAAGAGGGAGACACACACTACTTCCAAAAATTGTCTATTCTTCCTCTCTGGCAATCCATTTTGTTGGGGAGTATAGATGCATGAGGTCTGATGATGAATTCCACGATTGCTCAGAAAATTACTGATAGAAGCATCGACAAACTCAGTACCATTGTCAGATTGTAAAACACGAATCTGCTTTTGGTACTGAGTGTGCACCATTTGGTGAAATTTCTGAAATGCTATACACACATCACTCTTTTTTATAAGCAAGGATACCCAAATTATTCTAGTGCATTCATCAATAAATGTCACAAAGTAACGAGCTCTAGAAATAAAAGAAACCTTTCCAGGACCCCAAACATCAAAATGAATAACCTCAAACGGTTCAGAACTTTTATTCAAACTCGATAAATAAGGGATACGGTGGCTCTTAGCTAGTTCACAAATGTCACAATGAAAATCCAAATTATTCAAACCTGAAAATAAGTGTGGTTGCAATTTCTTAAAATACCCAAAAAAAAGATGACCGAATCTTCGGTGCCATAACCATATAGTTGCTTGAACAATGTCTTTACTGCTTGCTTGATTTGCCTGACTGATTTTTGATCCTCCATTCTCTGTCAACTCCAAATAGTAGAGTTTGCCCCGTCTAACACCATAACCAAGAATATTTCGGGTTAGAATATCCTGAAAAACATAAAATGAGGGCCAGAAAGTTACAATACGAGTAAGAATTGAAGTAATTTGGCTAGCAGACAAAAGATTGATTCAAGAGATGGAACAACAAGGATAACATCTAATGTCAGATTATTAGACAAGATAATCGATCTTTCCCCTGTAATAGGAAAGGTACTATCATTGGTGGTCCGAGTCCAAATTTGGTCCGGTCTGTCGCTGGGTTGACCCGGTTTGGATTTTGTCCACTAGACAGAAAAATAAATGAATAGTAACCTAAGTTTAAAAAAAATCACCTTCATCTTCTTCGGCGAGACGATGCTCTGGAGCGGCTCCCCCTTTGCCGAACTGGTGGTTCGGCTACCATTCGTCGGCAACTTTCGGGTCCCACCGGAGTTATTTAGTGACTTTGATGGTGGTGGCTGCGAGGAGGCGGTGTGGAGAAATATCTCTCGTACCTCATCGTCTTCTTCGGCAAGACAATGCTCTGGTTCGGGCTGGCTGATTGTTGTAAGGCCTACCGGTGGCTACGTTTGGAAGGTCTGCCGGGGTAGCGTGACGGCGGTTCGTTGTCTTCTTCGTCGAGAGCACTTTTGAATAGTGCTCTCATGTGGTACCAAAGATTAATTCGGGACAGTCTTAAGCGACGGGTGATGACAACACGTCTTCAGTTTTGTGGTACGGTTGTCGGTGACATTTGTGTTGGTGGTGCAGTCGTCGATGACATTCGAAAATTTCGCCGGTTTAAACCAGTGTCTTCTTTGTTCATGGCAACGGCGGAGCAAACTTGCTCTGTTTTTTTTTTTTTTCGGCTCCAGAGTTGTTGCTTTGTTCTTTGGCTATAAGACAACCTTTTCATTCACGGCGACAGCAGAAAATTTCTCCCACTCTGATACCATGTAAAACAGAGCAAATACAAAGTTTCGAAAGGTTAATTTTTTTCCGATGTATTCTTCTCTCAATCAAAGGCTATTTATCAATACAATTACACCTTAAAATTAGGTCCAACTTAGATCCTAAAATCCGGGAAACATATTATTTACTAAAATTACTGTAATAAATTCTATCGGTACAATTTTGCAGCTGTACACACACTTCAGTTCGAAGGAGAAGTGTTTAATCCAAAAGAGCAGCGACGGAGAAGTGAGAACCTACTAAGCTGTGAAAATCGAAAATTATCTTCCATCCATACGTGCGGTGGACGCGGGGACACGTCTACGCGTCCGATTTCAACCATCATCCGGCAGAGTCTGTGGCGAGAATCATGCCTCACACACGTGTGTAGTTCCTCAGTTTTCCCTCCTCCCTCACCCTCTGCTTCTCTCTCTACCTCCTCCTCTTCTTTCCGATCAAATCCAATGGCTTTCGCCTCGATTACTCCTTTATCCCTCAAGCTCTCAGTTCTCCCAAACTCTTCTTCTTCCGTGTCAGTTCGTACTCATCAAGAACCGCGCTCGAGACCGTGTGTTATTGCTTGCAATGGAGCAGCTGAAAGTAACGTTCATCCCGGTGAGCCAACTGCTAGATTTGAATATATTCCCGTTTCTGTTACTCCGTTCAGTTCATCTAGGTGCTTTATAAAACAATAGGGAAACAACTGTTTCTGAATAATGCAGAAGGGAAGAAGTGGCAAAAGCTTATTTCAACGGCATTAGCTGCTACCGTCATTAGCTTCAGCTCCGGTTTGCCAGCCATTGCAGATCTGAACAAGTTTGAGGCAGACCAACGAGGGGAATTTGGGATAGGATCTGCTGCTCAGTATGGTTCGGCCGACCTCAGGTTCTCTCTTTTCCTCTTTGTTGCGATTGTCTCTCTTGCCGGCTCTAACTGATTCTTTCTTACTTTTCTTTCACCCCTTAATGCGAGCAGGAAGGCGGTGCATGTCAACGAAAATTTCAGGTCATACTTGCAGCTCGTTTTTTCCCCATGTTGTAGGCCTAATTCAATGGTAGACCATCTATATTTTGATCAAAACACCGGAAATGGATAAAACATGGTCTCGTCCAACTTTCTTGGAACTAATACAAGTCATTTTGCTCTGAAACTCATGGGGCTTTTGTAAGCTGAAACCAATTGGAGCAACTACATATCAGTGGCCTAATTTTTATGAGACCTGGATTTAAGTGTCTTTGAGGTAAAGGGAAAACCAGTTAACTCTGCTTCCTGTGATAACATTGCTTACATATTGCAGACGAGCTAACTTTACATCTGCTGATATGAGAGAATCTGACTTCAGTGGTTGCACATTTAATGGTGCATACCTTGAGAAAGCTGTTGCATATAAAGCAAACTTTTCAGGTAACTTATTTAAATTTTCTTGCTCCTGGAAGCGTGTTTTTTTGTGTGGACATTTAATGAACAAATGTTTGATATTATCACTCTACTTCTGTTGAGCCTCTGTCAAACCCAATACTTTGTCTTGTATTTTGATGGCAGAAGGATCAAGAACTGTGTTAAAGTTATCTTTTATGAACTATTCAAAAAGCAAGAAAATGTTATATGAAAAATGTCAAATCTCAAGAGCAGGAAGGACAAATGAGAAGTGAACGGCAGATTGGATGATTATCATCCTTTTACTGATTCTGAAATCTGGGGTATCTAGGTGGTTCCAACAGAAAGAGGCTGTTCAATTACTAATCAGTGAAACTGTATGCTAATGCTACCTGTTGGGGCTTTTTATTTATGAATGGACCATACAGAGACTGAGCTAATTCAAGGGTGCTTGTTTTGAAGAGTAATTCTTCAAACTGAGAATGGCTTTTGTATTGTACTTGTTTACAGTCATCTGGAGATTCCATATTTGGGTGCATTTCCACCTGACACTTTTCTAGGATAATCCAGTTTAGCTTTGCAGGGCTGGGATCGTCTCAGTTGACATCCTGCTTGGAAGGAGAAATAATGTGTATTTTGGTGACTACTATTAATGGATCAAAAGACCCCTCTCTTCTCCTGCAAAATCGTCAGCGGTGATCTGAATACAGAAAAATATGATATACAGGACATCGATAACCTTAGGATGTTTGAAACATTTTTCCCATGCAGATTGGTGGAAGACCATGTAGGTTTGTTACGTTGTTTATTAAGTGGAAGACTATTCAGGCTGACAACTGCGTTTCTACAATATGAACCTTGACCATACCAATAGAATAGTGGGTTTATTAAGTGTTTCATGTGCAGCATTAGTGGATTGCGAGAGCCTAGTAATTCTAGTAGTTGAATTGAGAAAGACATCCACCTCTGCATATGTTTCATTAAACTTCATAGTTTGGCTAATTATACTGTAAGGATCATCTTGTAGGTTTATCTGGTCATATGTTGGAAACATGAAGATACTTGGTTTGCTCTAGAGTTCCAAAGAAATTACTTCTGGAAGGAGAAGCAGGTTGTGGAATCCCCTCAAATGAACTTGTTGCTAGTTCTCTAATCACGGAATATGCTTTCTACCTGTTTCAACTAAATTTATGTCAAGGACAGCGGTATTTTCAATATTTCCAGACATGCATCTAGCAACTTCAATAGCATAATAGATCAGCTAATAACGTGCACTTTATGTTAATGGATGCATAACCTTTGATGGTTATCTTGTTGTTTTTGTATTAAAGCCCCACCATGGTTGTCTTCTCAACCTACATGAGAATTTTCCGTGTACTCACAGAAGAATCGCTAAAATTTCCTTTTTCTTTTTTTCTTTTTCTGATTGGTGTCTCGCAGGTGCAGATTTGAGTGACACATTGATGGATCGCATGGTAAACAACCTTTCTGTCTCATTTCAACATGTGAACTATCTATAAATTTAGTCGTCAAATAAAAAAGAGATTTTGCCATTCATGAGGACAGATGGGAAACAGAGTATGCTAATGATGCTTGTCCCATGACATTTCAGGTACTTAACGAAGCTAATCTATCAAATGCTGTGCTTGCGAGATCAGTTCTCACCAGAAGTGATCTTGGAGGTGCAGTCATCAACGGTGCTGATTTCAGTGATGCTGTTCTGGACCTTCCGCAGAAGCAGGTAATAATAACAACAACAACTGCAACAATAACAATAACAATAATAAAGATCCAAAGCCGCTGATAAGACCTTGTTTGGCTTAAGACTTATCAGACTTAAAGCCTTTGGTTTCAACGAGGAGCCAGAGAGCTTCTTTAGTACTAGCTTGGATAAAAATTACTCTCTATGCCTTTATTCAATATTCAGCACCTCTTAAATGAGTTAGATCCCAGATAATGAACAACTTCCTGCTGAGACACTAATATAAAACACAAATCAGAAGTTTCAAATGGTAAGCAACTTTACATTCAAGATGGAAAGCAGTTCCTTTTAGCTTAAATAGTATCCAATTTGACGACTGGAAGGGAACAGCAGGAAGACGATTTAAGTGCTAAATCAATTCTGCCCACAAAGTCTTCTAACAGAGAGTTCAAAAAATATCAAATCTGAACAGAAAACTATATTGAGGTAATCTAATTGCCTTGTGGCTTTTGATGTACACCAAGTATCAGCTCAGAGTTGATATCATCTTTTTATCGGGAAATAGAGGGAGCTTGAAACCAATAATATTTATCTTTTTCCCGATTCATAACAGAACTAGGATTTCTGCTGTCTCCATTCTCATCTGCTGTTTGCTCAAATATCTTTGCAGGCCTTGTGTAAATATGCAAGCGGGGTCAATCCTATAACAGGGGTGAGCACTAGAACCAGCCTCGGTTGTGGAAATAGCAGACGAAGTGCCTATGGTACTCCATCCTCCCCGCTGCTAAGTGCACCACCACAAAAGCTGCTTGATAAAGATGGATTTTGTGACCAAGGCACTGGCCTTTGTGATGCAAAGTGATCCACAGTCCACTGCAGACCAAGAGCCCGTAATTTTGATTCCTTGTACATCAATGCCTAATATGAAGTAAATAGTTGTTACTCGTAAATGAGAAGGACACTGAAAACAAAGAGCTAAAAACCCATTGCTGTTTTATTGCAAGTCTTGTACATTAGCTTTCCAATTCCATTTTTATGCTTTCACTTTGAGAGCCAGTAGAGGATTAAGAACAATGTGCATGCCGCAATGACTGCAGAGAGGATAAGTGTGTCTCTTGAACGCTTCCTTCTAATGGCACCTGCAAATGCCAGATTGCAATGCATTGAAACATCAACTCCTGGTATGCGTAAATCTCTAAAATAAGCTGTATCAAGTGTGCAGGAGAAATGTACCTAAAAGGCCACGGATGAAGGGAAATTTGTCACTCAACTGTTTGACTTTCCCTTGAACGTCTCCAAACAAGGTCCTCTGTGTGCCCAGGACAGCCCTCGTAGTCTGAGCTTGACTAATTACATCATCTATCTGCACCATAATTTTGAAATTGGCACCATGAGAATAGAATGGGGAAAGTAATAACATGAAAAAAGCCAGCATGCTTTCATGGAGTCATTTCACAGATTCGGAGCACTGCAGTGATTATCAAGGCAACAATTGGGTTGAATTGAAACCAAAACTACCAATGCTTTAGGAAGTGAATACTAATCATTTGTCTGTTATCACGAAAGAGCTCAACCGAACACATTTAACTGAACATAATAATCTATGAGGGCCTCATCATTATAATACTAAATTATCAAAACGATTAAATCAGCTATCTGGCATGTTAGGTTAAAACAGCAAAGAACGAAATCAAAACAATGCAAGCCAAATTGTAAAAAAAAAAAAAATTTTAAAAAACCCACATTTGCATTATGTAATACAAACTTTCCCATTTAATACTAACTAGGAATCCCAAAAGTGTTTATGGCCGGATGGTTAGGAGGGAATGCCAACTTTAGGATACAATGTTGGGTTCTATTGGCCACCTTCGCCTTGTTTTTGTCCCTATTTGGGACCTTGTGTTCTTTCACTTTCTCTTTGAATAAAAAGCATCACTTTAACAAAAAAAAAATGAAACATGAAAACTTAAGCAGGCAATAAATGAGCTAATACAACAGTCTCATTGCATGGAAGAAATTTTAAGAGGAAATGGCAGGTACATGTTGTACTCATATTCAAGAAAATAGATGTAGGTACAATAACCACTAGTAGGTCAACCTAATAACTCGCCTAATGGAATTAGAGAGAGTATCAGAGAAGGGGTGAAGTTAGAATGCCATGATATCAAAATATCAGCTTTATTCTATGTCCAGGAGATCAAATTTTGAGGCTACATCTAATGCAAACCGTCTTAAGTAAAACATCAAGGAAGAGAAATAACTACAGTGGTCATTGCTGATTTAGGGAAAGTATGTCACATAGTAGGAAGTCAATTTCGCTAAGTGCATGAATGAGCACATCATAACTAGATCAGAATAATGGATGATATACACGATTTTTTTTTTTTTTAAAGGAAGAGATACAAGTCTTCTCACAATCACTGTAAAGAGCCTAAATTTAGGCGCCTTTATCTTTGCTGTTACCATGAATATACTTATGCTCCTCACTCTAGATACATCAATTGGTTTGCCTTGTTAACAAATGATAAGCAAAGGTTCACAGAAGCGTGTTGAGTTCAAATTGAATGCAAGTGATACCCAAAGTGACAATTACCAAGCTTGATCAAGAAAAAGGATGCAGAGAAATTGAAGACAATGTAATATTAAGGATATATTGACGATTGACAGGGGTAGAGAGATCAGTAACTGTGTGACAGAAGATGAGGGAGACGAAGATGAGAATGCAGAGATGGATATACAGGAAAATCGGAAGGTAATCAGAAATGAATGTGCTATTAGTTTTTATTTTTCTTTTGTGGTATTTCCACTCCTACTTTTAAAAGCAGCCATGGATGAAAAGACTTGACCCTGAGACTTCCACACATTAAAACCACCCAATGTGACCATTGAGTCCTAGCCTAAACAACAGAAGAAAAAGTTGTTGAAGATAAAAAAAAAAAAAAAAAACAAAGAAGTTTGAGATAATTTCAGTGTTCAATGGAGACTGAGAAGCATACTGATTAGAAGCCTTTTTCTGTTTTAAATGCTGAAATTATTTTACTAGCAAAACACCAAAAAATTAAGGGACGCAAATGCCACCCAGGAAAGACTAATACAGATACAATCAGAAAAACTTTGGTCCTTCCACAACAAGACATTGCTTGGAGAGACACCTTCTTTAGCAACAGAGTAGGCTGAAGAATTAGAATATCAGGGAAATTTACTCCATGGAACGGTATGAGATAAGGGATGTTTCAACTTTCTTAAGAAGTGCTCTAGTCTCTAAGAGAAAATAAAGTCTTCCACATGGAACTGTGCACTGTCCAGAAGACATCACATGCACAGAACTTTTATCCTCTCCTTCACCTCATGTAAAAGTCACAAAGAGATGAAGAGGGGTACCTCATGAGTTTCACCAAGGTTGTGATCCAAAACCATCTAATTTCCTCTGCTCTTCCTCTTTGATCTGATATGTGGTAGTCAAAGGCCAGCTGAAAATCCTCAGAAAAACTTCCGCAAGGGAGATGTGACAATCCAGGATCTAGCCAGAATTTAATTCTGAACTCCTGATCTTACGACTTTAAGGCTGTCATCCTTTGTTTCAGTTGACAAAAGCCTTCCAAATTGGAGAAATGGGGTCTGTGTATTAGTTGAAGGCAACCTCACTGCCTTGAGGATAAAAGTACAATATGGTCATAACTTTTTCTCCAAGCAGCATTCTTTTTTATGACATATCCCCATAGCCACTTTCTTAAGAGGCCGATTCATTGTATAACACTTTTTAGCACAAGGTCACATAGCTTCTTTCAGATACAAACATGCTTTGAACCCTCAAAGCACATTTTCTGCCATCATTGCCCCCATGACACAATTATCTCCATTCAACAGCCATGATCTGATTCACCACACAACTGGACTTCAGAGATGCAAAAGAAAATAAATTGATAACCTGACAATAGCAGAAGCATGTCCCCTCCTGCAAAAGATAAGAATGTCCCCTTTTCAGGTGGCAAACCCTGGCTCAGACCCTTTTAAATAAAGAGGGAAAGTTTGCCAGCTAACACCCAAAACATTTGCTCCAACAGGTTGCTTGGAACTATTTTTTCCCCAAGAAGAGCAGGTTTGGACAATCCAGCTTTTGCCAAGAGATTAGAATGATGAGCGTCAGGAGGGTTTAGTTTTGACAGTTTGATGGATGGATCCTTCTGTAAAGCAAATGGTTATCACTGAACTGAAGGATGAGATTTTTAAAAGAGAACCTGTTGAGCAAAGGCCATTGATTCAACCCCAATTTGAAGGATGTTGTCAAAGTTGGTTGAGGGACTGCCAACATACACAGAAAACTAAACATGATGGGGATGAAGTGCTAGGAAAGACTTCAGGAAGGTCAGCCTATTGATTGAACCAGTAGCTGATTGATCAGAATGGAGTACAATAACTCTAGCTGAACAGATAATAGTTTGGATGATGCTCTGAGGACAATGGATACAAGGAAACACATGGCTATATCCTTTCATAGTTGAAACATCTCATACAAAATTCAAGATATAATGTGAATTTGAAGAAGTTATTACTTTTCTAACAGTTTAAGCACACTAGTTCAGAAAGTACTAATGTCAGTGTGATGATTCCATGTAGACAAGTTCTAGTTACAGATATTTGACACACTATTCTTCAGCATCAAGATTCTAGAGGCAGACAGCACAGTGACATAAAGAGGTCAAACAAGTAGGATCAGGTGGCTCCTTGTTTCATTTTCAGGATTTACAAGACAGATTACATAAATCTTCAGGAAGTTGAATAAAAGGGGTTCCCAGTGGAGAAACAAATACACTTATGTAAACCTTCAAACGCTCTGACAATAGCTATTGGAAACACTTGTGCAGAGTAAGAAACCCCCCTTTTTTTTTTAATGAAGTGTAAGAAACCCATTACTGAATTAAAATGAAACTCATCACATAAGATAACATACTAAAAATTTATTTAACTCATTTCAACTAGTTTGAAACTCGAAACTCAAATTTGAAAACACTATTAAAAAAACCTTGGGATATGAGTCTTTCTCAATGAAAAGAAAGTACCAGGTCAAACTAAGAATAAAAATCCAAAGGTACAGGTCCAAATCAATGGGTGAGTTAATTCAAAACCATTAACAATAAAATACTCCTATAAAATATATAACTTTTCTCTGCACTTGTTAAAAACTTTTAATTATTTTTTGTCATTAAATATGCAACCTAATTTCCTGTTTGTCTCTTACAATGGTTTCTTCAAAGTTTAAATTTAATTTCAAAGCTGAAGAAAGGATGAAGGAGGGAGTTGCATTGAGTAGGTTGATATATGACTCTTTTCCTCTTCAGATACATGTTAGGTCATAGAAATGATAGGTTAAGATTGAGGAGAGGATTTTACGTAGCAAAGCCCCAACAAATTTGATGAACTCTTCCCACTCCTCCTTTCTCTTTGATGAACTCTTTCTTCAAAGCAAGAAGAACAAGACAACCAAAACAATTGTATGAGGACAAGAATGGATACAAACAGACGTGTTCAAACTGCAGTAATCCTATGACTAATGCTCAGGGGGGTACTAAAAAGTTCAGGAGGTGATGCTTAATGCTCATTTATTTACGAGTTTGCACGTTTTAGTTTTCAAGTCAAGGAATGCGAACATGAAAATATTCTTAATTATTAATACATAATTAAGATGTACGGCAGGTACCTTTTATTTGAATTGGACTGCAGTTCAAAATTGTACTTTTTGGCTTAAAACAGCAGGATTTTAAACTCGTTCATCTTACAGCAACATCTACATCTATTGAGTCAATTCTATGTAACTAAAAATGAAGTATTAAACATTTAGAAGAGACCAAAGTTAAAAGCAAACAAGGGCTGCCATGCATGATAGAAATGTAATCTTACGTGTACTATGCTCCCATGTATTGCAGCACGCTCTCGTAACAACTGCATTCGAGGTGACAAACTCCCAGATGCCTAATGGGAAGCAAAGAGCAAGAGATTATTTTAAGAAAGAGAGAACATTCAAATGAAAGACTGCAAAGTTGGGCAGGCAGTCAAATCTTCGCTCACCTTGTATTCACTTATATCATCTCTGACAGAAGTGAGAAGCTCAGCGTGCTCCCTCATGGAGTTTATATTCCCTTTTTTTCTTCTAAATTCCTAATATCATGCTCGTCGATCAATTCAGCAAAACCATAAATGATAAAAGAGCAACTTTTGAAAGTAAAAACATATTAAACGATGCTAGACTGAGCAAAACCAAAATTAAATTGCTCAACCTGGGTATACTCATGAAGTATGTCCCGGTGCCTAGCTAGCTTCTGTGCGACGGACGTAGTAGGAGCCGCAGACGCAGCACAGCGGCTCAAGGCATCATTAATGTCTAGTAGCTTCTCCAGAAGGGATTGAATTTCCATTTCCATGGACTTCCACGATCTGCTTGATCCAACTGTGGGTGACCCAGTATCTGCATCACCCCAACCCAGACATGAAAACTCTGATCACCATCCCCCACATCAATATTCAAATTGTTCCTCAATGTCAATAACAAACCACCAGTCACAGAATGAGACACAGTAGACCAGCAATTACTCCTAGACAATGAACACTTGGATCTACATTTCTCTCATTATCCCGGTACGGATGACCCAAATCTAAGTAGAACTGCGAAAACTTCTTACATATTGCAATTAGGCAAGAGAGGGAAAGAGCAGTTACCTCCTTGAGTGAATCTGCCGCCGAGTTTAGCGTAGGAAGAGAGCTTGACATCGAGATCCCCCTCGATCTTCCTGGCTTCTTTTCTCAATTCCTCCCAGCCGGCCTCTTGAAGCTCAAGACTCGGATCCACCATTTTGGCAGAAGACCTCGATTCAGCTTTCCAGTAACAAGAGACTATCTAATTAAAAGTTGAGTTACTTCTTTGGCTTTGAGATTCCCATAGTTAAAACGCCATCAAGACCTCTTCCCATCCCTCTTCCTCGCCAGTTGAGGAGTAAACGAAGATCTATCTACCTTTTGAATACGATATATGCTGAATATAATCTGTCTCAGAATTTTCAGAAGATTGCCGAGAGCAAGTGTTGATTTGAAGCCAACCTCTTACTCTGAATTAGATATAACTGCATATGAAACATAAATGGTGCTCTTCACGCTACTTCATTACCCTGTAAATCTGTAAAAAGCGAACCAGGTTAACTGGTTTTCCCCTTTTGAGTTTTATCTTTGTCAAAATCTGAAAAGGAGACTTGAGTCAACGGACTAGGCCAATCTGTGTTTGATATGTAATAACAAGTTAAACTCAACTGATTATTAACACCTTACAGAAAAATTCAATTCTCTGTTGATGCAGGAGTAAACATCATTGAAATTTGTATTGATTCATCTTAGGAAATGAATCGGTATATTGGAAACAAAATGTCGATATATATTGTTAAATTTTTACTTAAAAAAATGGAAAATGAGTTACTTTTTTATTAGGTAGTGTATTTTATTAATAAATTAAGATAAACTATAGTTTAGTCTAAATTAATATAATAATTACGAGTTAAGATTAAATTATTAATTATATTAATTATAAAATATAGAATACTCAAACAAAAATATTTATTTTTATAATCTCTACATTCTTCTTAAAATTCTCACTTTAATAATAAAAAAAATTCTCCTGAGTCAAGCTTGTGCAAGTCTGTTGCATACAAAATAAAAAAAATAAAAAAATAAAACAAATGTAAATCAGCACCTCTAAATGCCTGGAACATATTAAACAAATTTGCTATAAAATAGACAGACGGTGTAAAGCACCACCCAAGGCTAATGAATAAGTTATTAACAAATTGGTAAGGACTTGTATACTCTATATATTCACTGAGAGCTATACAGAGACTACATAAAATCCTCCACTGGCCATTAGTAGGAAAAAACGGGATCAGAGAGGCGACTCTTTTTTAGCCCACCAGAACAGTGGTCAGTGGTCACCCTTCTTAACTGCACCATCTCCATTTTATTTGTCAGGGGCTTAGAACTAGAGTACTACGTGCTTTTATTATGTAAAGACGCTGACTGCTCCGTCATATGAGCACCAGTTAACTTCATCCATCTTGCGAGGGACCTGAGAAACTCCATAACCTGCAATAAGCCAGATTGCCAACCTCGAACTTGTTAAATGAGAAAGGACCCAAAGAATGATCACTGTGGACAAAACAAAACTTTTCTTTCAAGTTCTATACCTCAGAAGGGTCCTTGAGGGAGTAAAAGGCATTGGTTTCTTTGGGCCTAGTCGACACTAAAATCCCATATCCTTTGTTGCTTTCACGCAACACCTGGTTTGTCACATGCAAACATGTCATTACAGCAAAATCCAATGAACATTCTACTTTTTGAGTAAAATTTATTGTCATTGAATAAACATATGAACTGTGCCATTTCTTTGTACCTTAAAAGCATCTTCATCGGTGCAATCATCTCCAACATAGATCGGGAGTACATCATCCGAATTACTAAGCCCTTCACAATTTTGGAAAAACAAAAGTGCAAATATCAGGAATCTGCCAAGTACTAATGTACCCCATGTTGAGACAGAAAAAAAGGCAACTAACCAAGAGACTCGAGCAAAAATTCAAGGGCTTTTCCCTTGTTCCAATCAATCACGGGACGGACCTCTAAAACCTAAATAGAATCAGAAGAACATATTAGATGGTAAGCTCATGACTTCCTCTCAGATGGTATTATTGGGAAAATAAGCTCTCTTAACTAGAAATATTACCTTCCTGCCATGTGTTAATCGCAACCTAGGGTAGCCCTTAAGAATATCATGAACAACTTGCGCAATTGTGGTCCAATGCTGTGACACAAAACCATAAACATATATCATAAATGGAACAAATCCCTGAAAAACAGCAACAACTTGAAAAGAAAACAATCTTGCAACATTCATCTCTTATAAAGATTTACCTGTTCGTCTACGTTCCTGTAATGTACAGAGACACAAAACTTATTGTTCTCAACTTTTGAACCTTTAATATCTTTAGTATTCTCGATAAGGGACCTAAAAACCTGAGACAAGTTAAAAGGACAATGAGCACAACGATATGGTCTGAAAGTGAACAGAGTTTTCTCCAAGAGTTGTTGTAATATACCTCATCGATCATGGGTAAGAATTCACTAGCAGGTTGGAATAGATTTACTTCCTTCCCCTGCAGAGCATTATGAAGAGATCAGTGATACTGAATTGACAAAACTTCAGACTTCAAGTTTAATAAGATGACAGTAGGAATATCTGTTTATAATATAAGTAAAACAAGAAAAACAACTAGTCTGAATTAATTAAGGGTTATATATCCTGTACTTCCTGTCCAAGGACTGATAATATAATCCTCAGTAACAACAACTTGCATTGAGATCAGATGCAGATCATACAACAACAGTTGAAGAATGAGAGACCCTTATGCTTTGTTTTTTACACATACTTCCTGCAACAAATAGAACATGCATGCAATTCTCACCTGCTTGTCAGTAGACCTAAGGCAGTCTGGGTGCTCGTTAATGGAAGTTGAATGAGTCACAGGGCCCATTATGTCCATTCCATGACTACCAGCATAGTAGAGCTCTGTTAATCCCACAAATTCATAAACCTGGGAAAAGATGTAATAAGATACATTAGTTAAAACCTAGCGATTAGTCCCATAACCCATAAGATAAAAAATCATGTAACTTAAAGACGAATCTCATCGAAGTACAATTTGGAACTACCTTGTCTCGGCTTCTTCCACTTATAATAGCAGTTGGGAAATACTTGGCAACATTTTTCACAGCAGCACGCATCTGGCAAAAATTGTAATTATCCCTCATATGAGAAATATTCTGAGGTGCATATTTCGTAATACAAGAGAACCAATGTGTCATGAGAGTTCGAGTTTACCTGATTAGACATAAAAGCACGTTCAGGATCATCTACAATTGGGGATAGTGTTCCATCATAATCCAAAAACAACGCTATACGCTTGCCTTTTGCAAAATTTGTGATTTGCTCAAATGACTTCACAGCGGATGGATGCTTGAGCTGCATTAGATTCAGAAAGGTGTCATAAAAAGTCATTGAAGACAAAAGTTCATCCAAGACGCAAGACCAAGATTTGGACTGTCACTAGTCAAGGCTGTGGAAGATAAAGCATTGGGATCTTTGGGTCACAGAGCCTTATCCCACTAAATCAAATATGTATGTTATGGATCATGTTCTGGTTTAATAAGACAAGAAGCTTGTGGAGAACATGAATTAATATCCTCTCACTAACAACCAATAAGTTTGACAAGTTCACCTAATTGTGTACAGTATTCTAGATTTCACACATTCGTATATGCTTGAACATATTCAAGCAATTGCCCAATGAACATGTTTCTATCCAGATCACAACTTTGTCATTACAGTGGTATTAAATTGTGAAACCAAATATCTGACAAGTGATTAAACAAGACAGTATTAGATAGCAAGTCTCATTGACAGCTTTTTCCGAGATAAACAAGATTACTAGATATAAATAAACTTACCACCCAAGAATTGTAAGCAGCTTTTTCATCTGAACCCGAGTCAAAATTGCTCTCCTTGCTCAATTTCTTACGAGGGGGTGATGAGGATTGCATGGCATCCAGCCAACTACTAGCACGGAAATCATCAAGCTTGCTAGGTATAGCCTTTCTCCTGGGAATTGTTAAGTACAGCCCAGAAGAAAACACTGTTGCCGCAGGGGCAGAGCATGAAAACAGACTAGAATGAATCCCAAGTCTTGACTTGTTGATAGGAACAGGTTCAGTAAGGACAGGTGCAGCATGGTTAGACTTTAGGTCCATTGGATCCAGTTTATTTGCTAACCTTAAGGCCAACAATAATAGTTAAGTTGCCTGAAAGTGATCAGAACCCAAGTGTATTGTTCACAACGTCTCCACTATCTAACCAACTCTTTTATCAATGAAAAACCACCTCTTCAGAGTTTTCTTGTCAGTGCTGTTATGCGAGCAGCCCATCAAGCATAGATATCCTGAAAACTGAACAGATGAATCTTGTCTTACAACCAAATTGTACGTGAAATATAGTGAAATTCAGTCAGAATTAAGTATGCACTGAAGCAGTTTAAGATCTAGCTAAATACCTTGTCATCTCCAAAACTATACTGCATTTATAGCTGAGATCTAGGCATTTGGATGCAAATACATGACACCAGAGAAAAATAAGATTGCAAATTCACAATCTCCTTACTCCACTACTCTGCATGGAAGAAAATATAAATGAGAAGTTGAAAAGTCCAGATTGGCAGTTAAGTGTAATAGCAATATGGAAAGAGGATTCAACAGAAAATTTTTCTCAATTGATGGAAACATGAAATGTCAGCAAAAATAGAAATTGCTCTAGCCAAAAGATGTTTCTTATTCAAATCAGTGTCGCAGACACCTGCAAACTAATTCAATTAATTATATCATTAATTGTTAACGGGTAAAAAGATTAGCTTTATCAAGAGTAGATGTGATTTTGTCCATGCAAAGATCATCCATGTGCACATTTTCTTATTCAAATCAGTGTCGCAGACACCTGCAAACTATTTCAATTAATTATACCATTAATTGTTACTGTGTAAAAAGATTAGCTTTATCAAGAGTAGATGTCATTTTGTCCAAGTAATAAGGTCATCCATGTGCACAGCAAACAAGTGAAAGTGTAATTATACTAAATACCAAAAAAAAAAAAGAAGCTTTGATTTTCAATACACAAGCATCCATAAAGTGAAGATTGTATGTGTTTCATTTCTGAAGTACAGAACTTCTTTAATGAAAATTACTCCAGCTACACCATTTTTTAACTACATTACACTAAATGCTCCCTGCAAGAGTACAGGTGAAAGAGATATATCAAAGATAGAATTTGGAAAGCATAGCAGCTCAAAAACCAATAACAGCTAAATCTAGACTCATTGAAGTCACCAAAGGTGTTTGTAATAACATCCAGTTTTATTTTTATTTTTATTTTTCGACTGTTGATTAGACTTGCTTCACCTTTTCTCTAGGTGAGAGACTTCAACCAGAGACCTCACAGTATAAACCCCTCATGTAGCCATTGAGTCACGCGATATAAATAAGCAATTACAGTTGGTTTACTAACAGTGAAAATTGAATGGTGCATTTAAACACGCGGCAATTAGACTCAAATTTCCACTTCAAGTGGGCATTCCAGCATAATTGTAGGATGCTTGGTGGACTAACAGTGTAAGTAACACAGGCTGTGCCATTTGGCAAAAGTCTCTCTTTTCAAGAAGGGCATTATCTTGCCAGCCACTCACAATTAATTTAACCAACACTTAAGATTAAAAGCTTTCTCAGTAGAAAAGTATTCTCATCTTGGCTTGAAGGTCTTAGGGCCCGACTATTAAATGTTGGAGACAGAATAATCACTGGGCATCTCTCACAAGCTCTCTAGAGGTATAGTTAGGTTTGGTACCAGTTCTTAAAAGCTAGTTATTGACAGAATGACAGCCAACTCATAATAGTATGGACCCTGCACAGACACCGCTTCTTCTCCTTCTCATTCAGCTTATAAAATCTCGATAAGAAAATAAAAAGTTAGAAGCAATAGGATAAATAAAAACAAATGATTATGTTGTTTATATGGCAAGTATATTAAATAAGTGGTCATGCCAATTATTATATCAAACAACTTGCACAAGTTGGGAGTTCCCTAAACAGATAAAATCATCCAAAAAAAGGAAAATGTAAATTTGTCTAAATTAGTCCATAGAAGAAATTTTAGCACTGACCGACACATATGAGTTCAGATTTGACATACGCACTAAGCAGATCTCACCCCCTATATCGCCAAAAAAGGCTGTAGTTCTTTGTTTACAGACAGAATAATTAAAAGCAAATCATAAAGTACATGAAAAAATACTAAAAAGAAAAAGGACTAAATCTTTCTACTATAAATGTAAATCTAAATTAAAAAGGAGAGAAAAGGAAAAAGGAAGAAGGAGACTGAGGTGAGTAATTTCCTTCAAGCTTTATGGTAAAGCTTAATTCTTTTAGACAATACTAGAGTTTTTTAAAATATTTAGTTATCACCATAAAGGCATAAGTACATATTCAGCTAATAGATCATCACGCATACGATATAAAAAGTTCATTCATAAAACCAAAATAAATTAAATTTGTCACATATGAACTAGAAACACATCAAATGAACTTTTTAATCGCACTACTCATTGTTCCAGAAAAGTCGTTTTAAATTAATCGTTGCCAGTTACTCCGAAAAGAAATCAGAAAAAACTCGTTTCATATTGCTGAACAAGACAGAGATTTTGATTCGCCGTCAAACATCATTTGTCGGACAGTAGCATCATGGACAAAAGAAATAAAATAACATGATACCAACGGACAGACGGTGTGGAGCTATCGCCTCGAAGGATTAGAAACTGATGTCAGCAATAGTTGTATACAGTGAAAATTTACCGTGACTCTAACTAAACAGTCAAACTGACACGAGATTTTCCAACAATAAAATAATACATCCGGAGAGAAAAGCCTGGATCTCATGACTCAGTCAACAGAAAACTACAACTCCCAGGAGAAAGCTCCATGGCGGATTTCCCCACAAGAAAGCTCTCACGGAGACGATTCGAAAGGTCCGGTACCCCCTCGGGCTATTCATTTTCGACAACACAAAGCTCTACGGTTCAGAAACGACGAAGCATTTCATGCCGAGGATCGCATGAAAGCACCGTCAAGCAAGAGAGTATCGGATTTAAAAAAAAAAAAAAAAACAGAAAGTTAATAATCTATCAAATTTTAGAAAGGAGATGTCGGAAGATTAAAGAACAGTTTGCATCACGAAGGAACATGCGTGCAACAACGTTTCCTCCGTCGAGTTTCAAGAGCATTGCAGACAAACCTCCGAAACATAAAAACGAGAGAGAAAGAAATCATGCAATACCTGATTGACGAATCCAGAACCGATAATCCTCCCCTCAGCCGGTAGGGCACACGAACGAGGATCCTAAAAATGCAGGAGCAGAATCGAGAAGATTGGGAAAGAAACCCGGCGAGAATGTCTCTCGAGAGAAGAAAAAAGCGGAGCACCAGGCGAAAAGCAGCCAAGCAGCGGAGAGAAAATGGAAACAAGAAGAAGAAAAGAACCTCACTCGGAGAAATGGAGATGGAAAACTGCAGGAAATCGGGAAAAAAAAAAAAGAGCGGAAACGAGAGAGCAGGAAGAAGAGGCAAGCGTAGCGGAGCTTGGGTATTTATAGAGTTACGTCGCCTAAGAGACGTGCCAAACAAGGCAACACGGTTGTTGAATACGGATGACAACACCAGAAATTAGAAAATTATATATTTAGTAAAAACCTTGACACTTGACAGAGACACCTTTTTTTCTCTCTTTTTTTTTTTAAAATAATTTTATTTCATTTTTTCTATTTTAAAAATAACACGTCATAAATAACTTAATACTGTGTCGAGGACGCGTTCGTTTCGAGTTCCGAGACTCCTCGACCTCTCAGAGCAGTGTCGGAGCCACGGCGACAGATAACCGGAGAGAAGCCAAGACACGTGGGGTCATAACAAGATGACGACACTCGTGACCGAGCGTGCAATGATATGCCACGTGGCCTACAGCAGGAGCATGGCTCCCACGTAAGGAAGGCCATGAGCTGTTGGCGAGCGACGGCGCGGTGGTTTACGACCGGCCGCCAAAACCTATCCACGTATCTCAGGGACACGTGAGGAAATCGCCTCTCTTTAGTCGCAGGGGAGCGCGTGCAGGGGCGGTACTTCACGTGGCCCCACCGCCGAGCTGGCCCCTTAAGAGACGACTCAGTAAAATAAAAAATAAAAAAAAATTATGATAACCGTCAAGTCGCGACTAGACCGGGGCGGGCCCCACGGTTGGTTGTTGGTTGTTTCTCGGGATCTTTCGAAGCGGTCTGTCGTCAAACTTTAGGAAGGTGAACCCTCACCTTCGCCGCTCTTTTCTGGACGTAATCGATTCTCCCTTTCTCCTCCTCTTTTAACTTTCCACGGTACCTGCGCCTTCGGAGTTCGGGTTATTATGATTCCACCAATGGGAACCGGAAAAAGAAATGCGTCACCCCGTCTAAACCGTAAACTACGCCGCGCATGAAAGCGCTGGTATGGTACGGCCAGGAGCCACCACCTAGGATCCACGAGGCCGCCGTTGTCGCGACATGAGAAGACAAAAGAGGACGGGCCCCACGGCAGATGGCTTTTCCCTCGCTTGTAATCATTGATCTCACTAAAATAATGATGTGGCAACACGTGGGAAGACGGTGATGGGTGAGACAACGTGGCTCTGACTACACTGTTTGACTCGGAGCTGACGAGGACGAAAAGAAAAACAACCTAATGAGGAACCTTCTTCCGTCTACATTCGCCTCGGAAAGCCTCGACTGGAGCCGAAAGGTCGCTTCAACCGTGGAAAAATTGGAAGAGGTTAAGCGAAGCAATTAACCGCCGGTTACGGCATTGGAGTTTCTAGAACGTCAGTGATGCTGAACCGACCGTTTATGGCCGATCGATGATGAATCTATTCACTGCTACCGCTGGATGACGAAGAGGCTTTAGGTTTTAGTTTTTCTATTTCGTGTGCGTGCTTGGTGTTTGCTGAAAATGCCCGTGTCAGAAGGGGAGGGGGAAATTGCGATCGCTTGGTGTTCCGGTCAATGGAGGTGGGTGACGACGACCTCGCGTCATACATGACACATGGGTGGGACCTTCCTGTTGCTTGACATGGGACGAGCTACCTCTTATCACTGCCCGTTAATGGAGGGCAGGGAGAACCTACAAGCCGCGCCTACCCAGTGCTCACCATTTGGTTCTAGAAATTTTCCAGCTGGAGAAGCATAAACAAGTCTTTTTTAATGTCAGATTACTGTTTTCTGAATAACGAGTGCCCCACGAGGCGGAGCAGCCTTTAAAGCCTTTTACTCTAATTCCAGAAATCCTCTGAAGGTTGTGAAGCTTTTCAGCATTCGGTGAGTTATTTGTCTTTTCTCGTTCCTCGTCTTCTTTAGCTTCATGCATCCAGTGGACCAGTACCCAGTACGCCTCTTTAGAATGGGATCCTACTTTCCCCACCACCCTCTTTTTTTCGTTTTTCAGGATAAATCGTAGCATTCTTCGAGTAGCCTGATTATCAGTGTCAGGGCAGAAACCAGAATTACCGTAAGGAAATTACCACAGGAGCGCCAAACAATGAAAAAGCCATAGGAATACATTGACTGAAAGAAAGGGATGGGTATAAAAGATTTATTCTCCAGCCAAGGTTTTAGAATCTAAAGAAGCGGTTGGTGGGTTGTTGCTTGCAGTGAGGTGGTTTAGTTCTATTTTAGAGTCTGATTCTCTTGAACATCATACATGTCTTTTTTATAAAGAGGTTCCAATAATCTGTACCATTTAAATCCCACACCATATGGCAGTAGAAATAACAATTAAATTAAAACATTTGATGGGTTTAATATTATCAGCTGAGAACTTGTCTGTCTTTGTTTTCTTTCTTTATTCAATCAACTATAACAGACTATCAGGTTCTAAAATCTGTTGCCATGTGAATCACGAATCAACAATTCGAGTTACGGAAACCCAGAATTTTATATCTGCAACTTGTAGAAATTTATGGGTATAGAAGCTCAAAATACAGAGCAAGAAGAGCAGATGATTTGCCATTTCTGACAATCTAATTACCAATATTATCTCTTCAAACTTCTGCAGCTCCTTCGGAAGCACGTATGTGAACAGAAGCAGTTTGAACTGACCTAAGAACGCACGATTTGAATTATTTAACGACAACTTGTTGACGAAATCTACTCTGTGTCTCCCCACAACACTAATCTTCCGCCTGAATCGGCTTTGAGATTGAAAAACGCACGTCCGCTTCCGTGTACATTAATTTATTGGGCTGCAACTGCTCAGGTACTTGCAGCTTTATGAGTAAACAGGATTGACAGCGGACAGAAGAGGAAGACAAAGTATTCCCATTGATGAACCAGTAAATGGTAACAGCAGTCTACATGAGAAAGCATGCTCAGACCTTGTTAGCTTACCATTTTTATCACAGATGCAGACTTTTCTCCTTGGAGGTTCTGCTTCTTCGGCAAGACCTGAAGTGACCGAAAGAAGAACAATTCTAACGAACAAGTGGTGGCAGGTTCCTGTGGGTTGAGCGAAAAGTTTGCTGTGGTCTGCAAGTCTGCTTAAACCTCTTGTGAGATGGTGCCCATTGCAATATTTGAAGAAATAAAATATTAGATCGTTTAAACAAATAACCTGTGATCAATTCTTATTAATTTTCAGTATCAGATACAGTTGCAAGTTCTAATATTTTGCAGAAAGGATCACAAAAAGAGGGCTTCAAGAGGTAAGTTCCAAGTATATGTGCAGAGTTCATCATTTAAGTTCGTCAAACATGCAATAAATCTGCTTTGAACTGTTGAATTACGCGACTGTTCATCTGCCGGCTTCAAACGACCCAGTAAATGAACTTTAAAGCATTTTTCTATCTTCAGCGATCCTCTGTGGATCCCCAGAAAGGGTTATCAGTTGTTCCTTTTCCAGAAGTTGAACTTTATAAAAATCTAGTTAGTTTACTTCAGCCACAAGAATTGAGATACTCTAGCTGCAGCTACCAAAACACGTTCCCCTTTTGAAAATCAAACAATGTAAGCTTCTGATATTTTTTTCTTAAATGATATACAAAGCATGAGTCATGAGTCATGTGTCAGCATGTTCTGTTTTGAGGTTGACACCAATTGCTCCTCTCGGCTTGGTTATAATTATTTTCTTTGCCTTAGTTTCCCATGCAGTTTCGTCTTCAAATTTGACAAGTACAGGTCAAACAGAGAGAGGAGAGCAGATTCAGATTGTGAAGCCATTAATAACTTGGGGAGCAGGGTAGTCGTTTTTTTTTTTTTTTTTACCGATTCAAGTCAAACTTTAAACCGACAAGTAATTGTGTTTCAGTGTTTGCTTGCAGGAGAGAACTGGGCTGTTTTTTTAGTTTTTTGTATTTTTTTTTACGTTGTCTGCCAAATGTAACCAGACTTTTTTTAAATTGGTTGTCGTGAAGCATTCGAGATGGACGGAGAGGCAACAGCAGATGGTTGAGAGGGAACTCGTTTCGATTTGACGCCCACGTGGTAGCGAGTACCGACCTTTTCCGTATCAAATCAGCCCATTTGCATTTATTCTCGTCGTCGTCTTCCTCCGTTACCTCCAGCCAGAAGCAGGAAATTTCCTTAATAAGACTGCTGCATGGTTCTAGACAGCGAGAGTTGATTTTGACAACGTCTACGGCTTTCTGAACAGCGTCACTTCCATCAAACCACTCAAACTGTACATCAGAAATGGACAAAACGGGAACTGTTTGGGAGGGACCCAATCCAAATGATAGCAATTATTTTTGGGTAAAACAGAGATAGCAAATGTTTCTGAGAGGAAGGCTGTCGCCTCTCCGGTCAGATAAGTCTCGTCCAGCATCACGTCCGCTTAGATGCAACTGACAAAAGAGATTCAGCTGCTTTTCTTTTTACTAGTTCGGGACTGTGGCTCTGATGGGGAGTGATAAGTGAAAACAACAGCGAAACAACTTCCGTACAGCAGCGAGCTACGACAGTAATGTCAGTATGAGGTAGAGGAGAGTAGTCTCTATTGGAACAACCAAACCATCTGCTGCACATGATTCATCATCTGTAGAGGGAGGAAGGCTCAGTTTGAACGATTGATTTGCTGCTGCTCACTAATCACTTCTCAATCGATCAGATCTTCTCGTTCATAAATCAAACTAAACTGTTCGCCTACTTTCTATCATCGTAAAAGAAGAAAAACAAAAGCAGGCGTGAGCAGCCCCAGCTAAACTTTTCTGGGTTGGCCGCGCCTTTCCGTGGCTGTCTGGAAGATATTACAACTAGCAAGCATAGCTCGGGGAAGACGTTAGATTAGAACTTTTCTTGTCTTCGTTGTTGCAATTGTTTGGGTTAACCCAAACCCAAGCCCAAGCCCAAGCCCAATCCAAATCATTAAAAAACCCATCACAGGCCCAACAATGCTTCTACTCATCGGATTCCCGCTAATTTCTGCATACCCTCTTTATCTACGGCAATATTTTCTAGGGCTCTTCAAAACTCCAAAATCAGCCCGCTTCCGCTACCTGCAACTGCCAGTCCCTGAAGGAGCTCCCGCGGTGCGTGAAGGTGCCACCTTCTACCGAAGTTATTGTATAGCTTTTGTAGAGTTACTAGGTTTAGGTTTGCTTGCGTGTCTTTTCGTTTTTGGATGCTAGGTTTGTGTTCTGCTTTTGTGACGAGAGAGCGCGTCGGAGGTATCCTTGGAAATAGGGATTTTGACTCTTGCTTTTTTACAAAAAAACTTTGCTGCTTGTTTGTTTCACTTACAGATGTCTGGAGAAGAGGATGAAAATGCAGCGGAGTTGAAGATTGGTGAAGGTTTGTATTTCTTTTCCGCTTCTCCATGCTTGGATGCTGGGAATACTTACTTTGGTGGTTCGTTACGTTTATAACACATCGTTGAAACTTTAGGACTTATCAGTTATCCAATTCCACGCCATCACTTTAATCAGTTCCACCTAAAGATAGACAATCACTTCAATGGTTTCAAAAATTTTAGTTGCGCATGAATATGGCTTCTCGATGTTTTTATTTTATTTTCAAGGAAGCCAGGTTTGAAAGTCAACATGAGAGAAAAAAAAAACTATTAGCATTTAGCGGTATCTCAGTTTAGATTAGTAAAGTGGATTATTAGGACCTGCTTTGAAAGTTTTAACCGATGGGTTCTGTTTTCCAGAATTTTTGAAGGCCAAGTGTTTGATGAATTGTGAAGTTGCATTAATTCTGGATCGAAAATATGAGCAGCTTCAACAAATGTCTGAAGATCCTTTGAACCAAATTTCTCAGTGAGTAGTAGATGCTATCATTGTTCAAACTGTTTATTTTCTGTTTTTAGAAGTTCTAGATATTTTTGAAATTTTAGAAATTCTCAATATTGCTGTATGATTTTGTCTGTCTTTTCGTTTTTGTCTTCATTCTTTGAGCTAACCAATTCCTTTATCAAGACTGATGGTTTAAATCTTCTTCTCTCTTCTTTCCAGAGTCTTCGAGAAGTCATTGCAATATGTGAAGCGCTTTAGCCGCTACAAAAATCCAGATGCTGTTAAACAAGTTCGAGAGTATCCTTCTTATTTGTAGTCTTATCAAGAATAATTCATCTGAACCAATCATCTTGTGGTTTCATCATTTTTGGAGTCATCAAAAAGCTCTATATATAGTAATTTTTATGAATTTTTCCTTAAACCTGCCATATTTTTTTTCTTAATGGATTTTCTCTCTTTTTTTTATCCTGCTATTGTGCTTAAATAATTGAGTTATGTGGTTGTATTCTGGAGTATTTGTTTGGCACGTTAATGATAGATGAGTTCCGAAACTAGTGCACTCCAAACTCCTAGAAGTTAAATAGAATCTGAGTTGGCAAATTCACTAAGTCATTGGAGGTTTTATTATTTAGAGAATGGTTTTAGAAAATATCAGTAGTCTTCAAATTTGAGATATGCTATTTGTTGGATTACAGTTAATATCATCTTGATATTAGTTTTGATGTTTGCTCAACGGTGATGGTTCTAGCATCTCGTGGATTCGGAAATTTTACTCCAAAGATGGCACTCTTTACAAGTACCATGATAGAACCTTTTATTATGTGGAGGTCATAACAGAGCAAGAAAATTAAAAAAAAGATAAGTTTAGAGTCTCCTAGTAATATTTTGGAAATAAAGATTTCATGTTCAGCTTTTTCAAACAAAAAAAAAAGAAAGATTTTTTGTTCATGAATTCCAATGCTGTGTAAAGGTAATACTTGATGTGAAGCTGCTGTTATGGAGTGAGTTTTTAGATTGTGGACATAATTTTAAAAACTTATTGAGTGGGCTTTGTGATACTTTTGGCTGTTGAGGTAATATTTCTTAGTGTTTTTTCATATAGCAGCTGGTATCCATCCATAATTAGCAGCATTGAACATTTGAAGTGAGAAAATTATAGCACCAATGTAATTTCTTAACTAGAAAATGCAGGATTCTGAGTCGGCACAAGTTGGCTGAATTTGAGGTAAGTTCTGGAAATTTTGAATAAAGCAGAAGCAAGAAATTTTTGTAGAATACTATTTAAGCTTGAAGATTTTTTTTCTCCTTTTTTCAGCTTTGTGTTCTGGGCAACCTTTGTCCTGAAACTGTGGAGGAAGCAATAGCTATGGTTCCATCTCTTAAGGTAAAGTAACATGTGATGCTGTCATGCCTACATGAAACAACGTTTCTCTCTGGTTGCATATCTCCTTTAGGTTCAGGCTACATCTGTGGTGTTTTAGTTAGATTTCAGTAGCTATGCCAAAAATAGCTACCAACTCTTTGTGATCATTTTTGTGTATTTAGAACACATAATTTGTTGAAAATTTGTCCATTTTGGAATTGCCTAAAGGTAACTTAGACTTGATACTCAGAAAGTGAAGAGACTTACACTTGTCAGTCATGGTTCCGGCGAACTCGACAAGATACAGTTAGCTAAGTACTCATTTTTCATGACAAGCAACATGATAATCAGTCAAAAAAAAAAAAAGAACCTTCTTCATACCATGAAGTTTTCACTAGCAGTAGTCAGTTGAATAGTTTTGGGTTTTTGCCTTAATTAGTCATGTTAGCAGCTATAGAAGACTGGCAGATAATTTTCTTGTATTTCCTGTAAGCCACTATCTCATGGTACTTGTTAATGGTAGATTTCCCCGTTTTGCAGAGCCGTGAAAGGTTTCACAACGACGAAGCAATAGAGACAATGTTGAACGACCTTTCTCTGATCAAGAAATTCGAGTAGCTTCAGAAGCAGGTGAAATGAAAACTCAAACAGGTTGTTATTATTGTATAGTCACTGCCCTCGCTTTTGTATAATTTTTTTTTTAAAGTATAGACAGTGTAAGGTTGAGCATGTAAAAGTTAATCAGAGAAAGTTGATCCGATCCCATTTACTGTGCGAGGTCCCTCTTTGTCTTGTCATTTTTATTACAATATAGGTATAAAATTTTTTAATTTTGGAGAGACTGGATATCAAATTAATTAGAACCGTTCAATTTATATAATTTTTTACTCGACAAATATGGGTTCGAACATTTGAGTTATTTGTTCATGGGTTAAATTTGAACTCGAAGCCCATTTGAACAATTTAAAAATGGGTTTGGGCTGTTTCTTGCAGTTTCTGGACTTTTTGTTTTAACCGGTTCGATTACTCAAATTTTGGGCCGCATCTGGGCTTGGCCTACTCGAGAACCTCTAAGACGATGTCCAGTGTACTCTCGTTCCTAACTCGTCACTCACCTCGTCTTCTTGTTTTCTCTCTGCAAAAATCCTATCCGATTGTTCGTTCTCCAAAACCCAGAGGCGAATGGCTCTCATTTCTCCTTCAGCCAAGCGAACTTATTCCTCAAGCCCTGAGATTATTCACAGAAACTCCATCTGCTTTCCTCGCTTTAGTTTTTTGAATTGCAGATCCCTCTCAAAGCGTCAGTTTTCCTTCTCCAAGACGCTGTCCACTTCCTCCCATTTCCTCTCCGAAGCCCTAATTTCCGATTCCAGGAGAGCGCGACTTGGACCCATTTCTTCTTCTCTCCGATGTCTCGAAGACGACGAGGGCTCTCCGTGGGAAGGGGCTATAATTTACAAGAGAGACGCTTCAGTCACGCATCTCGAGTACTGCACTACCTTGGAGAGGTTAGGTCTGGACAAGCTCTCGTCGGAGCTCTCGAAGTCCAGGGCTTCCTCGCTTGGATTAAGGGTAACAAGGACCGTAAAAGATTTCCCTCTCGGAACCCCTGTTCAGTTATCGATTGACGTCACAAGAAAGAAGAAGAAGCTCAGGCTCGATGGCATTGTCAAAACTGTGATCACTCTAGGCTGTAATAGGTACTCTTTTATGTTTGATCCTTTGCCAAAACGATCCTTTTTTCTGTTCTGTTGGGAAATTTGAACTTGTACTTTGGATGTGAAGGTGTGCAGAGCCAGCAGCGGAGGGCATATTCTCTAATTTCTCTCTCCTCCTAAGCGAGGAACCCATCAAAGAACCAGACACAATTTATCTTTTTGGAGATGACTTCAAGAGTTCCAACGGGGAAGACGAAGATGAAGATATCGATGTGGATGATCAGCTCTATTTTCCGGTGGAAGTAGACGAAATTGATATCTCAAAGCACATCAGAGATATATTACATGTGGAGATCACCATAAACGCCATATGCGACCCGAATTGTAAGGGTTTGTGTCTCAAATGTGGTGTAAATCTGAACAAGAGCAGTTGTAACTGTAGCAAGGGAGCAGTGCCCAAGAACGATAAGGTCTTCACGGAGACTTAAAAGAGTACCGTGCTTTCTTCTTTTGTTCTACAGTTGCAGAATCTGTAATTTCGATGATTAAAATGCGTTATGGTGGTGGATTTTGAGTACTTCGTACCCATTTATACTCGTTTGTTACCCGTTTATACCGTTCAACCTAAACAACGTAATTGCAGGCGAAAAGAGCCTTCCAGACGCTCATTTGCCTGCAAATAATCAGATCTACCTTTCCCTATCCGAAGCAGCATCTCACGGAATTTTTTATCAGTCCTCAGGACCCCTTCACAACCAAGAAAACCAACCTCCCTAGTTTCCAATGTGATTCAATATGTCTCACATTTGGAAGTATACACATCTCCAAAAATGTGGATGTAAGGAAATGGACAAAATGAGTCTTATGATTTCTCCATGTGCATTTATTATATTCTGTTATATAGTTTTAAGTAAAACAAACACATTTTAATGGTTGGTGGATTGAAGTAAAAAATTAAAGATTTTAATTAAATTAAATTGAATCATTTTACTAATTAATATATTAAATAAATTTTATTAGAATAATTAGAAGGTAATAAAATGAGCATAGATAAATAAGATTTTTAAAAATGAATTTGAGATTTTATAATACTTTAAGGTTTGAAAATATATTAAATTGATAATGAAAGGTATGAAATTGAATAGAATATAATTATTATTGGCTAAGATATATTATATAATTTATTAAAATTAAAATTTTAAATATCTTTTTTCAATATATAATGATATATTTTTTTACTAGTTAATAAATAAAGTTTAGATTTTATTAAAATAAATACAAGGTAATTGATAAATAAGATTGTTAAAAACTAAAATAACATTTTTTTAATTTAAAATTTCAAAAATATCTTAAATGGATAATCATAAGTGTTAATCATATTTGAAGATGTTCTTTTAAATTTTCTTTTAATAAATTAAAGTTAATGAAATGTGCTTTGACAAAAAAGTTTTTTGATATCTCAAAAAATTTACTAATTATTTCTAAATTAGAAAATGTCTTAAATCTATAATAAAAAGTGTTAAATAGGTAAGAATTTTATTTTATATTTTATTTTATATTTTATTTTATATTTTATTTTATATTTTATTATTATAAATATAATGTCACAAAAAGTGTATCGATAAATTTTATTTCTAAACTCAATAATAATTTTTAAAAATATTTTTTTAATTAAGAAATATTTTAAATCGATTATAAATGGTGTTAAATAGGTAAGAGTAAGATTTTTTAATGAATTAATATACTTATTTTATATTTTATTATATTAAATATAAGTTAATAATTTTTTTACAATAAATTAAAATTTAATCTCTAAAATATTTTTTTTTCTATTTTTTTAATTAAATTGATAATAAAAGGTGATAAATTGATAAAGAGTAAGATTTTTAATTAATTAATATAATTTTTTAATAATTTATTATTATAAATATAAGGTAATAAAAATTGTACAAATAAATTTTATTTCTATACTCTACAAAAAATTTGAAATATTTTTTAGTTATTAAATATTTTAAATCGATAATAAATGTGTTAAACTGGTAAGAGTAAGATTTTTTAATTAATTAATATACTTATTTTATATTTTATTATTATAAATATAACGTAGTAAAATGTATACCGATAAATTAGATTTTTAAACTCTAAAAACATTTTCTTAATATTTTTTCAATTAATAAATATATTAGATCGATAATAAAATGTATTAAATTGGTAATAGCAAGATATTTTAATTAATTAATAGACTTTTTTAATAATGTATTATTTGAAATATAAGGTAAGAAAAAGTGTAAAGATAAATTTCATTTTAAAACACTTAATTTTTTTAATACTTTTTTAATTATTTAAAATCAATAATAAAAGGTGTTAAATAGGTAAGAGTAAAATTTTTTAATTAATTAATATACTTATTTTATTTTTATTATTTTAAATATTAGGTAATAAAAAGTGTAATCCCCAACACCTTGAAAAAAAAAATATAATAAAAAAAAAAACTAAAAAGAGGAAGTCTTACAAGGAAGACGCCGCGAAGGGAGGAGATCACAGCACCGACAGCCCCTTTATTGGATTGGATCTTTCTTTCGTTTTGGCTTTTGGGGTTTTCATCTCTTTCCCCACTATCTCCACTTCCCCGCTTTTACAGATCCAATCTGGTTTTCCGTTGCATCAATCTTCTGAATTGAAATGAAATGAAATGAAAATCTACTCTGCTACATACTCTCTTTACCTCTATCCTCCTCTCCATGGCTTCCTTCTTTCCCTTCTCCTTCCTCCTTGTGATTTCCCTTTCTTTACTTCTGTTCCCCAATTTCGCCGTCGCTGAAGATGGATCGGAGAACCCCGGCTGTGACGGACGGTGGATCCATGTCCGGCGACTCCCCTCGCGGTTCAACCTTGACTTGCTTCGCAACTGCTCGGAGTACCCCATCTACGATGATTTCTGTCCTTACATCGCCAATCATGGCCTGGGCCAGAAGACCCACAACCGGTCCCGTAGTTGGTACAGGACGGACAGTCACATGCTCGAGCTCTTCTTCCACCGTCGCGTTCTCGAGTACCCCTGCCTTACCCCAGATCCTGACCGAGCTGACGCCGTCTTCCTCCCTTACTATGCCGGCCTCGATGCACTCAGTTATCTCTACGGCCCTGATGTCAATTCCAGCGCCGACCACGGCCTCCAACTCTTTGATTTCCTCCAAAGTGATTCCCCTCAGATATGGGATCGACGTTCCGGCTACGATCACTTCCTGGTGATGGCTCGCCCGGCGTGGGACTTCTCCCAGCCGCTCGAATACGATCCGCCTATCTGGGGAACCTCCTTTCTGCAATTGCCGGAGTTCTTTAACGTCACCGCGCTGATCCTCGAGTCCCGGCCCTGGCCGTGGCAGGAGCAGGCCATCCCGTATCCCACCTCCTTTCACCCCGCTAACCTTGCCAGGTTCGAGCAGTGGCTCGCTCGTGTCAGGCGTTCGCGCCGTACGACGCTCATGCTGTTCGCCGGCGGCGGTGGCACCGCTTCCGCCCCCAATGTGAGACACAGCATCCGCAACGAGTGCGAGAACAGGACCTCTCTATGTGACATTGTGGAGTGCTCCAATGCCGTCTGCGAGCACGACCCGATTCGCTATATGCGACCCATGCTCCGAGCTTCCTTCTGCCTGCAGCCGCCGGGGGATACCCCCACCCGGCGCTCCACCTTCGACTCCATCCTTGCCGGATGCATACCCGTCTTCTTCGAGGAACTATCGGCGAGAAAGCAGTACGGGTGGCACCTGCCGGCGGCGGAGTACTCGGATTTCTCCGTTTATATACCCAAAGAGGAGGTGGTATCGAACGGGTTGAAGATTGCAGACGTGCTGTTGGGGATCCCTCGGGCCAAAGTCCGGCGGATGAGGGAGCGGTTGCTGGAGCTTATGCCTCACATCATTTACAGGCGGCATCGGAGCTCGGCGGGTCTAATGGCGAAGAAGGATGCTTTCGATTTGGCTGTCGATGGTGTTCTAGAAAGAGTGAAGAGACGGTTGGCAGGAGGCAACGAACTCATCAGATAAGATCTAACCTAATTAAATTCATCAAACTATTATAAATTATTCCTATTTACATCCAATTCGGTTCTTCTTCTTGTACAAATAAGTGCCCAAGAGGAGTTTATTAAAAAATTTGTATCTTTTTCCCACACTTGTTTGTTCATACAATAATCTAGAGATTAAAAAAAAATGCAGAAGGTATTCAGTATTACCCAGTTCTGTTTCTTGCCTCGAGTCAGAATGCTTTTATGGACTCCGCGTGATAATAAAGAAAACAGGTCTGAGACTGCAGATTCCACAGCAAACACGGAGAAGAGATCAGACAGAAGGAGAAAAGAAAACAGGTCTGAGAGTGAGGATTCCACAGCAAACACGGAGAAGAGATCAGACAGAAGGAGAAGGGGGGAGCGTCTGGAAACCGAGAAAACGAATCATGGGTATGGATTCATCAAATCCAACACCAACTGAGAGCAGAAAGAATGTTACAAGTCAGATGAGAACTCTGCATTACTCAGAGTTCAGTAGCTCCAATGTGCTAGGATTAGTGATTTATACTTACCAGTTCGAGGTAAATTCTGGTTAAAAAACTAGCTCCGGCAAGATCACCAATCCAGATATCAGCTAGTGTTAGACGCAGCTTAGCGTAAAATTGCGACCGATCAACCGCACACGTGTACAATCAAATGTTACATAAAAGTTTTGATCGATTATGTGGTGCCCCATCGTCATCTGAAGCCCTACTCCACGTCTTTGGCAAGCAATGTCACACACTGCTTCGTCATCCTGACATATCAACGAATAAATATTAAAATAAGTTAAAATATTTTTTATTTTTTAAATACTTTAAAATACTCAAATATTTTTAAAAAGTATATATTTTATTTGAAATAGTTTTAAAATAGTTTTATACTAGGGAATTTCACATAAACAACCATTTAAAATAACTTATTTTGAAAAACAACGTCGTCATCAAAATATTTTCACAAATACCCAATTTTGACCGGTCTACTGCACGTATGCAATCAAAAGCAACACGTAAGTTTTGATTGTTTATGTGTTGCCATATCATAAGTGTAGTAAACATAGATCAACACTTTGACTGTCACATCATTATTTATCTACGTCATCTACCACATAAGTTGCCACATCATTAAATGAAAAAATTGAATAATTTTTTAAAAAAAATAAAAAAATCAGATATATTTTTTATTACCTAATATCTAAAATATTGGATATTTATCTTTGGGAAGAATAATAAATTTTATGTCTTGAAGCCAAAAATAGAAAAAAAAAATTATTCAATTATCTAGCCGCTCGACCTCGGCTACGGAAATGAGAGAGGGAGCAGAGAATGAGAGAGGGCTGCGGGAATGGAGACGAGAGAGGGCTGCGGAGACGAGAGAGGGCTGCGGGAAAGGAGACGAGAGAGGGAGTAGAGAAAGAGAGAGGGTTGCGGGAATGCAATGGCAGAGAGGGTGTGCGGCAGAGAGAGAGCCCCGCACGAGAGTCATGTAGATGATTCTCAAAATCGGGCGGAAAGCACTTTCCGCACGTTACTCTTGAGACATGAACTCTTGATTCATGTATATTCATGTACATGACATGAATTTGGGCGCTCCCTAACGACATCAGGACATGACCTGCATAATGCGCATGAAGATCATGTCCTGAGTCATGTGTACTAACCCCCCCATACATGAATCAAGAGTTCATGTCTCAAGAGTAACGGGTGGAAAGTGCTTTCCGCCCGATTTTGAGAATCATCTACATGACTCTCGCGCGGGGCTGTCTCTCGGGGCTCTCTCTCTGCCATTGCATTCCCGTAGCCCTCTCTCTTTCTCTGCTCCCTCTCTCGTCTCCTTTCCCGCAGCCCTCTCTCGTCTCCGTTCCCACAACCCTCTCTCATTCCCACAGCCCTCTCTCGTCTCTGCAACCCTCTCTCGTCTCCATTCCCGCAACCCTCTCTCATTCCCGCAGCCCTCTCTCATTCCCGCAGAGCACGGGAGGTCGAGCATTTGCAGAGCTTCTTGGCCTCCCTCTCTTCTCCCTCTCGACGTACCGTCGGAGCGCCGCCTCTATCGGCATTGCCCGCCGCTGTCGTCGGTCGTTGCCTTTGCCTAGCAGTCCCCGTCGCCATCGCCCCGCTGGCTCGCTGCTGAGGAAGACGAAGATGTTTAATTTTTCCTAAGTTAGGAAAAATTAAACTATCTTCTTAAAAATTATTAATTTATAATTTTTATTTATAAAATAATTATTTTTATTTTACAATTACTATATTAAAATAGTGATTTAATAGTTATAATTAAAATATTGTTAAAATAAATATTTGATAAATTATTTTGACATAATTATCCTATTGTTATAGTTAATTAAACCAATGGTTTTAAATTTTGTGATAATATATTATTAATTAATAATACATAAAATATATTATGTAGAAATATATAGTGTGTTAAAGTTATGATTAGATCAATTTATTCTCTTAAATTATTCATTTTTAGGTTAAAATATATCATATGTTATTAATAAATTAATAACTTAATGTATTACTTTTGTTTTTTATTTATAATATTATTTATTTATTATTTTTAATTAATCATATACGTATTTCATTGGCTCATGTAATTACCATATTAATGTACAATAAAATATCTAATTCAATTAATAAATATATTAATATATTTAATGATACATTCAATAAATTATTCGTGTAGTAATAATGGTTGTTTTACCTAATTTGGGGTTTAAGGATTATGTTGTAATTAAGTGCACTGTAAAGGTTTAGAAATTCTCTTGTTTTTTATGTTTTTCTCATGTTGGGGCACTAACACTGGAAACTGTTTTCCAGTGCACATGAAGTCGTCAAGACTAACGCAAATTCTTACCTGATCTTCATGTACATGACATGACATGATCTTCATGTTTAATCTTCAAGAATCCACTTTGGGGCTCATGTAATTACCATATTAATGTACAATAAAATATCTAATTCAATTAATAAATATATTAATATATTTAATGATACATTCAATAAATTATTCGTGTAGTAATAATGGTTGTTTTACCTAATTTGGGGTTTAAGGATTATGTTGTAATTAAGTGCACTGTAAAGGTTTAGAAATTCTCTTGTTTTTTATGTTTTTCTCATGTTGGGGCACTAACACTGGAAACTGTTTTCCAGTGCACATGAAGTCGTCAAGACTAACGCAAATTCTTACCTGATCTTCATGTACATGACATGACATGATCTTCATGTTTAATCTTCAAGAATCCACTTTGGGGCTCATGTAATTACCATATTAATGTACAATAAAATATCTAATTTAATTAATAAATATATTAATATATTTAATTATACATTCAATAACTTATTCGTGTAGTAATAATGGTTATTTTACCTAATTTGGGGTTTAAGGATTATGTTGTAGTTAAATGCACTGTAAAGGTTTAGAAATTCTCTTATTTTTTATGTTTTTCTCATGTTGGGGCATTAACACTGAAAACTGTTTTCCGGTGCACATAAAGTCATCAAGACTAACACAAATTCTTACCTGAACTTCATGTACATGACATGACATGATTTCCCCGAGCCTTGCCCCAACCATGGAGTCCACAAGAACTGTTCGTTCCCGTTAAATTTTCAGAACAATCAATGAAATTTTGGACGGCGGAACGAAAATTTTCACCTACAGTCCAATTAATACTAAAAGCAGCTAAACCTTTTCGTTTTTCGCAGGAGGAAATCTGTAGACATTCTGTTTTTTGAGAATTTAGTCGAATACCTGGAGGTCACCGTTACCAGGGGCGGAACAATGGCAGCGGTCTCTCTCCGAGATAATTTCAGCCCTTGAGTGGATCTTCGATCGCGAAAATTCGAAAAAGACATCAAGATTGCTCCCCTCAGACGCGACTTCTCCTTCCCCTCTCCCAGTACGGAATCGATATCTGTCATCTTCCTTCATTATTCTGTCAAAACATCTCAAAGAGATAACCAGGCCTAACAATGGCTCCGCCACCTGTCCGTACCCTTCGTCTGGGATCTGCCTCCGCCTTTGAAAAGCATCTGATAGTCCGAACCTTGCATTTGTCTGCTAATCTCATCGCCTACTACTCCAAGCTACCCCAATTTCGTTGCACGGATTTGTGAAGAATCAGGAGATTAAAGTCGGTTCCTACTCTTCCGTTTGCTTTGATAGAATAGGAAATTGACTTGAATGGAGTCTTGAATCTGACAGGCTTCGTAAAGGAACGAGCGTGTCCAGTACCTGCGCAGAATCAGGCGCTGCTTTGCTCCAGCTGGTCCCCCTCCCCAGGGCACGGAGTCGGTCTTTTTAACTTTTTAAAAAATAGCAAAAGCATGGTTGCCGGAGCCGGAAACAACCACCAATGAGCGGCAGACAGGGTTTGTATTTTGCCAAATCTAAATGTAAATGATAAATGCTTAAATTATAACACATAAAATTATAATAAAAAATATATATATAATATTTTTTGGTGTTATTTATATATATAAATAATTAATTTTAAACTAAATATATATTAGAAAATGATAGTCAGAGTAGAGGGTTTTGTTAGGCTAGTGAGAGGGTGTGTGTATAGGTACACTTCCCAACAGTTTGATGGCTGCCTGACGCACGCCCCTTTCCTTGATTCCCTCCACGCCTTAGCTGTCTCCCTCTCCCTCTCTCTTCAATTTGCATTTACTAATGTACCCTTCTTTTCAAATCAATTGTCAAACGACTCTCGACTCGGATCCCGCCTTCTGCCTCGAGACTGTCTTCTTTGTGTTTTTTTTGTTTTTTTTCCGGCACAGACCAGTCCGATCACCAAAATTATTATCGTTCGCTGCTTTTCATGCCGGATCGTCCGACCTGGCCAATTTCCGGTTCTTCGGTTCCAGCGGACGCGGACTTGGACTTATGGGGATCGAATTGGAGTCTCGATAAACTGAGTTGGATGAGTCGAATCTGACCTGTTATCTGTTTTAAATATGAGTCGATGTGACCGAATTATGGTTCAAATCATCAAAAAAGCCCACGGGGTACCCGTCAGGGCGTTTTGGTCTTTTTAAAGTCGACGGTCTTGGTCGACATGGAATTAGAAAAAGGCCAAAGTAGGCACTTCTTTCTCGACAATGAGATCCTGTTTCCTCGGGTTCACTCCCCGTGTTACGCTCCCTCGGCTCACATTAGCGGATATCCTCCGATGCCAACGTGGCAGCACAACATAGCGTCCACCGTGGAGCCTATCGGGAGCATTTTAAAGCAGAAAACATAACATAAAATGACGGAAATGCCCTAAAAAAATTAAATAAATCTTATCAGCGTTCCCAATGTGGACCTGAATTTGGCCCCATCCTGGCTTCTCCCCTCGCCTTTTAAAAGTTTTGAGGACCACTCTTTCACAAGTCCCACGGACATGTGAAGTTTCGGGGCCCACATCACGAGCAATAGGAGCGAAGCTTCAAGTCCCTTTGTCGCCAGCTCAGCATCTTCCCTGCGGGACCCGCTCCAGTGCAAGTGATTGTCCAAAAAGACAATTTAGCCCTGAATCCGGGGGTAAATTCGTCAATGAAGAAGCTGAATACCCTCCGGTCATTCTTCTTCTTAGGTCCATTTTTTTTATTTTTACCGATAAATGCGAAAAGTCACCGTCAAAGGTGTTGTCGTTTAGTGGACACGTAAAAGGAGCGGGATTAGGGAACGGTGTTTTTCTCTAATAACTTTTAACCACGGTTTAAAGTAATTAGTAAAAAGTAAATCCACGTTTTAGCTGAGGTGTTATAATTAATAAAGGAATTAATAATTGGGTTTTTTATTTTTTTAAGGTGTAAAATTATTTAATTCTTAGATTTTTGACATCCTGTCTTAAATGCGCTCAAACATCTCCTCGCCTATCGTTGCTTCGTTCTCAGCGGCAGCAGTGGCAGCAGGAGCAGGCGCCGTTTCTTTCTTCTCACTCTTAGCTCCCTCGACCTGTCAACTTTCCTCTTTTGTCCATTTAGGGTTTTCGATTTTTTTTGAAGTACAGAGATGTTGAGGGTGGCGGAAGGCACACGGGTATACAAGCTGTGAAACATTCTTCTTTTATCCTCTTCAAGCTGCGAATTTCGGAGAGGGAGAGAAGATGGTTGGTTTTCTTTTTCTTTTCTTTTCTTTTGTTAATTTCTTCTGTGGCTTTCTACGCTTCGTCTATGTGCCTTTTGTTTGGGTTTAAGGTTTTGGTTGTTTGAATTGATTTTTGTTTATTTTTTTTACTTGTCTTCAGGTGGGGTTTACTTGTTCTCCGGGGTGGCTGGAGCGGCTTCTGCAAGAGAAATTCTTCAATCCTTGTTTTGTGCACGAGGGAGTGAAGAAGAACGAGAAGAATATTTTTTGCTTGGATTGTAGTATCAGTATATGCCCCCACTGCTTGTCTCCCCATCGCTCTCACCGCCTCCTACAGGTGAAAAGATCGACATACTTTCCTGTTTGGAGAGATTCTCTTTCACTGTGCTAAAAACTCATTTCGTTTTCCTTTTTTTTTCTTTTTTCCTTTTTTCCGTTGTTCAGATTAGAAGGTATGTTTACCACGATGTTATCCGGGTCGACGACATGGAGAAATTAATCGATTGTTCCTATGTTCAGGTAATTGTCATGCGTGTAATTCCTTTAGCTCGTTCTTTCTTTCTTTCGCGGCATTTTTGGTAAAAATAATTCTGGGTTTTTGTTTTGAGCAGTCTTATATAACAAACAGTGCGAAAGTGGTGTTCTTGAACCAGAGGCCTCAGACACGCCCCTTCAGAGGTTCCGGGAATGTCTGCAATACCTGCGACAGGAGCCTCCAAGATCCTTACGTCTTCTGCTCCGTTGCCTGCAAGGTCCAAGTTTTAAACTTGATTGCACCCACTCCAGAGATTCCCATTCTTTATCTTCCCTGGTTTCTTTGAATTATTTTTTATTTTCCCTAATTTCAGGTGAAACATCTGATAAAGAGTGAAGGTGGGATTTCAAAGTATCTCTACGACTGCCAGTTCCTTCCCCTACCAGATGGAGCCAGGGGAGACAGCAGTTATTATGAGCTGGAAGATGGACAAATGACTCCTGACTCGATTTTAGAATCCCCGGTCTCGTTTTCTTCTGCGTCTGGTTCCAGCCATAGTGGTGGGGTAGGCTGTCGGACTCTCGGCTGCACGGCGACAACCGAGGTCGTGAGAAAAAAGAGGAGCAGCGTCTCCGGAAGCTCCCGCAGCACGTACCGGCCGACGTGCTCGCCCGCGGCAGTGCTCGAAGTTCATGTCAACCGGCGGAAGGGCATCCCCAACCGGTCGCCGCTGTACTGAAAGTGGAGAAAATCCGTCTTTGTGGGAGATGGCAGCTTTGTATTCGGTAATTCGCAGTTGCATACTGAGCAGTTGGGTTTCGAGGGAGAGAGACAATAGAACAGAAAAAAATGGCCTCCCAATTTTGTAGACAAAAGGATGTTGTTCTTCTTCTCAGTGTTTATCTTGATTCATAATGAATACTAAAAACTTTATCCTTTTCTTCTTGTAATTCTTTTCGTCCCCAATTTACGTTTCTCCCCGTTCGTCTCTTCTGCTGGGCTGTTTTTATCTTCGATTACTGACATTTCAGAGCAGTTTCAGAATAGAAAAAACTGAGACAGAAGGCTTCTTTTCGTAAATGAGCAATAAATTTCCAGACCCAAAAGAAACAAACAAGCCTGGCATTCTTTTTCGTATTTCTGTGCTTGTGGGAACTGGTGAGTAAGCTTCTCCAGCTGTAGCATTGTTGTTGTGGATGTGAGAGGTAAAAAAAAAGAAGGTAAAGCTTCCATGAAAACACCAATTGGCGCTTTCACAGTGCGGACCTGAAATCTATAGCTTCAAGTGGGCGGGAGCCACTTGCCTGAGCAAAAACTCTAAAGTCAGGTTTCCTTCCCTGGCTCATCTGTTTCCTTTCTCAGCCCCCTTAGTTTCTTCTGTCACGTACTACACCAACCTTGTCTGTATTGCTGTAGCAGCAGCAGCAGAGCTGCCACTGCTACTCCGCCATGTGACTTACATTTTCAGAATCAGAAGCTCTCTCTGTCTCTCTTCCTCTGTAATCTAAACAACTGGGTTAGTGATAATCGAATAGAAATTTGCATGGGAATGTATGAATGATGGGGGGAATGGGATACGGATACAGTTGAAGCATAGGAAGAGGCCGACATGTCGTCTTTTGGGAGGAAATATTCCATTTGGTCTCACTTTGGGAGGAAGGATTAATGAAAGGGAGAGGAAGGGAAGGGGGTCCCCCAAGCTTTTGGGGCACGTGTTAAAAGAAGGGGGGGAGGGGGAGTGGTGGACCATAGCTCTGAGGAGGACCTGCTTTCTGTCAAATAAAGGAAGGCGGGTAGGGTGGCCTTACACCCTCTTTCTTTCTCTCTTTCATGAAAAGGCCGATGAATTTCAATTGTCTGTTCGGTGAAATCGCTCGATTGAAGATAGATAAATAATTTATAAATAATAAAGATAAGATTAAAAATAAGAGATAAGTAATCAAAAACCATTTTTGGTTTGGTTTTTTCTATGGTTTCTTATTATTTTTTACATTTCTTGAAGGTAAAAAGAATCAAGAACAATGGATAGAGAAATTTTCCCGTTAGAAACATTACGGAAGGTTTGTTTATGTTAAAAGTAATATTATGATCCGACCAAAGAACGTTTTATTCATTCATTGAACGATAAATCACTACAATATATCGTTGTAGGAGGCTTCAATGACCATGAATTGAAAGAGTCATCACCTATAGCATGTCCATTACACAATCTCTTTTCTACTGGATCATTGACAATGGAAACCGAATATTCAGTTTCCTATTTTACATGATCGTCTTCAACAATTCACCCCTCACGCCATGATCAATTAGAGAGCTTAACGCGTTTCCACTGGTCAGATTCAGTACTTCCAATTAGCTTTTGTCGATCAAATCGACTCAAGACGATTCAGGACACCAGACAGCAGCCACATGAAAGCCAGATATTCGAGTCATTTCTGGGCTCTTAAGGAAATCTCTATTATCTTGTTCGAACAATGGCGTCCCCAAGTTGCAAACTCGTCCAGTGTCCGGCTAATGACGACGCTTACCATTTTTAGATACCTGTCGATGCCTGATTGTGAATTTCGATATGCTTTCCCTGACCTTACCCACCCTCCATCATCTCAGACTTAAACCGGCTTTCGTTGATTTGACCCTTTTAAGTGCCTCACAAGCGGAGCCTGAGTTCAGAATCTTCAACAGCTGCAGACTGAAAGCCTGAGTTCAGATAGAGAGAGAGAGTTTGAGAATGATAGTATACTCTTGCTTTATTTGTGACGAGCACCAGTCAATTCTTCCTGCATTCTTAGCAATTTCCCAGAGCAATTGAAAAACCCTCCAGGATGCAAATCAAAACAATAAAAATTTGACTCTCCTTTCCGTCTCTACCATGGCATTCATTGTTGGGACACACAAAACCTGGGTATGATTCTGTTCTTTATTGCTGTAGGCCTCCATACAAAGAGAATAACAAAGATTGATTGTCTTTATTACCATGGTTTCTCATCCGTCAGCACTCCTTCCTGCATCTGGGGAACAATAATAAACTGTTTATACCTGAGCCTGATACTCTTTGACTGTGTAAAACCACTGCTGTCTACTGTATTCAGAGATTTGATAATAGTTCTCAATGTAAAAAACCATTTTCACAATTTTCTCAAAATGTTATTCACTTTATGATCCAAACCTGAGGTTTAACAGAAAAATTATGTTAAAAATAAGCAGAGACGGATTGGAGAGTTATAGAAGAAGGCAAGAACAGTTCCAACCTAAAAAATGTCCATGCCCCCCCCACCATTCTGAAACTTCTATTATAGTAGAGAGAAATAGAAAGTCTAGCCGGCATCACATTAAATTTTCTTCATTTCTCATGATCCTTTTTAGGTGAGGACACCTGACTTCTTGTAAATTTGTCCATCTAAAATTTTCGTACTTAATCACTGGATTACCCAGGTGAGATTGACAGTATTTTGATAATTTCATGAATGAAGAATGAAGTTGTGAATATGAATTAAGTTTGGATATTTGTAGCCATGGCTATTTAAAACGAAGCAAGGAAAAATATAAATTGGGTGGCCACCCCCAACAGATAAGGTCTAGCTTATGTGGTGTGAGTTCATCGCCATGTTCTACTTCTACAGTGTTTCTACTTTCCACTGTTAAGGGAAGGCTTTAAGTACAAGCATACAAGAACAGACAACTACATAAAGAAGGTCATTCACCTTGGGATTTGAGATCACAACCAGAAGCAAAAATGACTTGCTGTCTTGCAGAAGCATACGTTGACACAGCACCAACCTAAGCAATTCTTTCCATCCTCTGCAACTCCGTTTCGAGCATCCAGTCATTCTGGTACAGCGACATCACTCACGAACAAATTCCCACAAAGATGGCTTCCTTCATACATCTCCATTATGAAGACAAACCAAAAAAGAGTTATAGACAAGAGATGGGCATTCCCGCCAGGCAGATTTTCTATTCTATTTTCATATATTTTGTAACATTCTCATGTTTCTGACTCGAAGGAGTGTTTACTGTGTCAAACCCGGAGACTGTGTAAACTGTGAACTACTGTCTGAAGTCTTTTTGAGCTAAATCTGCTGGTATTCGAACTTATCCAGAGAAACAAAACCAAAAACCCTTTTTCACAATCTTAAAAAGCTCAAACACCATTATTCCCTTTCTTCCCATTTCTGTGGGTTCTCAAGATCAAACACAAAGCATACCAACAAAAGTGAAAAGACGCGTTTGTAATCTTCTCCTCCTCTTCCATCCCCTTTTCTTTATGGACTCACTTGCAGTTGACTCGTTAATCTCGATCCCTCTTCTGTAGGAATCCAAAGCACTCGCCTATCGTCTGAACCTCTCCCTCCTCCCTCTTTTCATTTCTTCATCAGAAACAGATACCCATGTAAACTCCTCTGCTCCGATGTTTCCCATTCTCGCCAGGCTGCCCACAGGAAAAGATCAAAGAATCAAAACGCCCTCAATTCTGCAAGGATAGAGACCGATGTCTGCCGCGGGCGCCCCCACCGGAATTAAAATTCTTCCCTCACATGATTTCTACTGGCCCGGCGGTGGAACATTGAGGCTAACCCATGTTTGGGTGGGACACAAACACAGCTTTAGTATTGCGTTTCAGTAATATAATCCAAGGGAAAGTTCGCATTCAGCACTCAACTCCAGCTATTCCAGAAATATTTTTTCCCGACCGATCGGATGATAGCATGATACAGCCAGCCCACATGGTGTTCTTCATTGGGAGAGTTCATAAATCGCCTCCCACCAAACAAAACCATGTGAGTTCACCAGCTTTTGCCTCCGATTCCAGAGTGGATTATGAGATTATTATCTTTCGTATTCAATAGGGTAATTACTCTAATCAGTGAGGGTATTTTAGTGAACCACAGAAAGTGGCATAAAAGAAAAAAAAACAAAATTTGCCTTGGATGCCTTTTCGTGTTTTCCTACTTAGAAGAGAAAAAAATAAGAACATGGTACAGATCAATCCGGTCCCACAGGGATGGACGACGATAGAGACAGTAGACGACTCGGCATGTCCGGATGATGGTGGGCGTGCGGGCCCCGTAGGAGACGAAGATCGGGTGGATTTTCCACTTTCATCGTCCTCGTGACATCGACACTTAATCTAACCGTGAAATGACTTTAATGTCCCTGCCCCTGTCGTCTCTCCTGCGATCTTCTTTTAAAGAAAAAGGAGACTTTTTTTTTTTTTTTTTTTTTTTAAAGAGTAAATAACAGAGTTGTCTGCCGCCATCTTCATGCACAGCTAGCGTGAGTTTAAAGGCAGCATTAAATCTCATTCCTTGATTGCCCTTTTCCCTCTTTACACCCTCCGTAATTCGTTCTTCTGTTAGTCTCTTTCACAATAATTCGTGCTTGTTTCCGACTCTTCCCTCTCTCGACTGCCCTCGCGGTCTCTGTATATATTTACGAGATGTATCATGTGTTTCATCCCTAAACAGCTTCAGACTCAGTTTCGCTAGGTTCTTCGCCGTTGGCAGATGTTGTAGTGTTCGTCACCTGTTCGGTGAATTATGGGTTCGAGAGACATTGAAGAATTGGTATCGGTATCAATCGCTCCAGTAAGAACGAAGGCTGCGAAAGATGTTTCGGACGAAGGAGGAGAATTGCGTACGCCCAAGTCGGAAGATCACATGATCCGGCCAGTTCTGGAGTGTCCGCCGGCGCCGAGGAAACCCCGACCGGTGAAGCGGAAATCCGTCTCGCCACCCGGAGGTTTCTTCCTCGTTCCCCATGATCTCAGCTCCGTCTTCGTTAGACATTACACGTCTCCGAAGAAGATCAAAGCGGGTTGAAGACGGATTTGTTTTATTAGTTATTATTTTTTCAATTCTTGATTGTTTATCTCTGTAGTGTGTAGTGATATTTCTTTTCTACAAATCTCCACGGGGGGGGGGGGAAAGTGATCCGAATTGGTCCTTTTATTTTTTTGCGAATTAAGATGGTAGAAGATCCCGAAGTACTACTACTCTTCAATGGAGGCTTAGTTTTTGTATCTATTGTTTGAAATTCCATAGGTCTCTTATTTAAATCTTGGCAGTTGGAAGACAAAATCCTCTCGTACGAGATGTGCAGATGATTTTGAGAGATAGCTTTGTTCGAATTTCCAGTTTAAGAGGCTACCAAGTCTCATCTCCGTACTGGGGACCCTTAGGCAACTGCTGGTAACTTTCTTTTCCTCCAGCGGGACCCCTGTTGACGACGGGCTGCAACGATCCACCATTATTACTGTGTCTGAAACGTACTCTTCACGATAGAATTGATAAACAGCAGTCCTCGTTGCTGACAATTATGAGAAACGGACGGGGCACTCAATATTCTGATGCAGACTCTGCATCGGTCGTTTTAGTTCTTCAGCTAGAAGATTAGACGAGTTAATATCGGAGACTGAAAGATGGCAATTGCAACGATGTTGATGTTCTGAGACGCGGGATCTCTTCTGAGATAAAAAAAAAAATCAATGTAACAGCGAGACAAAGTTTGAAAACCTATCTTAAAAACGATAATGATCACAAATGAGAACTGCATTACATTACAAACAAGCCGAGCAAAGTTCTAGCTCATGTCTTAGCTAATAAACATCTTGCAGAAAAACACTTTCAATTCCTGTCTGTCTCTGCTCGGGGGAATGATCTGTCAATAGAACTTTCACTAAGACCCATCTGGGAAGGCAGTGCTTCCATTGTCACTCTGGTCAAGCATCTGCATCACCTCGGCTACACCTAAGGCCATTTCCTTCTGAATGGGACCAACTTCAGGCATATCGAATTTTCTCCTCTTCAATGAGCCTAGTTTTCCTACCGGCTGCGGGTCCACAACATCAAGCATGGCCTCTAGCTCCGCCACCATGGACCTCCGTGCAGACCGAACCATATAATCCGCTCCCTACAAAGAATTATCATGTATTTGTAATGATCTTACAATTAACTAAGAAGATGAATAGCAGTAATAGACCAAAACAAGTGAAGCAATACTTTATCTCAGAGGCAGGTAACTACAGGGTGAAGCAAAACAAACCTCTATAGCATCAACAGTAAGGAGCAGCACAATGATTTTCTCGGAGAACCTTTGCCTCTCTTCTGCATCATTGCCAATGCGGCGGCGATAGGAGAAATTGTTAAAACAAGCACGAATCTCTTTCAACTTTGCTTTAGCTACAGCAAGCTCACGAAGCCCTCGAAGTGCTTGAGATCTGCGGACCAAATGAGATCTGAAATAGACTTGGATTATCAAAGCAGCATCTTGTGGAGACAGTTCCTGCTTCTTGCCTTTGTCATTCTTGATGACTAAAGACCTCCTCTTCTCAAAGATCTAATAACCGAGAATAATAAAAGTTAACACCAAGACAAAAACCTCCCTAGAAAAGCATTAGAGTGAACAATTCAACAAAATGGTGTAAAATACAAAATTGGACTTCTAAAACAATGGTTTTGTAACATAGTAACTACTTTCACAAATGTTCTGAACTGCCAACTTCATGTTCTAAACTTGGTACCTTTCTTGACTTGAACTATTACTATATTTTTAGTGAGTTCCTAGATTATACGAGCTTCTTCAGCAGATTCTTGAATGATCAAAACGAAGCAAATCTGTAAAACAATTTAGAGCAGCAAACTCTGATCGGGACCAGACTCAGGCAGATCAACAAAGTTGGATTGGAACTCAGGATGCAGTACCATGATCGAACTCGGGGCGAGACTGAAGGGATTTGGCCAGATCAGAAGAGTTGAGTCCCTCCCAACTAAACTCAGCCAGTCCAAAATCCAATCTGATTTGCCCGACGTGTAAGTTGACTCAGCAAGTCAGAAAACCATGATTTAGAGAACTAATCAGACTCATCAATGTTTTCAATTCATGAATCAGAAACTAAGCAACCAAAAAAACGACATGTCCTGCTTCTCTCGAGGTTTGCTGAGCCAGAGACATATGACATATTAGGTCCCCAATACTAGAAGCCTTCGTTGTCTTAAGAGACTTCAGGACATACAAGCTACATAAATGTGAATTTCAACCGATATGACAAGGTGCCAACTTCAATAAACGCAGCCATTAAAACAGAACTACAAAGAGCAGCTTCAGTCACATTCAGATTTTAAGTTAAACAGAAATTGTAATCTATGAGCTAGAGAAGCTCAAGTGTGCACAACTCTTATAATCAAGTCAACGAACGAACACTAGCAAAACTGAAAAGCAAATAAAACTAGGAAAAATGCCGTTAGCCAAGTCTGAAAAGACCCACATTGTGAAAATCTACATTCCCGAAAGATAAGGAAGAAATAGAGAGAGATCAAATGAAACGAAATAAACCAGCTTCAATCTTTCTGCTCTGTGCTGTGGTCCAAACATCAAATGAGTTCCCACACCAACAATATACCAAAAGATTAATGACAACTAAATCCAGAAAAACATAAATCAAAAGATTAATTAACGATCAAAGAGCGACGATATACCTGTTTCAGAGCAAGAGCAGCCGGATCAACAGGTTCTTCGATCTCTACCAGCCGCAGTGGCTCATTCTTCTTCTTGGGCTTTCCTGTGTTACCGGCAGGAGCCGTCGTGGACTTGAAAGTGTAACTCTTGGAGATCGGAGTGTCCATTCCTTTCCCTTTGACCGCGCTCGTCCATTTGAAGCTCTTCTCGACCCCGCCGGTGAGCTTCCCATCTTTGCCTTTGGCTTGTTTGATCTCCGCCAACCACTTATACTTCTTCTCGACTCCACCATTTTCCGGTCCTTTGTACTCCGAAATCCATTTGTACTTGCGATCTTCAGCACCGGCCTTCCTCGCGTTCAACGCCTGATCGAGCCCTAGCTCAAGCGCCGAGACACGACCGCTGAGGTATTGCAGATGCAAGTCCGCGTCTCTCCGCTCCTCATACCTCTTGAATGCTGACGAAAGCGGGCTTTTCTCGACCTGGATCAGATCGGTCGCCGTTTCGAAGACTTCAAACGGGAAAGGAGGCGAGTAGATCAGATCAAAGGGGTTGGGCTTCGGAGTTACGAGATCAAGACTAAACCCTAACCCTGTCTCCTCCTCTTCAACCAGAAATGGCGAAGTGAATGGGAACAGAAGCGAAGGTTTCGATCGGTGAACTGAAGCTTGCCTATACGTGACAGATGAAGAAGGCTCGAAAAGATCCATTATCTGAAACCTGCTCATAGCTCGCAGAAGTGAGTAATGGTGGATTGCTTAGCAGCAATAGAAGGGGAAGGGGGGGAAACCCAGGTTAAAAAGGGTGAAAGACCAAAAGGGACGGTGGAAAGGCTAAAATGGGAAAGGAGAAAGTGGGAGCCAGAAGGGGGAAAGCAGACGAAGGCAAATAAAAGCAATTTCTTTCGGTTCTCTTCCTAGTTAGAGAAGATAGGACGAAAATGTCAGAGTGTGCGATGTTATCAAATCCACTGGTTTCAAAAGCAAATCTCCATACTATGCTTTAATATTGGAGAGTTAAGAAAGGGAGCACAGCAGATTTACACGATGCATTGGCGAACCCAGTTCACAGTAGTTTAAGGAGAGAGTCCTACAGAAGGCGACGTGCCTTTCGAAGGCTGCTGAGAACGCCGCAGAGAAAGAAATTTGAAAACAATTTATCAAACGTTACGATTTTATTCGTAATATCAAGCAGAGGTCAGACTCGAACGGCCCCCTTCGCAGATTGATCAGAGAGAACTGTCAGGATAAGCATCTAGTGGGGAGTGTAAAGAAAGGCAAAAGACAGAACCAGCAGAGATTCGTCCAATCTTTTGTTGTCGTACGGAGACACTCGAAAAAGTTTCCGACATCTGATTGCAGTTTTGAGTTTTCCAAGTCGACAAGAACTCTCAACTGAGCACCAGTGGTCTAGTGGTAGAATAGTACCCTGCCACGGTACAGACCCGGGTTCGATTCCCGGCTGGTGCATATAAATTTTTTCATGATTTCGATAATAAAATTATAGTGTAAAGAATTACTTTTTGTCCTTTTTAGTATGTCAAATAAAAATTTTAGTGGAAAGTGGAGAATAAATTTATTAATAATATATTTAACTTTGTTAAGATAATTTTATTTAACTTTTTAATTACCAAATAAAACAAATAATTTTAAATATTAAATTAATTAAATATAACAATTAATATACCTTTACTTTTATAATATCTAAATTCTTATTTTTATAATATCTAAATTATTATTCTTAAATTAATAATTTAATATACTATTAAAAATCATGAATATAAAAAATAAATAAATAAAATATTTATTAATAAAATAAGAAAATTTTTTGTTTAGTCTAAATTACTACAATAATTAAAAAATAAAATAAAAAATTAATTAATTATAAAAATAGAATACTTAAACAAAAATATTCAAATTCTTACTTTTACAATATCTTAATTATTACTCTTAATAATTTAATATAATATTATGAATGTAGTAAATAAACATAATATAATACTTTAATAATATAATAATATAAATATTTCCATTAAAATCCATTTAATCTCAGCAAAACAACGAGTACTCATACACAACCGCTCCCAGAAAAAAATTATTGGGAAAACGTACGTCAATCCGAATGCTCTTCATAACCCAACTTCACGTCCTCGTCTTCTTCATAATGAAATTAGTTCACGTGAGTCCCCAGCTGCTCTCCAACACCACCGGAGGATACCTGCCGGCATACAGAAGATAATTATCAGGCATTTGAGGAAACAATATCGATTGTAAGCATATTTGAATGTCCGTTAGATCATTTCAGTGTATCGGAAAGCACTCACAGAGGATTATCGATATAAAAATGCATGAACACAAATTCTAGAGCTTGCTGGAACGTACTTTCAGATATTCTAGGAAATCAGCTTCGGCTTCTAGAATCAACTCCTGATCTTCCCACTCATCACGGTATGTTTCTGGCCGGACCACCCTATTCTCCCCAGTTATATCATACATCTGCTTCCTCCACTCCTCAACAGGAGGATAGTGACACTGGGAAGCAAGCCAATCGTTATATTGAAACTGCAAAAAAATGCCAAATATATTGATCAAGTTAGCAGGATGATGGCGCTGGAACATTCAATGACAAGAAAGTTTTCTTACTTTGGAAATACATCCACATAAGACTAATGAAGGATAAAGCTCGCCTAAAGAGGGTATTCCTTTTGGGATGTATCTGGACCTAATTTTAAGATTATCAGAGTAGATCACCTGTTTTATTATATCAACTCCATGTCCCATTTAGTTTTTATCCTGTTTGTGTTATTCACATCTCAGACCTATTGGAAAATCCTGTAGTTATTAGTTGGAAAAAAAAGGCACATTACTGGACAAATCATGATCCCTTCCCCAAGATTCTGCACTTTTGCATTCAGCAATCAGATGTCTTGTCCAGAATATTAAAAAGTATTGATTAGCTTTACTAAGAGATGTTACCTGACAAGTTGACATATTGTGAGTGTATCTTTTGGGCCAACCAGATGCCTCAAGTTCTGAGTATAAAGCTTTCACATCCTCCATCATCTCCTCGTAGGAAGGAAGTGAAACTCTTCCTGCCAATATAGCAGCTAACCACTTGCTTTGTAGTTCAAACATAGGAAAAGGAATAACCTAAACCAAGAGACAATCCAAAATCACTGTACCACTGCCTGATATGCGTAGTTGATCTTCATGAACAAATATGATAGAACCCCCAAGGGAAAGGTCCTATCTTTTTCTTAAAATTGCAATGATGGGTTGAAAGAAAGAGGTTAAGACGGAAGAAGGTTGGAATAAGAGAGAGAGGAAGAAGAGAAGTAAAGTAGAGGGAGTGGAGAGAGAGCTAAAAGAAAAATAGAGAAGAAGAAAAGAGAGGTGCATGTGTGCTTTTACATAAAATTGGGTTTTACCAAAATACTTCATAAGATGAGGCAACAAACCTTCCAAGGTAGTCCAATAAAAGACAAGAATGGAGCAAGCGACGGAGGAAACATGTGCTTATACAAAGGGCCAACACGGCTGTCATCAACAGTGACAATATCATTTATTTTGAGAAAGGGAAAATGATACTTGTACCTGAAAATCATTCAAAGTATGTCAAACTCAATAGCTCTTGGTGAATATTTCATTAAAAGTTAGGGTTGGTATAGACTAATAATCCTCTTAAACAGTCCTAAAGTACCATGGGCCATCCTTTTTTAGGACAGACTAAGCACAAGAAAATTAACGGTTAGACTGCTATGTATAGACTCTAAAAGGAATACTGCATACAGTGAAACACATATGTTGTGCATACCCAGTGCAATGCAGAATAATGTCAACAAAGACACAACTGCCATCTTTGAATACCACAGTACCATCCTCATTCGCCCTCTCTATCTGCATGTTTTTTGAGCTATATTAGCATATTTAAATCACTGTTGGAGCTAAGTTCTTCAGCATGGACTTATGGAGAGAACCTTTCCAACTCACTCTTCAATTGAGGATGCTTTTACCGTAGAATGAAGCCACATATTATCATAGCCAGGTTGTTTTGTTGACGGCCCATCGGGTGCAGATCTTGAAGATACATGAACTTCCTTGGCAACAGCAGCTATGTCTCTAGAGATGTCAACACCACTAGCAGAACTCCCTATAAGAACAACAACCTGGCCAGAAGAGAAATGACAAATGTACACATTCCTGAAACTTTAATCAATCTATACATGTAAAAGTTCATTTGCTCCAAAACCTCTAGTTAGTTTGATATTGGCATCGAGTATGAACGAGAATACAAAGAAGAATAAAATATAATATATCATGTCATCTACGGTTCTAGTCTCTATCACTTTTCAAGTTTCAAATTCAGTCTTTTATCAGGAAGAAAAAGATTCATTCGCTCCAATTTCAACATTGGAGTCCCACAGAAAACCTGAAAATGGTCTGAATGGCCTGCCAAGAGTCCAAAACAGATGGTTGTCTTTAATTTTAAGAAGACCAAATGTGAGGGAAAAGAACATGAAATTTTAAGATTAATATGTGATAGTAATACAGATCCACTAAGCAAAAAAGAACAGCAGATACAGGACCTATAAAATATCTGATGTCCATAGATTCATTTATGGAATCTCATACTTTATCCTTGAATGGTCTGGGAACACGATAATTGTGGCTGTGTAGCTGCTTTCCGGGCCATGACTCAACACCTGAAAATGCATATAACATCAAACAGAGCACCTAGATAAAAGTCTTAGAGTAGCACCAGACAACAACATAAATGTATGCCTTCACAATACAAGAAACAAACAGAATTTTCTATTTCGTTATCTTTTCTACAATGTACACATACCGTAAATATGTTGTTTCCTTTTCTATAAAGTTCACAGACAGTAAACATGGAAGGTATATGGTGTGCTCTCACGTGAATTAGTTCACTTTTTAGACAAAAATGGGAAGCAAAAGATTGAGATACAGTGATAAAACCTCAAGGGGAAGATCCGATCTTTTTCTTAAATTGCAAGGAGGGATTGAAACAGAGAAGTTAAGAGGGTTGGAATATGAGATAAGGGAAGAAGAGAGAAGTAGAGGAAGAGAGGGAAATAGAGAGAGAGCTACAAGGAAAATAGAGAAGAAGAGAGGATAAAACAGAGGAGAGCTGCTTGGGCATGAATTTGAGAGAGTGATAGGGAGAAGAGGATTTAGAGAGAGCAAACTAAAATAAAATCTTTGGCTTTGGATGGTTTGCTCTAGCCCATTCTTCTCTATTAATAATTTTTCCATTACATCTATTATGAAATTCCTAATTCAATTAAGATTTCCAATTACATCAATCAAAGAAATTAAAATTACATAATTGTAGGAGATTGAACGAGATTGCTAAATTTATTGAAATCCTATCTCTAGAAACTACTGCAGGAATGGAAACTCCAGATTGCTTTGACTCCCTTTTGACCCACTTTTTGAATTCCTAGTTTGCCCTTGATTTGGCTCCCTTTTTCTAGCTATACCCCTCACGTGTTCCTCTTTTGTAGGCACCCCAAAATTTAGAAGTTTGAATGGCGCCCCCTAGATTTTCTAGAAAACAAAATCAAATTACCACTTTTATTATTAAGGTGGCACCGCTTAGACTTTTTAAAAATAAATACCATCCAAATTACCATTTATACCCTTCTCTAGCTTGGTACATGTGTGCTTCTAACTAAAATTGGGTTTTATTATTCCACCTCTTTGGAAGATCAACCTTGCCCTCAAGGTTGAAGTACTGAGAAAGCGTTATAAGAATTTTTCTTCAATTTCCCAAGTTATGTATTTCTTGTTAAGCTCGCTTTGCTTCTGCTGTTGTGTTATGCTAAGTTGGTGGTTGTTGAGCTTGAGAACTAGATCTCGGTGCAACCAAGCTTATCTTAGTGTAGGAACATTTTGGTCTTGGACAATGGTGGGTGGTTGTGCCAAATGGGAAGGTGAGGATTCGGTTATTGGTAGGAATAAGAATTTCTTGTTGGAATGGGTTAGGGTTTTGTTTTGGAAAGTGACTTGAGTTGAGGCTAAGTTGGGAAATAGGGAGGTGATATGTGGTATGTTTCATGGAAGAAATAGGGTGGGGATCTTCATAGGAGGGGGCGGTTGGAAGAGTAGCTAGGTGGTGCATGGTCTGATGGATTTTTTCATGGTTGCAGTGGTGGGGTGGAGAGGATTTGTTTGAGGAGGAGAAGGAGCGACTGAGACAGATGAAGAATATGAGAGAGTTGAGTGAGTTTTATGCGGATGGAACATTCGTAAACTATATGGGTTGGGGAGAGGAGGAAAATAATGAGGGTTTGCTTTTTTTAGATGTAATGTGAATGATTGCATCCGTGGATTGGTTTAGATGATGGCCAAAATTGAGAGTATAAGTGAGATAGTTTTTTGTGCATGGGGAACTTCTATGCTATTGTGGCATTGAGGAGGGTAGTGGTGGGTATGTTGGTGGTGTTTGGAATAGATTAAATTGGTGCGGTGAAATTGTAGATGGATTGGATGGGATTTCATGGTTGGTGGGTAAGGGGTGTGGAGGCTGGATGGAATAATAAGATGAAGGTGAGGGTGTTGTGTTGTAATTTTGGTTTGATAGAGATGGCATAGGTAATAAAACTGATGGTGCGTGATGAACAATTAACTTACCAAAAATAGATTTAGTTGAGGTTTCACGATCTATTGCTTATTGATGAGGGGAAGGAGGTCTTGTAGCCCTTGCTTCCATTCAATGTTGAAACATGTTTGTTAGGTGATGCACCTGCAGTTCCAAATTATTAGGGCTAAACTTATTAATAGCAACAACCTCATGTAATTGTTGCTCCATCCATTTTGTGCTCACCATGCTTCATTTTTCTTTTTTTCTTTTTTGTAGAAGTGATTTTGGAGAAGGGAGAGAGTGTTTAGTGGGACTAGGATGTGATTTAGAAGATCTAGGGTCGTGGGTTTGGCTAAAAATAACTTGGGAGAGAAGTTAGGAATGTTGGGAGAGAGAAAATAGGAGGGAAGAGTTGGTTTCTCCTAAGATGCAGGGATATGGATATATTTTATTTTATTTTATGGATGTGGACCTAATGAGACTCTACAATGAGGTGAAACACAAAGAATATGGTGAATAAATAATTTTTAGGGTTTTAAGGTAATGGGGGAAGGCAAAAGGAGGGCTAGGTCGAATCAGCTCGAAGAATTAAAAAAGAAAATTTTGGAAGAACTGATCTTTATGGCTTCTAATGGTGATATCTCACAACATATAACTCCGAATACCAAACAGCTTGCTCCAAAACGTAGACTCAAATATCTTTAATGATTGTTTGATTGCTTCATTCTGCAGCAAAACCCTAGTTGACTATGATGGGGATATCTCTTTAAAGAGATATCAGATTGACTTGAAACTTGTTGCCTCTAAGAATAGACTCGAATATCTTTCATTCAAATATAATATTGGCACATAAAATATGTTTCATGTGAAGGAGATAATTTGATAGATTGTCGGATCTGTAGTTTGGGCAAATTGATCTTCTATGCGAGTACAACTAAGACAGAAAGGGTTCAGAGTAGGATGCTTTGATACCAATTGATAGAACTACCTTGGGGAAGGTCCTATATTTTTCTTAAAATTATAAGAAGGGATTGAAGAAGAGTGGTTAAGAGGGTTGGAATAAGAGAGAAAGGAAGAAGGGAGAAGTAAGCAAAGGAAGAGAGGGAGATAGAGAAAGGCAAGAAGCAAAATGGAGAATAAGAGAGAAGAGGTACTAGGGCACAAATTTCAGAGAGTAAGAGGGAGAAGAGGATTGAGAGAGAGTAAATTAAAATAAATTCTCTCTATTCATAGTTTTTCCTTTACATCTACTAGGAAATTCCAAATTCAATTAGGATTTCTAATTATATCAAACAAGAAAATTAAAATTACACACTTGTAGGAGATTGAATGAGATCACTAAATTGATTGAAATCCTATCTTTGGAGAATGCTTCAAGAATGGAAACTCCAGATTGCCTTGACACCCTTTTGACCAGCTTTTTAAATTCATAGTTTGCCTTTGAGTTGGCTCACTCTTCCAAGCCATGACCCTTCGGTGCTCTTTTTTTAGGTACCTCAAAATTTAGAAAGCTTGGATGGTGCCTCCTAGATTTTCTATAAAACAAAATCAAAATACAACTTTTAGATGCCGCCCTAAGACTTTTTAAGAATAACTGTCCCCGAATTATACTTTATATCCATCTACTATGTAGGTACATGCATGATTTTACAGAAAATTGGGTTTTATCGTTCAGGAGGAATGAAACATGAAGAAACGTCAGCAAGGATAATGGTACCTGGAATCTCGGCAAGATGGGGCTCAGTAAAATGCCCACAACAGATGACAACACCATCATAAAACTCATCACGGCCAGTCGCCTTTTTACCACCCTCTTCTCCAATCTTCCGGGATTTCACTACCCATTTGCCGTCCTCCGCCACTCCCACGTGATACACCTCCGTCTCGAATCTCACCAACTCCTTCAACCCAAAATCGCCAGCGAAATCTTCCAGATAGAGAAAAACTTCTCGGTGACCCGGAAACCTCCTAGAATCCCTTCCGCGCTTCCGGACGAAGGGATAATCGCGGAATCCCATCGACTCCCTCGGAAGATTGGTTCTCAACGATTGGTACAGACTGGTATGCACTATCTTTCTGAAGGGATCCGAGCTTAGCGGGTCGGAATCGACGTTAGGGTCGTAAACCCACGTTCCCCCAACCTGGTTCCCCCGCTCGAAAACCACAACACTATGCCCTTCCCGACGGAGCTCGCGAGCTGTGACGAGACCGGCGGCACCGGCGCCGATAACAGCCATGTGGCGCGAGAATTTGGCGGGTCCATCAGGCGGCGAGAGCCGGGAGAAAATGGCGGAGCTGAGTTGAGTGGCGACGGCCATGAGATGACCCTAGGAGAAGAGGACGATCGCAGGAAGAGGACACAAGAGGGGCGCCACGGAATGATTGGTCGCAATGGTAATACAGTAATACTCATAAAACCGAGGGTGGTTTTACTTACCTTAAGATTTAAGCGTCCCCACCCAAGCATACTTCCTCGGACAAATTGGTATTGGCCTTGAGTCCCCTGCAACGTTCAAATATGAGAGGCATGTCAGGTCAACAAAGTGGAATTAATCAATAGAGATGGGCTATCATGGAGAGTAACAATGATGGTTCAAGATTGGATTAATTAAATGACCAAGATATAAGAGTTAGAGGTCAAAAGTCATGGTAGACATTTTGTCAAATGATGTTATATTTAGGGCTAAAAATTATGATTAAGTTAGTAGATTAGTGTTGTTAGAACATAATCGAATTGGTCGGTTTAACTAGAGAGAGAATTCAAAACCATGACCAAGTACCTACTAGAAAATGATGTAACAATCAACCAAATATTGATTCATGTCCAACATTAACCAAATAATATACATACTAACCCGATTGAACCAAACACAGTCATCCTATCGGTTTAATGGCCAATTTGTTTGTAATAACATCGGGTATAATATGATAGGATGGAGTCCCATGATCTTTTTTTTATTATTATGTTTGTATATCTAATGGTAGGTTTAAGGTACACTTGTGCATATTACTTAGTGGTAATTAGGATCAGGTTATCCAAAACTTATCCCCCACTTAAAATAACCCTCCACTCTTTCAAGGGTTTTTGTAGGGATAGGCATGAAAAATAATAAATTATAAAATTAAGCAATATAAAATAATTTATTATAATAATCAAATTTATTTCTAACAAAAAAATTAATAAAAACGTAATTTTTTTATTAAATTTATATGTAATTATAAAATATACTTACCTAGGTCAGATATTGAATTAGCAACTAAAGGAAAATTAATTAATAGTCATGTAATTGGTTTCTTAATCTGAACTATGTGAGAGCAAAACACAAACGACAATGGAGGTTCGGAAGAGGATTGAGCAATCACCTATGTACTAATCAGCAAATCAAAGGTCTAATTCGTAGATTCAGAGAAGAGTCCAAGTGAAGAACCTGAAGCTCGGAAAAAAAACCCAGCACCAAAACCGAAACGAATGAGTTGCATTAATTCTGGGTTAGAAGCTAACATCGGACAAACTTAGTTGGTTTACACTTTACGGTTTGATCTCCCACTCGTGTTATCTTCCCCTCGGATGTTCTGCCAGAGGGCCAGGCCACGTCGAGGCCAGAAGCAGACAAGCGGATGGTACGTTTTTAGTCGTTTTTCTATTTCTTTCCTGGGAGGGGAGAAAAGGTGATGGGGGTATTCATGGCAATTTCGTACTCAGTGGAAGCTGTCGCTTTACTGAGCGGAGACTGGTCGGTTCGGTCAGGTCCGGAGAGTAGGAAAATCTGAAAATTCGGAATTCAGAAGAATCAAGCAGAACTCGTTTTTTTTTTTTTTTGTTTCTTTCATCTCATGTTTTCCGTTTCGTTTCATGGAAGGAATCGCATGACCGGCCCCCTGTCTTCGCTTTTGGTTTTCTCTCTCTCTCTACAGGAAACCGAAAAAGGACGGACGAGTGGTACTCTTTTTCCTTTCTCTTGCTTTACCCCTGTTTCTGATTCTTCTGCAGCAAGTGCAGACGGCTATTCCGTTCTCTTCTCGCTACGCCTTGTCGATGGGTTGATCTTCTTCTCTATTGTCTGGAACGTCAGTGCTTCGTGATTCCATCTTCTTTCCTCCTCTTGGCTTCTTGTCTGTTCTTCTTTATTCCTCTGCTTCCGAGCCCAAAAGCAGCAAAGATACGAAGTCTCCAAAGTCCCTTTTCGTTGACGCTACTTTTTTTTCCTCTTTTTTCTTCTGGTGCGAACACTTCTCGGTGTTTATTGAAGCTCATGGTTGGTCGCTCTATCTGGGTTTCTTCGAATGTCACGTAAGTCTTCTTCTTCTTTCTTAACTCTCTAGATGATTTTCTTTTTGTTTCTCGCGTTTTAGTGAGATGGGTGTAGACCGTTTTGGTAGGATGGGTTGAATTTGAAGGTTCTTTGCCTGAAGGTTTCTGGTATTTCGGTACAATATCGCGATGTAATCAAAATGGGTAGATGGGTTCCATTATCCTGTTCTAATTGATTCCATAACTCAAGTATCGTCGCCCCAATATAAGAACCAATTTAGTGAAGCGTCTGTTCAATGTTTGGACAGATTTCTGGTTTTTCTTCGTTTTTTTCTCCTTCCTTTATGCTTCCGTTATTATTTTTTACTTCCATCTCAACACGTGTAGCAAGGAAAACTGATAGTTATGCGTAAATCAAATCGTGGGGCAAAAGAATTGTTTGATTGTCTGCAAATTGCAGAAAAAAATGTCGTCTGTTTCCGTTTGCGATATCTTCATGCTTTGGTGTTTCTTGCTCTTCTTTAAATTTTTGTTCATTTATGAAAATTATCATGCAGGAATGGGGCTTGAGGTGGTGAGTGAAAGATACTGGCCGACCTCTGTCACTATGAGGGATCCAGATTCTATTAAGAGAAGTGATTTCTGGTCTGAATTGCATGAGAATGTAATGCCCGCAGGCGGACCATCCAGTCTCAGATCCATGCAAGTAAATGCTGATTCTCTAAAAGAAGTTTTTAAGCGAACGATTCTCAACCATGAGGCTATATTCCGGAAACAGGTAGAATTCTTGATTAGCGTCTGTCCTGGTGCGTATTTCTCAGAGAAGCTGCAAATAGGGTATTAAGGATGAGATTTCTTCTTCAAATGCTTTAGGTTTATGAACTTCATCGACTCTACCGAGTACAACAGAGGTTGATGAACGACCTCAGGCGCAAAGAGCTTCAAACACAGCCATTGGACATGCAAAGAAGTCCAGAATCGTCCGAAAAGACAGCAGATGCCTTCCCCATCTTTTGCTCTTCAATGGTAAATCCAGCCTTGTTAATGAATTCAAAGAGTGAGAACGTCAATCACACTTAAGTTTAATATAGAAAAAATGTGCAGGTTGGGTTGACACTCAAGGACATTGGCAAGACCGCCAAGGAATATAATGGATCCTATTTTAAAGTTCAAGAGAGACCATCTGTGAACCTGCAACTTCCAGCTGATGAATACATTGATAATTCTGGTGCAGAATCAATTAGTGATTTCTCCAAGTCAAAGGAATTTCTTGGTAGCAAAATTGATGCTGATGCAAATGGGGTGAAGCTTCCAGTTGTTGATTCCAGATACAGCCTGGATGCTACCAGGGAAAACTCATCTCCTGAGAATATTCATTTGGAGGTGGAAGCTCCGGGCACCTTTGGTGGGGAAAACTGTAGGTCTCATGGGCAAGCTGTAATTGAACCAACCTTCTCAGTAGGAACAAGAACTCTGCAAGAGCATAAACCGTTTGATCTTAATGACGGTGAGTATTCTATCTAAAATATTCCATCAAAATTTTATGTTTCTGGGCTTTGACATTTCAAATGTTTACAAAATGATCACTTAGTTATTCTGTTTCATTCAATTTCATGACAGACATCTTCACAAGTTGTACTTGTCTATATAATTGCATAATTTCATGAACCTTGATACTGTCTTTATTATTAAAAGATAATGTTGCTTGATAGCAGAGAGATGCAGCTTTTGACTCAAGGACCACATCTGGTACCTATTTATTAAATGTCTTAAGTTCAGGCCTGACTGGTGTCTTTAGAGTAAGCAATCTCAAATTTTGGATGAGATGGTTCTGTTCTATTTGGATGCGCATATTTGTTTCACCCAAAGTCTGTAACTAGAATATCCTGGAAATTGGAGTGATGCTCTGTGATTTCTTAGCTTTGGAGATGGTATCGTGTGAGTTAATATAAGCAATACAGCCATGGAAACAAAAGAACATGTATCTTCAGAGTTTAACTAATGCATTGAAGTGTTATAAGGGCTTGTTTTTTTGCAGAATGCCTTGAAGACAGCTGTTCAATTGATATTTCTGCCAATGAAAAGAAATCAACTTCCTACAAAGGTCTATCTATTGACCTGAATGAAGGTCTGCCAGGCAGGCCACTATTTGCTTCTGAAGAGCCTCTCTCAATCTTCACTTGTGCTGCCGCCGGCTCTTCAGACTCCTATGAGCGCCTGCATTATGGTAATTTGCAAGCTTCTGAACAGAGTCCTAACCTGAAAAAAAAGATTTGGACTTGTAATGTAGGGGAACTGGATCATATAGCTGGTACATCAAAACCTCAGAGGGACATGGGGAATGAGAATTCACAGCATAGTGTCTTTGGTGTGAAAGAAAAACCAAGCTTTGAAGGGTATTCATCTCAAGTACATTTTGGTTCACAAGGAGTTGAAAATGAAAGTGGGGACTTGTCACTAGAACAGCTGAATGACGTTCAACATGGTAATTGCCAATCGAATATCTCATCTATTAATGTTTCTAACCAAACAGAAACACATGTATACTCATCAGTTGGAAGTACACAACTGCCACAAACAAAGAGGCCTTTGGTGCCTAGGGAAACAAATTCTGAAAAAAGTGAAGAAGATACAGTATCTTCGTTCCAGCCTAGAAGGCATGTTGTCCAAGGGACCATCTCTGGTTCTTCAAACAATCAATTGGCTGGGCATGGTAATGAACTCTGTCCAAGGGTTGAATGTACTGAGGATTTCGTGTGTATGGGAAAGGGCTTGCAATCTGCAAGACATAAGCACAAGCATGGGAATTCAAGATTCTCAGATAAGTCTAGAAATTCTCAACCAGAGCCACAGGTCACTGCTACTAGCTTAGATAAGCAAGAACAAGTTGTTGAGACCTGTTATCATGCTCACCTACTGGAGGAAATGTGCAGTTACTCACCACTGGATTCTCAACAGCAAAATGAACAGAGGCAAGAGGGGCCAATTGAAATAGATAGTACTGTCCATAGAGCTGCAGAGTCACTTCTGCATATCGCACAAGAAAACTCTGCAACTAGTGTAAGTGGCATTGCTGATGCAGGACATGTGGAGATGGACAGTGCGGGAAAATGCCAAGAGCCCCAGCATTCTTGTGATTCTTATGAATCAATTGCATTGATGCTGACAGAGAGCAGCTCACAGGAGTACTTGTCATCGACAAAGCCCGCAAAAGAGAATGTAACAGAGGAGACTACTTGTGTAGGCGTATCGAAATCAAGAAGAGGAATGCGAACTAGGGATTTCCGGAGAGATGTGCTCCCTGGTCTCGTATCTCTTTCGAGGCATGAAATATGTGAAGATCTGCATACAATAAATGAGGTGATTCAATCCTCTGAGTCTAGAAGGAATAGGCCCCGGAAAGAAAACTGGGGAATGATCACAAGGAGCCGACGATCAAGGGTACATTGATTGTTGAAAGAGTAGCTGAACTTCCAGATCTGACGCTTTGCGATTGCAGACTGTCTGAGTTTTGAATTGGGTCATTGCTATGATCGGGGATAAAGTTGCTGAACAAGTTGTCGACATTTAGGATCTTTTGTTACTGAAAATCTTCAATAGTTTACTTGCATTTCATGCTTGTCCATCAGTCACCACTAACAAGGGGCAGGTTCAGTTATGCTGGAGAGTGATTCACATGTATGGCAAATATTTTTGAATCTTCCAGAAGGTATTGGAGACAAGTGCTTGTTGGCTTTGCCCTAGGCGACCTGAACTGTAGTCTTTACCTTCAAACTTTTACACTGCAGTGAAGTCCGCCCTCGTCATAAATGTTATCTGACAATCTGAAGCTGTAGTTTATATCAACTTCTGACCATATAGTTACTGAGTATGCTTATTGACTATCTGACAGGTTATTACATTTTACATCCGTTTTAGTTGGTTCCTGCAGAAGCTTTCAATTTTGTTCTTCAAATTGGAGAGAATCCCAATATAGGAAAGAAATGGTTGCTCTCGTCTGTCTTCTTCGATATTCTTATGAGAAACTCAAGCCTCTTTCTGGAGTAATTAGCAATGGTTTCCGCTGTCTGAGCAGCTGGAACTTCCCAATTTCTGAATGGCTTTCAGACACGTTATGTATGTCTGGCCAGAGGTCAGGATCTAGAATACTCCTCAGTCCTCATCAGTCGGGAAGACGACAATTCAGTTTGGTCATTTCCACAAATTTATCACTGGTTGATCCTCTTGAAGACGTAGCTTGCCAATCAACCCGCACCAAACTGGTTCTGGGAACCTCAGAGAGCACATTTTTTGACAGAAACATGCAAGGCATCGCGCCAGTGCCAGTAATACTCAACTCATCGCACCAGTGCCCATTTGAAGGATGCGTGTTTGCTACCTTTGAGTGTTGCGTAATCATCTTCATTCTTAGTTGACAAATACATTAAAATATTGCGATTCGAAACCCATTTGTTAAGCATTATCATGGAATTTGAACCACTAAAATATAATTTCCAGTTGATCAGAATTTTAAGAAAAGAAACAGGGAACTAAGAGCCAAGACCCTTTTAGTGTTGGATTAAGAAATCTGGAGCAGGATGACAGGCAATGGCGCGAGGATGGGATGTGCAGATTGGATCGGTGGATCCCAGATAAATTAAAGAAATGGAGAACACCAACACCTCAGAGGAGGAGAGATAGGTGTATATTTGGTTGATGTCAGCAATGCGGAAATGCCAAAAGAAGGCCATGATGTAGACTCCATTACTTGTTGAATTTGGTTGAGTGGCGGATTAGATTCATCGTCGAGTGAAATAATTCCACATACACCCAAAAATGTCCACCCAAACTTTGGATTTCTGTCTGGCCTCTTACTTGGAAAGGAAACAAACCTGCTTTTATTCATATACAATTCCTGGTTTGCCGAAGCTTATCAACTTCATTTTACATACGTGGAGTCCCTTAATCTGCAGTTCAACCGTGCAGTCACGATATCTTTCGTTTATAAAAATGACCCAGAACCCATCGTCCTCCATCTCTTTTTCTGATATTCGATCGAAGACTCCGTTTTGGAATCGCTGTTAACCTTAAAAAGGAGGTCTGTGTAGTGGATTGCATGAATGAAAGCACCTTTGACTTTAGCGGCATGTATTTGGCACTCGCAAAGACGATCGAGTAGATCAATATCATCTCATCCGCACAGGTGATGTTCTGGGTTTTGTTTCGTATCCGATGAAAGATCTGTTCTGTGATGCTTTTCTTCCTTTCTGGGTCTTGGGTTTCTGAATTTGAGGTTCATGGCTGGTTTGGTCGATCAAAGCCACAATAAGTGGATGGGTATTACCTGTTTCGCTTGCTCTTTGGTTCCTTCCCTGGAGCTCTGCTTGGGATGCTCTGGGTTTGAGCGTTCGTCGTCTAGTGAGTTTCTCGCAGTGATTTGTTGAGCGATGTTGAGTTTTGATTGCCGCGCCATGAAGGAAGAACCGGAGTTATGTTTTCCTGTGGCTCTGAGGTGGGATTTCAAAGTCCAAGAAGCTGCTCAGACCAGCTTAAAATCAGCACACGATCTCTTTAGCAGTATCTCCGGGCACAAACAAGGGAGGAGCATTCATGAATTTAGCGCTATTGCCGAAGGAGCTATTGCAGAATTCGAGAAACTGCTCTCCCTTCTCGATAGCTCCTTGCCAAATTCTAAGAGAATCAGAAAAGGTCCTGTACCCAAAACTTCAAGCATCAATCCGAGAGAATTAATGGAAAATTCAAATCGAAATCTTAAGCCCCCTGTTGCCCAGGCGTCACAGCGGCATCCGCCCAGGTGCCCCACGCCCAGCCTGACACTCTCCAACTGTTTCAATTTGTATCGCCAGTCGCAGCCTCCAATGTTGCCGCGTTGCTTCCCTGTAACGGATCTTGACTTGCCAACAGCTTCACTATTGCGATTGGATAGCTGCGTCAATCAAGTTTCAACAACAATACCCTCCAGACAATCCTTCGTTTCTTCGATAAGTTTGGATGGAAAAAGCTATGATAGGCGGATGTTGCAGTACTCAACCTCGTCAATTCAGTCCGTCCCTGATGATTTCTCGATAAAATTTGGAGGAAAGAGCGAAGAAGGAAGTACTAAATGCGCTGCCTCTGCTGAAGGATGTCACTGCTCAAAGCGAAGGTGGGGCCTCTTCCCATTTCCTCCTACTCCACTCCCCGAGTTTCGGTTCCTTTAAAATTTTATTTTTTCAGTAAAGAAAATCTGAAGATAGCAAGGATCAAAACATTAGATAGATGACTAACTGTTCAGACTATTCTGGGTTTCGTCATGATTCTGTTTTGAGCTGTTTATGTTGATGAGCCATGGCTTTCTTTCACTTCCTTCCAGTTTGACAATCTTCCTTGTGCATTGTCAAGCAGGAAGCTCAGGATAAAAAGATCTGTTAGAGTTCCAGCCGTGAGTAGCAAATTATCTGATATACCTTCTGATGACTTCTCATGGAGAAAGTACGGGCAGAAACCCATCAAAGGCTCTCCTCATCCCAGGTAATACAACCTCTTCTACCTCTTTTCTGCTAAAAATACAGTTCTTCTACATTCAAAGAAAACTCTATCGAGATGAAAATCTAATGTTGACACTGAGGAACCAAAAATTTTCTTATCTGAAGGAGCTACTACAAGTGCAGCAGCATGAGGGGTTGCCCTGCAAGAAAGCACGTCGAGCGTTGTTTGGATGATCCCACCATGTTGATCGTCACCTACGAAGGAGACCACAACCACTCCAGAATCACATTCCCTATGCTCGGCACCGTAAGCAAGCCATAGCAGCATATGGAACTCAAAAGGAACCTCCTTCTCCAGGCAGAAGCTGTTTGTAGCTGGCCGCCCTTTTCTCCCTCTGTCCAATCTTGGCAACTGCAAATAATATCAGAAATCTGTGGAGCAGAGAATTCCAAGTACTTGTACAATTTGTGGTGGTTTAATCACCTTCAAAGCCTAGTTTTCCACAAACGGGATCGCTTCAAATACATAGAGTGCTGTAAATATCATGATCTCAAACGTTTCTGTATGATCCTACCCTTAGCGATCATAAAGGCTTCTGAAGTTAATTCGCTCTTACCTATCTGGGTGGATGGGTTCTAGTATTACTGCTTACCTAGGGCACTCCCACTTAAACCAAACCATGGAGTTTAGATCTATTAATAAACATATGTATACGATCAAAATCCGACATTGGTTAGAAGTGGAGAGGATCTTGGATACATAAGTGTGAACACTATTTGGGTAAAGCCCAAGAGCAAATCCATGAAGGTTTAGGCCCAAAGTGAACAATATCATACCAATGTGGAGATTAGTGCTAAAGTTAAGTCCCCTTTCTGATTACAAGATGAATCGTACCCATCTCTTCATATGATTATAAGAACGTTTAAGTTAAACAAAACATTATAGGAGACATAATGAATCCAATCCTATACTGATACGCAAGAGACAACTCTAGTTAGGTAGATGTTTTGGCGAGAATCTAGCCTTATTTTCTCCTCGACAAAGTCATGTTCCATGTCCCCTTCCAACCCTTACAACGTCTCTACTTGACTACATTTCCCATCTTCTCCAAATCATACCATCCTCAATAAGCTAAATTCTCATAATTATGCTCCCAGAAAGAGATAGAGCTTGACTTGCAGTTGCAGACCAAATTCTCTCTGGAAAATAAAATTCCAACACAACTTCCGTCACCCAAACCAGTCTCCCAGACAATCCTTAGTCCTCCGCAACAGACAAAGTGGACGAACACTCCCTGCAATCATTCCCCTTCTCTCTTTCACGATCACTCACACTGGATTTCTCATATTTTGTGACTGTAAAAAGTGGCCACTTTATAAAAGGCAAGGCCAATAAGTGTCGGCCAAGCTCTTATTTTGTGTTACGTTGAGCACCGTCAATGGAGGGTTTATTGGTGGGTGCCCGCACAGACTCGTCCGCCCTTCCTTCTATAATCATGTCCTCTTTCCGACTTTTCCATTGAGAGCAACGGAGAAGAGAATTGAAGAAGATGACTGGGTGAGGTACAGCCGCGTAAGTTCTTTAAGATGGGACTGAATGATTGGGTGGAAGAATTGAGTGACGATTTTTCCTCAAAGTCACGCTTTTAATGGCGGAAAGAGACAAAATAGAAGCCTCTCTTGTTCAAAGATGGATCGAAATTGAATTGAAAACCCAGGTGGGAGAACAGACTACACTTGTTCATTTAATGTAGTAAAGAATTTAACCAAGTGATAAGATCATGACATGAGGCTTACATCCTCTCCGTCTTAGTCACTTCTCTGTATCTCTAGAGGAGACAACAGACACCTGAGTAGGAAAACTTTCAGTTCACACTCAAGTCTTCTACATCCATCATGCTTGTCTCCACCCTGTCCGTTCTTCCCTCTCCTTTCCCCGATTCTACGCGGAAGAGAGTAGTCGAGTTTGCATAAAGATGGAGATAAATAAAACTGTTATTATTCGAGAATAATGCTTATTTTGATATGATCGGTTTGTTGGAAGCCGGATAGAGAATAATGGCATCAGTGAGTTTTGGCATTCCGAGTTTTTTTCTCTTATTCCAAAAGTGGCAACAGTTGCAGGCTAATGAGACGGGAAAAGCGAGGGAAAGACAAGAGGGGATGTCGTCCGTCCACTGCAAGGACCTGCAATTGCATGAGCTGTAGCTAATGGGAACAGTATCTCCTTTGACCGTTCTCCTACTGGCCTAGCCTGGTACAAAAGCGACGCCAGGGGTTTCTGCCTTCTGCTGCCATCCTTGTTTCCCTCCGGTAATATCGTACTGAGAGGCACCCTTTTTCAGCAACCCCGAAAAAGATGCTTCCTCTTCTCTCTTTCGTACCTCCTGTATGTACCAGAAGGAACGGGCTGCTACCCGCCAAAACTCCCCTCACCTCCCCCTCACCAGCTAGTCCACTGCCTTCCCTGTCCCAGTTCTCTCTGTTTGTAGAAATGTCAATGCGGTTCCCTTCACCTCCAAATCACTGCCCACAACGCCATTCAGGTAGCCAGAGGCATCTAAAGAAGTGCAAATTGCTCAGCTGCCTATTAAATTAACTGATATGTAATCTGCTTCCGTTGTTGCAGACGAAGCAGTAATGAACCAAGTCCACTCTCTATACCCACTGAAAAACCCGACCAGATATGATTCCCATGGTCGGTCAACTACTGTTTCATTTTGTATACTCTCTCTTCCCATCTCTTTCTCCCTTAAAAAACCAGAGTCAGCATTACCAGTATTATTAAGAAATCGGGTTAGATGACGTGTTTGATATGTGGACCCCCAGGGATTGGACACGTGCTGACATCGGCCCGGTTTCGTTTTATGTGGTGGGTTTTGACGTTAATTCAGAAATATAAGCTGATGTTAACGACTAACGAATTATAGCGACGGGGATAATGATGGACGCATCGGTGAAAGCTTAGCGTACACATCACTCTAGGCCCATAGTTGTTGGGGCGTTGGGCCCACCTCGCTCTTTCTGTTTTTCGTTGACTCATCCGGGCCGATTTAAAAGACGGGCCCGCATTTTGAGATGATAGGCGGAAAAACAGATCCTGACCGTGGATCTGGCAGAAATCATCCTGATGCCTGGTACCACGTTCGGATAAAAACTCGAAAGTACTGCCACGTGTCGATCTTCATTGTACGGTGTCGCGATCACGTCAAATGTCAAGTGGAAGAGTCAACAGCTCGAAATGTTGGTCTTCCTTCTTCGTCCGTGACTCGTGTTACATGTAATGGTAAAACCGTTAATTCGCTTAAATCGACACTGTGGAATTGACGAAATTACCCTTATGTCAGCTTTTCCCCTCCGGCTAGCGCCAGCCGGCTAACCGTAGCCAGTCGTAGGATATGACATTAATTCCATCTAATAAGAGAGAGAAGCGATGTCCTCTCTAAATACGGCAAAATCTCCCGTGCGGTTTCCGAAAGATTTCATTTTCACGTATCAAAATACGACACGCTCCCGCGAGGTTCTCGGCGACAAATTCTTCGAACCGGGTTATACTTATAGTGGCAATTTCGTAGATAGCAGCTACGTTGCCGCGGGTAATCGGGTCTGGTGATCCGATTAAGTTTTTACTAATTTTTTCAACTTAAAAGCTGCTCGCGTGCAGGACGATCTTGTTACGGAATCGAGGAGATCTCCTCGCGAAATCGTCCGCGCTCGAGGCCTCGCGCAGAGAGCTCACCGAATACGCACTATAAATATCGACTCTCTGCTGCTGCTGCTCTGCTTCCCTTCTTAATTGCGCTTCTTCTTTATTTGCCCGATTCTCTGTTGCACTGAGAGCAGAGGTTTTGGAACAGAGGGCGAGGTAGCGAGGTGCGGGAAACTCGGTGATTGTTAACTAAGAAGAAGAGAGAGAGTGAGTGAGGGAGAGAGTTATCTGTTGCTCCCACAATGTCGGCTTGGAAGGACAAGGATCCTCGTATCAACGGCATCGCGTCTTCTATTCGCGTGGTTCCTAATTTTCCCAAGCCAGGTTGGTTTATTCGGTCGAACGGTTTGTGGAAATGACCTTGTGCGGACAACTGCTTCCTTCCTTTGGGTCATCATCGCTATCCTAGTGATTACCTTGGCATTTTTCTTGTGAACTTATATTTGCTTCTTTACTTTCTGGATGGACTAAGATTTGGTGTCTCGAGTGTTCTTTTTCTCTTTTGTTACTTTTTGATGGCTTCATGTGCAAATTTCTTTTCAGTTATTTCATCCTGTAGGATGTGTCGGTTGGCATTTGGAGCTGTCTTCGATTTGTTTTGCATTTTGTTGTTGGAGGATTGCGGCAATGCTCTTACTTTGATGGTCTTTTATTTTTGGATTGGCGATGATGATTTAGTGGATACTTATTTTCACTTAGAAAAGAGCTTTTGTGTGAATAATCATTTGACTATTTCGTGTGGTCGGTGGCAGGGATTATGTTTCAAGACATCACGACGCTGCTTCGTGAACCGAAAGCCTTCAAAAACACGATCGATTTGTTTGTCGAGAGATACAAGGGAAAGAACATATCCGTCGTTGCCGGTAATCGCACTTAACGATTTTGTTTAATGTTCTCAAATTCCATGCTTTCAGTGGTGTTAATATCTTCACGTAAAAGGCAAAAGGCGGCTGCTTTGTACGATGTGTTGTTTGTTGGAAATAGTACTTTAATAATCTTGTTATTTTCTTCTGGAACTGTTTGTAACCGGTGAAATCTTTTGGTGCTAGTTAATCAAGCATGCGTTTGTTAAAATTGGTATTGTAGTCATGATCGGTAGCTGTAAGCGTCAAGTATATACAGTGACTGGTAACATCTTCTCCCTGTTTTGTTCTGGTGCTGGCGTCTTCGGAAGAAGAATGCAGAAGTGCAAAACAGAGGTATATTGGCTGGGCAAAGAATGCCCGCATTTCTACCCCTCTCAGGCGTGAGATTAAGTCGTGGCAAAACAAGTCTTATTCAATATACATTCTTTTTTTTTTTTCCCGTCTTTATAACTTGTTCCTGGAATTTTTAGTCTACCTTTTTACCTTGATTATAAATTATTATCTCGGGATATTTTTAGAAGTCATGCACTGTGGTGCTCTTCACGGGGACTGCACAAAGAATTGTTGTATACCCGTAGCTTTCATCTGCAGTCATTGATTTATCAATTATAGCTTGAGTTTGAAGGTTTAATTCCCAACATTAGAAATCTATCCACAAGCCTGTATTTGGATTTTTTTTCTTGTTGGAAAGGCATAGCTGGGTGTGAATAGAAATTCTTCTTTATTAAACGTTCCATCATCTGGAATCAACAATGCATCCAAGGATTGTCTTCTTCTCATGAACTGCTGTGCGAGAATCTGTTACTTAATTTCATAATCTCACTTTGTCACACATAGTGTTATGAGTAATAAATAGATAGAGTCTGGCTTTTCTTTAAGACAATCTGCCATTTAAGCATGTTTATGATTTATCAGATATATATATGAAAGTTTTTTACTATTTTCTTCTATAGTTCTGTTTTAGTTATGTTATGTAGCGATGGTTGTCTTTGCTTTATCTGTTTTGGTATTTTAATGGCTAGTTGTATTTATTGAATTATTGTTGAGAAATCTTATCCCCTGATTTTTGTCATTTGATTGAATCAAATTGTAATATTTTTGGTTGCATTCTTAATAAATTGGGCATTATTGTTTAATGATTTTCAACAACATGCATTTGGTCCTTCCCATGTGACATATTTTCGTTTTTCTTCAATGACAGGAATTGAGGCAAGGGGGTTTTGGTTTGGTCCAACAATTGCTTGGGCAATTGGAGCTAAATTTGTTCCTTTGAGAAAGCCAAGAAAGTTGCCAGGTATTTTGTTCCTCAGATATAGTGAACTAAATTTATTTATTTATCTTCCTATATGAGAATCCAATGCTGCATTTCCCGGTAGCTAAAGCTACAATACAATGAGAATTACTTCTAAATATGGTAAGGAAGAAAATAATATATGAAACAAAAAGAAAAAAATGGTTTTGGTCGTTTCCCATGAATTTACCCTCTCTGCTTATTCATTAATCTAGTTCTTAAATCAAATAAATTTCTAGTCTACTTCCTAATTGGTTGGCTTTCTCCGTGTGCCAGGAGAGGTTATTTCGGAACAGTATGACTTGGAATATGGTAGTGATTGTCTTGAGATGCATGTTGGAGCAGTTGATCCTGATGATCGGGCTTTGGTTGTTGATGATTTGATAGCTACTGGAGGTACACTTCGTGCAGCAATAAACTTACTTGGTAAGATGAAGTTTCTCATTTGGAGACACTTCTTTTTTTTTTTTTCTTCCAAGTAATCTTATGTGGATAAACATGAGAAACACTTATTTGGGAGCGAAAAATATGATTCATGGCTTAATGATTCAAGCTAGTTTGATTGTTAGTTTACAAATGAAATTCAATGAATCAATGCTCATTAAATTGGCTACATTCAACAGTTCTATTTTGGCAAAGAATTTTTACATGGCCACTATCAATAGGCTGTGGTGTGAAACAGTTTGCTAAGCTTAAAAAACTGATTGGAAAAGTTAAGTTATTGGTTATGTACTTTCAGGAAAACTTTCTTATTGAGTGCAAGTGGTGGTATGTATGCCACATGAAGTTTGTATAATAGTGTAATAGGTTCAACCGTCAAGAGTTGTGTGTTTTTCTTGATTTAGCTTCATATGCAAACTAAAAATTACAGCATTAATGGGAAAACGATTACAGGCAAAAATAAATCAATAATCAAATGGCATATTCAAATGGGGAGATTCATAGATTCTTCACAGAGTCAAGCTTATGATTTTTTTGTAGCTATACTTTAACCTGCACATGAAGTTTCAATCATCTGCTTAAATGCTGGTATAATTTCTCATAGGTTACTAGGGATTTATGTGTGCTTGAAACTTGTATGCTTATGGAAGATTATGATCATTGGTACAGTTTGCCACCATAGTTTGTTTTTTATTTTTATGTTGCTCATCTCCATTTTTTTGATATCTGTTGAGTTCTGCCATGAGTTATGTCAATTGCAAACAACACTAATCTGGCTTGATATTTTCCATTCAGAACGTGTAGGAGCTGAAGTGGTTGAATGTGCCTGTGTAATTGAACTACCTGAACTCAAGGTACTTTTCTTTGTCCTCTTTTATAGATTGGGGTTAATTTTTTTTAGTAGAAGTTTTCATAGGTGTTGTTTCATTGTCTCTGTTACCCTCGGCAAAGTTTGTAGTTGTACTTACTATTTTATATTACCAGCAAAGTGATAGGAATTAAGTTCATCATGGTTCTATGATCTCTTAATTTAAATCAACTTAATAGTTTTATATTGCTAAACCAATCTTTGGTATTGAAATGGTAAACCAATCAGTGTGGTTTAACACCAAAACACTGGCTGGTAGTTGTGTATGAAATAGTAGCTGATGATACTCACTGAGCTTTCATCTATTTTGATTTCACGGAAGCTAAACTTAAAATAAGGAGGGAGTTCATTTATGTCATCGGTGCATAAATTTAGGCAAGTCAGTACCGTTACTAGCCTCAACTCCAGATGGTTACAAGAGTTGTATTTGTTGTTTGTTCTTGTCATTGTGAAAGTTATTTGTAGAAAATGTTGTGGTAAAGGATACAATTGTTTTTATAGATTCTCAATGCGGATTTAGGTTAGTAGGTACTAGCAAGACAATGAAACACAAAGATCATGGCATGCTACGTGATATTTTTTTCATTTTTAATATTCTGATACTTTGCCTAAATGTTTTTACCCTAGAATACGAGTTTATGCTATGTAGGGTTGATGGCGTATCTGTTGTCATCCTTTGGCAGGGTCGTGAGAGGTTGAAGGGCAAACCTTTATACATACTCGTTGAATCTCACTAGGTGGATGGCGGATTGGTCTGTATACAAGAGGTTTTTGAATATCTGTTTCTATCTGGGTTTGTGGTGATGGGAGTGAATTTTCTCTTTGTTAGTTGACGAATTGTCAATTTTTAAGTATCAAAGCATCCTGAGGCTGTGATGTTTCCCATGCCAGAGGAAGTCTCATATGTGACCTACAGTTTTATCGTGTCAAGTTGCAATAACTCACCTGATACTAAGCTTGTCAACAGGAATGCTGATCATATAGCAGGTGTTTAACCTGGTACTCCAACCCGGAGAACTAGTAAGAAACATCAGGTGATTGTTAGCATTTAAATATCACTTGACAGTAAGTATTTGGGAAACTTAAAATCCATAGAATTGATTGGTAGGGAGGGCAGGTTGCATTTTCGTCTAGTAAAGAAAATTCTTGGATGCAAAGAAACCCAGAGGTTATTTTTCATGTTTAGTTCGAGAGAAGGCAAAGATTTTGTCAAGCCGTTTTGGCTTCTCACTGAGAAAATTTATTAGCATCTCTATTTTACGTGGTGAAAAACTATTATGTCCCACTCTAGGAAGCTTGAATGAGGCTGAACGATGAAGCTAGAAAAGGGTAGAATTTGAATGAGGTTTGCCAAATGAAGCTAGAAAAAAGGTGGAAGCTCGACCCACGTTTGCCAAATGAAGCTAGGAGGAAGCTTTACGAGGTATGACGAATGGTTTATTTGATGAAGCTAGGAGGAAGCTTAACGAGGTTTGACAAATAGTTCATTTAAGTTAAATTTGATGAAGTTTCACTAACTTAAATTTAAATGAATTGTTTCAACTTTAACTCATATTTGGGTGTTAGTGTAGATAAGTTAAGTGTACTAGAAAACAGATTCTAGTGTTAGTGTCTCCAAATGATATAAAGAAGAGAATGAGTAATATTTTATAATATATTTAAATAAAACATATACCTAAATATATAATTAGCCAAAATAAACACGGTTACTACACTTATAAGTAAGTTAATGTGTAATATTAGAATATATTAATATCTTAATTAATGAAAAAATATATTATATTATTTAATGATTATAGTTTATTATAAATTAAAACAATAATTACGTGTGACTAGAATAAATTATTAAAATTTAATAAAAAATTAAAAAATAACATAAGAGAATATAATAAATAAACCTAATGGTTTAATTAATTATAGCAATTGAATAATTAAACCAATTAATGATTACAATTTATTATAAATTAATATACTAATTACGTGTGACTAGAATAAATTATTTAAAATAAATTAAAAATTAAAAATGATATAACTATCACTTCTATCACTATTACTTCATCTTCTCATTTTTTATTTTTTTTCTCTTTTCACAATCATGAATTCGAGAGTCCCACTAAGAGCTACAACAAGCACAACTACTTATTCCTAATTCAAAAGATGGTTGTTATAATAACTGCATGGCAAAAAATGTGTCTTTGCAAGCTAGTAGTTAACAAATGATTATTGTATTTATATATCAAACTATCCATTTTACAGTGGTGCTTCGTACATGTTAGCTGCTCACACTGCATAAGGACTTATATATTGAAGATAACAACATGTTTCATCAAATCCACTCTATTTTAATTTGCATTTGTAAATCACAGCAATACAAGTTCCATGTAACCCCCATAATAATCTAAACAAGACATCAATATCGTCCTTTCACCCGTAGAGTCATCATAGAGCAAACAAAATAATCTCATTCTATTTATGCATTATAGTTACATAAACATAGTTAATTAAACATGATTATTTATTTATTCCAATGAAACTATCTAGACCACTACAACACAAGTGAGGACAACTAGACACTACAGTAGGGCACAAAGAAAGTTACATTATATGAAGAAGAAAGAAAAAATCAACCCAAATATGAATTTTATCATGGATATCAAAACGAATAAAAGAACAAGACGGAGAAGATGAAACAGAATATTCACAAATATGTAGATTTACTTGATTAATAATGGCCTTTGTCATGCGACAAAATTCCTTCTTCATTACAGGTTTGTGGAAAAAGTTTGTAGGCCAGTTTTGCTTCTTTGTCTTGGTAGTTGCATGCACAATAGAAAGGTCCTTTCCATCTGGCCGAATAGAAACGGTCTTCTTGTTTGCCAAGCCTAATTTTTCTTTTTTGGCAAAGAAAAGATATTACCATTACTTTAGAAAAACAAGAACAAAAATTGAAAAAACACAACATTTCCAAGGACATACCAGAATGCTGGTAGGAATTCAAGTTGTAGAGATTGTTCTTCTCCTTGCTAAACTGTACCATCTGCCATTCCCGAATTCCTTCACAAGGAAGGAATTGTTTTTCTTGACAATCTCCCAAATAAGATCACCAAGGACAAAAGCCATTGTACTTTTTGGAAGTAAATGTAGATTCAAAAAAACAAAAAAGTATAACAACGGCTAAGACAAATGCGACCAAAATCTTATGATCCTGATAAAAAACTAAAAAAGAATCACGAGCCATTACAATTCAAAGAGAACTCTACTTAGAGTACTATTACGTATAATTGGGATGCTAATAAGAACCTGAGTTTCTTGTGTTGATCAAATAAATATCAAACTTGAAAAAGTTACAAAGCTGAAGAAACACCAAAAAGCACTAATGACATGGATTTGTCTTTAAGAAAGAAATGACAAGTCGAGTTCACTGGATGAAACTAGAGCATGTAGCAAACCGAACAATAGACAACACTTACCAAAGAGAATTGCTACCTAAACCTTCGAATGTCCTCTTGGCTAGAGTAAAATACCTTTTGGTGAGATGTGAGAGGTTTTTGAATTTCGAGTTATAGAAATTGAGAGAAATTTTGGGTGGGAATGATAGATTTTTTAAGTGTGGATCATTGGTCCCACTTAATCGGTTAACTTGTTGAGCGCGGATGGTTTGGTATTCTGCATTTGGCACGCCATCCTGCGTTCGAATCCCCGTGAGCTCGTTTGCATTTGGCTTAGTTCGGGGACTTTGTATTTGGTGGGGCGGGTGTAAGTGTGGGTCCTTGGTCCCACTTAATCTATTAACCTTTTCGGGTTAAATTGGCTAACTGTCTTACAAAAGAAATGCAAATGAACTCACAGGGATTCAAACGCAGCATGGCGTGCCAAATGCAGAGTACCAAACCATCCGCACCCAACAGGTTAACCGTTTAAGGTGCAGAAGACCAGGTCATAACACAGATCACCAACATATTCCAACACTCCCTCGCAAACCAAACCCCTGGGTTAACCCTAGGACAAATTTCAAATACAAATGCAAATGCAAAGTCCCCGTACCAAACATGTGAATGTGCGGGGATTCGAAGGCGGGACGGGCGAAACCTGTTCTGATACCATATAAGACAGTTAGCCAATGCGATCCAAAAAGGTTAACCGATTAAGTGGGACCAAGGACCCACACTTACAAGATTTAGGATTTAGGTTAGAGAAATTGAGAGAAATTTAGGGTTGAGGGTTCAAAATAGGGAGTGGCTAGGATGAGATGAGACAAATTAGGGTTAGAGAGAGAGGGGCAGTGAGGTTGAGATGATAGAAATTTAGGGTTAATTTTTGAGAGAGGAGTGGCAGGAGAAAGAGATGATGAAAGAAACCGAGAGGGACAATGGTTGGGAAAAGAAGTCGATTGAAGCAGAGAAGAAGAAAGATGATTTCAGAGAGGAAGAGAAGTCAAGGAGGGCTGAGGATGCAGAGGAGAACTAGATCGAGGGTTAGCAAGAAGATGAGAGGGACCGACAACGGGCAGATTGATGGATAAGGAGCGTAGGTAGAGGAGAGCAGAGAGCAAAAGCCAAAAGAGAGAAACTTTTGAGCGTTGATTAAAACAACGAGTGAAAGTGAATTCAGTGGTTTCATGGAGTGAATTCACTTTTACTCTTCACTTACACAACGAAGACGCTTTTGGGGTCACTTTCCCCAGTGAAAGTGAACTCTACACAGTACACTAACAGGCCCAAAATACTTTTCTTTGAACTATTTCTCCAAATGCACCCTGCAAATTGTGCACCACCAAATCGATGGTGTTTGATTTTGGGACTTCAATGAAATCTTCTAATCTTTGTTTATTATAATAATACGGTGGCTCATTTGTCTCACCAAAATCAAGAATTACTGGGGCATTTCATACATGAATTAGAGACAAAGCAACCCAACATTTCTTTTTAAGCTTACATCAAGCTTAGGTGCCTCCACAATATTATAACAGATAAATGCTCTTGAAATCAGAAACCCAGTAAGTTGCAGATCCTAGAACCAGGTATTTGAATCATCTTGAGTTGGTGATAAAAACAGAAAGTAGCCACAAGCTGGGCACCAGGATTTTAGGGTCCCTCATGAGTAAGTTGCCAGTATAAATTGTTATCTACTGTAGCTACTTGAAAAATTTGTCGAAGTTGCCAGTTTGTTGTAGTTACAATCACATTTCTTTCCTTGCTTAAACTTTTGAATATATTCTATCTTCTGCAAGCTTAAAATTGAAGCTATTGGATACTACAAACACATCGTCATTGATGTGATAAGAGAGAGCTCTCTGTTATAAGCTACGAGCAAATGAAATAATAGAAACACAGAAATTTGCAATTTACTCAAGTTTCTGATAGTGGTTTTGTAAACTCAGCAAAGATTGATATCCATCAAGTCTTTCAATCATAGAAACTCTCCACCGCAATCTGCACACCACTGTGTAGGTTTCAGTTGCTGTTCTCAATTCCCAAAGTGCAATAACGCAACCATCTTCCTGACGATTTATCTCAACTTCCAACCATGAATCAAACTTAACGAACAGTTGGAAAAGACAGCCTTCGCATCGGCATGAATGCAGCAACCAGACCCAGAGTCTGAGTTTTTCATCTTCTTCTCTCCTGTCCGTTGAATCTAGAGTCAAGAGGGTAAGTTTGTTTTTCCGATACTTGTTTAAGGGAGAGGAGAAGCTGCTGTCCAGCTCCAATTGCAGATCTTTAACCTACCTATGAATCCCCCAACTACATTCATTAAAGTCTTAACAGTTCAGAAACCTCAAGCGGCAGCCATGGCTGCCACAGTCTAGAGACCACGTGCATGGCCTTTACTGCTTCCATATATCAGCAGTAAAACCCAACCCATTCCTATTGATCTGATCTTTTATCTACTTTTCCAGGTGAGCAACTAACCCATCTCGAACTCGGTTGATCCCTAATGAACCACCCTTCTTGTGCAAGCCTTTTAAGTCGATTTAAAAACAAAAAGGTCACACCTGGGGGAGGACCACCCATGGGCATGAGGCCCTGAACTCATTTTTCAGTCCCCTTGTCTCTCTTTTAACTAGTTATTCTAATTGTCAAACATAAACATGGTAGGAAACATTAAATGCCATGTCTTAAGGTCTAAGAGTCATATTTCATAAATAAAGAAAGACTTAACCCATAAAATACTGGGAAAATGAGGCAGAAAATTAATGGCCCTACTTCTATTTGAGGCGCCTAATGTGGCACAGACCCAACAGTGTTGACTACTTAAGACTGATCATAACAATAGTTTAGTTAAGTCAACAAAGAAAACCCATCTTTTAGACTAAAGCTTTGGCAGTCTTAATCACTTCTCTCCAGTTTTTTCTTCTAATCAGTCTTTTCCTTTGACCTTGTGTGCTCCAAAGTAGAAACCTGGTTCCATCACTTTTGCAAATTAGACCAGAAAAACAGGTGACAAATGCAGGTAACTGGAACAATAAAGATGCAGCTGACTTGAGGAGAGTCTGCATTGAACAACATCTTCAGTGGCATTGAAATGGGGAATATCTTCTGGGAAAGAAATCTGGAAAGGTTCCGATGAAGAAGTCTATAAGGGGTCATAAACAGGAGATTTAAGCAGCGAAGGAGAGAAATAAAATAAGGTTCCATTCACAAGCTTTGAAGGAGAGGGAGAGCACGCTCCGATACGACCCGATTCCCGGGGCTCAAGAGATTCTTCAGGCGTGAGTGCCAAAGACTGGTAAGGGACGACCCCCTTTTCTTTTCAACATTTCGAATTCCTCGAAACGATTCAAATGGTGTAAGCCTGTAGCACTCTTGCACTCTTTTCTGGGTTTTTTTTTTTTTTTTTTTCTTTTCTGCTCCCCAAGTCCTCTTCATTTCTGTTATCTTTTTGGGTTTCGAACGATAATCTTCTTCTACTTTTATAAAACTATGAATCTCGTAGCTTTTGTTTTCTACTGCTGGTCCTTTTTCTGCTCGAAAATAACTTCTCTGGTGCTAGAAACAACGGAAAGACTACAAAAAATACCCTTTGAGTTTAAATTTCAGTGACAGTTTTCATTCCTTTCTATTCTTCTATTCTCTTTGTTGCTTCAAACTCCCAAACCAGTCTCATGCTTCCCAGTTTTGTATGCATACGAGAGAAGCCAGTTTCCCTTTCTTTTTCTAAACAAAACTTTGAAATGACAAACCTACCTACCCAGTAAAGGGTTTTCTCAGTTTTCTGACAGAAATTCAAATAGCTAACCTCTATCTGCTACAGAAGCAATGCTTAGTTTTCAAGGAAGGAGAAATAGAGTTGCAGGGGGGAGAGGTGGGTGGGGAATGTCTTAGTGACCCACCAACCGTGCATGTCTCTCTGATTTAATTTTCTTTCGGAAACTGGATTAGAAGCAATCCTTCTCCATTCCAGATGGGAGTTCTAACACGAAATGATGTGTCCTAAAAGGTACTCCAATCCGAGTAAGTTAAGATGTCTGTTTTCCCTTCACTTCTTTGGTCCCATTCATCTCCATGGACAATATCAAATCTGAACCAGAGTACCAGACGCCAGACACCTCTGCCTGCATCAATAAATATATTCTACCACATTAAATGTTGATAACATATTTGATCATTTCCTCTCTTATTTGAGCCACTTAAGATTTCTGAAATGGTGACAAGATTGGGTTTTTTTTCTAAGATGGTTGCTAATTAGATTATCAGTGTCTTAATGTATTTTTGCATGGATTAGTAGGCGTATACACCCATCATTATCATTTCCATTAACAAGATTTTGAATAAGGGTTGGAGAGATCTCTACAGGTTGATGACTGTAACTGGTCAAATGATGGTTCCCATCAGTTGATGAAGGAGAGTTTTAAATGGGATAATCTTTTTTTTTTTTTTTAATTATGTAGAGAGAGAAAATGAAGGGCAGTTTGGTCAAAGAAGATGAGAGTGAGAGACATGGGAAAGGCCCATGTGAGTTTTTATTATAAGACACATTTTCGTCTCCATTTCCCCTTTTCTTATGATGTTGCAGACGGACGGCAGGAAAAAAGCTGCTTATAACGACGGACAGCGGAGGCAGGGAAGCTCAGGTCGTTGTTAATGGCGACTGGGTGGGTTAAGTCGCTACAGTGTAAATCAAGAGCTTTCGAGGACGTGTTTCAGCCGAACCCAAAAGCCCTAAATCTTCTCGCCAACTCTGGCTGCACCAGGAGCGCCAAATCCCTCAAGGACGTCGTTCAGAATAAGCCCAAAAAGAGGCAGCATCCTCCGCCGTCGGCTTCGCCGTCGCTGTCTAGGCCGAATCCGTCTCTCAAATCCCGACTTCACACTAGCCCCTCAACGCGAAGCTCGGACTCGTACTTCCCGACTCTGACGGAGCTGCCCGAAGGCCATTCGTCGCGCAACGTGGTGGAGATAATCTTCCAGACGAGCTGGTCGGTGAAGGCGTCGCCGGGGAGGATAGAGATGATGTTCAAAGTGCAGAGCCTGCCGGGGACCGTGGCTCGGTTCGAACAGTACCGCGAGATGGTGAAATCCCGGGCGAGCGCCGGGGTTCCCGGAAGCCGGAAGGAGAACTCGCGGTGCGTGGCGGACGGGAACGAAGTAATGAGATTTCACTGTGTGGGTCCCGCTCTGGGGGGCGTCTGCGACGCAAGCGGGTTGTGTATGTTCTCCGGCAAAGGCACCGCGATTCGGACTTTCGCCGGCAGCGGCGGCGCCCACGAGAGCGTGGGCGGGGGCAGGGGGAGGCGCGCGATGCTGGTTTGTCGAGTCATCGCCGGACGCGTATGTAAAGGCGTAGAATCGTTTTTCGAAGGCGCTGCTTGTGGCGGGTTCGACTCAGTGACCAGCGAAGACGAGTCGCTTATCGTCTTCGACTCCCGGGCCCTCCTGCCATGTTTTCTCATCATCTACAAGGTCTAATCGCAAATTCATCAATTCCCCATTTTTTCTCTTCTTCTGTTTGATCTTTCTCTCTTGTATTTCTTTTCTTCTTCTGTTTCGTCTACGGAAAATTGAGAGATGTTTTCGCATTTTTGTACTCTTTTGCCTATACATAAAAAAACGAGTTGAAAAATGCTTGAACATTTGTGCGAACAGAGAACTGTTCGATCTCAAATCCAGTAATGGGGACGACACTGTATTTTGTGGTTTTTTGTATGTATTATTTGTTATCACTTCCTCTTTAACACGACCCTATCAACTGTTGTTTTCCTTGTTGGGCGCCATGGATTTTACTTCTCTGATGGGTATGTCTGTTTGGCTGTCTCTTGCATGGAAGGTGCATGTGAAATTGACATTTACAGTCAGTCCATGGAGAGCAAAGAAAAAATAATAGAAAAATGGTCTGTAGCTTTCAGTTGAAGATATGGAGAGTTGGGTACTCGAAGTTGATGTTTCATCTGTTGTTGAGACCTTGTCTCGCGGAGAAATTCATGGGAGTTCAGTCCCCATTTCCATGACCTTTCCGACCGATCCCTACTGCACTTTTTCTCAGGGTCGATCATTAAGGAAAGAAACCTTAACACTGGCTGCTAATATTCGATCTTCAGAGACGTCTCAACCCACTGAGTCTATCGTCTATCGTAATTGGATGATCCTAATTCGGTTCAAGAGCGTTCTAATGGGATTAAAGCGAGTGTAGAGATTCAAAAAACAAAACAACAAAAAAAATCTGGCAAATCAAAGTGTATGATTATGTTTCAACAGTGGGGTGGCTGGAACAACTTTAGCCGGAAAATCAACCATTGTGTTCCCTATTTAAATCTTTTGAATGTATAAGCAATCATGGGGTTTTATGATGATCATGATTTTGAAGTCAAATATGGCCATAGCTGAAGATCCATCGAAGAACAACAAGTTAATACTAGATGGAGTCTTAAAAACTACTTCATCATTATATTGAGTTATTTCAACTTTAAAAAATACATTGTAATCTCACCATAGCAAACCTGTATAAATCTTTGTCTTCTCGTATTTAATTATTTCTTATTCTATGATTATTTTTGCTCTCGTTAATATTAAATTAAGGCGTCTTATTGATTCATCAGTTTTAATAACACTGGACTGCTGGGCACTAAGTTGATTCATCAGTGTGAGCTACCTCACCTACTCCAGAAATTTAAGACGATGGAAGGAGCAGGGTTGCCCATGAGGCGTCTCGCTGGGAGACGACACTCGACAGGCCGTGCTCTACTCCCCAAGCGTCTTAATGCTGCTAGCTTCTTTTACATTATTCAGAGGCAACTGCCGCAGGGTCCCTTCTGGTCATCTTCGATGCAGATAAAGCTGCTCATGCGTAATTTTCTGGGTGGAGTGTAGAACCCAATAAAGCCTGAAATACCCATCATTTTTCCTTGGTTCATCTGAACTTCAAAAATCAAAAAGAGTCCAACATGAAAACTTCCAGGCTTCCAACTACCCGATAGGTCGCCCTCACTCCATTAATGAAACAGAAAACTAGAAAACCCGAGTCGATCACGAAGAAGAAGAGGAAGAGTAACTTGAGAGTCGTGTTGTCTGCTGGGGAAGGCTGCACCTTGGAGTTTTTAATCAGGAGTTGAGTCCAAAGGGAAGAAGGGCTTGGGGTCTGCTAATCCCATTAATAGTCGAGTAAATGGTGAAGTGGCCGGTCAAAGGTTGAAGAAGAGAGTCGAGGCCTGAATCATAAATGAGACGGAGCCCGTAGCTCAATTATCGACTCGGACTGCTCCAGAAACGATGCTGATGGCTGTCTTTCTGTTCAGGGAAATGTAATTTATGGAGTCGTAAGCCATTAATGGAAGGAACTGATGCGGGTAGCACATTGAGAAACGAAAGAGTGGGTTTCTATTGTCAGCTCGTGGACAGATGCATAATATTTGGATAACAATCGTCTCTTTCATTGAGATTCAAAGCTATGAAAGCTGTTGTTGAATTTAGATTTATCGATAAAATAATCAAATAATATTTAAATTTACTAGTTCATCGGAAAATCGACCCCTGCCTACCCCACTCGCGATTAGATGAAGTTTCAATCTCCAATTTTTATCTCCGCTTTCCTTTCATCTATCAAAGTATACCATGGCTGATGAGCAAAGCGTCGTGCAAGAACAACTTAGAAATTAAAATAGAGGAGCTTGGCCTGTAAACTCAAGCAACCAACGAAGAATGATGTTCAGTAACACAGAAAAGACAACTTGAGACATACTGGTCCGAAATGATTCCACAAAGTAACGGAATGATGAAGAATTCAATTGTAAGCACTGTGAATGTCATCATAGTGATTCAGTCCCACTCGGCGCTGCCACTACGATAAGGAGAAGGATGAATAACTTCATACTAATTTCAATGGCAGTGAGAGGAACAATTCCCTCAACTGAGGTTTCTGAGCGACAGAAACTGTGAGTAAATCAAACAGGACGAAACAATCAGAAGACGTTCGTGGGTTAGGAAAGCAATCTACACAGGGATTGCGACATAGAAGCAATTTTTTGTCGAAAGGAAAACTTTACCTTTGCAGAACATGGCAGCAGGTCGGAGATTAAGCCATGCGGGAGCTTCTATGGATGTCATGAGGCCAGAGACTATGCCGGAGCTGGACTTGATTCTGGTTATGGGTGAAACAGATTCAAATGAACACCACAAAGCCCTGTCGGTGAATTATACTTGTGCTCGGAGTCAGCAAAACCAGGAAAGAGAACTTCTGAACTTCTTAGTGTGTTCCCGCCAGTCATTCGAGGCGTCGTGGCTGAGTCATTGAGTTATTATTTCAATTTACTTTTCAATTTAAGTGTTGTGGGAGCGTATATGTAGTTTTGTTCTCTTGAACCATTGTAATCGTAAACCCTACTTAGGGGTGAAGGGAATGGAAGAGGAGAAGTCTTGATTTCTCTAAACAAGGGTCGGTGTTCCCCTCTAACAAACCATAGGATTGGAGTTCTCCTTGAAAGAAACCTAGGTATAGTTTCCCTTACGAATCCGCTTCAATCTTCCCTCTATTTCTAAATCTTTGGGACAGAGAAGAACTCATCCCTCAACCCTGGATCCCTCCCCTCAGCGTCGTGTTACAAGATCCATAACTCGGGACCATAATAACTTGGTATCAGAGCAGATGAACATGGGTGATTCGTCCAACAGTGGCGAGTTGAGAACTATTGTCAAAGAGATGCATGCAGAAAATGAGGTGTGAATGGCCGTATGGGAGACCAGATTCAGCAATTCGACTAGCAGTTGGAACATATCACGAGTAGGGTTTCAGATATAGTGGTTGGAAGAAATTCGCCCCCAAATCGAAGGGTGGAAGACAACTCGCTCAGCAGACGGGGAGTGCAGTTTGCTAGGCGCACATGCTTCCCTGCACAAGGAGGAGGTATAGTACCCAGGGACACGAAATTAGATTTTCCCATTTTCACTGGGTCTGACGACCCTTAATTTGGTTACATCGATGTGAGAAATTTTTTTCCAATCAAGGAATAGCTGAATTTGATAAAGTGGGATTGGTTGTCTTCCACATGCTCAATGAAGTACAGTTGTGGTTTCATCAAGTAGAATTGGAAAGACTGATATTAGATTGGGAGGAATTTAAAGAGTTATGCACTATAAGATTTGGGCCGCCGGCATACAATAATTCGTTAGGGGATTTGGTCCTGTTGAGACAGACTGGATCCGTGGAAAATTATCAGAAACAATTTCAAGAAAAATTGGCACGAGCAAGCAGGATGGTTAGAGTCGACCAACAAGTAAGTTTGTTTACAACAAGCCTTAATGAATCTTTGAGGTTAGAGGTGGAGCTCAACACACCTACTAATTTGGGCCGACCAATGAATTTAGCTCGAGCACTGGAAGCAAGGCAGAAAGTTCAAACTCGGAGGACTGGTTGGAAGGGGGAAGGAACAATTCGGCTCAGGTGCTATTTCCAACAGTGTAGCAGCCCAAAAATACTCCGATTAATAGTTTGGCAGTAGATTCAGAGTCTAACAACCCAACACCCCAATACATACGAAAATTAACCAGACTAGAGATGACTGATCGAAGGGCAAGGAACCTATGTTATAACTGTGATGACCCCTACACGGTAGGACACCAATGTAAAAAAGTTGTTATGGTTAGAGTTAAATACATTGGAAGAAGATGAATCAAATGAAAAACCTCAAGAGGTGGACGAACCCGCAATTTCTTTGCATGTAATTACTGGACAAAAGTCAGCCAAAACAATGCAAGTGTGGGCAATGGTTCAAGAACATACACTAGTGGGGTTAGTGGACTCCGAAAGTACCCACAATTTTTTAAGCATCACTGCTCAACATCTTCAACTTCAGGTAAAGCCACACCTAGTCGCCTCAGTTTCAGTGGCTAATGGGGAGAAAGTGCCGAGTTATGGGGTCAAAAAATTGGTAATGTTTTTTATTGGACCTACTAACTTTATTGTTGAATTTTTGTCATTCCCTTAGTTGGTTTTGATATGGTGCTTGGAGAGAAGTGGTTGCAAACTTTGGGTCCTATATTATGAGATTTTGCCGCCTTGACAATGAGTTTTGTATCGGAGGGTCGCCAAGTTATATTGTATGGCTTCAAATAATATGACATATCACATTCATTTATTGCAAGACCAATCGTCCCCAGATCGACTTTTAGAAGAGTTATTAAATGAATTTGCGAATTTGTTTTAAGAACCTTCGGTCTTACCAGCATGGAGTTGTGGCCATAAAATATATTTGAAACCAGGTTCAAAAGTGGTGGTTGTTAGACCTTACCGGTATCCATGTCAGAGTGGTTTCGTCCACTCTTATAGGCGGTAGCTTTCTGCACGTAACAAGTCAGTCTATTGAGTTGTATTGGCTAGCCGCTGTCATGGTATCAGAGCTGGGCACTCCACGTCCCAAGTTTGAATCTTGTGAGAGGCGGTCAAGAATGGGCGGGGTGGGTGTCAGAGTGGTTCTGTCCAATCTTGGAGGCGGTAGCTTTTCGCACCTAACAGATCGGTCTTTTGGGTGTATTGGCTAGCCGTTGTCATGGTATCAGAGTTGGGCACGCCATGTCCCACGTTCGAATCCCGTGAGAGGCGGTCAAGAATGGGCGGGGTGGGTATCAGAGTGGTTCTGTCTACTCTTATAGGCGGTAACTTTTTGCACCTAATATATCGGTCTTTTTGGTGTATTGGTTAGCCGTTGTCAATCCGCACCTCCAAAAAGATGAAATTGAGCGGCAGTGTCGAGTGATGATGGAAAAATACCTTATCTGGAGCAATCGTTCCCCATTCTCTTCACCAGTCTTTCTAGTTAAGAAACATGATAGCATATGGAGATTTTGTTTGGACTACAGAGAATTAAATGAAAAAATAGTAAAGGATAAGTTCCCTATACTCGTGGTGGATGAGCTCCTGCATAAATTGCAAGACTCACGGGTTTTCACAAAATTAGACTTGCGATCAGGGTACCACCAAATTAGAATGCATGCTCCTGACATCGATAAAACAACCTTCTACACTCATCACACACATATTGAGTTTGTGATGATGTCCTTTGGGTTGTCCAACGCCCCCTCCACCTTGCAGACCTTAATGAACGAGGTATTCTGAGACTATCTCTGAAAATGTGTGCTAGTATTCTTTGATGATATATTTATGTGTAACAAGTTATGGGACCAATATTTAGAAGATGACGGATTGTATTTCAATTACTTTGGGCACACCAGCTTTATTTAAAATAATCTAAATGCTCTTTTGCCAAGTTCCAAGTGGCCTATCTCGGCCATGTTATTTCAGATGCAGGAGTTACCATGGACTCCGAAAAGATTCAGGCCATCTCCGAGTAGCCACAACCTTTGACTATCTCAACTTTGAGAAGATTTTGGGGGTTAGCAAGATACTACAGAAAATTCATCAAGACTTACGAGCAGTTAGCATCACCATTGACCAGTCTCCTAAAGAAAAATTCTTTCAATTGGAGTGAAGCAGCATCACATTTCTTTCAAGCTCTTAAAAATGTATTTGCGTCCGCCCAAGTTTTGCAACTACCTAATTTCAATGAATTATATGATGTGGAGTGTGACGCATCCGGTGGGGGCATTGGGGCCATCCTTCAGCAAAACAACCACCTAATTGTATTTTTCAACAGACAATTGGCAGCCTATGAAAGGAAATTGATCGGTTTGGCCAACGTGGTTCAACACTGGCGGCCTTACATATGGGGGCGTTCATTTCTCATACATACAGACCATTATAGTCTCAATTTTTTTTTGCTAAAACAATGCCTCACTACTTTTTCTTAACAACATTGGATCAATAAGTTGATGGGATTTGACTTTTCGGTGTAGTATCGAACCAGTAAGTTAAACAAGGTGGCAGATGCTTTGTCCAGGCGAATGGAGGATCAATAGCTTGTCTATGCAGTGAGCTAGCCTCATTTTCTTTTGTTAGATTTGGTTAAGGAGGAAATTCAAATAACTCTGCCCTCCAGGAGCTGTACAAACAAATTACAGAAGGCGCAATGGACTCTCAGTGGTCCATCCAGGACCATTTCATTTTCTAAAAAAATCATATCACCTCACACTTCCTTATTGATTACAACAATTCTATCTGCCTACCATGACAATGCCCACGAACGTGTCCAGAAAATATTGCATCGCATCTGGGATGACTTTTATTGGAAGGCCACAAAGGCAACCATTGCTGAATACGTGACAACATGTCAAGTATGTCAGTGCAACAAGGCAAACCCCTTGAGTCCAACAGGAGTCCTCTAACCTCTCGCCTTCCGTACACAAGTTTGGGTTGATATATTTATGAATTTTGTTGAGGGTCTTCCCAAGACTTCCGAAAAATCAGTGTTATTTGTGGTGGTTGATTGATTTTCCATGTATGCTCACTTTATTCCAATGGCACACCCCTATACGGCCTCAAGAGTGGTGCAAGTCTTCCTCGAGAATATTGTACATTTACACGGGATTTCAGAATCAATTGTTAGTGATCGACCTAAACGATGGGTGGAATGGCTACCATGGGCAGAATATTGATATAACATGTTATTCCACATAGCCTTGCAGGCCACTCCATTCCGAGTTCTGCATTGAAGAGACCCCCCCTCATATACTCCGGGCTCTCCACCAAAGTTGAAGCAATTGATCAGGCCCTCATTGACCGTGACCTAATGTTACAGGATCTTACTGTTCGTCTCAATAGGGTCCAAGCACATATGAAGGAGTTCTATGACAAAGGTCATAGGGACGTCTCATACAATGTAGAGGACTACGTATGGCTACGGTTGCAAGCTCACTGACAACACTCCATTGCTGGCTCGTAATGCTATAAACTCTCCCCCAAGTACTTTGGCCCATTCTCTATTCTCAAGCGAATTAGGCAACTCCGAGCCAATGCCAAGCTGCAATCACCTTACACTATTATAATCAAGTGGTTAGTTGTCATTCCATTTCCTTACTTGCACCATTAAAATCATAAAAACTTATACAACAAGTGTCCTATTATAAGTTTTTTCAACTAATGGTCTAGAAGCATATGTCACACAATTTATTTTTTCTTTTCTCTCTCTTCTATATTATTTTCTATACAACTAATCCGGTTTGATAATCAGAATGAAAGACTTAAAAAAGATTTTATTCGAATAGAATTTGAAGTAGAGATCAAACATTTGTGTAGAAAATATTATACTTAGCTCACTTAACTATATGATTTTATAAGAATTATAGTTAGATCAAAACTGACAATCCTATCGATATAATGATCAGTTTAGTTTTAATAACATGGGTAAATCACCCATAAGAAGGGAACTAAATAGGAGGAATCAATAGGATGGTCGATTTTCTTCCTCTTTTTTCTTTATTTTTAGTAAAATATTTACTCAATATATTTTTAGGAAAAATATTTACTCAATATATTTTTAGGAAAAATATTTACTCAGACGTAACGTACGGCGTCAAAACAAGAAAAGAATATGCGAAGATGGACTCTTCCGGTGGCGCATTCCAAGTAGGGATTCCAAATCCAAAAGATTGGTATATCAGGCTTCGATCTCCGCAGACGGAATTTTGTGTGGCCAGCCCAACACGCCCAGGGCCATGGGGGAAGCGCAGCAGCCAGTCGTCGTTGTGCCTTCTGCATCGAAATCTCCCTCCCTTCTCAACCATCTCGTCTCCCTAGACGCGAAGCTCTCCCTTCACTTCTACAATGCCTTCCAGTTCTGCCCCCGCTACCTCCTCAAAGCCTTAGAAGTATCCGGCGACGGGCGTTTGTGGTTTCCCATCCCGGTGGCCCTTTCCCTCTCCTCCAAATCCCCTTACTTGCGATTCGTTCTCCTCTTCATCTTTCTTGGCTGTCTCTTCGATCTCCTCCTCGTTGGCTCTATCAAAGTCTTGGTCCGCCGGCCTCGCCCAGTCTACAACAAAGGGATGCATCTCGTATTCGCTGCTGATCACTGGTCTTTCCCTAGCGGCCACTCCTCTAGGGTCTTCCTCATCGCCAATTGTTTGTATCTTTCCTCTGACCCGCTGGTTGAAGCTGTGAAAGAATTCAAGTATTCAGGTTGGGACGTTCCTGATGGTGAGGTCGTCTGGTATTCCTTCTTGGTCGTGTTCATTTGGTCGATCTTGACCTCGGCGTCCAGAATTTTGTTGGGTAGACATTACGTGTTTGATGTGGTTGCGGGTTCTTGTCTGGGTGTGGTAGAGGCTCTGCTTGTGTCTTATTTTTTGAATGCATTTCCTATCTATTCTGTGTAAAGACGATTTTTATTCTGTTAATTGGAGAAAACTGTAATCGAGGGCTACTTCCGAATTTCGAGCTATGTTATATGGCTTGCTGAAGAGCATTCTTCATTCTTAGGATCAACTAGCCAATTAGAGAAACTTAATAAGTTGAAATTTCTAACTAGAAAATTACATGGCCATAATCTCCGCTGGCATACAAGTGAATTTGGCTGTCAAGCTGATTTCCTGCTTCGTCCCTGCTCTGTGCCAAGATGATAGCTCAAATATAGATTAGTTTTTTAATTTTTTAGGAGAAATTGGTTTATGTAAGTTTGCTCCGAGATGACAGGTAATGTGTATTATCGATGAAACTAACAGTAATTGCTACTTGAGCTGCTTATTGTTGATTAGGAAATGATGGTAACGTTATGGAAAATATTTGCACATGTAACTGTAATAATCATTTCTATTAGCAGAGGTAACATTCACACTTTCTCTGCAACTCTGCATTGATACTCTATTCATGCTGCATGTAGGCTTTTTATGGCTTTAGAATGATTTGAAGCTCTTATCGAACTCTGATGCATGATGTAGCTGGCAGATGAGGATAAATAGGGAAACTTAAATTGCACCGACATTGCATTTCATGTTTCTCTTATTACTACATTCCTTGCTTCTAATTTGTAAGGAGGAATTCTTTCCATTGCCTTACTGGTGCAAAGATGTGTCATGCTATTCCATTGCAATTCTGAACTTGAGTACATTATTAAGAGGTTGGTTGACTCCAATGATTACAGCTGAGAGTACGTTTTATACACTGAGAACACAATTTTTTTTCCTTATCTTTCAATAAACTCGGGACAATGTTGGAGAGCAATCAATTGCTACACACTTTAGAGCCTCCTGTATGAGTTTCACTCTTTAACATGTCAAAGGAGAGAAAACACCTTAAAATAATTGTGTATGGGCCTAGAAAAGAGGAGGTTTTCCTAAAATTGTGATCATTCTGGAGGATGTAAGGAATTCAGAAACAATGACAGGAGGGAGCCACTGGAAATTGAAGGAGACTCCAACTCAATCACTAGTTGGTGCAAGAAACCCTAGCCCCCTTGGAGGCATTGGAGATCCTATTTTGAATTTTATAATGTAGCTAGGGGTTGTGTTTGTGCCTGGTCTCATGTAAATACATCTTGCCAATAGGCTAGCAGACACCTTTCCCAAAGTGGTAGTCGATCACCAATCGCTTGTTGTTGTGATCGACCCCCTCAAGATCCCTGTTTCTTGCCTTTGTTTTTACCTGATGAAATTGTCTGTAAAAAAAGAAAAAGACGGGAATTGTGAGATCTTCCTCTCAAATCTCATTATTCCCTAGATTACTCTCTGCAAACAAGTGCTGTTCTTGTTAACATGTTGCCAAATGTGCATGCAATTGAACCATGAAAAGATGTCACCTTGTAATGTCTTTAGACTGAATCATGTGAGTGTTGTTTGTTGGTGCATGGGCATTATCCACCAACTTTATTGTTAGCACTTTGTCATATTCTTTTCTACAAGTTCCTTGTACAGTCTTGGTCAAGCCAATGCCTGTCCATCCATCAACTAGTTGATCGAGATCTCCCTTATCCCCAATTCATGATGATGGTTGCAATGCTAGTGGATTTTGGTGGGTTATCCCGTTTTCTGTAGATGCTTGGATTTGCTGTGCTGCTTCCCCAGAAGCTTTGGAGCAAGTTTTGTTTTTCTGATGGTCCTCTTTTTTAAAAAAAAGCTAGAGCTTAAGTAATGAGCTAAAGGCTTTGTTTCAACATAGGCATGGCCAGTATTTTTTTAGTTGGGCCTTACAGGTAACCTCCTTGGAAGAATTGTGGTTTCATGTTTGTCTTGAGAAGTAACTCAGAACTTTACTTGAGGGTATATTTCTTATTCAATGCAGAACCTTCATGGAGATCTCCGAATTCCTTTTTCCAGTCTGCTGGGTGTTACAGATAAATTAGAGGCTCAAGCCTGAGGATTATCAAACTTGGTTTTTCTGAAATCCATAACAGCATCACATTCAAAAGTATTTGACCATATGGTACACCCAGTTGGCAATTTACACCCATTTGGTAGATTTTTTGCCTAATTGTCTTCTTTACCCTTTTTTCCTTGTAATATCCTTTTCTGTATGAACTGCGGTGAGCTGAGTTACTAAATGATCTAAAGGCCTTCAGCTGCTTCTGTTCTGTTTTATGTATTGAAAAAATGAATCTCAATTAACAGTTGTCTGGGAAGTGTTTGTATTGCCTTGTCAGCGTGGATCTGTGCAAGAGTTCTGGGTCCATTTTGTAAGTGGTTTAAGTTGGTACTCCATCCTCCAAGATTTTATCATCCCTTATATTTCATATTTGTTGAAAAAATGAATCTCACTGTTACCAGTTGTCTGGGAAGAGTTTGTATTGCTTTGTCAACATGGATCTGTGCAAGACTTCCGGGTTCATTTCGTAAGCGGTTTAATGTGGTACTACGCCCTCCAAGATTTTATCATCTCTTATATTTCATAATTATCTTATCTTGGCAATCTTTCTTTTATTTTTATGTTTGAATGGTAAGTTTTTTTTATTTCAGGAATTAGTCGATGAACCTAGAAAATAACAGAAAGGCCCTCTCAAAATTTTGACAACTTTGGCTTCTGAATCTGACATAGTATTCATCAATGGTTGCATTGGACCTGCGTACCAGTTATTGCATGCCACAGACATGCATATCAAGTCTGGTCTTCCAGATTTACATTCTCTTGAATTTTGACTGTACTTGTCTTGGAGAAGTTTTTTTTTTTTTTTTTTAAAGATCTCCATGCATGAAATGAATATGAGCAAGATGTAATGATGAACAAAAGTCTAAGTCACTGAGGCTTTCCATGCATGAGATTTTAGCAAAAAAAATAATTTCAATTAGCTCAGATTCGTTTGAACCATGTTGAGTCATAGCATTCCAGTTATTGAAACAGAAATCAAGTTGATGATCTTTCAAGTCATTTGGGCCTTCCATGCCTGAGGCCTTAGCAAAGGACTTCAATTTGCTCAGAATTTCTTGAACCATGTTGTGAGGTATGGAATTCCTATTATTCAACAAAAGTTTACCGTTATAATGAGCTTACATCATTAGGGGTTTCCATGCATGAGATCATAGAAAATAAGAAACTGCAATTTGCTCAAATTTGTTGGAGCTATGATGAGGTATTTCATTCAATTATTGAACTGCAGAATCCTCTATTTTGCAGGAAAAAAAAAAACTCTTTTTACTCCTAATACTTGTCAAAACAAGATATTTGAAACACACATCAGCTTGAAATTTGATGATTTTGCTGCTCTGCTCTCCCCTTCTTATATCTTCAAATCCAAGAGTTTTGGTCGCGTACTTGCATCTCATATTCCTGCACTGGACATCTATTTAACTGTTTCACTGCGGAGCCTGTTTAATGACTGGAGCCTGAAAGTTGAGGCATCTCAGAACTGTGCCAGCTTGATACATCTGTTCTATTTTCTCTTTGAGAGCTGGAAGGGTAACAGGTTCGCCTCCAGGGTAAAAAATCTTTATGTCAAGGAATACTGGAAACTCTTTTGACGAGAAAGTTGACAAGAAAGTAAAGAACCTCGTCTTCTTTATTGAATATGTCATAGCAACCTTTCTGATATGACCTTTCTGTAAACTGAATCCCTGGTTTGATTTGCCTCATTATGGCTTAAACCCCTTATCAGATTTACCTCATTACTCCGATGGGAAAGTTTCCCAAAGTCCCTATTTGTTTCAACGCAACTGCAACTGTGAGATTGAAAAAGCTTTCTAGTACATAATTGCTACTTTGTCAGTACTGTCAACAGTCCCTGTAATCTTCTTTTAACTTATCTTAGTGCAGGTTTTTGCACGCCATCACCCTCCAAAGCTGTCCATCTGTCCATGTTTGCTTCCACTGACCATCCCAAGAAGTTGAAAATCGAAAGAGTTTTGCAATCTCATCATGTCTGGCCATGGCAAGTTGAAGAAAGTGGAAAGATTCCACTCACTAACTGCGCAAAATTCTTCCGAGACCCGTCGCTTTAACTCGACATTACTTGTACCGATTCCATCATCAACATTGTTACTCTGAGTTCACGTTAGGATCTCTTTTCTGAGCGGTGCTAGGTTACAGTTCCGCAGTCCACTCAAATTCGTAAGAACCTGGTCAAGTTTGATGCTCTATTTGACGCCGATTAGACCCTTGAGGCCCCCCTCCCCTGACATTCTGTCTTTGGGGTCACTATGCCCAGCTGGGTCTCGACAAGGATTTTCTTTGGTTGGCTTCCATCCATCTCCCACTAAAAGGCCGAAGCAATTATTTTTTAGCTTCTGGATTGGACACTCCCAACTCAGACTGTTGCGAAGTTCAACACAAACCAACTGTAGCACTAGTGCAGAACAATTTTCCACGGAAGCTTTCACTAGGGATCGAGAAGATAAGCTGAATCAGCCGATGCCAAATAGAAACGTATTTGTTCTTGATTCCGAGTTGTTCCTTCATGGTTCGGAACAGATTTACATTACTTTCAGTGACCTCATCTCTGCTTGCTCAAAGTGCTCAAAGTGAAGAGTCTTTTTCTAGATGCTGTGCGTTGTGGTTGGCAATAATTGCACTCTGTCATGCGATCCTTTAATTAATTGTCTTCAACCTCCGGCAGGCGTTTGTTTATGAACTGAAGAGCCAGACCCACCAACCACAGCACGCTTCCTTCCCCTCTTTTAATCTAATCAACTTCTTTTCAATCTTCCTTAAACATATTTGTGAGTAAACAGTTCCCTCTTCCTCATCATCACAAGAATCCACAATGGATATCATCAAACTGACAAGCTCACCAGCTTAAATTGACTGAGAGTTGGTGAGAATATTTCCTCTCCCGTATCTTCAAAGTCTAAAAGCTCTATCTACCAAAGTTCAACCCACCAATAATTTCTTACCCCAAGATAGATTGATCGATTTGAAATTATTGATAACCATTGTCAATCCTTGGTTAAAACGAAAGAATGAAAATTGGGTTTGCAGTTAAATCTGCTCTTCCTCCATTTCTTCGCTGTTCTCCCAGGTAGGACATTTTCATGAAAAGCTTCTGTTTCCGTCTGGTTAGAAAGCTGCGGAGCTGTGCAGATGAAATGTAAGCAGTTGAGGAAACCTCAAATAAAAAAAAAAAAAAACTCTCCGGCCACTACCAGTCACATGACGACAGGTACCTGGTACCTGCTTTCTAATCTTCTCACCATGGAAGAGAAATCCTTTCGCTGTCTACTCCTTTTTCTATGCATCGTTGGCACCCCTCGGGGGGTTGTGGAGAAGGGTCGAGGGGACATCCGTGCCTGGGGACCCCTCAACAGAGAGGCACTCGTGTCAGTACCACGTGCCACCCTAGCTGCAAAATGTGCTTTTGTTCGGAAAAATGAGAAATAATGGACGTGTCTTCTTCTCTGCCTTTCAAGACGCTTAACCTCATCTTCTTCGACTGAGTAGGTCGAGGTCCCTCTTAAGGACCACTCACCCGTCTCTCCAGTTTCTTTCCTACTACCAGTCTGCCACTCACGTCCTTCAATCAAATCTGCCTGCATCCTTTGTTGATCGTACCCCTTGTACGCTCTGCTCCTGCTTATCTTTGTCTGTTTATATTTCTTCTTCCTCTTCTTTTCCCAACAAAAACTGGTATCAGTCACTTGTCACCCACCCAGAAAAGCTGAATTACTTGATTAACGACCAAGCATCCTTACTTTACAGTTCAAATTATGAAAAGAGAAAAACTATGAAAACAAGTACTCTTAAAAATTAACTTGTTAAACTTTTTCAAATTTCGATGCCCTTGGATACCAAGAAACAGCACAACTGTCACCAAAATTGAAAACTCTTCAGAAATTTATTCCCGGATATGAGTATCTTCTCCTCAGACGACGCTGCTGCTGCTGCCGCCTTTGTCATCTCTGATTTTGTAGCGTTTTTGGCTAAACCTAAGTCACTTCCGAATTTTTTTAAACCCCAAATCTGTTCTTCTCCGACGCACCCCCACTCTTCCCGATTCACCCACCTGGACCTCCGGCTTCCCTGAATGACGACAGCTTCCCAAGTTGCGGATTGAAAAATAAGCCCGATGCATGTGGCTTTCGGTACCCACGTGTGGCACACGACACAAAGTATGCCTCACTTGATGCCCACCAAGGGTAATGCTGCCTCTGCACTCTCCCATCCCATAAATTAAATTGAAATAAAATAATAAAATAATATAAATTAAATTAAAATTAAAATAATACCCCTTAAAGTTTTTTAATGATTTTCTAGTGACTAATCTTTTCGATTAGATACTCACAAAGTTAGGATATGTTACGAATGGGATGTGACATCATGTCATATTGTGTGAAACAACGGTTTCCTCTCTAGACACATGGGGTCATCGTGCATGGTCATTTCAGAAGAACAAACTCGTAGACACAAAGGCCAAACAAAAAATACATTGAGGTTTAGCTTCATTGGGTCCTCTTAATGTCTAAGAAGCGGAGATGGTAGGGTTTGCTATCTTTTGAAGCTCCATAGCATGAAAACAAACCATGGGGGAGAGTGAATGTTGCTTCAATGTCTCAAAAAAGGGTGACACTGTGATCTCCAAACTGTGCCACCACTAGGATTTGATTGCCCAAGATAACATTTTCTGGTGTTATTATCAAATGGAATTTTGGAAGGAATCCAAGTTGCTATTGCTTAATGTTTCGGTTTTTGGAACCTCAGCTCGTCCTCTTCTCTGATGCTTTAATCATTGCACAATCTTAAAGGGGGATGGTTCCCTCTTTCTAGAATTAGAATTCCTAGAATTCAGTTACACGCCAACTAATAGCAAACTTAAAGTGAAAGGGAAAAAGGAAAAATAATCTTACTATAAGAGAAAACTACCAACGGCTGGGATTACTCCTCGAGGCCATCTGAGCCCACTCTTGTGGCCCTTGCCTCTGAAGCGGATCCTTTATTCCTCGGCGCTCTGAAGCCTGAGCGCGTACGAATTCGTGCTGAACGCGTGAATGCTACTTGAAGAGCTCTGCGCTCGCAGTCACGTGCGTCTAGCCCGACGCTTCAAATCACAGCATTTGACGGCTCGTACAAGTGGGACCCAGAAGGCCCACGGGAAGCGGAAATAGAAACCGCTGCAGCTGAACTGAACCAAGTCAGACAACGAGTTAATGCACTCGGTGTCTGAGTTTTGACTGAATTAAACTGCTAACCACCTTACCGTAACGTTTTAATATTTTTCATTATCTCGCGATAAAAAAATAATAAAGAAAAGTGTAGCCTGTCGACTCGTAAGTTATGATGACTACTGTATCCAACAACTCGATGGGCGACCCACAACTGCAAGTCAATTGCCAGTTGCCATCCAATTGGAAATCATAGCTTCAACCCGGCCAACTCAGTAATCATATCATCTCATCTCGTAGGCTTCTCGTTAATATCGATCGATATATGAGAATTTGGAAAGATTGACACGTAACGTCTGGTAAATATATCTGAGATGATAAAAATTTCTTTGATACGCGGAAGAGGAGAGAGTTTTGGGTGTCGCCGGGAAGTGGCCGGTCTTCGTATTTTAGATTTATATTATTTTATCCATCCATGAACCATCTGTCTATCTTTTCATCATCATCACATCAACTCAATATATGCGGCTTATTTAATGGCTGAACGGGGAGAAAAGCGGAAGGGGGAAGGTGCCGGCTTCGAATCTTCTCTTGTATGGTTATGTAAAACGGTTCTGTCAACTGCTTCCCCTCCCGTTCCTGCCCCTTCGACCGCCGGTGTGTATTATTAAGTCGTTTGTGTCTCGGAGCTACCTTTCTTGATGAGGTCACAATCGGGTCTATTCTAGCCTCGTCTCGCTCGAGCTCTGGTGTTAGAGAGATCTTTGTTTGTCTTTCTCTGTCTCGCGAGCTGTGATTCGATCGCGGTGCAGCTGCCAATGCAGGAGGTGCGGTTGGACGCCCGAATGCGGAATAGGGGACGTTTTGGAGGTGTGTCGGATTTGTATTCGTAATGCCCATCCGGGAGATGCATCCACTGTGTTGCATTTCACTGGAGAGTCCGGCAATAGGCGACAGGTCGCCGCTGAATTCTGCGGTGAGGGTGGAGTATGGGATGGATCTGGCGCCGGTGACGTCCGGATCTGACTGCCGGGTTGCCGGAACGGATGGGAGATCTAATGTCAGTGTCGCGGGGGTTCTCTTCAAGTGGACGAACTACGGCAAGGGATGGAGATCGCGGTGGTTTTTGCTGAGGAATGGCATTCTTTCCTACTCCAAGACTCGCCGATCGGACAGCCTCGCCTCGACCGAGGAGGTTCGGATGATCGGGAATGCATCACGCCTCGACCGCTGCGGGAGCAAGTGGAAGCAACAGAAAACGGTCGGTGTCGTCCACCTCAAGGTACGGATATACAGTGCTGTTTCAACCTACGGATACATTTCCTTTTCCTCTTCTCAACCTGGCAATTTGCACCTTCCTCGCGTCCTACCCCCTTCCCCACCCCTTTGACGCTGCCGGGGCGTTCATGATTTTCTTTCTACTGTAACACGGGAATTCTGTGTTTTTACGCTTGATCTCTTTCCAACTTCCCCGGCAGCAGCTGGAAAAAAAAAAGTTTGGTTAAGGCGTGTCGGTCTGAGGCTCCGAGCTCGTTGCGTTCTACTCGTCGTTCTTGACGAAAAGCTGTGTGTTTTGGCCGGTAGAAACAGGCTTCCTCTTTTGGATGCCCTTCTCAGTTCCTCTGATGCAAACGCTTAAAATTCTTAACCTCTGTTATCTTTTTTGCTCTTAATTTGGTTATTTCACCTTTATATCCATGACCCTTTTACAGTTTCACTCGGAGAGACTCTGGAAGTGGGTCACATCAAAAAGCTTTTACTAGGTGACAATAAATTCATAGGCTGTGTGGGTCACATCATATATTCCACGCTTCTAAGATATCCTTTCTTCATTGTTCTCCGTTTCTTGACCTCCTCGTTTCCCTCACTTGCTGGCTGGGTGCTTGTTTTCTGTCTTTCGAACTGGGGGTTTGGAGATTTGGGACCGGTTCTCTCTCTCTCTCACCCTCTATCCGTCCCGCTTGAAACGGTGAGAGACAGTGCGTCTTTTACTTTTTCCATTTACTTGGCTTTTTGTTTCTTGCTCAAAAAGCAAATAGAGTGCGATCCGTTGAAGGAAGGAAGGGTCACTTTCCCGCATCAATGGCCCGTATGCTTTCCCGTCTTCTTCCCGCGTTAATTTGTCCTGTATAGATAGGGTTTCAGACGTTTGTCAAGGTTTTACCTGGTCTGACCGAAATATTCGGTTGGCATGTGGAGGAGAACATTTTTGGCATTTGTTTAAGAAAAATATAAGAAAAACCAATATCTGGACGGTGTTTTCGGGATCTGAACTTCTATTGCATTTTTTCGATTTTTTTTTTGTTTGCAAAATGTTCATGGGGGTAGAGGTTCTCCGAAGAGTCATTGCGATCGTCTTTTCGAGGGACTTCTCCTTCTTCGGGCTTTACAGGTTTGGTGTTTTTGGGCTTAGCTCCAACTCCCATAAACAGTGTGGACATGTAAGTACATACTTCCACCAACAATTGTGGTTGCGTGTCATTGAACTTTGCGCTTGATGCGTCTAGAATCTGGAGCCATCCTCTTTCTCGATAATATTTTTCTTACGTAAAAAGGAATGTTATTTTGCGGCGTTAAACACTTTTCATATATTTAAATTCAGCAGCTAAATTGTCTTTGTGGCTTTGGCATCCTAATTGGTGATATTTCAATCCTTCTGGTTCCTCGTGGTCATTTTTTTTCTTCTATTTGTAGGTAATTTATTCTTCATACATCTGTACCCTTCTGGTCTTAAAACTCATGATTTGGTGTGCGGATGGTATCATTAGTTCTTTCTAAACATATAGCTTCTGAATGGAGTAGATAGAAGCAAGCTTTTAGCAGATGAAAAGTGTAATTAAATTTAAATTTCTATTACATTTTATTATGGTCCATTAAGCTTAGTGACATTATTCATTTTGTTAAATGTGTGACATTCATGTTCAATGGGGTCTGTTTCTCATTTTTGTTTTCTGATTTATACATGGTTCTCTGCACTGATTACTAATTTTCTTGTTCCCGTCTCTCCCTAGGTTTCAACATTTCGTGTGAGCAAGTCTGATGACAAACGATTTTATATTTTTACTGGCACGAAAACTCTTCATCTACGAACTGATTCAAGAAATGATCGCGTGGCTTGGATAGAGGCGTTGGTATTAACAAGAACTTTGTTTCCTAAGAGGCCAGTGAATGACAGTGTGTTGCTTATGCAAAATTGTATATCAATATCAACAGAGAAGCTTAGAGATCGTTTACTTGAAGAGGGACTTGGTGAGGCACTTATCAAAGACTGCGAGCAAATCATGCTATCAGAATTTTCTGAATTAAAAGGACAATTGAAACTTCTCTATGAAGAAAGATTGAGTTTGATCGACACATTGAGGCAGTTGGAGGTATTTTTCTTGGTAACATGTATTGCTCATTAGTTTCTGGTGGTAGACTCACACCTGAACCTACTATGTGAGGTTTAGGGGAGGAATCCTTGATTCCATGCTACATGTGCAGTCTTCTGAAAATTATTGTGCTTAATATGTTTCTCTGACTTTTCCATTTTTTGGACTTTGAGTTACTTTCTCAACATTGAGAAACTATCGATTTTGCTTATGCAGGCAACCAGTGTTGAGGCCGAAGCTACTGAGATTCATGAGGGCCAATTCCAGTTGATGAAGCGTGAAATATCTAGCCCTGGTCATGGGAAATATAGTGGTATATAACAGGCTTTGGTGTTTTGTTAACTTATTTTTCATGCAGGATGACCAACTTCTGCAATTTTATTTTATTTATTTTTAAAAGAGTGCTCTGTGTTATTGATATTTCAAAGTTAGATTTTTTTTCCTTGCAACTGCATTTGTGGATGTTTATCATATCAGCTATTCGAAGCCTAATAAATATGAAAAACAAATGTGCACTTGACAAAACCCATAAGAACATCTAATTCCATTTTCTTGTGAAAGCACAGTTTCCTGCCCTTGCACCAATCAGGAAATTTTCTTACCAGGGCTAAGTATGACACACTTGTTCATAACTCGACTTGAGACCTGTCCAATGAATTGCAGTGGCATTTTACATTGTGCTATTTACTCTTCCTGACATTGGTAATATATCTACCTACATGGTTCATATTGTTATCTATTAGCATGCTTTTTTTAACACACTGTATAGATTTTGCACAGGTTACTCATAGTGTTAGGCTGCTTTTAGTTGTCAGTTTGCCTGCATTCTATCTTGCCCAAACCTAAGAAGCCCAAATTTTTTTGCCCTTACATTAGTGGTAAGACTGTTTCCTAACTGGTTTGAACAACTTTGCTTTCAGTTAAAAATGATAATAAACGTCAGGCATTCCTATTATAGAAATAAAAATGGATGAGTGGAGATAGGAGCCAGGATAGAAGCTCAAAGAAATCAGCCACTTATCTGTTTTATGCTGATAACATCTTGAAGACTTCAGCTAACTGAGAAAATCTCTTTGTTTTAATCAAGAATCATCATTATAAGATTCTGTCGGTGAAAACTTCCAGTATGTTTTTAGGCATGTTAGAATGGGAGTAAAACAGAAGATAGTCTGCTGGAGTATTGACAAAAATGATCACCTCTGTCCAATGGACATTTCTATTGCCAGCGGCATTTAAAATATTGTATCACTATACTTGTCTAGTGAGATAGTTGATGAAAACGCTAATCTATAAGAAGAATGATGTATTTGACGGTCAGGTTAAACTAGTAAACTTTCCTAAATTAAGCTAGTGTATTTTTTGGCTCCTTTTATAATAGCATTAAGTTCTCGTTTGGTGAAATAATTTTTTATAATATTTATTTGACCTCTACAAGCTGAAATTTTTGGTTTCAGTAACAACAGGCATGCATCTTTCTATCTTTCATGGAACTTTTTTAAAGTCTGTATTAATCAATTTGTGTATTTATGTGTTGCTTGTTGTGATCACTTCTACATCTTTTGATAGCTTTCACTAGTTAAACCCATTGCATTGTGACTGACAGTTGGATACCTATCTCATTTTGGAGCATGCTATTATCAAGTGTTCCTAATCCCTTTTTCTCTTACGATTGTAGAATGCAGCACAACTGAGTCATCTGATGATATTGAAAAGCAAGAGCTTGAAGTGTTATCTGATGAAGATGAGACCTCCTTTTTTGATACAAAAGAGTACTTCAGTGAATCTAAAAAAAACAATGGGATAGTCACAAATGGTGGGGATATGAATTTTCAACCTCAGAATCTCTTTGATAAGGTAGAAAAGATGCATGTTAGAACAGAAGTACATGATTGTAAATATTCACACATTGAAAGGCGGAAGAAGCTGCCAGAGCCTATTGAGAAGGAGAAAGGCGTTAGCTTATGGTCAATGATTAAAGATAATGTTGGTAAAGATCTGACTCGAGTATGCCTTCCTGTTTACTTCAATGAACCAATATCATCCCTTCAGAAATGTTTTGAAGATATGGAATATTCTTATCTCCTGGATCGAGCATATGAATATGGAAAAACGGTGAGATTCTCATTTCATGTTGCAAATAGCTTGTTTTGTCTCTATTTGAAATTAGATCCTTGTTGTATGCTTTCTTTGTGCATTTAATGTTATCTGTCTTTTCGAGAGATCTGCTGATTTGGAAAGAGTTCTTTAAGCTTTGGAGTGATATTTCCAGACCCAGACCTGACCTGCTGGTGGACGAATAATGTCCTATTCATATTTACTATAGCATCTTAGTTGAGTAACCAGTTTAACTGGGTTGAACTGAACCAGGCCTCTTTTCTGGGCTGATGGCTGGTCCAGTTCTAGCTACATTGATATGAATTTCTTACTTTACTCCCGTGTTCTTTATTACAGGACTTTTTTGTTTTGGATTAAATAGTGTCTAAAAGGAGTTTCAGTGACTTTAAGGAGCCCTAATCTATTTTTAGTTGAATATTTCAGCAACTCAAAATGCAGTTACGGGTTTGTTTCTAAAAAAACATTCTGTTGGAGGATGCTGTAAAAAGTCCTCTTGTGGCCAGCTCAAGAGATGTTATTTGGCTTAAAGTTGATTAAAGCTTTGAATTTTTTATTTTCTTCGTTGCCAGTTATCTTGTACATGATTTTACAAACCCTTTCTAGAGTCAAGTTATATGTCTGGTGTAAACAAATTTGTAGTTTGTTCGCAATGGTTCCAAGTGCAAACTTAGCTTTGTTCTTCCTATTGCTACATCACTCTTGCTTGTGCTTCTCTTTTTTAATTAAATCAATAGGTTTTTTGCATCAAAGTATTATTGCTTTGATAAAAAAGAATAAACTACTGTAAGTTTATAATTTATTAATAATTTAGTCTCTGACAATAAATAAGACAGAAGTGTAACTTTAACTCAGACAAGCATGTTTGGTCCTTGCTGACCCAATAAATTATTGAATGTCCTTTTTTCTGTTTGTTTGAATAGACAATACAGTCTTCTTTTTGACATCTGAAATACAGTATCTTTAACTTGAATTGTAAATTTATGGATGCAGGGGAACACTCTCATGAGAATTTTGAATGTGGCTGCATTTGCAGTCTCTGGATATGCCTCCTCAGAAGGCCGACATTGCAAACCCTTCAATCCTTTACTTGGTGAAACTTATGAAGCTGAATTTCCTGAAATGGGGATTCGCTTTTTTTCTGAGAAGGTCAGTATGAAAGCATTTATTTTGTGTGGCTATTTTTTTCCTTTTTTTCAATTGGTGTTCCAAGTGGCTTTTAAATGCTTTCTTGCCATCAAAGCATTGTTTTGAATGGCTTTAAATGGTTAAAGGAACTAGATTCTCTCATTCGATTCATTTTAAGGTTAGTGTCAAACAGAGTAAAGAGTAACCAAAGCAAGGATTCAAAAAATGATTTTTTCCTATGATTTATTCTTCTCCTAACTGAGGCTATTTAACATACATTACATCCTAAAGTTAGATCTAATTTTAGATCCTAAAATCAGGAAAAGAATCACGGAAACAAATCGTTTCCTACAATCACGCTACAAATTTACAGACAGCTCATTACAACTTTGCACACAGTTAGCCATGTTTATTTTATTTCTTGCCTGAACTGGCAGGAGAGAGATGAGATGTTGATGATAACATTATTAGCTATGTTATTACTGATAACTTATCCTGTAAATCCTGGTGATCATTCTTGGGCATGTTTGTGAAACCTTGCTTCTTGACTGTTGTAATGGCCAAGCGTCAGATTGGGTTTCTGTTTATGAATATGTGGTAGTCGTTATTTCTTGTATCTTAAAATGAGTTCATCTGTCTTCTCATTTAATATAGGTTAGCCACCATCCAATGCTCATTGCCTGTCATTGTGAAGGCAGAGGATGGAAATTTTGGGGGGAAAGTAATATTAAATCCAAATTCTGGGGGCGTTCCATTCAGCTTGACCCTGTTGGCATTTTAACTCTTGAGTTTGATGATGGAGAAATCTTCCAGTGGAGTAAGGTATGTTGTATCTCCAGGTTTTGGTGGTCTTTAACACAACTATATGACTATCTTCTTGTCATTTTTGCAAAAGATTTGAGCATGTTCACTCGAAATATCAGGTTACAACAACTATATACAATGTCATACTTGGGAAGATATACTGTGAACACCATGGCACTATGCATATACGGGGTAACCATCAGTACTCTTGCAAGCTGAAGTTTAAAGAACAAACCCTCCTTGACCGCAATCCACACCAGGTAACTGATATTAAATATGGCATATTCACCTTCAGGACACCATTCCTGGGAAGTCCTTTTTATTTTTTTCTTTATGCCATGGTTTACAACATTTATGGAACAGTTTTTATTTTGTGCTAGAAGTGAAAAAAGTACCTGATGCTGGGTTATGTCATCCTTTTTCTTTTTTGGTGGATTAATCAAGTGATTTGTGAGAGGCATGTATTAGGTGGTTATTGTTGTGCTTAAAACATGGTGAACTCGATTTGCATACCCATAACTTTAATTATGATCAACCTAGTGAACCAAGTTATGGTGGCAAGCAGGTACAAGGTTTTGTTGAAGACACAATGGGAAATAAAGTTGCAACCTTGATAGGAAAGTGGGATGACAGCATGTATTATATAAATGGTGATGGGAGCGGCAGGCCCAAGTTCTCTGACCCATCATCAGATGCTGAATTGTTGTGGAAAAGGAGTAAACCTCCTGCTAATCTCACACGCTACAACTTAACATCATTTGCTATAACGCTTAATGAGCTAAACTCAAGACTGAAGGTAGAGGCGATGGATTAAATCTGTTCCCCTTGAAGTTTACTTTCTTTTTTTCTTATTTATCTTCAATTTTCTGTTCTAGCCTCTGATCACAAGTGTTTGATCACGGATTAAGGACAAACTTCCACCGACAGATTCAAGACTTAGGCCTGATCAGCGTCATCTGGAGAATGGGGAGTTCGAAAAAGCAGATGCAGAGAAGCAACGATTGGAGAGAAGACAACGGATGGTCTCTCTCTCTCTCTCTCTCTCTCTCTCTCTTGTACATACACATGACTATTCTGGATGTTTGTAAGAAAAAGACATGGTAGTGAAATCCGGAATAATTTTTTTTGCAGTCAAGGAAACTACAGGAGAGTGGGTGGAGGCCAAGATGGTTCCAAAAAGACGGGGAAGATGGACCTTACAGTTATGTGGGTGGATACTGGGAAGCTAGAGAACAGAAGAAATGGGATGGTTGTCCACATATCTTCCACGATTTTCAGGGTGATTCTAGTCATGCTGAGCAATAGATCAGTAAATATTGCAGGTGAAAACACCCCAATTCGTTTGTTATCTTTCATTTCTCTTTCAAGGAAAGGTATTTTGGTATCTCTGTGTGCATATCGTCTAATAAAATGTGTTTTGCCATATGTAGACGATTTGTTGCAATTCTATTGATAGCCAGGTCTTTCCCTGGTTGCTTTAACCAATCATTCTTTAGTTTTGATAGCTTTACATAAACATATTTAATACCTCAGCCAAGCTGTCACAATGTTGTAGGGCTTTGCTTCATGAGAATCTGATAAATCCTTATGTAATTGATTGAATAATTTGTCTTGACATTGCTCCATTGAGTCTTGGGAGACATATGTAGTCTTGATCCCAGCTCTTCAGTGACTGTCTATACATCTTCAGTATTTTCTTTCATTGGCGTTAATGCTAGCAGACCAACATTTTTTCATGGCCTTGTTCTGACTGCTTCCGTGAATTGCAAATTCATGATGAATATAATACTGATTTTCATTATGCTCTTGCTGAAGCAATATGAAAATTTGCTTTCATTTTTTCCTATATTGTTCTGTAACAGTGTCAATTCATGACGTACAAGTAGTTAATCTCCCTTTTTTCTCTTGGTGAAGCAAAGTATGTGTCTATTTTTCATTGTTCTAATCACGCACACTTATATGACTTGTTCGCTACCCAAATGCCTTTCTGTGACTGAATTAACGATGCCTGGTCCTCTTAGTCGAATATTATGCCCATTTGGGAGTTCTTATAAGGAGTGATGAAAATGCTCCCTCATTAATATCTTCTTCTTCTTCTTCATGTAGCCAAATTTCTCTCAAACTAGCCAGTTGCTTAAAACTTGTCTATTTACTAGTTTTATGAGAGATTTTCTAAATTGAGATCTTTGGCTTCAGTCCAGAGAAGCATTTTGAAAACGTTACCTAAATAAGTAAACAGACCCAAAAGCCCTATATCGTGCAAAAAAGCTGAAGTGTGGCCAGCAGAGTTCGGTTAAGAGCGACTGCAATAGCTCGTGCCACACGGTTCACTGCACGGCTTGGAACGGGCGTGCCACATATAACTGTGGGCGCGGTCTACACTCTGTCAAACCAAACTAGCCGTTCACACCACCTTGTTGCCCCCGCTCGGATTACAAATTCGCGCAACTGAACTCGGCGAGAAAGTTAAGTCGGTCCGTATTATTTAAAGCGGTAAATACTTTTAAATTTTGACCATGTGGGACTAAACTCGTGGCCGATACTTGACGATTGTAACTAGTAAGAATAATAAAGGAAATCCTCTCTTATAAACCGTCACGTAACGTGTAACATTAGATACATCTAAATAAGAAGAAAAATCAAATTTTGGGCAATCCCAAAATTGTAATTTTAATATATCTCCGTTTTCCTAAGTTGGATGAGATGCATTTCAACGGCTATATCCTAAACCAACGTGGACGCCATAAAAGCACACTTTTAGGTAGCCGATAAGTTTGGTCGAGGCGAAATTTTATTGGTGGGCCCAGATATCTACCTTCCGAATTTCTACGCGCATTAACCCTCTGCCGACCTTTAAATTACCGACATACCCTCATCTGCTAAATTAATTAATGCACAAATTTTTAGTTAGCCTTAAACACATTTATACCCAAGGCTAATCGAATCAATTCTTTTGTGTAAAAAAAAAAAAAAAAAAAAAAAGTCTCTGCCCTAGAGAGAGAGAGAGAGTGAGAGAGGTTCACCGTCTTCCTCTCGATCGCGGCGATCATCTCGTAGATCTCTGCTACCGTGAAAGCTTCACGACTCTGAAGGGAGATAATATATAATACAGAGAGATAAATAGAGAGAACAACGAGAAAAACAGCAGTGCCGAACAAAACAGAGATTGGGAATCAATTCTCATTTTTTCGCCTTTTCCTGTCGCGTCTTTTCTCCGGATCTTTTCCAAGTAGCGTTGATCCGTCTCTGGTTTTTTCTTCCAGTCAAAACAAGAGAATAAAAGCTGGTGTTTGTTCGCGTGAGGTTCGGGATTTTAGGAATGAGTTGCGGAGATCTGCTTGGTATCCATCCTACGGAACTCAAGTTTCCGTGTGAGTACTCTAGTTTCTCCCTGTTGTTTTCATTTCTTTTTATCTGTTCGGTTGATGCATTTTATTCGGTGCTTTCCTGTGTATGTTGTGAAATCTACGTCATGCATGTGAAATAGTTTGTTATCCTGCGGCGATTTGATTGCCCTAACGTTCTCCCGCAGGATAGATTTTAGCTTGGAAGTTGAGTCTACGTTTTTGGTGTTTGGTTGTTGCAGAGCATTTTTATTTGCTTATTTCTTCAAATATTCTGTTTTGCGATTCATTTTTGTGGTTAAATTGATTTTCTGTTGAAATCTCTGCCTTGTGTTTGGAGAAGTCGAATTGAAGAAACAGAGCTCATGTAGTCTGCATTTGACCAACAAGACCGATCAATATGTGGCCTTTAAGGTAATTCCGTTGTCTCTGTTGCAGGAGGAATTTAATTCCTGGGAGACGAGTGTACTTAATGTTACCTTTTCTTTTTCCTCATCTTGCAGGTTAAAACTACCAATCCAAAGAAATACTGTGTTCGTCCTAACACAGGAATCGTTTTGCCTGGCACGACATGTGATGTTACAGGTGAACATTTTTTTGTTAGTTGGTAGTAATGGCTTGTAATCTTATCCCGCTGTTTTTGAAAATGTCAAGTTATTATTTTTACTTTTGTCTGGTGCGAGTTTATTTGTCGCAAGTTTTGATTTTTTGTCCCCAACGTTTTCTCATTGTTAGTTACAATGCAAGCGCAAAAGGAAGCTCCGTCGGACATGCAATGCAAGGATAAGTTTCTCCTCCAGAGTGTCACAGTAAATATTGGTGCAACTACCAAGGACATAACTCCAGACATGGTGGGAGCAAATTCATCTTGACATTTTTAATAACAGTCTTCTGGTTCCTGATAATTAGGCTGAAATGATGAAATTTATTTCCAGTTCAATAAAGATGGTGGAAAGGTTGTTGAGGAGTTTAAATTGAGGGTGATCTACATCCCTGCTAATCCTCCTTCGCCGGTGCCTGAAGATTCAGAAGAAGGATTATCTCCTAGAGCTTCCATGCAAGATTGTGGTCATAATAATGGATCAATGTTTGATACTGTAAGTGCTTTTCAAGATCAAAATCTCACAACTCATGCTGCTTTATGATAGATTATTTTCTTTATTTTGTATTTGTTATCGAAGAGTATTTATTTCAGGTAACCAAATCGCTTGATGAACCCAAAGACAGATCTTCAGAGGTAACTCTTATTTTATTTTGGGTATTTATTTCATAGGAGAAAGAATAGAAGTGCTTGAGTACAACTCATAGTCCCTGAAGCAGTCCTTGCAAAATCCCCCATGGACATGGAAAAAATATTTTGAGTCAATATCCAGCAACTGAGTTGAATTCTTTATCTTTTGTATCTCATCCAGTTTCTCTTACTTCAAAATCATAGTTTGAGGCCTTTCATTACACTAGGCATGATGGATATGTCTTTTATGAGTATCAAAATGAGGAACAGATATCATATCCAGAACATCAAATTTACCTGTCTCCAATTTGAGGTTCAGATCGAGTCACTATATATAATTGATGTCCATTGTCTTAATATCAGTTTTGATGCAAAAAATGTTGAAATAGAGAAATTTATTGCCATGGTTGAGGTAATCTTTGTGTGTTCAGCTTACTCTCAATAAGGGCTTACAACACAAAAAAGACAAAAATAAGTTAAAGAAGTTGATAAGGTAAAAAAGTTGCTAAGAATTTTCCAAATGCATAAATACCCATGTCATTAATTAGACTTCAGTTGACTATATGTAGCTTGGTCTTCCTATGGGGCTGCACGCAAATCTACCTGAGTAGCTTGGTCTTCTTCCTTAGGCGGCAGCAAGTAGATCTATCCAATGATTTTAGTATCTCATGAAAGAGGAGAAACTTCTGCTCTGGATTTAAAGTTGATTTAAACTTTTTAATATTTTATTTAAGAGAAAAATCAGCATACTGATTTTTGAGGAATACTATTTGTCTTTTACTTATCCATGTCTCACTATCTAGTTTAGCAGTACATGTTACGACCTGCAGTAGTGTAGCACCATGTAGAAAGAAATATGATGTCTTGGCTGAGTTGTTTCTGTGCTTTCATGTTAGTAGTTTTTGTTGAACTATATGCATTCATTCTCTGAGATTTGTATTTCATTTCTCCAACACTTGGTGGCTGCGGCCAGTAGGGTTACCTTGACACTTTAATTTTATGTTAAACTTTAATGAGGCAGCAGTAAATTGAAGATATGATGAAAGGATATGCAATATAGTAAAATAAGTTGACTTAAATATTTAAAGAACTGCATGGAAAGTGGTAAAGACAAATGTTCTTACAATAGGGTTGATGAGCAGTCTAAGATACCATAAGACTAGCTATATGTTACTATCTAAGTTTACTTCTGGGCCGTTTGAGGCAATCAATCAAATGTTTGCAGTGCAGATTTCTGTTTCACATATGCTGGTCAAGAGGCCTCGTTCATTGAGAATTGTTTAGCTTTTTCCTCTTAGTTGGTCTCCTTGAAAGTGTGTCTGATTGTTGAACTAGTATAATTTTTCCACATAAATATCTGCTCTTGGTTCTAAAAATGCTTTAAGGGAAAAGAAAGACAGGTTTTTTAAGATGGCGTAACCTTTTATGGTTGCACTTCACCTGGTGAGTAAAGCCTAGGAGGATCTTTCTTTTCAATTAGTTTGTCCATTAGAAATTCAGAGGTTCTCGCTAAGGTTGGTGTTCGGCCATATTTTTTCTCTGTCCATGTGTTTATTAGCTTAAGATTGGTGCTTATTTTCCTAGAAAAACCTTCAGGTTGGTACTTGTGCCTAGCCTGATTTGTTTATTTTATTTTGAATGTTGAATCCCATACCCTGGTGTGACTCAAACCCTATACCTTAGTCTAGAAAATTCCCGATATGGCAATCGAGCCAAAGACCCTATCCATTTGACCTTTGGGGGGGGGGGGGTAGTCAACTTGAAGTTCATGTGATTACGTGCTTCATTCACTTGAACCCGTTAGTGGTGCACCTCCGCCGGCTTCAAGTGAATGAAGCTTATAATTCAGTTGCCGTCGCCCAAGGCTTAAGTGGCTGAATCTGGATTCCGCCCATCCTGATTCATCCGGTTGAAGCCGTCAGGTCGCTGCCTCTCGCGACCAGACCTCCCTTGGTCTTTGCTCTCTATTCTTGCTCTCTCTTCTCCCTCTCGCTCGTTGCTCTACCTTCTCCCTCTCGCACTTCCTACCGCGAAAAAGGAAAAAAAAGCGTTGAGGCCACCTAGCGCTCTATGCCTATACTCCTCCACGCCTCTATCACTGTGTTGTTCTGTGCCGAGCTTCATATTTTGTCCTTCACGGAAATTAACAGTAACACACTAACACTCACAGTGCATGGAGGGAGGGCTTCGATCTTTAGCATCTCTTGCACATCCACATTTACATAGAGAAGCAGAAATCAAGAAATCTGAAATTGAGCTTGTTCAAATAGACTAGGGTTTGGCAGAGTTCTGCATCTGCCATTGATGGTGGCCTTGGAGGCGATAGCATGATGGGTAATGCAGACGAAGACGAGCCCAAGAAGAAGAAGTGCCATTTCAACTCAATTTCATCTGCCATGGGCTAAGAGCTCCATGTCTTCTCCGGAGAATAAAACTGTAGGCTCACTTGTTTTTTTGTTAGTTTTTAATTTGTGATTTATGAACCGTTCCAGATTTAGGAAGAGCAACGATTGTGGTGAATTTCTTAGTTCAGCGTAGTTCATTCATTTGATATTAGTACACCTGTACATCTATCTGTACTCGATGTCTTCTAATGAGGTGGTTGAAGCTTTTACATGGTTATTAATTTTAAACTGGAAACTGGTGGCAATTGGCCATTCGAGCTAATCATTTCTGGATATGGCTGCACTCGAGAAACCATTTTAAGCTCTACTCTCTCTGTTAATCAAATAATTTAAAGGGATGTAGAATGTGCTTCGTTTACATCTTTCAAAATATAAATTCTCCTCCTTTGGATGGAGTTTGTAATCTTATACATATTGGCTGACTTCTGGAATGTGAAAATTGACTCGAGTGTGTGAAAAACTTGGAGAGATTTGTAGAGGTTAATCAAGCATTTTCTATCTTATATTCTGCAAGGGAATGTCAATATATTTTTTCGTGATAAGGAAGCAAGCGTGCTTCCATTTACAGGAGACAGCACAGACAAGGGTTTGTGGTTTCTTGTATGCTCCTATAGGATTTTTCTGGAAGCATGCTCTTCTATATGATATGGGAACAATATACTGATATCATTTATTCCTTGAGATAAGAGAGGTTGATACCTGTACCACTTCTCTGATTGATTGCAAAACTGACGAGGGTGGGAGAATTAGGGATAAATAAAAAGCTGTCCGTGTATATGAACGTGTATAGTGACTATGTTTGTTTTGGTTAATTATCTATTTAGGTATATGTTTTATTTAAGTATATTATAAAAAGTTACTCATTCTCTTTTTTACATCATATTTTTCATTTTGGGGTTCTAACACCGGAAACTGTTTTCCAGTGCACTTGAGATCAACACACTAACACCCAACTTTCACTCGAAGTTGAACCAAATCCGTACTAACCCCCCCCCCCCCCCCCCCCCCCCCCCCCTCCTTTATTGAGGAGATGGTTGCCCAGTTTTCTTATAGAAGGAATTATCCAACTCTACTCATTTAGTGTCTGCTCAACCTGGATGTTTGTTGTCTGCGGATTGGTCGGAAGTGCAGCCGACCATGTTTCAGGATACCTAGCATCATGCATACATACACACAGTCATATTCTTGATCAGCTTTAACCAGGAAATTTAATGAGAAGATTAGAAAGGAGAAGATAGGAAAAGAAAACTACTGCCTTGTCAGCATGCGTGTTGTGGTTATCATTGCCAGTGGACTTGTCACAAATAGTTAATATCCTCTGTGTTAAAAATAGTTAACATTTCTATGTTTACTATTCAGGCTCTCTCCTTGATTTCCAAGTTAACTGAGGAGAAAACATCTGCCATACAACAAAGTCAGAAGCTTCGAAATGAGCTGGTATGGCTCAAATCTTCCCTTTTTTTTCTGTATTGCTTTAGGTTATAGATATTTCTATATATTTGCATGTCAACACTTTGTGCAGAGCATGCAAGCAACATTTAAAAGGTCGATAGATAACTTGTGGATATATATATATATTTAAAATTTTTCAGTCTTTTCAACAGGAACATTGATATAAGTCTAACAATTGGTTTCACCACATTGGCTTTCGATGACCTGATTTAAAATTTTCTGCCGTCTTATTTTCTAACTAATACTGCTCTATTCTTTTACCCTGAAAATTTTCCCTAAAACTTCTTGAAAAAACTAACAATCTTTAACCCTTCTAACGTTTTTAATGGGACCAGTTTAGTTGTGTCTTATGTGTTAACCTGGAATTACATTTTCTGAACTCATAATTAAATTACATTGGCTCAAAGTTTGAAATAATCCAATCTAACCTGAAAACTATGATTGAGTTAATTTTTATAGCTCAAAAATCACATCGATAGGAGAAGTTCCAGAGTTGTCTAAGACAGCTTAGTACCGTTCTGAATGTCCATTCTAATGCCTAGCATTGAGAGAAAAATGAAGGCCTAAAATTCAATTTTAAATTGGATACTTGATTTTAGTGTCAATTGCAAAGCAGGATTGTGCTCGACAAAATAATTATTATAAAAAAATGCTTAAAATATTGTTTTGTGAAATTAGTTCTCCTTATAATTCCTTCAAGACATGATGGTTGCACTGATTAATATGATATGAAGAGGTGGTCATTATCTTGATAGGATTGCAATAATATAGAGAAGGCTAACATGCTGTTGAAGGAAATTAGCTGTTATAGTATGTTTGAATACCTACACAAACATTAAAAGGCTTACCACCTTTATCCCTCTGCATAATCATTTTTATGTTTCAAAGTGATAGGTGCCGTTCTTCTTTATGCTGCAATGCAAAGGGTGTCTATGACCTAGTGGCTTTCTCTTCTAAAATACCTGCTATGCCGTGCACTTGCTATTGCACTCCTTTCTGATTCTGTATATACTAATTTTTTGCCTACTGTGTTGTTAGCTTTTGGCTAGATCTTAATGGTGGATTACCCGACTCATGTTATTGTTGAATATTAACAGGAGCTGCTTAGAAAGGAAGTCAGCAGAAGCCGTGCTAGCGGTTTCTCAGTCATGTTTGTGGTGTTAGTTGGTCTTCTTGGACTTGTGCTTGGATATTTCATTCAAAAAATGTAAAAATGGAAGTGGAGGGAGGATGGCCTGCACGCAAAAATGGGTCTGCCATTCTGATATTCTCTTCGTCTTGTCCAGGAGTAAATTGATTTGACCAGGGATCAATGCTAAGGAACGACTACTGGTCAATATAATTGTCTTCGTATATGTACATCTTGTCTTATTTTGTCAATGTCTCTGGTGCTTGAGTATTGGCTTCACTCGTATGAACAATGAGTCACAAGTGTCTGTCCATTATTTGTTCGGGGCTTATAACAGGGTTGACCTAAAGCCTGGTCTGCTTTACGGAATGCATTGAAATTACAGATCATATTCAGATGGTGCACAAGTAAAAGATCTTAAACAATTTCAATGGAATATTAAAGTGAGGTTTCCTTTTTTCCATTTTCCTTCTCACAAATGACATAAACAGAAGTAACGACACAGAGAGAGAAAGGTTTAGAGCTTTCATCAGTATCAGTAACATGGAGAATAACATTCATTGCACTGCCGATACCTCTCTAAGTGGGTGCGAGAAATTCACTCTCCTCGTAATAACCAGAGATGGAAAAGCTTGCAGTTGCTGCTATCCATGCCGCGAAAGCAGTCACAACTACAGCCATTACGCAACTCTTCTTCCCAAACAAAACCTTCTTTTTCTGGCCTTCGTTCGCTCCCTCTCCGACTGCAATCGCCGGTAAAGTGTCCAGTTGTACCGGTAAACTGGGTTCCGCCCGTTCACCGTCTTCATTGAAGTAAGATTTACTGCACGAACACAAGGAGTACGTATCGATGTCAGGATCGGGTGGGAAGTGCGTATCGATAGCTGAATCGGGCACGGAGTGCGCATCGAAATCTAGATCGGGTGTTTTAGTGAGTTCCACCCAGTCCAGGAAGGTCCTCTCTAGGAGTGTCATTCTCAAGGCAATGTCGTGCAACTGCTCGGGATTACTGGGGCGGGTTTCCATCTCTGCGGAGAGAAGGTTCTTCAGAAAGATAAATCTGCGTTCAATGGCTTCGAAGAGGAAGTGTAGCGTTGTCTCCATGGGGTGATGGATCAATTTACCGAGATCGGATTCTAGTTCTTCGAGTTTCTTTAGCAGTCTTTGAGCCATTGATCTCCTTTTCTGTTCTCTCCCCTTGAAAGAAAAGAGAAACTCTTCTCCGTGACTGGTTTATTTTAAGTATTCTCGTAACTGGAAGGTACCCGCTCGACTTCTGGGGGCGATTTGAAATGAGTCGCTTCGTTTGGTAAACCGAGTAGATTGAAGAAGCTAACGGCAAAAAGTACAAAACCGTTAAAAGAACGACTCCTCAGAGAACGTTTCTGGAAAGCTTTAATGGAAGCCTGTGTGGCCGTGTAGCCATCTGGTTGTAGCTATTTGATTAGAAGACTGAAGATTGCATCATCTACAGACGTTAACACAAGTTTATCGACTACTATTGTTCTTATCTATTGACAAAAAAAAAATTTACTTTCTTTTTATCTCTTCTTTAGTACCATGCTTTCTTTTTCTATTTCTATGAATCCATTTGGAAGCTGCATGAAAAGCCAACTCACATGAATCAAACCTCTGTTGTTCCTGAAAACAAAGATGTTGACTCTTCATCCCACCTGGCCACCAAAACTCTCACAAAAGGGGATTATGATGTGCTTCAAAAACTGAAGCAAGTGCAGGCCTCTTAAATCTTCCTCCTACTTTCTTTTTTATGTTCCGGCTCTTCACACTGGGTTATTGATTCAGGTGCCTCAGAACATCTTACTTGGTTTGTTTCAATTGTTGATGGCTCTAAGATCAAGGTTCAAGATATGTTTGGGGACCTGCTCAATTTTCTGCTATTAACTAGAAAGAGAAATTTAACAAAAAGGGACCACTTTCATCTGTTTAAGAGTTAGCTCAAACATAAGCATCACTTCTCTCTCACCTTCGTTAGGCCATTTTCCGTTTAATACATCACAGACACTCGAGCATGGCCAGAAGCCATGACCCGTGGTGCCTCATTAATCTTATCTTCTCCTTAACGTGGCCAGCTAGAAGCCATTGAAGGGGAGGGAGATCCCTGGGGGGAGCTGTATATATCCGTGGCCAGGGCCGTGCAGCTGACCTGCCATATCCCTTCATCAATCACTAATTTACTGCAATTATTGAGGAGACATGAGAGCCACATAACAGTGAGGGCGAGAGCAACGCATCGTTTCGTTCATATTCATGCATAGAATCAAACACCTCGTCTTCACTCTTCTCTGGTTCTCAAATGGAGGCATGCACGTGGGGAGATGTTTCTTTCATGTGATGCGAGTACCTCCATTATTCCAGCCATCACTTCTGCAACTTGTTCAAGCATGAAAGTTGTCCTTACACCTAATCCTCCAGTCCCCCCCGTCGTGGCAGAGTTTTAAATTACTTGTCGCCTTTGAAAGAGGTTATTTGAAAGTGAAGGCAGGCATCTGTTCAACTGTTGCTTGTCCACTATCTACCAGCCACAGGTGACAGTGGTGGTCAGACAGACTGGGTATTTAAATAGTTATTCCCAGTTACCAGGTAATAATGCTAGAGAAATCTTAAACAATATTGGTTCATCCCATTATTTTGATATCATCATAAGTTGTGCTAATGGAGTAGTAAAGGATCTTACTTACAGAATGATTCAAGCATTAAACTGGTCCCTGCAATTACATGAAGAGGGTGAATAAAACAGAATTATCTTTTCAGAGGGGCAGTTCGTTCTCGTTCTCTAGTTTGATGTAAGAAAACTACATCTTCAACGAAGTCTACCCCACTGTGACGACAGATTTGGCGTTTCTCCTAGTGTGGGAGATTCATTTTGTAATCGGAGAGGGAGACAGAGAACTGAGTAAAAAGAAGCAGACAAGGGGGAAAGGCTTTCTTAGCTTTCTTTTTCACTGCTCTTTGATACATACAAAAGCGAGTCAATGGAGGCCAGTTACAAAAAAACATCGATTTTCTCAGCCAGTTCATGCCTGGCAAGTCGCCTCGGCGATCTTCAACTCCTCTCCAAGCTCCTCCTCGTCTTCCTCAACCATCCTGTTGTCCTTGTACACGTACCACTTCGCTGCAACTGTAAATAGCACGAGATTCACCAAGCTCAGCACTGCTAACAGCCAGTAAAAATTGTAAAGCCTCCCTTTATTCAAATTATCCGCGAGCCATGGCTTCATGGTACCGGTGACATGGTGCACTATCGACACCAATGTGGAGCTAAAGAAGAAGCCCAGCGACAACGTGCTTAAGAACAACCCTGTGCTCATCGTCTTCATGCCTTTGGGGCACTCCCTTAGAAAGAAATCGAGTTGTCCGGTATACGTGAACGCCTCGCCAGAACCCACCAAGAGAAACTGCGGAATCAGCCAGAACACTGTCAGGGGAATTTCTGCCTCTGGGTCATTTGTCAAGCCGTTCGATTCCGCAGCTCGGAGGCGCTTGATCTCGGTGAGCGCGGCGGCCACCATGGCGAGTATGGAGAGAAGCAGACCGACCCAGATGCGCTGGAGAGGGCTGAGGCCTTGTGGGTTGTTGGTAAACTTGCGGCAGATGGGTGCGATAAGTCGGTCATAGATGGGGACCGTGAGGAGTATTGCACCGACGAAGAAGACGGTCAGAGAGGCCGGAGGGATTTTGAAGGATTTTCCAATATGGACGTCCATGGTGCTTGCCTGTGAGACTGAGAAGGTCGTCATTTGGGCATAAACAGTCCAGAACATTATGGTGGTGGCCCAAATCGGCAGCATTCGGATTACCATTTTCACTTCCTCTACGTCGGTGAGCGTGGAAATTCTCCATTTGCTCGCCGGGTATGGCCCGCGCTCGATGTCAGGGTCTCTGATCGCTGCTTTGTCTAGATATCTTGAGAAAAAGAAATCCATCAGTACTCATCAACCACTCGGATTAGAACCTCTATATAATAAGCAAATATTAAAGAAGAACTTAAATCTGCGGACAGATTAGAGATCCATGACTTGTAAAAGAAGACAGGAGAAGCAGGGATGGACTGCTTGTGACCATATCGATTCCAACTGATCTGTGCTTATTTGTCGGTTATCTCTTTCCTTGCAAGAAGCCAATTCCCATTGGGTCCTATAAGACTGTATCGGATACATTGTAGCGTCTGCGACGAGGCCACCTATGGAGTAGAAAATTTGAAGAATCTCTGGGTGGCAGACCTGTTTTCCTTGTTGTCAAACTGGAAAATATCCAAAGAAGGGATCTGCTGCTGCCGTGGAGTAGCAATTCATCTGGCATGGAATTTAGATTAGATACAGATTCTCCCTAGCAGTTTCAAATTTCGTTCAGAATCGTTGGACCGAGGAACTTTTTGGACGATGGTAGGGGTGACGACTGTCCACTGCTATTGCTGTCACTGTCCTCTGCTAGGTTTCAAACTCGAACATGTGGCACGCAAAAGGAAGGCGAGAGCAGAAAGCAAACAGATGCGTGCAGGATTCCGTCACGAGATTCACTTTCGGGATGACGGAACTTTGAGCGAGACCCAGAACTCTCAAAGGTATCGTTCGGAGTCTCTGTGGTCCAGATTCTCCGGAATCCTCATCGTTTCGACCATTTGTCGTTAGTTTATTTGAATCCATTTTGCCGGATCATGACCAAGGAAAGCCTGAGACTCTAATCATGGTCAATTCGAGAGAATTAATCTAAGAAAAATGTAAGAAACTAACCGGAACTGCTTGCTGTGCGGCAGCCTCTGCTTCTTCTGCTTCTTGCCCGAGCTGGAGAGATCATGCACGTCGTAAAGGAGGGAAGGATCTGACGGCAGTTCCAATCTCCTATTCTTCCATGCTGCCACGGTCACCGTCGCCACCTGCGTTAACGGGCTGCCGGCCAGCTTCTTAAATCTGTACCTCCGGGTCCCGGAGAGCAAAACCACAATACCCAGAACGATTCCGGAGGCGCAGATACCGTACCCCCATTTCCGGCCTAAGTTGTCCTGAATGTAGACAAGGACTGTAACGGCACCCAAAGAACCGATGCTGATGAAGAAGAAGAACCAGTTGAAGAAGTTGGTCATTTGGCTCTTCTCCTTTCGGTCCGACTCGTCGAACTGGTCGGACCCAAAACCCGACACGCTGGATTTGAGGCCACCGGTGCCGAGGGCTGTGAGGTAGAGAGCAAGGAAGAGCAGGGTCAGCTGTAAGCCGCTGGCGGCGATGCAGGGTGACCCTCCGCCGCAGGGGGGAGGTCTTAGGCTGGGGACAACTGTAGATATAGTCAGGACCGTCACTCCCTGAACAAGAGAAATCAGTAATTTAAATAAGACAAGCAGAAGAACTCGATAATAACGCTAAGAAACGAAGGAGAAGGTGTTCTCTTACAGTGGCTTGAACGGTGGCAAAAATAGCGATAGTGAGGTACCTGGTAAAGCAAAAGACGTGTTATTTAGCGAACGAAGACGGAAAAAACAACACAGAGACACAAGGAAAGTGGTTTTTCTTTCTGGGTCAGGATTAACAAAAGGAAATAACAACAACCTTCCCAAGAAGGTGTCGGCCACGAAACCGCCAAGCAAGCAGAGCATGAAAGATGTTCCCAGAAAATTTGTGACAGTATTGGCCGAAGAGGCGTTACCAAGGTGCATGGTGCCGGTGAGGTAAGTCACCAGATTCACCGCAATTCCCAGAGTCGTCAGCCGCTCGAACACCTCCACCCCTACCCAGTTCAACAAACAGAGAATTCGATCAGCACAGATGCATATGGCTCACGAATGACCTGAAATCATAGCATATAGAAAAAAAAGAAGAAGAAAGAAACAGAAAGAAAACCAGAAGCTGGTTCAATAAAGACCTAAAATCATTGCAGCAGCCGTCCATCCTCCTGTTTTCGACCTCTCTGCAGGTCGACCCTTGTAATCCCAAGCATCCGAGAGGATTTTTCCTTCATTCATTTCTGGTAGACTCATCTCTCTCACACTCTCACACTCTCTCCCTCTCTGTGACGTTGTTATAATCTGAGAATCCGCCACAAGTAGCCGCAGTACAGCGCCCAGTTGCCGCCTTATATAGAGATTCAGATCTCATGAGCTTGCATTAACTATTCATAAATTAAGAGAGAAGGATTAAATAAACACCTATCTCAGGCCAGCAATTTTTACTCCAATTCGCTTCTGGAGATTGCCTGGTGACCACATCATCCGTGTCCAAGCAGGATTGTTTGCCATTGATAGTCTCCAAACCCAGTCGACAAAGGAGATTTTGACTCAAATAATTGAATTATTGAATTGACGAAATGATTGGAGAGAGAAAATTGAGAGAGTAGCAGGGGCTATCTACACGTAGGAGTCGACGTGAGACAAACAAGAGAAAATGAGTAAAATAGGTGAGGTTGCAGGAATGTGGTCGAGCTCTGATTATCACCTCCGATGGACAGATCCCTAGGGCGATTGAGGGGATCTTTAAGATTCATTCATCCCTGTGATTGCCCCCCCCCCCCCCCCCCCCCCCCACATCACATTCCTGAGAAAAGTGGTCCCTGAAAAAGTTCTCCTTTTACCAACTCTTTCCTACTTATCTGACTTTCTTTCCCTCTCCCTCACTTTTGGAGCTCCGAGATTCAAACTGCACAAGATTAAACTTTAACCTCCCAACATTTCTGTATCAGATACCAGGGAAAAGAAAAAGAAAAAAAAAAAAAAACTGAGAGACATCAGCATGGGTTTTCTCTCAATTGAAGACATTCAAGTTTTCTAAAAGGAACAAGTTTCAGCTATATTTTAATGGTGAAAATTAGGGTTATGAATGATTTGAAATTTTATCTTACACGTTGAAGTTCTTATTAGGAAAATAACACCATCTCTATATGTTCTTACATTTTTTCCTTTTCCCCCCTTTATGTGGAGTTAGGAAACTTAGAACAGTACCAGTTGGAAACTTCTCAATAACATTTTCATTTGTTCTCTAACTATCCCCAATCCCATCTTCAAAAGAAAGAAAAAACACTTCCAGAGAAGGAAAACCAAACCCTTCTCTCTATTCCTCGTGAGGTTTAGTTAGTGAGAGCAAATATAATACAGCATCCTCAGTATAAGTCGTCGCTGAGGGAAACGAACAATTAAGATCACAAGACTGTCTTGGAATCAGGTTTAGTTGTCCAGGAATTGCATGTGAAATATTCTTTCTCTTTTTAAAACTAAAACCTGCTACTAAATTTTACATGGGGAGCTTCAATAGATCGAAACGATAACAGAGGCCGTTGTCTCAGAAAGCAAGAACATGGGAACAGTTGCCACGGCCTGGCTGGTCCCATGTCAAGCAGGGACCTAACACTGCATATGGCTCCAATGGAGATAAAGATATACTCTCATTTATGAACCCAGAAAGTCATCAAAGGGGCTTCTGCAAGCTTGGTGGTAGTGAACACTTATTCCGTCATGAAGAGATTGTATGGAACTCGTGAGATCTGCCATTAGAGGAGGAGGTGATAACTGGCTAGCTTTCATTGCTAGAGACAATTTTTTGAGTCAATTCAAGTTTAATTAATACTGAGTTGCAGCAGTCGCGTTTAACCTCAGAAAACTGTTGCAGATTACAAACACGCAGTTAAAGAATTTACAGCCTTTAGTTCAAAGCATGGATGGCGAGTGCAATTTCAAATGAGATGTCTGATACAGCGCCTTGGCTTCCATATCTGGAGATTCTAAATTTCAGAATTTCTCTGTGACTATCCAACTGTATCATATGTTCTTGATCCTGCCGTCACAGAGAGATTCGCACGTTTGCTTGCGTGCTGTGGCCATAAAGTTTATTTTCGACCATAAAGTAGGACCGATCAACCTCCCTGGGAAGAACCTTCCCTTTAAGCTTCAAATGAATTGCAGGTGCATTACCTTTATTGACAAGAAAATCGACTCGAAAACGTGGAAGTAATCTATAAGGATGAGATTTCTTTGAAAAAAACCTCTCGATTGATGAGACATTTCAATGATGAAACCCACAGTGAAGGACATTTTTCACGTGGGTGGCTGTGTTAACGGCCTGACCCGCTTCGGATCCGCGCCGGGATCCGATTAAGAGATTTTAATCGGAAATCTCTCTCTCGGGAGATTTTGAGGTTCAGACAATGAGAATTTGGGGTTTATAGAGGGAAGATAAGAGTTTGATTTTGTACGCTCGAAGCCCCACAACTTTTCCTCCTTCTTGTTTTCTTGCTTCGAGATGGACAAATGAGTTGCAGGGACGTGGCTTGCTCAATGAAAGCAAAGTTTTTGTCATCTTTTACCTCTTAGAAATACCAGTAACGAGCTTCCTGTTCTCCACACAAGCGACTTCCTACATGATTTCCTACATTGATCTCTTCGATAAAACCAATTATAAGTACTGGGTCTGCATTATCAGGGAGTTGTGTTAGTTATTTAAAAACTTGTTTAAGAACAATTGAGGGATATTTCTTCAGCTGGCACCTCAGTCGTTATTCAGTGGCCGTCGCCATGGACGACTTCTGTAATTGGCCACCGATATGCGAATTGTTGGGGTTGACGATGGGATCGCGATGTCACGAGATGATTCGTTCTGGGTGATAACAATCAGGATTGATACTGGAAAAGGATGCTACTGCGTTTTCTATTAAATAGAGTAGAATCTTGAAATGGAAAAACTAAGACGAGGAGAATCAGGGGTGCATCCAGATTCCATCCACCGATTAACAAAAAAAAAACGGGGGGCGAGGACGGCTGTCTAGGAGATGAAAGTGTCCACGTCTTGACCTGAGGAGGGGCGCGAACTTTTGGCTCTGCGTCTCCTGTGTTAACTTAAGTAAAATCTTAGTTCATTTCATATAAATAGATACGTATTTATATACAAAGATTACAGGTAATTTTAACCCGTCTTTAGGTTCATCTCCGAAGCCATTGTTACTTACGGATCTGGAAAACCGCTCCAGAGGAAATAGAGGAACTCACGCTAACATCCAGTATGTCCTCAGTCGCTCAGAAGAAACAAGGGGAGCTCTGAAAATGATCGGTTTTGATCTCCAGAGGCCAAGGGGGTGTTTGGGAAGGGCTCACAATTTGAAAGGACCCACAGAGCACCGCCGTGATTACTTTTCAACAATAAAATAAAGAGAAGAAGAAGCGTGTACTTACAGGTGTCTTTAAATGTTCTTTATCCTGACCATGAATGATTGTCTTTTCTGCTGCTGCAAAGTGGTTCATGCTCTGCAAATTATGATGAAGAAGAAAGAAGAATCCAGCCCTGCAAATAATATTTGGCCAGAGTTAAATAATCCAATTTTAACACGATTAAGTGGAGAGTAAGGTCCACGTCCAAGGGAGACGGCAACATAGACAGGCTTGCGCGCTGGTCTGGGTTTTCTTTGTGCTAATAATGGAGGAAATTGTATTGCTTATTAGTGGAATCTCACACACAGAGGAATCTTGGAAAAAGAGTAGAGAAAGCTTGAGAGGTTCTCGGAGCTACTCCCATGTCTCCTTTTAATATCAAAATAGGTTGAAACTCAGGTAAGCCTCATTATGAGACCCATATGAATGAACGGTTCTACTGCTTGGAAAACACTGGTAGAAGGGACCAGGTAGTGAAGAAAGTCTAAGCAAGATGTGGATCTTATACTAAACTCTTTTTGGTTGAGCAAGCTAATTGACCCAAGTTCTTTTTCATTTCCGTGAAACGTTGTCTCTCCTGTTGCTGCAATAATTTCCTGGGAATGCTTAGCAGTAACGAATAAACCAGAGGAAAGACTGAAAAAGGTAGATTCCGAAGTGAGAAATTCATTGCGTTGAGTTTGCTAAACAAGCAATACATATACTGCCATTAATCTTTAGATTCTTTACGGATCCAGCGACCTGAATTAAGAGATTTAGCAATTCCGACGGGTTTTCAAAAGTGGAACGGAATCTTTTAATTGAAATAGTTAGAAAAACGGAGCGTGGGGCGGCTCCCTGTTTGTTAGTGGTATGAGCCATGAAAACCAGCGAGCGTGCTGTTTCAGAGATGGGATTGAAGCCATGGGCATACATATCTCTCGAACAGATGAGTGTGAAATCTTATAAAAGAGAAAAGAAATGGATGAAATGTTTTCAGCCTAAGAGTTATGCTAGTCACTTTTATGAAGAATTTAAGTGTCTTTTTAAGTTAATTACTCTGTAAAATGAGTTGTTCGCTGTAAGGTGCTAGCCATGCTAACAATTTCACAGTTACTGCTCACCTAGGGAGATAGAATTTGTAAACTGTTCTAATAGTTAGGTCGCTACAGATTTTGGATACCAAATTGGCAAGAAAAAGAATTAAGACAGAAATGACAAGGGAATTGCAATTAGGATAGAATTCCACCGGAGCTTTTAGTGAACAAACTTATTCAGACAAAGCTGTATCAGTGTTTGACAAAGAACTTCCCCAACCCAACATGAATCATTTCAGATTTCTCAGATTATTCCAAAAAAATTTCCAAATCCTTTTTGTCAATCACCGGTGCCAAAAGATCTCTGCTTCTTTACAGATGCCTCGTCAGGATAAATCTCCTTGGTTTCAGTAACTTCTCCAAAGAATGTTCTTTTTATCATTGCTCAACAGTCTACTTGCTCAAGAGAAGAAACTGGTCACCAAATCAATGTTAAGATTGGCATTGCTGTTTGCTTTATCTCATAACCAATGGATTCATTGGAGTCATCATACTTCACATTGAGCAAACTAACCCATTCATACTGAGCTATTACTCGTTTGCTGATTCAAATCATCTTCATCATGAAATCCATCATCAAGAGAAAGAAGACGCGTAAGAGTTGCCACATAGGTTTCCCATATCCATGACTCAATCGGAGGCAAACCGACCTGAGCTCTAAGCCAGTTCTTGTACTCCAGGTGCAGCTGAATGAGAAAAAACTGTCAAGCACTAAAAAATCATGAACAGGTGAAAAGAAATATCAAATGGAAGAAGTATCAAGAACCTCAAATGGCTGAAGTACATGAGTGTAGTCTTTTGGCATCCCCATCTTCTCCATATCCGAATAATATTCATTAACCGATGCCATCATCTCTTCTTCTGTAGGTAAAGTCACCTTGCTAGATAGAACTTGAGCTACCCACTTGGCCTGTAGCTCTGCATTGAGAAAAGGAAGAGACTGCCAGAAGAATCAACCCATTTCAGTCATATATCCAGGGCTAAAGCAGTACATGATTAGGGGCATGGTATAAAGTTAACTTGAATTAGATATAGAAACTTTTAAGCAAAACTGAACAAGAAATCATCTCAATATGAATTGCCTTTTCAATTATGATTCAACTGATCCAGTGGTGGCTATTAGTTTCAGACACCAACATATAGAAACAAATAATTTTGCAAGAAGACCCAAAAAAACCTTTTCTTTTGCTTTTCTTTAAAAATATTTCAGGATAGAAGGTGACATGGTGACTTCACATGCTAATTTAAATATACCAACCTTGCTTGGAAGTCCAACAAAAGAGAGGCAGGGTGCTAAAGATGGAGGAAAAACATGCTTATATAGGGGGCCCACACGATTGTCATCCACAGTCACAATTCTATTAATGTCCAGAAAAGGGAAGTAGTATTTGTACCTAGAAGGAAATATGAAGTGAGCAAAAATGGTTTTCATTGTTGTACAAACAATGTCAGTAACACAGCAATACAAGGGGGCAGTAGACTTACCCTGTGCAGTGTAAAATGGTGTCCACAAAAGTAGACGTGCCATCTTCAAAGATGACTAAACCATCTTCATTGACACACTCTATCTGCACAAGGAAGTCCAAGTTAACAAATTTCTTAGTGAAATTTAACTGTATAAAGTCATAATTTAAACTCATTTATTCAAAAAATTCTTCAAAGGAGCTGTTATGCAATTGGAGCCAAAGAAATTTTTACCATCAAATTCTGCCAAACGTTATCAAGGCCATCGACTTTTCCAACTTCAACATCAGGTGACCTTGATGCTAGATGTACTTTTTTGGCTACTTTTGCAATATCCCTAGAAATATCAAGAGCACTTGGTCCACTTCCAATTATTACAACAATCTATGCCAAGAAGGATAAAGCAAATAACGTGATATATTCATAAACAAATGGTCAAATTAACGCAACCAAACAAAAACCAGCAGTATTCAAGTCAATATAGGACTTCAAAATTTTAAAAATTAGTGTAAGAACCCCTGTTATCTTACTTTCCTGCTTCAGAACTTTGTTACTCTGAAGGAACCTCAGAACTGACACTCCTATGCTTAATAATGTATCATTTTACGCACTCTTTACTCATCAGAGACTGGCAACAAGGAAACTAGGCATCATCCAAGCCTATCATGGAGATAATATATACAATCTAGTTACTTGAATGCTTGTTGTAACTAACAAAGCGTCTCATCGAAAGACAACAACACAACATGAAATTAAAGTAATTAACTCTTTGTGGGCCATATCATGCTTGAGCTGAAACATGTTTGTTCATATACTAGACTATAGGAGTCCTGAAACATATGCTTTGCCATTGTGTCACAACAATGAATACTCCAGGAGTATTTCGTATTATAGGAAGAAAGCATGCACATAGTACAACACAAAAAATATAAATAATAAATATAACAGCCTTAATGGGTCATGATTCGGATACTTGACTAGGGCTATCTGCATTAAGATCTGATAACCTCAAGAAGCATAGGCTGAGCAGCCATCACAGGGAAAGTCCAAATGTTTTAAGACATCAAGGCAGAGGATACAAACAACAAACAGAAACAGGGTACTACCTGGTCCTCAAATGGCTCAGGTATTCTATAGTTGTGGCTGTGTATTTGCTTCCCAGGCCACTTTTCAATGCCTGTAACGCAATTAACCAATGGATGTGAATTTAAACATCTGGCACACGAAACAAGCAAATTTTTTAAGAAAAATACAGATAACAAACACCATTAAATGTGTGATTAGCGGCGAAGAGCCAAGCAAATGGGTTCTGTAGAACGGGTTGACAGCATGACCTAAAAGCTTCCTAAATTATCCTCCACTTCCCGTTGGTAGTCAAGAGTCAAAACCATTTCAGCATATTTACAACTCAAAGAGAAACATGGTAACAGAGCAGCTACTTTGGAGTAAGCAATGCTCCTTTCATTTCTGAAGAACCAATGTTGATCCAGGTAAGAGAGCTGACGAGGAATCCACCCCAAGTAGGAACGTTGCAGCCCTCAGATTTGGGATAAAAATCTATCGTTATATCCTGTCTAAGGGAGGGTTGATTTGGCAGGTAAACCTACAGGGGTTACCAGGCTGCCAAGTCAAATGAAGGGGAAAAAGGACGGACGAATCAGATCCCAAACATCTCGACAAAGCAGTATAGCTGGTTATGATTTATGAAAGTGATTTTACAGACCTGGAATGACGGCGATCTTGGGCTCAACAAAGTGGCCGTTACACACCACAACTGCTTCAAAAATCTCCGTCTCGACTTCCGATTCTGATTCGAACTCCGAACACGTTTTCAGCCTTCGCGATTCGACAAGCCATTCATCTTTCCTCGATCCCATTCTAACACGTGTCACCTCCGTTTTGAACCGAGTGAATTCAGTCAACTGAAAGTCTGTAGCGAAATCTTCCAGATACCAAAGCACCTCCTCGTGGCCCGGGAATTCCCTCGAATCTCCTCTCTTTTCTCTGACTTTGAAAGGGTAGTCTGAAAATCCCATTATCCGTCGAGGGAGATTGGTCCGCAGAGAGCGGTAGAGACTGCTATGAATGATTTCGCGATCTGGGTTTAGTCCTAGGGGGTCGGTCTCTGTTCGGGGATCATATACCCAGGTTCCCCCGACTCTATCTCCCTTTTCGAAGATCACTGCTTGGTGACCCTCCCGCACAAGCTCGCGGGCAGCGACAAGACCGGCGGCACCGGCTCCGATCACTGCCACTTTACACGACCGCCCCATTGAGATTTGTGGGCTGGCACTTTGAGTTCACTTCGTTTTGTATCAAGTACTTGCAGGGTGGAAGTGGTTGAGGATGGCATAAATTTACAGAGCATGTAATCGAGCACACTTGTCATTAAATTAAATGAAATTCTCAACGAAATCAAACGGAAAACGTGATTCAAAACCTTTATCTTTCTTAGTGTTTTTTTTCTGGAGATCGAACTTTGTCCCGCAGAGAGGCGAAAGCTCTATTTTATTTAAGATTTTCTCTTGTTGACCGGTGATGGCGGGTTGTCTCTTCTTATATAATAATAAAATAAATATCATAGAAATAGATATTAAATTTTCCATAATTCTCTTATCACGAGAGTAATACATATATCATAGAATTGAAATAAGAAGAATAAAGAGAGCTCACTTTTCATCTTGAAGAATATAAATAAAATTTGAAGTGCACAAGATAACCTTTAATAATTTGTTTACAAGTGTTAAGTTTGCTCCTGTTTAGCCAAACTAGGTGTGCAAATAGCATTAGCTTCACTTGTAAGACCATGGAGGAATTTATAGATTTCCAAATGGTGTGACACTAATGATTATTCATAAGGATACATCATTTTAGGAGAGATACATCCTCTAAGGAGAGATACATCTCCTCAAGAGAGATAAGTCTCCTTATTCCCAAGGGATATGTCCACTAAGTCAATGCACCCAATTATTCCACTTTTACAGGGGAATGTGTTGGCCATTATTCCCTGTACTGAACATCCAATGACAAAACATCTAGAAGTGGACCCCACACCTATAAAATCATGGTAATTTTATTTCATAAGTAATATATTTGAAACTATAATTCCAACACTAAATACTTTAAGATTCGATAAGACTGGGAGGATGGTCGCATCCAATCGACCATGCGTACCGGCAACCTAAAAATCAGTTACAGTGAATGCGTATTGGTTCATGTGTAACTATTTTGTTTTATTTTTTATTATTTGTCATCTCACCTATGGATAGTGGATAATTATAACCAATCGTTCTTTTTATAGTAAAAGAAAGATTTAAATGGCAGAGGAGTTTCTTAACAAATGAGACACTCTATTGTAAGTGTTCATCCTTCCATTTATATTCTTATTATGAATTCCATGTTGTACTATTGAAATTTGTTTTCTATTATAACAATGCACCAATGATTTTTTTATATTTAAAATAAAAAATAACAAGACCAATCGCACTGGCTCCGATTACTATTGCCGCTTTACATAACCACGCCATTGGGTTTTCCGGTTGTGTTACGGACAAGATTGGACGAGTTCGCTAGTTATTTACGAAGCAGGGGAAGTTAGTGAGTAAATTAAGCAAAGTTCTCGAAGAAATGAAACTGAAAAACATGATCGACAAACTTTTCTTTTAGTCATTTTCTCTTTGGAGGAAGGGGAAGGGGGAACAACTTTGAAGTTAGGTCCAATGCTCATCCCAAAATGACTAAACAACTTTGGAACCTTTTTTTAACTAATAAATTTAAGATCTTTGTACTCACTAATTCACGTGAGACTATTCGTTAAAAAAAAACGACCCAACATAGACCGGAGTGCAATTAAGCAAAGTATTGGCTGGAGTTGCCAAAGCGATTGAGCTCTTACCACTATGATAGAGAACTTGCAAGTGTCACCAGCATTAGCATAAACTCAGTAGTCTAATACCATTAACACGAAACGTGACATCTTCAGGCATCATATTGCCTTGCAACTTTTGCTTGAGGCCGAAGCTTATTTCATTTTGCTCACCTAGAGTGATTTCGGAACTCTTTCAGGTTTGCAACTGTATTGAACCATTTCCAGAAAATGATTTTCTACTTCACATGAGGCTGTCTCGCTTGAATATGCATAACGTTACAGCTCGAGCATAAGATTTCTCCGGATGACTCTGGTTCTGGATTTTCACATGGGTGACGCAAAAGCTTGATTTGGACCATTCCTCAAGTCTCCCACACGTGAACTTTCCACTGCATGTTCTGGCCCCGGCACTTTCCTGAAAAAAGTCTCATTTTGCTTGATATGAAGTCGGAATAGGAATAAACTGATCCGTAATTGAATCCAATACTCTGTACAGCAGCAGAAATCCAAAACGGGAGGGGCCTGCACGAGTTAACTCATCCATCGACGAGTACAAATATCATAAAGCAAATGGTGGCCTGCAGAAAGTTCTTTCTCTTCCTCCTCCGCAACAAGACAATGGGTAACTCCAAAAGTCATTTAATGACTCAATGGTGATTCCACGTTGCCACGAGCTGCCTTCATCCACAGCATTTTTACGTGGCAGGGTTTGTGGTTCAGTCAATCTCAGCAAGGGCAACCCGCCAATCGGAGCCACTCAGAGGTGCCCCCTTCCTATCAACTTCCCTTGTCAGCCAGCAGAGCTAGGTTAATCTCCTTCACGTGCCTGCCCTTGTCAGGTAAAAAATTCTCCTGTTTGCCGCTTATAAAAGAGCTCCAGCGAGTACATTGCTCACCACGCAGTCTTGACTGTTGGAAGAGAATGGTTGTCATGGCCACCAAGACATTGGCTCTTCTCCTTTTGCTTAACTTCGTTTTCTGCGCCTGTGTCTCCGCCAGTTGCCCGCCACTGACTCCGACACCAGTTGCTCCTTCAACTCCGACACCCGTTGCTCCTTCAACTCCGACACCGGTAACACCGACACCGGCAGCACCGACTCCTACGTCGCCCAAGAAGAAGTATGGGAAGTGCCCTGTGAACACCCTTAAGTTGGGTGCTTGCGTCAACTTGGTGAACGGCCTGGTGAACTTGGTCGCGGGCAAGCCTCCCAGTCAGCCTTGCTGCAGTGTGCTGAAGGGTCTCGTTGGGCTTGACGTTGCTGTATGCCTCTGCACTGCCATTAAGGCCAGCGTTGTGGGTATCGCCATTGACATCCCGGTCACCCTAAGCTTGTTGGTTAACACATGCGGCCAAAAGATTCCTTCGGGATACAAATGTTCCTAGGCACTTGTACTTCACTTGCGTGTTCCTCTTCTCTCCTGCTCGCGCCCTCCAAACTCGTCTTCTCCTCCTCCTCGTGTATCTCCTCTGTGTTTTGTTTGGTAATTTGATGAATCAGTTTGTTTGTTTGTTTGTTCTTCTATGTTGAACTTGTTAGCTTCTGGTTATGTTTGTGTTTACACCTTCTCAGAAGTTGTGGGGAAAAACAATGCAATGGTAAGTGAAGAAATGGAGTCTCATGACTAACAGCTTCACTATTAACCTTTCTTCACCAATATCTTCTTCTCATGGAGATTTTCCTTCTGTTTTGTGATGCTATTTACTCGATACGTCCAGAGCAAGTGGAAGTTAAAGCAATCTGTGAAGAAGACCGCTTAACCACCTCATATAAACTGTAAAGGGAAGTAAAAATTGTCTGTCACGAGCTACCGAAAGACCTGTGAAAGGTAATAGAATTTTTCCTTGGGGCGTCTCTTTCCACCAAGAATGGGGCAAGGGTGGCCTCTCCCCTTTCCTGAATTGGAATTTACTGGTTCATGGACCAGTATGCAGCTGTCCTGCACCAATCATGTAGGGATTGAACATGAGTGGGACACATTATACAAGCCCATTCATGTGGAGCCTACATGAAAACGTCAGACTCTTAATCAACAATGACTGGTTGCACTATGTGCCCCTACTATATATGGATGGATGATGGCAGAAACTCAGTTTCCATTTTGTCTCCTTTAGGGAGGAGGAGCCTCCCCCTCCCTCGTGATGATGTAGGGGAAGTAGGAGGTCTTGCCTCCTAATTATTTGTCTGATGGGATCTCTTATCATTGACAAAAGATCAAGGGGAGTAGGGTCCTCCCATTTCCTCTACATCATTGTATGGGAATGTGGAGGGGGAGGACTACCTCCCAATTTTCTGTCGACAATGAGAGCTCTTGTAGAGGAATAGGAGGATTTTCCACTTAAGAAAAAATAAAGAATGGGGCCCTTTGAACTCCCCTTTTCTTTGATTCTAATGAGAATTCTCGTCGAAGAAAAAATGGGGTGAAGGTCAAGTTTATTCTCATGGCACCATAGAAGGGGGAGGAGGGGGGAAGGTCCCTCTTTTCCTATTCCATCAATGGTGAGAGTTCTTATTAGGCAAAAAATGAGAAAGAGATCCTCCCCTCCCCCTTCCCTTATGATGTGGGAAAGGTCCTTATCCCCTAAGGAGAAAGAACATAGATGGAGTCTTCATCTCCATTCCTCTTTCATAAAAGGGGCTCATGGTATAGGAATAGATTGTTAGCTTAGACTAGTGACATATATAACATCACACCCCTCTCTTTGATAGGTTGAACTATCTATTGGCCATTCCAATTGATCTTGTAGATCTGAACACTAACAAAAGGCAGATTCAAAAGAAAAGCTATACATCCAAGTTCAAGCTTGTATTTTTATTTTGCCATTTCATTTCTTAAATTCACACAAATGAAAATTTACCATTTTGGAGATGATATGATTTAGGTTGATTTGTCATATGACTTGTTTCAACTCAATAAAGAGACCCAATTTGTAGAAAATAAGGGTGAAAGAAGAAAATCACCGCTAACCCAAAGGCCAAACTCAAACTCCAATCTGAATTGGCCGATAAAATATAAAGGTGATCTGCGCATTTTAAGCGTCTACTAAATTTTTTTAAGGATAGTTCAAAATACCACTCGGGTGAAAAGAATAAAAGAATCGATCAAGTTAGATGTTGGGCGCGCTCCTGATCTTTGCAGGTCGTGGGTTTTTAGGCATTATTCTAAAGTCATTTACAAAAATACAAATTGAAGAAAGTATTTTGAGGAATTAAGGGTGTGAATCAATAAGTGGGGGTGGTTTGTCTTCATTGAAGTTGAAGTTGAAGTTAGCCTTCAAGTTCAAGGCTATGATTTAATTTAACTTCAACTTCAAGTTGGGTGTTAGTGTCCCAAAATGAAAATAGAGTCAAGTGCAATGGAAAACAGATTCCAGTGTTAGTGCCCCAAAATTAAAAAAAATGATGTATACAAGAGAATGAGTAACTTTTTATAATATACTTATATATAATATATACCTAAACAAATAATTAACCAAAATAAATACGATTGCTAAAAAAATAAGTGATTTAATGTTGTATGAAAATATATTAATATACTAATTAACGATCCAGGTTTTGGGGTCGAGGATAGGTACAGGTTTGGGTCTAGGTAAACCCAACCCTTGTCCACCCCTAGTTATTAATGATATCTATCCAATTTTTACTTTTTATCATTCAAATTAAATTAAAAAACTTACAAATTATTTTTTAACTCTAATTTTATTTAGCATTCATGTTTAGGTTATTTGGATATTTTTCATTAATAAATAAAAATAATAAGATTAATAAAAATACTGAAATTTTTGGTGTGGTATTTCCCTCGTTTTTATTCAAACAAGTAAGTTTTTTTTTTAATGGAAGATTGGAAATAATCTATGACATGTAAATTTAATCTTTATGGTATCATAGAATTGAATCACCACCAACAACAATTAATTCCCACTAAAGTCTATTGAATTACTGCTTAATATTCACGGTATCACACAGAGGGTAGTAAACTCTTTCTTTCTGCCCTTCAACCATCATTCTATAATGACATTAAATATCTAAGAATTGAAACATAGAGCTTCTAATCTACAATGCATAACTTTTTTTTTAAAAAAAAAAAAACACAAGATGAAACAAAAAGAAAAATTATTTGTAAGAAACTCGAGAGAGGGACCAAGAATCAGAGAAAGAAAATAAAAAAAGAGATCTACAACAAGCCCAGTTCAAAAAAATTTGGCGACGTCCTTCATAAGTCCTCCATAGTCCATTGGTCTTGTAAAAATCCAAGAACTCGTTGAAATCAATAAATCCATCGCCATCAGTATCAATCTCCGCCATCATGCGTTAATTTTCATTAGGGCGAATGGACCCTAGAGATTTTAAAGCGTCACCGAGCTCGGATGACGAGATCTTACCATCTCTGTTCCCATCGAAGCGCTTGAAGATCCTCTCAGCTTCAGTCATGTCGATTGCCATTTTGATTAATGAAACGGGGGAATGTTTCTTTCCGAGCTTCTTTGCCCAGGGAGTTTTTTAAACGAGAGATATGCGTCCCAAAAATTTTCTTCAAGTGAATGCTTCAAAATTTTGGGCTGAATGATGATTTCACAATTTTAACTTGAGACCATTACCTGTGTTTTTCATATGACACTAGCGCTAGTGCACCACTAATGGCCTCATTCAATGAACTATGTAATGTGTGTGAACTTCATTGTTGACTAACCCCCCCTAAAGCAACTCTCATACTTCAAACGCTGCCTAATGTAGTTCTTCATACTTCCAAATAAGGAGGTGTTTTAGACTAATAGATGGATAAAAAGTGACTAGGTCTGACTCAAGAGGGAGATAAAAAATAATTTCTTTATGAACATGCATGATTGAGGAAACCTAAAAAAAAAATTTCAATGAAGATTTTTAGATGGAATATAATAATAGAAACTTTCTAAAAATAAAATTCTCACGTAAGGCAATTATTCTTTTTAACACAACTTGACCAATTTAGAAAGAAAATATTCAAGATATAAATTATAGAATAAGAGGGATGTTGGAACTATATTTGGAATATGAATAAGGTAAAAAGACTTTCAAATTCAAAAGTTTCAAGCTTTGTCAAAAAAGAAACTAAACTCATGTAAGAATATAAGGAAACTCGTGTTTTGTGAGATCAAAGAAAATAAATTTTTAACTGAGGAAAGATATTCAAGTTAGTAACATCTTGACTAAAATTTGAAAACAAATGGGAAAATTAGTCAAACCACACAATTTCATAATATAGAATTCCTTCTTCTTCAACAAGCTCATTGGAGAGAACTATCAAATTTGACTTCCTTTGGAGCTTAAGGGAAAAATCTTCAAAAATAATGCAATGAAGGCTTATGAGGCTTAAGAAAATGCTTTGACCAAGAAAGGAATTCATTTGAAGCGAGTTTGATTTAAACAAAAGACTTTCAAACATTCAAAAAACTAGTCATTAAAGATAAAAGTGATGTTTTTATCATCTAACAAACTAGGGTAAAATTGAGAAAATCTAAACCACCATGAGGGAATGAGAGAAACCTTTAAAGAATGAAGAAACCCTTCAATGAAATTTGTTCAAGAGAGTATACATGGGTGTTTAAATAGTTTTTCACAACATAAAAAAGGGAAGAATGAGGCCTGATTTGCACAAGCTAGTGGCTCTTGGTGTCACCTAGTTATCTTTCTATTTCTCACACAAATTATGGAATTTCCTTTGACTCTTATTCATGATTTCTTGGTTCTTGATCTTCTTGTTTTGAGTAATTGATTTGAGCTTGATTTTCTTCTTTTAATTGAGTGAATTGAATCTTGATTGATTTTCATTGATTAAGAGGATGGAGTGGTAGATTTTGTTGGAGAATCTTGAATACCCAAACATCTTTGTAGTGCCCTTGTGTAAGTCATCGTAAGAGAAATTTTTCTAGAATGTTGTTGAGGTGGCTGTCATTGTGTCATGCACAAGGACATCCTTCTTTTCATGGCTTGCATGGAGGTGGACGTCCCCCCTTGTGTAACAAAAATAGGGTTAAATTGTTTGAAACAATGTGTTAGATCCCATTTTTTATGTTAACCATAATGTGTTATGGTTAACATAAAAAATGTTATGCATCTATCCAATACATACCAAAAGACCAATCTGTTTGATAGCGGAAAGCCAAGTACACAATCCCTGGATTGTAACAATTATCCCACCGTTATGAGCCAACGTTTACGGCGGCCCACTCTAGTGACCCACTCTAGCGACACTGGCCTGACACACTTTTTGAGCCTACCAGTAATTTTAATATGGCCTCTAAGTAGCCCCCTTCGGGATTCGAACTCGTAACAACAGTATAGCTCTGATACCAAATATTAAGTACCTAGCCAATACTACCCAAAAGACCGGCCTAGTAGGTAGTGGAAAGCCAAACACTTAACCCAGGACCATAATATAATGTTAGCATACTTGCAAAATTTGGAGATCTACAACTCCTAAAACTAAGCCTGGAAGATTTTAAATTTAAATTTCTGCACAAAGGGTTTGAATCCTATCTTAAGGGTTCGAAACCCACCCATGGGTTCAAATAAACTTTTAATTTTAAAAGTTTCTATGACTAGGGTTCACATCTTTTTTTTCTTTGCTTTGCTTTCTTGGGGATTCACATTCTATCATTTGAGTTATAATCTTCCCATGGGTTCAAATCCTTCTAGTGAGTTATAAACCTCTCAACATGGATCCACCTCCTAGTGGGTTTTACATCTCCCATTGCTTTCTACTCCCTGCAATAGGTTCTACACCTTTTCTTCTTTCTAACTTTATATTCCTTCACATACGAGTCTTTCACTCTATTTGTCATGATAGGGGTTCAAATCCTTCCATAGGGGTAGAATCCTTTTGCTCCTTTTTTACCATATGTTGGACATTTTTTTGTCTTTTCATTTCAATGATTCATCTTTTTCAGTAATGTGTTTGACTTTTTTGCATGAGTTTGACTCCTTTACCCTTTAACACTTCATTAATCTTCTTTTACCTGTTTGACTCTTTTTGCCTTTTATTGGCTAGCTTTCTTCATTCTCTTGTAAAAATGATTTTTCTTCGTTTTGTTTGGGCAAACAGTGTTGCTAAACTATTTGGATTGTATGCTTTTTTACATGAGCCGCTTGTTTTCTTTCGATGTATGGGGTCATTCAGACATTTTCTTGCCAGTTGAACAAATAAGCTACAAAAGTTTCTTTTTGAGGCCTATTGAGTGAAGAATATACTTTAACGCATATCATTAGTACTTGAGAGAAAACTATCTTCAAAATTATCTCATTGGGGATCTTGAGAGCAACAACTTAGAAACCCTTTTGATGACCTATTTGGTCGAACAATTGTTGGTTGAATGGATATGCTACCAGAAATCTCTTTTAGGGCTTTTTGAGCTGTTAGACATACTTAAAGTACATCATTATTACATCTCTTATGATCATCAAAACTATCTCAATGGGGATTTGGAGAGCAACAAAATACACTTTAAGGGCAATCTACTCGGTAGAATATTACTTCCTATAACATTCAAAACACCATAATCTCTTGGATCTACTCTCTCGAAGACCTTAAGCAGTTTGAAGGGGGCTATGTGAGAGAAAATTGGAATCAAGTGGCCCAAAACTCTATCCCAAGCACTCAAATCTGCATTCGATTTGGAACCAATTAGGAAAACATAATCTTTAATGAAGTTTACCCTAAGGTCATGTTCTTTCTTAAACGAATAGAAAGAAAAGAAAATCAATAAAGATAAAAAAATAGAGATGTACAATCAAATAGCATGAAAGATAAAATAAAATCCAATCTTAAAAGGCAACAAAAATGCCCGAATCTCATAAACATTATATAATGGAGGAGAAAAACAAAAGTCAAATCAAAACACAGCAAATCTTATGGAGAGTTTAGAGCTTACATTGACCTAGAGAACATGAATAAGACATATTCACGTGACGTAAAAAGGTTCCATTCAAAGTCTCCACATTATCGGTGGAGACCATAATTTACGGTCAATGTGTCTCACTCACCCTCCGCTGTTCCATTGGAACTAAATGAAGCCCTAACTCATTACATAATCAGGTCATGGGAAAGATTGAGACTAATCTCATATCACATTATGGCTGCACCCACTAATATAAAATGACCGGCATTTGTTAAAGTATAATCCCCACAATTTTTTGTACAAACTTGCCATTAGAGGACAATAGTCCCGGTCCTATTGGAATCCATTCCCGTGAACCATTTCATTGTATTTATAATCAACTCCTGGAAATCAAAGACGGGAACGGCTACATGAATAAGACATTAGAAGCCCAAGTTGACAGATTTTTTTAACAGTTCACGGGACCTTGTGAATTGATAAGCGAGAACGTGGCATAGGTAGCAGATACTGGACGGGAGGAAGACGGAAGACGACGAAGCTTGTAATATCTTATTGCAATATATTCTTTATTTTGTCTACTCTTTGTTCTTATAAACTTCGCAAATGCTTGATGGTGACATGAGAATCCGTTCATTCTACTTTTACTGCGAGTTGCTTTCGGAAATCGTTGATGTCTGAAACTCCATTAAAGTCAATTATTGAGCCCATGATCAAAACAAAGCATTCCTCCATTTTTTACGCAATGTTGATCCGGAGTCGATTTTCCCAGCACAAGCTTCCAAATTATCATGTGGAAATCCATGGCATGCTGCCCACTGAATTCTTTCTCACAACGTTCACACACTGAGCTTGCTTCGATTTTACAGCTTCCAAATAATGAACTTCCTTGTTCTCAGTCTATAAATACCAATCTTGCAATGCAGTTTCATCATCTTTGTAGCTCTCTGAGCGACCCGACTCTAAGTGTTTGAAGAATGGCTTCAAAGAACTCCGTTGCCGCTGCTCTTTTCCTCACTCTCAACATTCTCTTCTTCACCTTCGCATCTGCCACCCATCATGTCCCACGTCCACCCCCACCACCCAAAAAACCGAACCCAACTCCTACCCCGACTCCCACACCTTCTACAGGCAAATGCCCACCACCCAAAAAACCGAACCCAACTCCTACCCCGACTCCCACACCTTCTACAGGCAAATGCCCACCCCCACCACCCAAAAAACCGAACCCAACTCCTACCCCGACTCCCACACCTTCTACAGGCAAATGCCCACGAGATGCCCTGAAGCTTGGCGTCTGCGCCAACGTGCTGGGGCTGGTGAACGTCACCGTGGGTTCTCCCCCAACATTGCCCTGCTGTTCTCTTCTCAAAGGTTTGGTTGACCTTGAAGCAGCCGTCTGCCTTTGCACGGCCATCAAGGCTAACATTCTGGGCCTTAATCTCAATATCCCCATTGCCCTGAACTTGTTGCTGAATGTATGCGGAAAAAATCCGCCTAAAGACTTCCAGTGCTATTAATTCGCAGTGAATACTTTGTTGCTTTCTTGAGACGTTTGTAGTGGGAAAATCTTGCTGTTCTCACCATGAGAATGTAGTTTTCTAACAGAAATAATATCTGAGTGTTCTGTGTAGTTCAGTATCACGAAAGCGATGGTTGGATTCATTTGTTGAGAGTAGAGAGTGGTGAGCAAATAAATTTGTATGTTTTTCGTCTTGTTATGTGCTTGTTTCAGTCTAAATGAATCAAAATGCTGGGTTTTCCATGATCTCAGAAGTTAAAAACTGTTTGATTCATCGTTGCTGCAATTTCTGAATGAGGTATCTGTAAAATAAATAACGGGGTGGACAAAAAAAGGAGTTAAAACCATGAAGGATAGATGAGATTTGTTAATGCTTTCATTCAGATTTGAACTCAAGACCTCCCGCTTACTAAACGGGTGCTCTAACCAACCGAGCTATGAAAGCAACTGCTGATGTTGAAATTTTTATGTACAACGAATGGTTTCTAAGTACTGTAAATCAGAAGGATTCGAGAATTGTATTTTTTAATGAATTATGCTTGAACAAACGTTGTTCAGGCTCGGGCTTCTGAAAGTGAAAGTGAGAGTGGATTATTTTTTTGTGTTAGTGTAATCAATAGAAATTGCAATATAAAATATTTTTTTGTGTTAGTGTACAAAATAGAAAATATAGTGGAAAATGGAAAATGAGTTTATTAATAAAATAATCTGATAGATTTAATTTTATTTAACTTTTTAATTAACAAAATAAGCTAAATAATTTCAAATTTTAAAAAAATATTGAATTATTAAATATAAAATATAATATACCTAAAGAAACATGGTTACTTTTATAATATCTAAATTATCACTCTTGAATTATTAATTAATATAATATTAAAATTTATGAATATAATAAATAACTAAATAGGTTAATTTATTAATAAAATAAGATAGATGTTAGTTTAGTCTAAATAAATGCATTAATAATAAATTAAAATAAAACTATTAATTTAATTAATTATAAAAAATAGAATACAAAAATATTTACTTTTATAATGTTTAGATACTTGATCTAATTCTTACTTTTAAAATAATTTAATATAGTGATAAAATTCATGAATATAATAAATAAATAAGGTATTTTATTAATAAAATAAGATAGATTTTAGTGTAGTCTAAATTAATAAAATAATTACAAAGAAAATTCCTAGGTGAAGGACCGGGGGATGGCGTCGGACGATCATTAGGTGCACTTGCACTGTGTCCCCTATCAAAAGAAACAACATTAGAAGAAAATGGTGCATCATGAGCAAGATTTCTTCTGAGGATACCAACTAATAAGGTTTTCAAGGCATCTGGTAAACCAATTCCACCATGTGTTATCTTCTAAAACAGAAACATATAAAGGAGGGAGAAAATGGCGAGAGAAAGGTTTCGGTGCTTAGAACCAGTCGTAAGCGAGAGGAGAGTGGAGAGAGAACGAGTGAAAGTGAATTCAAAGGGTGAACCGTCGGTTTTCACTTTCACTCGTTTTACACAGAAGCCATATTTGGATGGGCACTGACAATTTTGAGTAAGTGTAGTGAATTCGAATTCATTTTCACTTTCACTTTCACTCGGCATGCACTAACATGCACTAAGTTACTCCCTCAAAATCAAGTTTTAAATATCAATCCTTTAGAACGTAACTAACATCCCCTCCACCAACTGGCTTCCATGTACAACCTATCATTTCAGCTTCTTCCTCCAAGTTATTCTAGATGCTGCCTGAGACTCTTAGACTGACATCGTTTTGTTTTTCTTCTATATTAACTGGATTAGTCTTGGACGTCCACTTGCAAAAGAAAAAACAAAAGGAGAAGCATTTCCATCTATTCCAGCTCAACCAAGAAGGAATTTCCATCTCCATATACCATGTTTCTCCTTAAATCAAGAATATTATGCTGCAGATCACCGCATGCCCACCTCTCGTTCCTCAGGTTTTTAGAACCCAGAAAGCATGGTTTCATGTGAACTCCATCCATTAATTTTATCATTTGCCTGTACTTATTTCTGTGGGCGAGTCAGATCCAACCCGTGAACTCGCGAGGCCCCAGCATGGCGAAATGAAAACTCTCCGATTAAGATGGATTACGAATTAAAAAACCAGGCTATCAGTGTGAAAAGAAGAAAACAATTAACGCGGAATGAAATAATGCCCGTTTTCATATTCTGGCCGGTCGGCTCTCTTTTATATCATTTCATTGTGGCTCGTAGCAGCTCTCGACAGAGAGGAACATGTGACCGTTTTGCAGTGATCATTGAGAATGGGAATGTTTTTTCATTAACATAATTCTCGACCTCTTAGCCAAAAACAGAAAGGATATCTCCATATTTCTGAGTCTATATCAAAGAAAAATTGCACCGCCGAATACAATTCCCGAGTCAGTCCTCTGGCAATTCCCTGGCCATACAAAAGCCTTAGCTGATTTTGATTTTATTCGATGCTGAAATCTCGACTGTGATCACGTACAAGCACGTAGAAAACTTTCGCCTTGATACTCTGCAGGAATGAAATTGCTAGCAGCTCTTTAGTCGACATCTTGTCTCCTGTAAACCAGTCTAAACGCTAAACGGGTTGATCTAGGCCTCCGTCTCTATCATATAATGTGAAACGTTTTAGAGAAGTCAAGTTTAATGGAATCACGCTTCCTCCTGTCAATCAGATTTCCAATTTCTCTCAACCGATGTAACACAATTTAATCTCTTCCTTTGTGGCGGCAACAGAATACATCTTTCTTATTTATGTACATTTTTATGACTGTTTGAAAAAATCCCATCAACAGTTACTGTGTCTTCTTTGTTGATTTGTTGTCCTTTAAATCAATATGTCTATCCTCCTGCAGGAAGTGATAGCACTGGTGTGATCATCTTTACGTGTAAAGAGAGTACAGCTTTGTCTGCTTTCGATTACTCTAAATCCTTATTTGAATGATATCAGCAATCTTAACATTTCTCCTTAAAATACCCGGAGAAGTTTTCTTCACGTTGAGTGTGTAAGTTACTGACGCGGAAGCAGTAACAGTAGTCTGAGAAATTGAAGCAATCATGTTGCTTCAACTCTCTAAAAATATTACACTGGAAACCTCCAGATATTTGCATGTTCATCGCATATCTTGCAAGAAAAGACCGAATGGCTATTTTTTTATTTCCTGTCGGCGAGAAAGCCATCTAGATCAAACAGCATTTCTGGTTCTTTAAATTTCAGTGGACTGTCTCGTTACATTATAAATAGGTCACTACTTATGGACATGTAAACGCACCTCCCACCCCTGCAGAGGCAGTACTACCCAAGTGTTTGAAGATGGCCTCAAAGAGATCAGCGTCGCTTGCTCTATTCCTAGGTCTGAATCTTCTCTTCTTCTCCCTTGTCTCCGCCAACTACACTCCTTGCCCTTGCAAACCTTCCCCCAATCCTAAACCTTCCCCCAATCCTAAACCTTCCCCCCATCCTAAACCTACCCCCAGTCCTAAACCAAAACCTACGCCTAAACCTAGTGGTGGGAAGTGCCCTAGGGATGCTCTGAAGCTTGGCGTGTGCGCCAATCTGCTTGGCCTGGTGAACATCGTCGTTGGTTCTCCACCTACAATTCCCTGCTGCAGTCTTCTGAAGGGACTCGTTGACCTTGAAGCTGCGCTCTGCCTCTGTACGGCCATCAAAGCCAATATCCTAGGATTGAATCTGAACTTGCCCGTCTCGCTCAGCTTGCTGCTGAATGCTTGTGGAAGGAAGACCCCGTCTGGATTCAAATGCTAATCACGCTCTTGTAGTTGTCTGGTTCGCTGATAGTGAGAATAAGCTTTAAACTGGTTGTGAGCAAAACATGTAGCATCGATCAGTTCTTTGCTGCAAGATGTTTAGTTATATCATCATCTATAAGAGATGTTTATGTGTGTTGATCATCTAAAAGAGTTATGTACTTATGTGTAAGCTTCATATGAATAATCACAAGCTTATGTTTAAGCCCTCCACTTGTTATGAGCATAGTATGTAAGGGCCGCTGAGGAACAATCCAAGAGAAGCCGGGAGGAGGGGGATAAGTGCAAACAATCATTAACAAATTACACAAAGGATTTTTTAGGTGGTTCATAATCCTTCTGTGAACTGCTAGTCCGCTCTCCAAGATGTTTTTAACACCGGGAGGCTTCACTAAGTTCGGGTTGTCTTAAAGCATCTACAACAAATTATAACTAAGGCTAATTGCAATGTTGTGTTAACCTAGACCCACAAAAGAATTTTCCAGTAGCTCACTATGCTACACAAACCTAGACTCACATAGATATTTCAAGCAGCTCACTAGGTACACCGGCCTAGACTTGCATAAGGATTTTCAACACCACTTGCTTACATAAGATCTTATGGCTCCCATAATAGCAAACCCAAATTTTCCAACCTCTACTCTCAAGAACAAAAAAAAACTCTCAAATTCTGGGATGGAAATTATCTTGGTCATTGAAGGTTTGACCCAAATTGGAAGGATTATTTACTTAAATTTTAGACCAATATAATTTACCTCTCGGTAGGCTAATTTAACAATCTAAGTTCAAACAAATAGGTACAATGATCTCCAAGTACCTATCAATGTCATTAGCAGCTTAAACTAGCCCTTAATGATCAGATTTGAAAATATAGGTAGCCCGTATAGTCCTGAGTGACTTGATTTGAAATTATAGGCAACTTAAGATAATCTTTAATGATTTGATTTGAAGATAATGTCAATTTAAGATTGGTTTTTCAAATTGGGGAATGCACATAAAATAGTTCAATGTAAAATTAGATTTAGTAAATGACCTCAAAGTGTTGTACTATAGTTCAATATACTCAAATCAAGTATAATCAGTTTATCTTAAAGTTAGAGCATGCAAATACTTTAATTTGAAATATTTATCTCCAAATTTCAGTGTTTTGTAAAACTACTTTCAAAAGCTCCACCAATTTAGAATACTTGCATGTAGAAAATAATTTGAACATAAAATATCAAACAAGTTTCATTTCAAATGGAACTCAATCACACAAATACTTAAAACATAATTGTTGAATCAAATATGATTTCAAAGTCACTAGGCGTATGATCAAGAAACAAATATCTAAGTATTCAATCAAAATTTGAAGAAACAAGTACTAGAATACTTTGCTTAATGGAGAGAACAGTCGATTTGTGTGTGTAGGCTTAAAATGCTTGGAAAAATACTTTTGACTTAAATAGAAGGCTCTCCAACGTTCAAAAAATTAGTCATTAAAGCCACATAATGATGTTTTTGTTATCAAGAAAATATGGGTAAGAATAGGTCAAAATCTGAAAACTGTATTTATTAAATCCAATTTTTTATTTTGAATACAATGGTAGGTCCAATTCCTAAAACTGGACTTGAAAGATTACATAATTGAATCTCTACATAATGGAATCAAATTCTATGCTATGGAGTCGATTCTTTACGATGGATTCGACTCCTTTTTCAATTTTAAAACTTTCTCTAATTATCATTTGGTGCATTTTTGCCTTATGGGATCAAATCATTATGCTAGGGGTTTACTCCTCAAGATGCATTCAACAACAACAATTTTAAACTTTTTGTAAGCAAGGTTTGACTCCTTGCCTTATGGGGTCAAGTCTATTTCTCATGGTAGATTTGACTCTTTTGCTCCCTTTTCACCATATGTTCGACTCTTTTTTGTCTTTTTACTTCATGACTTCTCTCTCCTATTGAGGTGCTGACTCCTATGCATGAGCTTGACTCATTTCACACTTAGACACTTCAACTCTTCAATTTTTTAACTAAAATGATAGATTTTTTGCTAAAATGATAGCTTGACTTCTCTAGCCCAAGTTACTCTGCTTACTTCTTCTATGTTGGCTACTTGTTTTTTTCATGTTCAATCAAATGGTATTGTTAGGCTATTTAGATAGTGTGTTTTTTTTTTTGCATGTATGAGTCATTCAAACAGTATTTTACCACTCAAAATGGATATGCTACCAGGAATTTTCTTTAAGGTCTTTTTGAGCTACACAACATACTTAATGCATATCATTAGTAACTTGAGTGTTTGTTATCATCAAAACTATCTTAATAGGGATCTTGAGACCAACATAGTACTCAGAGCCGGGGATCAATACATCTCACGAATGTCTTGGGTGAGACATTTCGAATTTTCATGAGGGTAAAATGTCCCATACCCAATATAAAATCATCTTAATTAACGTCATACTAGGACTTGTCACCTGATACATCTAAAACATCTTAAATTTTGTCATGAACAATATGTCTTGAAAAACCGAAACACCCACCTCCAGATGAAAGATATTTTAACTTGCTGTCAACATTGACACATACAAGATATGTAGTGGAAAACAATTCGAAGCATCTGGCATAATGGTTGAGATTCATCATCCTGATGCCAGACATGGATTGTTTTCTGATTCCACACCATATGGTGCATCAATCTGTAATCTTTGATTCCATGGTAAACGTTTCATGGATGCCATTGTCTTTCAATCTAAGATTTAATAAAAGATTCATATAAAATTAACCGTTAAGTTGTCGGCAGAACCAATATCAGAACTGAAGTATTTTTAGATCAATTCAATGGAGGTCTAGTTTGGACAAAGCACCTACAAAGCTCCAAGGCAGTTTCAGGGTATGGCTATCGATATTTTTCCCAAAAGGAACATTTCCTATCTAGTCGGTATGCTACAACATTCACATTGAAGCAAGCATTGACAACATGCTTTTTTTTGCCAATATTTACTTGAATGATTTGTGGGTAATTGGCTGCTTGAAAGATGTTTGGAATCAGAGGCTTCCATTCATATGCAGCCACTTGAAGAGGCATAGAGTATGCTGAAACCTAACTCTGATATGACTGTAAGTACCACAAATTGTTCATGCGCATAAGAAAGTAAATTTCTTATTATTAGATCTAATAGGAAACGATGGTGAAAAAAGCTAAAAAAAGGGCACGAATGCAAGAACTGTCCAAGGGAAATTCTTGGGACAAGCTTGGTTAAAGTTCAGTGATTCCAGTATAAATTACTCCACCATTTGAATGTAGTTCAATGAATCTTTTAACGCAAAAGTTACAAGGGCTGAATCTAACATGATAACCTCTTGCTATTAAAATTAATAAGAACAACTTGCTAACATTGGAAACAGTAGATCATACATGTGAAACCCCAACTGCACAAGCTTCCAAACAGTCCAGCCCTTGCTTTGCCGGCTGCATGCCTGGGTGCCTTATTCACATGGCTACTATTTTCTATCATCCAATCTTCTCTTCCCTTGTCTCCTATAAATACCTATAATTCCACTCTCATTTCACCACCGCAGCACTTGTCATCTACAGACTACAGCAAGACTTCGAAAGATGGCTTCAAAGAGCTCTGCATCAGCTGCTGTTCTCTTACTCACTCTCAACCTTCTCTTCTTCTCTCTTGTCACAGCCCATGACAGTTCCGTCAGCTCTAGACTCTGTTGGAGTGGCTGTGGTAAGCCAAATCCAAGCCCCAATCCGAATCCGAAGCCCTCCCCCACTCCTGCAAGCACCAAGTGCCCCAGAGACACCCTCAAGCTCGGAATATGTGCGAACGTGCTGGGCCTGGTGAACGCCACTGTGGGATCCCCACCCACCCTTCCATGCTGCTCGCTTCTCGACGGCCTGGTGGATCTGGAAGCTGCCGTGTGCCTCTGCACGGCCATTACAGCCAATGTGTTGGGGATTAATATCAACATCCCTATCTCCCTGAGCTTGCTATTGAATGTATGCGGGAAGACCCCCCCAACAGGCTTCCAGTGTTTTTAGGCTTCCGGTCCATTACCGATTCTGTGCCATCTAAGACATAGGCGATTTATCATTTTTGCTTCTTTTTTTCGTGATTTGATGTGTATGGCGTGGTTGTTTAATAAGCTTTGATTTGATTCGTGTGGTATTTCATTTTATTGGCCAAGTGTTTAAGTAAGTTCTCCTTGAATTTAGGTTATGTGGTTGTCATCTATAACTTTTTGAGACATTTGCTAGCACCTATCGATCAGCCGAGTGTTAGTACTTATGGATCAGCAGAAAGCTGTATTGCTCAGGGAATAGTATGGAGTTCAAATTTCTTCTCCACACGGACTAACAAATCCTGCCTCCGCTTGAACAAAATTCCTGGAAGAAAGAGAAGCTAACGTCCATTAACATTCGCGTTTGCTGCTTCGGATGGAGCAACAAATGTTGTTTAGTGCTCTGAGATTTGATTCCGGTAGGGACATGGAGCAATAACAAGTGCCTGTGATTGGTTTGAAGACGAGTTTGGTGCTCCATTCCGAGCAGCGACCCAATCTTGTCATTTGAAAACTGTACTGGACGAGGCATAGTGGAGTAGATTAGTTAAAAACCAGAATAATTCCAAAACCTAGCTACCTTACGAATCACAGGACTGTTCGCATGTGATTATCCGACCTATCGTCGTAGTTAATCACTGTTTATCTTGTTATTTTTTAATGCAGTTTTATCTTCTGAATGATCTCCTTTTGTAGGGGCGGTTTAATAAGATACATTAACCTTTGATGAAAAGCCACAAAGATGCATCTCTAATATCTATGAAATCAGTAACCATTTGAACATTTAATCTAGTTTTAATCAAATCCACCAACCCACTTCTTCTCACCCTATAAACATCCTAATTTTTTTTTTTTAGTCAAGGATTTGAATTTATACCTTTTTAATCTACAAATAGGTAAGTAGTTGATGTAATATTCATCCTAATTGAATAAAATCTCTCTTTTGTTAGAACTTGGATAGAAGGTTCGTTTCAAAATGACTAACTAATTAAGTTCGAAAGCATATTTTCCAACTAATAAACTCAAATTCTTCGTATTTACTAATCCATGTGAAACTATTTGACACTTTCCCTTGTTTTTCCTGCACGTAGACAGTGTAGGTGGTGGCTCACGTACGATTACTTCCTCTGATACCATGTGATGTTAGGTTTAAGGTATATCCCAAAATGACTAACCAAGTTACGAAATCTCTTTCCTAATTGTATAAATCGGTGAGTATACGCTCTTAGTTCTTAGCTATTAAATACTCAAAACATAATATAAATTCCAGCACAAACCAAAAATAGTGTACTCAAAATGATAATTTGTACAAAGTTGGAAGAAAAACTCTCTTGCAGACCATTTGCATCGCAATCGAAAAATAATAAGCATCAGTCAAATAAGTTAAAAATGGAAAAGAAAAACTCTCTTACGGATCAATATGAAAAACCATTTTTAGTGGATTGGGTTAATGGTCAAATGAATCATTAGCCATCTTTTAAGGCTTTCAGATAACTAAAGTCAAATGATTCTAGCATTTCTTGTGGAACAGCCAGATTTTTCTACTGAACAGCCAGGACTGTACTGTGTTTTCACTTAGAATAAGAGAAAACTGAATCAGTTTCAGCAGAAATATGAATCATTAGCAGATTCTATGTAATTTAACTGTCATAATTAGGTTGTTAAGGACTCAAATCCGACCTCTAATCACATGACTACATAAAGAAAACTATCAACTCCTTCCTTGACATTTATAGTTGATGTCGATAAAATTCTGAAGTAGAAAGTGGGAAAAGAAGAAAACGGCCAGATTATGTGGGATTTGGTTCTCTAAATCTACCATTGACAGCTTAATCTGGATGGCTTTAAATCAGTAAAATCCTTCTTTTTCGACTCAGACCTGCTGTTAATGGAGATCCTCCAAATAATTTGTAAAGGTGTTCACACTATTGAAAGGACTATATGCCAGTCCCGTGAATGGTTCATAACTTATTCATACAAGGGAAGGTCTAAGAGTATTGTCAAGCTCCAATTTATATAGGGTTTTTTTTACCAAAATACCCAATTCCAAAAACATATTTCGAGAAACAACGATACTATGAACTTATTTTGAAAAATACTTAACTTTGACCGGTCCACTGTACATGTGTATAGTCAAAGGTGACATGTAAGCTTTGACTGATTACGTGTCACCACGTCAGCAGTACAGTGTGAGTAGATGAACACATCGATTGCCATATCACTATTCTAACACGTCATCTATCAAGTAAACTGCGATGTCATTAAATGATAAAGTAATAAAAAGTGTAACGATAATTTTTTAATTATTTATTATTTTAGATATAAGGTAATAAAAAGTGTATGATTTTTAAAATAAAAAAAATTATTCCAATTTTTATCATTTAATGACGTGGTAGCTTACATGGCAGACGATATGTCGGAATAGTGACGTGGCAGTCGATGTGTTCATCTACTCACACTGTACTACTGACTTGGTGACACGTAATTTGTCAAAGCTTACGTGTCACCTTTGACTATACACATGTACAGTGGACCGGTCAAAGTTGGGTATTTTTCAAAATAAGTTCATAGCGTCATCGTTTCTCGGAATATGTTTTTGAAATCGGGTATTTTTCAAAATAAGTTCATAGTGTCATCGTTTCTCGGAATATGTTTTTGAAATTGGGTATTTTTCAAAATAAGTTCATAGCGTCATCGTTTCTCGGAATATGTTTTTGAAATTGGGTATTTTGGTAAAAAAAAAAACCATTTATATATTAAATGAGAAAGGATCTATTTACTTTAAGTGAAAGAGAATCCTCCATTTATATAGGTTGGATGTGAGTGGATGACCTTGATTACCATCTCAAAAAATCTTGGGGACCCGTCGGAGGGATGACAGAGAAAAGGGATAAGAGTTGGGAAGGCAAAACCAGAATTCTCTCTATTCCTTTGTTCCAATTATAGCTCCAGTCGGCCGTATCTAAAAACTGAGTTTTTTTTTTTTTTTTAATCTTTTTCTCTTAACGACAAAGTGACGTTTCTGAGTATCAAATTTGTCAAACCCTCGCCGTAAAGGCATCTGATCAAGATGTGCAATACAGCAAAAGTCCTTCCCATTTGCATCATTTGGTCGTTAACTCCATTTTTTTCCACATTTTTGTTTTCCACTTTTTGTTTTTATTACTTATAGTCAGCTCTCTGCCTCTATAAATACCATGATCGCCATGACACTCCACCATACCAGGAACTGATACGAACCTCACGAGTGCAGTTATGGCCTCCAAAAACTCTGCTTCTGCAGCCCTTTTCCTGGCTCTTAACCTTCTCTTCTTCTCCCTTGTGAGTGCCACTCATAGCAACTGCAGTTGCAAAACCTGCGGATGCGGCTCTGGCACTCCCGGTTCTACCCCAACTACCCCTGGCTCTGGCCCTAACACTCCTGGTCCTGGCCCTAGAACTCCTGGTTCTGGCCCTAACACTCCTGGTTCTGGGCCTAACCCTCCTGGTTCTGGCCCTAACACTCCTGGCTCTGGCTCAAACCCTCCTACTACGCCAACTCCAACTCCATCTTCCCGAGGCAGATGCCCAAGGGATGCGCTAAAGCTAGGCGTCTGCGCCAATTTGCTTGGACTTGTCAGTATAGTCGTGGGGTCTCCGCCAACACTACCCTGCTGCTCGCTTCTCCAAGGACTGGTTGATCTCGAGGCTGCTATTTGCCTTTGCACCGCCATTAGAGCCAACGTGCTGGGATTGAATCTCAACGTGCCTATCTCTCTCAGCTTGCTGTTGAACGTCTGCGGTAGGAGAGTGCCCAGTGGCTTTCAGTGCTAAGCGTCAGTCGAGATTATGCTACCACTCAGATTTTATTAGCGTGAATAAGCTTTGAGCTCTTACTTAGGAGCTGATCAGAGCAATCTGGTAATATTTTGTTTGTTTTTGTCTTCTGGCAAAGTATCTTTTCTCCCACTTTCCTATTTCTTTCCTTGTGTCGGATGGAGTAGAGGAATGTTAGGCATAATGTTATAAACCAATGTTTGGGGTTTGTTTTCTCTTATTCTTATTCATTTCATAATTGTACGTCTTCAATGAACTAGAACATAGAGAGGCTATCTTTAACACTTAAAACATGATACAGAAAACAAAAAGATAAATTAAACTACACCAAACAAATCACAGCAAAAAAAATCTCTGAGTTGATAACAGAGGTTCAACCCACACAATCAGATGCCTAAGACCAGATGCTTTAATCAGATTTGCTAGTTTATCTACTAACATTAGGGCTAGTCCCTTCAAATAACAAAAAAAAAAAAAAAATCGAATATGATTCTTTTAATTGGAGAATGATCTCTTTCACCTTCTCTATATGATTAGAGGGAGATTAGTCCAATGTCATACTAAAACTCATCTTAAAATGGTTAGTCAAGTTAAAAACCTTCTTTCCTCTCACATGCAAGCCCTTTGTTTTCGTTCTTACTACACTTGGACGAAATGGGTTGAAACCCATACCTAAACACCTGCTCTGATACTATGTTAGAAGTTAGGTCTAATGCGCATCCTAAAATGACTAGTTAATTAGAAACTCTCTTTCCAAACTAATAGACCTATGATATTTCTACTCATTTGTTTATGTGGGGCAATTTTTTCCATCAGATCCAAGTCATTAAGTAAAATATCACAAGGACTCAATAGGAGTAGGCATCTTCATATTGGGTACCATAATGGAACATTTAGAATCTAATACTATCATGTGTCACATTCTAACATCCTTCTTTGAGCTTATAATTTTTTTTTTGTTTTATTGAGTATATGTATCGGTAACCTCGAATCTGAAACATATCAAATGACATATAAGATCAAACAACCACAGTCAATTTGATCACGACTAAGATTGAAGAACTTGATTGTTAAGCATCAGGGAATACTATGAGACAAAGGGACATTACATAATTGTTCTTACAAGTTTCCAGGTCACCAGAAAGCTTTTCGCTAGTAACTCTATTGACTACTGAACAACTCTTGGAGAATCCCGTGGTAGTAGACCCACAAGAAGTAAAGAGGATACATCCCCACCCTACACAGCTTCATCATATTTGGCATTGGGGTCCCGTCCTTTCTGTTTTGTTGTGGAGTTAGTAAAGCTAATGATGCATACTATCACACCCGTGATCCCTTCAATCAGATCACGGAAAGAAATTAGGAGTAAAATAGGTTCTTGAAAGCAAATCAAAAGGATGTTAAGGGTTTCTTAGCTTTGAAGTCAATAGTAAATTCTGGCTGGGAGATCTCCTTGACAGCTTCGTCTAAGAAATCCTTTTATCTGAAAATGGAACCGGGGCACCATCATGTATGGCTGCTATTCATTGCTGGTTCAAGCGGTCTAAGTTAGCCCCATCTCTGTCGAAAATCAACATGATGGTTCCGATTGTGATTCCCTTCATTACAGTGACATCTCGATTGGACTAGCATTCGAGTCAGTGAATGGCTGTGGCCTGGTGGACTTTGTTCATTTAGATCTCTCCTCAACAAGTTTCCATGAAAACGAGTTTCCCAGCTTCGCAAAGAGTTTCCGGTAACTGTAATTTGACCTTCCTATGTCCTTCTCGAAAGGAAAGCTAAGGTTCGGATTGAATCAAACTGTGGGCGCAGATTCTTACATGATAATGATAAAGACTGCAATTTTGGGAATGTCCCATTTGTCAAATCGCCACTGCACAGGCGTCCATCACAGATACACCACTTGCTTTGACAGCTAAATGCGTCCCACCATGCTGCCTGGTTCCTTATTTTTCTTCCTTCTGATCTTTTCTTTTTTGTCGAATCGACCAACCTACTTCCTCTAATTCTATAAATACCCAGGATCGTTGATCAGTCCACACCATCCCAGGGCCACAGAGTATACTCACCCACTAGTGTTTGAGATGGCTTCTCAGAGCTCTGCTTCTTCTGCTCTCTTTCTTGCTCTTAATCTTCTCTTCTTCTCCCTTGTTGGCGGCTGCACTTGTAACAGGTGCGGCTGTCGCCAACCCCCGAACACTCCCACCCCAACCACCCCCACCACCCCCACTACACCAACCCCAACGCCATCTTCCCGTGGGAGGTGCCCCAGAGATGCCCTCAAGCTGGGGGTCTGTGCAGATGTGCTCGGTCTGGTGAACGTGGTCGTGGGTTCTCCACCAACACTGCCTTGCTGCTCTCTGCTGCAAGGCTTGGTCAATCTGGAAGCAGCTGTCTGCCTTTGCACTGCCATTAGCGCCAATATCTTGGGGTTGAACCTCAACATACCCCTTTCTCTAAGCCTGCTGTTGAACACATGTGGTAGGACTTTGCCTCCTGGCTTCCAGTGCTAGTTTCCAATATTATCGGTAATGGATCCTGCGTGTGAGGACTATAGACACTATGGGACTTTAGTTGTATACCCAACACTGCGTTTCTCAAGTTGATGTTAGTGGGAAATATGGGACGACTATTCACTACCTTTCAAGTTGATTAACAGGCTTTCTGTACTCTTTTCTTCTGGTGCAATTCCTTGTCATGTTCATCTCAACCCAGGAAAGTTTCACTTTTCTTTAATACCCTACTCCCATGTTAAAATTTTCTTAAAATGACTAGAATACCAGGCCATAAAAAACCTGGGAAGGCGGATGAATCATTTACATATTACCATACATAACGACGCCACTTGCTAGCAATAATTAATTCTCATCTTCATCCATGCCATTCGATCTCAATAATGAAAATGTTCAAACAACAAATTAGCCAGATTGTCATTGTTCAGTCCGTGAGGGGCAGGGAATGGCGTGAGGAAGAAGACGAAATTGTCCACTCGATGTGACAACACCACCTTGCAAAAACCTTAAGTTGGTAGGTGGTCAAAGTTTTCCAAGAACGTGATATGACTGCGTCCTGTGGCACGAGTACTTTTCAAAGTAATTGGATAAGAAAATTATTTTCATTTATTTCGATATAAGACGAAATCATGGTCGTATATTCACACTGAACTCACATAAATAAACTGTCTTAATTCCGTCTCAGTGCAAAATACAGCTAAAAAAACCCGAGTTTTGATATGTTATACAAGTGAAATTTTTGAAATTTTTTATCCATGGTCGAGAATTGAAATGTGAGAAATTTAAGTCTGGAAATTGGTTAAAATCTGCATTTGAAGGCTGAATACTCAATCGAGATTTCTGTCACTGTGTAATTTAAAACATGAAATCATTAGAATGATTCCTGATATGAAGAGTGTATGAAATCTTAATTGATCTCTGGTGAAGAAAGTACTTAGCAATCGTTATCAATGTACCGTAAATCCCTTCTTGTCTCCAACATGATTTCTTATCAAAGCAGAAACTAAGAAATATTCCTTGCAATACCATTGAAGGCAATAATGATTTATTCATCTCATTACACAAGTACTGAGGTTGTACACGAGCACATGAGAGGGGATAGAAACAAAAGACACAAAATTTGCTGAAAATTTCATCCTGCTCTACTGAACCTAAACAATTCACTACATCCCTGATTGACTAAACTTCTACAACGCGATTAACTACCCAAGCCTAATGGAAGCAAGCCCGTCAAACCCTGATGAAATGCCTTCCTGCCATTTCCCTCCATTGAAGTGCTCTTAAAGAGTGCACTGGAAACCAGCTGGAGGTGTTTTCCCGCAAGTGATGAGAGCTTGGAGGGCAAGAGGGAGGAAGATGGTGATATTGAGCAGCCTGATTTTTATAGTGGTGCAAAGACAAACAGCTGCCTCTAGCTCGAGCAAGCCCCCTAGGACAGGGCAACAGACATTTTGAACAGGATCCCCTAGCCCCACATGCACCAGTCCTCCTAGAACGTCCAAGCACAGCCCTAGTTTGAGAGAGTCAGCAGAACAAGTGGGACCCGAGGAAGGAGGAGGATTGATACCCGGAAAGCCGCCTGAGGGAGGGGTCAATCCACCACCGCCGCCGCCGCCGCCACCACCACCACCATATGGAGGTGATGGTGGGTAAGTGTAAGTGGGTGGTGGAATTGTCACTGGAGGAATTGTCACAGGAGGGTTTCTGTAAGACGGAGAAGTGCCTGGAGACGATCTGGAGGGCGGTTTTCTGAAGGGAGGATGGGTTCTTGTGGGTGGAGCTGGATGAGGGTTCTTGTGGGAAGGTGGGTTGGAACAGTAACCACAAGCGTATGCTGGTGGCAGACTGATTGCAGCCAGAATCAGAAGAACAAAAGACAATGCAACTGCTCTGGGACCCATGATGAGAACCAAAACTAGAAACCTTACTCAAAGAAGGCAAGGCAAAGAGCTGCCTTCTTCCTCGATTCCTCTCCGCTGTGTGTCGTCGAACCTCTACGACCCCATGATTTATAAGTAGAATTTACAAACTGCCCGTGACACCTCCAACTTTTCAGATTCATTGCGTTCAAAGAACCCTAGAAAAACTAGGGTTTTCTATGTTCATGGCTTCGTGCTGAAATTCATATTCGCAATGGTGGGAACTGCGTTCGATTTTTTTTGCCAATGTAAGAAAAAGGATTCCATACCCTGCATTATTGTAGGCAAAGTGGGTATTTCGATGGAGTCATGGCCAGGCCATGTGACGCAGCACGGGTGGTCTTGGATTGGAACTCGTGACCGTGAAAGTGAGATCCGTTTCTCTCTCTGATTCTGAGTCTCTAATGGCCGGTTGAGAAAATATATGCGCATGGATTTGAGGCCTCTGCTCACAACCAAGCAAATGATTCAGTCTTCTCCAAGTTGGCGATTCAGAGTGTTGTCGGAAGGAGGCAGAAGATAGAGGGAATAAGGACACTGTTCTCTGGCTTGCGCCATCTTTTTTTTGTATAAATTTATGGTGCAATGCTCGAAGGAAACATGTGAACTTTCTGTATCTTTTCTCCTCTTTCCTCTTCTGTTTCGTGACGAACAACACAGCTAAGATGCTAGACGACGTAGCAGAAATGGCAAAAAAACACGTCACTGCTTGCTTACGAAAGAAGCGAGAGAAAAGAAACGGGATTATGAATAAAGCAGCAGTTCAGCAGGCCAGAGCTCGCGGAAGATGTGGACGATAACATAAATTCTGGAAAAGATTATGTCATGAGCAGCTCGCTACGAACTCCATTGCTAATGCATGATTTTGGAGCTAGCTATATCTTGTTGAAATTCAGGAGCTTTCTCTGATAATTTCATTGTAAATTGGCGTGAATGAACAGTATAGATTATTGAAACTGAAATTGGAAGTAAAGGAAATAAGAAATAAGAGAGGAAGCAATTTCATTTAAAAAACGGTTGATTTTTACTGTGGATTTGTGCTGTTTTATGAAATCAAGGATCGAAACACTCTCTTGTTTGTTCTTGACTTACCATATTATATTTAAATCTCATTTTTTTCTTTCTCATTACATCTTTCCTTTCTCCAGTTTTGGTCTGTCTGATATGTCGATTTGATTAAAATTGAAAGAAACTGTTTTACCTCCTTTTACTTGAGCAAGAATTGATCAAAAGGACTATCAATCAAGAGGGTCAGAAGCATAAATATATAAGGAATCTAAGTACGCGGGCAATCCAGTGATCATACAAGCACTTTAATATCATAATATTACTGGGAAACATTTACTTAATTAAATTATTCATGAAACAGTGGCCTGGACATCCGGTATTCCGTTACCATTCCATCATATTTGAAATAAACAATTTCATGCACATGGAGAAGATTCAATCGATATGAAAACTTGGACAAGAGATTGACCCAGATGATACAACAATTTCTTTTTTCTGTTCACAGTGGTCTCTTGTTGATTTCATTAGTAGAACTAGGGACTTTTAAGGAGTGTTTTGTCTTAATATAGAGATATAATAGTGATAATAACACTTGATATAACAGAACTAATGTGCAGAGGGAACGAATGATACATGATCTTTTAGGAGATTAACTAGAGGAGAACTGGTCTGAACTAGGGGTGGCATCGAGCCGAGCCGAGCCCGAACCTGCTTATGTTCGAGTCGAGCTTGATTTAAATATTTCGAGCCGAGCTTCGAGCTGAGCCTCGTCTCGAGCCTAAAATTGTTATCGAGCTCGAGCCCAACGAGTTCGAGCCGAGCTCGAGCCTCAACATATATTTAAAACTTTTCAAAAAATATATTCGAATAAAATGTATATAAAATTATGCATATATTTTACATAAAATTGGGTATGACCTTTACATAAAATTGGGCATAACTTATATATATTATATGTGTATAAGATTGGGCATACCCTCTACTTAAAATTTAGCATAATCTATATATATAATACTTGTATAAAATTCGGCACGACCTCTACTTAAAATTGGGCATAATCAATATACATAATACCTGCATAAACACTTCATAAATACTCCATAAAATTGTCTATACATTCCATAAACACTTCATGAAATTGTTTATACACTCCATAAAATAATCTAAATACTCCATACACTGCATAACATTATAAATAAACTCCATACAATAATCAAACACAACAAAATTAAATAAAATATCACTATCAATTTACAATCACCCAAATAAAAACTATAAATCCTTTAAATAAAATCCTATTACTATTACAGACTTATTAGAAAATTACAAGAAATATTTTAAATTTTTCTTAGGAAAGTTAAATGGACCTCTTATTGCCTTTTCTAAGGAAATAAATAAAAATTAATAATTAATCTAATATATTATTATACTTATCGATAAATTTTTAATCACATAAAATGCCAAACACAAAATTGCTATGAAAATTGCCTCATGCTCAAAGTATTATATCATCAACTGTTAAATACTTATTCAAAATTTTTCTATATGGTTTTCTAACCCATCTTGGCAAGAAAATCTTACTTGGAAAATTATATGATTTTTTAAAAAGATTTATAATTAGAAAAATATTTTGAAAAAATATGAGGCACTAATGGTCCCTATATTTCTATTAAAAATGTCTTTTCAAAATTTATTGAAAAAACCACTAATAGTCTCTAGAAACGTATTTCTACTAAAATATCTTTTCAATTTATTTAAGATCCATGAGGAAGGGACAGTTTTTTTTTCCCTTGTTTATGATCTCGCACGTAGGGGTGGCTTTGAATAAATTATATATAAAATTATGCATACATTTTTAAAAAATATAATGATAGGGAGGTTCAGGATTGAATTTCAATAATGGATTAAAATGCACCAATATTAATATTTTTTACTCCAATTGTTGTCTAGCTTGTTTTGTAATTTTTGAATCTGGCCATAATTTATTATGGCCTCCTTAGTGCCCCTAGATAAAAATTTATATTCTAGGAAAAACTAAAAATATTTTTCCTATGATACATATTTCCAAAAAAACCTTTAAATAAAATCTTATTACTATTAGTGAGTTATTAGAAAATTATAGGAAATATTTTAAAATTTTCTTAGGAAAGTTAAATGGACCTTTTATTGTCTCTTCTAGGGAAATAAATAAAAATTAATAATCAATCTAATATATTATTATACTTATCAATAAATTTTTAATTAAATAAAATATCAAACACAAAATTGCAATGAAAATTGTTTCATGCTAAAAGTATTACAACATCAACTGTTAAATACTTATTCAAAAATTTTCTATACAGTTTTCTACCCCATCTTGGTACGAAAAATCTTACTTAGAAAATTATATGATTTTTAATAAAAAAATTTAATTAATTTTTTTTTAAAAAAAACATAAGACACTAATAGTTTATAGAAAATTATTTCTATAAAATTTATTTTTAATTTTTTCCAGAGGAAAAGTTTTTTTATTTTTTTATTTTATGATCTCGCACATGCGAAATCGCACGTGCAAGATCATCTTCTCACGAGGAAGGGGGAGATTATTTCTCCCCTGTTCTGGTTTTCCGCCGAGACGACGTGGAGGGAAGGGTGTTACGGCGCCGGGGAGGACCTATCGTCGGGGATGACGGCCACGACAGAAGCGGCGGTGACGGAAGCGGCGGCAACGAAAACAGAGGTGACGGCGAGGAGAGGAAGAAATCGAATGGATGGCCACAGAGGCGGTCGGCGAGCAGCTGCGACGGCGGTATAGACGTCGGCGAACAGCTACGACGGCGATAGAGGCGGCGACAACAACCGATGGGAGGGGTCGGCGGTGACGAGGGGGGAGGAAATTTTTTTCCCCCGCTCACTTGCTCGCGATCTTGCCGATTCATACCGATCCGACTCATTTCGAGCCGGCTCGCAAGCCAACGAACGGAACCTAGCTTCGGTCGAGCTCTGCTCGTTAAGGTAAACGAGTCGATTTCGGTGCTCGAGCTCGATACATGATGAATCGAACCGAGCCGATACCGAGCCGAACCGAGCCGGCTCGCGAACCGACTCAGTTCAAAGCCACCCCTAGTCTGAACTAATCGACGAGCACAATCGGTCCGCATGATTTACAGGATCGTCCATTCATGTAAGACCCCCTGAATCCAAGCCAAATGTTGTGTGTTTTCTGGGTTGCTAATGGCACTTGAGCCTCACAAATGGACTATGTCTTAGTATGAGAGGGAGGCAGGGTCGTCCATTCATGTAAGACTTCCTGAATCCAAGCCAAATGTTGTGTGTTTTCTGGGTTGCTAATGGCACTTGAGCCTCACAAATGGAATGAGGGACCTATTGCATGGCCCTTGTGATTGGCATTGGATTCTATAAGGAATTATTAAATGTTCATTTAAATAAATCTTTAACGAGAAACCATGAAAGGATTTAATGGAGACTCATTTAAATGAAGATGTCATAAAATCGGATTCTCTTGAAAGTACAAATCATGGATTAATACTCTCATATTGATTAATGAGTACAAAGATCTTGGACTAATCATTTTGAAATAAGCTTTCGACCCAACTTCAAATAGTATTTTAGCACCATGCTCATTCGTGACCCAAAAGAATACCCTACACGTGAAGGAAAATATTAATAATACCATATGGATTAATAAGTACAAAGATCTTAGATTTATTAATCAAAAAGAAACTTCTTAACGTATACAATTTCGTGATTATTTATGCATCTTACAAAAGAACACAAGAGTTGTACTGGTTTAGATGAAGTGAACCTTCATTTCGCTCATATACACATCCTAGTAATTAAATGTCTCTAATCTGCATCAATGAAGTATCGTAATCCACTATTTTCTTGAAAATTAGGAGACATTTATTAGTTCTTGGACTAATATGCATCCGCATGATCTCTGGCTTCTGTGCATTATTCTTTTGTTATTTGTTAATTGTTAATCCTTTGGCTATACGATTTCTACTCTGGATCATATTTACTTGGAAGTATTCAAAAGCTTTAACGATAAAGAAAGACTTGAAACCCCAGAGATGGTGCAGTGCACCTTAGCACATCGCTCTACCATTTTTGACAATCTCACTTTCCACAATTTTGTCCAGTGTCTTTCCAGTGATGTAGCCATCTACTTGTAAAGAGAGTAAAGTAAAGCGAATAATAAAAATGTGATTCAAATGTAATTTTTTAAATCGACAAGATATTGCCAATTCAGAAATAGATCGACACTGACTATCAAAATCAAAGTAATTCCGATTCTTGATCACAGATCGTAATTCGCCCTTTTGGCATATGAATTGTGTTTTAATGAAATCTCTCCCTCTTTCCGTGGATGTAGGCCAACATGTAAACCTATATAGATTCCTTTCAGCAGCTTCTGAAAGACTTTATCATGGAACTACTAAAATGGGTTTATCCACATGTGATGAGAACAGTTCAAACTGTTCTGATGAAGAGATAAAGAAGGCATTGATGGATTGATGTTCTTCTTTGTTTTAGAACAATGAGAAAGATAATACATTAAAGGGGTTCATGAAAGAGCGTGAAGAACAATATCAGGTATAAACATTGAGGCAACAAACACATGATTAGATATAAAAAAAATAAGAAATATAAAGGATCACAATTGGGCAGATATCTGTCATCGAGATGAAGACTTCAATAGGAGAGCCCTAACTCAATACAAACAACAAATAACGTCGAATGAAAACAAGCGATCACATATGATCATCACTCACAGAAATCCTTCTCCACTCCAAGATTGATAGCAGAAGAAAGAAACAAGAGAAGGCCAGCAAGGTTCTAAGCGCATATGAAGTCAGAAGGGCAAGTCTTCCCGCAAGCATCCAAGACCAAGCTGACTGAGACTCCAATGTTGAGGTCGATGCCCAGTACATTTGCCTTAATGGCAGTGCAAAGGCACACAGCAGCCTCAAGATCAACAAGACCATCAAGGAGAGCGCAGCAAGGCAGCGTGGGTGGGCTGCCAACGACGACATTCACGAGCCCTAGCACGTCAGCACAGACGCCCAGCTTCAGTGTGTCTCTGGGGCAGGTGGGGTTTGCCGGTGGGTACTTTTGGGGGGGCTTGTGATGAGGCTTCTGGGGCTTGGGGGTAGGGGACGTTGTTGGAGGACATGGAACGTAGGTGGAGGAGACCAAGGTGAAGAAGATAAGGTTGAAAGAGAGGAGAAGGGCCGTTGAGGCAAAGACCTTGGAAGCCATTTCTGCAAACTACTAGATGCTTCAGTGCAGGAGATTGCAGAACCTGATGTGATCTTGGGGGAAGGCTCGGGCTTTTATAAGAAGAGACTGAAGTTTAAAATCACTCAGAAAAGAAAATAATGAAGAGGTGACCATGTGGGTACATGGCCCGCCATTTAGCTGGCGTTACGGGTGATAGGATTTGGAAGAGGGCGAGAAGTTTTGGAGTTTTCTCTTGTCGTGATTTTCAGATTTCAATTCAATGTCTCCTTTATGTTTTTTACACCAAAAATGCGGAAGCATTAGCTGCTTTTTTATTAATCTCAGATTGTATGGATATATATAAAATTACATAAATACCTACCGGGATCATATTAAATAACTTATACTAACACTCCCCCTTATGTTATGGCCCTCTAACCTTTCTTTATGACTCATTTTAAGGAAACCTCCAATAATTCTTACTAATAAGAAAATTTAATCCAACCCATCAAACTTATTGTTAGTCTCAAGATCCTCGTTACAATCTTTTTGATGATAAGAAACACTCAAGTTACTCAGATGTGAATTAAGTATATTTTGCAGTAAAAAATCTTTCAAATGAATTTTTCTGGCTGCATATCCATTTAATGACCATGGTCTATCCCAAAGGTCTATATAAAAGAGAAGCAAGCAGTTCATGCCAGAAAGCACACCATCAAATCAATCTAACAACACTGATTGACCTAATAAGAGAAAGAAAGAATCATTTTTTTTAAAATAGCTTGCGTGTAAAAGGTTAGAAGAGTAAAACATGCAAAAGTGAATCATCGAACAAGAAGAAGTCAGCACTTCAACTAAGAATTGATGAATTGAAGTGTTAAAGGTCAAAAAATCAAGTCTATGCATAAAAGTTCAGCACATCAATGAAAAAGATGAAGCTCTAAAGTGAAAAAAAATCGACTCCTATGGAAGGATTCAAACCCCTGTTATGACAGAGAGAGTAAAGGAGTCGTACACTACTAGGTGGAGTAGAACCCGCCTAGGCGTAGAACTCAATGGGAGGAGTCAAACCCCTAGCAGTATTTGAACCCAATTGAGCAAGAGAAGTCTAACCCATGGGATCATTTAAACGCATCTAAAGAAGAGGAGTTGAACCCATGGGATGATTTGAACCCATCTGAATAAACGGAGTCTAACCCACGGGAAGATTTGACCCATCTTTGTGAAAATTAGAAAAAGAGATTAGAATTCACCTAACAGAATGTTTTGAAACAAAAACAACTATCGACCTCTATAGGGTGTAGAAGTAAGAGTAATCGAACCCAAGTCATAGGATTCAAACCTATTTAGTAGAGATCAAATTTGAGAATGTTAGACCTATATTTATAAGTTGTACTTCTCCAAATTTTGGCAAGTGACCTACCAATATGTTTAACAAAAAAAAATAGGATTTATTAATTATTTTTTCATATTTTTAGGACCTAGTTTGCACCTATTTTACCAAATACCAAATAGTCTTAACTATTCATGAAGGCTATTTTTTAATGTTCAAAATCGTGCCACGCCTCACGAACAATGAAAACCGAGCCTCCCAAACCATCACACTTGTTTTGAGAAGTTTAAGCCTCCTCCAAGCTTTATAAAGAAGCCAAGTTTAAAAAATTTCCCCATTGAGCTAAATATTTTAGTACTTATCTTTTTAAATCTTGATTAAATATGTAGAATTCCGTTTGTTGAATGTGTGCCAAGTAGTTTTAAAATGATAGTTGATTCAGCTATTGCAATGGGGGTAGTTGTGTGATTTACTTCCACTTGAAATTTGCTTTGGAAGCTTGTTCTATTCTCAAATCTCTTCATTCATGCTAGTATGCTAATTAACTGAAAGGGCATTTGTTAAGTATTCAAAATTGGGGATAAGACTTCAAATCTAAGTATTAATGATACTTGGTCAAGCATCCTAAACTAGTGTCATAACACTTTGAAATCATTCATGAAAGCTCATATTACTACTTGTGGCTATATTTTAAAACTTGGAGCTATTAAGTTGTTCCATATGTATTCCTCAACTTGAAAACCAATCTCAGATTTACATTGAGCCTATATTTTAAAATCAAGCTATTAAGACTATTTTGAATTGCCTGTATTTTAAATTCAAGTTATTAAAAATTATTGTTTAACTCTTCATTACATGAAGTAGGTACTTAGATTTGTGTACCTATTTGTTAATACATTGATTATTAAGATCTGCCTATTGAGAGGCAATTTGCGTTGGACTATATTCTCAACAAGTAATCCTTATAATTGGGTCAAACCTTCAACATGTAACATCATTCTCACCCTAAATTATTTGAGAAAAGTTGTTGTGATTGAATAGTAGAATTTGAAAAGATATGTTACCTAACAGACCTTATGTATGCAGACGGTGTTGAAAATCCATTTGTGAGACTAAGAAAGTGTGTCTAGTAAGTTGTTCAAAAACCATTTAGGTGTTATATCTAGTGTGCCTAGTTAGCTATTTTCAAAAGTGGAGTGGACCCCTTACTAGATAGAGTCGAGCTCTCAATTGAAGTTACTAAAGGAGTCGAACAATCCTGGATGGACTCCACCTCGTATAGTAAGTAAAAAGAAAAGATGGAGTTGACACAAACTTACAGTAAACTTTAGTTTTAAAATGGAGTCGACCTCAATGCTATAGAAATTGGAGGAATTGAGCATACTCAAATGGAGTCAAGTCCTTACAACTAGTAAAAAGGGAGATAGAGTCAACACCGACTTATAGTAAACATTGGATTAAAAAGTGAAGTAGACCCCGATACTAAAATTGTCTGGGAGTCGAGCCCAAAGAGTAGTTGACCCTACTTTAAAGAAGAAGGAAAAGGTGGAGTTGACCCCTTATAAAAACTACAAATGGATTCGAGTGCACAAAGAGGGATTCAACCTCAAATTTGACTGATGGTGCCAAAGGATTCAACCCCCCTTTACTAGAGTTGATATCATAGTGGAAATTATCAAGTTGTTAGAATGTTAGATGCTGATTCAAAAGGTTGTAAGTGAACTAACATATTCAATAGAAAAAATAGCATCAATTGAATATTTTTGTCAAAAATTTTGGAGCATATTTTCACTTATTTTTGTAAAATATAAAAATCAACCCTATCCACTCTAATGGGTAGTTTTCGAATGGTGGGAAACATGCTATACATATGTGAAGTTGAACCCAAACTGTAAGACACACTTGCTCACACGAATTTCAAACCTCCCAAATTAGCTTTTCAAAGTGCTAATGCCTTTAAGAGCCAAGAAACAGTACTCTATTCCAAGTTTACCATTGAAAGCTAAGTAGTTATGTTCACTAATTTTTAGATCCGTTTTAGTTGGTTTTTGAACTGTGGAAGGAGATTTCTTTATTGTGGGCTTGATTTGCACATCATTTGATCAGGTTATAAAATACTCCTACATAGCCTACTTTTCTAGAGCATTCAAAGCCATGATCTTTGAAACTCATATCACTGGTGCTATTGAAAATTGCCAGTAGATTCACCATAGGAATGGTATAATCAATTTGGTTCTTAATTGTCAAATTTTTCTTTCAAGAGGTATATGTGTACTTGCTAGTTAAGCAAATCACCTTTGTAAAATTTGTATAATTTGATTAATAGTTGTAAAATCCCTTAATTGCAACCTAGAAAGAGCTGTTGACCATAAGTTCAAAGGTGTTTGGACTGGTGCATTGTTTGAGTGTCTTGAGGCTCTTTTGGCTGATTATAGAGGAACATTTTAGTTCCAATGCAAGAGCTCCTTAGGAGTGGAATAGCAATCTAAAATATTGATTGTGAACCACCATAAAAATCTTTGATGTAGTTTTTTATTAACTTATTTCTATGTATTGATTATTTCCTTTGCAAATAATTTATAAATTAGCCATAAAATTTTGATAAACTTATTTACCTCCCTCTAAGTTTATCTTTGTAAAACACCTTAGTGGGTCTAGGTTAGTGAACCTAGTCAGTTGTTGTAAATCTAAGTGAGGGAGTTTTATTATAAGTTAGTTGTTGTGGCCAATTGAGCGGTGTAAATCCCTATACTTGGAGGCTATTTCTCGTAGTTGTCATATTGTAACCCAAATTTAGTAGATCTTCATAGTGCTAAATTATCTTAGGGGTGGGTTAGCAATCTGTAAAAGAATTATGAACCATCTAAAATCCTTGTGTGTTTGCATGTGATTACTTTCACATTTATTTTGATCATTTTGTATAATGTAAATTATAAAATTAAATTTTCATATTTAATTAATGGAAAAACTACTTATTCACATAAGGAGTTAAGCAAAATGAATCAAATTTCAAAGCAAAAGTTAACAAACCTACCCCCATAAAGATTTGTTCTTCACCAAACCTTACACTTATGTCCTTGTAGAGTAATTAAAACCCAAAATTTTCATTTAGAAGAAGAAACTCTTAAATAAGCTTGTAGTGGATTTCCTCACCCAAATTTAAGTGTGCCAAAATGAACCATAGAATGAAAAATAAAAAATTTCAATTTGTTAGACTCTTACAAGTTACAAGTTGCAAAAATCAAAATCAAACTCACCCAATTCCACTTTCGATATATCTCAATTATTGGCAAACAATAAATAATTTCTCAATGATTATCAAGTCTAGATTTATTTATGATATTCACCTCGAAGATAAGATATTGAAACAAAAGACCATACCGAGCATAATAATGCACCGATGCAAATTGCCTCCATAATGTAATTGACTAAATCTACTCTCCTTACCCTAATATAAAAAACCTAAAGATGGTCAAAATCAGAGAACCATTTAAGAGAACTAGTGGAATGAACTATTTAGATTGGTCGGTTATTTTAAGCATGGTAGTGTATTTCTTCTTGGAAATTTATAAGATTAGATCCACTAATAGTAGTCTCACTCGAGGGCGTCGCTCTCTCTCCCTCAACTTGAGCTGTAAAGAAAATGTCAATGGACCATTCATTGGAAAGATGCCATGATTAGTCATGGCCATGCAGACAATCTTCAGCCAGTTATTATCATTTGTCTCTTTCTTTTCCAACATGCAACATGACTACTAAAAATCAATTCAGGACGTAAATCTCTTTCTCTTCTCATTTCTTTCTCTTTTGTGGATAAATTAGATGTACCCAGAAATCCTTTCCTTTTTCCCTCTTAATTCCTTGAATGAGAGGGAGTTTTTGTTCTAAATGAAATGGTTTTTCATTCACGGAACGAATAGGATTGTAGTGTAGTATTGTTCTCAGGTTCCTGTTTAAGTAAAATTCATGTAATTCTTCTCTTGTTTGGATGTCTATGGAAAATGAGAAAGGAAATGAAAGAGAAATATAGTTTCGCTTGTTTGGATACAAGTGAAAAATAAAAAATAAAATAGTTTCGCTTGTTCCATTCTATTAGAAGAGAAGATTTCCTGAAACTGAAAATCCTATCAGTAATAGAATAGGACCCATCACATAAGAAGGGTTCTCTGGACCCGATCAATCTCCTAGTTGAATGTGAACTTGGTTCCATTCATACTCTTTCAGGTATTTAAATGGATCTACAGATTTCTTGGATTAAAGGGTCCAGAAGATCCCGTTTCTATTCTTGGATTAAACGATTTTTTGTGGTTGAAGTGAAGACTGCAAACTTCTTATTCAAATGAACAAGCTTTACTTAATACTCAATAAGCAGATAAACGAGTACATAAAATCTTAAAGGAAATGAATAACACTCGAACAACTGAATCAACGCCCAGAGAGCACAGAGAAAGAAATGATCTTCTAAGCGCATTGGAAGCCAGATGGGCACTTCTTCCCACAAGCATTCAAGACGAGGCTGAGAGAGACCGGGAACGTTGAGGTTGGTGCCGAGCACATTGGCTTTAATGGCGGTGCAAAGGCACACAGCAGTCTCAAGATCGACCAGACCATCAAGGAGAGCACAGCAAGGAAGAGTTGGGGGGCTGCCAACCACAAAACTCACGAGCCCTAGCACGTCCGCACACACGCCCAGCTTCAGTGTATCTCTGGGGCAGGTGGGGTGTTTGGTTGAGGGCTTGTGATGAGGCTTAGGCTTCGGTGCTGGGTGACATGGGTCACATGAAGTGACTAATGTAAAGAAGAGAAGGTTGAGAGAGAGCAAAAGAGCTGCTGAAGCAAGAGCCCTGCAAACACTGTAGAAGGAACAACACTACTGAGGTAGAGATGAAGGCTGATGTGATTGTTGTAGCCTTGAGCAATGGCTTTTATAGGAAGAGTCAGAGTGGTATCTCTCAGGCCATGTTCTGTCTTTTCTTTATTCGTTCAGCATGTCGTTTCACAGGCCATGTTCTACGGTTGGTTGTCGTAACAGATGAGGTTTACTTCCTCCCATAACATCGGTCGTAACATGTAATAGTGGAAGAGATACCCAATAGTTAACTTACTCGGTAGTGATCTCTAGCCTTTCTCCCCCCCTCCCCCCACACGTTGCCATAATCTGATCGAGTGTCTCCAAAAAGATACGATAGGTTATTTTATCTTGCATCAACACATGGATGAGGCTCCATCTGATCAATTATTTAGCTACGCAGGTGGCTGTTCTGTCAATGTGGACTCTTACTTGATTGATAGATAAAGTGGAGCCTGACGAGTGTCTTGCTTATACAACTGAGCATCTGACAGAAATAATACATCCAGACATAGCTGATTTACAACTTCATTTGATATGCTGCTGTTACTTGGATGTTGTATTTCAAAAACTCGTTGAAACCCTAGAGAAAACGTTGCGATTAGGGTGTAATGGTTACTTGATTCTATGCGTTTAATTTTTTAAATAACGTAAATAGGGAGGTTTAGCAGCCGACCATGATGCGTCGTCCCTGGTTGTTCAGTTGGAATTCTTTAGAAGGCAGGTCAAGCAACCTGAAAGCTCTATTTAAATACTACCAGAAATAGTTCAAGTTCAAATGAAGGTGCCAATTTAAACATCTGAACTCGTAAAAAATAAACTGAGCATACATAAAAAACCAGAACACTGATAACTCTGTTAAAACAGATTCATCAACACTCCGAGAACAGTAATTGCAGCAAGAAAGACTAACAACTAATTCCCTAAACACATTGGAAGTTAGATGGGCACTTCTTCCCGCCAGCATTCAACGATGCGATTCAACTGAACCAACGCATTCAACTGGATGATGATTCCTCCATCTTCAAACAATTCAACAATCTGATAAATTCCATTATTTGATCTTATAAGAACCCGAAAGGAAATGGCTACATAGTCAAGGCTGTGATATTGAGGAATTAATCAGAAGAATAAGCAGACCCCATACGAGTTAATCTAAGCAATTGCTTAAGAGCTACTTGACTTCTATTCTAGTAAGTGCTCAAGAACAGATTATCTTGACTCTATAAACTAATCAGTTGAATCGTCCATAAGAATTGACTCCTCTGAATCAAATATCGATATTATATGGAATACGAGCAAATGCATTTATAAATAGTCCCATCCCTAAACAGAATATATTGAACCCAAAGAAGGATTTAAGAGAGGAGACTTCCATGAAGCAAAAATAAGTAGAACGAATACATGAAAAGCAAGGCACAAATAACACTACGAACAAATTCTAAACACACCAAGCATATTCCCACCATTAAAAAACAAGAGAGAGTAGCAACGATTGATTCTCTTCTAAGTGCATTGGAAGTCAGATGGGCACTTCTTCCCACATGCATTCAAGACGAGGCTGAGAGAGACGGGAACGTTAAGGTTGATGCCCAGCACACTGGCTTTAATGGCGGTGCAAAGACACACAGCAGCCTCAAGATCGACCAGACCATCTAGGAGAGCACAGCAAGGCAGTGTTGGGGGGCTGCCAACCACAACATTTACGAGTCCCAGCACGTCCGCACACACACCCAGCTTCAGTGCGTCTCTGGGGCAGGTGGGCTGCTTGTGGTGAGGTTTGTGGTGATGCTTGGGCTTGGGTGTCTCTGGAGCACATGGAACACTTGTCGAGGTGACTAAAGTGAAGAAGAGAAGGTTGAGAGAAAGAAGAAGAGCTGTTGAAGCAAAGGCCCTGGAAGCCATTTCTGCAAACAGTAGTAGTAAAAGGAAGATGAAGGTTGATGTGATTGCAGGAGAGCTTGAGCTTTATATAGCAGAATGGAATGATACTCTCTGAAAAAATAATCAAATTACAGAGCGAACCCATGTGGGAAAGATGGCCGGGCATTTGGCTGGCAATGCAAGTGGAAGGATTTGGATTAGGGTGACGAGTGTGGAGTTTGGAGTTTTCCCCCAGACGTGGTTGGCACTCGGCAGATCTCAATTCACAAGGCTGCTACAGCCTCTCTATTTTGTTGAGAGCTACGCTACTGCAGAATATCTAGATTTCTGTAGCACTGGAAAGAAGAAGCCACTGGTTCATTTTTACTGTCTCTGAGATCTCTCAGTTTCACCATTTTCCTCGTCTGTTGCCTCGTGAAGCATACTTTGTCATTCCCAGTTTGTCCTCTTTCTAGCGAAGGAAAAGGAAAGTAGCAGACACTGTAAAAGGAAAGTGTAGCTCATGCATTTTCTAGATAACAATGGATTTGCCAAACGTAATAATGGAAATGATATCAAGTTCTCTTAAAGTTACCTGGATTTAAGCCTGGCCCTTATCAGCTGGAGAAGTTTGTTTTCTTCGGATATGAGAATCTAATTAAAATTATCTCTTTTATAAACATCCACTAACAAAAATCGCTTAACTGAAGTAAAGTTAGGTTATCAGGTTAAGAATATGGAATCATAAAGCTTTGTCAATGGCCGAACAATGGCTATAGAAAACCAGACTGAGGTTCACTGTAAGTTTTAACAGGTCGCTCACAACGTTGAGCATTACATTGTTTCTGTTTTCTGGCATCTCCAGCACAAAGCTTCCATAGCTCTTAGATATTCTACTCCTTGAAATATAATTTTTTCCACCCGGGATAAGGTTACCACAATCTTGAAAAGAGTCAAGAATGCATTCTTACAGTTCGTTAGACGACTAAATCTGAGTAACTAAAGATTCTGAAACCAACCAACTTTTTTTAATAAACAAAGAAATTACAAACTATTTTCATGTTTTTGAGTTCAAGCAATGAAAGGCAAAACACCTTTAATCACCCTACCAGGCAATATTAACTTGAGTAACTAAAGATTCTGAAACAAACCAACTTTTTTTAACACAACAAAGAAATTACAAACTATTTTCATGTTTTTGAGTTCAAGCAATGAAAGGCCAAACACCTTTAATCACACCATACTGGGCTAAAACATTATTTCTTTGAAGTCAAATTTAAAAAAGGAAAAGGGAGCACGCAGAAACAAGACAAATAGAACTCTATGGATCTCCCCCAAGCTCCACCCGCAGATTGTCATAAGGATAGACTTTTGGAGTCTGTAGAGAAACAGAAACAAGATTTAGCAAAGCAAAATTTAACTGATGTTTCAGAAACGTGCAGTAATAGCAAACTACTGGCTTGTTCACTAGTAATCAAGTAAATAAATTTACATAATGTTGATTACACATATAAGTTACATTCTAATCCCAAGACCTCACACCAAAAACCTCCACCTGGCCATTGAACCAAAGGCTCATCCCAAATTTCAAAAACAATAATCGAAATATGATTTGCTTTTGTTTTTTGTTTTATTTTCCCCATAGGGTTAAAGGAGAAGGAGACAAGGGGCAGAGGTGGAAGTAACACTTACGTTGAGCTCAATGTAACTCTACAATGAATTTGCAAATACTCTTTCCATACTCAACACTATGGTCATGCTTAAAAGACAAGCTGAATGAGACCTGCTTAAACTATTTAGCACTTAAAATAAAAAATGACAGAAAATGTATCACGTTAAGGGAAACAATTTGGATCAAAAACCTAATTTGATAGTTACTAGTTTGTTGTTTTGATGGTTTGATTGGTTGAGTTTACAGTACAAAGCATGCACAGGCTCCAAATAAAATAGGAAAAGAAAACCAAGTTCTATTATCTAATACATTAACGTGTCACAAACTTCAAACTTTATGTTATCTGCATAGCATAATAATCACCTAGTACTGGGAATAATAATAATAATGATCTCATCCTTTTTAATAATAATACCAACAAAAATAACAGCATAATAGTAATATTATAATCATAAACAACAACAGCATAATAGCAATATTACAGTTATAAACATATAACATCATTTGCCCTTGTCTTCGTCTTAAATATTCTTAAGCAAATAATGTGGGAGAAGACATTTGATTAGCCTAGAAGAAAATGACAATCAATTATGAAAGTGGAAGTCCAAAATGAATGAAATCTTCCAAATGAAATTTTAAGTGGTCTCAAGTCAAATATAATCCAACGCCTGCACTAATAGTCCAAAATGAATGAAATCTTCCAAATGAGATTTTCAGTGGTCTCAAGTCAAATATAATCCAAGGCCTACACTAATAGTCCAAAAAACATGGTACAGCCACTGCATCAATCATTCAACTGAAACGGTTTCCTCAAGAAATTCTTATGGGTCTCAAAGGCAGACATAGTCACAGGACCAACAATAATTAAAATGAAAAGGCAGACTTCGTAGTGTATCAATTGCCTTAACCATGAGACCTATGTTAATTGATTGTGTTCGTTAAATCAAATTCGACGGATGTGTTTAAAATTTTGAAAATTCAAGAAGAGTCATTTAAAGTCATTCAACTTGAAATCAGTCATTGATTCAAAACAGGGAGGCTGAAAAGGCAATTATGTGTCCTCAAAAAAAAAAAAAAAAAGGCAATTATGGATGCCTACTACTTATATTAGAACTTTAAACCATTGACACTGCTGTTTCATATTGTCAAACAAGAATATCTCTCAGTAGTACTCATCGTGAAGGGAATGTCAGAAGACGAACAACAGACTGATAAAACAACCATGATAATATTTAACACATTAAGCAAACATGAAAAATAGAAAAAGTTAGAAAAAAATCGACACAAAAGAGCACCACCACCAAGAAATGAATCAAGTTAAAGCCTGTGAATAGGGGTGGCACTGAGCTGAGTTGGCTTGTGACCAGCACCAAGCTCATTAGCCAAAACAAGCAAGCCCAAGCTTTGCCTAGCTCAGTTCAATGGCTCACAAGCTGGCAGAATTTTCGGCTTTATATAAAATGTAGTTTTGTATGAGAAATAAAACTAAGAGATCAAGATGAGCCATAATTTTTACCAAGCTGAGCCATGATTTTTTTCTGAGAAGTGTCGAACCAAGCTCGAGCTTAGCGAATGATGTTCAAGCCAACCTTGAGCCTGAGTCAGGTTGTTGGGGCTCAACTCATTTCCACCCCTAGAGAAGTTGGGTCTGTTCTATCCCAAATTGATCAACTAAAGTCCAAGATATCTAAACACATAACTGGGGTAGAACTATTTACCCATTAACAACCCCACACATGCCCAGGTCTGAAACAAAAACTGAACCAGTGGCCATAGAACAACAGCTGGAGTGCCTGATCTTTCTTTTATATTGACAACAAAGAATTACAATATTTGCCTACATTGATGAGTAAGCATAAAGGGTAAAAATCAGGTGGGGGTTCTACTTGAATGGATGGATGGAGTGGGCAGGTCAGTGTTGTGTTTAACTACAAGCTTTTATGTGTTATATTCTTGTAAGCAAAGTAATACAACACATTAAAAAGATAAAAGCTAGTGACAACCCATTTCAACATGTCAGGTTGTATCAAAATTTCATGGTCAGCACCTAGGTCTAGGTTCCATGCCCATTTCAGACATCCACAGCCTGATTATTAAATGGCTGACAGAGCACATAATAAGTATTGGTGATGACCAGGTGAAGGAGCCTGTGCAGCTCTGCATGTAAAGCCAGAGGATGTAAGGCCAACTCAACCCAAGATTATAATCTCTGCACTCATATAAACCTTCAATATTTCAAGGGCTAATTAATAAGAAAGCAGCAGTATACCGGAGAAGCACTTCAATGGTTTCTCACTTTCCTCGATTGATTGGAAAGAAAAATGTAATTTTCCCTGTTCTCTTTGCTTAATTGTTTTTGTTGGTGCAACACAACAGCCATGCAGCAGTCACAAATATGATCCATCATTATACTAATACTTTTTTTTTTTTGAAAAATAATACTCTCTACATCAAGCCTGCTTTATGAAGCATACTACTCTTTTCTTCACTTGATAACTCAATTCCTAAGTGATCCTCCTTCAAATCCTTCTTCAATATTTTTGTCCACTACTGTTGGACTATCTCTATTCTCTCTCAGTCAATCAACTGGCACTGACAAAACCTTCACCACTGGTCACTTCTAGGGCTTAGCTGAAACTTAAATAGACCTAAACTAAGAAAATGATTTCAAATGTTCTCTCTTACCTAGCTCTGTCATATAGAGAAAAGTGGAGACCAGTTACCTATTCCTCTGACCATACAATCGTGACTCTTGTTGAGTGGTCACCTCCATCCAATCCTTGGCTCAAGTTAAATTTGAAGGTAGCTCCAAAGCACATCTAGGTTTGAGGTCGTGGGTGGCACTATCATTCTTGACTCTGAGGAACACATGCATCTGCTTTTCTCTGCCCCCTTTGGTCATTGCAAGTCTATGGAGGCTGAGTTGGAAGTGCTTCTTCAAGTTTTGAAAGGTTGTAATGATCACTTCTGATCTGGAGGTGATTCAATGGATATTACTAGATGGGCCACCAGTAGGTCTTCCCCCAACCTCCAGAGGCTGTCCATTTGTTCAACGAGATCAAGGATATTGTCATAGCATTGTCTACACTTGGATGCATACACCTAGGAGTCTGAAACATATTGCTAATTCCCTTGCTAGAAGCAGTTGTTCCCATCAATGCTAATAAGACTTAAAACCTAAGAACAGCTACGTTTCAAACAAAAACAAAAACAAAAACAAAAAAAGACTTAAACCTAAGAGCTCACACTAGGAATCCCCTATGTGGGCATGGAACCAATTGCCCAATCCACCTTTTATTTCTTGCCCATAGGTGCTACTTGATCCCAAAAGAAATACCAATTCACATTGCTATCTGGATCTTTCATTTCCTCAACACTTATTTTCTCCGCATGCTGCCTCTTAATTGCCCAACAATCCACTTCACAATGCATGGCTAGTATAGGAAGAGTTTTTCAGAACTTTCACACAGGTCTGTAAGTGCCTATCACATGTCATTCCAAATTCTAGTCTTCATTTTGGTCATTCATCCTCCTAAATTTCCCTTCAAAAAGACTGAGTGGATGTCAGAGGAAGTCTTTTTGGGGTGCAACAGAGCCATCAATCCGCACAGGAGTCCTAAGATCTAGGAGTTATCCACAAAGTTTCTTTTTTTTTCTCTAAGTTTGAACCCTATACCCCAGTACACTGTAAGACCTGAGACCAAGACCTATCCACTATCAGCAAAAGTTGCCTAATACATCAGTCTTCAATAAGGTAACACTGAAAAATCCCTGGTTCTAAGGCCGGTCTCCAAATTCTTATTTTTTACTAACAAAATTTCTATATTCATTTTGCTTTGTTTAAGAAAAAAAAAAGTCTAGATTCATTAGCTAAAACAGTATATTATATATATATGAAAAATACACACCAAAGAGCATGAGCAGTTGGTTCACCAATGACAAAGGATAAAGCCAATCTTTATAATTACAGGAAACATGCTTAAATCCCTGCATTATTGTCATGCTAGTTACAGCACCCTCCTTCATATGACCTTAGCAATATCTGCGGCCCTTCGTTCTTCTCACTCTTACTAAATCAGATCAGCAGGTTCCTAGGTATGTATCGTCTTTAATATCATGTTAAAGATTCTAGATAAAAAGACCAATTTCACCAGAAAATTCTACGCCCTGTTTTTCAACTGATATTCCTTGGCTTTATAAGAAGATACACGAAATAAAATTATAATTTTTGAAAAAAAAAGAAACAGTTAGCATCTACGAAATTTTTTAGGAGAAAATGAAACGGTGATGAGAATGTAGGTTTGAAACTTACAAATGGTATCTTAGATGCTTTGTCGTTCCAGACTGCCAGAAGGCCGATAGCTGCAAAAACACTCAATCCCCCACAAAGCCAGGCCAAAGCTTCGTACTGCACAAGAATCAATCACCAAAACTCCTATAAGAAGAGTGAATTTAATTCTCAAAACCGACAAAAAAAAAAAAATCGCCTTAAAAGAAAGGTCTACAAAATGAAAAATTAAACACCTTTCCAATATGCGGGGCAATACGATCAACGCAGGGCTCTGGGAACGGAGTACCATTATCCCAAATGAGCTCGTCATTGACGGGTAGCTGAACCCAAAACGAGAAAAGTCAATCATCTAGGGCTTCGAAATGAAGAAAGACGGAGCAAATAATTCCAAACCCAACTGACATAAAGACATGAATAATTTCCCTTGTGATGGAACAATTTCTATTACCGGTTTGTCAGGTACGATGGCTTTGCCGACGGGGAGTCCCATGCCCGCACGCTGACGAAGAGAGGAAGCGACGGAACGGGCCACGAGGCCCCTTCCGCCCATAATCCGTGAAGCAACATTGCTCAACCTCCCCGCCATTCCCAAACTTTTAAGCTTGTTTCCACACGCAGCTGAGTGAACCTGTAAATGCCGTTTCTCTGATCTGATTGATCGTTACCGGTTCGCTGGTGAAATTCCTAAGTGTTGCTTCATGAGCTGGGCTCGTGGGCTAAAAAGAATACAGCAAAGATATAAAACCAGTTTGAACGAAAGTCACGTCTTACTTCTAATCAGCTGATTGTAGCCTCGAGTCCCACCTGCTTAAGTTTCTTTTATTAATTTTCATACATAATACAATCTTTCAATTAATATTAAAACGAGTAATTGGATAAAATGAAAAGGCACTTTTTAAATTTGGGTTTAAAGTTTTATCCCCAAATTACTAGCCACTTATAAATTTTTTTTCCATCTAATAAATATAAGATCTTTATACTCACTAATATAGGTAGGACTATCCTTTTAACAGTCCTCCTCACGTGTAAACATTTTGGATAGAGACCCCTCACGTGGATAATTTTGGGAAGATGCACTTAGGATACTTCTTTTCCAGCTAATAAATGTAAGATCTTTATATTCACTAATATATGTGAAATTTTTTTTTCAGCTAATAAATACAAGATCTTTATACTCACGAATATATACAGGATCATCCTTTAACACTCTCCCTCACGTGTAAACACGTGGGTAATTTTGGATAAAGACCCTCAATGATGGCACGTGGATAATTTTTTTGTGGATACCCGAACCTTGCTCTGATACCATATTAAATTTGGGTCAAAGACTCTATCCCAAGAAGACCCGATCCCAAAATGACTGACCCATATAATAAATACAAAATCTTTATATTTACTAATATTTGTGGACTATCACTGTACTCATAAAAGGAAATCAAACATCCATAATTCATACATGCCATTGTCAATAATTTTTTCTAAAACAAAAGACTCCAACTCTGAAGAGAAACTAAATCCCGAGTTGGCTGTGAACCTGAAAGAGAGTTTCAGCCGAGCGGCGCAGCCCCTGGACCTCCTCCTCCTTCATGTTCACATTGGCGACGCCCAAAACCCCGCCACGTCCAAGCTGCGCCGGCAAGCTCAGAAACACCTCTTGCTCCAGGCCATGGAATCCCTGGGCGAGGACCGATACCGGGTGGATCCTTCTCTGGTCCCTTAAGAGAGTCCGAGCGAGGTTGGCCACGGAGTATCCGATAGCCCATGAAGTGTACCCCTTGAGTTTTATCACCTCGTCGGCGCTATCCACCACGGCCCTGTGGATCTTCTCTAGTGTGTGTTTCTCGTATGCAATCTCTTGCTTCTCCAGGAAGCTCATCACCGGGATTCCTCCCACGCTTATGCTTGACCATAGTGCCACCGAGCTGTCTCCGTGCTCGCCCACGATGTAAGCCTGCGAGATACTCGAGGTCCATCATAAAATAATTAAATAAAATATTACGAGGTTTGGGCTAACACGGTGATTATTCATTTTCACTTTCACTTTCAAAATGCGGCAAAATTGCAATTCGGTGGGAAAGTAAAGGTACCTGAACGTCCTGCGCGTTGACGTCAAGATGATCGGCGATGAGAAACCGGAAACGAGACGAGTCGAGGTTGGTCCCGGAACCGATTACCCTGTTTGACGGAAACCCGGAGAGCTTCCAGGCGACGTGGGTCAACACATCCACCGGATTGGACACGATGAGCAGAATCGAGTCCCGCGAGTACTTGGCTAGATCGGGAATGATCTTGGAGAAAAGAGCCACGTTCCTCTGCAGAAGGTTGAGCCTGGATTCCCCTGCGATCTGACGCGCTCCGGCGGTGATGATGCAGAGATCGGAGCCGGCCGTGACTTGGTAGTCGACGGAGGCGAGGATCCGAGTGCGGGGGAGAAAGGCAGCGGCGTGCTGGAGATCAAGCATCTCTCCGCGGAGCTTGTCGGGGTTGGCGTCGACGAGTGCCAGCTCGTCGGCGAGGTCTTGGGTGAGGATGGTTTGGGCGATGGCCATCCCGACGTTGCCGACGCCGACTACGGAGATCTTGGTGTGGCGCTTGGTCGGAGAGGGAGGGGCGCATCCTTCGATGGGTTTGAAGAAGGCGTGGGCAATGCCCAGGCCGATGTTCAGTGACGACAATGATGATGGACGAGGCAGCGATGTTTCTTCCATGCTGAAATCTGCTGAAATCTCTCTCTTAATAACAACAACGACTAACCCCCTTCCGTTCTTTTATAGCAAAAACGGCCGGGATTTGAAAAGTAAAACACCACTATTGATGAACTGTAGAGAAGATTCATAAATCATAACAGTCAAAGTCTCGACCTTGAAGAAGAAGAAATCATGGAGGATGGAAAATCGCCGGTCCAAGAAGAGGAATAACGTGGATATTTCGACTTTGTTATTTGAAAAGAAGAAGAAACCGTGGCTGGATTGGCTTCTGAAACCTTGGGCCATGACCATGAAACTTTGTTATGGCGGATGGCGGGATGTCCCCTTGACGACATGACCCTCGTGATTCGAGGAGCCCTTTTTCCGTGCGAATTGTACGGAGAAAAATATTTACCCAATAAAATATCATTAACAACCCCATTTTTTGGTTAATTAAAAATATTTATATAATCAGGGTGCAAAACATTCAAACGCTGTCTCAGTCGTCCCAGGCACAATCCAAGGCTGTATCTGTCCTATCACTCAGGCCAGATGTATACTCAACAAAGCAGAGTCACAAAGTGTTGCTCTTGGGACAAAGATTTGCATCTCTAAGGAACATACGAGTTCTAGGAATTGTCCTCATTTTTTATTTTTCCTGTGTAGTCCAACAAAAATTATAGAGTTTTATGATCTAACATTTACAACTATCCTTGTTCTAGGAAGAACTGTGGTTTGTTTAGTTCAACAGTACTAAGTGCAATTATGTAGTAATCATATAAGCACTAAGCAAGTGCATACTTACAGTTCGTATTCCACTCCCAATGTCATCAAGCTTCAGTGTTGATCCCCTCATATTCATTTCAAGAAAGAAACGTTTTCCTCCACCCCTGGTCCACCTGAGTTAAGTTCCGTCCACCCTTGGTCTACTTGGGTTAGTACTTGGCTTTTCACACTCAACAGACCGGTCTCTTGGGTTGTATTGGCTAGGCGTTTGATATGGTATCAAAGTTAGGCACTACGTTCCGCATTCAAATCCCGACGGAAAAAGTAAGGAACGGGAGCGGTGGTCCACCTAGCTCTGACATCTCTTAGTTCTTGCAGAGTTTCACAAAAATGCAGGGGCTATAACACAAGATTATTTGAGAAACAGCTCAGAGGTCACCTGGATAGTACAAATTGACATATGTGAGATTGAATTCAGTCACTTACCAAAGCTTTTGCTGAAACATCTTCATGAGAATGCACAAATAAGAACGTATTAGCTGACTTATCAGACCAAAATTAAGAAAAGAAAACAAAAAAGGGCATGAAATTGTGAACAAAATTGTGAACGTATTACCTTGGTTTGGGGGGCTCCAATAAGTTGAGCATTAGCTTCAGCATATGTGGCCATACCATTCACCGCAGCATTTACTTTTTCCAGTGTCTGCCTTCCCTCATATAACTGCAAATGAGGATGTTTAAAACAGATATCCGCTTCAATGAACTGAACTAATTTCTCATGCTTACACAAGTGAAGAGGTAATTATGGAAGTGATAATGTGAAGTTCTTAATTTTATACTGAGTACTAGTAGTTTTTTCCAATAAAAAGATAAAAACTCCAACGCTAATTTGATCAGATATTAGTCAGAGAGCTTAAGAGTTTCTTAACTCAGTACTTCAAAGGTCACATGAATTATAAAATTAAGCTATGTTATTATAAAATATAGTGATCTTGCTATATTTTGTTATATCATCAGTGGAGGTGTTCTACTTTCTTCTCCTTCTTTAGGCAACACTAATGGCTACGCCACACAGTGGGAGATTCGCGTAGGTAGTTGCTGCAACAAACTGAACCAATAGATATAAATTTCTGAATTATGATTTGAGACCGCTACACATTCCTGCAAATCAGATGGAAGATAAGCAATTATATGCTCCAATTTCTTTTGCTAGGGCGCCGACAGCTCAATGAGTTTCTGAATCAAGAAGTGGAAAATCAGTTCATTAATGACGAAAAAAAGTTCATAAACAAATCAAAAGGAAAACTGCAAGCCTTTAGCCTTGGGAATGGCCTCCATTTCTTCTAGAACCCGCTCTTTTATTGCTTGAATCTGATACTCCAGACCTGTCACAGCAGTATCAATGGCCGGGAGATTAGTAACCGCCACCGAGGGATATACTGAGAGAATGGTTGAGAATCAAACTAATAATTTTTGGAAAAATGTTGACGTTTGAAAAAAGTCTCGTCTTGCTGTTGCGGGCAATAACGAGCTCTTGGAGCTCGAGAATAAACCGATCGTTGAAAGCCATAAGATAATCGAAACAAGCACGAGCTTGCTTTTCATCCATTTCGATCTCCAAAGCTCCCTTCCAGTTTCTCCCTCCTTGAGCTGCCAGAATTTTCCCCCGTCTTTTTGGCGGGAAATGAGTCACGACGGCCTTTGAAGTAACAGGGGCCTGCGAGAGTGCAATTCGCATCGGTCGCGTGTTATCATCTGGGTCCACATGAACAATAAAAATATCTGAACGCCACCATTAGTCGAAAGGAGAATCGGCCATCTGTTGCAGTCTCAGTGGCTCTGCGTGTAGAAATAGTCTTTCACACCGCCGATGTAGAAACTAATCTCGTGCGTTTGGGGAGAAGAGAAAGAGAGAGAGAGAGAGAGAGAGGGGAGGAGACCATGGATTCGTTGGGGGAGCTGGAAGAGAGGCAGAAACGTATCCTCCAACAAATAGCAGAACTCGAACGCTCTCTTTTACCTCAGCAGCTCTCTGGTCTCGCCATCTCTTCTCATCACCAATCTGACAATGTCTGCAACAGCGGTAGCACAGAATCGCGCCTATCCGCCATACTCAAAGCTGGTGGAGTTCGAGATTTTTTATTCAAGAGGGTCCCCTCTGATTACTACGACATGCCCCTTGAGTACAGAAGAGATGTTCTTGGCGCCTCTAGCATCGACCATCTCTGCAAGAGCATAGTAATGGTATAGGTTCTTAATATTTACTTTTCATAGGAATTCTATCGAACAGCTTCAGTGCAATCTTTGTTACGGGGTAGACTTGCTAATTGTGTACGAGTTTTTCTTAAAATGGTTGGGGCCTCTAATCATGGTTGTGAGTTTCTTTCGTTTCCTGTGCAGGTAAACACTCAAGCCCATGCTAGCGTGAATGACTGCAGCGATCGCAACAATTCGAAGTACTATATCGTTGTTATTCAGGCAATGATCGCGCGTCTTATTTCACATATTATTTTTTGTCGTAACTGGCTTAGTCAATTATCTCGTAATTGTGGTTCTTTGTTTCAGTACACATCTCGACTTAATGCTGAAAATGTGAAAAACTTTCTCTACTCACTTAACAACGGAAAGATACCGAAGAAGAGATTCAACAGTAAGTTCTTTGTTTCCTGACACCAAAGTTTAGTTGTGTTGCTGAATAATTCGTTCAATTATTTTGTCCGTATAAATATGTGACATGGCCCAGATGTTGCTGTAGATGTCTGTGAAAAATGTAGTTGCAACATGAGCAAACTATGTAAACACAATTAATTTTTCTCCATCGAAATTATTGTAGGAGATTTTAGCAGTAATCAAACAAATATTACTTGAAATAAGTAAGTTTTCATTATTCTCATGTGAAATAAGTTTTCATTTTTATTTTTTACTTCAACTCTTCAGAAGAACTAAATGAACGAAAAGAAAAACTAGTACCTCATTTTCGAAGAAGGACAACATTTTGTTGTTATCTTTTTCTGATATTTTGGTAAAGCACAAAGGTCCATTTGGAAACCCCTTTAAGAGTTTAATGATTTATATTCTTTTGGGATCATTGGAAAGGATGTTCCCACAGTTTGTGAATTTGTGTATGTACCCCAGTTAGCAATTGTCATTGAACAGCAACGGAAGGTCCTTTCCTACATCAAATTATTCATCATCATAATCATACTCTGAGCCTTAACTCAACTATTAACTATATCACTGTCAGCTAAATGAATTTTCCTCTAAGATATTGTCGGAGCCCCTATCATTATAATTTTTGTCAATTTGTTCGTTTTTATAAAAAAAATTCTTGGCCAAACTGATCCCTCACTACATGGTCCATATCTTTACAATTATCCATCTCTTAGTTATGACAATGAAGAAGTGATGGTCTTGTCTGCAATGCAGGCCACAATAATAGCTCATTGGGTCAGGGCATGTTGTCTCTAGTTCTTGATTAGTAAACAACTGTGATAAAGTTCGACTTATCCAACAAGAATGACAAGGAACAAATCTCTTGTTTCAAAACACATGAAACCCCTTTAACTCAAAGGTGAAATGTGGTAGTTTTTAATGTGAGATCTTAGGTTCATGGCGTATCAAAGGTATTGGATATAGCATGTGGGAATCAACATTCAAAAAAAAAAAAAAAAACCTCTTAAGACCCCATCATATAAGTCTATGAAAGATTGCCTTAGCTGATGTTAGCCCTATTTGTGGTCTATTCTTGAAAAAAATTTCTATCTAATTGTTATATGGTGTTGATTTAAGCACATACTACTTGCGCACATCTCCTTTCTGCCCTAACCCTAATTTTATCTAAGTGAGGCCCACATCATTGGAATTTGCAAAAGTGTTTGGGTATTGAAGTTGAATTTTTTAGTGACTCTATACTTATTCTATGGTTGATTTGGCTGAAGTTTATGTTCCATTTAGAGATATGGGTGGATCTAATGGTAAAGATGTTATGTTTATGACTTATGAGAAGTTGACGAGACAGAATTATCTCAATTGAGCCAGATCAACTCTTGTTTCATTAAGGGTAGTTTGGGAGTTTTACTCTTGTATCTCGGTTGCCCTAGTTTCCTCTTTATATTTGGGCTGCTGCTATTAGAGTTTTATCATCCGAGCAGCATCAGTTGCGGTCGAGAGAGGTTAGAGAAAAACAACACATATAAGTCTGTGTAATCTCTCTTGTAAATTATTTCATCTTCATAGTAGATTACTGCAGCGGCGGAAGACAAGACGTAGTCTCATTTTGAGACGAACCTGTTTAAATCTTATAGTTTTTTTTGTGTTTGTTTTTTCCTTCTTCTATGTTTATTATTATTGATCTTGTTAGTTTGGAATTAGGGCGTCTAATTCCTAACAGTTATATGCTCAAGAAAGCAACTTATCCAAATTTTATTAATTTTACACCAATTTATTTGATCTCAAAAGGGATAATAAAATAGTTACACAATATTACCATGCATTTGTGGGACTCTGGCAATAAATTAGTGTGTATCATCCTTTCACTACAGATGAGTAGGAATTGAGGAAATAATAGAACTAGCTACTGGTTGCGAAGTTCCTTGATGGTCTAGGTAGTGAGTTTGACAGTATTAAGGCACAAATCCTAGCTTCAGAAGAGGTGCCCTCGTTACCCACTACTCTCAATAGAATTGTGAGGGCAGAAATAACTTTGGGTATCCAAAGAAAAAGAGGGTAACATGACAGATGTTATTGCACTTAATACTTTGGACCTAGTTCTAGCTCAATAGACTCATCTCGAGGCGGGATAAGTCTGGGAGAGGTAGAGGTAGAGACAGTTCAAGTAGAAGTCGAGGCAGAGGTGATGGTAAGTCCTAGAGGAAGTGTCCATTGTGGATGAACTAACCATTACTCTAATAGGTGCTGGATAATATTTCGAAAACCTACTTGGGCAAACTCTACTAGTCATGAAACCAGTGGAACAGTATCAAAGGTTGTTGCCCTTGTCCCTTCAGGGGGGAGTTGATGAGGTACAACAACTATTTCAGCAACAACACCAAATTATGCAATGCCTAGCTCAATTATCAATTGGTTCACCTTCGGCAGCCATTATTCATGCTCCTACTTCTACTACTACTATGGCCACTTCAAATATTTCCTCTCTCCATCTGTCTTCTTCTCCTACCTGGGTTATCGATTTCGGAGCTACTACTCACATGTTAGGTATGCCATCTTTGTTTTCTCTTGTATAAAACAAATAAACTTAGTTGATGGGTTTGTTTCCTCAGTTCAGGGTGTTGATACTGTTATCCTTACACCCTTTTTGTCTCCTCAATCTACTTTACTAGTTCCTAAATTTTCCTTAAATTTGTTGTTTGTGAGCCAGTTAACTAAGTCTATGAATTGTTTTCTGACGTTTTATCCTACTCATTGTCTATTTCAGGTCCTCGTGACGAAGAGGATGATTGGTTCCATGCGTGAGAGAGATAGTAAGTTATGCTCATAGTTACGCACCCGGATATATCTTTTGTAGTGTGCATAGTAAGCCAGTTTATGGAAGATCCATCTCGAAGCAACTCAGAGGATGCTGAGATATCTCAAGGGAGCACCATGGAAAGGTCTTTTCTTTAAAAGTAGTGGTCACTTGAAATTTGAGGTTTCTCTTAAGCAAACTACGCCGGGTCAAAGCTAGACAAGAAATCAACTGTAGGCTATTGTGTCTTTCTAGGTGGCAACTTAATCAGCTGGAAGAGTAAGAAGCGGAATATGGTAGTTAGATCTAGCTTAGAAGCGGAATACAGAGCTATGACTCATATTGTTAGCGAGCTCATGTCGGTGAGATGGGTATTTAGGGGGTTAGGCTTTTCATCAGAAGAAAGTTATGACTATGTTTTGTGATAACCAGACCGCTATATTTATTGCCAGCAATCTAGTTTTTCATGAGAGAACAAAACACATAGAGGTGGATTGCCATTTTGTCAAAGATGTTATAAAAAAAAAGTGATCACCCTATATGTTTGATCAACTATTCAACTTGGAGCTATTTTTATAAAAAGTGTGAATTCATGATCTTCTATGACAAACTGGGCCTTATGGATATATATGTTCCAGCTTGAGGGGGAGTAAGAAAATCAGCAATAACCATCTCGCTCACATGCTGGACCTTCTGTGACAAGGGTATTTTGGTCATTTTATATGATCGGATAGTTTATATTATGGCACTATCTTGTTCAGCATGTTTGATTTAATCTATGTACAAATTATAATATTCATAGGAAGAGAAGAATGGGAGTTATTATGTAAGAGAGGAATTTTTCTCATTTTGTAATTTGTTATCTAAGGCTAATAAGCAGCATTGGGGATCGTGCTCATTCAGAGCTTCTGGTCCTTGTCTCTTTCTCTCTCTAAGTTTCACACTTTTTACACTGCTTTGTTGTCTGTTTCTTTTTTAGCAAATGTAACTATTGATGATGCTATGCATTCCATCTTGTTCCTTTTTGAGCAAAATTATAGTGTACAGAATAACATTGTAGGCTCCTTTAAATGTCTGAGATGCTGTTACTTTACAGTGAGGCTTGCACCTGAAGAGGAGTCAGCAAAACTTACTGGATATGAGCACAATGGAGTGACGTGTATTGGCATGAACACAGATATTCCGGTAATCTGTCTAAACTTGTTTTGCATAATTGGTCATGAGCTGTTGTCATCAAAAGTAAGGAACAAAATAATATAAAGACCATCTAGATGAGCTTCCTTTATTGTGAGTTCAAATGTTTTCAGTTCTAACGGAAAGTTATTTACATGATCTTTTCATTGATTTTGTTTTTTTGCTTTCTCTCTCTCTCCCCCTCTCTAAACACAGATAGCATCAGATGCAATTAGGTCCAAAGGTGATAGATTAGAAGTACTTGTTTCCCAGCAATTGCTAGTTTGTCATACTCAGCAGTCATTCATTAATCTGTAATCTGAAACCATTGATTGCTCAAAATAATCCAATGACTCACATGATCTTATGCTGCCTTTGCTACATATATCGTATAAACTAGTGTCAAATTAGTTTTTGTAATTTTTCAACAAACTTATAAACTGAAGCCAGCTATATATATTAGAGCACATGAGTAATCTTATTCTTCTTGTAATAATGTGCAACCTAAATTTCTTTTTTATATCAATGCTCTATCCCGTTCTTCTCCCCCAAAAATTGTAATAATAGGAAGAATAACAATGATAATTCAATTTGTGAAATATGGATTTTAGGTGTTAAATGAAAATTGAATCAGCAACTTGAGTCTTCATGAATTATCAATTTGTTTTTTAAATTAATACGAAATTTTTAGTAAATGAAACTGAGGATTCTTATTCGGAAGGTTGTGATACTCACATTCTGTATGAAGGAAAATGAAAAGCAAATCATATAGAGATAAGCTTGTAATTTCAGATATACGTCAGAAAATATTCCTAGAAATTTATGAAGCAAGAGCAAAACAAGCTGAAAATTTTTTAATTCTTCAGTTCCTTCTGTTTGAACCTCTGCTCTTCCCTGGAAACATGTACTTCTCTCAAATGTTGGAGAAGGAGAGGAATTTCCGACATGTATGAATTTGTTGGACCCCATGTATCTTCGTTATTAGCTGGGCACTTGACAGATATTTGACCAGCAGCATTTTGCGTTTCCTAAAGTTGTAGCATTCTTGTCCTCTGCCCATCCATTTCAGGCAACATCACCTTATTGCTCTGTCCTTCTTGAAGTGATACTTATGCTTAAGAGCCATGTGGATTGTCCAGTCTTGGATTTTAACCTCTGCTTTTTACTAGACTGTCTGCATTGTATAGAGTGGTTTTATGTTTAACCATTGTTCTTATGCATTGCTAATTTGCAACATATGAACCCTCCCCCCCTCCCCTTTGCTTTCTTTTCCTGCCTGAGCATCTTTACCTGTTCCCGATATTGTTGTCTTCTATGGAGATTATATCTGGATAATTTGTACCACTTTGCATGGACATATGGCAAAGTAATCTGAATTCCTTTGAATGTCAAAAAGTGTCGGTATGAATTTTTTTTTTTCACCAAGCTAGCTATTTGATTACAACCAACCTCAGGTAGTAAAAAAATTTAAACCTCTTGTGTGTTGTCTATTTTCTGTGTAAAGTTCTTCCACAATTTTCTTCATCAGGTTAAATTATAGCTATAGGAACATGGTATGAAACCAAACTTCTTAGGTTTTCTTGGAATTATTTAAAAAACTTAAAGAAAATTCTTACAAAATTTACTAAAAACTTTAACATGTGACCCATAAAACCGTGTATGTTTATGTTGTTCTAAAAGTGAATGGTTTAAAACAAATTTTCAAATAAGTTGTTTAATTAGGTTAAGTCAATAATGATAAAATAGAGACACATCATTGTGATTATAATGGATCAAGTGTCAATTTTATAACATTATGAAAAAATTCATCTCATTCTTTTACATTTCTTTAAAAAACTCGCTTTTTTTTTGGTTCTTGTTTCCTTTTCCTGTTTTTCATAGTTTCTTGTGTATTTCTTTAGCATTTCAAAATTTTAAAAAAGTTTCTTAATTTGTTTCTTTATGCTTCTTGTTTCCACTTCCTGTTACGTGTTCTGTTTTTGTTTTGTTTTCTATTATGCATACCATGTTGGAAATGACCAATGTACCTTTTTCACACTAACTTTATGCTCTTATTCTTCCTCCTCTTCCAATTCATACACAGATTCATGATTTTTTCGTTTAGATTGCCTACAGGCTCTCAGGTCTTGTTACTTTGTTGATTTTTCTTTTTCCACAATAAATTACTTGTTCTTCCTCTACCTTGTGGCCGGGTCCACAGATGAAAAGGCTGTATTGATTTCTTGTCTCCTGCATGCTTAAATTCCACCAATCAAGAGTGGATGACTCCAAATCATACGACATGATTGAACATGTATTAGCTGTACTCCCCGTGTATGAATAACAAATCTTGTCACTAATGTAGTATGAACATTATTTTATTTTTAAAAGAACAGAGCTTCATTGGGTTTATTGCAGGTAATACTGGATGAATCGATCTCGAAGCTGGACCCAGATTTCTTTTGGCTGGGAGGTGGTGAGGTCGATCTGAAACTGGGGATCCGAACACTCCAATTCATTAATTTTACCAAACCTTTAGTGGTCAACTGCAGCAGCAATTGATTGTCCCAGAAAAAGAGAATGTCACAAAGTGGATTCAGAAGACGTAGTGCCATGGAGCTTGTCTGGACGAAGCTGGCATGATCCACTCCCAACGGTTGAACCTCACGCCGGGAATCGGACTGTCCCTGGCTCGACGTTTCTGCTTTTAGGAACTTGAGTTTGGGATGTTTGTTTTTCTTGGAGCAGCAGTTCTGGTTTTCCATTATAGTCTTGTTTCTCGAGATATGGTTATTAACTAATTAAAACTGGGAGACATTCTCGATATTGCAGCAGCCATTGTCGATGGTTAAGCTTTGAATCCAGTGACTACAGCTTTGGTCATTCCTTGGAATAATATAAAACTGGGCTCGTGTTTCATGAAAGTTTCTACAGTGTCAGTGTTTGACTACAATTCTCAGTTACTGAAAAGGATAATCTTGAATGAAAAAAAATTGCAGGTCCAAGAAAACGGTGAATCTCTGTGTCTGTGGAATGAGCATGAAAATGCTAGACGATGAGATTGTCATTGTCGGTTGTCATTATGGTGATCCATTGGTTCTGTTTTCGGCAAGACATTTGGGTTGGTGAGCGAATGCATGTGGACATCATTCCTCTGCAATTAACCCACGTTTGTGTGGTTGTTCAGAAAGGTCTTTCAAACATTAACCAGGACGTCGTGGCTTCTGTGCATGCCCAACTACTGAGAGAATTCAAACCATTTAGCTTTGTAAATCTTTCAAGCGTTCACCGGCCAAGGCGAGAATATTAATTATCCCTGGCCTGATCTTTCAGTTTCGGACTTTAGGAAAGTTCATTGTCATTATCAGTCGAATCGTCTTAAATTATCATCTAGCGATGAACAACGTGTTGTTAAATGAGTTTGGCTCATGTTAGTATCAGTATCAATGGCAGAAGAACATCACCAGGCAATAACTGAAAGCAGATAACTTTTCCAGACTTTGGAGATTCATAGTTAAATACCGAGGAGAAGAGAGGGATTGATAGGGTTTTACAGACTGCACATGGGAAGGAACCGGAGTCTGCAGCTCTGTAATATCTCAGAGGAGCAACAGAAAGTGTAGATAACCGATAACTGCCTTCTTCATTTATGAACAACCACCGACCACATCCTACATGCTGTACCAACAAACCCACGTCTTATGTTTCTCCTTTTTCTTGTTCACAATCATGTAAATATGCGTTTCTCAATATTGGAGGGCCATCCTCCATTAATGCTCGCACCTTGAAAACTGCAACTCCGACGAATAAATTACCTAAATCTCCACCACAAACAACGAAATGCTCATCGAAGATCAGTTGTGAATCGGAGGTTTCCGCTGGGGTTGCTCGTAGTCCCGCGAAAACACACCGGCGACGACACCACTTCCGCTAGACTCTCTACTTTCTTCATCGGCAACGTCAACGTTGCCGACATCGGACCTACTTCCTAGCCGCCTCCCCGTTCCCTACACAGACACATAGTAACATGTTACAGTACTGATGCATTTCTGCAACCTAGAGGTGAATACACTTGTGTTATCACGTACAAGCTCGTGTTCCACTGGCATACAGATGCATGCATGCACGTGGAGACCATCTGCCCCTGCCACCTTCAACCAGGACACGATGGTAGAAACGGGGCCACAAGGTTTTGTTCAGTAGTTCTGCTACCACCTAGAATTTACTCCATAACAACTACCACTAGTACCTCTCTTCCTTTTCAAATGGAAACAGAAAAGATTGGTGCAGTTACCTCTAATTCTGTTGCCTCTTGCAAACCCACATCAGAAGACGACATTTCATACTCATTCCCTGCACATCCCCATCAGTATCAATAAACCCTAACAGGACTAGTACCAGAGGTAGAAGACAAAAAAACAAGCACATCATCATCAATAACAATGGATTCTTTGTAGCATCACTGAGAGTAGCAGTATAGAAAACCATAAATACAGAGCAACAGTCCAGGGATTATGTTACAGCTGTTTGTGTTATGCTTGCAGGTAGCCAGTATAGAAAACCTCCGTTACAGTGCTAGTTCTTCTCTTCATTCCATGTATCTTTTGGTGGATAGATGGTGTCAGAGGTGAGTTAGAGAGAAAAGGATATCAAAAGCGGTGGAGAAGTGATGAGAGTCTAAGAGAGGTTTAGTTGTGGGAGGGAGGATGAGTCTTGGGTGGAGAGTAGTCTACGTTAAACCCCGGGTGGTGATCTCTCTCTTTTCCCCGAGGTATTCTCCATGAAACTGTAACAAGGGACTGAGTTCGAACGACACCTGACATGCTACTCGTTTCTGCCGTCACTTCAATCTTGCTCGGAAGATCTTCCGCATCTTTTGTCTTCTTCTCGACAGTTGCACCAACCCGGGTTTCTCCTTGGACGACCGCTTTTACCCCCGCTGCTTGATTTTCATCAACCTGGTGAAGTTTCTGCGATGAGGACAGATGGCTATGAAGCTCCACCTTCTTAAAATCCTGCACCAATGATAAAACCAGTTTGATGTTATTACATGATTACATACAATAACAGAAGGAAACCTTAGAGTTGCAGCTGATTTTGCACCAACCTTGGTGCCGACGAAGCTTAGGAGGCGTGCTCCCGTGCATGCATTAACGGACAGAGAGAAGAGAAGAAAAAGAAGGACAAGAGAAGACATGTCGAGGGTACTAGAAAAAGCTGGTGTAGCTTATGGTGACGGAGGTTGAGGACGAAGAGGAGAGATCTGTATGCTTGGAAAATAGAGGCTTCAGACAAGAGTATTTGTAGACGGAGAAGGCATTAAATGTAGGTAGTAAGAGAACATGCAACTGCGTGAGTGATGTAGATATGAAGAAAGAGAAATGGAGATATGGATGACCCCCTCTGTCCAGCCTCCATAAGCGAAAGAGGAGACATTCAAAAGCCTAGGTAAATATATAGACGCAGAGAGAGAGAGAAAAGGAGACTGTATAATAACAGCAGAAAATAAGAAACAAAAACAGGAAAGCTTGAGCCTGCTATTTGATCAAATCGAGGAAGTCCTACTGCTAGATCTTCCTCTTGCATGGCTTGTGGCTCCGTGTTTGTTGCACTTGCCCACATTACTCTTCGAAAATTGGAAACCATTTTCATTATTTTAAGTGAAAAGGTTGGAACATACTTGTTTGTTTTAACCATCTTTCACACTCACTAATCTCACTCTAGGCTCAGAACTTACCAGCCATTGGCACTGTGTTGGTTCCCTCAAATCATATTAAGAGGATGAAGAGAACTACTAATCATATCAGAACTTATTCATCATTCTCTTGTGATTAAAAGGATCAACCCCATGACTAGCTCAACATGGATGGAATCGCTGATATCCATTCGTAAGCATCTCATCCCGAGATACAAGACAGGAAATCTCAGAGGATCAATTGCATGTCTCTTGTGAACGACCAACCCTGATTCTATCTCATACTGAGATGTTGCTCCATGACTGCGTGCAGAGAAAACCTTGTCTGCCATGAATTTGTAAGAGATGCTGCACTATAAACGAAACATGGAATGTCACAGATGAAGTCAAATGTCTAGAGAGTTCGCATACGTTACTGATTTTTCGATGGTGGAAACTGTTAAATCAGCCGTCATCACCATTTTGAATTATTAGTTTTTTTCTTTTTCTTTTTAAAGAGACGAGTTTTCCAGCACGAAGCAGTGCCACCATGCATGAAAAACTTCACAAAAAGCTTATCCCTCTCTCACAAAACAAAAAAAAACTCACAGAAGGGATCCTAAGTGGGTCTGAACCAATCAATAGAGATAACCTATTTAAAACTAACAGTTATTGCACATTAGAAGATCAAATGAAGAAGAATGCATGAACATAACCACATAGCATCAGGGGTGGGAGTGAGTACTTTATAAAACAAAATAATAAAAATCATCGCGTTATTTTTCAGAAAATCTAATATTTCAATGTGGATCTTCTGGTCTAGGCTTTCACCTACAGTACACATGCTACACCACGGCTAAACCAAATGGATTAACTAACACAAATGATCTCAGATTGCAAAGAAAGCTCTGTATCTTTAATCTCTATTGAGAGTTAGGCAGGCGGCTTTTTGTGTTCCCAAACCTGTAAACGTTTTCATCAACGAGACAGAGAAAGAAAGCAACCCTGTCTTGCCGCTGTTGGGCTGAGTTTATGAAGTATAGTGGGAGAACAACCTGTACCCTACAACAGAGAAGTTACCAGTACTTGGAGCTTAATAGTAAATGAACAAACCCAAGAAATGTAGGACCGAAAAAGAAGAAGAAGAAAGAAAGAATAAGAAGAGAAAGAGGAGAAGAAGAAGAAGGAAAAGATTCTGTATTTCACAGTAAACCAGTGCTTCGAATTAATTTAAACGTCACTGGATACTCGGGGGATAATGGTGAATAGTATTGACGCGACTTGCGTCGCACCAAATCCGAGCTCTTAAAAGCTGATCAGAAACAGACAAGCTAAACTGGCCCAGACAGCGGCACAAGAGACAAAACACATGCTTGCCAGAAGGGGAAGGGAAGAGAAGAAGAAGAAAGAAGGGGGGAGACAGGTGGGGACGGGGGGAAGTGGGGGGAGGAGACAGGAGAGTGGGCAAAGGCGGGGGCCGCCGCTCTTACAATCTGCGACACCGCTGCGCATGGCGTTGCCGTCACTTGCACCAGTGTATGCCACGTGGAGATCATCCCATGTGGCCTCGACGTGACCCCTCTTGCCACGTCGGAGTACAGTCCCCACCTGCTCCTTAATGAATATCAAGAGAAGAATGGGAAGTAGGAACGGAACTTACCAGACAACCCGGACCTGGTTCCCTAGGAAGTCCGGCTCGGGATTCGGTCTTGCCGTTTGACATTCCGGATCCGCCTAACCAGACGTCCCCCATAACTGATACAGAGGATAATTAATCACCATAATTAATTAAGCATGACATAAATACCCATCCCGATACGTTTAGACCGATATTGGGCATTGCATAGGCCGAATCCCAGTACTGATATCTGACAATAACAGTTACTACACAGTAATCAACGGTTAAATATAAGAGGCTGAGATCGGACGCTATTAGAAAATCAGTAACCAGCGAAGTTTATTAAAATTTATCAAATTTTTGGAAGCAAGCAACTATGAGCATATGATAATATTAATGAAGCAGAATAAAGGGTCTGAAGATGTCTTACGTGAGCCCCTTTAGAAAGCTATATACAGAATCTCATGGACTGTACGTCTGTACAACTTATGGATAGAGAGGTTCTGTTTTTTTTTTTTTTTGTTTTTTTTTACAAGCAGTGGGTAACAATATTGAGAAATAAATCTAAATTCTTAATGAGGGTTTTCAACTTCAGTGTTAATGTGGGTTCTGGGATCCGAAAGTGTTTTCGCCACTGTAAGTCACGTAAAGGAATCCATCCTCGTCTTTTTTCTCGTCATAAATGGTGGACATGATAGCTCCTGCAATAAAAGCAAACACCAGTTGCTGTCAGATTTCGGGTAAAGAGAAGAGGCTGACAAAAAAAATTCATGTATGGAGGAGACCTGTGGGAGGGAGAACATTGTCAACAAAGATGAAGATGGCTTTTTCTGCACTAAGTTTAATCCTTTTGCGAATGACGTAGACGAATTGTCCCACAGTCAAGTCAGCTGGGACTAAATACCTGTAATTTTGGGCATAACAAACAACGGAGAGCACAGGGTTACAGGATATATCCTTGTCTGGAGAAAAAAACGCAAATTTACAGACAACACGGAGACTAAATTGTTAATCAGCACAGAGGAAGTCATTTTCTTTCTGATTTCATTTTTATATCCTTATCCTCTTCTTTTCTGTTGCCATTTACCTATAGTTTTTCTCTTTACACTATGACACTTGTGTCAGCGATGCATTCAACATAACAAGTGTACTCACTTTTTCTTATCAATGTTAGGAATGTCGCTTTTCTCCGCCTTCTCCACGATCACCTACGCAACAAAAATATAAGAAAAATCACTATGCACGTTAGTATAAGAATGTGCCCAGAAGAAAAGCTTGAAAAGCCAAGATGCGCTCAACTAATAAAACGACTACACGGGACATGATCCTTGAACATTTTCTATCAACAAAGACGAACTTGTTGAATACAGGAACAAACTTAAAACGAGCTTTCAAATTTCATAAAATACTTGAAATTGCTTTCCTTCACTTTCTTCATCAGGACTTTTTTTTATAGATATATATATGGGCAGGGCAGTATAATTTAAGTAATATCACGAGTACCATATAAGACAATCACAACATACTGATTGATAGTTATAGAAACTGCAAGCAACTACAAAACATATAATATCATTAATACCCCGTATATGATGGCCGATGCCTCTCACAAGTAGAGACTACTAAGTGTTTTTTAAACAGTTCTTAAAGAAACATTCAGGAGCTGCAGAGAACAGCGGAAGATTATTTTGCCCAAACGGATACCATGCAATCCTTTCCACAATGACGTTGACATTGACATGTAAGTAGAAAAGGAAAAAGGAAAAAGAAAAAAGAAACCACCTCTTGCATCTTTATACACATCAATAAAGATCACAGAAAAAGGAAAAAAAAAGGACTTTCAAAATTTAGAAGTACGTGAGGCAAAACCTAAATCTAAAAATATCTTAGAATCAGAAGCAAAAATAGATACAAGAAATTGATGAACATGATCAATTCACGTCTCCTGCTATTAAGGAGAGAAGAACAGACTCCAGAATAAAAAAGTCACAACGAAGAGAGCACAAAGCTTAAAATCATCATACTAGATGATAAAGGTTTGCAAACTGCACGAAGATTTAAAAAAAAAAAAAACCCTGTTCTAATTTTCATTGCAAGAAACACAAAAATAACTGAAATGTTACCTTTTGAAACCACAACCATAAAAAAAAAATTCTCCTGACAGAGCCTCATAAGGAGACATCCAATTTCCAGCTACTTCATCTTTCATTATTTATCAACAATAAAGCAAGAATCCTAATGAGACCTAAGGATACAATAACAAATACCTTGTGACATCTTGAACACTTAACTAAACAGACCATGACCCAAAACAAGACCACACAAGAAGGGTCTTGTGAACCTTCAAGAAGTGGCACACCCTTTGCAGTTTACTTTTCATCACAGCAGGTCACTTAGCTCCAAATCAATTGAAGCCTTAAAAAGAGTTAGCTAAAAATTCTATAGGTTCCCACAAAGATGAATACAAGGACAGCCTCAGAAGCTAGAATATGTTTCTATTAAGAGAAGTAGGCAACTTCTCTGAGAGTTCTTCATACAAGAAATTCAGGCCCTCCACTAATATATCCTAATCAGCCTGTGACTGTAGAAATAGGAAAATAGTACATAATCATCAAGTACTCTGGATCACCTTTTGATAATCAATTTAGAGTTATCCCCCTTAGAAACTGCAACTGGTCAAAAACCTATGGTCTTCATCAAAAAGAAAATGTCCAAATCCAAACCAACAAGAAACTAAACTAGGACATAAGAAACACACTGTTGACTTCCTTTTTTTCTGAATATGCATTGACATCAATTTTGATAAACAAAGACTATACTTAGTGAAATAACTAATATGATGCCAACTTGTCTAACTCTCATGGAAACCAACATTTATTACAGAGTGATTAATCCAATCCAAAGGGGGAGATTGTTTGTTATGCATTGCTGACTACACTGTATCTGCTTCATAGGAACATGATGTGCCAAGATCTAATTAAAAGAATGCCACATCAAAAGAGTGAAACAAGAGAAGAGACATAGGAAATATTAAAAAGTAGAAGTTAGAGGAAAAGCAATCAGTTGACACCTCACTCAAGTAAAACATTTTACTTGATACATGTTTACTTGGAATTTTCCTTTTTATTCATTAAAATACAGCTCAATGGTACCCCCTGATATTACATGCTAAATAGATATCTAGGTAATAAGTCAAGCATTGTACTTCACAGTTAAAAAGCTGGAGGGGTATATGTGATCCTTTCTGATGGGAAACTAGTATTCTAGGTAATAAGTCAAGCATATATATCTTCATAAATGAATGAATAGCCTTTTATTGAGAAGAATCAATTTTCTTTTTTTTTCATGGTGGCATGAACTGACCAGCTAGCATCAACACACACCTATCAAGAAGTTGCATCTAGTCAAGGCGAACAGAAGCCTGCACCTGAATCTGCAAGCCCCTTTATGAACTTCTATTCTTTTTAATAGTCCATTCTGGACTATTATCTATCAGTTATTGAACTAATAAGAGCACAGAACGTATGTGTTTTTTTTAAAGTACATCTTCTAGGCCCTGACACCCCCAATTAGTCATCCACCTGTCTCCATTTCAAGCATGAGCAGCAGGAGAACAGGTAACACAAGAAACGGTTCCTTATTGAAATTTTCCAATAGGAGAATGGTGCAACCATGGGCTATTTTGCCACCCAAAGACCATTGTTCCCTTAGGCTCCACAGCAGTTGTGCAATAACCACAGTAAACAGTTTCGGCAATGACAAGCGCCAGATAACAACAAATGCTTTTTTACCTCTCATCAATCAACAAAAAGACCAAAGAAGCACCATATAAACTCTCATGGCAAAGTCCATTGACCATCTCTTTAACAGTCCAACATTCTGTTTTCCTTTCCACGTCTTATTTTTTAAGGATTAAACCTGACCTCAGTTCTGTATCACGTCCAATGTAACTATAGTTGAATAACAAGGCACAGATGACCAGATTTTGAATTAAGAACAAGAAAGAAACATAATATTATACAGATTAAGAATAAGGAACGTGCAAAATCAGAAAAGGAAAGGGAAATAAGAAAAAAATTACTTCAAGACAAAACACTGAATACACCTTTAGGCAAGAGTGACCTCTGACACAATATAAAAGCAATTATAAAGGATAAAATATGCAAAAGAGTTAAATTTATTTTTACCGGAACCCTATCAGGGTATTTCTCCCTGATTCTTGCAGCTTCAGCACGCCTTTTCTCTGCAAGGAAGCAAAAACCAACATGAACAAATATCAGTTGACAATTATTAGGAAACTCAACTCAAATACAAAACAAGGACTATCAGCCAAGGAAAATACCCAGGTCGTGTTCCTCCTTGAAGTAGCTCTTTGCCATCACTCCTGCAAAGCATGAAAAGATATAAATTTCATATGAATTCCTTAAATCAATCACCAAATTCAAACCAATCCCAATCAGAACATAAAACAGACATTCAATTTCGATGGCAACCAAGATAAAACCATAAAAAAAATATTAATTAACTAAAAAAGATAAAAAAAAGAGTAAACTGCATACACAAAAAAATCAATATCTGAACAAGAACAAAATAAAAAGGATTGGACAACCCTAACCTTGCACTACAAGCAATAAAAAATTAAATCTTACAGAAATTTTCGTCCTCTCCTATACAAAATGAATAACTTCAGACAATGAAAGTAAACAGGTCAAGACTTCAGCATATGCAATCCAATCAAAGCTTAGAACAAACAGAAACAAGCAATCACAAAAGTCCGAATTCAACAAAATCCTAAAGTCACACAACGAGGCTCCAACTCTCCGAACGACGATCACAACAGTTCTTATCACCAAAAACCACCAAATCCAGTCAAACTAAACTCAGAATTCATTACAACTGAATCTCAGACAAGAAACACCAATAACAAACCTAAGCAAAAATCGAGAAGAAAACGATAGGAGAACAGGAAATCCCCTAACCTTTTTGAAACGGATGAAAATCGCTCGGTGCGAGGCGGTCTACAGGGCGTTCGTTTGATCGTGAAGATAATAAAAAGAAGCCTTTTTCTGAGCTGGAATGCGTAGTCCTCTCAACTGTTCTATTTAAACACGTCTCCGCCTACTTATTTAATAGATTGGCCGACGGTTTTCACGCAAGATACCTCAAGCGTGTGGTGGCACGTGGAGAGAGCCAATGAAAAATGGACAAGCGTCGTAAGAGTCTTGAAATTATAATTAAGGACGAAAAAGAATTTAAATTTTCGTCCTCTTGTAAATATAGACCTCTATTTATCATCTATTTATTATAATGGGACAGTGTAATAATTCCGCTGGGATCCCTCGATTCGGAAGTCCGACAAAGTAGCCGATAACTTTGGTCATATTGGCCCATAGATTAAATGTCAGTCATATCCCCAAGGTAAAATTCAATATCTACTATTTAATAGATTAATTATATATTTTATTTTACTTTGAATAATAATAAATATTGTTCCATCCCCTTTCTTTCAATTTTCAATATTGCCCCTTAGATAAATAAAATGACATGAAAATTATTTTTCTTTCAAAAAATCTCCTATTGGAAAAATTTTCTTTGAACGATTTTCTTGAATTTGTGTCACCACGAATAACGGAGGGGAAATGAGTTATAGTATTTGTGTTAATACTAGAAATAAAAAAATTATAAAAAAGATCTAAATAAGAAGTAATAGATTAAAAATCAATTTATTGTTTTTTTTTCTTTTTCTCATTTTTTTATTAGAGTAATAAGAAATTTATATTTTATCCTTTTTAAATATTTTTAATGGCAACAAGAATACAAAGACATCAAGCAAAAAATATTAAAAACTGAAAGTAAAATAATTATTTAATAAATAATTCAATTTATTATTTAAATAAACAAAGAATTCATTTGTCCAAGGGTATAAATGGTATATAACCAAATAAGTTATTCCATTTATGAATGGAATATCGATATAATGTATTATCACAATATTAAATTAAGGTAAATGAATGGAATTTTTCTTTTTGAGAGGGACATATGAACTCGCGACCTGACGCACCTAATGTAAGAAGAATACCAAACGACCAAACGGATAATCGGGTAAATGAATGGAATAATTACAAAAATAACTTAAAATCTTATAAACTATAAAATTATGAAAAAAATCGTATTGTCATATATACATAAAACAAAGAACAATATTATTCTAATTTATAAGAAATTTCTTAAAAGTTATGTTACACAATCCTTAGAAAAAGGGTATTATCTCAAATATAAATTTACTGATATTCTTTCACATGAGGCATTCACCTGCAACAAAAGCTTATTTGAAAAAGCATAACATTCATAAGATGAGACCTGAATTTCTTGGAAATGCCTTTAGAACAACACAGAGAGAGTAAACCTCACCAAGCTCTTAATCCACTTAAATATATGACACTTGAGGCTACCTGAAATTATACATGCAGGAGTAGACATTATTTCATATTTGAAGGAGATTATTCACAGTAACAGCAACGTTGTGGGTTCGCTGCAAATCCTGCATCCAGAGACATTGGATGGTGAAGAATTAAATAATGCAAGCAGATCCAGAAGAATTAACTAGATTGCTAGATTGTAAAGAGTACCTGAAGAATTAACTCATCCGGGATGTGAGGCAACACCTCCCGCACTGTGTCAGCCATTGCAAGCAAACTTGATATGTTGTCATTAGTATTCCTAAAACGTAATCCATTAGTGTTTCCATCGTATCTGACAGGAGGGCGCACTGGAGGAGGAGATGAACCAGAAGCTGCTGATGGGTGAGCCATGGGCCAAAGACTCCATGAACTATCTTCAATGGCACTATGACCATAGGAATCACCCACAGATGCAAGATGTCTCATCATCATCTGGACACTGCCAAAACCAACAGAGCTAATTGCAGTAGTAGATGGGCCAGTACCATCAAATCCTTGTCCTGGCCAAGGTTGCATCCAACCTGGATTCAACCCCATGCCTCTGCCAAAGAAAACAAAATTACTTCAGAACATAGTATTAAATGCAGAAATCTACAAACAATGAGATGATGAAAGGTAAAGAGATTGAACCTCCACATGTTAGAGTCAGCAGTGTTCTGCTGCTGGTTAGGAAATGCCACCATAGGTGGTGATAGGTGTCCAGGTTGGGCACTATGGTCCAATCCAGAACTTAATTGCCGAGCAAGCTGCTCATCATGCAAAACTTCTGCAGCCCGACTGTTTGCATAATTTCCAGTCGGAACTGCAAAGAGAGGCCTTCGACAAGTTGGGCATGCATGCACTTCACTTAGACCTTGATCCAACCTGGCAAGTAATGTACAATAGCATCACAAAATGCATATTGTTGAAGAACAAAATGAGGATACACCATTAAATGAATTAAAGCCACTTTGTAATCTGTAAAGATAAAAAAAGTCAAACATGATAGATAATTTAAGAAAAAAAAAAAAGATCTGCCAACTTCTCCACTTAACATGCTTTTCAAAACATGTTCTTTTATTTTAATAGTAACTCAAATGACTTTAGATCCCCTTAATTTTATCACCTAAGCCCACATGTCTTCAAGTTTTTTTGCTTTTTGACATGGTGAATGAATTTATTGCATAAATAAGATTATAAATGTTGAGAAAGGGAGGGAAACCCCTAAATTACAAAAGAAAAGAGTTCCCAACAACTAGGAGCTGGAAGAGATTCCCGACTCAAGAACAGAACAATAGAACTTCATATAATCAATGGACAACAAACTTATATTATAAGAAACTTCAGACAGTTCAGCAAACAGAAATTACAATAGGACATGAATTAATCAAACATAAAATAACAGACCAGTGACTCAAATTCACCCAGGCTTACATGCATGAAATTTTTTCATGCAGACAGAACAGGAGAACCCAAACAATATCCTTGAGATAACTAGTTGTACTATCATCTGATGTTATCAACTTCTATCAGTTTTTTAGTTTAGAAGATGTTCATGAAGCAGGTTCCACCTACTCCTATTGCAGAGAAACTAGCTGGTTGTTTTGTAGTATACGCAGAAGTACATAAAAGTTTCAAAACTCTAAAACACATCACAAGTTTATGGGCCATACCAAGACCTCAAGCAGGCAAGATGGAAAAGGTGGTTGCAAGCAAGTCTTTTAGCTCTGGCCATTGGTTCCTGCAAATTAATTAGAGAATTATCACCTTCATACAACACAAGCACCTGGTCTCAAAGATTCTAAAACATCATGCACACAAACAATAAAATAAACCTACCCTGCAAATAGAACAATCATCATTGTAAGCATACAATTCGTCTGCTGTAGCATCAGGAAGTACCCTATTGAGGCTACTTAAGGCTTGCTTCAATTTGATGAATCCTTTGACCCGCTCTATTATAGTGCTTACCAATGCCTGTTGATAATCAATGGATCAAAGTATACTATCGTCATTATAATTGGACAAAAATGTTGTAGCAGAGAAAATATGCTTTTGTTAATTGGACACAATCAGATTGCCTTTAGAAAATTCTGCTCATAAAAAGGTTGTTGCAGCCCAATTTCACAAGGAAACAGCCTTGGCTGGGTAAGCTTGGAATTTCAATTAGTTAACATAGCAAGCTAACAGCTATGACAAAAGTATTTTTTTTTAATGTTGATTATACATGCAGACTACACAGACTAGAACCCAAGACCTCATGCTAACTCCCATATGGCCATTGAGCCAAAGGCCCAATCCACACATATTACAAAATGCTTTGTTTGAAAATGATGTGATGAGAGTAAGAGAGAGGAAAAATACAAAGGACACCTAAAAATGAAGGTATGCAGAGAAAATAAAAAGAAAAAAGAAAAGGAAAAAAACAAAAATGAAGATGAACCGCCCACAACATGAGCTCACTGTGAGAACTCTGGGTACACCAATGAGTCCTGCCATATGATCGGCATACCTTGGAATATGAAAGCAATGAAAGTTCAGATATCAATTCATTGTCAACCATCATTAAATCTTGAGAAAAAAAAATAAGAATTTATAGAGCAGAAATTCAGGGTCTAAATTCTCAGACATGACATTTTCAAAGTCTTACAAGGGATCTGCAATGCAGCATATGTGTAATAACATCCAAAAGAATAGAAAAAGAATAAATAATCTTGCATTAGATTTCTTAAATAAGCCATATTCAAGCCAACTCCAACACACTCATTGATTTGCTATAAAGATTCATATTCCAAATGAACTGAAAGGATCATTCTGAAAGAATCGGGCTATTCAAAATGACAATAACCACTTTTTCCTACTATGCTCAGGATCAAAAGTGAATGCCACTATACTATCACTGTTAACATGGAAGAAGCACCTACACGTATGTTCAGGAAGAGGACTACATCCACAAGATGGAAGGCCATGCCATGAAGCCACCAGATATGCAAGTAATGACCAAGTCCAGTTAACAAGGTCATCAAGTCTAGAAGAAAGCCCAAGTTTCGGATAAGAATGCCCTTCCACTCATATAATGTACCTGCATTTTTACACTTCATAATCAGTTTTCAATGCAATTTAATCCAAAAGACTCGGAGGGAAATTATCTTAAAAAATTAGAGAACCATCAGAAAGCAACAAAAGATGTATGTGCCCGGTATCTATCCAACAGTAATCATATGAAATAAGCCTGTTAAGCTTAAAGTAGGATGCACAATGGCAGGTAGAGAAGAAAGTGTTGAAGAGGAAAGATCCGTTCTAGTTTTGTAAGAAACAAACGCAAATAGAAAGAAATTAAAAAAAAAAAAAAGCATGAAATACATATAAGATGCACTCTTTTAGAACACAAACACTTAAAGTAATAGTATTTGACAATAGTTAAATTCAGCCCATAAGAACAGATAAACGTCATTTACATCATAAAATTATAATTAAAAAGGTTACCTGCAGCTGATCTATCAAATGGATGGTGGCAGTCAGCATCACTATCCATTGACTGACGGTGGCACATGTCAAGCAACTGAAAGCCATGAACCATAATAGCCTACATGGCAAATACCATGTTGCACAAAAAAACAGTCAACCGCAGTCCAATAATCACTATCACCTGCCAATTTCCTGGAAAAACAAGTAATGCAGGTGGCAGATTTACCTGGAGTGTTTCAAAACCAATGCACAGAGGCTCAAAGAACAAAAGCAAAAACATGCTAGAACCCAGAGAAGTGTATATTAAAAGGCACAGCCTTATCCTGTAAATCACCAACACAGCACATAAGATGTAACCCAAATAGTCAGGCCTTCAGGAAAATAAATAATTGATAAAAGATGACTTTTGAGGTCAACCTCGTAATGAAAAAAAATTGAGAGGAAAATAGCATAAGATGAATGAGAAAAAAAATACATTCAATAAGGACATGCAAGACAATTGACTCTCCAAAAATGTTACCATAAACAAAAATAATTGATCCTAAAATGAATCAAGACCACCAGTTAAACCGCAAAATGCATTTGTTTCTAGATTATCCTATCTAACAAATAGATTTCCAAAATGGAACTCCAAAAGTATAATACACTCTCTTGCTTTCAATACAAGAAGTTTCATTCACCATAGATAAAAAATTTCATGTCAGAGAGTTAATGGAGACCAAAATTTTGAGGTTTATATTATCTTTCTTTTTCTTTTTTTCTTTTAATTATTTGAAATGTTGAACCCCTTTACCCTGGCAAGACTTTGCACCTAACTCCTCGTACTAGATTGCTCATTTGACCACTGAGGCAAAGGCCCAATTCCACCTAGAAATCAAGAATTTAGAGTTTATTCAAGGAAGAATGAGAATGAGAAAAGAACTGCATATAAGGCCACCAAATGCCATCCAAACACTTTTCACTTCCAAATGAATTCTTCCACCAAGATCCACTAACATGATAATTCTCAAAATCAAAGAGGATGCAACATGTCCCTGAAGCTTTACTTTTCCCAAGGCTTCTATGCAAATCAGGATTCCAATTGGATAGACATGCATTGAGAGAAAAGGAGACTTCCCCAAGTTCATGAGTGAAAAGCCTCCACAGGACAATTACCAACCACATCCAAAACCAGAATTTGTGCATGCACCAAATTCTTTTTTCTTTGTTTTAAGACACTGCAGGCTCTGAACTCCAAGATTTATTTTTTTTGGAAAGTGTGAAATTCTATCAAAAGCAAAAGACTAGCACAGAGATGCTGGCTGAGCACCAAAAGAAGGTTTAAAACAAGGTATCGACTAAAGCTTCCACCCTTAACAAGCCGATCAGCAGTAGATTTGCCGAATGATAAACACGAAACAAAGCAACAGTGAGAGATATAGCCAAATCCACGGTGCAGACGAATTGCTGGTCAAATATCCACAGATAATCAAAGAGTGGTTGCCTGGTAATCAATTCTTTATGTAGGTTTTTTTATGCAGATGAACAAAATATAGACAATTTGTTATTACATTGCCCTTACAATTTCAAACCAGGGGCTTGGTTCTCAACGAGGTCGGTATAAGCTGCTGCTTTCCATCCTCCTTCACTGATTTCATACCTCAGGACTTTGCTCAGAACTTGCTGCGTATTGGTTTAACCCTCTAGGAGGTTTTTGTTATTTGTTGTCCCATGGAACTTGTGAAGAAGAACATAATAACCAAACTTTTCATCAGGACCACCTCCTCATTGGGCTTTTGACTGAAAATCTGTTCCAACCTATTCTGTCCTGGACCAATTTTACAGAGCCGAATTACTCTCTCATTGATCAAAAAGCATTGTATCTTGGTGGTACTTTGTAAATCATCATCCACCTACCCTTATTTCCTGGATTCCACATCCCATTGGCAGCCTCAAAATGAATTTGGATGGTAGGTCTGACAAGCTGAGGCACCAGCAAGTATTGGTGGGGTCACAAGGGACCATGATGGTCTGTTCTATTTCTATTTGCATTTTCTGGTCGAATTTTCTGGAAGAACTTGGCTGAAGCTGAAGTAAGGGCTCTCAGTCAAGGTTACTTTGAGAATTTTTCAGCACCTTTAATAAAAGAAAGTTATTTGACTATTTTCATAAGTTTGGTGAAAGAAATTTCAGATACATTCAAAAGAAATCAAGAATCCTCGTACACCTTATCATGTTTTGTTGCAACATAATTACGGGTTGCAAATTCTGTAGCTGATGTATTACCTAAAGAGCGTGTCTTTCGGTCATCACTTGTATTGTTCTATATTCTTTATCAGTTGAATAAAAGCTACTCACCATTTCAAAATCTCCACAGATGCAAAGCAACCTTCTGAATACATAGACAGAAAACTGGCTTTGTAACAGAAAGTGATAGCATCATGAGGAAGCAAATACCCTGCCGTTAGCCGTATTTAGAAGGAAATAAACTTTCTCCTCTCGGAAGTCTTTAGGTGCTGTCATTGATCAACGGCCTATTACTTCAAGAATGATGTGGTGCTTTCCTGAGAACTACTCCAAAATCAAAAGAACTGTAGAAGAATAACTCAAACTGATGCCAATTAAACCTCGAAACACTTAGCCTCAGCAGTCAATAATGTGCTCTAAATATACAAGAATATCAAAGAATGATCCTCCACACTTATGTGAAGAGCTTGGATTTACCAGGGTGAAAAGGCAACTTGACATAGCAGTGCCCAAATATTGTGCCGCTTGATAGTTGTGCCAAGAGATTTTCTACAACAGTCCAGCCTGTTATTTGCTGATGTATCCCAGGTAGTTATCAGGGGTTGGCATATCAGATACACTGGAATCCGATACATATCAACCAATAAGATGCACCCCGTACTGGTCAGAGTGAGATCTGATATGTACCAGCAATATGCCCATCCCTAGTTACAATCAAGGAAAAGAAATAACCAGTGCTTCCAGTGCTACTGTTAAATGGGGATAACAGGATATAATGTCATGACCATCTGGGACATCCTACAGTGCTGAGAACTGCCTTCTGACGTGGGACGAGTGTCGAGCTGTTGCAGCAAAGTTGAATTGGAAAAAAAAGAAGGAGAAGAAGAAGAAAGGAAGAGAGAAGGAAGAAAGGGATAGAAGGAAGATGAGAGAACAGCAGGAGAAGAAGAAAAACTTTAATTCATTCAATGATCTCCACCAATCCGATTACAACCCTTTAAATAAGAAACGAAAAAACGAAGTTCAAAATTCAATAAAAAGAGATAAATCTTATCAGATGAATCTCGTAAAATCGGGAGAAAAGGAATAAATCACAATCTGATAAATCCCATAAAATCAGGATAAATAAAAACGAAAATAAAATGAAACAAATTACAAAATTATGGGGTGGTGGGTCCCGTGGGGCCCGACGTCTCCGAGTGTAGACTAGTGTGACTGGTGGCACACCGGTGTTCCCACCACCTTCCGGTAGAAACTTGCAATCTGCTGTTGGCAGTTTGGTCAAAACTCCCCGAGTAAAAATAGTGCAGACAGGTTGCAATGCTGCGCCTGATCAGGCGAGGGATGGGGAACTGTAAGGAGCTGAGGCTTGAGTATTGTGCCATTACAATTTGACTAGGCTAATGGTACCGTCCAATGCACCCCAAACCTCCAAGCCATTTGGCAAGGAGATCTATGTTCAATGCCTTCGTGGATTTGATTCTCATGCCCTCTTGCTCTTTTGGCAAATAAACTCGTTTCCAATTTTTCCAATGATGCCTTATTGGTTATTCACCTACTATTCAGAAGAATCACCTTTACAGAAGGCAATGTGTCAGCAACCATCAAGATACAGGGGATGCTTTTGGTGAACTTGATCTTCCACTATGGCAAAGCATGAAAGAAGGAACAAAATGAGACTTGGAAGCCCACCAGGAGAACTAATCAAGCTCTATGATTTCACTTTAATTATTCGTTTTAAGTAGCAAAGGCCATTTCTTAATTGTACCAGGGCCGCCCTACTTCATGTGTCTACATAGTCTCCAAGTTTTCTTCTTTTTCCAGAATAGAACAATTTTAAGCTATAAAAAGGGATTAAAGAATCTATTTGATAAAGCCTATACACCATTCATGGCGATGTCAACAACTATTCAAGTTCTGAAGACAACTACTATAAGCGCTCAAGTCCCTTTTCCTAGCTACCTGTTGGAATGTTTTTTTATTGAGCATCTCTTCAGTTTTTTCTTCCCTTTTCTACCAAGACTACATTAAGGTTCAAGACCTAATAAATCACTAACGATTCAACTTGGACATTGTTATATCAGCCATACATCATCCAATATTCATTGTACAGATACAGAAAAGCACTTTCTTTTATAAAAATATAGGAAGGCACTTAGTAGACCAATATAAACAACTTATTTGCTTCAAGATTTCAGTGCACAGATTCAAGAGAACTGGTCCCTGGAGCAGGTAGAGAGCTAAATTACAGGCTAAAGGGACTCCTACTGTTACCGACACAAGACGATTCACTTAGGAAAGAAGGATTGAAGAGAATGTATACATAGAGTTGGTACATAATGGCCTGCAGTAGAGATTAGCATAAGATGCCATCAATAGGAGTTAGGGTGAAACCAAAAGAACACTGTAGAATTGTTATACGGGCCAAACATTATAGACAGACTGGGCATGGCAGTAAAGAAACACCATTATACCATTTATAGAAGAAGAGTAGGTCAAGTTTAAGAATTTTGAGGTCAACATTCCACAAATCAAGAAATCAAAAGATTATACAAAAGCATATGGAAGGGCACAAAGATAGCATGAACAGACCATCTGACTATTCTGAGTGTTAGGTGCAAGCAAGAAAAGTGCCAATGCTAAAATGGACGCGCACAATAAGGAAGTCGGGGGGTAGAGCAAGCAGATAATAGTGCAGAAAGAAGAACTCAAATGTTGACAACCCTGACAAAATTAAGACATTAAGTTCCAATGGTAACTTTTGTTTAAAATAAGGTTTGCAACCTTAGAAGATGTATAAATAGTCAACCAATCAGTTCTTTCACAATCACAAATAATAATAAAATACACTAAAATAAAATTTTCTTTCTCAATCACATCTAACCTTTGTTAAGCTGATAAAATTCTATGAAACTTTCTAAAGACAAATTTTTATAACCCAAAAAAAGTAGGAAGAATACCAAAGTAAATCAACCGAAAGAACCAACAGTAAGACTGAAAACACCCGAAAGTATGCCCAAGAAGTAGCAGATGGTGAAGCATTCAACCGTTCAAGTCTCTCTCTAGCCAATCCTTGAAACATCTGTAGACAAGATTTAGATAGATATAAATTAGCAACAACTAAGAAATGGCCCCTTCCTAGAGAAACTTATAGCAAAAGAACAAACTGTAGCATATTCAGATGCAATTACCTTCAGGGAACACAAAACTGTCAACCAGGTGGACCACAAGGCTGCTTGAAAAATGATAGGTGGAACCACCAAAGGAAGCAAAGTTCCCTGACAATAGACTCAGAAGAAATATGCATCAATTAATGAATGACAGTCGAAGAAGAAGCTGGAAAATCTGTAAAGACTAGTGCAGAGTGCTCATACCTTGTAAACAACATAGTTAACAAGGCGTTCCACAACTTTTCGAGTTTCAGAAGGATAGAGTTTCACAAAGAAAATTGTCTGCATAGCCATACAAAAAGAAATAAACAGGGGAAAAAATTCATTTGTAAGTAATTGAAGGGATGCAAAAAACACGACAATAAAAACTATCAATCAAAAAGACAATAATCGATAAAATTACACATTGTGCTAAAAGGTTCTGTAAAGCATACTTTCATAACCACCTCAAAGAAAGCAGTCAAAAAAAGAGAGGTTTTCCTAAATGCATTAGACAAGAGATCTACACCTCTGTAGTGAGCCAGTCCCTTACTAGAGCATAAGGCCTGTATAAGATGCAGAGGTTGGGATATCTAATAGTTGTTTTTGGTCTCAACATTTGCAATATACTAGTGAGACTAATCAAGATGTTCCTTACGACACAGCAAACTGTACACTTGCAGGAAGAGAGCAGAAAAAAGTCGTTTCACATAGCCTATAAAGAAATTAATATTCGAAAACTGAAAAAGAGAACAAAAAAAAAAAAAGCTCAAAGAAAAGATGAAGGAGCAAATCTAGTTGACAAAGCCAAATATGGCAAAGATTAAGATAGATGGTTAAATTCCAAAAGATACAGAAAAGAATTAAGTTCTTGTGACTGTTCTCCACATGATTAACTATGACCAAAAGGTGGAATTCACACACTTGCTTCCCTGCTTCCGAAGATTCTGTCTACATTTTTTTTTTCTTCTGAGAATAATGGGAAATTAAGACAAATGTCATGAATGCTACAAAGGCCATAAGGTACAAGGGAAAACAACAAGAAAAACAATACAAAGCAAGAAAAACTACATCATATGGAGAGAACTCCCCACAAAATGCTATTGCAAGGAAATCCCAATCTTCAGAAGAATCTTATGCAAGCTCCTCCTTAAAGGAATAACTTTTCAAGAGGGAGAAAAAAATCATGAAAGATGCTTTCATGTATGAGAATATATTTTTTTTTTTTTGAATGGAGGAATATATAAAAGTTAAAAGGGCACTTTTTTCTTTAAAAATTCAGAACCACCTCCAAGCTGTCAAAATCAACTCTTTTGAATAGCATCAGCTTCCAGCTCTTTGAAAGAGGTGATTGAACCTCTTTGAGCGAGCAGACACTCACAAAGAAGACAAATAACATGATTGAACACATTAGGAATCCAACAAAAAAGAAGATGCCACTTAGAGATTAAACATATCTCAATACGTACACTTAGCGAAAAACTTTGTTAGATAAATTTATCCTACTCAGTCAATGCCCCATTATAGGCCAGATAGTAGGCCAAGGCTAATGAAAAGTTAATTCCAATAGTGAGAAAGAAGTATGCATTTTATTTTTATTTTGTTGAAATTAAAAGAAGCATACAAATACTTAAAGACCACAGGACCACTTGATGTTCATCTCAACTGGATAATTCTTGACTTTTATAGTCAGGCTTCTTTGTGCAATTGAATCACAAAAGAAATAAAAAGAAAAGAAACCAGACGCAAGGAGTTGGTTTTGGCAATCACAAGGAATAAGTTTGGTGATAATTTCTACTATTTGCGTTGCTACCAACGTTCTCAGATTAACAATAGAAACAACATGCATTATATTCAAAATATCGCTATGAGGAAGCAAGAGAAGTAGTGTCAAGAACGAAGTCTGAAAATATGTTGTAACACTTGATTTAGAGGCATTGGCTAAGAATAAGAACGAGGCAGGAAGCACTTTAAGTCTTTAAAAGCGACAAACATCCAAGATGCAGTGCAAATAGTGCAAAGTCTGTCCTTTTGGCACTTCACAATGGAAAACAGAGGCAACAAAAGAACACCTGTGGATTGTTGTGCGACAATGTCAGATGGCAAATGTGTGGATCCATACATTACTTTACCTTAATACATAGAATAACCAGAATGAACAAGTTTATTGAGAAGTTCGCCAACAATCCAATTGTGACATATGAACCCAAAAGCAGCTCAAGGGCACGAGTTGTATTCCCGGAATGAAGTCCGTTATCACCTAAAGATCCATCTGATTGGAACTTGGCCAGTTCTGAATTTGTCCACCATTGGAGGCCCGCAAGGCTCAACACAGTACATACCGCCGAGGCAGCTAAGTAACTCACGCCCATCTTGAAAATATAAGACTTGTCCACCAAAGAGCGCCTCAACAAAGTTCATCAGAACAGCTATTTGATCAGCTCCCCATACAAAAAATTATGCAGCTAAAGTCCGCTAAGGGAAATGAAAATCCTCCAAAAGGTCACATACTACTCATGGTTCTCCGCACTCAAACTCATCAGCAAGGAAATTCTCTGAAATGACGTTCACAAAACCTGCAGGAGAATTGCAGTCAGAATTCACTGATGGAAACAGAAAAATGAACACTTTTCCCCCAAACATCAAAACAGAGCACAACTACCACCTCGTTCAAACAAAATCATCCCAAAATGGAAGCGGAGTTGATACAAGAGAAATAGACTGCATCTCGACGTAAACAAATTACATAATTTAGACCCCCAAGAATCATGTGAAGCACAATTTCAAATTATTATACAAAACATATGATAACCAATAAAGCCCAATAACAGAAGAGGGAACACCAACCCAAACCCCGGTCAACAGAAACGATCGAAAACCAAAATCCCACAATTTAACATTGAAAAACCAAACAATGCCCGACAGATTTCCTTACAGATTTCAACCCAAGCACGCGACGCCCCAAAGAAACGGAGTGGGTCAAGAAGAGGCGAGGGCGTCCTTCAAAATGGCAACGGCAGACATCATCAACGTGCAAAACGAGTCTTCAAACAGACAAATCTGTTGACTCTCTCCTTTCTCTTAATGGTGACTGACTTCGCTTTACGCCTGTTGTCTAGCATCCTCCTCCCCAACTCTCCATTCTCTCCTTTTTCCCCTTTCACTTTCTTTTTGTTTCCTCCCGAACCAAAAAGGATATTTCATTTCGATTCTTTCGTCCCTGAAAGATTCGCTGCTCCAAAGGTAGCAGCAGAAACAGATTTCACCCGGTCCTTGTCACGAGGGACGGCCCGACCCGTTGAACCAGAAACGGGTTTATTATAAAAAAACTAAAACTAAGGTATAAATTTTGTTTAGAAATTCCCGGTTTTGAATTTTATGGTGATATATTTGATAGGTTCGTGGGTGGGTTCATAAACTTGAACCAACCCCGATCCGACTAATTAAACCTTCCGAGATTCAGTTGCTGGTCAAAATAGGGACTCAACCGGAGAAGCAAATCCGAATCTATCCCCGGATCAGGACCCGTTAAAGGATTTTTTCCAACTCCGAATATAATAAAACTAAACAACCGCTTTTTCTCATTTCTGTCACATTCGTCTCCCTGACGCGTCACCAAAGTCAGTTTCGGGTGCGGAGGTCCGAGACAGGTCCGTCAAGAAAAGACCCGCCCATGGCCCACGTAATCCGAATTCCTTTTTTTTTCCGATTAATTGACACCAACCAAGCAATTTATTTTATTTTTTTTCCGGTCAATTCTTGTACATTGACTGAACCTGGGTTTGGAAATGTAATACCCATCAAAATTAAAAATAATTCTTTTGTGGAAAGATTCTATTTTACGAGTTTTAGGATCTGTTTGGAATCCCAAAGAAAATAAAAAATAAAAAAATAAAACATTGACCATTATTATTTTTAAAAATAATTATTATTATCTTATTTTTATTAACTATTTTTACGAATATAATTATCAAAATCTTATTTTCTTTTACCGTTAAAAAAGTAGAGAAATGTCAATTTCAAAGACAAAGGATAGGTGATTTGTGTGGAGGGCTCCAAATTCCAATTCCACATAACTTGTTTGGAATTGGAATTCTAGAAAGGGACTCACCCGGTAATGGAATGTCCACCAATGAGACGACTTCCAAAGCAAATCCACCTCCATCTCTAGAGATTTTATCAATTTTGAAACCCCTATAAAATAAAATAAAATGAGAATTTGATCATTATTATTTCAAAAATAGTTAATAAAAATTAGATAATGATTAAATTCTTTTTTTCACTAATTTTTCTTTATTTTATTTTCTTTTCTTTTCCGTGGGGTTCCAAACAGACCATATGTTTTCTATTATGGAAAAATCTTGAAATAAAAGTTTGCTTATACTTAAGTAACTTGCATTAGATGTAAAATAATAAATAATATCCTAAAATCAACCGATTGTAGAAAAGTTATTTGCATAAAACATCTTCGACTTTTTGCAAATAGGGAAGACAATATTAAAACATCTTCCTTGAAATTTTGTCGGGTTAGTAGTGTAAATTTATCGAAAATGTCAATAACAAATTATTGATACCTAAAAGGATAAAAGTTATTAGAATCTATTGAAAATATTAATACCTAAAATGTTCTTGGCTTAACTTGACTCTAAAGTCTGATAGGCACATTTCTCATGAAAGCAATGGAAGATTTTGGAATTTTTTTGTTTATCAACTATAAATGGTTAAATTTGTTTCTGATTAAAAATTAACCTGCATTTGTAATGGAGAAAGAATGGGGATTTTCCAATACCATCAATGAACCAGTTAAAAAGCCCATGTCAGTCTGATGGGGTTATTCTTTCTTTCAAGACATGCAATTGACTTAAAAATTCTTAATGGAGGTATCAAACTTGAGTTTTCCCAAGTCTTGGACTCTGAACAGAAGAACTGTTATTTGTTTATTTAGATTCACTGAAATTTATTCATTTATCAATTGGGTAAACGGGAAAATAAATTTTAAATATAATAAAGCACAGACAACTCAGCGAGGGATTTCCTCAGACAGGTTGTGTGTGGTGAGAACAAATTTGTCAATCGATGCAAACAAATCACAGCAAACCCAGTAATGCAATGGGAAAGCAAAGTATAAACTGTATTCCAAGCATTACTTTGTCACGGCTCTTCTTCCACCTTTTTAAAAAAGCCATGACAACACCTTCAGAAGCCTACCTTCCTCGGCTGGCATAAAAGCAGAAGAATCCTCTCTTCTGCTACAAAACAACCAAACTTCACTCCCCATCACCTTAATCTTCAATCCTGCCTGTGACCATCGTTTTGATCTCAGCTCCAAAACGGGTATGCGTTGCGGTCAGAGTAAAGAGTGGAATCGATGAATGTTTTGAAAAGCTGAAAAGCCAAGAAGGTAAAGGCAAATAATCTTGGCAGCTTGTCCAAATCACAGAAGTGGGTTTTGAAGTATTTTAAGAACCTAAGGCAATCTTAGTGGTTTTGTGATCAAGAATGAGCTTGCAGTCCTCATTTGATCTTGCTGCTTTTTATATTATACATACTGATTTAGTATCGCAGACAATGACCCATCTTGTGTTAGGTTTCACCTTTTCTTTCCTTGCTCGCATGGGTTCTCAATTCATCTTTATTGTTTTAAGAACTGATGAAATATGGAGCTGTGTTTGATAGTAAGTTGTAGAACTGAAAAACTAAGAACTTTTTAGCTTAGTGATGTCCATGGCCCGAGTTAAGACCCTGACAGGGACCTAACATGAAGATCACATAATGCAAGAGCAAGGTATTGGCTTGTTAAGGTGTCTCTCTTCCATCTGCGGTTTCAAAGTATAAGTGGTGTTGTTAAATATGGCAATAATTATCAGAATGGAACTAACTTACCCTGTCTGTTGAAGTATATTTGCAAGAACTTACTTTAGATGTTTCTGGCCAAGATTGCTTTTGATCTGTCCAAGCCATCTATTTGGAGAAGCAAAATGACTCCAATCTTCTCAACAGTTCAAGTGGGTGGCGTTTCTGGTGGGTCAAATTTCAGAAACTTTCCCAAGTACATGCCTAAGACAAGGAGAAGCAGAAAAGCAAAATGGTTTTTAAGAAAGGATTTGAATCTCTTTTCCAACTGACCCTCTTCAATGACATTAAAAAAAAAGGGAAAAAGAAAAAAAAGAAACAGCCTTACCTCAAAAGAAAGAAACCCTCTTTCCCTTATGAACTTATTTGTTATTTGGCCCTTTTGAGCAATGAGACAGAGCAGTACAAGGAATGGGAACTCCAATGCATTTGTTTCGTGGTTGGCCACTGGAATTTAACTATTTCCAGAGGTTGAGACAGACCCATTTATGATTCAGAGGGGTAGGTGGAGATGTTTGAATGAAACCCCATTTCTCTTTTTCCACTTTCTGTCACAGTGTCTGCACTTTGAGTTCAAGTTTTGTGTAAACACATTTTCATGGCTTTCTCTTGGATAGAGACCTTACTCAGATTTTCAACTTTCTGAGATGAATACAAAGGTAATGTCAGTTGTCTTAGGAGACACATAGTCCATGCACTGCTTTTGAGTTAACAAGGGAAAATGTGATGTGAGAGATGAGGGAAGTGAAATGGGAGGTTGGGGATATAGACCCCTTCCTCCTCCCCTACAAAAAAGCAAAGGGATTCCTTTCCTTCTCTGCTGCTGCATAGACCTCAGTGCCACGTAGATTTTACTGTTTTTTTATTCCTTCTAAATGCGCTTTATGACTCAAAAGCTCCTCAAAACACTTCAAAATCTCTCCTAAAGGAAGCCCAATGTGCCAATCATCAATTGATGGAGATTGAAAAGTTTAAGATTTACTGATTCACAGCCATTATGGAGAAGCAACTTTTGGAGCACTTCTCTTGCAATCTGTTATTTCATTAGAATACTTTATCTCTCTTCCCAGCAAAAAAAATCAAAATATATTTCGCCAAACTTTCATTATCCGATATATATTGCTCAAATTATAATACTTTTAAATGGATTAAAAAAAAAAAAAAAACTGAATAGAGGCAAGGGCCCAACCGGGTTCGAACCGGTGACCTCTTGATCTGCAGTCAAATGCTCTACCACTGAGCTATGGACCCTAATGTTGTTAAATAATAGTGGAGGTAATACTAAAACATTTCAACTAGATCGACAAATTCAAATTCTCAACTACTAACCCAAACCTACTAATTTGTACTTTTGCTAGCTCAAATACTATTTATTGTAATGAGAAATATTATATCTTGATTGAACCATTAATCCTAAAAATATCAATTTTATCGGAGTTTTCCGTGTCAACCGACTCTTCCCCACTACCCAAATAAGTCTATCTCATGATAATTATGAAACATTTTTGTCAAATGTGAGTTTTCTAGCGGCATGCCCCCACCCTTTCTATGTTCCAATCATTTCTTTCGTCGCAATTGAAAAAAAAAAAAAAAAAGTTTCATACAAGTTTAAGCATAAGTCCACTATTGATCGAAACTTTGTCCAAGGAAATCAAATTCTTTGTTATCCATAACAACAAGTTACCTAATTATTGAGGGAAGAAGGTGTTTGAATCAAGTCCAATCATCGAAAAGTTACTTTATCTACTAGAATGCTATCGTATTATTATATTAAAAACACTAATATTATCTTAAATTTATCATTAAAATTTGATAAAAATTAAGGGAATTTTTGTTAGTATTTTAATTAAAATTTATCATTTGCGATAAGACAGATGAAAAATGGAACCAAATCAAGTGAGAAAAACTTTGTCCCTACCATCCTTCCCATCTCTATTAAAATCAATGCTTAAAATAGCACAGCCATCCTAATCAATGGATTAAAAATGGTAACACTTGAATACGCATGACCCAATTCATTATAATAACAAAAATAATTTCACATAAAGTCCACTTTAGGGTCCACACGCCTACCACCTGCTCATGTGTCACATGTGCCACAACAATCTACTCATGGCCAACCTTATGCAGCCTTCTCCTCTTTTCTTCCATTACCCTTTTTCTCTAAGTCACCCCTCCCTACACTTTGAACAAAAGTGAGACCCATTTCACCATGTTCCATGTGGATTTTCCATTTTTTGTCCTAAATTCTATGGAAACTTACATGGGGCTTTCTCACGTGCCCTTAAAAAGGGTACCCACCCTTTGTCTTGATTTTGCCCTAAGACAAGGAAGAAAAAAGACCCATTTTTTTTTATTTTATTAAGGTGGATTGTAGGGGTGGTAGCCTTGAAACTTGAAAGTAGGGAAAAGAACATGTTAATGTCACTATCCTTCTCTTTTAGGCATTAAAACAAATTAATAGAAAGAAAAAAATAATAAAAATTAGGAGACAAGGAGGGGGTCACTTTCCATTTCATGGATTAGGAACTTAGAGAGAGAAAAAAGAGAGAGAAAGGTGGGGGGTGGGGGGGTTGTTGCTAGCCTTCACATGGGGCCAAGGATAAACTAAGCCGCCCGCCCTACAAGTCCAAATCATGGTTTTCCTAAACAATTCACATCTGAGCTAAGTATGTCCCCTCTTCATTTCTCCCTAATCATTTTCTTAATTAAATCCCAATTTGTGTCAAATTGAAACTACCCCTTTATTGAAGAAATATTCACCAACGCACCACCACCTTCATGATTGAAAATGAGTCTGCACCCTGCACATTGTCCGGCCTTTCAATGTAACTGTGGGGTCCACCTGTGATGTGTCTAGTTTTGTGACCACGGTGCACCCATCAAATATTTCGTTACACTACCCAAGCTAGTGTTCTAGAAGAAAGAAAAAATCTGGGCCCACATCTGATTAAGCCTAACAAACGAGATTAACAGATAATCATTGACCGGTGGGCCCGTTTCGGCTTTTCCTTCCACTTTGCTCGAGCAAGGGGCATTTCGTCATTTAACAGCGTTCATTTTTATTTATTTATTTTGTTTTTTTCTCTTCTGATCAAATTCAGTGCATGTCGACGTGTCCCTTGCCTGCCTTCGCTTTAGCCCCGAAGCTTAATTAAATAACGTAATAACTGCCAACTGTTGCGGTTTTCTATTAAGAGACAGAGCTGGCTCTCGTTTAATTTATGGATTAGCTTAATCCTTCTCTTTTTCCTTGAGAAACTCGCGGAGAAATTTGTGAGACGAGATGGTCAATTTATCGGGAAATTTTGAAAACAAAGTCGGTGTCCTAAAGTGAGCCTTAGGGGGCTCCTTGGGTGAGCCAAAAGTGACAAGCAAACATGGGTTAGTTCCATTTGGGTAGACTATCTTAAAAAAATAAAAATAAATTATTTATAAATTAATTATATGGTTAATAAATAACACTTAATACACCCACCCTTAATAATTGTGGTACATATTCAAACCTTGCATGAGAATATTTTGGCCAAAAGCTATAGGTCATAATTTAGCCTAAGTGTTGATTTGTTGTGATACTATACTTGGATTTGCACCGCACCCTAATCGAACTTATGAGTGAGGGGTAAGTGATGGAGACCTCCCTCCATCTTGTCTCCTTTGGGGATTGGGGGGAGGCCCCTCCCCCCCTTCCTCTTCAAGATTGGATAGAAATAACGTTTTAATCTTTATGTGTATAACACCTAAGGAACATATTAGATAGTTACATGCGACACACCGATAAGTTAGATTGATGTTTTTGAGAAAGAAAATCCCTTGATAGGAATTTAATTAAATTTAAATAAATTTAAATAATATAAATTAGAGATAAAATTATTATTTTAATTTAATTTGATTTTTTTTTAAGATGAGCTCATAATACGTCATCTTTTGATTATCTATATATGTCAAAATAAAACTAATCCTTAATTTGTCCGATATAGTCTACTTGAGTGGATGGTTTAGTCATATAAAAGACACACCAGGGCTTATTAACAATTAAGTCGATACAAACTTCCAAGTGTCGTAGGACCCACGGTGGCAGTTACACATACAATGGTCCCACGAGCTACATACCTCCGTGCGACTCCGCTCACCCGTCCAGACGCTGGTCCAGAGCAGGATGAAATCCGGTGGTAGAAGACGAAAAAGACCGCTACCGCGAAGGTGGTCCGGCCGTACATTGGCCACAGCTTTGTGAGCCGCTTTTCCGGTCAATTGGAGAACCGAACCCCCGCCGCGACTGATCCAGAAGGCTCGAACTCTGGACCCGACCTCGAGCAGTCTTTAGACAAGTAAAAGTTTAAAACCGAACCAACAGAACCAATTTATCGTATCGAGAGAGATTGAAAGTGGGTCTCGACACTGCGCAGAGAGTGGCTTCAGATTACTTTTTCTCTCGAGATCTCATCTCAGACTCTTTCCATTTCAAAAGCCGGCACGGGTGACGGTAATACCCCCATGATCTGGGTTTGAAAAGGAAAGGAAATAAGGGTGTTTTTGTCATAAAAGAAGATGACGACGATATTTTGCGCGAAGCACCTTTTCTCTTTTACGGCGTTAATTATGTGCACCGCGGGTTTCGGGTTCTGAGTCCAGTGAGATTAAAAAAAAAAAAGGAGCTCTGTAGGGGTGACAGGAACCCAGCAGAGATAAATACGTCTAATTTGAAAAAACATGGTGGATTGTAGAGAGAGAAATAAAGAGGAAGGCGAGCGGGAGGAGAGAGAAAGAGGCGGAGAGAGAGGGGAGAGGCACTTTATTACCTTTTTTATGTTGCACGCATCCATGGCAGAATAGAGAGAAGGGTACAGGGTACTACTACTACGACGCCAGAGGGAAGAAAAGAGACACAAGGTAACACAAGGAAAGAAACAAAGAGAGGGGGAAGGAGATGGTAATGGAGCTGAAGCGGAAGGGGAGATAGAGGGGGGGATGGAAAAGAAGGAGCTACTGCTGTAGTGGGTTCTTTGACGGGCATGCGGGTGACGGGAGTACTACCGGTATTGTCTGAAATCCAAAAGAAGAGGAGCTAAAGTTTCTGTTTTTTTCGTTAGATTGGGGGGAAAGAGTAAAGTTTTACTGGATTGGAGTGTTTTTTTTTTTTCTCTGTTTCTTTCTCTCACGATTAAGATCTTGCGAGGGTGGGTTCGTGAGTTTCTGGTTTGGATTGTCCTGGCTTTGATGTTTTAGATGAGGGCGGTGCCCTTTAGTTTGCCGGGGAAGGGGGTTTTGGACGTGACAGAGATTTCAGCTGCGGTGTCGACGGCTAAGTGGAAAAAGGAAGGACTCGAGCCCACCTCTGTTCTGGATACGCGAAGGAGTCCGAGCCCGCCAACGTCCACCTCAACGCTGTCCTCCTCTTTGGGCGGCTCCACCGATACTGCCGGCGTGGCGGCGGTTTCCGACAACCCCCCGCACAAATGGCCGCCGTCTCAGCATCAAGAGGATGTGTCCGGTGCCGGCAACACCACCGATTCCGGCAGCCGCAAGGAAGAATGGGCGTCCGATCTCCAGCCGATTCCTTCGTCCTTGGAGATCGGTGGTGAAAAATGCAGCACGCTTGGGATGGATGATTGGGAGAATATGTTGGCCGCATCGACGTCCTCCCCTGGGCACGACCCCAATTTTTTCAGGTGGTTTATAGGTGATATTGAAGACCCCTCTACCGGCCTGAAGAATCTTCTGCAGACCGGCGGAGGTCTGGCCGAGTTCGAGTCCGGTGGGCAACCGGCTCCTGCGTTCGGGCTTATCGATCCTGGCTTCGGATACGAAACCGGTGCCGCCATTAATCCTACTCTTAATGTGAATGCCAGTTTTCATCCTGCAAGTTCGGCGGCGGATTTTGTACCTCTGATTGGGAACGGTGGTAAACTGGTTTCTGCTCCCACGTCTGCTGCTTGTGCTTTACCCAATTACAAGGTTCCTTTTGTGGGAGGAAACAATAATAGTAACAATCACACGAGCCCCATGTTTTCGTCTCCGGCTAATAATCTGCCGATCAACCTCCCTGTTCCACTGTCTCTTCCGCCGGGATTGTTCTATCAGCAACAACATCATCATCATCAGCAGCAGCAGCTGGAACCGGTGGAAGAAAAACCTCAGCTTTTCAATCCCCACCACCTCATCAACCAGCAACAGGTCCACCCTCCTCAAAATCCGTCCTTCTTGCTGCCGTTGCAGTACGGGCAGCAGGAGCAGCATCTCATCTTCCCGCCGCAGCCGAAACGCCACCACACTGGCATCCTGGAACCCAACATCCAGATCCCCAAAACCCCGTTTGCAGATTCTGGTCAAGATATTTTCCTCCGGAGGCATCAGCCGCCGCAACAGACGCAACAACAGCAGCAGCAGCAGCAGCAGAGCTTTCCTCATCTGCTAGTTCCTCATCACCTCCAGCAGAGGCCCTCGAAACCCAAGGTGGGAGACGAGGCCGCTGTGGCTCAGCAGCAGCAGCAGCAGGCAATAGTGGACCAGCTCCTCAAGGCAGCCGAGCTGGTCGAGACAGGGAATTCGGTACACGCGCAAGGGATATTGGCGCGGCTCAATCACCAGCTTTCCTCCCCCGTCGGAAAGCCCCTGTTCAGGGCGGCTTTCTACTTCAAGGAGGCCCTGCGACTGCTCCTCGACCCCACGACCACCCCGACCCCCTCCCCCTTGGACGTGGTGTTCAAGATTAGTGCATACAAGGTCTTCTCCGAGATTTCTCCTTTCCTCCAATTCGCCAATTTCACCTCCAACCAGGCTCTCCTCGAAGCCCTCGAGGGCTACAGCCAAATCCATGTCGTGGATTTTGATATCGGCCTTGGCGGACAATGGGCTTCCTTTATGCAGGAAATTGCTCTCAAGCGCAACGGGGTGCCTTCCCTCAAAATCACTGCCTTCGCTTCTCCTTCCTCCCACGACCCGCTCGAGCTTGGCCTTACCCGGGAGAACCTCACCCACTTCGCCGCCGACCTCAACATTTCTTTCGAATTCAATGTCATCAACCTCGACTCCTTCGACCCCTCCTCCGCCCTGCTCAACCTTTCCGACAACGAGGCCGTCGCCGTGAACTTTCCAGTGGGCCCCACCAGCCCTTCCGTTCCCTCCCTCTTACGTTTGGTGAAACAGCTCAATCCAAAGATCGTGGTGTCTGTAGACCGTGGGTCCGACCGAAGTGACGTCCCTTTCTCCCTTCACTTCCTCAGCGCTCTCAAGTCCTATTCAATCTTATTGGATTCACTAGATGCAGTTAATGTGAATTCAGAAGCTGTGCAGAAGATTGAGCGATATCTGCTGAAACCCAGAATTGAAACCGCTGTCGCTGCCAGGCACCGTGCCGGAGAGAAAAATTTGCCTTGGAGGAACCTGTTCGCTTCTGCTGGGTTTTCTCCCGTACCCTTCAGCAATTTCACAGAAACACAAGCTGAGTGTGTGGTAAAGAGGGTGAGGGGATTTCAAGTAGAGAAGCACCAGGCCTCACTCTGCCTCTTTTGGCAGAGGGGGGAGCTTGTATCAGTGTCCGCATGGAGGTGCTGAGGAGCAGCAGCAGCATTTTACCACAGGCATGTTGCTATGTACTTCTCTTTGAGAAATATCAATCTTGAAGGTGCACCATTAACTTAATTGCACTTTGTAGGTTTTTAACATAATAATTCAAACTGTGGATGTGGATGTTCTCCAGTGGTGGCACTCCTTTTGATCCTTTTTCCCATTTCATGTCTGTGGGTGGCTCTCTGCTCCTGTTACCTGATTGCTTATGAGTAGAAAAAAACTCTGAGAAACTGGAAGGTTCAGTACAGTTCTCTCTTCCTTATTTTGAACCTTTGGATATTACTAGTATTAAGGTGTTCTAGTGTTTATGCCAAAATCATGGCAATTACTTCTTCTGGGTTAGCTGGTGATGGGGTTGTACACTTGACAACGAGAAGAAATTGAAGAAACATTTATAGCCCCAAAAATTTGCTCCTGTGTTGTTTCAGTTTAGCTGCATAGTTTGCTTAACATATATGTGATTTACTACCTCTTTTTTGCTTGGTTTATTTGTTCTTGTTCTTTCTTGTTCTTTTCTGTTGCATCATTTGCCAATAATTGTATTTCAGAGCTGTGTTATCTTATGGATTTTGAATGATGATAAACAAGTTCAAATGAACTTCTGCCTTTACAATTTTCATTCTTTGTGTGGTCGAAGGTAACTACCATTTATCATCAGCCAGAGTGATATTGCGTCCAACTAACTTTTTCTGGCTTAATGAGAACAGTCTCTGTTTACTTCTTTCAAAGGAAAAAAAACAAGAAAGAAAGAAAGAAAGAAAGAAAGAAAGAAAGAAAGGTGGTATGGCTGATTTTCTGCTGAAATTGATGATAAATGGTAGGGAAGTTTCATGTTTCTTTGCCCTTCATTTCTTCAAACAGTTACATCAGAACCAAATTCATGTTACAGTCTTGTGGTGTTAGTCTCGCTCTTGCATTTGAAACTGGATATACTGGACACTGCATAATTCAATTCTCCTGTCTTTCAGTGGAAACTGATGATCATATCTTATCTGTCATGAACAAGATTTATTAGGTAAAGAAAATGAACGCCATGGATGCAAGTAGTGCAGAGAGGTGTTTTAAAAAACTTTTTAAATGCACCCAGGCATCTTTCTGCCATTGCCTGTCCTGGATTTTCTGAACATGGTAATGTTGTCTTTGCTGTTACTGTTTCATTGGGAAGCTGGTACCCACCTGTAACCTCAAACCTTTGATGCATGTAATTTAAGTAGAAGACAACAATAATCCTCTGATTAAGCTCCTTGTTCCTAGCGTGCCACCTTTGTCCATGGTTTGCTCGTCTTCTGGGAGTGTAGTCTTATTTTTTTGCAGACAATGATCCCAACTATACACTGGCACGGATAGATTGTCTGATTATCCTTTCGTTTTTTGGCAGATGGTATCTTTCCAAAAAAACAAAAAAAAAATCCTCCATATGAGTTTAGTTTAACCATGTCGAGAGATCCCAAGACGCGTTTCCTGTAAGCTTTCAGACCCAGATCTTTTAAGCTGTGTTTAGTACCCGGAATTGAATCCAATTTTCTGTACTAAAGTCTCTGCTGTCATCAAAATTTTGGGTTGAGAAATGGCTGGCAAAGTGGGTAATGATGTAAAGTAGTGATTCATCTTCTCCACTTTTCTTTTCCCTCTTCCCTGAACTCGTCCAAAGTATCTGAATCTTTCTCCTTTGAGACGCGTTCAAGTATCTGAATCTTTTAAAACCCATTGGCGTGTCCAAGAGAGCAGAGGGGTCCCCCCTCTCTTCTCCCCATTTTGAAAACAAAAAGAAAGCGCCTGGATATACACACATCACATGGTCACATGTTGAAGACGCATTTCTCATTCTCTCTCCGGATTATTATTTGTTTCCTTGTTGGATCTTGACATCATTTTCTCTAAAGCCGCCTTTTTTCTATTGATCTGCCCCTTAGCTTTGAACCAATAGGAAACAGATGAAAAGAAATGCGAGCGCCCATGTTACAGGTGGAATGGAAGTCCCTGTTTACAAACAAAAATAGCGTTTGTTTAGTGGAGAAAACAGAAGTTGCTGGCCATCAGGAGCGAACCAGACAAAAACTGTTCCAAGAAATTGTTAATTTCAGTTAAAAAACTTCATTAATGGGTTGATTTTCCGAACCCGCTTTGGTATTATACGGCCACCATTAATGTAAATAAATAGTTATGATGATTTTTAAAACGATGGCGTCGATGGATGGAAGAAGGTCGACGGTGGTGGTCGTTGCTCGTCACGTCTGTCGTTGCTTTCCGGTCACATCGTCAAGTTGAGCTTAGTGACTTTCGAGTCGTGGAGGCTTTTAATTGCCTCCGACTCCAGGATTTTCTCACTTTCGTTCTCAGGGCCAGTGCATGGTGATTAGTCGATCTCAGCCGTCAATTTTTTTTTTTTTTTGACAAGATGTGACCTGTGCTTGACCAGAGAATCCAATGCCATTCAGAGGAACGGGTCGGATAAGGCTGGTTTCTTTTTTTTTTTTTTCTTTTCTTTTTTTCCGCCGTCCGATTGAAGATAAGAGGGTTGATGAGAATTTAAAAGTGTGACGTCACATTGTGGGCCAGGTAAGAGCTCTCTGGACCCACTTTCCAAACTTTTTCATCTTTTGGCCCCCGGGACAGCGGCTAGCAAGCCCCGGTCTCGGATTTCTAGGGCACGGTGCCCTAGCTGGGTCGTACACTCGTACGTGTCTCTTCTCCACACATGCTGTCAACGAAATTACAACAGAACCCTCGCTTCATTAACTCGCCAGAGCCAAAAACGAAATTTTCGGAAAACTCAGCGTACGGACAATAAATGCCAAAAACAGAGAACTCACCGTAAGAGAAAATGGCCCCACTATCCGGGCCCACCACAGGAAGTCACCAGAATAAACTAACGTCCAAAATATGATCCGTAGACAGTGCCCGTACGCCGTCAGATCGATCCCGGCGATTATCGAAATTTAGATCGGCGGGTCCCACCCTTCGTGGTGGTGGAGGCGAAAGTGAAAACATACTAACACAGTGTGGCAGCTCGGCCGCCTGACCTTTCATTTTCGCCTAGCGACTGTATGCGTAATTCTCTTACTGGCTTGTTAATGTGTACTAAGAATAATGGACCCTTTTGGGTTCCTATTTTCTTTCGATTATTTCCCTCCACAGAGTTGGGTGTGATTTTCCATGGCGCTTTACGGTTGTCTTGAATCAGATGGTAGCCTGTGATTTCGTTTTCTGGTCCAGCTTAGCAGCTTGTGAAGTTGCTGTTGAGTGAGGTTTGCAGAAGAGGATGTGATTCGGTCCTGGACCTGATTTCTGGTACCTTTGTTTTTCCCTTATTTGATTTTAGTCTGAGTGTTCAAAATTTCAAACTGGGAGTTTGGTTTGTACTGGTAAAAGGTGTTAGTAAGAGTTCTGAAACAGTGAGAACTGAGAAAGCTCGCGGTAAGAGAAAGCTCTCGCTCTGCACATGCATCGGGCAGTTCTATTTTTACGACGGGAGAAAGAAGAAATGGGGGATGACGCAGGGAGGTTCGATTATCTACTTGTGCGACGAGATTAATTTATCACGTCTCACGCGCTTCTCAAGATACGTCTCCCGAATTACTGATGACCACGAATACATTATCTTTCTTCCATCCTTCTGTCTCGCTTCCTCCTACATCATGCGGTAGAAGAGATAGATTTATCTCATCATCCATCGAGCCTACGGTCAACGTGACCTAAAAGCACGAATGAAAAGCCATCCCATTTTATAGAGTAATTATTCTCCTAGTTTCTGTAGAAAGTTAAGTTACCATGAAATGGCAAAAAAACCAGAGGTGGCAACTCTTCTTCCAATATGTGCATGACTGCATGCACTAAAAGATGGCGAAAACAGGACTCCTGGAGGAGACATTTGGCCAACCTCGTATCGTATCCCACTACCTTCGTATCCTTGACGTAATCTTTGTCGTGATCTGTCATCTTCAGTGCTTGGATGATACAAGTCATGCAGCTAAAGAGACGACAAAACGGAGAAGATGGGATGGTGGTCGGGTGCTTTAATGTTGTAGACATTGGCCCGAAGAGAGGGAGGTGGTCTACTGGTGGTGCTGAGCCTGGTGGCAGGTGGTCTGCGATGAGACAATTGAAGCTGAGATTGAAGAGATTCAGAACTGCTTTGGTTGTCAATGAGAAGGCAGAGAAATGCCCCGAAAATTATGGAAAGATGCTGTGCATCATTTTACTATTTCGTGTTCCGTTAATCTCGTCGGACGAGTAGACGAATGGATCTCCAGTCAACCCACTTCGAATCGTGGGTCGCAGAAAGGGTGTAGGGGATTTGGTTACTTTGTCTTGATTTACGTGAATGGAGCGACAGCCTTGGATTTCAGCTTCTGCAACGTTCGTCAATGGATCAGTCTGTGCACTGTTTCATTTAGATGTGGTCCTCTAGCTTAAAAGGGGCCAATGCATGAATGCTGCTCTGAGAAGTGCTTCAAAGTTCTTTTTAACTTGACATAAGTTGCTCTCTTTTGAGTGCTTGAGAGAGAAGAAGATTACGAGCAGCAGCTGCTTGTTGTTTTGATTAAGAGACTTCAAAGGCTCAAACACCCTGGTTTTTTGTTTTTGTAGTTACTTGTTCTTGCTTCTTCTTTTTTTTTCGAATACAAAAACAACATTAATGGGGGATGATTGGAGAAAGGCAAAGAATAATGTGAGAAACAAAAGGAACTTCCTCATCAAACATGCCGCAAACATGGAGGATGAAGGGTCGCTCTCAAACTAAGAGAGAAGCTTAAGTACAGACATTCCTTCAAACCCATGAGAGCAAAAGGTGCTCTGCAATCCCACACTTGTCCCTCAAGCCTCTTCAGTGGCAAGTCCACCGTTTCAATTGTTATCACCAATTTGAAGTGGCGGCTCTACGATTTTCAGTGGTCCCTTCCAGCCGACAAAGCAATGGCTGCCTTCTGCCATATTTTTCCCTATCTTTCCCTCTTTTTTCTTTTGGCTGTCAGCCCCAGCCGAAGCAACCAGCCAACCCATAAGAAAAGCAGAAAAAAGAGAAAGTAAGTAATGAAGGGAAAACGAAGAGAAAAGATGGTTCCCCTTACCACACAGCCCAATTGATCTTCTCTACAAAGTTTTACCTCCATGTTTTCTCTCTCCTCTTTAGTCACCTCAATGGAGAAAAGAAGATTCCAAGGAGTCAGCGCAGCTGAGGATGACGCAATCTAATCCTTTGTTTCAGAATTGGCACTGTCACAGACAACCCGGACCCACCTTCATAGTGGGTCCCACTTGTTCTTGGGCCAACTGATTGATTGGTCCAGATTCTCTCTTGGGACACATGGCCGGTAGGTTGTACAAGGACCTGCATTGTATTCTAAATTGTATCTTCACTTTACACAAAGATTTCAGAGTGGGGGAAGGAAGAGAGAAAGAAGCAGCAGCAGCAGCAGCAGAGAACATAAAAGTCCCAAACACGCTTTTCAATTCCTCAAAATCAGCCAGCATCGAAAGCATAATGATAAACAACTTTTCATTAAGGAATGGGGATTCGATTCGACAACATCGATGCTTTCATGAGACACGGGCCGGCTTTTTCAACCCCACCTTAACGTGGCTCATAACCTACCACTATCCGAAGTCTGCTGTGAGCCAGAAGCTGCTATGTCAGGTTTATTACTTGTGGATCAATGAACTTGGATTGATTGCATCACTGCAAGTGGTTTGTTAATAATCTTGTTTTCTGTAAAAATATTCAGGTTACGCAGATTGGGGGAGATGGAGCTGCTGCGGAGCTGATCGGCCGTCCATAAGAGGTATGTAGATGAGATGTATGATAAAATGCCTGAGAGAGATATCAAGTGGGTTAGAAGAAACAGAAACAAGATCCAAGCCAAAAACTAAAGCCATATGGTGGGGATCTGGACGTTGGCTAAAGTGAAAAAGGGTGGTGGGGGGCAGAGGAGATGTGTGCGTGTGCAAGAAAGTTAAGGTTGTCATCACACGACTTTTTACTGCCTCTTTTGCAGATGCTTCACCACACACCCTATCATATCAGACGTGTATATGCTTAATTAAACTATGCATCTACATCTCTAGATATGGATAGATAGAGAAAGAGAGTGATTCATATACATTTTTTGGTGGGCGTAGAAAGAACGCGATTCTTCCTTCCCACACATTTTCTTTTATACCAAAACCCCAAAGTAAGCACTCATGGGTGTCAAAGAAAAGGCCATTTGGGCAGGACCCACACGCCGTTCTCTCTTCTCCCACAAGGCTCTTTCTCTCTTTAGTGGTCCTCTCTCACATCCCCCCCCATCTCGTTTTCCATCCCAGGGTGACCGCCGACTGGGTCATTGCCATGTAGAGTCTCCTTTTCAACTTTAGACTACTGCTCCTGAGTGGAATCCTGGGCTCCACTGCTTCTTGCATGACTGTTTGGGTACCTTCTCTCGCTCAATCTCTTTCTGTTTATCGTCTCTCACAATTTATTTCTTAATGGTCAACCCAACATTCATTTGTCTTATGTCTCTGTCAGGGTTTTTATTTTATGAACAAAAAGAAATTTGAAATTTGTTCTTTCTCTGAATTAACTTGGACGGTTTTGTTTCTTCTCATGTTCCCTTTGTTGGGTCAATGCCTTGTAATCTATATCTTCCCCAACCATCTCAAGTTTCCATGGTTCCATGTACCCAGAAACTATAATAATGTGTAGGGAAGAACCCATGAAGACAAAACCCACGTGGAGTTGTTAGAGGGGCTTTGCATCCTCTTCTGGTTGAGAAATTATTGCCTACACTTTTTTTCTTTTGTTTTATGCTGGTCCGGCCCTTTTCTATGGGCGGCTGGATTTGGTATATATGTGAGGCTTGTCAAGGACTCAACTCATGGTGTTGGAGTTGCTTTGAACAAGTGATTGGTTTTTTTTCCGGACGACTTTGGATTGTGGGTGGAGAGAGAAAGGGTGATAGGGTTCCAAACCGATTACGTTGACATGAACACTCATGACCCCTTTAAGAATCTCTCACTCGTTTCCTGAACGTAAAGAATTCTAGTAGTTTTTCATTTTTCAAATTTTCAATTCTCATTACTTCGTCCCCTTAACTACTATACACCGATTCTTGGTGTATAGACCATCTCTTTCAGTCATTTAGCTCCTCTGCTGATAAGGTTCCTCTTTAACTCTTCAATTTGTATTGGTGATCTGAGACTTCAGCATGAACGGCATTCATCGTCATCAACAGACCCTTCCCCCAACTTTGTCGGGGTTGAATACATGAATTCTCATCCTCCATTGTACTCTACCAGCAAAGATTACATTAAAAAATTTTATGATGGCCTATCTGTTTGGACTTCTGGATCAGTTAGCATGTGCACTATTTTGGATGGTAGAAATTAGTTAATATGCTCCTGTCTACTGTATAAATCTTTGACATAAAAAATATTAGCTGCTTCAACCAATGGCAGGTACTCATCGGAAGGGGGAGCATCAAAACATATCCCCACTTTCCACTTTCTCTAGATTTGATTTTTTTCAGGCATTATCACACTAGAAATAGAATCTCTGCAATCTTTCCACACTCGGCAAAGCTTATGTAAAGCTTACAAAAATTATGCTTCTCCCACTAGAACATACTGTCCAGAACTATCAAGGATCAATTGGCCGATAAAGCGGCCTAATGTTCTACTGAAATTACACACAATCACAGTTTCAGGTGGCAGCTGCTCTCAGAGAATATCTTAACCTCTGCACTCTGTTTTTCTCTTTTTCTTCCTTTTCCCTGTTTCTGCATGAGGCTTTGATGGTCTTGTCAACATTGGGATTTGGGGGTAATTACGTTATTTTTAGACCATTATGAAACAGATTCATTTTTTAAAAATATGTAGAGTTTACACATGTGAACTGTATGGCTAGTAATAAACTCCTCTAATGAAACTTTTCTCTTTTTTAATCAATTCATAGATGGGTGAATAAAGGGTTCAAATTCCGAATGGAGCCATGAAAAATTGGTATGAGATGGGGATGTCAGAGCTTGGTAGAAAAATGAAGAGGATGATGGAGTTCTGGTGTAGAAGAGTAGAATATAATTTTCTTAAACAATCATTGACAAGTTGTATAAGAATACTATTATCAGAGAAAAATATCAGGGCTTAATGGTGATAAAGTGTATTTGAAAAAGGAATTGCTCTGCAGTATATATTGTGAATATCGTATGTGTTACAAATTGATGGGGGGACCAAACAGAATTGGCCAGGACTCAAAGTTGTTTGGGTTTTGAGTCAAATAAGAGATTACACAGCATCATGCCAGGCCAGGGGGGGACTTTTTTAATGTTTTAAAGGCCTCAGATGTGGCAATCTCTAGAAGCCTCAGTTAACACAGTGCAGAGACTCACTTAACCAGTAATCTTCAATCCTAATCTTCCTTTTTACTTTAAAGAATACCTGATCATATGCTGCTTTTAACTGAAAGTATACTTGATAATTTCACCTTATTCTAGTTAGCAAAACAAGGGTAATTACTGTTGTAATGCACATTGTTCATTCCATTGCTAATGGAAACTCTCTCTAAGGTAAAAACAAAACAAAAAATTAACAATTTAGGAGATACAAAAATAATCCCATTTTCCAGTTGTGAAGATATGCTGCACCCAAACATCCATTGGACAGCTGTTCAGGGCATCTCTTTCAAGGCTTCTATATCCAGAATGGGCAAAAGGAACAGGTAAAACTTTTTCAACTATGAATTCTGCAGTGGTCTTTAACTTCTAAATCTCAAATTCCGTAGAAGGGTAGTGCTTCTTTGACAAAATAGAATGCCAAAGCACCTGTAAACATGTAGCTATCTACTCTATCAAGCAATCCACCTGCATGTAGAAAGGAAGTCAAATACATTTGTGGTGTGTAATGAACCAGATAAAATGGTCCAGTTTTTCAGAAGTAAGTAAATTTGACAGACACATTGAGTCGTACAGATCAATAGTAGAACTAATAGTATTAATGGAGTTTGAAGCATAATCACAATTAAACAATGTCAGTGAGTAGTAAAATCCACATCAGTGCTACTATTTATTGATTGCACCTTAGATTAACTAAAGGACTATTTTAGCTAGGATTTTGGAGAAAAAATGAGCTAAATTAGCTGGGGCAGATGCATCTCAAACAGCAAACATAACCTAAAAATGTGGGAGGAAGACTTCCCGTTGGTTTCATCCACTGGACTATTAGTAGGTAGTTAGCTGTATTGAAGGAGGAAATAGATCGAGTGGCTATCTAAAGCTATTTGCAGACCAGAACTCATCATGTTTAAAAAAAAAACTCACCCTCATCCTTTCAAATGTTTTGTTGTGCTTCTTTCAAACACTATAGATTAAATTTGCACGGATAAAAAAATTGTTGTTCCATCCAACATTCAAGTTACTGGATTTACATTCTTGCTCATGGAAAACTGCCAGTTGGAAACTTGAGTCTCTTTAACAAATCTTGATTTGCCAACTTCCATAAGATATCACTAAGTCAATGACACTCTGCATCCCAGTGACACAAAGGAGATCCTCTCATGAAGACCTCAAATTGGGAGAAGTCAATGTGAATGAGTGATATCACATTTTAACTTTTTTAGATTAGCCAGGATCATAAAGAGATTAGCTGCAACAGCTGTAACAGGTTTCAAACATATTTAAATTCTTTAAGCTAAAGAAAAACTGGCAATGTTTAAACATGAATCAACGAGTAAATCTTTTAAATAAAAAGAGTTCAGAACCATCTATTCAAAATATTAAGGACAAGAAAAGAATACCATGTCCGGGTATGAGGGAGCCAGAGTCCTTAACACCAGCATCACGTTTGATCATGGATTCAATCAGGTCACCAAACAAAGAGCCGACAAACATTAAAACCCCGAAAGCCGTTGCACTGGAAGCCATTCAACCGAGTTATTAGGTAGTTTTAGCTATACTAAAATCAGAAGATCATTATAATACCTCATTAAAGATGTGGGCCAGCAAAAGATCTTTGATAAGATCAATGTAGATGCCACACAACCACTTAAGCCAGCAAAAGCTCCCTCCAGTGTCTTCTTGGGGCTGACAACTGTTAGTGGAGTTCGTCCAAATTTCTGCAAAGAAAGCACATAATATATCTCAGAAAGGCCTTCGTCAAGAGCTGCAGTTCTTGATGGAAAAGAATGTTATTCATGGTACCACCTTAGTAAAATAGCACGATTATGTCTTTTTTTTATGTACTTAAGAGATAGAAGTAATTATGTCTTTTGTGCATAAGAGGGACTTTTCGGGAGAATTGTGAAGAGCAAAGGAATGTTTAACCGTAGTCAGGATACTCGAAATGCCAGCACCCTAATTACAATCAAAAGACCCCTCTGCCCTACCCAACCCCAGAATTCCTCCCCAATTCCCTCTTACACCTAAAAGACATCATCACCCCAACTTGCTGAGTACATAAAGACATAAACCCCCCTACTTTAGTAAGGTGGTGAATAACACAAACACATAAGGGATCAATCAAACCATGAAATCATTGCAAATTCACGATAAAAGATTCATTTGCCCTTCACAATTCCAGCATTCTCCCAACTCCCACTTTAGCCTAAAAGACCAAATGACCCTTAAAATGCTAAAGTTCATAAAACGACATAATTGCCCTACTTTATACGATGCTGCTTAACACAAACATTTTTAGTGGATCAATGTAGGTAACTATGGATCTTGGTTCTAAGATTGTGATAGACCATATCACGAAGCATTTTATCTTTTCTCAGGTATCACCGTTTAAAAAAAAAGGTATTTCTCCAACAACCTAAAAGTGTGCAACAACTACCAAGACAAATATTGATGGAGATAACTGTAGGAGGTTGCCTCAAGGGTGGCAACAGGAGTGCATGGGTTTATAATGCATTCACTTATGGTGTCATTAGGTGTTTATCTGACACACACATACTAATGCATTATGTTCCTGACCAAACAAAACTGCTGGTTGAGTGGAAAAAATAAACCCCCACCAATTTGAAGATAAAGAACATATGCAACAAGCATATGGTTGTCAGAAGCGTGAGTTTATCATGGACAAGACCTTTGGTTTTCATGGTTTTTGGCTCTAAATTAACTCAGGAAAATTGGGAAATTGAGATTCTAGGACATAAACCCCATGCCCTTATGTCTTGTAAGTTCTGCAATTGGCACCTCTCTATTACATGAGCTATCATTTGAATGGGGGAAAAAAGAATCAAGAGTATTAACATATTCGGACATGAATTGGTGACTACAATTTACCTGCAAGCTTTGCAAGCAAAATTCAAGCAGCAGTACCATGACAATCTTATCCAAGTGGTAAATAAATTTTCAGCTCCCTCAATTCCTTGCATCCAAATAAATACTGGACTTGCATATCAGATTCTTTATCCTCGAAAAGAAAATGAATTTCTGGAAGATGATATTACCATCTCCTCTAATGTTTTAGATTTTTTTATTTTTTATTTTTGGGAAAAGTACTGAAATTCTATTGAGCAAAAGAAAAGGAGAGTGCAGGAGACACCCAAAATATAGAAACTTAAAAAGAAATTAAACATCAGTCCGAGATAAATTTAAATTAATCTGACCATAGGGGCCATATCCGGATATTCCGAGGGGCAAATTCTATGATCAACCATTTCGCTCAAGCCGGCCATAACCAGCCGCAGTTATTTTTCTTTTTAAGTTACTTGTGGGTCTTAAGAATTATAAAACTAACTCTCACACCAAAGATTATACTTATTACCATCTTTTGGCATAGGTATACCAAAAAGTATAGGAGAACGTGTCTGTCTCCCAAGAAAAAACTCAATAAGGGGGTTAGTGAAAAGTCCAGATTTTGGAAATATCCAAGCTTCAGTCAGATTTGCAGAAGTCAAGGTTTAGTGAAGGGAGACATCACCATAACTTCAAAAATCCTCAAGAAACACACTGTCCACAAAACCAACCAAAAAGCAAGACAAAGTAGACCCCAATAGGTCAAACTTCAAATTCCCACCTTTAGGCCCAACAGAAAAAGAAAAAGTGTGGTTCATCCTCTTCTTGAGAGGGAGACAATTAGTAAAAAAATATATCAAACAATTAGAATTTTAAAAATTAAATATTTAATACGATTTTAATTTAAAATATTCATTTATTTTAAAATCCTCCAATTATGTTAAAAACAATCATAAGTAGTTGATTTATAGTGCAAACACATAAACACAAGAGATCTTAAGGGAAGGAGAGAAGAGAAGAACTCTAGCTCTTGGAAGAGAAGAGAGAAAAAATAGGGAGAGAAAGAAGAGGAAAAGAGAGGTGTAAGGACGAATTTGAGCCGAGAGGAAGAAACTTGAATGCTCTACCCTATACCTTGAGATTGAATTTATAGTTGTGGGAAAGTGTTTACAATGATTACAATGCCCTTAGGCTTACATACTTCAAAAGGAAAAAGAATTAAGAGAACTTACACCAGCTTGCATAATTACAATTTTATACAATCTCAATTGAAGTTCTCCTTAATTACTAGTCATGCCACCCCTACACACATAATTGTCTTTTAACAAAAGTTATTATTCCGACCCTGTGAGTTGAACTCGATTAAACCAAGTCTTACCATAGCTTGAATCAGTGGTGACATTATTAAACATCACCCGTGTTTTAAGGGAAAAAAAATTATAGAGAGGAGACTCCACAAATCCACATGAGGGCAGGGCAGAGCCCCACTCTTGCATTTGCTCCCCTTCCATTTGTCAACAGGGACGCCCCCCCCTGCTGCCCTACCTTACCTGTAGGGTAGACACTCCCCCTCCTCCCAACAACTCTATCCGTAATACAAAGACTACGAGGAAAGGAGGCTTCCACCTGACCCAAATGCCCTCTTTTTGTTTGTAGGTGGCGGAGGGCCCTTTCCCTACCTCCAGAAAGGGGGAGGGCAAGGCAAACTCTACTCTTCCCTGACTACTCTGTTTTTGGAACACAGGCCAAAGAAGAGGTAGAGCTCTGTCTTGCCCTCTTCCTTTCTGTTTACAAGTGGAGTAAGGGCTCCTCGCTCTCCTTATCTGCATGCAAAATGATGAAGAAGATCCCTCAGTTCCATGCATTAGCAAAGAGGGCAGTGCTCCTCCCATCCATCAACAAAAAAGAGAAGGGATTCATTATATATCAAAATAGAGAGGACAGGGGGGAATGGGTTTTGCACACACCCCACTTCCCTCTTCTCCATTTTTGTTTTGCATTCAGAGAAAGGGAAAGGGATCCTTCCATTCTTTATCTGCACACACTCGAAGAAGGGGGAAAGGGAGACCGGTCAAGTCTTAGAGGTTTGTGCAATATGCCAGTCCAACAAGCCAAATTTTTTGGTCTCCCTTGGTTCTTCACAATTCACATGGACAGGGGACTGAGTCTAATAGAAGCTGGTTCAACTAGGCCAATCTAACCCTAGTTTGATGACATTGATAATAACTATTTAAAAATATAGTACTGATTTAGTTTTAAATAATTATTTTAATTTATTTAATTTATTTAATAATTTAATGAATATACAACAATTAATGAAATAAAAATAAAACAATTTTTTTTGTTATTTATATGACAAACCAACTATAAAAACTGAGCTAGTAAGGTGATGGGGTCCAGTGGAGGCCTGTCTCCAAAATATTTTTGAACGCTGCACATATTAGAGAGGGCAGCAGCCCCTTCCTCGCCCTCTCCCCCTTGGTTTCATGCAAATGGGATTCTCATCTGCGCAATTGAAGAGAAGGGAGGACAAATCTTTTGGCGGTTTGTCGCTCAAATTGCAAAAAACAGCAAGGTCAACTGGTTTGCCCCTCCCTTGGTATAGACCCAAACAGGAGGCCGAGTCTGGACTAGTCCAGTCTGGCTCTCATCACTCTAAACATAACATGAAGTTATACAATTATTTTAATAACATATTAAATATGGTTAAAAAAAGGTTATTTTAATCGAACAAGATAATCATGAACTTAATATTTAATAATTATATATTTATACCTTACGTTATTTAATCCATAACTTCAATAAATATGTACTTTTATTTTAAAAAATTTGAAAACACTACCGTTGTTCTATCAAATCCATAAGTTAAATTATCATGGCATCAAAATTATTTTTTGAACAATCTAATGACATCAAAATTACTCCATTACCCCTAGCATCTAACAATCTTCCTTTGTTTGATACTAGGTCTATACTTGGCTTCATAAATTGTTAGATCAATATTTGGAGGTATATGCCTAAACACACTCATCTAATCTGTTAGTAACTCTCAAAAGCTACAGTTTTAACATTGTAAAAGGCTTAAGGGGCATGTAATGATATAGAACCTTGGGCCTACTAGCAGTAGACTTAAATCCATGTCCTTGAGAATTTTTTACTATTTAAAAAAAAACATGTTATCTCACTGACACTTAACTTTTGAAATCTTTGGATGTGGTCATATTTATCAATTAACAAATTTTAAAATCCATAAAAATCCTTGAACTTAAAAATTCATCTGACTTTGAAAATTCAATCTCACTAATCCCCACAATATGATCAGTGCCTACACCACAACTGTAATGGCAATCATGCAAAACAGTGATATTCCTCCTAAAAGATGAAACATTAATACCTTCCCACCAAGATAAGCAAATGTATCTGCTGCTATTATGCTGCTAAAAGCAATCAAGGTTGCAACGAGGCCAACAGTCCAAAGAGATTGACCGCCAAGAATAATAGGCCATTCAGCAGCTACACTTGCCAAACAGAGTAGTCAAGAAGAGAACTATAGTTGAACATTATGATAACAACTAAAAGCATCAGAGATCACTGATATCATACTCAAGATAAGAGTACAAAGTGGAGACTGATTCTCTGAAAGAAGTAGCATTAGCAAGTTCATATTTCCAACACATAACACAAATAAAGAGCCAGCAGGTCTGTGTAACTTTGTTGAAGCTGAGTTGAGGGCCATCCATTTATGGGTAAAACAATTCACTCAAAAGTTTTTCCTGCCCAGTCATTAAAGAAGGTGATTCAACCACCATCATTTAATAGATGTACAAGCAAGCTGACCTTTGATAGAGATTGGGTTATATCTTTAATGAAACCCCAGCAATGTCATCTTCGTGGAATGTAAAGTGGAATCAAGTTCTTAGATCAGCAAACTGTATTTCAGATCAACTAACTAAGCAGGGAGTCTCCTTTCACGAGATTGTTATAGAGCACTCTCTGCCATCTAAAAGAAATCTGGGGTTGTCCTTTTACATTTTAGAATAACATTAATGCCAAGCAACTAAATATTTCCAAAAGAACTGCATGAAAATGTAAAGATGAGAGGTACCCTAAAAGAGGCAAGAGAGAACAGAGACAAACCGTCCCATCACATTCCATTTGGAAAATACAACCAAAAGACTAACTCATACAGAGAAGAGACTGAAAAGGACAAGCTGGGGGACTTACTAGTATTTAAAGAAGGAGCTGCCAGGCTACATCGAAGCTTAACCCAGAAACAGGGAAGATAACCAATATAGAACAAACCAAACAATGCACTGCTTAGCTGCGCAAACCGAGGATTTCCTCTCTGTAGTACCAATGCAACAGCAGCTATAAAAATCGATAATATCATAAATACTTCAACACGGCCAAAATACCTGTTCATTCATAAGACCCGGCTGTCATTTACAAAAAAACAATTGAAGAGTTTGAGTGAGACCATGATACAATCCTAAAGCAAACAGATGCAGTACTTCTATCTTTGGTAGTAAATACAGCAATAAAAAAATTAAAAATTATAGGGGATTTGCAGTGGGAGGCATGGCACTGTAACCCTGTGATGGATCACAAAGGTTGACAAGTGCCATTAGATTTGCAATCAATCAACAAAGACTTTATTGGCATGCTGAAAAAAGAAACAAATAGATTGACCATCCTGAGCTACAATATATGATACAACAACCGAACTATATGATACTTGTACTGACAATAGAAGAATGTTTTGTTGGGAGTTGATTGGGAAGTTAGGTCAAGCAACCACTCTAACCAAGCAAAGTATGGAAAATGTATAAAATCCATCCCAATTAACAGCTTGCAGACATTTTGAGTATCGTATCAGTCACTACAGTAGAAGAAGCAGATACACCATGATTTTAAAACTGGAAGAAAGGAGTTTGAGCCAATAAGAAAACTCACATGTCCATTATAGGCATGAGGGCACAAATGACAGAGCAGAACCGTGAAACATATCTAGGAGGAGGTGTCATTCCCTTTGCAATACCACGACTTCTGACCAGTTCAAAATACTCCCTTGAGCCGATGAATACTGCAGATGCTAATGCCAGAGTAAAAACCCAACCTCCAGCTAAAACAATACCACCTGCACAAAGGCCAATCCCTATTCCAGAAACTACACGTTTCTTCAATTGACTTTCCTGTTGGTGTTTGTGCTCCAAAGGGGCCTCTCCCATATTGGCCAGTAAATGTTCTTTTTCCAATTCCTACATTATAACTGTCTCAGACGCTTCCATTCAATTCTCAATCTAATCCCCAATAAACAAAATGAATAAAAGGAAATGCCAATAAGAGAACAGAAAGATTATCATCCAGATTTCTTCTCATCATAAATCATGCAGGTAAATGAAGAAATATAATTGATTAAAAAATTAGATGTGCATATTACTTCCAAACTGATGCTACAAATGATACTTCCATTCAGTTCTACATCTAAAGTTATAAAATAAGAAGTAAATGATAGTTCACTATAAAAAAGAAAAGGTAAAAAGGTAAATGCCAGGACAGGGAAATGCAAACAAGACCTATGTGCAGCAATAACCATGATCCTCAGTCTTAGCAGGCTGCACATGCCATAATTTACACATAGAACACGTGGTTGTGGCTCACATGCAAAGAAGAGGACAATTTCCATGGTAGTTACCAAGTTGATTTTTTTTTTTTTTTTTTTTGGGTGGGGGGATTTAACAATGAGAAGTGAGAATAAAGATTATGATGACTTATTCTATTATTAAAACATTATGATTAATATATTTGAGGAACAAAAACATAGCAGTGATGCCATTAGTCGCTGTAAGCCTTAAACATCATGAATACAATATTTGTTTTAAGGAACAAAAACATAACAGTGGTGTCATTAATCGTTGTAAGCCAAACTTGTAATCTTAGTTCTATAGTTTCACTAGAATCACATTATTATGGCAGCGACAAGCAACGGTACTCTAGAGGGAAAAAATGAAAGTGAACCAGACTACTGAACAGCAAACATGATGAAATAAGTACATCCACACGCCCAAATTGACAGAAAGGAGCATGCTTGAAGTCCGGGACTTGAACTTGATTTTTTTCTTTAAAAATTTTTTAAAAAATTGGGTTATACATTTGGAAACCGTCGCCAACATGAAGTAGCCAGCTATCTCTAGTAAGATTTCTGAGATAAACACTCACAGTAAAACTCGGTTTCTTAAATTTGGACCAACCAACTCAAAAATCAGAATAACCTAATGCCATGGAAAACCAATTAACGGAAAAACTGATGCATGTCAAGCAATGTCAACATTCTCAAACGAGCCAGTCCAGGACATTAACTGGAGATTACATTATCACCCTTTTCTTCAGGGGTGCTATCATGTTCAGAACTCGCGACTGCTCTCAACACTTGGACGGGTCTTCCCAATGCAACTCTCCAATTTCGCCGAGAAGACAAAAGAAAGCCACTGGATCCATTGTCCAGCAATCTCAATTTAAGCTTCGACGACCGTCTGGAGAGAACAACGGTCTTCGAACACGGGCGACATTGGCAAGCACAAACAGGCACAAGAGAAAAGAACTTGCAGCGATCAACAACGACACCAGTGGCCATGAAATGAAATTCAAGAGAAGAGCTTGCACAAATGGCAGCTTCAAGGGTCGATACAAGAAAGTGGTTTATCGTCGCGAATACTTTTCCCCATTAATAGAAGGTGCCTTCCCAATGAAGAAAATAATAAAGCTTGCCAAAGTTTCTGAAAAAGGGCAAAAGAAACTCGGATAAGAGATTGTTTTCTGCAAGTCTAGAAGATCAAATATCGAGAGGCCTCACGCCTCGTAATGTCTCAGCTCTGCCACCAGGCGGAGAATAGGACGCGAAAATGAGAAATTTCTCGTCGAAGGGGATTTTATCAGTTTGTTTGTTCGTCATCGGAATTCGCTGCTTGTTTTGTGGGAACCGCGAAAGGCTTCGGTATCCACGACTATCTCGAGGCACCGTAGCCTTTTCTGAGTTAAACAAGATATTCATTAACAAATCCAAATGGAGGGAAGTTGGTCATAGGTATTGGGTGGCAACAAGAGATGTGCTTAGAGAATTCATATAAGTAGCACTTCAATATAATATAGAACTCATATGTGACTCATAGAAATGGACACCTTTGATTTTTTCTCATATGAAAAAACAAACATAGATAATTCCAATAGCATAGAGGGTTGATTCAATACAAAAACGATTTCGTGTGAAATATGCGAAATGACTATTTCAACCGTCCGATCGTGATCAACGGTTATCTCTGTCGTCCGATCATGGTTAATGGCTATCTCGATTGTTCAATTATGATCGAACAACTAAGATAACTATTTTGTACCAAATAACTTTTTGTATTAGATCAACTGTGCAATAACTTATCTTACCAGAGCATTAGAGCTTTAATGCACCTTTTGTACTAGGTGCTCAGTCCTTTGCTTATTTGCTTTAGTCATGTATTTTCCTTTGGAATGGACTTCTCCTAAGTGAGATAGGTGGTCTTTGAGGGTGCACCCTATGGGAGTCTTCCTTTCACCAATGGGTACAAAAGTATATACTACCTCCTAAAGATGGCTCATTTCCTTGGACTAGATCCAAGTGTTTGGAAGTTTGACCCTGTCACTCTACTTCAAAGGGTTTTGTCCTTACCAATTCAAAAGATCAAGATCTAGGGCTAGTCAAACAATGAAAACTTTTTAGACAAGCTTGATCCATAATGAATGAACATAGAAACAAGGGTTCTGGCTTATATTTGACTTGATCCCTCAAAGGGTTCACCTTTTTGAGTCATTTGAGTAGTAGCTTGTTATTCCACAAGGCATTGCATAGCTGTGAGTCCTGAGTTTCTGAGCCTTCCAGCCTCTCCAGTTCAAAGTCACAGACAGTGATCGGTTTTGGGGGATCAAGCTCCTCGCCTTATCGAATCCGCCTCCGTGGTGTTCCGCGTTTCATTTTCGGGAGATTTTAGAGGATTTGCAGAAAAATATGGGAATCATAAGGAGCAGTTTCACTTTCCTACTGGGAACCGTTTGTGGCGTCTACGTGGCTCAGAACTACAATGTTCCCAATATTAAGAAGCTTACAAACACGGGGCTACTGATGGCCAAACACATTGAAGAGAATTATCGGAAGCCCAAGAATAAAGGTGAAGATTAGGGAAGCAGGTTCTGTTCCTTTTATTCTTTTAGTCTCTAAGATTGAGTTTCGGGAGGTTTATCTGAAGGGTAGAGTTATGCAGGAAAGCAGTTGGATTTGTTCGTTTTTAAGTACACATGGGGTTGGTTTCTTATCTAGAAGTTGTAACTCATACTCATTAAATTATAAAAGTTGTCTTTGTGATTCCTACACGGTTTTGTTCTCGCCACACTTTGCATCCATCTGGTTAATTACGTTCTTGTATCTTATTTTTCGATTTACTCGCAAAATTTGACAAGTCAATCGTTTATAAAAAAAGAAAAGAAAAGATGAAGAGCCGCTTGGTGATTGTTCTATATGGTGCATGCTTTACCTGTAGTTTTGAGTTCTGGTCTCTATTTTGTACACAGATATAATTTTGGTGGTTGGATGCACTTTGTTCTGAGCAGTGACACTTTAGATTATGGTTTCAATTGTTAAATTGTTCTGCATAGAATGAATAGACCAGAATCCTCTATGAATATCCACAACTTTGTTAATGCATCTCTATCAGTTACTTGTTGGGCCATCAAGTTATAGTGTCTGAGTGCTATACTTTCCACGTAAAATCTTCTCTTCTTTAAGTATATATTTTCTGGCTCCACACATACCTTCTGCTCGTTAGTGGTGAAAATAGTGATGAAGTTGCTCACTGGCTGTTGGTTACTCTTAACTACTCTCAAGCTTAATGTTTTCTCAAACCTTACCACTCACTATAGAAAGTTGCAGTAGTGAAAAGTAGCATAGTTTTCGCCATTGCACTTTACAAGTAATGATAATTGTGATCCCAATAAGTTCCAAAATAAGATACCAAATTAGTCCTTGAAATATGGTGCTTTGTTGGCAAAGGATTACCCTTTGGAGGTAATGCTATCTTGGACACAATGGTTCTCTGGTGAATCAACGTCAAAGGCAATACCTTGACTACTATTGGAGATTCAGTAACATGCTGAGTCGGTATAAGGTATTTTGGGTCCAATTGAACTGTTGTAAAGGGTACTGAAACTTGCCTTTATGCTGAACTTGGTTGCTAGCAACCATTTTTTGTGATCTCTGAGAAAGTTAGAACTTGACTGCTGGATTCAAGTTCAGTGTTTTTCCCTCTAAACCATAGACCCAATGCATAATTTTTTTCCACATTGCAGATTAACATTCTTATTTTTATTTGTTTATTCATTCAAGGAGAGAATGTAAAATTGCGAGAGCCCCACTAATCTACTATGCCAAAAAACCCTCTGGCCTAGTTTTATTTTTGTATGCACAGGCTCCATGGAACTTCCAATTCAAGAGCCTTTATACCCAGCTTTTATGAAATGATTGTTTGGTGGTCTGTGTCCTCTGTAGAAGATAACAAACATGGGAATGAGAACTGAGAAGCAGAAGAAGCAATTGGATTTGTACAGAAGAGAAAGCACTGAAGTCATCACAGTATGTTATCATTTTATATTCTAATTTGGAGAAAAAATTAATGGATTTTAAAGTTTTCTGGAAAGTCAGACAACAAAAAATTTCCCCTTGTCATCCTTTTGTCCTGTATTATTGAGCAATTCGAAAATTGTAAAGATATGGTTTTGCATAGGAGACAATAAACATGCAGGGAGCAATTTGTGTTGTAATGAGTAGAAAAAGTGAAAGATTCTTTCGTTTACTTCAGTGTATTTTATGTTCAAATTTGGAGAATTGCTTACAGTAAGGACACTTAAAACTCTTTCAAGGGCCTCCCTGGAATGGGTAGAAACACATGAAACCTGAAGTTTAAGCTGTGGTCCTGTTAATTTAAATTTTTCAGAAGTGGTGAAGCTGTGAAGGTAATCAGCAAAACTGGTGGCTGCAGGGATCTTTCTATGTATTTATTTATCCTCTATTTTTATAAAACCATATGTTTCCTTCCTCAGCTTTGCAATTTAATCTGGTCTACTTGTGCATTCAGCCTTTCAATGTAATCAATTTGTACTACAGTTTTCTGAACTTTAATTTTCTCTCCTCAGGTTTTCAATGAAACAGTTTATTATACTGCAACTTAAAAGTTAGTTAGACCTGAGATTCTTTTCAGTTATCTCAGTGGAAAGCACTTGAGTCACTGACTGAATGGAGAAAATAATTGTTTTTTCCCCTGGGGTTGCTTGCTTCAAATCTGTTTCATAACTAATGAATCATTACATTCATTTACATTTACATTGCATCAACTCCGAAAAATTCAGTTTCTTTGTATTAAAACTGATATTGTACCTAATGAAAAAGTTTTGTGATGTAGGCTTTGGATTTGATAAAAACTGAGAGTTTGGATTTTGGTGGAAATTGGAGTATGATTGGGTGCAAATTGGGTTTAAGAGATTTGGATGGAGATAGTAGGAAAAGAGGAGAATTAGTAAATAATAACACATAAGAGTAAATAGACAAGAAGATCACATGAGTTTAGAAGGATTCACTCTTCTAGGAATGTGACATCCAAAAAGTATCACTCCCTCTTGTTGTACAGGAAAAAGATCGAGAAATAACAAAGAGCAGAGTAAAGACAGTCTCACACCCTCTTGTTTTACAAGAAGAATCTTTGCATAAAAAGTGCATCGCTTGCATCGTTCATTAGGTCCAATTCCAACATTGACAAAGCCTAACCACTTCACTGGATACGAAAACTGGCAAAATTACACAATCGTTAAATGCTATTGGAATATGTGATCTGCTCGTGTGAGGTTGAAGTCTTCAGAGAGAGGTTGACATCAAAATTAGCTCCTCTCTTCCTAATTTTCCTTTAAATTAGGAATATCAGAAGAATTCCTGAATCTCTGGGTGAATAAGCTTGACAGCAGCAAACGTGTAATTTCATTGTTGAGTTCCCTTTTTTCTTTTTTCTATAAGACACCAAGTTCCTTAATAAATAAGAGAACACCTGTTTGATAGCTTCTCTAAACTCTCCTTTTCTGTCTCTCACCTCTCTCTTTCTCCTTTCAATGTTTTCCTCTCATTTTCTTTCTCCATTGGATGTTCCTCTCATCTTCTTTCTCACCATTCTCTTTCTCCTTTGTCTCATTTTCTTGCTTGTTATTTAATTATGTATGATATTAGCAAGGAGAAGGTAACTCAGAGAAAGTTGGAGTACTGATAGTTTGTTACAAATTGTGGGACTATATATAAAGCTTTTTTTTTCTTTGGAAGCCTGTAGATAAAACTTTCTACAATAATTCAGTGAACCCAAGACCCATCGTTGCAATAATCGGTAACATCCTTCTCAAACCTTTGATGAGTCTCATCTATTTCTTTTGCTTCTCGTAGTATGAACTTTCAACTGGAACTCCTAAATTTGATACTACACATTGCTCTGCTTGCTTAAACGCCACTTATCTATATCTGCCATTGAACCAGTGTCCAACCCTGAGAATCCATCATGTCCAACTATCTCCAGAATCTTTTCAGTTTCCCCAAGAAGATATACTGCTTCTCTAACACTCGCTTCCCTCACTTCAATTGTACTGCAGAAACACTCCATAGATATCACAATTGGCAAGTTCGTTAGACAAGCACCAAAGATATCAGCCATTATTGTACACAACCATTTGAATAAATCTTCACCTTTCTCAGTGTTGCTTTTATGCTTCATCAAAATAGTTTGACTTACTCTATACATTGAATTGGCTGCTAATGTTTTGGCTGGCCACTCAAGAGGATTCTTCTCACTTTCACCTTGATTCATGGACTCCAATACATATGTTTTAGATATATGTGCAAGTTTTTCGATTACTTCCTTGGCATTCTGTTCTTCATGGCTGCACTGGTTAAGATCATAATCAAACCACCGATTATGAAGATCAATTCTTTGCCAGACAATATTTGCTGCATCTCTCATATTTATCAACCCTTTTGCGTCCAAGTTCTTTTCAATCAGTTTGACATATCTGAGTCCTTCATAGACTCCCTTTAGTAACTGTTCAATTGAGTATCGGTTGGTACCAGGAAGTGAAATAGCTATACTCACCAATGTTACCAACGTTAGGCTCCAACAGTTGGGAGGTTCTTCAAGAACTATAGATTGTACATGCTCACTGTCAAATTCCCCAACACCACTGAACCTTTGCGATGCTGTACGTTTCTGCAGGAGCTCTAGAAAATGAGTTGGTTGGTGCTTTCTGCCCATACGAATCCATTGTTGAGTGGCCTCAAAGCCCTTTTTCATGATCAAGTGGACTAGTCCTTCCTCTCCCTCCAGATGTAGCACAAAACCACCAATGCTGGAATTTGAACTAGACATTGACGAGGTTCCTAGCCTACCCTTAAGCAAGAGTCCCTTGCAGCTCAAGGACATAAACTTACTGAGCAGGAACATGGACAGTGTGGAAGCTAGTCGAATGAGCTTGCTTGCAATTACAATTGCCTTTTGGATTTGTATACCTACATTGAGAATTTGACTCCTCACAGAATATGCCATCCTTCTGAACCTCCTATTAGTCACTTGGAAATGTAAGGGACTCTCTTTCCATTCCACCAATCTCTGAACCCAGTATTTCTCCACCGAGAAGCCGGTTAGATTGCATCTTCCTCTACCCTGACTGCCACTGAAGCTCATTGAATAAAACCATCTGCTTGCTGGGGCAATAGTTCCCACTACTATTGCAATAGCCTGTGAAACAAAAATAACCATAGTTGACCACTCATAATCAGAATTTCCACCACAAAATTCCCTCATCTGAGTCAGTTGTGCACGAATCACTGCTTCCACTAAGATTAGAGCACTAAGAAGACAGAATGCTCCTGAAGCACAACATAAAGCTGAGCGTCCAAGAACATACTGAGGACTGCAGGTGTGAGCCATTATGCAGTATTTCTCCACTTTCCCTGTAAGTTTCTTCACAGCAAAGGTTTCAGCCTCATTGGTCTCATCCAGAGCCAATTGGCACTTCCGATCATACTGTTCCTCCAACAACTGCTTTGTTGTTGAAATAGTCAATGCAGAGGAACCCAGAATCACAAGCAAAACCAGCAAAAAAAACATAATTATAGCATGTTCAGGCCAGAAAACGAAAATTACTCCTGTACCCATTTGAATTGCGACGTTAACAATGACAGTAATCACAGAAATACCCAACGCAACAACGTTGGACATCATCTCGTGGTCACTGAGTTTTCCTAAAGAAGGTAAGAAGTTGCCCATGGCTGTACAGAGAAAGATGGTACCGCTGAGCTTTGTGATCTGATCCTCCCAACGAGGCATGGTGGTGTTGAGATCCACAGGAAGCTTCGTCGCGATAGTTATCATGACGAGGGAGGTTGCGTTGAGAGAGAAGTACTTGCAAGGAAACCAGAGTTTTCGATTCCGCAGTCCCAAAAAAGCATCTGTTGCCATTGCTAACGCGCATGCCAGAGATGCTACGGCAACATATAGGCCGATCCATGGCAGGGGTTTGCTGTAATTCGATTCGTCAGAGCACCCCATCTCATTCAGCAGCCCTGTTGGCTTCGGTCCCGAGTAGCTCCACTTGAAAGATCTTGATTACTCTGAAGCTTGCCGCCGAAGATCCAGCTTCGGCTGCCGAAGACCCAGAATCAGTCTCCTCCACATTTTGGGAAACTATAGAGTGGCGTAGAAAATTCACAGGGACATCGTCAAAAACTCCATTCAAGTTACATCGTCAAAACTCCGTTCCTACAGTATCGCAAGTTCGTACTGTATTTATCACATAATTAAATTTGGGTTAAGGCTTTATCCTAAAATGACTAGTAAATGCAAGTTTCCTAAGTGACTAGTCATTTTAGGATAAAACATTAGACCCAAATTTAACATAGTGTCACAACAAATCACTCAGTATATACACCTCCACCTAAATTATCCACTTGTAGAGTTACAAAAGAGAATGGGCTTACACGTGAGGGGGAGTGTTAAAAAATAGTCCCACATGAATTAGTGGATACAAAGATCTTGAGTTTATTAGTTGGGAAAAAAAGTTTCTGAAGTGGCTAGTCATTTTAGGATAAGACCTTGTCTCGCTCCCACCTGTTTCCACGAGCCACAAATGGCAACGTGCGGGGGAGTGTTGATAATTTAATATCAACCCGCCCGATCCCTCTTATATTCATGTTACGCCTTCACTAATGCTTCGAGGTTTTAGCGCAAATGGTTTCAATATGGTATCAGAGCAAGGTTGGTCCTGCGTTCGAGTCCCACTCCCACCTGTTTCCACGAGCCACAAATGGCAACGTGCGGAGGAGTGCTGAGAATTTAAGATATCGACCAGGCCAATTCCTCTTATATTTACGTTTCGCATTCACTAACGCCTTGAGGTTTTAGCGCAACTAGTTTCAATATGGTATCAGAGCAAGGCTGGTCCCGAGTTCGAGTCTCACTCCCACCTGCTTCCACGAGCCACAAATGGCAACGTGCGGGGGAGTGTTGAGAATTTAATATCGACTGGGCCAATTCCTCTTATATTTATGTTGCGCCTTCACTAATGCCTCGAGGTTTTAATGCAACTGGTTTTAATATCGAGGCTTTATCGCAACTGGTTTCAATATGGTATCAGAGCAAAGCTGGTCCCGAGTTCGAGTCTCTCTCCCACCTGTTTCCACGAGCCACAAATGGCAACGTGCAGGGGAGTATTAAGAATTTAATATCGACTGGGCCGATCCCTCTTATATTTATGTTGCGCCTTCACTAATGCCTCAAGGTTTTAGTGCAACTGGTTTCAATAGAAACAATGGTTTTATCCTATTTCGACAGTAATTCATACCAAAGTTGATATGCTACCCACCCATGCCATGAATGTTTGATTGCCTCCACTGGTAATTGTCTTGAGTTTCTGTTTCCCCTTCATGTTTCTCAGTGACTTGTTCTGGTACACGGTCAATGTTCTCGGTCTTCATCTTATGCTTCATTAAAATAGTTGAGTTACTCTATATTGGCTCGCTAATACTTTGGCCAGCTAGTCCAAGGAATCTATTATTCTTCCAATCAGACTGGTGAATTCCAATATTCGAGTTATAAATATATCTGCAAGTTTTCCAACCACTCTCTTAGCATTTTGTCCTTTGTTGCTTGCAGAAGTTAATTATACAACCGTGATCATGAAGATCGATTCCTTCTCATACAATATCATCTTCTCATCTATCTACAAGTATAAGAGAATTGTCTTAATTTTTACCATTATCAACTTGAACAAATTTTTCAAAACTAGGCTCCGAGGCACTAGTAAATGCAACTTAACTATCATTATCGAATCACATGAATTGATATTCATTAATAGTTTGTATATACATATTCTACATATAATTTTATACATCAAATAAATACATGAAAATAATTAATTCACATAATCCATGAAAAATTAATGAGAAAATTGTGCCTAGTATTAAGGCTCAATGAAAATATATTATATGCTAACCAATGAAATTATGTTATTAAATAATTCACACACATATATAGTCAAAATTGATTCAAAAATATTTTATTTAGTAAGGTTTAGGCTCAATAAATAATTATTCTCATTGAGCCCAAAAAAAAAAAATTATGCTAATCCAAGTAGATTAATGAAGACTAAATTCGTATCTGAATTAAAATCGACTACGATTTTTTTTATTTTAAATTGATGTAGATGAAGTGGTGGGTTTTGTGAAAACTCAGTAGGGTTTGTGGGTAGATAGTACAAGGATGAGATTAGAAATCCAACCTTATATTATAATGAGTTTATATATGTGAATTTACTGGGTAACTATAAAAAGTTTATATCTTTAATAAAACCTATTTTTTTACAAAAGATAATGAATAAATTCATGCATTTGGATACAGTAGATGCATTTGGATAAAACTTTTTCTTGTTTTTCAGTTTAGATGTGGTTAAAGTTTGGCTTTTAATCGATTCCATTAACAAAAGGGCGGGTTTTGGTCCATAACTTTTGGGACAACCGACGAAGGACAAGTTCAGGGTGCTGTGCAGAGCACGAACAAGGAGCCTGATCGCGAGAGAGAAAAAGAGGATGACGACGAGAACGAATTTCTACAAAAACCCTTCTTCTTCTTACAACAAGGATTTTACTCTCTCCTCCGTCCTTCAAAATTTACGAGGTAATCAATTCACCGAGCTAAGATATTTCATTTCTTCCTGTCTCCTTCCTTTGTTTTACCCGTATACTCATTTTTTTAAAATTTTAATGAATTTTTATTAGCTTACAACATTGCGACGGGTGATGCTCCTCCAATCGAAGAACCACCTCCTGCTGAGGAGGAAACGAATGCTTCTAAACGAACTTCTCAGCGGAAACGGAAGCCAGTATCTGAGGTGGGAACTGCAGAAGAAAGCACGAGCTATTCTCATCAGTCTTACATTGAAAAGAGAAGGTAGAATTTACTCTTGAGATGATAAGTTTCGATGAACCATTGTTTATGTATACTTAATGAATGTTCAACTGCTCATGCTTTACAGTGATGTTATTTCTCTAATGTGTAATGTTCTTATTTCAAGTGATTACTTATGTCCCTGATTTTGAATTTTGAACTCCTTGTACTTTCTGCTTTTCAAAATTTCTTACTTCTTCTTTCTTTCTGCTTTTGACCTCGAAGAGAATAATTACTTTTTTTTCTGTTGGGTTTTGCATACGCAGGAAGGAACTCAATTCTTCTCAGGTTTATCAGGGGCTGACTGTAGATGCATTGGTAGTTGGATTCCTTTTTTTTTTTAATTAAATCTTCTTTCGTGGCTAAATCAAATCAATGAGCTATCTATGAATTTTGATCCGTTATATCTTTTAATTGTTTGTTTTCAGGAAGCAACTACTTCAGCTTGTCAGCCTTTGGTACATTATGAAGGTTTTTTGTTATACTAATTGTCAAGTTTGTTTTCCTTCATTACTCTGTTAAGCTTCTGGAAATACACCTGCATGTCCCTACTGTAGTAACATGAGAATGACTGCAACTAAAAGCTATGCTGTACTCCCTCAGTTTCTCAATTTCATGATACTTCTTTGTTTGTTGTGGTTATTGTTGTGATTGTCCTATCTATTAATTATTACCAAAGTGCACCTTATAAAATGTAATTATACTACTGTTCTCTGGTGGATTAAATGGTGAAGCTAAAAATGAGACTACAGGTAATTTAGGACATGCGAGCAGTGTTGAATGCACATAAAGCTGAGGCAGATGATGTGACAAGCCCATCCTGAGAATAGGATAACCCATCTTGTATTTATCTAGCTTCTGTTTCACATGGCATGTATAAATTCGTTTTTTCTTGTTCCTGCATAAGTTGGCTATCTATCTTTCAATGGATATTGGTATTGTGGGCACCTGCATTTTTCATATCATGGATTAGTCTTAATAGTTTAGCACTTATTTTGTGCCAAGAGGCCTGCTTGGATTATAGTAACATTCGTGTGCAATTGATCATGAAGCGATTACACTTTTTTGTTTTTTTGTCCAAATGATTATTTTTTCTATATGTGAAAAAAAAGATTAATATGTAATAATGCTTGTGATTCATTTTAGGTCTAATCTTTATTATGTATAGTTTCAGGGGATGAGATGGCATCATCAGACGAGTTTGAAGAGAAAGTTGTGCCAAGATCTGGTCAGTTTTTCAAGTTCTGTACTATTAACTTTGTGAGTCATTTTCTGTTCGATTAAGGCCTATAAATCTATAAGCTCCTTTCTTAACATGAGTTATGTTAGTTTTTATGCATTTACTTTGAGCATGGTGTTTCCATTTGATTTTTTTAAATTCCAATTTTAGAGAAAAATATACTATTCTCTGTGGATTTGGAAGTAAGAAGAAGAGAGCCAGAGACGAATCTAGTCGAGAGTTTAGAAGGAAAGAAGACATAAGAGGGAGGAATGATAGGTTCTGTGGAGAAAAGGAGAGTGAGCAGGAGAACAGAGGACAGTAGCCATCGAACTAGGATGGAGCTTGACTTTCCTGCTTTTTATGTTTTTATTAAAGAGGTGAAATATATGGATTCTTGTATTTAAGTGTTAATTACAATATTATGGAGACATTGTTCATGGGTACAAGCTCGTAAAAAAAATAAAAATCCAAGCCAATTCTGTATAAAACTAATATATTTCAGATGTTCAGATCCTCCAAATCTTTGAACAGTTGTGTTCATGCTAATCAATTGATTGTTATTGTGGATAATGATGTGTCCAGGAACATTTATTAACACCCTACCTTTCATGGACAGTCAAAAGCATGTAAGGAGGATGTAGATGAAGGTTGGTTTCCCACAAGACCTGGTAGGAATTTTAGATATGTACTGTTTGAGTTATCACTAGCTGGAATAAGTGTTAGGTTAGGTTGTAAGGAGCCATTATGTGGCTTTGTGGTGGGATTATGGTGCAGCGGGCTTCTGTGGCCTGGGAGTGAGTTAAGTGAGAGATTGTTTAGCAGTACCAATGTTAAAGTTAGCTTGAGCTGGGTATTTTAGCTTAGAGAGATTTGGCGTAAGTTGGAAGGTTAGAGATTTAGTGTGGGGCTCACATGTACGACATAATTGGATTTAAATGAGCAAAATGATGCCCTAGAGGGAGAAGTGGTTGATACCAAACAAAATTCCTTTCTCTTGTATGCAAGTGCTTTAGGGGCTAGGTTTCCTTTTGAAGAAAAGCTAGATGTAGATGAAGGTTGGTTTCCCACAAGACCTGGTAGGAGTTTTAGATATGTACTGTTTGAGTTATCACTAGCTGGAATAAGTGTTAGGTTAGGTTGTAAGGAGCCATTATGTGGCTTTGTGGTGGGATTATGGTGCAGCGGGCTTCTGTGGCCTGGGAATGAGTTAAGTGAGAGATTGTTTAGCAGTACCAATGTTAAAGTTAGCTTGAGTCTGGGTATTTTAGCTTAGAGAGATTTGGCGTAAGTTGGAAGGTTAGAGACTTAGTGTGGGGCTCACATGTACGACGTAATTGGATTTAAATGAGCAAAATGATGCCCTAGAGGGAGAAGTGGTTGATACCAAACAAAATTCCTTTCTCTTGTATGCAAGTGCTTTAAGGGCTAGGTTTCCTTTTGAAGAAAAGCTAGTTACTGCATTACATGTGAAGCCATTCTCTTCTTCACATCTCATGCAAACACACACAACTCCTTTTATTTCTTTTTCTCAAATAATTCCCAAAACACTATAAAGAGATCAAGTCCTATCAGCACTACTGTTCACTAGTCATGCAGCTGTCCCTTCATGTTGGTGGCCAAAAACTTATGGTTCACCACAGCTCCTGCTCATTTGAGTTTAACTTTGTGGAAGATTTGACTTTTCTGATTGTGCTTGAACTGTTTTCGGAAGAAAAGTGTCTTAAGAGTGAATTATGACTCAGGACTTCTTTGTTTCTTTAGACAATGAAGAAGAAACTACCCAGATCAAGAAAAGAAATGAACAACGTTATCCATTTCCTGGAGAGCCTGTTTGTGTAGTATGTGGAAAATATGGAGAATACATTTGCCAGGAGGTTTGTCCTCATTAAATTTCGGTTTTATCTTCTCTGAAGATGCTGTCTATTTTCTTACATTAGTTTTTTCACTGATCCAGACTAATGAAGATATATGCAGTATGGATTGCAAAAATGAGTTGTTGGAACTTCAAAAAGCTAATGAGGTTGGGATTTTATCATGCTTTACTCTCTTCTGATAACAGAACTTTGGATTTTCAAATAATTGCTTATAAAATTTTTCTGTTGAGTATAAGTTTGAAATATGTTGCTCAACCTGCTGTGTGAGTAATCTGTGCATGTCTTACAGGTAGCCAGCAGACAGCTCTCAGTTGCTACCTGGACTGAACCTAAAATTACATTAGCACAGCCTGAGGAAGAGGAAGAGGAAGAGGAGGGTACCTGGGATTTCACAAGGAATAAGTGGTCCAAGAAAAGAACAAATCTATGTACATATGAATGGTATCACTAATGTTAGATGTTAGACTTTATGAGCTTTATTCTTTGGGAAGTAAATGTTCAAACTACCTGAATTTGTTTCTCTTAGATTTTGTTCTGTGACTGCTTAAATGAGTCTATGCTGTTATGTAAGGTTTTTATTATTTGTAGGACATACGGGAATGTTATTTCTTGCTTGTTTCTTTTTTGACTTTTTGCGATATTTGTTGGACATGTCTATTGGTTTTCTTCATTAGTACATTTGTAAACATTTCTTATTCTGTATCATGATGTTCTAGTTCAAAATGTTGGAAGCCTGGCCATCTTGCTGAGGATTGTCTGGTAAAAGTCTCTGATGTCTGTTCTAGTCAAGAAAGCAAACAGGTTTGTTAATCTTTCACTTCTTTTTTTACTACTAGCTTTTCTTCTATTCTATAAAAATGTAAATATTTCTCAAAAAAAAAGATTGTAAGATATGTTAATGTATATTGCATCTGTTAAGTATGCATGTCTTTGATTGTTTTTATTTCCTTTATATGGAAAAACCTCTCTAAGGATCATCCTGTCAGGTGCTTGGTCATCAAATGGACTAAGTTACCGTAGGATTATCTGTAAGCACTGCTTTAGTCATGGATTCTGCTGAAACTAAGAGGAGAAGGCCTGATCCACCTTAGACCATTAGATAAAGGAGAAAACCCTGATCCAGTTATATTTGGAGGGAGCACGATTAGTGTTCTCTTTCTTGAATAGGATGGGATTTTTTATTAAGGCCTATTTGCAAGTTAGATGTACAACAAGATTTAAAATTCCGCTGGGTTTCATAATAGTACATGAATAAGTAATTAAATCTGTTGTGGGTAGACCTGTAGTCAAATAATGGATATTCTGATGTCAGTCAAAGTCTTCAACTTTAGTTATTAGATTGGCTATATATAAATCCTTAATATTACTAGTCTTGATGATATGTTTAGATCAGCTCAATGGGACGGCAATATTCTCTAAGATTGTTCTTGGAAGTGGCTACCATCAAATAAAAATTCAGGCCTCTTCAAATTGAATCTTCCTCTTTCTTCTTCTTTCATAAACATTAGAGATTTTGGGGTAATCTCTTGTTTTCCTGTATTCCAGCTAGATCTTCCATATTAGGATGTGCTGCATCAAAACTTGGACAACCTAACCTTCTTATGTTAACCTAACCCTTTGTATGTGTACGTGTGTGCGGTGGAAGGGAGGTTTAGCGTCTGTTGTTCTGCAAGTTCAGTGGCCTCTGTTACCGTAGATGATAGTTGTTGTGACACATGATGCGCAGGAACAAGGCGTTGACTGGTCATATTCCTTTCTCCATTGGTTGTAATAGTGGATATGTTTTGCAGAGATCGGTAGGTATAACTAAATCAAACAATATAGCCAAGGATCTTTTGGCAATCTACAGAAGGTAATAGTCCAGTTCTTTACTATCTGATTTTAATTTTATACCCTTATGTTTATACCATTATATGTTTCTTCTTGAATTTAGATGCCACCAAATAGGCAGAAGTTCATCAACTGCAAGGTGCAACACTTGCCGTTGCTCGTCTAGTTTGGCGGCCTGCCTTGATTGCAGTGCAATCCTTTGTGACAGGTCCAAGTTTGTGCGCTACAACTGCCAAAGCATATTTGTTTCTAGTTTCTATTCTGTTGAGTTGTTCTTCTATGCATTTCTTTCACTACCTCTTTTCATTTTTCATATGATTATTTTTATATATTATTGTAATATATGAATTTATGTCTGACAGTACTCCTAGGATAGACAGTTTAGATATTTCTTTAAGAAACTCAGATATTATTGAAACTTAAAAACCTAAATCCACTGATTGGTCTGACGATCCTTGCATGAACAAATTTCTATGGAAGTTTAGTTCTTTAAATTGCATGTGAATCTGTGGTTGAATTGCTTGCAGATTTAGGTGCATACAATTAACCAGGCAAGACCAGGCCCTGATCCCTTCACACAGGATTATTTTTTCAGCTAGGATCTTTTCTATATGTTAGGGAATCTATCTTTCACAAAAAAAAGAAGAAGAAGTGAGGGACAACCAATTTGCAGCCCCCTGATCATAATTCATGGACCAGGGTTTGCTCATGCGACCAAGCATTTTTATTTTTAAAGGACCATGCTACATAGACCAGGTAATAAATAGCACTTGCTGACAGTGGCGTAGTCCATGTCAGCACTTGCTGACTGTGGTGATGGGGAAGAAAGAAGGGAACCGGCTGCCTCCTCTCTGTTCCTCCTGTTGTGATGAGGAAGAAAGGAGGGTGACAAAGGGGATGGTGAACAGTTGGATGGAGGGGGGTGGTCCAGCGGCTCCCTCTCCTTTCCTTCTGCTGTGATGAGGAAGAAAAGAGGGGACCAATGGCGAACTGGGGGGAAGGAGCCCACCCTTCTTGGTGAGACTGTCAGCTATAGCATTTACTGGCCAGAGAGTTTGAACCCACGTATGGCAATCAATTATTTCCATTTTATCAACCCAAGCCCAATATGTCTGTTTTTTTTATCTTTACTTATAACCATATGTTGAATAATTTCAAAGTAAATAGCTGCCCACCTTGTAGACTAAGAGTTGTTTACTCAGGACTAACACTAGGCATCTTACTATCATTTTCAATAAGATCTTATCTACCATTTGGTTGCTTTTTTTAATTAAAAAAAACACGTATTATCACTTACCTGATCTATGGGTGTTAACTTGATTGCATTCCCCTCTGCAGTTCAGGTCATTTGAAGGACCATATTCTTTCACACCCTTCACATAGACAATTCTATTCATACAAGCTTAAACGTTTGGTAAGAACCTCTCTTTTTGACTGTCTTATTTGGTTAAAGATTTTTATGTCCTTGTGCAACATCTATACGTTTTAGATTTTTGTTAAAATCTGTATCATTGTAAGACTGGAGGTGGAAGTAGATATGCCCTCTTGATTGAAACTGCTGAACACAATACCTCTGTTTTCTTAACTATAGTAGGCATGTAATTCCTCTCATGTGAGTATAGCACATCGCCTCATTGTACAAAAAGTTATTGTATTACCCTTCTTTTCTCTCCACATAGCTCAACAGGGGAAACTCATCCAACGAATGTTGATGCTGATATCAAACTCTCTTTTGAACCTTCTGGTTGATTTTCTTTTCTTCCAGATGTATTTGTTGAACCCAAGAGCTCTGATAATGTTTGTTCAATCTTTTGTCTAATACCATTTCTTTAATTGACATCCATGCACCATGATGTAGGTGAAATGCTGTAAATCGACATGTAAGGTCACTGACATGAAGGATCTATTAGCTTGTCACTACTGCTTCAATAAAGCCTTTGACAAGTTCTATGACATGTACACTGCAACATGGTATGTGCTCTAATTGCTTGAAATCTCTGTTCGGTGGTAGCTCATCATTTAATAATAGCTTTACAAGTACATCAACCATCAATTCAGTGTCACGGAACTTTCCTGTTAACATCCGTCGAGGTATTTACTTGGAACAGGAAAGCTGCAGGTTTTTCAATCATCTGGGGTTCCATTTGCTGTGAAGAACATTTTACTTGGTAATCATAATCAGTCTTGAAACAAGAATCTGCTAAAATGTCAGAGTTTAATCAGTTTCTGTAACTTTTTGTCATTGTTTAATGGATTTCTCAGGCACAGGATGAACTGCTTTAGTGCTGATGTAGAAGGCAGTGCATACATAATCAGCAAAAGCAAAGGAGAGAGGCGAGCCCCCATCAGTGACTTCATTTTCTAATCTTTTGGCTGAGGCCTACGGTGTTCAAGTCTGTTTAGTTTCTTTTGTCTTGTAGGAGCACAGATTACCCTCCCAATACAGACAGATTTCAAACTAGGCTTTCTGAATGGCTTTAGTTGGTTCGGTGCAGACTCCATTATTGAAGACATTTGCTAAATGTGGGGTTTGCTGGTGTTCCACGTCTTTTGTCATCTCCTTCTTCGTTTCCTGCAACTGACAAGGTCATGTAGGATGATATTGACATGGCAATCACTGACCATCTTGCATACAAATATATAAATATTCAATACCTTCTGGAGGGTTCAATTCTTGAATTTCAGTTTTACTAAGAATTTAATCTTGCTTGATTCCTTTTTTTATACAGAATTTTGGTCATTTCAGAACCGGGTAAATCTTGAGATATGAAGTTTCAACTAATATGATTAAACATGAGGGTTAAATACGCATTAAAAACATGGAACCCTAACTTCCACACATAAGCTTCGTTCAATTCCCAATTTCTTGAATTTAATTTACTGGTTTTCCTTAATTTAAGGTCTGGATAAGGCTTCTCCTCTAGTGATCTCACGTGCCCGCTTGAGTCCTCTTCACTCCAACCCACGAGCCCACGCTCTCTCCTCTGCTCCCATTCAGCTCAGTCATGATCATTAATGGCTGAATCCATTAAACCACAAACTAAAACAATTTAAAAAACTTACATGTCATCTTCTCTGCAACCAAACATTAAATATCGCTTTATTTAATACCAGTCGCACTTCACCAGTGGTGGGCAGCAGGAACCCAGCTTCGCTTTAAAGTGATCCTTTCTATGACGTAAGTCTTCTGGCTTTTCTTTTCTGATCTGGACTGTCTTGACGATTGACTTGCCCTTCCTTCATCACCCTTCGTTTGTGTCCAATGACATGTTTCGCAATTTACCTTACCTGCCCGAGAGTAGCAGCAGCAATTCATGACTCTAATGTTTTTTGAGACCTTCAGAGGCTCAATTATTGAATGGTAACACCCAAGTTTGGATTTTGCGATCAGAGGAGAGTTTACTTCCTTTATGAGTGTCGTACCTCTCAAATCTGGTAACTGAGGAAGCTTCTTGAGTAGTATTAATTGGTATCGATGAAATCATCTATCTCTCATTTCAGCATTACTGACCGTCTGGGAGTAGGATCCTCTCTCAGGTCTCCTGAGCATTGCTTTAGCAAATATAACTGAAGAACTAAAGAAAATTTGAATTGACAAAAAAAGGGAAGAAAAATTTACATATACGAACACACGGGATGGACCCAGTGTCCCTATCTCTGATCATCCTTTTCTACAAACCCCCAAAAATAGAAGGAAAATGAACACTGGGGGTTTCTGGACCACGCTTGTCCCCCATCATTTAACAGGGAAAGGGTCTGGGGTGTGCCTAGTTCACACTAACTCCCATTTCGCAAGCAGAGACATTAAGATAAATCGATACTAAAAAACAACAGATTATCTTCAATGCTCCAGTCAAATAATGGGATTAAACTTCCGGCACCGGCGACTGCATTCGTGCTCTTGCGGCGTCAAGCTTGGCTGTTACCTCAGCCACAACTAGCTTCGTTAGCAGCAAACCTGCAACCAGTGCTGCCACCATCAACATGGTGAACACCGCGCTCCAACTCTTTGCTGATATGTAGCCGGTTAGCAAAGGGCCTAGTGCTGCACCTACAGAACCAGTTCCGTCTATGATGGCAGTTACTGTGGCTAATGCCCGTGAATTCCCATTCAAGGAACTGTGTGTTCCAAGGTCGGCCGATACTGCTGTGGTGATCAGAGCATATGGCCCGTTCACGAACATACCGGCAATGAACATGAGAGCCGCGTTCATGAGCAAAGAGGATTCCCCATATATTCTATAGAAGAAGAGAGCTGGAATTGCACAGTACATGAAGCTAGCTGAAGTAATGGCTCTGGCATCTAACCGGTCAGAAATGTGGCCGGCGAGAATACCACCGATTACCCCTCCAACGTCAAAGATTGTTGAAAGGTTACCTGCTGTTTCATCTGATAAGTATTGGCCATTGATTTCTGCAACATCACAATGAGATATTGGTCAGCAAAAACCACCCAAAGAGCAGAAGTTCATCTAAGAATTAATGGAAGAAGATTAAGGACGAAAGCCGTACCGGTATGGCTAATGTAGAAAGGCAGCCAGTATAAGAAAGTATACGCCACCAGTTTGCAGAAAAAGAGACAGAGAGCAAACGTTGCCACTCCCGGTATCTTCCATGCCTCCAAGAATCCAACTGCCTTCTCCTTGGCCTCTGTTCTTCTTACCAATAGTGGTTCCGAGATTTCCTTCGTGGGAGACTTGATCGGTCCATCATCTTCATGGTCTATTCCAACCGACTCAGGACTGACAGGCAGGAACAAAAATACCAGAACCCCCATAAAGGCCATAAGGAGGCCTGGAACCACAAACGACCAACCCCAACCATACTTCAACATAGCTGCAGCAATTAGCGAACCAGAGATATTACCTACGGAAGTATGGGCATTCCAAATTCCCATAATTAGTCCTCTTCTGCTCTTTCCAAACCAATTTCCCACTACTGCCACCACCGAAGGCCATCCGGTCGATTGAAACAGACCAGCAAGCATTTGAATTACCAAAAAATAAGTAAAATTATGAATATTCAGCCAGTAACCGGTCCCAAAGAGAGAAGTGAATACACCAGTCCCGACCATTCCTACCGTCAGAAATATTCTCAAATCCAAGCGGTCTCCTAAATGTCCGGCGAAGTACATGCCCAAGGAGTAGAGTGTGAGGAAAGCCACATCAAGAACTCCTAGCATCTCTGTGCCGTCCGAACCATTGAACGGAACCCACCCACTCGCAGTCAAATTCGCCACTTGGTTTTGGCGCACCGCTCGGAGAAAATGAGTACTTGGCCACGGAGAGAAACCCAATTTTGTAGATTGAGGATCAAGGGTGCTCTTGACGATACTTGTGGTTTTTCGGGTGGCATGGTAGCTTGTATATGCCAAAAATGTGATAATGAGGACAACAGCTTGGTGCGTCCTGAAGGAGAGGCTAGATTTCCTCGCATTCTCCAACCATCGAATTCCGAGAGGTTTGGAACTTCTTTCATCTGCTCTTGGCTCTTCCAAAGAACCCATGAATGAATCAGCTACGGGAAGGTAGAAACAAGATACGAAGTCAGGATTTCGGGGGAGGGGCTTTCTCCCTCTTCTGCAGCAGCGAAAGTACCGCCTGCAAGATGAAGACAGAATTCAGCACGTAATAGCAAAGTAGCAGAGGAGCGGGCTGTGTATCAGGATCACAATAAGTCACCTTTAAAGGCAAAAAAAGGTGTGAATAATTCTTGAAAATAAAAAATAGCCTCCGATGTCTTTGGCTTGTACAAATTGACGAAGCTTCTCCGAACTTGCTCGGAAAATTTGTTCTCAATCTGGATATTGAAAGTAGTTTGTTTTATTAGCCACGTATATGCGGAGAACATGAGAGAGCTAAGAAAATCACTAAGAACTCAATTTCTTCAATGAGTATATATAATTCTCCGACGGGATTGAAAGAAATAGGGAAGGCAAGAGATGCACTACACGTGGAAAACCCAATTTCCTTCTATCAATTCGATAGAGGTGAAATCTGTGGACCTTGCGTTTAGGCACAGAGTTGCGATGACGATTGACGAAACGATCTGAAATTACAGGACAAAACGGCAAAAATCGACTTAACGAAAACTCTTCTGAATACTAAACTAGGAATTGCCGCAATCATCAAGTCCAGCAAAAAAAAAGGACAAACAGACAAATACCGCGCCGGTCTCATTTCTTCAGATTCAAATCTCAACCCCCCCCCAAAAAAAAAAAAAAAAACTAAGGAAGAACCGACGAACAAATAAGTTCCGATCAATCCAACGGTAATCACTGTTACAACATCATAACATAAAACATTGACCATCAAACTAATCAAGCAACTAACAAGCATCAAACACATAAACCTCCTCATCCTCTTTTCGTCAATCGTCACAAATACCATCATCAACTCCTTCCAAACCGCGCAAATTAAAAAAAACAAAAGCAAAAAAGAAATCACAAAAAATCGCGGAACTGTAAAAAAAGAAAAAAGAAAAAAAAGTAAGCACATACAAACGTTCTCCCAATTCAACACTACTCTTGTAAATCTTCGCTCCCCTTCCACAATTAAAAAAAAAAAAAGCACCAAAATCACGAGCAGCACAACAACACGAATGCAAGTCTGAAACTCAAGCAACAAGAAACCGAAAATAGGTATTGAAGAACTTCAAAAGCTACTGGAACTTTGCGATACGTACCTTGTCGTCGAAGATTAAGAGAATTCCGACTGGCCTGCGTGGAAGAAACCACTGAACTTTAATGTCGATGCTCGTAGGTTGCCCGCCGATCGCATCGCTTGCAGACTCGGATTCTAAATAGCAGATTCTGAAGGGTTTTAAAATGTAAAATGACCGTACTACCTATCCGTAAATAACGAATTACTGTCTGACGCTCGCGTGGAATTCACGAAGCCCCAAATGCCTGCACGTCATCCGCCAACATGGAGTTGTCACAAAATCTCTATCCATTTACCGCGAGGCCCGTTCGTAATTTTACAGAAGTATGAGGGTTTTGTTAACTTACGTGGCTTAAATTAAACTGGAATCAATATTTGGCGGAAAGCATATACCTCGATTCCGAACGAATAATATTGTTTCCAGAGCATATTCCTGGAGCATGATACTTCACGTACGTCGAGCAGACTTCTATGCCACGTGGCAAAAGTTTGCCGGCCGGCCGGCCGACGTGGCGTCGTCAGGCTAGTGGTCTCTGGATATTTGGTGGGGCCGGAAAGTAGGTCGGCGGTGCATTTGGTTTTGTGGATAGGGATAGGAGGACTCCGTAGGGGCATCTGGGCCGTCCGATGTAGGGAAATTACGTGGTGTGTGGACCCGCCGCGACGGAAAACGAAAGGCGTGGCGATGACGAAGACGGCTTAACCTCACGTCAGATGACGACGCTGCGGAGCGGTTCGGCCCGTCGTTTTCATCGCTCGTTTGGGTGGTCGATTCTACCTTTGCCGACGTCAAGATGGGCACACCAGGCGGTGGAAACCAGCAGAGCCCAGCGGAACTTTCGAATCATCGTCGAAGAACGGAGAAGAGAAAAATGGGATAAAATCGTAATTGTTTATGGAAAAGGGATTAATGAGCAAATCGAAACATGAGAGAATCAAGGATGCAACACCTTCTTTCAATGCTTTTCTTTTTCTTTTTTTTTTTGTTCATTTTCTATTTGATCTTTCGCTGCTTCTACTGTTAATCCATGGTAGTATTTGATCCAATAAATCTTAAATCCAAGCCACTTTTGCAATATGAATACATATTCTTGTATATAATCGTTGAAAATTTAGATTTTCACCATTATTAGGGAAAGCAACAATTTAATTCATTTCAAGTTTTTGTTAGAGATAACAATGGCGCGAGTTAAACTCCAAATAAAGCTGGAAAACAGCTAAAACTCTTCCTCGCCTGCTTGATTGCTTTGCTGTGGAGCTGCAACTGTGATGAGCTTCTCTTACAATTCATAAGACCTCTTACTGTTACTTCTCTCTTCTTCACATCCACAACACAGTCTAGCACTCCTGCAACACGCACAAATTCAACTGTGTTAATATAAGAAACAAGAAGTTTCTGTACCTTTTTTCCAGAAACGTTAACGATTCATGGAAGCTTAATTTCCTTACCGTTGATCTTCGAAATCATCTGCGAGACTCTCTGCCGGCAGTGGCTGCAACCCATGTTGGCGTTCATCACAATCACTTGAACCTGAGAAATTAAACGAGATTAACATCGTCACAGGCCTTCAATTAACGAGCTTGAACTATCGGGCCAATGCGTAATTTTCAGTTTTCACCATGGGCGGCCACGAAAATTAGTAGTAAAACATCAACTCACTGTTAATGGTCTTCTCGTTTAAATGAGAAAACTGCACCTAACTGTTTGAAAAGCTTCGATTGAATTTCGTTTCTGGGTCGTTGAGAATAGTATTCATTGATTTACTGGCATAAGATAAAGGAGATCAACGAGAGCGAGCGAGAGAGAGAGAGAGCTTACAGAAGGTAGTGCGAGATTCTCTTTGTATCTCAGCGCTTGGTGAGTCACCATCTCCATTACCGCACTTACGAAAAGCTTGAAAGGTTTGAGTTTCAGACAGTGCAGAGACCCTTTTTCTTCAAGTTGGGTAATATATATTACGAGGAGTCCACCATTAACGGCCACCTTTCTCTTCCCAACTCCCACTCTTCTCTCCGCTACAATATTTTTTTAAAAAAAGCTTGATTTGTTAATAGATAATGGTGGTCACTGGTCATAATTGACGTTTTAATGCATTTCTAACTCTTCCTAGCTGCACGCCTAAGCGGACTCGCCGGCCACAGATGGCCTCCATGTTTCCTGCAATTAACATGTTTCTTTATCTTATTAAAAAAACACTGGAAAGGGGAAGCGGGTGGAGACTGGAACAGATTAGATAAGCAACAGTGGATTAGATCACCTGCCTCGAATTGGGTAAAGGGAAGTAGTTTTCAGTGAGATGAGCTGAGAAGATTTATGGGTTTGAATTGTATTATATTGATGCGCCACCTTTGAAACTGAAGGTGTGGATAATTAATGGAGAAGAAGCAGTTTTAAAAGCTTCTATTCCCTGCATTTGGTATGTGGGTCCTACAATCTGACGGAATTTTCTCGTCCATTTACGTCTATTCTTATGTGGCACCTCCATGGATAGACAGATGACCGCTTAGGTCATGGCACCCTACAATACAGCTCACTTAGAGGACTTTTTCCTATTGGCCAGGTTTAGGATGCCACCCTTATGTTCTAAGGCTAGCAAAAAAGGGATAAGATGGCTAGGTTTAGGATGCCACCATTTTTCCTATTGAATTTAGTAATTATTAAAAATATATTTTTTTTGAAAAAAATCATACAAAATCGCAAACACATATATACACAACTATATAATTACTAGATTACTTTTATTTATATCAATAAATTAATTGAGTACATGAAAACTATTATATTATTATATTAATTTAATAAGTAATGGACAAGTAATCGGATAAATTACTTGATTACCTAATTATCAAGTAAATGTCAAAAGATGAAATGGTTGCATACTTCTTGTTAGGGGTGGCATCGAGCCGAGTCGAGCCCAAACCTGCCTATTGTCGAGCCGAGTTTGATTTAAATATTTCGAGCCAAGCTTCGAGTCGAACTTCGTCTCGAGCCTAAAATTGTTATCGAGCTTGAGCCCAAAAAATTTTAACCAAGTTCGAGTCGAGCTCGAGCTTTAATATACATTTAAAATTTTTCAAAAAAAATATATATATAATAAATTGTATATAAATTTATACATATATTTTACATAAAATTGGGCATAACGTATATATATATAATACATGTATAAGATTGGGCATGACCTCTACTTAAAATTTAGCATAATCTATGTATATAATACCTATATAAAATTCGGCATGACCTCTACTTAAAATTGGGCATAACCTATATACATAATAACTGCATAAACACTCCATAAACACTCTATAAAATTGTCTATACATTCCATAAACACTCCATAAAATTGTTTATACACTCCATATACTCCATAAAATAATTTAAACACTCCATACACTGCATAACATTATGAATAAACTTCATACAATAATCAAACACAACAAAATTAAATGAAATATCACTATCAATTTACAATCACCCAAACAAAAACTATAAATCCTTTAAATAAAATCATATTACTATTAGAGACTTACTAGAAAATTACAAGAAATATTTTAAATTTTTCTTAGGAAAGTTAAATGGACCTCTTATTGCCTCTTGTAAGGAAATAAATAAAAATTAATAATTAATCTAATATATTACTATACTTATCGATAAATTTTTAATCAAATAAAATGTCAAACACAAAATTGTTGTGAAAATTGTTCTATGCTAAAAGTATTAGATCATCAACTGTCAAATACTTATTCAAAAATTTTCTATAAGATTTTTTAGCCCGTCTTGGCAAAAAAATCTTACTTAGAAAATTATATGATTTTTTAACAAGAATTTATAATTAGAAAAATATTTTTAAAAAACATGAGGCACTCATGGTCCCTATATTTCTATTAAACATGTCTTTTCAACATTTATTGAAAAAACCACTAATAGTCTCTAAAACGTATTTCTACTAAAATAAATTTTAAATTTATTCAAAAGCCATGAGGAAGGGACAAAACTTTCCTTGTTTATGATCTCGCATGCGTTGGGGGGGGAGGAGTTTAGGAAACTCTAACTATTCTCCGGTTTTCCGCCGAGACGACGGGGGGCGAAGGCGCGGCGTCGAAAACAGAGGAGGTGAAGAAATTGGAGGCGATGTAGCGGCCAGCGACAGAGGCAGCCAGAGTGGCTGACGGGAGGGGCTCGGCGTCCCCCTCCCCTCCCCACTCCGGCAACTCGCCCGTTAACGAGCCGGCTCGCTAGCTTTCGAGCCGAACCTTGATTCAGTCGAGCTTGGCTCGTTAACTCAAAAGAGCCGATTTCGGATATCGAGCTCAAGAGATATCGAATGGAACCAAGCCGACACCGAGCCAAACTCAAGCCGGCTCAGTTCGAAGCCACCCCTACTTCTTGTCATTTGATGGTAATTTTTTTCTAGGCCCTTTTAACTTCTCCCTCAAAACCACAATTTTACTCTAAAAATTTTCAGCTTCCTATTATCATTACGGTAAAGTTGGGTCTAATACCTATACCAAAATAATTAACCAACTTAAGAAACGTTTTTTCTAACTAATAAACTCAAGATCTTTGTACTCGCTAATCCATGTGGGACTATTTCTTAACAATTATACTATACAACACTAATCCATGTGAGACTATTCCTTAACAATTACACTAAACAAGAAACATGTTACTTTTGGATACATCTAGGCTCTATCCAACTCTTTTCCAGTAACATGTTTGTCTGGAGAGTATTTTTCAAGTGTCACTATTAGCAGCTAATTCTTGTTTATTTGAACGTTGAAGGCAGCTAATTCTAAGACGACTATCTTAGCCGTCTAATCAATGGTTACCATCAAAATGGCCTGAGATAACCATTTGGCATGTTTAATATAAATAGAACAGGTTTACGAATGGTTTATTCGGTTCTGATAGTGATCATGTGGCGAGGACCCGTCAGATTTCCCCCGGAATAACACAGCAACATTTTATCTTGATCTCTCGCGCCTCGGCTGGTCAGGCACAACTTCAAGGGGCGTAAATCTCGGCTGCAAATCTGTGCCTGCTTTTTGCCCCTTTCTCTGTCGTAATTCTTCGTCTCTCAAACAAGGTTCAAGATTCCAACCTCAATTCACTTTTTATTTTTGGTAGGGAATAATTAACAATGTGCGGATTGAATTCCCTCTGTACCCAATCGCAGTTCCTGTGATCACATCTTCGAGTAATTAGAGTTTGTCCTCTTTAGTTAGAAGCCCTAGATTTCTAGGTTTGATTGTTGAGTCCTACGATCTATTGCTGAAAGACCAAAAAATAGAAATTAAACAGGAAGAATGGGAGGCCATGGAGGACTCAACATCCTTCCACAGAAACGCTGGAACGTCTACAACTATGACAACCGTGAAAAAGTCCGCCTCGACGAGGAGGCCGCTGCCAGAGAAGAGCAGCTCAAACGCGAACAATCGAGAAAACGAGACGCCGAAATCCGCCTCGACCGTCTCCGTCAGGCACATGGTATCGTCACTCTTGGGCAATCTAGTTCCTCCACACAGATTGATGATTCCAAGCATATAAACCTCTTTGAAGGTCTTCCCAACTTTTTATCTTTGGAAGCCAACAATGAAGAGAAGGAGACGAAAAACGAGGTGCCTCGGAAGAAGCAGAGGAAGGAAGAGGGAGCGACCCCCAAGGTTATACTGCCGGAGGATGAGAAATACCGTCTAGGGTATGGGATTGCAGGAAAAGGAGTGAAAGCCCCATGGTATCTCGCAAGGCCCTCCTTGGTGGGAGATGATGTAGATGAGAGAAATTCTGGTGGGTCTGAGCGCCGGGAGAGTGGCAAGAAAACTGGGAAGAAGACGTTGGAAGAACTGAGAGAAGAAAGGATGGAAAGAGAGAAGCGAGAGAAGCAGCGGGAAAGGGAGGTGATTTTGTCGACCAGAAATAGAGATAGAGATGTCAGAGCAAAGGATGGAAAATTTTCAAGGTATGCTTTTTATTTATAATTTTGATGGAAAGGCCAAAGAGATTTTGCTGCTTACCAAATATGTTGACAACTCTCTGAATCATGGTTTGTGTACGGTTTCTTGTACTGAGACAGAATTCTTTCTGCAGGCGGTGTTCATTATGGGATAAGGGGACCTCTTTTTCAGCCTCAAAATTCAATTAGATGAAAGGTGAGTAAATTGGCTTACTTAATTGTATAAGTGACATGCCCTTCAACTTTTGAGCTTGAGTTGTTAAGTATTCGGACTCTTTTGACTGAGTCAAATTCTGAGTCTTTTGGATTAATTGCAAAATTGAGTAGATGTTTCTAGAGTGGTCCTAAGCTCAAATTTTGTGAATTTTGATATAATCACTAGCAGAGTTATGCTTTGAATCTTCCGTTGTGATTTTTTTTTTTTTTTGAAATTTCAGGAATTTTCTAATAAGTAATATCTTCTTGGTATTTTTGTTGCATCATTTCATTTTTTATAAGCCTAGAAATAATCTCCTGAAGAACCTCTATGTCTGGCTAGTACTTTCTCTCCTACTCTTAGGTTTACCATGTCCTAACCACTTCTTTATGTCAGTATCATGGATTGGATAACATTCAATGAGACCAATTGTCGCCCAATTTGCAAATTCTGGAAAGGTCAATCTCATATTTTCCATAAGAATGAAGACCTCACTATTGGCATTGTTATCCTTTGGTCCCATGTTCCCTGATTTGCTAACATGTACCTGATAGATTAGGTTAAGAATGTGTGCAATGGGCTCTCCCTCTTAGTAGTTGTTGCTTTCAGCCAGCTGGCTTTGTTATTCATGGTTTCTTGCTTTAAAAAATCATCATCTTTCATAAAAAAAAAAAAAACAACAAAAGGTGGTGCCCCACTTGGTGCTGTCCATACTACTATTGTCAAGCTGTATCTTAATGCAAGTATGGCTTGCATTCTTTTTATGTCTGGTTGGTACCGCCAGTTTTCCTATGATTATCTATGTGCAGAACAGTTTAAACTTAAATTTACTGTGCTATAATTTTTACTCATTGCACATGAATAGCTGAAGGTTAGATTAGGGGTGGAGCCTTATTAAGTTCTTGGAATTCCTTGTATCTGAACCTGAAATCTGTCATCACATAAAACTCACGACGAGATTTGATTTCCAATTGCTTTGCACCCTGCCACAAAATTCCTTAACCCATCCCTGCCCTGTCCTTGCCAAATCCCTTGCTTGCCCTTAAATCTTTTAATTTTAATTTAACCCTTATTTTATCTATAAACAAAGCCTTATTAAAGTTATAAATAATTAGGGGTAGAACAAGGTCACCTTTAGGAGAACCTGTCCCTGTCTTGGACTTGTGCAGGTTTTTCTTTTAAACCTCAGCCCTGCCCCGGAAGGTTAAAGGTTGAGGGCCTCGCCATGTGGAGCGGGTTGAAGCAGTTTCCCTCTTTGACCCACTCTGTTCTACCATTTTGATGCTGGAGCATCAAATTGCAAAACTATTCACTTTCTGTCATAAGAAGGCAATGATTGTTCAAAACTTGTTTCTCTTTACGAGATGCATTAGTAGTCACTGGGAGATGGGCTTATCTAACAGCAGTAAATGGCAAGTTCGGTGAGGACTGAGTGCAGATTAGATCCTTATTCCAATTAATATGCATTAACTGATGATGATTTGGTTATTTGTGAATAATACAACCTGAAACGATTGAGACTGTATCATTGTGAGGGAATCATGCTGGCCAACTTTTCGTCAAATATCTCTCTGAGATTTTTTCAGTGGCTCCTAGCATGCTTAGCATAAGGACCATACACGCCTCACTTCTCCAATCTAAGCTCTTGAAGCTCCAAACTAATGTTTATGCGTGCAGATTATTGTTCTGAATCAGCTTCCTTAACAAGTAGCTTATCCTGCATGTCACTTTTTTCTCAGTCAGATTTACGGGATGTCATTTAGAATTTTTTTTTAAAATATATATTTTTTAATTTTTTCAGATTCCCACTATGCTTGGAATTGGAGAATCCTATCCTGTAGTTGACTTTTACTTAGTTTTTGAGTGCCCAATTATGTCTTTAAAGCACATCCACTATAAAAAAGTGTCCATTATGGAAATTGAAGCACATCCCTTCTCAGCCATTTTCCTAAGGTTAGTTTTCGACTATATTGCTTTATAATCAACTCCTGGGCACCTCCTCTAGTTCAGAAGTGACTAGTTGCTATTCATTCTGGAAAATAATTGGCCCACCCAAAGGTTTTTCATTTTTATGGACACTAGCTCAAAAGAATATACTGTGAGGAACTTCAGAAAAGGGTATGCCCAATGATAAACTCACACAACATATCTTGCAGCCTAGTTGAAGAAACAGTTTGTTCAGTTTGGTGAGGTACAAACCTTGGGAGGTGGGAGGGTGTTACGGTCCCGGATCTAACACAGTGATTCGTAGGGAAGAAGAAGAGAAAGAAGAATAAAGCCGAAGAGAAGCTTGATAACATTAGGTTCGTTAAGGAGAATGCACACCCTTGAGCTTGTTTAGGAGAACTCAAAACCCTGTTTAGACTAAAATCAAACTTGCCTTTTCTCATTCCTTTCACCCCTTAAGTAAGGTTTACGCTAACAAGGGTTCAAGAGAAAGAATTACAATAATGCTCCTACAGCATACTAACTCATCAATTGAAATAAAAATGAAGTAAAAGTATATAGAAAGAAAAACAATTAACTTAATACTAAATGACTAAGCCACTGCGCCTTTGCATGACTCGGCCTGCTATTGAGTGCATAACATCACTCCCCCCGTGGAGACAGACCTTCTCCTCAAGCTCGAAGGTAGGGTATGCGTGCCGAAACGTCTCCACATCTTCCCAAGTAACATTTGTGGCATCTGTGTCAACCCATTGGGCAACACAAGCGGTGTAAGCGCTTCAATGTAACACCCCAGATGGAGAGATTGCGGTATCCAAAACCCTCCATAGGTTTCCCCCGTTGGCAGAATGTTCCACCAGATTTTTTTTTTTTTTTTTTGGGGGGGGGGGGGGGGGGGGGGGGGTGGTGAGAATCCAACACTGCCAGCATCACTCGCTGCAGCAATCCACCACACGGTCAAACAACCAAACAACAATCTGAACTATCACCTGCTCCATTTTGGCAAGACCATGACTGGCCAACAAGACGTTCCACCATAATCTTCTGAAACCCATGTGAGAGTGTGAAATCCACAAGCAGCCGCAACAGTATTGGTTAAGGCTCTGACCAAGTCTGTGTATATAAATCCAATTTCTGGGACACGAGCAACTCCAAGACTTGGACCGAGATCAATTAGCCAGTCCATGCAAACTCTATTGTGAAAATCGAATTCATACTCTTTCATGGTTCAATAGTTCCATGTCAACGTAACTACCATGAGTACAACCACAAGGAAGATGAGAAACCCTGCATCTACATGAAGATTTAGCACACAAGCTGAAAAATACATAGCTGCTATGGCTCCACAAAAATTCCAACACAAGGCAGGATCCATATTTTCTTCTTGTCCCTTTGATCAAAGATTGAGTGAGCACTGGTAAGGTTCCCCAATTTGTTGTAACCAACAATGAGAGCATTCCATGGTCAGGTTCTATCTTCAACCTTCGGGTGCCTAGTGGAGGGAGGATGGCGCTACTCGCCTCCTATCCCCGATATGGAAATCAATTCATAAACTCCTCCCAATATTTAGAGATGCAACTTCCTTTCACACAGGCAACGGAAGGACCCTCATCTTTTGGTTGGATGAATGGTGCGCACCCCCCCCCCCCCCCCCCCCCCCCCCCCCCCCCCCCCCTCTCTGAGGATTTCCTGGGGCTCTTTAGGGTGGTGAGGGACCTCTCTTGCTCAGTGGCTGATTCTTGGAGAGATCACTCATGGAGTCTCACGTTTCGTCGGGGATTAAATGATGAGGAAACTACGGCTTTTTGCTCTCTCCTCTTCAAACTCAGCAACACTACTATTTGTGAACATGTAGTTGATAAGTTGACATAGAAGCCCAACATTAATGGTTGATTCACAGTTGCATCCGCCTACTCTCGCATTCAAAAACAAGATTACAACATGCATGAGCACAAGGCAAACCTGGTATGGAAGCTCTTAGCGCCTAATAAAATCAAGTTCTTCGTGTGGACGACCATCAAGGAACAGATCCTCACCTCTGACAACCTCCATAAAAGAGGTTACACTGCCCCCGATCGCACTTGTCCCCTTTGTGGTGTGTGCAACGAGACAGTCCAACATGTTCTCTTACATTGCTACTTTTCTTTGCAAGTCTGGATGAAGATATTTCAGAAGATTGGTCTCCAAATGGGGCTACATCAAGATATTTTCGGAACCTTTGAGATGATTATGGGGATATGCCTTCCTAAGCTGGGCAAGATAATTCTCTTGGCATGCCTTGCGCAGGTCCCATGGTGCATATGGCTCGAGCGGAACAACCGGAAATTCAACTCCAAGGCTAGCAACCCAGACAATATAGCTTCTCAGGCAGTGGGCCTTATCTAGAGTTGGCTACATTCTAGGAAGAAGTTTGCTTCTCTATCAGGCGTCTCCTTGCGAGAAAATTGGGGCTTGATCGCGTACATGGTAGGCCCCTGTAGGAATCCGGTTATGGCCACCTGGGATCCTCCCCCTTACGACTGCACCAAACTCAATTTTGATGGCAGTGCTTTAGGCTATCCTGGGCCGGTTGGAGCTGGTGGTGTTTTCAGAGACAACAATAGACCCTATTCTATCCTATGCAGGGTGGTGGGCATTGCTGATTCAAATACTGTTGAGGTGAGTGTTCTTCTATTTGGCCTCCAATTCTTTAAAGAGCGGCTTTATGGCAAGCTGATTATCGAAGGTGACTCAAAGACTGTCACTAGCTGGTGTTCGAAAGATAGCTCCCCTCCTTGGCGTCATTGGCCATTCACTGGTTATATTGCTGTCATTGTGTCATCCATTCATTGTAATAGGAACCTTGTTCCTAGATCAGCCAATTCTTTGCCTGATAAATTGGCAAAATTCGGAACCTCCCAGCAATCTCTCATTGTTTGGGAAGGCTTTCCCTCTTGTAAGCAATTCGTTTGAGCTCTCATAATAAAATTCAGCATCATTTAAAAAAAAAAAAAAAAAAAGAGCATTCCATGCTAGCAGAACTTGCTGGTCCCTGCTATCAAAAACAGAATGAGCAGCTTTGATTTCTCTTTATTTGGCATACATGTCAACTAAGGTCACTACCAACTTGCTACTCATAGAAATATTGTCTCTATGAACCAAGTCATGAATCCACAAACCAATATCTAACTCCTTCAACTGGGCACAAGCTGAGAGGACTGAAATAACAGCAACACCATCTAGCTTAACACCGGCAGACATCATTTTTTTGAAGAATCCAATAGCCTCTTCAGGTGGCCTGTTCTGGGCATACCTGGCAATCATACTAGTCCGCATCTTTTTGGTTTGTTGGAAGAGTTTGGAGTGAACTGGTTACTAAGCTCAAGCGCCTCATGGAACTGACCTGCTCGTCATTGGAGCCAGTCCATGTTCATCAAATTGCCCAGCATTCTGTACTAAATACCATCAGCGCAAGCAATGAACAGACCCAGGTAAGTTACCTCATCTAGTCCTACGCCATGAGTTTGCATTTTACCAAACAATTCAAGTGAATCTCTGCATAACCCATGTGCTGCAAAACCAGCAGCTTCCTCTATGGATCCACACGTAGGATACATATCAATCATGGAGTTTCTCAAGGACAAACACAACTCCAAGACATTGTCGACAGTAGACTGGTGCGTCTTTCTCCCTTGCTCCAGAGCACCAAGGTGAGCACAACGATTAACCATGCACCAGAAATGTGCAAACTTGGGCCTGCTGTCATACATAATCAACATTTCATTAAAATACTGTTGGCCCTCTGACATTAATCCTGCACGAACACAAGCACATAACAGACCAATAATTGTAACCTCATCGGCCAAACCCATGGGACTACCAGCAGAGAGCACGCCTATGAATGTTACCTCATTTGGTTTCTGTCAAAATTCTTGCATTTGGTGAAACATTTCTAAAGCTTCTCTTCCTCATCCATTACTATCCAAACCCAGAATTAAGGCTGTCAAAGACAATACATTTTTCTGGGGCATCTGCTCAAATACCTCCAAGGAGTTATCTAGCAATCCACATTTTGCATATAAATTCATTAAGGTAGTTCCTAGATTAACAGTCAGTTCCAACCTGTTCCTCGTTATGTAGAAGTGAACCCATTTGTCAGTCTCAAGAGCTCCAAGAATGGCACATGCAGCAAGAACACATATGACATTTGTTGCTGTCCCTGTGCTGCAAGAATCAGCAACATCCTGTACAGGACTGTATGTATTGCCCACAGCAACATCACCACACATTTCATAATCGTCCACAATATAATTTCCAGAACTCACACCCGGTTGAAGAATTTCAACGAACAGTGTCCGAGCGGACACTACACCTCCGCAGGCTTGAATACATGTGACCCAAAAATTCTGCTCAAACTTTTCAGATTGAATGCCACTGCTGGATATATGACAATGAACAGACGCACTGATTCTGTTCTCATCAACAACAATATAATTCATCACCAACAGCAATTTCTCTACCATTCCCAGAATACCCAAACTCCTAAGCATAGAATTACAAATATGAACTGTCATAACAAAATCCCCATCTCGAATTTCTGACACTAAAGCCTGAACTCCTTCAAATTGCGAGTAATCTTTCTGTTTCTCTGCCCAACTGAACACCCCCAACGCCATTGTAGAGGGTTTTCGTAAAACATTGAGGGACTTGAGAATGGACAAGACAAAATTTGGAGTAATGGTGGGAGTAATGTTTGGAGAAAATCGGCTCAGAGACTTACCACAAAAATCTTTCACGTTGGTTTCCAGCTTGGAGGCTGAGAGCGAGAGTGAGAGGCTTCGCAATTTCAAATCAGAACTCACTGTTCCTGAAGTCTTTTCTTCCGCCAAGGCCAGCTTGACCTTTTTCCAATAGCGAACAGCAGCAAGTTGTGGCCTGACCTTTTTTCGATGGCAAACAACAGCAAGTCGTGGCTGAAATTTAGCTTGGGGCCGGCGCTTGTTGATGACTTGCGAACCAAAATCCGGTTGTTCAGAAGAGCTCTTTGCCTAATAACCCTCCGACTTCGGATTTCCAGGCTCCACGACTTCAGATTTCCAGCCTCTAGAGTTTGGCTCTGTATTTCTAGGCTTGGAGAGTTTCGGCTCTGGATTTCCAGGCTCGGAGATTTGAGGTCGAACGACCTTCCTCTTTGAAATATAATCACGGCGCTTTGCGATTTCCAACAATCTCAAGTCTTCCACTCTTTGATCTGGGGGTGGATTTCTTCCAAACATCATATCCCACATTCTATTGATTTTTTGGTCAATTCATTTCATTCGTGCCTCATTCTCTGCCCTCATTGCTACCAATCGCACCTCTCTGGCAATTGCTTGCAACTTGTCACCTCCGGACGAATCACCCATGTTCAAGCTCTGATACCAAGTTGTTACGGTCTCAGATCTAACACAGTGATCCGTAGGGAAGAAGAAAAGAAAGAAGAATCAAGCCGAAGGAAAGCTTGATAACCCTAGGTTCGTTAAGGAGAACGCACACCCCTGAGTTCATTTAGGAGAACTCAAAACCCTGTTTAGACTAAAATCAGTCTGACCTTTTCTCATGCCTTTCACCCCTTAAGTAGGGTTTACGCTAACAAGGGTTCAAGAGAAAGAGTTACTATAATGCCCCTGCGGCATACTAACTCATCAATTGAAATAAAAATGAAGTAAAAGTAAATAGAAAGAAAAACAATTAACTTAATACTAAATGACTCAGCCACTGTGCCTCTACATGACTCGGCCTACTATCGAGTTCATAACAGAAGGGGGCTTAATCCTATGTGTATGTTTAAGCCTTCAAACAATCTAATGTGCATAATTAATTTCACCATTAATGCACAAACACATACAATCAACACTCTGTGCAAAAGCAATTAAACATAATGCACACACAAATTTTGTATGCTTCATTGCCCTATCTCAGATTGCTAATCGACTCCCGTTTGGAAATTTCCAAAAAAGCTAATCATAGGTTCTTCTCTCCATCGGAACAATAGGGCCGTTATGCTCATTACTAAACTTGTTGAAGATATGACATATAACCAAGGTGTTTTGCACCTTGGAGTTCTGCAATGTTTAGGTTGCTCAGTGGCACTTCCAGCAAATTGCCTTTATAGCTAATTACACTACTGTTTACACAAGGATTTAAGCCTCTGAATTGATCACAACGGCCAACTTAAATAAGGTTATCCAACTCAAACCTCCTAAGGGATTTTCCAACAGCCTAGACCCACAGGGATTTATAGCAATAGATCATTAGACACACTAGGTTTAGAACCAAGAATGGGATTTTCAGCACTACTGCCTGCACAAGGACTTATGGCTCAACAACAATAGTAGCAGTAAGGTAGCCTTTTTTCCTCAGGAATAGGATTGCCAACCGAGCAGTTGCTTAGATCCACAAAGGATTTTACAGCATCTAGTCTACAACCACATAGGCTTCCCTAAAAAAATTCAGACGAGAACGATCTTGCCTTACTAAGACTTGATCCAATTTGCAAGGTTACTTGCTTACACTTTGACCCTGTGGAATCTGAATACCCAATAGGGTCCGAATAAGAGATAAGAATTTGACCCTCGTGGACTCCGAAGACCCACCAATACCAGCTGGGCTTGGACAACCAAGAGCATTCCCATCAAAGTTGAATTTGATAGTACCCAAGGGGGGTGGAGTCCACTCCATAAAGGTGATAGGCCGAGGGACAGACATCTGAGCAAAGAGGAGTCAATTGTCATGAAGTGGAGAGGTCAGGAGGCTTTTGATTCCCCCTGGGCCAAGCCAAACCGCAATGGATCCAGTGATCTTGCAAATAATCTCATCACCCAAAGCTGTACGGTTTTGGAAGCGACAGTTGTTGTGCTTTAGCAATAAACCCTCAGGACATGGATTGGAAGAGAGTTCCCTTTACTAAATTAACTAAGGCTGTGTAAGCTGCAAGGAGCACAGTACGAAACCCCAATCTTGCTAAAATGTGTCCAGGTTCTCCATGCAAAATTGTAGTGAAGAAGAACGTGATCTATGTTCTCCTCAACAAGTTCACAAAAATTCCAAAACATATTCGGAATTATATTACCATGAAACCTAAGGTTGTCAGTAGTGAGTATTTTTCTAAGCAACATACTCCATAGATAAAATTCTTCCTTTCCAAGTTGAGAGGCGGTTTTCCAATTTCTCTACGACCTGTGCCCAGTGACTTTTGTCTGGTCATTTATCAAAATGGGGAAGACCACGGTAGGTAGTGAATAGAGTGGCGACCGAACAACCCATATAAATAGCATAATTCCTCAACTCGTTTTCATCAATATGAAAGTCGATAATGGAAAATTTTCTCCTATGAATCTTTTGTCCTGAGGATTCTCAAAGAGCCCAAATAGGGCCTTCAGCCTTTTGATTTGATCAAATGTGCCTTTGTAAAAACAAATGGCGTCATCAGCTAACTGGAGAAGGGGAATATCCATGTTAGGAGAATCAGCAATAGGTGTCAACGAAACCATTTCATGAGCAGCCACGGTAAGGGGCCCAACTAGTGTTATAAACCAGGTTTTTACTGTAAGCAGGAATACTAGAGTCAAGGTGAAAACAATGGTAAACTATTTTTATGACTGAAGTCTTTCAGTCAAGAGCATGGTGGACATGATGTTTCAGATCGCGATGTGGCGATATGTGACCTGTTTAAGCCCTTGTGATAGTATGGATTATAAGATCAAAATCCGTTGTCCACCTTTGATCTGCAGGTCCTGTAAGCCCTTGTATGGATTGCATACTGTGCTTCAGGTATCCAATTTTGTACCTGATACCAATACTAACGTTGATGTGAGTTCACATTACAGTCACTGCTTTAAATATCATTTTATTGCAGGTCCAGATGGGATCGCTGTGCCATTGATTAGATTCAATTATGTGGAATCTAAAGTTATATAGTGTTCTTATTCCTGTTGTCTGTGATAATAAGATTTTTCGTCTCCAGTGATAGATTTCAAAAGTTTGAAAATAGTTGTAGATTAACCTGTTCTAGCTGGTGTGGGTAAAGCATTCGTATATTGGTGCATATTAATGTGGAAATAGTTGAGGATTTTTGGCCACCTTTCACTAGTTCCTACTTAATGTAGCTCGCAAAATTATGATGTTAACTTCGGTTAATATGACATTCTTTCTGATCGTGTGCATCCTTCGTATACAGGAAGCTTTGATCTCTCAGGTCGGAAATGGTGTCTGCCTCGTTTCAGCTTCCTCCCGTTGCTGCACTGGTGTTCTGATGAGCAAACATGACTAAAATACCTGTCAACATGTGATGTATTGAGTCTTACGACGACTGGTGGGATGAGATCCTCTATAAGTTTATTCCGGATTTGATTGAAAACGATAGGATAGAGCTCATCAAGTAATCTTTTTCCTTCAACCTCTACATAATCCGTTCAAAGACGCTAAGTTTAATTCGAAATGGAGTGCGCTGGAATAGATTTTCGTCAACTAAGTCTGGTCATCTTCTCCTTTTTCTGATTCATTTTCATTTCAGGAAGTGGGGGAAACATACAGGTTCAATACTACAAATCTCAGGTTTATCAGGCTTGATTTTGAAACTGTCAATTGCCAAGGATTCCTCACATTTAAAATTTAAAAAAGAAAAAACTTGTGGCTGAAACTAGGTTTTTTAGCTGGATTTTCTTTAAAATAGTGGCGACGGTGGACTGTGATTCCACATCCTATGCCCAAATAAGCTACTATTCTTTATAGTATACCACAGCTGTGGGCACCTGTTGAACATGAGTATACGAAACCGAGAACAGAGCTTTCGTCTTTATTCTTGCGTGTTGCAGAGAAGGGGACTGTGGCTTATGCGTCCTGACACAGGGCTGACAGGTCTGGTTGTTTTTGGATTTTAATGGGTTAATCAATCTCTTTCTCGTCCCCCGTTTTATTAGACTGTTGAGCTACGCCTGGAAGCTGGGTGGCGGATGGCACTTGGGCTTTCTTTCCTGTTATTTTCAGATGATAACAATGGGGGATTGACCGTTTGATCAAGATCATCCATTCGTTTCGCACGTCACGTTGAAAAAACAGCTTGCAAGAGCGTAGAGAAAAAGCTGACGGTGTCGAGCTCTACAAAGAGGGACAAGAGAAAGCCTTTCGGCATGTAGAATTTCCGCCGGGTAACAAGGAGAAGAGCGTATTTGCAGGAGGCCCAGATGGAGATAATAAGCAAACAAGCTTTGAGATTCTCGGAGAATCTAACGCTTCCCTCTGTAAGGGAGAATCACTGTCGAATACCTTTTTTTTTCTGTTTTCCTTCCGGAACTTCGCAGGGTAATTTGTTTTCTTCGTTGCTGTATGACTTGTGGTGATGATCTTCACTCTTCAGGTTCAGGTGATTGTGGTGAGAGCGAACATGAGTTGCAGTCACTGCCGGCAGCGAGTCTCTCATCTCCTCTCGAAGATGAACGGTGAGCATAAACTCTTAGAAACCATTTTTGTGCTATTCATCCCAGTTCAGTCTGTGGATTGATTTCTTCCATGAACGATTTGCAGGACTGATGGATTACGTGGTGGATGTTGGGAAGAGAGAGGTGACCCTGAGGGGCGCGGTGACTTCAGAGGCAACTGGAAAGAAGAAGTCCTGTTTCTTATCTTTGGCTAGATTGACCTGCGGTTGCCATCGATTTGACGCGGCGAAAGAAATCTGAGGCGTCCATTTCCTGGTACTCTTTTCTTTACTGCGTTCTGCCATTGCTTCGATGCAGGAAGCTTCGTGTTCAGACATTCGAGACGACAATCCACAAACTTTCAATTCTTGTACAGAATATTGCTGGTGATAGAAATAGACTTTGCTCAAGAAATGAAATTCGTTCTTTTGTAAAATACAAAAATGATTGTTTCTTATATTTTTAAATATGACGAATTACGGATTTTAATATATTTTTTACAGGAAAAATCTGACACTTGTTCGAATACAGAAGATCAACAAAAAAAATGAAAATTGCAGATAAAAAACAACCTCAAACTTGAATCTTGAAAATAAAAAAGAAGTTGATTTTGCATGTAAGTTTATTATAAAACCCAATGAGGATTGTAAGTAATGGTGTAGCAAATGTCGATAAAGAAGTCTTTATTTCCTGCTCTATTTTTTTTTCTTCCTGTTCATCGAACTGTTTTCAGCCCTCCGCCGTGAGAGAAAGGGATAGGGCGGTTCCTCCTCAGCCGGAGGGGTGGCTGCCACCTATTCCGTTCACTAAAAGTGCGTGGCGCGGCGGAGAGGGGCGGGATGGCCTCTTGAACTGTCTGTATTTGAAAGCTGAGAAGTGAGAAGCTTTACTAGGATAGATTATAGGTCCAACGACTGGAGAAAAAAAATGCCAACTGAGGATGGCGAATCAGTGAACGTAGGTGGGTTGCTCTGTGGTGAGGAAAGGGTGTGCAATAAGAACAGAAACTGTAGCCTGCTGGCTAGAATCTTTCTGCAAGTAGCAACTCAAGAAATCCTGTAATTCGTCGGCGTTCTCCAGGAAGTCGGGCTTCTCCCCGACGCGACATGCGTAAAAAGACCGATGAAGAACTCCAGCAAGGTGACGCCCAAGCTCTCTGTGAAGACGACGAGAACAGCTGGACCCTGTCCAATTCTGGTTAATTAAACCGCTTGACCCGACTCAATCAACCGAGTCCCTTGGTTTCGGCGAACCAAACCATATCGGCCCGTAGTGTGGGCACTTCGCCAGGCCCACCAACTCCAGGCCCATATCGGCCAGCTCACCCTTCTTTCCCGTTCACGTTTATTCTCTGTTCCACATTCTCGACGGACGGCATTACAATCCAAATCTTACCTCATCGTATAGAAAACACGAAGCAATTTTATTTAGAAATTAACCCCCAGTTAAACCATGTTAAATCCGTCAAAACGGCCGTCAACGCACCGCCGATCCGCCTACAGAACGAGGTCTCTCTTCCCTCTCCGTCCCACTCCTCCCCTTCCCCGCCGTCGAATCGCCGTATCCGTTCCACCACCGGATCTCCGGCATGGAAGACGACTCCACCGGGGAGGAACAGGAACGGAATCAGGAGTACGATCTAGACGAAGAAAACGGGCGGGATGAGGTCACGGTCTCGATCTCGATCCCTCACCAATCGCAGCCGATTTCAGTCTCGTCGCTGCCTTCCCGTTCGGCGGTGACACTGGCGACGCAAGCTCCGGTTTCTCGTAAAAGCGTGACTCTGGCTCTTCCGATTCAAGCGCCTCGGGCGACAGGTGGCGGTCGGGAAGACTGTTGGAGCGAGGGCGCGACGGATGTTCTTATCGATGCCTGGGGCGAGCGGTATCTTCATCTGAGCCGCGGGAACCTCAAGCATAACCACTGGCGGGAGGTCGCCGACGCGGTCACTTCTCGTGAGAATTATAGGAAAGCGCCGAAGACGGATGTTCAGTGCAAGAACCGGATTGACACTTTGAAGAAAAAGTACAAAATGGAGAAGTCTAAGATCGCCTCTGCTGCGGGATCTTCTGGTTGGATCTTCTTTGATAAGCTCGATCGACTCGTCGGACCTACAGCTACTTCGAAAACGAAAACTCCTGCTTTGCCGACTTCGCAGCCTCCTGTTGCTAAATTGATATTCAGTGTACCTACCAAAGCCCGTTCGCTGCGCCAGATTAAGACAAATTCGGAGGAGTCGAGGGACAGTTTTCCACCGGAGATGGTTAATGGGAAGAAGAGGAAGTTGGAGAAAGAGGGGGATCAGGATGTAGGGGATCCGCTGAGGGAGTTATCGAGAGCTATTGAGAGATTTGGGGAGGTTTATGAGAAAGTCGAGAAGGCGAAGCTGAAGCAGTTGGTGGACATGGAGAGGCAGAGGCTGGGATTTCTGAGAGAGATTGAATCGCAGAGAACGCAGTTTTACACGAAGATACAGATGGAGATAAGCAGCTTAAATAATTGAGAGAATTAGAGAACATCTTTGTGTTGATTGCAAAATGGTTAATCAAACAAGCAAGAATTCGGTCCTGTGAGAAAGATTTAGCCAAGGTAAAATTTCAGCCGAAGATTCAGACGTGTAAATGTTTTTATGTGATTTTGTTCTCCCAGTACTCTTTTGTACAGGTGAAATATGGAACGACCATTCCTATAAAGATGAGCAGCTGTTAGCAATGCCATGATGCTGTTGACTCTCGGAGAAGAAGATCAGGGACTAATTTCAGCGGAAGGTTCGGACATGTAAATGTTTTGATGTGATTTTTTTCATGTCGAGCTATATTTGTTAGTATCCCAATACTCTTGTCCAGGTGAAATATGGAACAACCACTGCTATAAAGATAAGCAGCCGTTAGCAATATCCTGAAGCTGTGAAACTCGGAGGAGAAGATCAAAGACAGGAACTATGAACATAATCTATTTTGCTGGGTTTTTATAATTGCAGGTTCTTTTTCTCCGTTTACATTAGGGAAGAAGGTGATGCTCACTTCTGCCAAATTTAATATGGAGATCAGTGAGCCTGTTGATCAATGACCTTTGTGGATAGTCGTTACATGAGTGGGTTAAGGAAACCAAGTGATTTCTTTCCCTTCTTATTTCCTATCTGGTGGATCCTGTCATCAGCTACAAGCATTTGAATTTCTTCCACCCAGAAACTAATTAAGCCATGCAGAACTGTGAGAGTATTAAAATATAGCGTAGCATTCACATCACTCAGAAATTTGACAGCTTTCCTAGTTCAGTTGTCTTTTCCCTTTTCTACCAACAGGCCATTAGAAGCGAGTGAAAAGAATTCAAGTCTAGCTATATCCAAGGGTGAGTCTCATGGCATCATGAAAAACTTTCATAATTTCTGATTGTAGCTACAGCTTCCATATTTGAAAATACTCCCCTTCACCTATTAGTGCGTTTGCTGGTTAGATTGAGCGAGAAATCACTTCTAATCCTTCGACAACATGTTTACTCTGGATGAAAAGTAGGCTAATCAGCCTCCCGTTTATGAAGAAATAAAGCCAAAAGGAACAGAAATTAAAGAAGAGAGATAAACCTCCTTGTTCCTTAAAATTTGGCTATTTTGCATTTCTAAGTCATCCGAAGCTGTTGCTGCCCCCGGGTGGGGTTTTTAATGATTTGGGGCTGTCATACCTCCTTGAAAACACCATTTTGGCGTTGTCACCATTGCTCTTCATTTTGGCTGTGATGGCTGTGTCGCACATGCGATTCATTCTCCCACAACAATAATGCAAACATAATCATCACATTACTCTCCTTAAAGCTGAGAAGAAACACTACTCCTTTGATCATTTGGCAAAGTGCAAGTCAATTAGGCTCCTCCCAAACTTGCTCGAAGATGTGCCAAGTGACACAAAAGCATGTTGTCTCGTCGCAAATGTCTTCTCCACCACATACTTGTTTGACACAAACATGAATATGCCAAAACCGGTCCGTTGGCGCCCCCTCTAGTTGATTCTGACGCTCCTTCAGATCAACGTAGAATTGTGCAAAACTTGGTATTTTACACTTTGTTTGCCCTCAATCACATTCACAGCCTCCCTCCTCTTCAACTGGCATGTACTAACCTTTTAACCCATTGTTCGTCACTTTCCAAAGAACAAAAAGATCAGAGTCTCTACCCTTAAAGACCCTTTTTAAGTTGGAGAGTTGAAAGCATAACCACTTTCCTTTTTACGTAGTCCCCTACAGAAAATTACACAAGGTCCATCTTCATCAATAATCCATATCACTCTTATATAGGATATTACAAAGGCTTTGCTTATACAAAGGAAATCCACCCCAAATATTATATTAAAATCTTTCATAGGAGCTACAACAAAATTTGTAAAATCTACCCATTTTCCAATGACAACCTGAATATGCTTGGCCACAAGGCTTTGGCTTCAGACTTTATTTGATTGTCAGTCACTTCCAACTTTAAGCATAATTGTTTTGATTCTTCTAAAAGTTGTGAGTTGCTCCTAAATCAACAAGAGTTTTTGCCTTGCCACCATATAGCAATGCATAAAAAAAAATCAGTTTAGGCTTTATCGACTTTTCAACCATTGCTTTGATGGAGTGGAACAACATCCACAAATCAACTTGACGTTCTTCAAAATGATTGTCACTTTGACTACCCAGACTTCATCATCCACTTTGATAGCATTTAGTAGTTTCTTCTTTTTTGGACAATCTTTCACCAATTTATCTTCCACCAAGAAAACAAGTAATCTTTCAGTTTTTAAAGTTATATTTTTTGGACAAAGTCCAACAAGAAAAGATAATAATTGATCCTCATCGGTCATGATAGAAAAGTTTGATTAAAGAGGTAAATGATTGAGTGTAATTACGAATCATCCATTTTTGCTTCAATGTAGAAATTGACGCTTCAATTCATGCTTTAGTCTTTCCCAAGTGTCTATAGTTGTTTTCATACGTTACGAAGCATTACTAACCTTTCTTTATTTGAGAGTTTAAAAGCTTTAAAATATTATTCAAAATGCCCCAACTCCAATTTTGAAATTCGAACTGAATAGCCAGCTAACCAACCAGCCAGCCACAATCTAAGTACAGGTACGCCTCCTACGCATATATGGCCCGCGGGTGCCAACAGATGCTGACAAAACACACGCCGTGCCCTGCTGCCGCTATTGTTGCTTGGCTATTTCGCAAATTATTGTTGTTGCCACTGGGTGGATTTTTTTTAGTGACTTGGAACTGATATACCTCATTCAAAATACCATTTTAGCACCACTGCAAGTGCTCTCAATTTTAATTTTAGTTGTCACCCCCATCGGGAAAATCATCCAGAAAGCTTTCACGGAAACAAGGACTTGTTAATGGACATTATAAGATCAGAACCTGCATATCATTTTACAGCGATAGAAATGGCAATTTGGCAATCAATCCTACATCACCAGATAACATTTGACAAACACAGGGAGAGAGATAACAGACACAAGTCCCCATATTCAGAAGAACACGACCAGGATTCATTGTTTCCACACCCAGACTCGACAAACTTATTGACCACAATAACTCGACACTCCACAGTCGCGCAAGCACGACCAGGATTAATGGTTCCACACCCCGACACGACCAATTTGATGACCACAATAATTCGACACTCCACAGTCGCGCAAGGCACCCCCACAAATGGTTTTACTCATCACCACCCCGGAGGCGGAGGACCAGGTGAAGAGTCGACTCCTTCTGAATGTTGTAGTCAGCCAGGGTGCGGCCATCCTCTAGTTGTTTTCCTGCAAAGATGAGCCTCTGCTGATCTGGGGGGATACCTTCCTTGTCCTGGATTTTAGCCTTCACATTGTCAATGGTGTCCGAGCTTTCCACTTCCAGTGTGATGGTTTTCCCAGTGAGGGTCTTCACGAAGATCTGCATTCCACCACGAAGCCGGAGGACTAAGTGGAGGGTGGACTCCTTTTGGATGTTGTAATCAGCCAGGGTGCGACCATCCTCAAGCTGTTTACCAGCAAAAATGAGCCTCTGCTGATCTGGGGGAATGCCCTCCTTATCCTGGATTTTGGTCTTCACATTGTCAATGGTGTCGGAGCTTTCCACCTCCCAGTGAGAGTCTTCACGAAAATCTGCATTCCACCACGAAGTCTGAGCACAAGGTGGAGGGTGGACTCCTTTTGGATGTTGTAATCAGCAAGCGTGCGCCCATCCTCAAGCTGTTTGCCAGCAAAGATGAGCCTCTGTTGATCTGGGGGGATCCCCTCCTTATCCTGAATCTTCGCCTTGACATTGTCAATGGTGTCTGAGCTTTCCACTTCCAGTGTGATGGTCTTGCCTGTAAGTGTTTTCACAAAAATCTGCATGCCACCCCTCAGCCGGAGAACCAGGTGGAGTGTGGATTCCTTCTGAATGTTATAGTCAGCCAATGTACGGCCATCTTCAAGCTGCTTGCCAGCAAAGATTAAACGCTGCTGGTCTGGTGGGATGCCTTCTTTGTCCTGAATCTTAGCCTTTACATTGTCAATAGTATCTGAACTCTCAACTTCCAAGGTGATGGTCTTTCCAGTGAGGGTTTTCACGAAAATCTGCATCTGTTAAAATCGGAAAATAAACCAGAAATAACCACTTATCACCAATAGCACCAGGACGCAAAATAAAAAGATACAAAAACTACTAAAGTCAAATTCATGAGAAAACAAACAAACTGAATTAATGGGATAAGACTTTTTTCAGAAATATATCAGATTAAAAACTTAAGACAGAGAATCAAAATAAAACCACTACTACCTCACATCACAGATATTGACATAATAAAATAAACAAATCGGTAAGCAATCATAACTAGATCAAGTGAAGTCAACAAATGATCAGGTCCACTTACGGAATTAAGCAGGGTGTAAACACTACAACACTAACCAACGGGATTAACAAATCCACCACGTATATGAGGTGAAAAAAAAAGCTCTCCTCTACAGACAACAACATAACATAAATTCCTCCATAACTTACAAGGCGCTACATATACACCAAGCGAAATTCAAAGAAGCAAAGAATTAATAGCTATGTTGAAGAGAACGTCAACAGACGCTTCAGAAGGGACATGGAAAACACCCCCTCGAATGACAACCCATAAAATTTAAATTCCCAGAAAAAGCAGGATACTGCAATATATAGCAAAGACAAATGGTCTCCTCTAGCAACGACAAGATCAAACATAAGAAGCGCCAACAATCGAATCACAACAATTACGTCTTAGAAGAAATATCAAAAGCCAAACAAGAAACCTAGTTACTGGTCTTATAGACGATCCGAAAACCTAGACAAGAAGAGAATCGATGATATATCAAGATCTAACACTAAGGTCCAAAGAAAATCACATTCACAGAGGGAAAAAGATGTAAACCTAGCAGACAGAAATAAAAGATAAAAAGAAAAGATCATCAACCCTTGTTTGCCTTATCAAACGCAAAAAAATTACACGTCCGATCAAGCTCTAAAAGCGTAAACAACAAGAGATCGGAGCAAAACATCCAAGATCAAAGACAAAAGCGCAAATTGTCAAAATATTACAAAATAAACACGCAGGTCATAGGAATTAGGATCATACTACAAATGATCATCCAACAAAAAGAAAAACAAAAAATAACGAAATCAGATTTAAAAATAAAAAAACAAAGAGGAGAGTAGGAGAAACCCTTACCTTGAGGATTCCGGAGCTGTCGACGAAATGATACGAGGGCTAACAGGCGAGGGGCACAAGGTATTTATAGGCAGTCTCTATAGTATTTTATTTGATTAAATAAATAGTAAAAAAGAATGGCTCTTGCTTGTCGCGCACCACATTCATTGAATCGCAAAAAAACTAGTGTAATTATTATCGGTAGATGTAACAACCTTATCCGCCTACGACAATTTGCAAACCGGGTGAGCCGCCGGATCAGTCGTGAGGCTTCGCCCCCGTCAGCACTACAAATTTGACCCAATTGGATCTGAAAACCAATCAATTTACTTTTGAAGCTACTTCATGAAGCTTCAATTGGTGCAAGAAAACCAATCAATTTACTTTCCATGTTTATATCGTCTCTTTCTGTCTTTCGGAACTGCTAGAAGCTCCGAAGAAACTTGCTCCTGCAGTTTGAACCATGCCAAGCATTAAGAATTCAAAATCAAATGAAAGATTTTGTTGCCATGTTAGTACATTTAAACATGATGTTTCTTTTACATAAATTGCAAAGAGATTTCTTAAAGTTAAAAAGGTTAAAGAAAGAGAGAAAAAAAAATTGAATAGTTAGTCACTAATAAAATTGAAGTCCTCTTGAATAACATAAGAGGGCTTTTCATCGTTACACGCCCATTCTGAATGCGGTTTTTTCTGCTTGTAATAATTACAATCACATGACCATTTTTTTTTTCTGCTTGTAACAATTACAAATCTCTGATCAGTCCCCAAACCCTACCTGCACTAACCAACTCAAAAAAACTAACAACAGACGACAGCATCAATCAATTTTTCCGTCTGGCCGGGGGATGACAAAGAAAATTGATGAGAAAAAGGGAAAAGGAAAAAAAAAACATCCCCGAGCAAAATACAGTCCACGTCATGTCCCCCTCAATAGATAGCCAAGAAATATGCCAATCAGACCAAGGAGCACCACATAAATGAATGAAATACCACCACTCCGTTTCCTTCCTTCCCGTCTCAGCAGCTCCTGCAAAAATTATGAGTAAGATATATTAGTGTCATTTCTTTGATACGGTAACGAATCCAGTGCATGAATCCAAAACAAGTCATTCCAAATAACAGACTCATCCATGGATCCTAACAGAAACTTAAGACAGAAGAAGCAGTTTTCATTCCAATAGATGGCTACAAAGGAAGAAAACCTGAGACGAGCTAAATCACCAGAAAGGAAAGAATAAGACGATCATAATTCTGTCAAAAGAAGCCAACCCACAATTAAGACTGTGTTTCCAAAAGGGGGTAGTATGGGTAACAACACTGGAGTATTAAAAGAACTTCATGAAGTTCATTACAAGTACGTTGTAATTCAAAAAAACCCAGAAGCTGTTCTTGGTCACCATTCGATTGAAGTTATGCATAATGATCATCAAAGTGAAGCCTTAACCTTGTAAAAATAAACAGATTGATAACTGCACAAGGATTATTGACATACCAACAGCCAGGCCAGGGCAAAGTAAATCAATCATTTGGCAATGAATCACTTATACAGCAAGCCAGACTGCTGAAGGTCATCATAACAGCTATATCTCATATATGTTTTTTTTATCTTGAAGAGGAATAGATTTTGACAAGGAAGAGGGGAAAATGTGCTCCTCCCAAGGTAAGAAAGTGAACTCCAAAAATTATATTGAGAACTCAAAACTGAGAAAAACTAATAAACCAAACAAGAAATTAATCTGGCGGTGAATCATTTCCTACAACAAGATTTTTATTTATTTATTTATTTTGTAAGAATGATGAGAAGGGTTTCACAAGAAGCACTACTTTAGCTGAGAAGTCAGCTAAAATATTTAAAATCTTTAAGCTGTGAACACAGGTGACAGTCAATAATCTGCAAATGTCTTGAATCTCATCAAAGTTTTGCAAGCAACATCCTGGTGAGATTTTCCCCCCAAATCCAACTGATAATGAAAGCTGAATCCCCCTCCACCAGAAGGGGCTGATAGCAATTCAGACCCTCAGAAGAGCCCTTAACTCTGTCTTTATAAAACAAAAGGTGCCCTGCAAACAAGACTAACTATACCTGGAGAGTACAGAACAATGTCACCACTTCCAGCTGTCTTGGATAATCTCTAGAGTTACCACCGAAATTGAGCTTTAGCCAATCAACAGAAGGGGAAGAGCACACAACAGAAGTCACCATAACTAGCCAGATGTATGATGTCTTTTTCCTGATGACTACAAAGTTGGTTAAAACACCCAGATGTATCTAATAATGGAGTTAGGGAGGGATTGCTGAGCTCCATGAACTTACTAAATAAAGTTCATGCACAGCTTTGATGATCTTAGGATGTCTTTTTTGTAAATAACAATAACAAAGGTTTTTCCTAACCTTCAAAGTACATGGGATTATTCCCACTAATACTCTCACTTACATTGAGGCCTAGACAAACAGATAAAAGTCCTGCAATGTGAACAACAAAAAATGGGCACAATCTCAACAGAGAAGGAACCGGGCCCAAGAAAACAGATACCCTACTCTAACACTATGTTAAATATGGATCTAGGTTCATCCCAAATGGTTAACAGAGGTTAGAAGGCCTTTTTTCCCAACTACTAACCAACAAAATTTCCTAACTTTAACCTATGTTGAACTATTCCACCGAGAACTTTCTTAATAACCCAACCAATTGAGAGATCAATTCCCTCAAAAGTTCACCAATTCCTTTCTCATATCCACCAAGAGAAAGCTGCAGTGTCAAAGAGCCAGACTTTTTATGTGATTGCCCCACAAACTTGTTGCCAATATGCAAGGAGAAGAGAGAAGGATGACAAGAAAGGCAACCGAAAACTGATCTTATAAAGGAAAACACTTCAAACCTAAAAGATACAGGAACAAAGAAGAAGAATGTGATGAACGGTCTCCCCCCAATCAACAACATAACTTCCAAATCTGAACTTCAACATACTTGCCCATTCAATGACGTTGAATAGCAGTGCATACCCACCTTTTGCAGCACACCAAATGATTTGGATGATTTTTAGAGACATACCAAGACAGCATGGTATTCCAAGAAAAAGGAGACGTCGGGCCAAAATTTGAGAATCATGATCAAAACTAAAATTTGTGAGAAAAGATGTCACCAAGACAGCCTCTTTCACCAGCAGGTCTAGCAAGAGTTTGGTCCAATAACCACTTCATACATGGATACTACAACCCTGTAGGAAGTTAGACTTTATCTTGCATATGCGTAAAATCAGTCATAGTTTCATACCATGGCCCTTCATTTCATTTCTCTTTTATTCTCCTTGTACACTGCTTTCGTTTTATTTTTTTATCTCTCAACTTGGTCAACCACCATCTTTTGTTGTTGTTTACTCAGGTTCTCTCTGCAAAGGAGAAAGCAGGGAGGGAGTGTCCTCGCTGCTGTAACAGAGAGAACGAGGGAGAGGGAGGCCCTCATCCACTTCCATCAACTCAACAAGTGTCTGTTCCCAACTCTTCAACCATGGCATGCGAAGAACATGAGCATCATCTTCTTTGTGCTTTTTCTTCTTCTCCTTTATTTTTCCATTTGAGTTGTCTCTGCAAAGGAAACAAAAATGTAAGGGCGCCCCATGTTTCCTCTAATCTATTATTAACCAGAGAGCAGAATGGAGCCTCCTCTCTGAGCTGTTGCAGAGAATAATGAGGGAGTGTGAGGCTCCTGCCTCCTACTATTCCACCTCCTCTGTGCAGCCAATAGAAAATGGAAGGGGAGGACGGGCCTACCCTGCCTTCATTCTTTCTGCAGTTACAGTGAGGGGGAGCAGTGGAATTGCAACAGAAAAATGCAGAGAGGGGTAGGGCAAAGACATGGTGGTTGGATGGAGTGGAACAAAATTGGAAAAATTAACCCCATTGAAGCGGGGCGGGGATGGGGTTGCAAGGAAGGATTGCTCGGTGGGATCAGAAACTCAAAACCACCCCACCCCCTGTCTTCCCTACATACAAACTTCCAAGAACAAGCAACTGTAGTAAGGGATGGAGTGAAAAGGAAGCTAGAGATTGCAGTATGCTAGAGATTTCAGTATACTGATACATTTGTTAAAAAATTGTGAATTGCTCTGCATGTATTAAAGCATACACAAAAGGAGGGGTAGCACTCAAGCCTCAAGATACAAGGAGCATGTGTTCCTCCCATGGGAAACACCCCTTCTTTTGCCAATGAAACTGAAATACAATAGCAGAACAGAGAACATACTGCCAAGCTGCATACGTAGCAGTCATTATACCTTAATTAGATGTAATTATCTTCTTTTCAATGAAAGTGTAATTACCTTCTTCCACAAGCCATCCATATCAAATGCAATCTTCTTCCACACCATAGATATCACTGCCAAACCTCTACAACCATTTTTGAAGGAGAACCTAATTCTATGTATTTGACTTTTTCGAAAGAGGACACTCCATGTATTTAACTTGCTGTACCCAAACCTCCAATGACTTCAGGCATGACAACATCTTGGGATTAACTAGATAATATTTAAAATTAGATGATGCCCTAGAAGGAAAATCCTCCCAATAACCTTAATACGGTTTAACACAGAAGTTGGACAGGCCAGGAGAGAAAGATAATAGCATGGAAGACTTGCCAATGTGGACTTAAATGAAGACTGTCGGCTCTACCTATCTACATTGAGTCTAGAGATAACTCCATCGCAAAGTCACCCTTCTTCAAATCTTTCTCCACTACTGTCATTTTCAACTTCTCCATGTCTCATAAATTGTCTGCTAGACATCTGTTCAACATGCCCAAACCATCTAAGAGAAGTCTTATTTCTGTTCTATTTTGTTCTCCTATTGTATGTCGTCCAATAAATTTACTTTTTTTTAGTTGCATTTTGTTCGTAGTTTATGTTCAACAAAAAGCTCGTTCCTAATTTTATTCTTCCTAGTTTTTTTCACTCATCCATGTCAGCAGTTTCATCTTTGTCACCTTAAATCTTCTAGAAATACTGATTCTTCAGCACATGATAAAACATGGTAGGTCCTCGATGCTCTTAGCCACAAAAATATGTACACGGACACTATTTAAGTCATCACTTAGTTATTCTAAGAGTTACATCTTCATCAATCCACTCCTCTTCATTTTGTCTACTTGAGCCTGGATGGCCAAAATAATCATTTGGAAGCAAAACTCAGCTCTCATTCTGGACAAGGCTCATGTTATAACTTTATCCAGTAAAATTGCATTTCATATCTTCACATTTAGAATGACTAACTTTGAGCACTTCAAATTCTGACCAAAAGGAAGAAGTGCTCGGCAAGGCCCATCAAGATATTCCATAACCAAGCCAAGGTTCCTCTTGAAGAGGCAAAGTTTTCTACAAATAATATGCCCAATTATGAAAAAAGCATGAGCAGAAGTTCATGTTTACAAATAATATCCACCACAAAAGATCATGTAGTTACGATACTGCTTTCAGAAGTTCCCACGGTGGACTTCTCATTACAAATTGAAGAAGAAAATATGCTGACTCAAGAAGAAAAAAATGAAAGGTACCAACATTCATGCACTCACAACAGTAAATAAACATTTGGTGAAGTGGATCATATGGCTTTTGTGAGAAATTAGGCCAACAACAAATACTGCAGAATACAACAATAATTTTTCATGATTTATTGCACTGAACCTCCTAATGAATCCATTTGAAACACCAGAATTTTGTTTGTCAATGCAGAGAAGGTACATCCAGCCAACAACCCTCCTTTTATATAATAAACAAGATAAATAAAATTAGCAGAGCAACATCATGCTTGGAGAAAACATGAAATATAGTCAGTATATTATCAGAGATTAGACCATGCGGTACTCAAGAAGCTGAACAGTAAACATAAGATACAAATATAGTCTAAATCACACAAAGAACAAAAGATCAAAAGAGTAAAAGAAGATCGTTTCATAAAGTCAATAAAGACAACAAAAATTTCCTCACCAGTTCTTGACGGAGTTTATTACTCTGCTGAATGGCAACAGTTTTCTCCTGGCTTATCCTTGAAATTAATGCCTTCATCTGGAAAGACATTTCAATGTCATTTACATCTTTGCATTCTTAAAATGCAAGAATTAGAAGCTATGTTTGATGCATACTAAATACGTATTTTCCTAAGATATAGAAAAGAAAATTATGTAAGGTACCCTCTTTTAAGCAGATCACATTTTCTTGATTAATAAAATCCAGAAGAAGGAAAATAAATAAGAAGAACAGATAGAATGACAGAGAACCAGAGAATGCTATCCACCAACAACACGAAAAAATCTTCATACTGTAATACAGGAATGTTCTTGCCTTGCCAAAAGGTTCTCTTATTAAACCAAGTGGGGTACAATATACAAGTTTGATCTCCCCCAGGAAGTTGTGAAGAACACCTCCACCAGCAAGCCCCAGATTACCTGAGGTGCCATTAAAATTAAGTTTGATAGTCCCTTCGTTAATTTTAACTTAAAATTAAAATTGTCAGTTAACTGCTGGAATTAGAAAGAGAAAGGAAGAAAATAGAGAGGAGAATTGAGAAGAATAATCTAGAAGAAGAAGAATAGAGAAGAAACAAGAAGGGAAAGAAGAAAAGAAAGGGGAGGGAGAAAGAGAGAGACTAGAAACAGGGAGATTTTATTAATTCATCTTCAAAGCTACTTTCAACATCCTGTTATAGCCTAAAAATAACTAAAATTGAAATTTAAAATTAAAAAATAGATAAGATCAATATCTGATGAAATCCAAAAAAATCAAGAAAGATAAACTAAAAATAAAATTTAAAATTCAAAATAGATAAGATCACTGTCGGATCATGTCCAATAAAATCAGGAAAAGAATAACTAAAAATAAAATAAAATGAATTATAAAAAAAAATTTCAACCATAATCGGTCGGTCCACTGGGGCCCAATGGGCATACTGGTGTCCCCACCAAGAGAGAATTTTTTATCCACTGGTATATCCAATAATTGTAAATTAACATCATACACATAAATAAGTTGACATACTGTAGCATACTCATACTTTCTGGGCAAATTATGCAGTAATATATGAATGCGGGCTAATTGAGAGAACAAATCATGCACATCCACAGAAAGCCTGTCATTTAAAGTCAAAGCTTAATCATAAAGACTCCAGACACTCACCTCTGAAACTTTCTCTTGGGGCTCTGCAAACGATTTTGAAACCTGCAAAGATCATCAAATGAGCACATGATTTTCCACTGACCTCAAATTAAAGGGATGCAATCAAAATCGAAATAGCAAATTTACAGCAGAAAAGTCTAAGAATGCAGCTAATTGAGAAAAAAAATTATGCACATCTGCAGAAAGTCTATCATTCAAAGTCAAAGCTTAATCATAAAGACTCCAGACACTCACCTCTGAAACTTTCTCTTGAGGCTCTGCAAACGATTTTGAAACCTGCAAAGGTCATCAAACAAGCACATGATTTTCCATTGACCTCAAATTAAAGGGATGAAATCTAAATCAAAATAACAAACTTACAGCAGAAAAGTCAGATGCATTCAAATTTCCATTGTCTGACAATGAAGCCCTTGGTGATGAACCCTCGTCAGACCCTTCTGGAACCGGTGATGGAGGCTGAGGTGGGGCCACATAAACAACTCTCAACTTGCACTCTTCAACAAGATTTCCCCATTCCTTATTGAACTGTTGAAACCCAGTCTAATCGGTTATTATGTAAATTAATGATAACAATAATAATATTTATCCTTATTATAAGGATAACAATAACATGTAGCAACTAATCCTCCAAAATTAACCTTAACGAGTTTTTCAGAAAGATCACCCAGAAAATCATCCATTCATCCTTGATACACACACGCATCCACGTAGCATGATTCCTTATAGAACTGTTGAAACTAAGTCTCATCAAATAACTAAGTACATTAAAACTAATAATAAATTTATTATTATTCTTATTATAGCAATGATAATAACATTTTTCTAGCTACTAATTGTCCAAAATTAACCTCAAAAAGTTTTTTAGAACGATCATCCAGAAAGTCATTCATTCATCCATAAATACACGCACGCACACACGCACACACAGCACACAAGCAGCATGGTTCCACAGCCTCCTACCATTTCTGGGGTAATATCCTTTGCCGTGGCTCCTGGATTTGCAATTACACTCTGAAGAAGAAATTTGTCCTTGCATTGCATGTCAGGCGGAGACTCCCTTTGCGCTTGCATTGTGACTGGCCAAAATATTTCCACACAATAAAACACAAATTGTGAAGCTCCCGAAAACTAATACGCAATAAATCAGAAGAAATCGATGGATCATAACTTACCAATAACATCACACGTGGACCGTGGTAATACAATTCCAGTGTTTGGTCGGACACAATATTTCTTCGGATTCGTCGTCTTAACCTAACAAAGTAAGACGCAAACAGTCTCTCTTACGAACTACAATCAAAATCGCTCATTTACCGCAACAGCACAGTATAAAAAAAAAAAAAAAAAAGATTAAACAAAACGCGAAAATTACATTAACTTAATCACCTTGAACGCAACATAATTATCCGTCTTGTTCGACAATTGAAGAGAACACGAGATCTGCTTCTTCAGCTCAACTTCTCAAACCAAAACCGGACAAAAACAACAAACTTCAATAAAACTGAAGCACCAGACGTCGTTTAGCCCTAAAAAAAAATGCGGATCTAATAGAAAGAAGCGATCTCGTACAGAACAACAAAAACAAGAAAAAAGACATGTACATCCAAATTTGAGCTCCTCAGGTTCAATATTCAGCAGCTCGCCGGTGCTCATCTCGACGGTGTTTCAGGATTCCAGAGCTCGGTGACGACAACGGAGCGGAAGGATCTAGAACTGCAGGAGCAAGCCCGACTTGTACTTTTTCTATTTTCCTCTTCTGTCGATTACAGATTTCTCTCTGGTTCTTTGGTTTTTTTCTCTTTTCTCGCTCATCGCGGTACGGAGAGCTTGAAGCTTAATAGACTTTCGCGGAAGAAAGTGACGGTCGACAATAAATTTGTGTTTTATTTCAAATAATATTTTATATATTATTTCTTATTTGTTTTATGATTCTCGAATTCTTCTATATTTTGTTGTGAGGGTATAACTGTCCTTTCATGCGATCTCCCAATAAAGTTTTGCCGTCGAAGAGTCAAGACCACTGTTATGCTTTGACCCTGGGTTGCATCATTTAAATATTTTGAACTCATCTCAAATCCGAGCCCAATTACTAGCCTAAAATTGTTATAACCTCAACCCATTAATTTTATCGATCCAAACTTGAGCTTCAACATTTATTTAAAACTTCTTAAAAAATATATGTCAAATAAATTATATATAAAATTATACATATATTTTACATAAAATTAGACATGATCTCTACTTAAAATTGGGCATAAGGGTGGCATCGAATCCAATTGAGTCTGAAACCTTTCTATGTTCGAGCCGAGTTTGATTTAAATATTTCGAATTCGAGCAAGCCGACCCTAACCTCGAGTCTAACATTATAATCGAGCTTGAGCCTAATAATTTTAACCAAGTTCGAGTTTAACCTACATTTAATACTCTATATAAAATATATGTCAAATAAATTATATATAAAATTATGTATACATTTTAAAAAAATAATGATATGGGAGGCTCGGGATTGAATCTCGATAATGGATTAGAATACACCAATATTAATATTTTTTACCCTAAATGTTGTCTAGCTTATTTTGTAATTTTTTATTCTAACCATAAATTTACTATGGCCTCCTAAGTGCCCCTGGTTTAAATTTTATATTCTAGGAAACACATTTATAGTTTTCCCTATGATACATATTTCCAAAAATAACTTTAAATAATATCCTTTTATTATTAGTGACTTACTAGAAAATTACAAGAAATATTTTAAATTTTTTTTAGGAAAGTTAAATGAACCCCTTATTGCCTCTTCTAGGAAAAAAAAAATTAATAATCAATCTAATATATTACTATACTTATCGATAATCTTTTAATCAAATAAAATGTAAAACACAAAATTACTATGAAAATTGCCTCATACTAAAAAGTATTACAACATTAACTGTCAAATACTTATTCAAAATTTTCTGTACGGTTTTTTAACCCATCTTGGCAGAAAAATTTTACTTATAAAATTATATAATTTTTTTAATAAGAATTTCTAATTAGAAAAATATTTCCAAAAAACATGAGGCACTAATAGTCCCTATAAACGTATTTCTACTAAAAATATTTTTTCAACATTTCTTGAAAAAACCACTAATAAATCCTTAGAAACATATTTCTACTAAAATATTTTTTTAATTTATTCAAGAGCCATAAGGAAGGGACAATCGGAATTTAAGAAAGAGTTTTTTTTTCACTTGCTTCTGATCTCGCAAGTACGAAATCGTTTTCACGCGTGCAAGGGGGGGGGGGGGGGGAGTATTTCTCTCGTTAACTTAGGTTTGTCTGGTTTTTCGCTGAGACGATGTGGAGGGAAGGGGGTCTAGTGGCGCTAGTGAAGACTTGCCGTCGGGGATGACTATTGAGACGGAAACAGAAGCAAAGGCAAACGAGGGGAGGAAGAAATCGAACCGAGCAGTTGTCGATGGCGACAGAGGCGGCCACAACAGCGGACGAGAGGGGCTCAACAGTAACAAGGGGAGGAAGAATTTCCCCCCTCGCTACCTCTCCCGCTCCTGCTTCCCGAGTCTCAAGCCCGTTAACGAGTTCGAACTGAATCATGGTTAGATCGAACTCGATTCATTAACTCAAACGAGTCTTATCTGGATCTCGAACTAAATCGAATTGAACTGAGTCGACCTGGAGCCGCTTACGAACCGGCTCGGTTCGATGCCACCCCTAATCATATGCATAACAGAAAAGTCATTTTTACCCTCAATTGGAAGAGTGAGTTGTGTTTTTAAAGAGCGAAATTACTTGGTAGGATAAAATTGTATAAGACCATTGAGATTTAAAGAACATCAGGGCCGATCCAATAAGAAAAGCAATTTGGTGTTAAACAATTATCTGAACCATCGAAAAAGTCATTTTTACCCTCGATTGGAAGAGTGAGTCGTGTTTGTAAAGAGCGAAATAACTTGGAAGGATAAAATTGTATAAGGCCATTGAGATTTAAAGAATATCAGGGTTTATCCAATAAGAATAGTTGTTTGGTGTGAAACATGCGAAACAACTATCTTAATGACATAGCCATTGATCAGATAATTGAGATAGTCGTTGATCAGATGGCTAAAATAGTCGTTGATCAAGATCGGATGACTGAGATAGTGTTTTGCATGTTTCACACCAAATAGTTTTTTATATTGGATCAACCCTTTTAAAAATATATAAATTTTTTATATTTTAAATTATTATCATATTTATATATTTATATAAATAAAAGAGGAAAATTTATTGGGAAGAATATAAAATAAATTATCGTGTAATTAAAGCCAAATCATGGTAATATCAATTTAACCTAGGATCAACTAGTTGTTGCTATACAAGTAAGTAAATTTATTTTGTTAGAGTTATAGCTTTGTTATATATTTTAATTTTACTATTATAGGATTTTGATTTTAATTCATCAAATTGTGTTGGTTGATTGGGTTTCTCTCTTCTTCGTTTTTTAATCTTAAAGGGGATTTTGGTAGAATAAGAATTAGTTTCATTTGCTCTGCATTTCTCCTTTTCGTATCTCGGAACATTCACAATCTAGGTTCGGTTACAAGTTTCAGCGCCACAGTAGACACTTATAGTCCACACCCAGCAGAACAAGCTTGGAAGCCACCTCTGAGAGTTAAAAAAGCGGTAATCCACACCTTAATGCAATTTCGAGTTTGAACTGGATTTAATGGTTTGGCGTTGTAGTCCGACGAAGGGAGAGAATTGCAATTGCCGGCGGTAATCTGATTTTCTGAATGCTGTCGTTGATCTAGGGTTTCTAGTCAACATGATGGTCGATTTGAGTGCATTCTCTGATGAGAAATTTGATCCAAAAAAATGGATCAACAACGCTTGTCAATCTCGGCATCCCCAAGATCCCGTCGACAAGCATCTTGCAGATCTCGAAATGAAGCTGCAACTTCTGTCGGAAGAGATCTCATCTTCTTTGGATGAGCAGAGCACAGCTGCTCTGCTCCGTGTCCCCCGCGCTAGCCGTGATGTTATTCGCCTTCGTGATGATGCCGTCTCTCTTCGCTCTGCCATTTCTGGGATCCTACTGAAGCTCAAAAAGGTCTTTTCTTATTTGGAAGCAACTTTTTTAAGGCCACTTTCTATGATTTCTTGAATGTGTTGTGGTCGTTATTAAGTGGATAGATAATTCTCAATTATGGATAGTTATTTTTTGGCCGTAAGTATTCTGAATCATTCACCTATATGTGATGGAAGGAGAAACTACTGTTGCAAAATCCTCCCGCTTTTTTGCCAGTACGCGGCATCCCGAGTAGGAGAAGGAAAAACTTCTGCAATCATTTGTAACTCACATAATTTTGATGCTATAAAAGAAAAGCTAGATCATGGTGCCCATGCTTATCATTAAACTGTAGCTTTTACCCCCTCGTTTCTTATTGTATTCTCTGAATATGGTTTTGAATTTTGACCAATATTTCTAATTGAAATGTGGACTGCATTCTATTGTAATTCATGAACCGCTTAATAGTGAATAAGAAAACTCATTCCAGAAAGTGAGCTTTAAGTATTTTTACATTATAATGGTTTACACTGCAGGCAGAGGGCTCCTCAGCAGCAGCTATTGCATCCCTTGCGAAAGTTGATACTGTCAAGCAAAGAATGGAAGGGGCATATGAAACGTTGCAGGCAAGTTGTTTAAATTTATTTTCTTTTTTTATATGGAAAAAATCCCATTTTGAGAATGTAATTTCTTTCTTCTAGCTCTTGTAGCTGCGAAAGAAAGGGTTACATTGTTATTTTTAGAATGTAATTCTCTCTTTTTTAAAAAACACAGGATGCTGCAGGTCTAACACAATTAAGCGCAAGTGTAGAAGATGTTTTTGCCAGTGGTGATCTTCCCCGGGCTGCAGAGACATTGGCTAGCATGAGGCACTGCTTGTCTGCAGTTGGTGAGGTAGTCTTCCAAACATGGATCACTTCAAAACAGATGGAGTAATGCCATAAAACAATAATTCTCTTAAACATTTTTTGGTAGGTGTACTAATAAATTTTGGTCTTCAGGTTGCAGAGTTTGCTAATGTGAGAAAGCAGCTTGCAGTATTGGAAGATAGATTAGAAGAAATGGTTCAGCCTCGCTTGTCTGATGCCTTATCTAATCGCAAGGTCATTTTCCTTTCATTAATGCTCCTTTCATATGCCATCTCTGTTCATGCGTCTCTTTTGTATATTTCAAATCCATAAACATCTTCTCCAAATACATATGAAAACACTATAACTACTTTTTTTTTAAATGTTCTTTCATCTAATAGCGTGCCACATCTAATGAGCAGTTCATCTCAACATATCTAAGACAAGGAACTGATGTTGGTTATATGTTCTTTCTGATGCTTAGGTAGATGCTGTCCAAGATTTACGGCAAATTCTTATGCGAATTGGGAGGTTCAAATCTCTAGAGCTGCTTTACACAAAGATCCACTTGAAACCTATGAAGAAAATCTGGGAAGAATTTGACTCCAAGCAACGACCTAATAAGCTTTCAAATGAGAAGAATGATTTCCAAAGGCAGTCCAACATGATTGACCCCTTGTCAAATGCACTGTCACTTCCATTCTCTAGTTGGTTACCGAGTTTTTATGATGAAGTTCTTCTTTATCTTGAGCAAGAGTGGAAGTGGTACTCTCTATATCTCTCTCTCTCAATCTTATAAGGGTCATGTACCCTGTGTCACCTGAAGTTTTTGTTGGTAGCCCTCTGTTTATTGGTGGTAATCAGGCATTTCATCTCAATTGTGGGTTTTGGCTGCAGGTGCATGCTTGCATTCCCTGATAATTACAAAACCCTTGTCCCAAAACTGCTCGTGGAGATCATGTCTTCACTGAATGCTAGTTTTGTCTCTAGAATCAACCTTGCTGTTGGAGATGTTGTTCCTGAAACAAGGGCACTGGCAAAAGGTAACTTGCTGGTTTTTCCATCATTTGAATTGTTTTTATATTAAACTTTTTGTTCTTAGCAATATATTTCAATTTTCCATATCTTTTCAAGAAAAAGAGAAGGAAAACTCAATCATTATATCTGGCGGGATGCCTGTGTTGAATGAATCATCTTCTACAAGATGGCCATATAATATTCCTATGTTTATTTTTACATCCGGCGACTATTGTTTTGGCTTCTGTTCCTCCCGCTACACTGTATGGATAAATTCTGATTTGCTTTATCCCTATTTTTTTCCAATTTCTGTTTGGATAAGTCTTCCTGAAGGCTAATTGCTTATACCTGATACTCCTGTGCATTAAGGACCTGGTTTACTTTCCTTTTGTCAAAATATCCTTTGTATATTATTTATTTCATGTTTATCTTTTAAATTTCAGGTATTCTGGATATCTTGTCTGGAGAGATGCCGAAGGGTATTAAAATTCAGACTAAGCACCTAGAAGCTCTGATTGAGCTGCATAACATGACGGGCACTTTTGCTAGAAATATTCAGCACTTGTTTTCTGAATCTGATATTCAAGTGTTACTGACTACGTTGAAAGCTGTCTACTCCCCATTTGAGTCATATAAACAGAGGTTTACACTTGAAATTTTGTCAATCCTACTTCTTTAAAGAAACTACTCTGGAACAGAGTTTTTCAAAAAAGATTTTTTTTCTTCTCAGATATGGCCAGATGGAGCGTGCTATACTTTCATCTGAGATTGCTGGGGTGGATCTTAGGGGAGCTGTGGCCAGAGGTGTGGGTGCTCAGGGAATTGAACTTAGCGAAACTGTTCAAAGAATGCAGGAATCCGTTCCACAGGTCATTGTGCTTCTAGAAGCCGCAATTGAGAGATGCATCAACTTCACCGGAGGTTCTGAGGCGGATGAACTAATCATCACTCTTGATGATATTATGCTACAGTTTATATCCATCCTGCAAGAATCATTGAAGTCCTTAAGAACTGTGTGTGGAGTTGACAATATCATTCATGGAGATTATGTGGGCTCAAAGAGGGAAATGGGGTCTGACAGAAGAGACGGATCACACATTTTAGATGTGGTGTCTGATGAAGAGGAATGGTCTGTTGTCCAGGGAGCATTGCAGATTCTTACTGTAGCAGAATGCCTGACGAGCAGATCTTCAGTGTTTGAAGCTTCCTTAAGAGCAACTCTCGCTAGGCTGAGCACAACTTTGTCTCTTTCAGTATTTGGCTCAAGTCTGGATCAATCTCATGTTACTGCTGATGGTGAGAATGGGGAACTATCAATGGCTGGAAGGGCAGCCTTGGATGTGGCAGTGTTACGCCTGACGGATATGCCTGAAAAGGCTAGGAAACTTTTTAATCTTTTAGATCAGGTATTAGTCTAACAACTTTCAATTGCCTTGTATACATGGAACAAGGTTGTTGTTAATGTACGCTTTTGAATGTCAGGCTAAGGATCCGAGGTTCCATGCTCTTCCAGTTGCTTCTCAAAGGGTGGTAGCATTTGCAGATACTGTTAATGAACTTGTCTATGATGTCCTGATATCCAAAGTTCGTCAAAGGTTAAGTGATGTTTCTCGACTTCCGATCTGGTCTTCAGTGGAGGAACCTAGTGCTCATCCTCTTCCAATCTTTAGTGCTTATCCTCAGTCATATGTGACAAGCGTTGGTGAATATCTTCTGACTTTACCACAACAATTGGAGCCTTTGGCAGAAGGCATTGCAAGCAGTGATTCCAACACCGACGAGGCACAGTTCTTTGCTACTGAATGGATGTTTAAGGTGATAATCATTTTCACTCTCAAATTTGATTATCCTGAGCCTCTGGCCCATTTTTCTTTCAGAACTTTTGAGATAAAAAAAGTAGCTCCTGCACTCATTTTTTTGTATTTGTTTCTTGATTGTTGAAAGGTTGCTGAGGGTGCCACAGCACTTTATACAGAGCAGCTGCGTGGAATTCAGTATATAACAGACAGAGGCGCACAACAACTTGCAGCTGATATTGAGTATCTCAGTAATGTGCTCTCTGCATTGTCAGTGCCAATTCCCCAAGTTCTTGCTACATTTCTCACTTGCTTATCAACCCCTAGAGAACAACTCCGTGATCTCGTGAAGTCAGATGGTGGAAACCAACTAGATCTTCCAACTGCTAATCTTGTTTCTAAGATGCGGAGAATTGCGTTAGATCCATAACTTTCTTTAATTCTTTATCGCTGTGAATTGTGAAATGAATTGACTTTGGTCGTTATGGGTCTCTGGTTCATTTGGCCCCCGGTGATGCAAGATTGTATGCAAATTCGTATTGTATCTCTGATTACAGATGAAAATGAGTTAGATCTTCCAGTGTTTGCTTTTTTTTTTTTTTTCAGGTATTTCCATTTGGTTGTTGAGAAACTTATATTTGATTGTAGGGTTCGAGAAAGATAATTTTTTATTCTTTTAAATATATTTTCATCAAATATGATATATTTAGAGGAGGTAAACGTTATCATCGTCTCTTAATAAACAATTAAGAACATGCGTCAATCTCGATAATTGTTAGGCCATTTCAGTATTAAAAGCACTTAATTTCTTTTCTTTTCTTTTCTAGGGTTTCAAACAAACCGTAACAGGTATTCATCGGTTTTACCTTGAACGAACAACGGCTGCAACTCTACTGGTTCTACCTCTTTGTAGGTTACCCGATAGCTTATAGAGGATGTACAAAGATTAAATCATCATATGTGTAGTAAATATAAAAATGAATGTGGACAGATTCAAGGCAGGGATGCACATAACATTGACAGGTGTTATGTGTTAGAGCAACATTGTTTTATTAGCTTTGAAGTGTAACTTAACATTGGCAAAATTCAAACCGTATCAAACACTTCAGGTTATTATGCGTAGGCCTCATATGGGTACAGGTTTTAAGGAACATAAAAGACCTGAAATCATGTATTCTTGATCTTAAACATGACTGGAGTGATAGTTACTAGGAAATAAGAAACTGTTGGAGAAAGCTCGATTTTTCTTCTCTCCCCTTAATACGAACAAAGAGAATACACAAGTCGATCTCTACCATCACCCCTGAACCTGAATTTAGCAGAAGTGCAGAACTATTACAAAAATTTCCTCGTTTGGACGTTTTTATGTTCTCTTTTTCAAAGTTTTCTACTCGGATCATTGTTGTTTTTTCCTCGTTTTCTACACTGCTTGCAGCTTGATCAGGCATGGGATTCCCCCTTTTTTCTTACGAATCAACGAATGAAAAAGTAGTGCTTCCAACCGCTAACCAACACTGTAAGGTTGGTTTGCACATCAAGCTCAGCATCTATTTATATTTATCAGTAAAATTCATTTATAGAGCAGGAATGAGCTGGGGCAACGCATCTGAAGTGGTAGGAACCAGGTTGGCAAATCCATTGGTGAAGTCGTTCAGGTTTAGGGTGCTAATGGTTTGAGGAACAATGCATTGCAGAAATTTTCAGAAACAGTTCATTAATCCAAGTTCGTAGCAAGAAAAGTTTGACTGACCTGCAACCAATGGGGTATCTACACCCAAAAGCTGACTCAGATGGATAGAGAGAGAACAACAATCTTCTCCAAGAAACTCGGTAGGGGAAGGGGTGCCTCTCCACTAAGGGGGTCATACTGGCCAAGTTCTGGCTGCCCCGGCAAACCAAATCACATATGACATACCAAACAGAACTAAGCTGAACAAGAATATACAGATGCTTCCTACTCCAGAAATCATCCACCTTTTTAAGTAAGGAAAAGAACAGGAGATAACAAGGTAGATGCAAATATCACTCGGAAACGGGAGTAGTTTCTTTCTACGGGTGAAGATGAGAGTAAATTGTTCTCTCCATCATAATCTCCTTCAGAGAATGACGGAATCGGAGCTGCAGACATTTATTATGGTCGTCTCATCAGTCCATACATAAATATTTTAAGTCAATTGCATTAGGAGGAACCCACAAGCAACAAGATAGAATATTTGCCACACATCCTTGTCCCATCACATATATATTAGATTGAACAAAGAATGCTTGCAACCCCATCATACGCTCTCTGCATCTAGAGCTGATATAGAAAAGGGGGTCAAGATCCATTCAAGATTGTTTGTCACATGGAGACAATCAACTACCTCATCCAAAATTGGCGTGTAGAAAATTGATAAAAACTGCAAGAAATGGTGAGAGCAGAAAATAGAATGGAAGAGTGATAATCACACTACCACTGCTATGAACCGAACAAATAGATATTGTTTTTCATCTTCAACAAACACTGATGGAGAGTTCAGTTCAATTACCGTGGAATAAAACAATCAATTATGTTTGTGTTGGGGGCATGACAAACTTAGTAGTGTGCTCATCTGCCTATCTAAATAAATCCTATTACCTTATAACAGCTGGGAAACAACCATCTCCTTTGGCGGCTTCATCATTGTAAAGGGTTTGGACTTTTCACCTTTAATTAACACAATAAAAGGGTCACGATTCCCCCCATGACCCAATTAAGGATGCTCTGAAACAGGTTTAGAATAGCATCAAAGAAAATTTTGGAGATTAAGCATTGGGATCAACATTTAAATAAACAAAGAATTCACACCAATGAGGCAGAAGAATAAAGTTCACCTACCTCAAATGTTTCCCTCCTAAACAGCGATATGGTGATATTACGTAATCTAAGATTGAGCTGTTGGCAGGCACAGTTTCACCAGTAACAATACATTCAGATACACACAGAAGTTGAATTGAATAAAAGTGACAAAAAGGGCCTACCTCTTACAATTTATAGCCTGGCTAGCTATCCACATTACTGACTGGTAATGCCAAACAGGATTTCTTGATTACCTTCGGTAGCTGTGCCTAACAGGAGAGCGGGACCTACTTCTCATACGCCCACTTCTTTCACGGTACCTGTCCCTACCACTGTCTCTCCCATTCCTGAGATGACCATACTTCAAATCCATACCCCTTTCCCCATCTCTGCTCCCTCTACCACTCGAATCTCGACGCCGATCTTGTTCTCCATCCCGTTCTATGTATCTGTCTCGATCCCAGTCTCGGTCCCGGGACCTCTCCCTGTCTTTAGTATCACTCCCTCGAGCATCCCTCTGCTTTTGCCTTTCTTCTGCTTCCTTCTCCCTAGCTAATCTCTCTTCTTCTCTTGCTTTTTCCTTGGCAGCCTGCAAACACAATTGCATTATATCGTTCTTCCATCAAAAGGGAAATCTGAGTTATCCACAAAATGTATATTCACCTTGAACTCAGCGATGAAATCCCTGACCATGCCATATCCAATATGCTGCTTTCCAGTCACATGAGACTGTGTCCTCTCAGCGGCATCATTAGCCACTAAGAAAGATCCACAGATCTCACAAAGAGCCATCTTTTTTTCTTGTGTAAGCATTGACAATTTTTCATTTGCTGCTGACTGTTGTATGAGGGATGTCTTCTCAACATTTAGCATTTCCACCTGGAAGGAAGAGCAAAGACACCAAGGTTAGTCATTTCCCATAAAACTGTGTATATTGTTAAGGTCTCTGACATACCTTCCTCATCAAGGCCTCAGCCTCATCCACCTTGCCAGCTTCACCAAGGGCCTCAACTTGCTCCAGCAATTTTTTTATTTTCTCTTCCAATACCACTAGCTGCTCAGACTTTTCAACTGGAACTGGAGGAGCAGGTGGGACATCTACCTCTTGAGCTAAGCGCTCTCGTCCTCTCCTAACCTTTCTATCCAAGTCCATCACCTGCATTAAATAGTGTTGTCGCAATAAATAAATATGCTCAATGTGACAGTTCAAGTAGTAGAATCCATAATAAGCTGAGAAAAGAAAAGGAAACCTACCAGTTTCTCACAGAACTGAGCTAACTCTGCCTCAAACCTGGGAACATATGAATCATGTCTGGGCGATTTCTCAAAACTAAATCCACAAGCACATTAAATTCTCATCAAAGATCCAGCAATTGAGAATGGGCAATAATTGAGTAAAAAACTATGTTCAAATGCATTATATAACAAATTAGGCGGCTTATATGTGACATAGCTCAGCAATAACTTGATTGAACATAAGTAGAAACAAAGATGCGGGGACATGCAGGAAGCATAAGATCAAAATATTCTAGGCCCCCCTTCAAGGTATGTTAATGGATAGTTTAAAAAAAGATACACTTGTAACTATTCCAACACTAATTTTAGAGCAGCATACTCAGACTAAATGATAAAAATAAGGAATTTTTACTTTTTGAGAAGTAGACCTATCTTTCTTCTTCTTCCTTTTCTTCTTTTTTTTCAATTTCTTTTATTTTAAGAAAGGCGAGTTCGTAAGGGCCCAACAACCAACAAAGGAGCAAAAACAACTTAATACAGCCTAAGGAGGGGGACTGACCTGAACAAATGAGGCTTGGAAGTCAACCCCCTCCTTAGCTAACTTGTTAGTATGCCCATTGGCACTCCTGATGATGTGAATCCAACTACAAACAACATTAGTGGGAAGGGCACAGATCTGATAAAATACCTTCCAGTGTCTACAAGGAGGCTGATCCTCTTCCACTATGCTCAAAACAATTAAAAATATGTTAAAATAGGAAATAATTAACCACCCTAGAAGTAAGCAAGTAATGTCATGTCCCTTGTCCGAAAGCTACATACCTAGTATTTTTGCAACATTTAAATTAAAAGAAAAAAACTTTGAAAGCAAGATGATTGAAAGGCAACGGACAGAGACATTAACCAGTGAAGAACGATAACAAATTAATAATAATAAAATGAAAATATCAAAAGAGACCAGAAAAACCAATAAAAGTTTTCAAGTAATTTCAAAATATATTAATTGATTCTCACACGATAGACCATAGACATTACTAGGCAGTTTCTTAAACATAGAAGCACACTGATTAATCAGTCTAGTTGGTGTGCAGGTATTGGAAAACTCTTGATAAGTCTAAACTAAGACAGATTCCTCTGGTTACAAAACCAAGAAATTAACTCATCTATGTACCCCACAGTTAACGTGAAATATATCTAAATTGAAACACAAAATAGAGTAGGTATCTTGTGCATACGAAGACGCAGTATACCGAATAAGCAATGAGATCATTAAGACTGGTTAAGTTACAACTGTTACAAAGAGAACCAATTCAACACAAGGTATTCCTTTCTAGTAACTGATTAAAAAACCACTCAGGTGTATAATGCATGATACAATAACTACTTACAATAAAACAACATTTAGGTAAGCAGGAAAAAGTCTAAAAATTGCACTTAGAGATATTGAAAAAGTGAACTGTCAGACGACAGCATTTATATGCTTTCTATACATAAAAAAAGAAGTAATAAATTCCTTATCTAATGCAAGTTCAAAAAGATATAATTTAGCAGTCCAAATAATAAATAGCAGTACTCTAGGATTGCCAGTATATCAATGTAACTGGCTCTTACAACTCAGCTTTTCCTTTGCCATAAAATGATCTAATCCTCCAAGTTTTACTAGTTTTCTTTTCAAATACTGTATGTAAAACATAGTTATAAAAGATGAATTAACCTTGTATATGCAATTCTGAAAAGAAAAAAAGAAAAAAAAGAGACCATAAAAACAGTATTCTGAACACATCAATGGAATGTTGGAGCATAGTTAAACACAGAGCGATGGCCACTGGCCAGTTTTATGCTGAAAATTATGGCAAAAAATAAAATAAAAAATCTTCAGCGGACGGATAGCTTAAAGGCTATTTCGATCAAGAAAGTAAAGACATCTTAAATAACAGATGTTCTAAGATAAATTTTTATATTGTACTAAGATTTATGGGTTTGTACACAGATATGTGCAAGTAGCAAAGATAAAATAAAACTTAAGAGCACTAAATCATGTTGAGTCACCTACTATTATCTATTAGAAGTATTAATCATACAGCGCATGCAATCTCAGTAATGCACAATTACACATAATTGATTAGCCAGTAGCAGTACAAAACTACAGTCCACAGACAGATGACTATTTTAAATGTAGGTGTTCATCATCAGGCCTTAGTAGATCATTTTCTACAGGATTGAATGTTTCTTTCCACATTTCTAAATACGATGTACTAGATACAAGAAACCGCATCAATCAAGGTGATCCTAGAAGTGCTATAAGCTAATCTTCCACTAAAGGCAAAAAATTCATTTTCTAACAAAATTAATAGTTCAAACATATTCTCTTTGGTCATACTAGGGCACCAATATGAATGCCAGAAATCTAATGAAGGGAACAGCCCATGAAATCTTATAAGATGTTTCAGTAGGGAAACATAGCTAATCCCTTCAAGACTTGTATCTGATCAAAAAGCTTCAGATCAGTTACCTCAAAGCAAAAAACCTGCAACAGCCAGAACTCCAAATTGCATATTTAGCAAACCACGCCAGTAACTCATATTAAGTTCCCACCTAGATTCCTACACCACACATATAAAGCAGGCAGCTTACTCCGGTAACTCTCTAAAAAGATGTAACAACAACCACCAAACAACTATTGCATTATCAGAGAGAGAGAGAACGAGAGTGAGAAAGAGGCAAAAGCCAAAACAACCAGGCATATATTTGCTTGTGACTAAACGTTAAGAAATATGGTAACCTTTTATTGCAAGAACATCTATTTGTATCGTACCTTTCTTTCAGCTTGGGGTCGTGAATTTTAGGGCAGGGTCCTGATAAAAATAAACATTTGAGCAGAATAAGCCACGAATATGAAAAAAAATATATATGTACAATAAAAAAGAAACAAATTCAAGAGAAGCCACCAATCATACCCAGATCGCTCCTCGTATTGACGAACAGATCGTGGGGGCAGAATCTAACCATGTAGAATCCACAAACTTCCTTATCGTCCCAGCAAATCTCTCTGAACCCCTTTTTCTCTTCGTCCGTAAGATTACGAGCTAAAACACGAATGCCACGACAAGAGTGTAATTTCAGAAATCGAACCAATAGCCTTCCAAATTCCAAGGCTCAAAAACAACAAGCACCAACGAAGAATAAAAACCAGTATCAACTAATAACAAAACATCTACATCAGAATACCTGCACCCATGAGTTCATCGAGCAAAGCTCTTTGAGCATCCATAGCTAATTCAACTCAGCGGTAATTCTCCTAAATTAAGTCACCTAAAGGAAGAGATTTGCCACAAACTCCACGTCGCGCAGCTGTGATACGAATCCCTAACCAAGCACGGTCACTCAAACAAACTAAAAAGCACGCGGAGGCGCGCAAGGAGCGAAAGGGAGAACTTAGGTTGCGTGTTTGTGACAGTGAAATCAGTCGCGCCTGAGGAGAAATCCTATCAGCCCTCCGACTTTCATCCGAAAGGCGCCCGCGGCCGTCAACTGGAGACGGCTTTCTTTTACACAAAAGGCTAATTACACATAACCCCTGAAAAATCTCTAAATTATATAGGCTGTCCCCAAACGTTGATAATTATGGTCTCCTCCCCTAATTCTAAATATTTTGCTGGATTTACATTTTTGTCTCGGGGCTTCTTTATATGCATGAAATAACATGGTTCAATGACTTAGTGAGTCGACTTGTGACTAGGGAGAGTTGACTCATGACTCAGTTGAGTCAACTCTTCAAATTATGTAGATTGTCCCCTTTATAAATTATGCTCTCCCCTAACTCTGTCTTGGGGCTTGTATAAATTATAGAACCATGGTGGCATAGCTCAATAAGCCGACTTGTAATTCGGGAGAATTGACTCATTACCCGGTTCCAATCGGAAAGCTTTCCGGTCCGGCCGATTTCTAACCGGCATCAGTCGAAACCCAGGCGGCACGCCGTTTAGAGCAATGTAGGGGAGATGGTACTTCTTCTTTGATCATTTCCTGTGGCTGTCTAGAATTGGAGTGATAAAAGCTGTGAAGAAGCTGCAGAAGATTCTCTGGCTTACTAGGTGCTTCACCTCTCCTCAACGTCAGAAAACCAATTCTTCAGTTACAAGGCTAATGCTATGTACTTCATGATTGGACTGCGAAAAAACTAAAAATACTGGTATTTATCAATCTCTTCTTGGGCAATTCGTTCTGGTTTGTGGCATATAACTTTCATAACGAGAGGAGCCAAACAACTAAATGGTATTGCAATGGTGCCACAAAAAAAAAAAAAAAAAAAACTGCATTTGTTATTTGAATTCACAACCGATACATAATAGAAAACCACTCACTTTCATCAGTTTCTACTGCAGTTTGCAATAAAACTCACATGATGTCTTTCAGTATGATGTGTTCTTTTCTAATGACACAGCAGCTCGGATTCTACAATGTCATCTTTGTTGGCAAACGCTGAACTCCAGACAAGGTTAAGGCCAGAGCTTATTCTATTAGAGCAGCACACAGTTATTCAGAATTTCCACTCTGAAATGTTGAAACGCCTTCTGGATATAAGCTTTCAATTTAAATAGAAACGCAAGACAGGATCTGTCATGCAGTTATCAATGATGGTTATAATCAATTAGAGACTTCAAGACATCTTTAACTCTGAAAGGGGGGAGGAAGAGAGAAGTACATACAGTAGTGGTAAGGAGCTTCAACTGTTTCATTTGCTGCTCAAGATTATCCTGTTTTGATAGTATGCTTTGCAGGAGCTGAGACAGGCAAATAATAGATTGACTTAGGATAATTCACATCCACAGGAGGATAACTAAATGACAATTTTGGGTCTGAATCAAACATGTTTTTATGTCTTTATGCTTAGTAACCCATGCTAAAAAAAATTCAATGTAAAGCCTATTACATTTTCTATTTGTTGATGCTGCACCAAGTCTTCTGTTTCGCCAACATTTTGAGCCCCAAAACTGTAGTCATCATCCTGCATCAAATTGTGAAAGACCTTATCCTACTTTGGAATTACTGCTCCAATGAGTACATTAAAAGATTTTTAGGGCACATTACAATCATGGCTCACATCGATGCTTATACCTCTAAACTACTTGATTCCCGGCTGAAGTTTTGTTCTTTTTCAAACAATACCTGAGAGATACAGAGCATATTATAACTCATTATTAAACAGTAGAAAGTCTATTGGGTTTAAAAAAACTAAGAGAAATTACTTGTATCAGTTCTGTAATTTCTGGATCAGTCCAAGGTCCTTTATCCTCAGAAAGACAGCCACCATGTTCAGAGCAAGTGCAATTTCCACTCAAGAATGTTGGCAAGTTACTGCAGCATAAGGTAGATTCCAGTGGGTTGAGGACATGGAGAACGAACTTATTGAAAATATGTTGTCAATTACCTTGGCTCAATAAATTCTGTCAGCTTGCTTCTAAAGTCGCTTCCCAACACCTGAAAATGAAGTTTGGCTATTAAATGGAGAAGCCTAAAATATGATGGTCAAAACCAGAGGACTACGCAGTCAAGGCTTTGTACCCTGCTAGCCTCTAAAAGAGAAGAAGATGAAAAAGCATTAATAAAGTTAACTCTACGTGGGGAAATGTTACATGAATCTTTGCAACTGTCCGTGCCTCCAGAAATGCCTTGAGTGCTTTCCATAAGACTCTAAACCCAGATCCAGCATTAACAATGAATAGTCTGAAAAGAGTCTGCCATACATTTCGATTTGCAGTGAAGAAATCAGTTTATTCCTTTTGGGGGTGGAAGGAATTATTGAATTTTAATGAAGAGAAAAAAAGCCATGTTGAAGCATAAATGAGAAAGGCTACTATTAAAGCCATTAGCGATTCTTCAGGAAAAAAAAAAAGAAAGGCAACTATTAACAACTTGTCAATATTGTGGCCATTGTGTACCTCTGGATAGTAGTTGCTGTCAATCCTTTGGATTTCTATAAAAATGTCCCTAGCAGACTTGGAGAAGTTATTTTTGCCCTGCAAAAGAAAAAAGAAGCATTTTCAGACAGCATGAAACTAATTCATATACTTTGTAAATTAGTTCTTGGTACATACATGTCAAGTAATTCCAAATCCTATTACATCATTTACTCTGGTTATGAGTATGGGAAGACAAAATTTGGGGTTATCTATCTGAACTTGATTTATAACATTTCCTTATTTCCCTTGTTAAGATTAGTCCCACATGGATCCAAGATTAAACAAATCCTATGCTAATTACTCTTCCCCCTCTTAACTTTGGCAAGTCATTTTGATATGAATTTGGACCCAACTTTAACATAGTATCAGATTGGGTGCTTGTAATAGGTCTCTACCTAAAATTTTCTGTGTATGAGCCAAAAGAGGGCTCTCTTGTCAAGGGGAGTGTTATGAATAATCTCGGATCTATCCTATACTAATTACCTGGGAAGAAGCCTCCTAACTTCGGTTATTCCTTGTACCATGGACTTTTACGAAACTTTAATTGCCGTAATCCACTCAAATCCCATGTAAGCTGGGGCAGAACTTGTGCTATCTATTAAACAGCTTCTTCTTGTCTAACTTATATGCAGATCATAAGCACAGTTTAGGCCTCTCTGCAGTAAATTATCTAGTTGTATTCTGAGACTTATTCAATGGTCTTGCTTTTGTTCCCTGCTGTCCATTTGCTAAGCGCTAGATCATCCACAAGCAACATGAACAATAAGTAACTTCTGAATATAATCAATCAATCGATAATAGAGGAGTTTTATCCATCCAAATACTTGTTAAGCTGTTACTAAACCACAAATCTATGATAGTGTCAATTTGCTGTCAGTTTCTTCCCTCAAATTTGTCAAATTAGGCACTCTTATCATACGACATTTTGAAAACATATGTATAATTAGAATATATAGAAGCATTTATTAGCATCAAGAGATATATAATTGCAAATGGACCTCACAATCAAATATGAAAGATGATTGGTCCAACACCTTATTTTGATTGCAGCACAGAAAAGAAGTTCCAACATGTGCTGCACTTCAAAAGAGGGGATGCCCAATCAACAACTCTGCCAATTCTGCAACCTCAAGAAGAAATAGTTGACCATTTGCTCTACTGTCTGCTCAGTTTGTCAATTTAGGGAAACAATTTTTAGTAAATTTGGGATCCAACTCATAATTCTCTTTTCCAGAGTTCTTAGCTAAGTGCCTCTCATGGCAGCTTCCAGCTGCTGACAGGGTTCTTAGGAGATGAACAATTGCTGTTGCTCCTTGCCACTCGTACATGGGACACAATAATAATTCATTGAACAGCCTCCTCATCTCAGGAGCTAGTTAGGAAGCGTCTTCACACTATTCTGACTTGAGCAAGCACCCTCAAACGGCTCCCTCCCTTCCCCTCTCAGTCATAAAAAACAATTGGAAGCTATTGTCTACATTCTCCCCTGTAACTCCAACTCACATCACACATTGACTATGCTCACCTATTGGATGTCTGAAACTCAACTTTGATGGAAATTACCCAAAAAACCTAGTCTAGCAGGCATAGGAGGTTGCATAAGGGCTCATGAAGGTTAGATTTATCTATCATTTTCAGGTCCTCTTGGAAGAGGGGAATCTGCTGAAACTGAAATCAAGAAGTTGCTCCAGGAGTTGATGCTATAGAAGCTAAATTTCTCTTTCCTGATGGTAGTAGAAGGGAGCACCGCCAAAGTGACCAGTTCAATGAAGGCCAGCTCCAACCTCAGCATTTTGACTACATATATAAGGAAATTAAAAGCATTTGTAAATCTTTAATTGTATCATGGCAGTACATTTGATGGCTGCTAATAATGTCTATAATGTTACGAGCAAAGGAGAGTCCCGGCCTTCTCTTGTAGTCAGGAATTCCTTTCCTATTGTTTCCTGTTTGTACAGTTGTCTTATATTCTCTCTACTAGAAATAAAGATTAAAGGTTATCCACTATTTTTTTTAAATAATCTTTTATTTATACCCTGACAAAGGATGCAACCACATCAAGACTGAATTGTTAGTTAAGATTCTTTTTCTGTATAGAAAAACAGTATTGTGCATGAAACCCGTCAACTGAAAGCCTATGACATACACAATGATTTGTTTAACTCATCGAGAGGACTCTCAGCTATTGATAATCTTGTGAAAATTGACCTGTGAGATCATATATATGCCTTTGTGGGACTCCCAATCGTATGACAATATGAAGTCATATTCAAATGGACCAAAGTTAAATAGTAAGAAAGTTTAGATGGAAACAGACTAATCGGTAGTCTACCATGACCTAGATCTATTTAGTCAAAATTTGAAAAGGTTTAGAATACTAAAAATTGAACTCTCTGACTGAATGATGTTTTCAACTGTAGAATTTGAAAGTTAAAGACAATGTAATATATAAAAGAATTTAAAGAACTTAAAAAGAACATTACAGGAAAACAGGAAATCCCAATACCCACCACTCCTGCCACATCCAGAATAGCTGTGGTGGATGCGACATGCCTCTTAGCTGCAAGTGAGCAAGCGGGAAATCTCCATTTCAATGTTTTCTCTTGTTCCATGATGTGATATTTCACAAATCGTTCAACCGTAGTAACTTTTAGCAGAGCATCAAGATCAAGCATCCCTATCCGTTCAATGTATAAAGGTCTACCATATCTATCCACCCCGTGATATCCATTGGGATAACATCTCTTTACTTCACTCAACTCCTTAAAGCTGAATTCCTACAATATTGGAAACACAGTACAATGAATATACTGAAAGACATGTTATTTAGATTCCTGTTGAAAATGCAAGCAACTATGCATTTAGCAATCCTCTTCATTAGTAAACATATCACGTTAGTGTTTAGCACAAGGCTCACCTGTTCAATTGTGTCAACTCCATTGTCTCTTCTCCATACAAGCATCTTTTGATACATTTCTTTTGCCTTTTGCATGTCAAAAGCTTTCATTCGCAAGAAACTAAAAGCACAGAAAGATAACAATTAGTTCATATCAGAACAGATGGCTCATTGTCTTCTGAAAATGACAAAACAGATTATCTAATATACAACAATTCCTTATGTAAATTACATGATACCTCTCTATGGAAAGATATGGTCACATGGAAAAACCTTCCCTTGAATAGAACTTCAAGAGAGGAATTTTGAAATACAATTTCGACAACTCTATAAGAAATCAAATAACAGTAATAATAACAACAACAACCTTAAATACATAAATTATCTGATATTTGAGAAATGAAAACCAAGACAGGCCCAACCATCCAAGAAATACCAAGAGATACAGGTTGGAGGCAGAGAATTTTGAACCAGTTTTTGTTCAATCAGAAAAATAAAAATTACCGTAAGAGAGTATGGTAATCATCATGGTTCTTCGAAAGCTGGCCTTCTTTCAAAAGCAGTGAATGGAACTCCTGCACCAACTGCTCATCATCTGGATCACGGGGACCTTCTAAGATCTCTTGCATTGACTTACTTCTTCCAACTCTTTTCAATGAGTTGCGGAATTTCCGTACCAAATTAAGCCTCTTTGCTAGAGGCAACTGTTTTTTGGTTGGCTGAGGAAGACGCCAGTGTTCTTCAATGGGAAGTTTTAAAGTGTCGCTCCTTTTGCGAAAGCGAATATCAGGATTATCTGGTTTTCCTACTGCCTTGCCAACTCCTTTTGTTGAAGGCATTGGGCTCCTTGGTTAAGTGGTGTACAAGTTGAAAATGTGCTCCTGCAAGAGAAACGAAGTAAAGCCTCCCATGAAATATTGTTATGTGTGGCGTTCTGTTTCAGTGTTATTAGTAAGTGCAACCAGTACGTTTAAGAAAAGCCGAAGAAAGGTACAAGCCCTTGTTTGCGTAACTGGATCGGTGTCTTCAATTAATTCAGATAGTGCTATTTAGCTCGTAATGGACCTTGGTTTGATCAGAACTACTACACATTTTTAGTCAGCTTCGTTTGCAAACCTAGTATGACTACAAGTAGTTGATTACAAGCAAGTTCAGTAGAAGAGATTTTTTACACTTGAAGAACGCAACCGCATTTCCTGTGACTGGCAAATGGCGAAATATTCCTCCAAAGCGCAGCCCAACTACCAAACGACAAAAATGAATGCAGAGAAAACGAAACCCTAGTCCTCCTTACAAATTCTACCTCAAATATGCAAAGAAAATTGCAATTCCACCACGGGAAATTGGAGAACTTACAAATCAGCTTCACAGACAGAGTCCAAACGGAGCAAAGACTTACCGACGAAGGCAGATGTCGATCGAGCCGAAAGAGTGAGGAGGTGCAGAAGCGGAAAGGAGTATAACGATGAAATAGTATCGAATTCCATCCTTTTTGCTTCCATGATAGAACTCGAATTAGTTTGTTTGAGAACAAAGCAACCGCAAAAAGCCATCCTGCTGATATCCATCTCAACGCCTTTTCGTACCTTAATAATGGGCAAGTAAACTCTCTGATCCCACCTCATTTTACCACTGGTCAAACACAAATACGACTCCCTTGCCTACAACCGTTTGATTGACAAGCGGAAGAACTTTTCTACGAGCTTAGACGAAAACTATGTTAATGGAAGAAAGACCAGCATTTTGGTAGATCTATGAACAGTGAACTAATACTTTGCGTGCACAAATCTGAGAGGGAATTCTATCGGTAAAAACAGTTTGATTCCCAAGCGCTTGCTAAGGAAGCCACCTACGACAGCGTCCTGCAACTTCTTAGAACACGCAAAACCAGGGTCTCATCGATTTAGTTCAAACCCTCCGCTATATTTATAAATAATAAAAATATAATATCATAATTATACTTTTCACCCTAATAATAAACTAATTATATCAATAATGCCCTGACACAGAAGAAGAGATACTAGCCGTGCTTTCAATAAATCATTCAAGAGCCACAAAGAAAAAGGGTTTAGGCTTTGGAAGCATATAAAAATTATTCTGGACCAAATTAACTCTTAAGAGTAGGGGTTAGCCTCACATATTTGAAAGAAATGTCCAAGAAACATTGGGAAAGAAAATCCAAAAACTGTTAGAAAGTCCGCCGTCTTCAAACTATGATGAAAAATTGCAGTATGAACTCTTTGTTTCCTTTCCTTTCAAAAGGTATCAACATGAGAAAGCAAGAGCCAAACCTAGTCAACCACCCCCTCAATAGTGGGAACACGCAATGGCATCATCCATAACTTAGTAACTCTTGAAATTTACCAACTCACCTGCATCACTTTTCCTTGAAACGAAAACATGAACAAGGCCTACCAAAATTTTTGCTCAACCACAACTTCCCTCTGGTTGTGAAAGTTAACGCCTGCCTCCAGGAACCTATCAGTCTTAAACAATTGTTTCTTGGAGGCTTGAATGTGCCACAACTTGTGAATGATGAGTGTATATGAAAATTTTAGATAATTAACCTCTCCTACTTCTCTTCTTTTGCTTCTCCTCCTTGCGGTACCTGTCTCTTCTCTCTTCTCTCTGTCTCTTCTTCTGCAACTGCTCATCTTTGGTCTTCTGGGCTTCATATGCTATTTTCTTCTGTTCATCCTTGAGCTTCCTCTTCTTGATCTGCAGACCATCCATCGACATGGAAATGTTTACAGATTTCCTAGAAACTAAAGTATCCTGTAGTTCAAAAGAAATGAAACAGTGACAAACCTTTTCATTCCGGATCAATTGCAAATGTTGGACAAGTGAATGAATTTTCCTTTCACGTGGTTCCATAACAACAGCCCGTCTGCTCTCAAGCAGTGGCCGCTTCCTTGGAGGTAAATTCTTTGGCTTGGATGCAAATGGGAGAGCTGCTTCAAGAGATTTAGGTACTACCAATGGATTGAACTTCCGTGCCTTACGTTCGATTGACTGTAAGACACAATACAAGTAAAACATGTTAAGGGAGGCAAGAGAGAGTACGTTTGATTGACTGTGAGACACAATAAAAGTAAACATGTAAAGGGAGGCAAGAGAAAGAGAGAGGAAGTACCTTATACAATGAATCTTTGTTAACAGGAATAGGGAGATTATTCTCTGCTCTTAGCTCTGATATTGTTTTCATACCTTTCCATGTTTCACCACGGGGTTGGAGAGCTGTTGTCAATGGATTGAAGAACTGAGGAACGTCCACTTGCGTCCAGGCTCTCAAGAAAACAATATCACTCATAAGAATTCTATCCTCAAATGTGCATCTGGCAACCCCTTCTCTAACAATTCCCCCCTTCTTTTTAGGCTTATTACCAAGCTCTTCCTTCGCTGCCTATCATAATAAGAGTTTTGAAATCATATAACTAACAACTTGTACAGCAAACAAATGCAGAAGAGAAGATGAAATTAAATATAGGATAAAAATTACCTTCTTAACCTGCCCTCGAATGCCACTGACAGTCCGAACACATGCACCTTCAAACCTTGCAATCTCAAGATCAGATGTGAACATGTCTTTGATTAGTGCAGTCTTCTTGAAGATTTTACATGGCGTTCCTACTAGCTTTATCTTCTTTACTATGCGAACTGCATGGTTAAATTCCAAAACAACTGCTGTAGCAGTGATCCGGAATCCCGCCTAAAACAATGGAAATCAGGCTCATCACCCAAACTGGCATGAAGAAATACACGAATACAAAAAATTTTCAATTTACAAAAGCAACCTGATTGCTTGATAAATTTTGAACAGCAACCACGCCAGTGTTGGGAGGTGCAAGTGGGCCCCAGAACATAGCCAGGCAATGCATATGTTCAGGAGTATACTTAAGCATTCTGTGCCGCCCATTAAGATCTTCGATAGCATACACAGGAGTTGTCTGATACCTTCTCCAACCAATTGAAACTATAATAGGGTCTCTAGTTTTTAATACTTTCCGATACCACCTGTGACGCTTCAGCCGGACCTGCAGGTAAGGGTGAATATGCCACATGATAAGTTATAGGATAAAAGCCATATCAAACAAAGAATAAAAAATATCACCACGCATCAAAATAATAATGTTAGAAAAAAATAATCTGGAAGAATAAAAAAACCAAGATGAAAAGTACAAATGGAATTTAATTCTACACATCATATGCCTTAGTGTTTGCTATGAAACAAAATAAAATCAGAAGAACAATCTTGGGATGGATAGTCTCTCAGGTATAAGACACATAAATCATATACACAGCAGCATGTTGTTAAACACCTAGCCAATACTACCCAAAAGACTGGCCTAATAGGTTGCAGAAAGTCAAGCACTTAACCCAGGATCATAACATCACACACCCCTTGGAGAAAGAGTTTGCCCTCAAGCTCTTACGAGCCGACGCTTTACAAGCTCCTCCGTTACGAGCCGACGTCCACGACGGCCCACTCCAGCGACAGCCCACTCTAACGACGGCCCACTCTAACGACACCACTAGGTCGCACCCTCCGGGATTCGAACTCTCAACGTAAGTAGTGGCTCTGATACCAAATGTTAAGCACCTAGCCAATACTACCCAATAGACCGGCCTGGTAGGTTGCGAAAAGCCAAACACTTAACCCAGGATCATAACACGTACCTGCATGCAACCTCTTGAAAGCTATGTGGTGCACCATAACCCACTAACTAGACCTATTGAACCGTCTCTCTAATAACCTACCAATTCCACAGTTAAACAAGTGCTCCACTGTGAACAAAGATTCCAAAAATCAGGTAACAAAGTGTTGGACAAGGCCAATCATGGAGACAATAGAGACTCATCCATTGGTTGTTCCAAGTTGTTTTACATTTCCCAGTGGACAAAAATCAGATGACTACTCAAATATTTTTAAACAACCAATGCAAACTTCTACAGATATTATATAAACACCCCACTCGTCTTCCTCTATTTAGTGATCATAAACAACAAAGTAAAATAACATGGCGACAACAGTCATTAGAAAGTAAAAATTCAAAAAGATGTAACACTAACCTGCATGTATCCAACATTCTCTTCCCCAAGACCAACACCACCCACCAGGATAGGTTGGCATGGATCAAAATATTCAACCATCTCGTACGGAACATTGTGAACCTCCAATCTCAGATAAGTTCCTGTTCTGAAGCCCTCTATCTCAATTCTAGTTGCCTCATCCAAGTCGTTGAGTTCAGCTAAGTTCCTTTGCTTCCGAAGTTCAATCTCCTCTTTCAACTGGAAATCCCCCATGAGTTAGAAAACTCCAATTCTTCAATGTATAATTGTAACAATAAAAAGGGAGGACGAAGATAAATTTTACCTTGTCAAAGTAACCACCATCATTTGCCTGATTCCTGAGAGACTTTGCCCCACTTTTTTCATGTGATTCTTCATCAGGTGATTCAGACCCATCATATGTGGATAGTTATTAAGGGCATTGAACTAATGATGTAAAATGCAGTTTAAGCTAAAGGGTAAAAAGATCATTTTTCATTTAAAAATAACGGTCATGACTAAAAAGGATATCGAGTATCAAATTTTGCACGAAGTGCAAGTTTTTTTAACCTGCGCTCCTCAATCACAGCCTCATCTGCATTCTTCTTTGCATTTCCATTAATGTGTGATTGATGGCTCTTAAATTCCTCCCCAGTTTCTAAGTCTTCAAAATCCCCATATACAGAGTCATCATCTTCTCCATTATCCCCATCTGCTCCTGTTTCTTGACCCCTTTGGGCAGCCTTTGACCAATCACCTGTAACAAACCTATCACGAATACTCTCCACAAGCTCTTCATTTGACCAGTCTTTGTGTTCCGCATGGATTACAAATTTGGAGCAATCCTCAGCATTACTGTTATCAATATCCACTCTCTCCTTGGATTTCTGAACCACCACATATTCAAATAAAAATTAAATAACCAGACAACTGAATTCCTCAGAAGATTGGAATTTTAGTTTGGTAGCCAAATAGTCTTTATTCATTATACCTTGTTCCCCTCTTTTGGCTTGAAGAACTCATCATCCTCACTCTCTTCACTCTCGCTCTCATGACTCTCATGAACAGATCTCACTGGTTTAGTGGCAGACTGCCCATACACAAGTTGCATCAAATTAGTTGTCCGCCCTGAGATAGTTCTGGCAATCAAGGACTCCTTCCACTTTGAAGCATTTCCAAACCCATCTTCTAAAACTAAAATACAACAAAGAAAATAGAAAGAAATAAACACCTTCTGAAAAGACCAGTATAAGACTGGGGAATAATAAGAATGCCACGACATGATATTCTAAGGAGTACTAAAAAAAAAACAAGCAATAAGAATAAGAATTATTTACCTTTCTCACACTCACCTGCCTCCTCCTCCTCCTCCTCCTCCTCTTCTTCTTCTTCTTCTTCTTCTTCTTCACTTTCACCCAAGGATGAGTCGCTGTCTTTATCATCTTCATCCAAATCCTGTAGCAAACATCAAAGTGATGTCTTAGTCTTATGCACTAGAAGAGCTCCTAAAATTCAATCAATTATGCTGCAAATGCAATGTATGGTAATCTGCTGTAAATTTCGAAGATTGCTTTCATTGAGCTTTTGAACTGATGGAAATGGGAAGGATATTATACTCTCAAACAATAAGCATGGGATGCTTTTCAAGTAGCAAAAAGGACCATTGACTCAAGTGCATATAATTTAGCTGCACCAATGTTTTAATTTAGCTACTAGAATTAAGCTTAAAGGATTAAACTTTAATTCTTTTTGTTCTGCACTTTTTTCTTGATCTATGTCCTAGCCTATTGATTTTAAAGTTATTTCTATTTTTCTCTCTTTTTGGCGATAAAATTGAAATAATAACATTATTTGAATAGATAGATTTAGCAATAATTATCACAAAGACAACCATTCATGTGTTTTTTCACAATCATTCTACAGCTAACACAACATCATATCAGGGATACCTGTAGATCATTGGGAATCATGTCCCTAGACGAGACTGCTTTCCTTCTCAGCCGTCCACTATGGAACTCGGTTTCTTCCTTTAACTCAGATTTCAAAGGAGCTAACTGGTCACCATCTTCATTGCCTTCCTCCCACGAATCATCATTTTCCTCATCTGGGATACCATCCTCACTTCTTTCAAACACACCATTTTCCTTATCTTGATCATCTTTCTGCATCATATCTGCATATCCAGTATTTCCATCACGCTCACCATCCTCTATAGTCACCTTGGAGGAAATAGGAAGGGCTTTACCGAAAAGACTAATGAAACTTTGCTCCAATTTTTCATCAACTGAATATTTCATATTCTGCAGTCTTTTTACAAGGGTCTCCCCATGATCATCATCCTTTCCTGATGAGAACAAAAATGAAAATTAAAAAAAAAAACAATCATTTTTCTTGATAGTGTTTGTGAATGAGTTTAATTCAGTGAAACGTTATAGACACCTTTTCTTGCCACTCCTCCATTTTCACCATCAACTTTTGAATACTGGACAAAGTGGTCATTAATGTTTATGTAAACTGCATCCTTGTCATAAAGAAGATCTCCAAGATCAGACATAGGAGCATATAAAAGTTTCTCTTTGTCACGAAGACCCTTCTTTTTAGCAGCTGATGGTAAAGGGCAAGGATCTAGTATGCTTGTTACACTGGCCAAGCTAAAATCTCCAACCCCAGCGATATGGACCTGCACAACGTCAGTTCCTAGAATTTAGGCCTATCCCAAACTAATAACAATTATTATTATTATTATAATCTTAAACTATAAGTAAATAGGAAAAAATCTCAAATCTGTGGACAAACTTTTGAATGGCAAAATAACTAAGGATAAACCTGTGAAAGCAAGAAATTTAATCTCTTGTGATACAACTTTTAGAAATCTTCCTATGACCAGCTTCCTAGTACCCTTTTTTCTGAAAAAATTAAAGTAAAAAACTGTTTTTGCTCGTGGAGTTTGAGGATATCACTCAGTTTTATTTAAGCCAGAATATGAGATCATGTGAGCATTTTGATAACAACAAGACAAAAGACCATACCTTGGTGCCTTTCTTCATATTGCAACCTCGAAGATAACCATATAGAGTTATGTTTCTGTCACATTTTTTATCCTCATGTGCCTTTTGAGGATGAGTGATATCTTCAAAGCGATCAACCAATATGTAAGGGTGTGAAGAACGCCATGACAGAGGACGGAATTTCTTGACTGAAATGAATCTTGCAAGATTGTGAATCTCCCGTTTGGGGTATCTATTTTTCAGAAGAAAGTCAATAGTACAACCCATTTTCAAAAAAAGAAAAAGGAAAAAGAAAAAAAGAGAGTAGAGACAGCAAAATCTAAATAAGTGATGATCAACAGGGTTGACTAATTTAAAGAAAGTACAACTTACTTCCCCTGAATAAGTCCAGATAAATAGAAGAGCTTAGCTCCATCATAGATCTCAGTCCAGAAGCGATGCTTGAGGTTCTTCTTTGTCTTCTTCAACTTCTTGACATCCTTGAATTGGTCAAGATGTGTGAGCACTCCCATAACTTGTGGGAAACCATGAACTTGTAAGACATTGAGAAACTCAAATGTTTCCTACAACACAAACAAACACTGTCTGATACAAGAAAAGTATACACATTAAAAGTTAAAAAAGTTATGGAAATAAGCTTATGGAAAGACTCACCATTTCAAAACCATAGCCTCCATCAATAAGAAGAAGCACCATATCAGCAAACTTTGCAGCATCAATCATGCCATTCATATCATTTGGGCACTCCACAAACTGCAACCTTCTTTTTTTACCTAACATAAACATGAAACAGAGAACGAACTTCACAAGAAGTACAACTTAAAAAATTTCATTGCTCATAGCACACAAAAGAACCAGTTGGTTGCCCACGAGCAAAGGCTGCAACTAACCTGATACTATGGTAATTGGGCCCTGAACTTCAGACAGATTATGCTTGGTGTAATGTTTTACAAGGCATTTAATCAAAAGAGATTTCCCAACCTAAAACAAGCAAAGAAATAATTTCCCAATAAATATCCATCAACTTGAATAGTAGGCATAAATATATATCATATTCCAGTCTGATATCGGCTAGAGAAAACATTAGAACACCTTTGGAGGTCCATGAACAACAACAACGTACGGAGCAGGTTCCCCGGAAGAGCGGTCAATGGTTGGGACATGAAGACGCTTTTGCTCTTTCTCTGTAGCATGGGTTTGTAGTCGCTTAGCCTTCACAGATGAAGTAAAAGCAAATGCCTGGCATAGAAGAGAAACATTTGAAGATGATAAGAAAGCACATTTTAGTAACTTACTTTTTTTAGCACCTCCCTTGGTACCATTCCAATAAAATTAAAAAGGGAAAGAAATAAGAAAATAAGTAAAATGAGACAGAAACCTTTGGATTATGCTTTTTCTGATCTGCAACATCTCCCTTTTTCTTCCCAGAACTTTCCTTTTTCTTGGCAGATGGGCCAGATTGTCGAGATCTATGTGACTTGTGAGCCTGTTCAGTGGCAGCAGGTGCCATCTTCTAGGATCCTACGAGAAGGCACTGTATGAAAAAACTAGTCAGTAAAAGAACTAATTTCCAAATACTTCTTATCATGCTTGGAACAAAATGAAACATGAGTTTTAAACCTGTTAACCCTGATCTAAATCAAACCAATCTTTGAGGTTCAAACTCAATATACACCCACTTATGCCTAAAATGAACAAAACATGAGATTTTTCTGAAATTAAACAATCCTAAACCAATTTCAAACTCTAGATTTTCAGTAATCCAAACTTAGCACCCAACTAACCAAGCATAACCTAAACAGAACCTGAAATCTCAGAAAACTTAACTATGCCTGATTTCCATGCATCCAGTAAATTAAACACAAAATTCACAGAACCTGAAAAGCTCAGAAAGCTTAACCATGCATAAATGATGTCAGCCCCTCGATTTCAGCAACCCCATTCAATACCCAATTAATTATGCCTGAACTGAAAGAGTATGTGAAATTTGAGAAACTTAACCCACTTCAACCTAAATCACTATCTTCAATTTCAATATCCCACATTTACCCTCAACTAGTTAAACACAAAATGCAAGGAACCACACAATTTCAGAACTCGAAATACTTCTAATTTAATTCAAATCTCAATTCATATCTGCATATCAAATGGCTAAAGAATTCTCATAAAGAGGGAGACATTCCTAGATGTTCATAATAAATTAAAGATGACCCTATCAAAAATACCACACAAGACTAAGCATTAAGAGGAACTCCCACAATCTCAAATTCATCCATAGATTAACAATGTCTAACAAAATTAAGTCCAACCATGATGCTGATTATGAAATTAAACATCCCCAAGACAGCCTGGGGTACATAAAATTCAAAAGCATTCACTAATTTAATTGTCATAACAAAAGACTTCAATTTAGTATGGCTTATTTCTTCAGGACCCAAAAAAAAAAATCATTCTTACTAAACTTAAGAGAAGGAGAGCTTACAAAGTAGTTGTAATTCATGTATTTTACTTCAGTAACATCATCTAGCTAACTTTACATCATCAGTTACAGGGTTCAAATTTGATCCCATTAGCATTATAACCATAACAGAACTCAACCCCTTTAAAATAGACTAAAGCCAAGTTTGATACAGAACCACAGATTTCCAATCTCTACAACTCCAGAATAAAGAATGCAGCAATATCCTCTAATTTACCTTTCATATTAAATAAAATATCCATCAAGATAATTTTAACTAATACAATGTAATCTAAGATACCTTCCATTTATTCCTACCATTACAAGCATAAAAACCTCAAATTACGACTCTTAGTTCCATTAGACTATAATTCATCTTCTCTAAGGCTCAATAAGAATGGAATTCACAAGAGATGCAGTCTAGAACTCCTGCAATCAGCAGCCTTTAATTTTATATTGTCATTTTAAGCAATTGTACTGACTGAAATATTACTGACTTCACTACATCAGAATTTAACCTCCTTATTTCCTAATAGCCCACATCAATACTTGATAGAAAAGAAATCTGTTTCAGTCTATATCTCATGTAGTACAGCCCAACAACATTAGCTAAAATCATATCATATAGAAGCAAATCTCACTTTAATATCTTTGGTATTACCAAATCGTAATTTAATCTTAATGAAGCAATAGACAACAACAATGCCTCAATAAAAAAATATAAAAAAATCTATGACACTTGCATTAACTAACATTATTGACCAGTATAATCAATGTTTCAAACTTAAACATCATCATCCTCATCAATTAGGAATCGAACTCTCTCTTCCTATAAGGATCAAATAGAGGGGAGCTTTTGCAATACGAGTTCACAATCCATGCAATTAATTCTTCTAGACATAAATTCAAAATCATCCGGCAGTAATAGGTGACAGGCCTCAAGTTCCAACCCCTCTAATCTCCACATAACCAGAAATTAAAAACCCTCCTTAACGAGGGTGGGTTTAACAAGAAAGTTCCAGTAATAAATTAGTATTAAAACATGTAATTTCAGTTTATTATCTATACTCCAACGCTTCAGTTACATTAGAGAAAAGATCTAAATTTTCAATTCCTCTAATCTCTTATAAACAGAGATATTTGAAACCCTCCTTAATTAGAAATTAATAAAAGGTTTTCATAAAAGAAACACTTCAACATGCCAATCAAAAATTTCAATCCTACATTCAAAATTATTTGGTTACACTAACTCAAAGATTTTAACTTTTGCCTTCCTAACCTGTAACTAACCTAAAATTTCAGAACCCCATCATCCTGAATCCGAATTGAAAACATCAATTTCAAACGCTTAGCTCAATTTACCCTTCTATTCATGCTTAATCAAACCCAAAATACCAAATTTGAGAACCCAATTAGTTTTAATCCAAATCAGAACCATCAATTCAAAATTTTGAAACTCAATACACTACTCAACAAACTCAAACCGAACAAAACACAACTTTTCAAACCATGACGTTCTAAAATTCGAACCGAGGACAATTCGGCTCAAGCTAAAACTCAAGACGATTATATAGCGAATTATAAGAAGGGAAAGCAGAATAGAAATTAGGACAAATCGGCGAGAGGATTGAAAAAATGGGGAGAGGTACTCAGATTCGAAATTACCAGGTACAAAAATTCAAACTCTAAATCCAACGAAAGAACAAACGTCATTTAACCTAAGAAAAGCTAGGACATTTCGTTCCGAAAATCGAAAGACGAACCCGAAATCAGAAAGGGTTGGAGAGGAGGGAAAAAAAGGGAAAGAGGCAGTTTCGGACTTACCTCTTTCCTCCTCTCTTTCTTCTTCCTCTGCTATCTTCTTCCTTCCGTCGCGCCCTCTCTCTTTTCTCTCTATATTTCTTCTTTTCTACCTTTCTCTCGAAATCAGGTGAACCTTCCTGTATGAAGCCAAGACCCAAGAGCTCCTCTATCTGAGTTGCCTGGAACAAAAAAATATCAACTTGCTTTAGAAGAGGAGTAATTCGAGAGCAACAAGAATACGCTGAAGTCCCGAAGTATAGAGACTTAAAATAAGCACTTACGAATCGGGTCCTGAAAACGCGAGCGGCAACTGACGGAGCCAATAGAGAAGAAAACTCATGAGCTACCCAACTATCGTCCTTGCTTCTGGTTCTAGGGAACTTGCTATTTCGCTTGATAAAGGGAAGCTGTGCGCTTGATGCTCCCTGCTCAGTCGCAGGCTCAGAGCTGCTTATGTTTCTTAGAAATACATACACTAGAACTGGAGATGCAACATGTTGGTGGACACCGGATTGAGTCCGTGTTGGAGTTGCCGCTTGTTATCTCCGAGACTGCTGAGGCCGTTGAGAAGATTTTTGCGGCTATTAAAACCCTCATGCAGATCGGAGCATATCTCGACGCTGAGAATCCTCTGAACTTTCACTTGAAGAATTCTCTGAAGCATCTAATTTGAGTTTTAGGACAGTGAAGGAGCATTGCCAAGGTGGGCTTCGGAATCCTTAAGAACTCAAAGACCGAGTTCATCAGGTAACCTAATGAAGGTGACTACTTCGGTATCTTGATGTCCTGCAAAGCGTCTTTCTTCCAGGGGAACCCGACCGACCCGACCCGACCCGACAAACCCGGGGACGGGTTCCATTGTCCACCCTGCGGGTCAGGGATGGGGTTCGAGAAAAAAACCTGCCGGGTTTCAGGTCGGGTTCGGGTTGGGATGGGGTTGAGGATGGGGTGGGGTTGGGATGGGGTTGAGGAATGTCGCCTTAAACCTTAAATTGAAGATATATTCAACTCCTCTCATCCTCACTCAAAACCGCCCCCTCTCTCAAAGCCAAATTTCATAAGCCGATTAAATTAATGAATTAAATTAATATTTTTAATCTACTTTGTAATTATTTTATTAATTTATTCTAAAATAAAATCCTCTATTTTTTTTAGAAAATTTAAATAAAACCATCTTATAATTCTTAATCTATCAAAATCTTTTGATATAAAGAGATACATTATTTATTTATTTATATAAATTCATGAATTTTAATATTATATTTAATTACTAATTTAAGAGTGATAATTTAGATATTATAAAAGTAAATATTTCGGTTTAAGTATTCTATTTTTATAATTAATTAAATTAATATTTTTATTTTAGTTTTGTAATTATTTTATTAATTTAGACTAAACTAAAATATATCTTATTTTATTAATAAAAAATTAAATAAAACCATCATATAGAAGTTAAATGTATCAAAGTATTTGTATATAATAAAATACCCTATTTATTTATTTATGATTTAAATTTATGACTCTTAATATTATATTAAATTACTAATTTAAGAATGATAATTTAGATATTGTAAAAGTAAGAATTTGATTAAGTATCTATATATTATAAAAGTAAACATGTTTGTTTAGGTATATAATTTTGTATATTTAATTATATTAATAAATTTTATATTAAATTTATAACAAAATATTAATTAAATGTTGAAATATAAGTGTCTTGATAAAGTTATATCCATCATAATATTTTATTAATAAACTCCTTCTTCACTTTTCACCATAATTTCCATTATGCACACTAATGCAAGAAAATACTTTACATTGCATTTTTCATTGCGCACACTAACACAAAAATTTAATTCACTCTCACTTTTACTTGCAACTCCACTTTCAAAGTTCATTAACCCTCACCCCTCTTCTTATACTTCCTTTTCTTTTCTTGTCCTCGATCTTTTTTTGTTTGAACCCTTCCTCCAGATTTACCATAATGCCTCTCTCTTTCTATTTTATTCCCCCACTACCCTTAGCGAAATGTAATAGTTCTTGAGAAGTTTTTAATTATTTCTATTGATTATTATTATTATATATTTATATTATTAATGGAGTCCTATTGATCATAAATTCGAAAAATAAAACAGACTACCGTATGAATAAATTAGATTTATATTCTATTGTTAATTAATTAATTTTTGATTATATATCCATAATAGAGAAATAAAAATTGGTCATTATTTTTTATTACTTATTGGTTTATTATTATCAATCATTAGTTTTAAATTATTTACTCCTATTAATTATTTTTAAAAACTAAAATTATCATATATTAAACATTAATGGTTGATATTAGTTTGATGAATAAATACTTAATATTTTTATACTTATCAGTTTTTATTGCTAAATATTTTTATTGCTATTTATTATTATTATTATTTCTTATAATGTCATTCTATTTTATATTATTATATATTATTATATAGAAGTCATATTGATCATAAATTTGAAAATAAAACATACTAGCACATAAATTAGTTAAATTAAAAATATTTTATTAATAATATAATAAATATATTAATTATATGTTCATAATGGACAAATATAATTATTTTTTCAACATTATTGATTTATTAATAATAATTATTATAGTTGTTAATTATTACTTTATATTAATTATTTTTAAAGTATAAAATGATTAATAATTAAATATTAATGATTGATATTGGTAATATTACTAAATACTTAATGTTATTATTTATTAGTTTTTATTTTCAATTATTATTGTTAAACTTTATTGATTATTATTTCTTGCTTTACTGCTGCTTAATTAACAAATATATTAGTAATCGATTGATAGATATAAAGATAATACATGTTTTACTAGTTTATAATTGTTCATCCCATATTAAGTAATTCATTACTTATTAAACAATAGTCATTGGCTTGTTCCCTTCGAAAAAAAATTTCCATGTCAGTCATTGGCCACAATCTCAAAACAATGCCTTAAAACCAAATATCAAGCTTTAACTATAATTTTTTTACATAATCACCACTTAATTAAGGGGATTAGTTGAGTTAAACCCTAATTACACAATTGCCTAGTTAAACTAGGAAATATTTTTATTTTGCCTGAGTTTTATTTTCGGTCCCCTAGAATCTAACTAGCTTTCCCTAAAAAATTAGTTCAACTCACTCGAGTCGCTAGTCAACTCAATGAGTTGTATGACCATACTCTAACCACAACTTTGTGGCAAACGTAGTTGAATTAGGATTTGTAACAACCTTCATTAAACTAAACATGTCGTACAACTATTTAATTGTCGTCCTAATTAGGTTGAGACATGCATCTCTTAATTAGGTTGATTCAATCGAGTCTCCTAATTAGATTAATGGCACATTTCTCCTATTGAAGCTAGACATAATTTTGGTAATTTTGGCAATTATTTTTTAGTTTACGACTCTGTTGACATCCCCTTTTGCTTAACATGCCACATAATCTTTACAACAAGGCTTGCTCAAAGTTGTCCCCTTCCAAACCCATGCTAGCAAATTGTGCATATTGTTTGAATACTTTGCCCTTTTGTTGACTAGGATACTCCAATTTTATAATGATCATATTACTTGAACGAAACACTAGACTTGTGACTAGTTTTTCCTCACCACGCTGATTCTCTTTGTTTGTGTATCTAGTGAGGAGATTGTTCTTTTTCTTCCATGGAGTAGATGACTATTTTTGTCACCCAAATGTAGTCTCATTGAACAGTATCGTCACATGCTTATACTGAACTAGAGTCACGAGCATGTTCACCATTGATGTCATACACTATGTTGTCTCATCATGACTTTGCATCGTGTAGCTTTGCCTTTTTTTTCTAGCAAATGAGGACAAGTTGACTTGACCAAGCTTGTTGTCACTATGCTACTGCATGCACCATTTTGTCTCACAATTAGGTGGGATAAGAGAGTTTATATCTTGGGTAATTATTTTGGGATAAACTTTGGATTAAACTTCTAACACGTTATTAAAGCAAGTACTTTGTCGTGAGCCTAGATTGTCCACATGCATGAAAAACTAGAAAAAAAGCTCACACATGAGGTGGAGTGTCCGAGAGAATTGTCCCACGTGGAAAATTGAATAAAAAATATTAGGTTTATTAGTTGTGAAAGAAGGTTTAGAATTTGGCTAATCGTTTTACCATGGGCATTAAACCCAACTTCTGACATGGTATTAGAACAGGAGTTTAGGCATAAGTGTCTACACCAAATTATCCACTTGTAGTAGGAACCAAAAAAAGGGTTCAAACATGAAGGGAGTGTTGGAAATAATTTTTCACATGGATAATCGAGTAAAAATATATTTTGTCTGTTACGTAGAATTTTTTTTTCCTAACTTGGCTAATCATTTTGATATGGGCTTAGACCCAACTTTTAACATGGTATCAGAATAGTTGCTCAAACATGAGTTTGAACCCCAAATTGTCTACGTCTAGTTGGTGTTAGAAATGACAATTCGCATGTGAGTGGGAGTGTTCGAAATAATTGACCCATATAAAAAATTGAGTAAAACAATCTTGCATTTGTTAGTTGGAAAAAATTATTTGTAACTTGACTAATTTTTTGGGTTGGGTCTTTACCCAACTGCCATTATGGTATTAGAGTAGGTATTTAATATGGACCTCCACCCTAGAATATATGCTTGTACTTGGAGCCAAAAAAGGGGGCTCACACGTGAGGGAGAATGTTGGAACGAATTGATCCACATGGAAAAATGAGTGAAAAATGTTAACTTTATTAGTTAGAAAATAAGGTTTTTAACGTAGTTAGTCATTTTGTAATGAGCATTGGACCCAACTTTTGACACTAGTTCAATTGTTCGAGGGTTTAAAGTCTTAAATCAGTTATAAAGTTTCAACAATGAACCACATAGATAAGGGGTTTATGGTTTTGATGCAAGACTAAACAACAAGAAGATACCCAACTTTCAACATGGTATCAGAGTAGCTACTCAAGCATGGGTTTACATCTTAAATTGTTTATGTGTAGTCGGTGTTAAAAACGAGTGCTAAAAAACGAGTGGGAGTGTTGGAAAGAATTGTTTTACATAAAAAATGAGTAAAAATAGCTTAAATTGTTGTAAAAAATTATTTCACATAATGATATGATCGAAAAGAACATATCGTATATCATATAAGTAATTTCAAAATCCAATTTACCTACTTCTTCATAAAAAAATCTTTTTAAACGAAAAACCCCGTACATCCAAAATACCTAAAATAGGTCTAATTACAAAATATAAAATTATAGTCGGTAATTATTAATAACATACCCTATAATAAAAGGTTTTATGTTAGGTTAAAATTAATCCGATTTAATCCCAATTTTCACCATGGTTTTTTACTCAAACTCTAGAATCAACTGAGTCACCCCAAAATTGGACCAGTTTGAGTTGATTTTAGTAGTCATAATCCAAGCCAGGACTTGGACTGATTTAGGGAGGACTCACCCAAAACAAAAAGAGTGATTCTACACTCTGACCCAACTTGACTGCCTCGAAAGGCTAACTCACTCGAGTTGCGAGTCATATGACGATTTGTTTGGGTCATAAATTATAAGTCGACTCACCGAGTCAAAAAACCATGATTTTCTCACGTATTAACATGTTTTATTATCATTTACGCTTGGGGGAAGAAAAAAGATTGTCTGATCCAAAACTATTAGACGTAAAATAACTCAGACCACAAACAGAGTAATCCCCGACTGGCAACCGAGCAGAGAAATCGTGGCCATCCTGTTCATCAATTTCGATTACAGTCCGTTGGATCATATTCTTATCTGGTTTTTTGTGCGCCATTCTTTCGTTATCGCGGTGCGATGAGGAGCCACGTAACGTGTTTGACGACAGAAGAAGCTCTAGTGGTTCAAAATCTGCCATTTCTGTCGACATTTTCTTGCTTCCGGAGGAGAGAGACTTCTGATTTTTTTCTCCGTCCGAGAGTATAAACCAGGCGACTCATTAGCTCGCTTTTCCTCCAGCTGCGGAGAAGATACTTTGTCACTTCTCGTGTAGGTATGCTTTTTGTTGATTTGCTGAGAATAATATTTTTTAGTTAATCTGTTTTTTTCTCCGTCCGCAGTTATTGTTGTAGATATGCTGATTGTTTAGGTTGCCCAATTTTATTTGTGAATTGTTGGATTCTGTTTAAATTTAAACTTAGAATCTATATTGCCCGATCCACGCCTAGGCAAAGAGAAAAAATACACATGGTAATCCTAGTAGGTTTTGTGAAAACCGGGTAGCTGGTGCAATTGCACACAATTGTTCAGTTTGAACTTGGGGAGTGATATAACGGGTTTTATGAGTGTTAGTCTATGACTTTTTGGTATGAGATTGCATAACTTGTCTCACAGAATCTGGTAGCGTTCTGTTTGCTCTTTTGGATTTTCACTCCCTGAAAGACTTATGGAAGCATAAATGGCTGTTTTGTGGTTTGGTGGAATAATACCAAGTGGATCAAACGGGAACTGTTGAGAGGTCATTTGCAAATAAAAGGAATACCGGGATTTCTTCAGTGAATTAAGAAAGTACTTTAGAGTGGTTACTCCGCTGGAGATATGAGAATTTGTCCTTAAAATTTTGATTGTAAAACTCTATGATTTCTAAAGATGGTCTACAGTGGAGTAAGTCTTGCATGGAATTTCATAGGTTCATGAGCCTTATATGGAGGAAATCCTATTGCTGACAATCCACAATCTGCACAAATGGCTGACTCATGACTTTGCTAGCCAAGATGCTGCTAGTATAAGCATGTTCTCCTTTGTCTTTTCATAAATTTTTTTTTTTACAGCAGCCATTTTTCATTGGTATCAGTGGAGATGAATTAATTTCTACTTATAGGTTGTTATTTAGGGGTTGCGTTCAGATTTGGACTGTGTATGAGTTATCTGTTCAAATCCGTGTAGCCTGTAGGTAATGAAATTCAATCAGCATTAGCGGGTAGTAGTCTTGATAATATACTGAATTTCAATTTGTCTTGCTGCAGTTTCTTCATTGTCTAAATGGCAACAACATCTGCATGCCTTGTTTCAAATCGCTTGTCAACCTGTAGCAAGGTCAATTTGAGCAAAGAAATATATGGTAAAAATCTTTCTCCAAATTTATGTCGGCCTTCTTTAGTAAGAGTTTCCAGGGCAGTTTTAGCATCTTTGGACAAGAGGCAGCATGAAGGAAGAAGAGGGTTTCTAAAGCTGTTTCTTGGAAATGTTGGACTTGGTCTGCCATCACTAGTGAGTACTGGAACTGCCCGTGCTGATGACCAGGGTGTTTCATCTTCAAGAATGTCGTATTCCAGGTTCTTAGAGTATTTGGACAAGGACAGGGTTAAAAAAGTTGACCTGTTTGAGAATGGGACAATAGCTATTGTTGAGGCTGTGTCCCCAGAGTTGGGTAATCGAGTTCAGCGTGTTCGTGTGCAATTACCAGGTCTAAATCAGGAGCTTCTTCAGAAGTTCAGAGAAAAGAATATTGACTTTGCTGCTCACAATGCACAGGAAGACTCTGGTTCTCTCCTCTTCAACTTGATCGGGAACTTGGCTTTCCCTCTGATCTTGATCGGGGGTCTGTTCCTTCTGTCAAGGAGGTCATCTGGAGGACTTGGGGGGCCTGGGGGGCCTGGATTTCCCCTTGCTTTTGGTCAATCCAAAGCCAAGTTCCAGATGGAACCAAACACTGGTGTGACATTTGATGATGTTGCTGGAGTTGATGAAGCGAAACAGGATTTCATGGAAGTGGTAGAGTTTCTAAAGAAGCCTGAGAGGTTTACTGCAATTGGTGCTCGCATTCCCAAGGGTGTTCTCCTTATTGGTCCTCCAGGAACTGGGAAAACCTTGCTTGCCAAGGCAATTGCTGGTGAAGCAGGGGTCCCATTTTTCTCTATCTCAGGGTCAGAATTTGTTGAGATGTTTGTTGGAGTTGGTGCCTCACGTGTTCGTGATCTTTTCAAGAAAGCGAAAGAGAATGCTCCATGTATTGTGTTTGTAGATGAAATAGATGCAGTTGGTAGGCAAAGAGGAACTGGAATCGGAGGAGGAAACGATGAAAGGGAGCAAACCCTCAATCAGCTTCTGACTGAAATGGATGGATTCGAAGGCAATACTGGTATTATTGTGATTGCGGCCACTAACCGTGCCGACATTCTCGACTCTGCTCTATTAAGGCCTGGCCGGTTTGACAGACAGGTTAGCACCCATTCCTTTGTGGTTTACTAGGAGCTCATACTAGATAATTTTGCATCTACGAAATGCTCAACTCTTTCTGTGAAATGCTGGTGCAGGTGACTGTAGATGTTCCAGATGTTCGTGGACGAACAGAGATATTGAAAGTTCATGCCGGCAATAAGAAGTTTGATAGTGATGTTTCCCTTGATGTAATAGCCATGAGGACTCCTGGTTTTAGTGGGGCTGACCTTGCAAATCTTCTGAATGAAGCGGCTATATTGGCTGGCCGTCGTGCGAAAACTGCAATTTCATCGAAAGAAATTGATGACTCCATTGACAGAATTGTGGCAGGAATGGAAGGAACTGTAATGACTGATGGGAAAAGCAAAAGCCTGGTTGCATATCATGAAGTTGGCCATGCAATTTGTGGGTAAGCAGGATAATCCTCTAATCATTATTTGCATCTCTTGTGACAATGATGCTTAATATATTTAATAATCAATCTTTTTTATGCCACACTTGTTCCATGTTTCTTATTCTTATTTCTCGGTTTGTAGAACTTTGACTCCAGGACATGACGCAGTTCAGAAGGTTACATTAGTCCCACGTGGCCAAGCCAGGGGACTTACTTGGTTCATTCCTTCTGATGACCCAACATTAATCTCTAAGCAACAATTATTCGCAAGAATTGTTGGTGGACTTGGTGGTCGAGCTGCTGAAGAAATTATATTTGGTGAGCCTGAGGTGACAACAGGTGCAGCTGGAGACTTGCAGCAGATCACTGGTTTGGCTAAGCAGGTTAGTTAATATTGTACTCTTCATCAAGGGCTTCCAGCAAGTATTTACCAATATTTACTCGCATTAAATGTCTTCCAGTTAGTGGTTCTTACCAAACTAATTTTGCTTACTAATTGGAACTGCAGATGGTGACCACATTTGGAATGTCTGAGATTGGGCCTTGGTCCCTCATGGACTCATCACAAAGCGGAGATGTTATCATGAGAATGATGGCTCGGAATTCCATGTCAGAAAAGCTGGCTGAGGACATTGATGCTGCCGTGAAAAGAATCTCTGACAGTGCCTATGAGATTGCTTTGACCCACATCCGCAACAACAGAGAAGCAATCGATAAGATAGTAGAGGTGCTCCTTGAGAAGGAAACGATAGCAGGTGATGAATTCCGTGCAATTCTTTCTGAGTTTGTTGAAATCCCAGTTGAGAACCGGGTTCCACCATCTACTCCGGTTACTGTCTCTGTGTAATTATATTATTTTTCTTATACTGAACAGTGCAATTTTCTGATCTTGTCCATTTACCATCTAGAAGGGTGGATTTGCTGTACAATCCGTTTAGATCTTTATTGAAATGAAATTACTCCAGATGTTGTTGCTGTTGCTGTTGCACTTTGTTGCTGTATTTTGTCTTTTGAGGGTGTAGGATTCTCTTGCACTTGTGCTGCTTGAGCAGTGGTGATGACTGTGGACCTAGTTAGGGTTCACTGTGACTGGTGATGACTGTGATGACTGATGACTGTGAGCCTGGTCTCATTAACATTCATATTTTGTTGAAAAATACATATAACTTGTGGGATTTAAATACAATAATTTGTATATTAATAAAAATGAAACTAGACTCCTTTCTTTGACACATCTAACCAATTTGGAGAAGTCGTATTTTTACATGGTTGGAGGGTTTTATTCCATGAGAAACTCATCCCAGAAGCAAACTCTAATTTTGAGAAAAATAAATAAACCCAAAAATTATTTATTATATTTAAAATTATCGACATTCTAATTCCCATAGTTAGTTTTATGCATAACTATTTAAAAATTATTTTATGAAAAAAAATTAATTTTTTTTATTAATGTTTTGTGGGAATTTGGGCTGAGTGCATTGACATATTAGGATTCTTGTTTGGGATCAATTACAGTCAAATAAGTTGATGAGTCACTATGCAAACATACTGAGGAGGTCACACTAATTCTCAATTAGACTTTACCCCATCTTGTAAAAGAGAGATCTGCTATCAAGGATGGTCACAACTTCAAAGCAACTAAAAAAAATCAAATTAATTCATGAAATTCAAATATATTATTGCAACAACACAAAGTTCTTATTTTCTCTATCTAATTCTTTTAATGGGCTCTATAAGAAGTAAGGGCATATCCTTCTATCCAGGGGTGGCACCAAGCCAAACCGGCTCACAAATCATTCGAACTCGGCTTTGTTCAATTTTACTTGAGTTCAGCTTGAGTTCAAACTTGAAACAAGGTTTGTTAAGTATAACAAGCCAAACTCGAGATTTTCCAAACTCAGCTTGTTAGTTCGTGGGCCGACTTGTTAGCATAGATTTTTTTTATGAAAATATCTTTTAGTCAAATTGCTCTTGTCAATTCTCCCTTTAGTTGGTTGATATTTGCTCTTATTTACCTCAGATTTTAAAGACGATCGATCGTTTAGCCCTTTTGGGTCCCTTAACATTTAATGTTGTTATTTGCCAATAAAATAAATACTATTGATGGAGGTGTTATTTCTTTTAGGTCTATTAAGCTAGTTATTAAACATTAGTATGCTCCATTGCAAAGTTTTGACTCCACTATGATACTAGTTCAATAGTACCAAAGTCATCATAATATTTTATTTATTGATTTATATTTTATTTTTATTTTCAAAGTTTTAAATATAGGTTAAGAGTTCAAACCCGAATCGAGCTTGGGCTTAAACGCGATCAAAAATTTTGAGCTCTAGTTCAAAATATTCAAATCAAACAAACTTAAAAGAGTTGCCAACCTGGTAGGCATAAAAAAGGGGACTCATTTTCAGTCGATGAATAAATTCTTCTAGGGTTTGACAGATAGAGAGAGAAAGAGAGAGAATATGTTTCTCTTGGCAAAACGCGTTTAAGACTTTTAAGTAGGCCTTTTCCCTTCTCTTGTAATTAAAAGGATTCAAATGCTGAGAAGGGAGGATGAGGCAGACATTGATCCTTTTCCTGAGCACTAGATTGCAACAACCCAGTAGGCCAACAACAATGGTACAAGAACCAGTAAAACTCCATCAAGTGCTTGGCCTGGGAAACTGTTGGCAGGAATTGAACAAATCTAGTAATGGATTTTGTTGGGGCCCATTTACTTAATACAGACTGGCCCAGGGTAGATGCGGAGAAGCCCTCAAATCTAGCTCTGGCTTTTTTTAGATTCTTTGAAAAATCGAACTATTCGAAATTTCAATTGTATTTATTCATACAATATATGAAATATTTTATTCTATACATAAAATTAACTTCAGCCTTCACATTTACAGATAGTCCTTTTTTGCAATTTTTTTCTTCCCATTTTGCCCATCCTTTATTTCGACCTCCAAGGCTCCAACTAGGGCACCTTGGTCCTCCGCCGTCACAAACATCACGTGAGCTACACTGGTTAATTCACGTGCCAGCGGCGCACGTTAGTCCCGCGATAACGATTCCCACAGCGATGCGCATTGCCGCCGGGCGAACCCCACCCGACGACGCTCCAGGTCGTAGACCACCTCGAACCCCTGCTGCTGGAAATTCCCCAGCGTCGCCGCGGGCCCACCTGAGTCTGCCTCATCCCCGCCGCTCATCACCATCAAGCACCCGACTTTCCTCTTCCGGCCCCCGCTTTCCCTCAAAAACCCTGTAAAGTAGTTCCTCCTCGGCAGCGCCACGCTCGCGTTCCCCGCGAAGTGCAGCGCCACCCCCGGCGCTGTCACCTTCTTCTTCTCGCCGTAGAAGTAGCACCTCCCCAGGCCGGTCGCTTCCTCCGTCGCGACGGTTCTCTCGTATTTCCCGCCCATGTTGTTGTCGAATTCGTCGAGAACGGCCGCGTAAATCCCCGGCGGGAGCATCGTGAAGGTCGTGCCGGAATCCACCACCACTCCTCCGTCGCCCTTATGGTTCACGGTTCTCATGTTCTCCGGCGCCGGTATTCTTTTCCGGCCCACGGAGACCGCTTCCAGTCCGACGGAGTAGAAATACGGGTGCTTCGGGTTATCCAGCATGGGAGTGAAGACGAATTTCTCTCCTTCGACAATTGCCGTTTCCGAGCGACCGAGGATGAGGGGGCTTGGCTGGTGGAGGCGATTGGAGTTGAATGAATGGGAGATTAGACAGTAGGAGAATCGGCTTCCAAGGTGACGGGAGAAAGCGGAGAGCTGAGCGGGGAGAGAGAGCGCCCCGCGGCCGAAGCCGGCGACTCCGATTGGCTCCGCGAGGGCCGTGTGCGCACACCCGAAAGTGAAATTGCGGAGACGGATGTAAGGGGAATTGGGCTTTGATGTGGGGATTAGGAGGCTCTCGTGGTGGAGGTTCGCGACGATGCTGCCGTCCCCGTACGCGTAGTAGAGAGGGGGGCACGGAGAGGAGCAGTCGGAAGTTTCTATATTGTCCAGGGAGCATTTGGCGATGGCGCAGAGGTCGGAGGAGGGGAGAGAGGAGTGGGCGGCGGAACAGAAGTGGGAGTCGCAGGGGACGGTTGGAAAGGACGAGAGGTTGTAAGGAGTGAACTTGGGTTTTCCCTCGCAGAGAATACATTCAAACGGATGACAGGGGAACCATACGAGGTCGCTCCCGGTGTCCATATAAAGCGTGGCAGGTTGCATCTGGTGCGAACCAACGGACAAAGAAATAGTATAGTCACTGCCGGAGGAGAGGGGGAGGGAGATTTCTCGGTGCTGCCGGTCGTGATGACGACGGAAGCGAGCGGTGGAGCGGGCGGAAGAGGCTTTGATGAGGTTAGGAGTTTCCGCAATCTGGGTATTCCACAGTGTGTGTGACAGAGGAAGAAAAACACTGGACGACGAAACATAGAGAAGTTGAAGAGAGAGGATCACAAAAAGAAGAAACGAGAACAGAACAAACCCAGCTGCCACCTTCATTAAAGAAGTTGAACAGAAACAGAACCACGGAGAAGCGCAAGATACAGAGGCTCCAGGAACAGGAAGAACAGTGGATAAAAAAGAGAGGTTGGTGGGAGGGGACGAGAGGACGGACCTTCCGGTGAAGAGGTCGGCTAACTTAGATTCATGGGTCATGCACTCATACCCTCCCACCACCATGAAATAAGAAAAAGCTCAGAAACCCATCACTTTAAAAGGAATCAGAGCCAGCAGACAGACAAGTGATGTCCATTACGGATGCGAGAGGTGAACGAAGATTGTCACCCCTCGCCATTAATACCCTTTTTCTGCAGATTCATGATTCATTCCTAATTGAACTTTAATCAAGTCTAATCATTCCAAGTGACTACCTCCAATCATCCAGTTGGCCTACGGAAATCACCCACCTTCAGAACAACCCCATCTTAATAGCTGAGCTGGCGCACTCTCTGGAATGCGCAATGGCGAGTTCACTCCGCTCCTAAAAAATAAACCCGCTTTGGGGTACCCAGCGGCGACGTGCCAGAGGAATCGGGTGGGCGGAAACCGGCGGGGGGCCCGCGTAAAGCCCGTCTGCTTTTTCTCTCTCCGACAGCATGTCCGGTTGGTGACCCCGACGTTTTATCGGACGCTCAAGAGGTAGGGTTTTGTCGTACGCGGGAGAGGTGATGCAAAGCGTCGGTTTTATCAGTTCTAAACAGCAATCTCATATATCTAAAGAAATTGTCTCTCTCTCTCTCTCTCTCTCTCGGAATGGCTTGAGAAAAAGAAAGCTCTGTAATTGGAAGAGCAGAGGGGGAAAAAATAACAAAATTGCAACCAGCAAAAACAAAAACATAACTAGGCTGAAGGAGAGGCCAGCTGTGATAACAAGAAGCAGTTACTTCTCAGAACAAGGCAAATGGGAGCTCCAAAGACGCCAAGGAAGATCCAAGCTCGAAGAAAACCAATCAATCACAACAGCAGAATCTCCCTCAACTTCCAGAGGCCCCCCAAAACTTTCCTCGAAAAACTTTTTAAGTTGCAAAGTGGTGATTTGAAGACTGCAAAAATCTGCAAAGGAAGTAGCTGAACTAGCCAATTTAAAATGAGGGCACCTTCTATATACTAAAGTCATAGCATGAGATGACCACTGCATTCAAGTTTTTAAAAGCTACAATTCGACCCATATAAACCAGTGATTACAGTTTGTAAGTTCTCATCTTGACCTATGAAACCTCCTCAGCACCCTGCATCCAAAGTTTTGTTCTGTATTTATTACAAAAATGATCTGCTATACATGAGAAATTTTATCTTTCATCTAGTACAAAAATGATCTGCTATACATCAGATTTTGTCATTTCATTTATCTTATGAATGAACAAAAGGAGGAAATGAGAATAGATAGAGCTTTAAGAACATACAAAAGTTGAGCAAAAGAGGTGCAAGAAAAAAATTCATGGTAAGCCCTATATTTCAATTTCCATGAACAGCGGATAGTTTTTGTGTAGTAATCTGGTTTCTTTTTTTAGATTGGTTTTTTACATGTTTGAGCTTTCTAATGCTAAAGTTTTCAAGTTTCAACAGCCATTCTTATGAGGACTTCCTGAAAGATATCTCCCTCTCGAGATGAAAAAGTGAAGAGGGTTCAATGGGGTTTTTGGTGCTTGAAGCGAAGGACAAATAGGGTTTAGGGTAAATACAGATGGAAAACAATTTAAAGCTTGATAACCAGGATTTCTCCATTTTATCTTAGATTACTGAAAATTCTAGATTTGTTGGATAATAGTCTGAACCACGAAAATAGTAATTTTTAACAAGGAACAACTTACACATTGCAAATCTTAGTTATTGTTGGAATTTGTGTTTGTATCGATCGGGCCATCATTGTATAAAGATCCGTGGGGTTGCTTTCCTAATAAATTCGAGCCTTTTAGCGCACTGGTTTTAACATGGTATCAGAGCAGGTTGGTCTCGAGTTCGAGTCCCGCTCCCACCGAATTATGTCCCAGGTATTTCTGGTGAATATGTCCTGGGTTTTTCCAGGAGTTTGTCCCGGGTTTTTTCGGTGAATTTATCCACGGGTTTTCCCGTGGGGGGGAGTGTTGGAATTTGTGTTTGTATCGACCAGGCCATCCTTGTATAAAGATCCGTGGGATTGCTTCCCTAATAGGTTCGAGCCTTTTAGCGCACTGGTTTCAACAGTTATGTCTTGTAATTTTCCCTGATAAATTCAACAACCCTCACTCCCTGCTAACCCCAGGTTTCAAGAACCTTACAACATGACTTACATAACCAAGCTCAAAGTGCAAGCAGTACAGTAGCTCGTGACCCTTTTTGAGTTTTGAGTAAAAGACAAACGAAAGATGCAGCCAAAGAGTATATGCGCCTCTCTTGTAGGGAAAAACTAATCAAAATTGAAACAACTAGAACACAAAGAACCATAAAATACAGAGCGCAGAAGAGCACAGATTAGAGGAAGAGAGACTTCCTGAGGAAGATTGAAATGGAACCTGTACGCAGAGGGGTTAATGTCATGAAAAGCAAATACCCTTTCATCCTGCGAGAAATCAGGGCGACACAACAATCAAATCACTAACTATGGAAGTCAAAGAAGACAAATGAAGTGGAGCAAGTAGCTTACGGCGTAGAGAAGAAGGGTAGAAGTGGCAGCTCGAACGATCTGACAGAACAAACAGGGTACTTCCTTGCCCATACCAATTACCAAGTTTTCAACTAAAATTTATAATCGAGGAGGCACTTATATTCAACTAAATTTACCTAGTTTGCATTGTTTTGTCAATCTATATTGAGACATTCGTGCAGCTTCAGAGTAGAACCCCTCCAATTCCTAGAAGAAAACCGCAGGGATGAACACAAGCTATAAGCAACCTTAATTTTGTTCTTCCAAATTGTGTTTATTGAGTTCCAGCGAAAAATACAAATGGTGTTTGACAACAGAACCCGGGAACGAAAGTTGGAAGGAGCCTCTTCAGGAAACAAACTGATAGGTGATGAAGGACAAGGAGCAAAATCGAAAGAAGACCAGAGGATTCGCCAACTCGACCAAATGTAGATGGGTTTCAGCTGGAACATGGGAAGATGATAATGATAGGGAAGAAGACAATGAGAGCATCCATCAGCTGAAACCCAGTTGAACCTCTTTGAACTGGAATTGAACATGTTACCAGTATGATCAGCAATCTGACATCAACATTTACCAACACCTGCTTTTGTATTCTAATTGTTCCTTGTCACTTATTCTCTGATGTTTTCATGCCTGTATTTACAAGAATATGTACTCCAGTAGAACCCAAAAAACTAAACCTTAAATAATTTCCCCAAAAATGGGAGCTCGAATATGCTTTGGAAAAGAATAAGAACGAAACTTTCTTGTACCATTATTAGAATATTACAAGAGCATTCTGAACCAGGTCAATCTGCTGCGTTTTGGAAGATGTTTTCAAGCTGTCTCAAGGGCATGACAAAGCATGCAAAATTGTTAGAGGCAACTTGGGAGCATTCGAACACAAAAAACACCGAACAGCTCCTACATCCTGTCGGCCTCCTGTGGTATAAGCAATTCTTCATAATCGTCAACCATCATCTGCATGAAGACAACCCCAACTGTCACCATCTAAAATCAAGAACGTTACAGCAATTAGTTAAAAAGAAAGATAAAAAAAGACCTCGTATTTCTGGCCTCTATATGTGTACACCACTTGCAATTTCTTAGGTTCTCCAGGGCAGGGATCATAAAAGCCCATAATGCCTGATTTCTTTACACCCTTGTGAAGCTACATGAACATGCAAGCATATGTTACTCAAAAACACCACAGAGCATGAACAAACACAGAGAGAGAGAGAGAGTCAAGCAATTTGCTTTAAATTGCTAATGCGCTATGCATTCCTTTTGTGTAATTTGGATTTGTCTGTGATTTTTTTGGCCCCCCTCTCCATGTAGTTGGGAGCCTTTGTACATTCTCTTCCTGAATGAAATCATCCTTTCCACAGTTCAAGAAGTAAAAATTAAAAAAAAAAAAACCCAGCAACATCCCTAACTTGAAAAATGGTTTCAGATTCTGACACAACCTTTGACTATCTTTCAATGTTGACCGGTCAAGCTCTCAAACAAATTTTAAGTTTCAACAACCAAACCAGAGCTAGATAAAATCACTACAAGAAGCAAAAAGTATACCTTAAGTTGCCCAGCATCATTGACAAGAAACTTAAGGGGTATAGTAACATCATGCAGTTGTGATGCCAGTTCATCATCCAATTCTCTTGCTTCTGTTCTCTTCCTAAAAGCTTTTTGATTACCATATACTGCTCTCATAATTACTAGCCCTCCAGTTTCCAATTGCTTGTTTGTCTTTCTAGTAGCAACATTTTGTAATAATTGTTGAGCTTTTTCTGCAGCAGCCCTAGCTTCCCGAACCTAGTAAGTATCAATGCAAAGAATAAAGTAGATAAGTTGCACTTAACAACCATAAAAAGAGATTTTTTCTTCTTTTTTCCTTTTTTTTTTATAACGCACGAAGAGAATATTTTAAGAAACAAAACAGTGCAATGACAGTGAAACCTAGTTTCCTAACTGTTCATAACATGTTAAGAGCCATCAGAAAAAATATACAACTGCCATGAGAAAGAGGTTTTATGTCTGTCTTACCTGAACGGATGATTTTTTCATCTTTTCTAATGTCTTTTGTTGCTCCCTCTTGAGATAATATGGTTTCAAGACAAATTTCTGCAGGTTTGCATTTACAGAAGAACAAGATCAGAAATTTTTGAAACCAAAATCAATGGCTGAAAGAAAAATAACAATAAACATCTAACAAGGCTGATATTTTCAAATTTATGTCTAATACAAAAACCACTGGCCAAAATTCCTTGAGACAAAGGAGCAGGAATATAGATACCTTAACAAGAAAATAAAGTGATGTAGGAACAGCCAATGCACCAGTTGCAATAGCTGAAGTAATGTGACTAGACAGCAAAATCTGCATTAATAATTTGTCAGCAAAAGACAGTTAAAAATAGATAAAATAGTCAGAAGCTATAAAAGTATACTGCAAATATTATAAACAACAAAACAGAAAACCTTTTTAAAGCTTCCTTCAGTACAAGAAATGAACAAGGAAGAATTTAATAATATTCCCATCAAAATGTTTACTACTACAGTCCAACGAATTTGACCTCTTCATGACCTGGTTGATTTTTATGAAGCATCATTAAGGAGAAACAGACTAATGTAGGTATGGCATACATACACTTGAATTTGAAATAGCAACCAATTAAAAAATTACAAGAACCATTCTTACATAATCAACCTAGATGAGAACCAAAAACCAAACTGCAACTATATCACTCTAACATTATTTGATGTAACTTTGTAGTTACTATTCTTCTTAGTTAGAGGTGTTCCTACTTTGATCTTCAATGACATCTGAATTGCTACTCCACCATTTCCCATCCATCTTTAAGATAATAATAGCTACTACATATTTAGGCAATGTAGATCACAACTTGAAGTTGACACAGGTGGAGGTTGGGCTGAAAACTCATCAACAGGATAATTGAGCATCTGACTTCCAACTCATTTATCTTAGCAAAGATTTCATTTTTATACCAAACATCATGATTTTATTCAGTTCATACCAAAAAATTTAAAACTTGTCCACCCCCTCAAAAAAATGGAAAAATCCGTGAGACCCTTCTAAAACACTTACACATCCAAAAAGAGCATTAACCAAAACTGTTTTCAGTCAAATCCAATAAATCTATTAAACTTACACAAAAACCATTTGCTAAATTATGAGAATACGTTAAATCGCTACATCAAAAGATCTAAAACTTCTATTTTAATATTGACAACTATTTTAATAAAAACAATCAATACATATATTTTCCATACCTCTTCGCATGGAGAATGTGTTACAGCTATTTGTTAAATTGTCATCACACTTAGAGCATTTCCTAGAAAATAAGTGAAAGTGGGAAACATATCTGACTTTAAAAAGTAAAATCTTATCTTTTTTTAAAATCAAAGTTTTTATTTTCATTCAGTTGCAAAAAAATTTCAACAAAAAAAAGTCAGTTGCAAGTTATGCAGAAAAATAGTCCTCAATGAAAAAAAAATAGCAATAAAAATTAGTTAAATAAAAAGAATATGTTTGTTCCTTAGAAGAATCCATCAAAAAAACATTTGGTCAATTTAGATGGGTCTTAAGTGCTTTAATAGGGTGTTTGGACTTAGAATAGCTTCTCTCTTGCCCACGGGGCAATAACAATAGCCGGCAGTGTCTGCTGATCTGAAGGCCCCTCTTTTGCTTGTTAGGTGTCTTCCTTCGCCTCTTCACTTTACACGATCCTTCTTGAACACATTCGTGGCCATTCATCACTCCCTAGGTTTCTCGCCATGGAGAGCACCTTTGGGACATCCAATCATTGATAATACCAGTAAGCATGCCAACCGAACCACTAGGACAGTCAGGCCTTCCCACGTGTCAAGTTGAATAAATGAATGCAGTCTTAACCAGAGAGATCAACCTGTGAGTTTTATGCAGGCCACTGACAGTGCCATGCCATGATCATGACTTGTTGTGTCTGTCGGCATGTGCGAAGGGAGCAATCAAACTAAAGCACGGAAGCTACCAAAAACCATTCATTGACCTTCAGAGCAAGACGAAAGAATAAACAAGTAAACTAGATCCGCTTTTGTGCTGCAGAGCTAGGGCTGCCCCTCGCAGCTACCTTCATGAAGCCTGGGATAAGCTGGTGGGCAATCAACTGAACGTGTTAAGTCCAACAGACAAGGTTTTGACGAGTGGCACCCAACTACAGCATGTAGGGATGGCCTGCAGCATGGAACACCCCCTGGACATGATGAGGTTGAGCTTACAGAGCCCAGCCACCCCGTTGGGGTGAAGAGGGTCACTGGATGAAAGACCGTTTGAAATGCTAAGAGAGGGCGGACAGTGGGTAAGGCAAAGGTAAGCAAAATATAGGTTAATTGCCCTCCAGAAATGTAATGTTTTTTTATAATTTACCAGATTGTGTTCATTAGATTTCATCAATGTGGTAAAAGAAACAAATTTGTCATTTGGAAGCCTTGACTGAAAAAGGAATTGGTCAAGAGCCTTTTGGACATGAAAATCCTATATAAGGGTTTTTGGATATTTGTCCTTTAAAATTATAAGAATGACACAGATACCCAAACTGTCAACTTTGTGAAACTATCTGCAATTTTCAATGGGAAATGAATGATGGAACAGAATAATGCATGAATAAACCAAACCTAGAAGACAACTCACCGGAATTATCAACTTCTGCCCAGCACGATGTAATTCAATTCTCCAAGAAATACCCTACAACAATAACACAGATTGCAGAACTAATTAGCGCAGTCAACAGAAATCAATGATACCTCCAGGCATTTAATGACAAAAAGAACTCTAAACCAAAACATGAAAGTCTGCAAGGCCTGTATATTTTAATAGCAAATAAAAGAATTCGCCCTTCATTTTTTTTAAAAATATGATGATTTCATTAAAGAAGCCCAAAGACTGGGCAAGCAACTAATCAATTAGAATAAAAAATCCCCTATAAATGGACAGATGAAGAGACCTCAAGCTTGGTAAGAGTTTAGGATTCATCATTGGCATTCCTAGGAGAGTGCTGCCAAGTCACTAACTGAGTAAAACTGAGGAAGAATATCTCATCAAAAACATGCATTAGCTCTCCAGTGTGGCAGGCTACTTCTTTTCATTCAATTAATGACAAGGAGTCCTCTTCAACAATTAATGTGGTGCCCTTTTTTCAGCTTCTATGATATCAGCAACGCCAATTGGCACAGAGTAGGCCAAAATGACAGATCCATTACCTCAAAGAACTCCAATGATACCTGCCAGTTTGGGGTTCCAAATGCAACTAACATCAAAATTCAGTTTTAGCCAACCAGGTTGATTATTAGGTCTTCAACGAGGTGGTCATCCTTTTGTTCAGAGGCTTTTGTTGCTCTTCCCCATGTATGTGGTTTTGAGGCTTCTCTCCCTCAATTGTATCATTCTTCATTCATTTAATACAGATAATACAACATTTCAGGAAAGAAAAATCTAAATTTATTAGCCAGACTAATCCAAGTTTATTTTTAAATGTACAGTATCCATGAGCCTCAAAACAAAAGATGACTTTTGCTGATCAGACTAAACATATTGACAGTGATTGAAAGGGGGTCCTGGTCAACAACATCCCACCAGAGAAATATCAGATGACAAAAAACCGCGTTTTTCCTCCAAAAATAAGAAAAAGTTAATATATTTTATGGGAAGGCAAGACAGCAGAACCACCTTAGTCGGCCAGTAAGTTTATCTGTATTTTCTAGAAAAGTACAATAGAAATGATATGTTGTTACAAACTTCTTATTTAAGAGAAAAATTAGTAGTGATTTTACCAGGAAAGGTCAGGCCAAAGGGTTCTTTGGTAAAAAATCTATGACTTTTTCTTTCTAATAGAATAATAACTATGAAATTTTTACTACAGAAGAAAAGAAATGCAAGAAAGAAGTGACTAGATAATAAAGAATTTGTAATGCAAATGGCTTCACAGGAATGACTGTAGTCACCTGAATCCCAATAGTATAATGCATTCGAACCATGCTGAATTCAGATATTTTTCTTCCGGCCCCAACTTCAACTTCAAGAGCAGAACTGTAATTTAGAGAGCATCACAAAACAGAAGATTATGAAAAAGAACAATTATACCTAGATAATTTTTATATTTACCATCAGTGAATGTCAAATGAGTGAATCTCTACAAGTTGCACAGAGGAAGCCATTCTTATAAAGACAATCCTTAATAATATATCTTATACAAAGGTAACAAAGGCTCAGGTACTTGGAAAGCAGAGCAAGTGAAAAGGCTATAATAACACAGCAATCATAAAAAAGTTTCGCACCTTCCAATTCTCCCAGCAATTCTGCCATGAGATTTCGAAGAGAAATGATGTGTATAATGACCTGAGGCACCAAAAGAACTTGTACCAAACTGCAAAGTATTGGAGAAGGAAATCACGTACAGAATGAGAACCTAAAACAACACTCAGCAGCATGTTATTATAAATTTTACCTTGACCTCCCCAGCAGCAGATGTCTTCTCATTTTTTCGTTGCAATCCAACGGCAATGGATGATTCCACCCCAAGAACCAGTTGAATCTAAAAGAAAGCAAAACAAACAAAATCAACTCAAATCACCCCAAAGGGATTTTGCCACTTATGTAACACATATAAGCCCCCAGCTTGACACGCAACTGCTCATCCAATCCCCAAAAGTTTTAAAGCTTATGAATTAAAAGAAAAAGGTTAAAAAGACGAAGTGTAAAAACTAAAGAAGACAAATGATTGCACCAAGCCAATATAATACAGATAATCTTTTTACAGTTTTTTGATAACTTTCGTGTACTGAAAAATGCAGTCATGCATAAAGAATGCAACCAAAACTATAGAAAGAATAAGTGAACAAGAATGACAAAAGAGGTGCCTGACTTTCTAATGCAAGCAAGAATTGGAGATGCTCTTTTCCCTCTACTACATGTTATACAGCAAACTAACTTTTCCCTCCACCACAGGATATACAGCATAGTCTTTATGTTTTCAAACTAGAACTGACACATTGAATTTCAAACTGAACAATCTCCAGAGTTTTAAAATGTAATTTTTACAAAAATAAAATGATATGGACAGTGAACTGAATATCAAGGAGCTAATTTCTATCTATGGAAGATAAGTGAGATCTGCTGGCACAGAAGTTCTATTCTATGATAAATAAGTGAGATCTGCTAGCAGATAAGCTCCATAATATGACAAGAACAACAATAACAAGAATAGGAAGCATTACATTTCCATTAGATGTTTCAGAGAGTTGTCGAGTCCATGTGTTGGAGAGGTTGATTGATCCATCTCTCAAGGAGACTGCTAGCCCAGCTGTGGCAGTTGAATGAAGTGAGATATGACTGGAATAAGGACAGAAGAAAGGCCATTGAGTGACATGAAGTTACTGAGTTCTTGGATATGGAGGAAAAACAATCATTGAAACATAAAAATTTATATTAAGATTTTGAATATCAAAGCCAACTTACTAAAGTTACTGCCTACCGAGTTGTCTGTACCCCAATAAGTGCTCGCAATCCTGCAGATGCCATGAACTCTATCGAAGAAACTGATGAAATCTGATGTCTCAATACCGTTGTGGCAGCTCCACCACCAGAATTTCCTGTAACTGCCAAATTCCCACCGACAGCAATAGCATTTCGTTTGGATATTTGAGATTGAACTTCACTGGACATAGCCAACCTGTAATTTTGTAGAATCCCATATAAATATCAGAAAATGCTTGAAGATGAACAACAAGTAGCTCCTACCTGTATTTCATAAAACACAAGCAATGCAATCTATGCAAAGAGGAGCGATACATTCACCCAAATGGATATGGAGGAAAAATTAATGACTTAATTTGGATGCACATCATAGCTGTATACTGGATGAACTATGATCAAAGGATTGTTATAGCTAAACAACATATTTGCCTTTAGTTATCCAGTGATCATTTTTCTTCTTCACCGCATTGATGCTTGCCTGTGGCAAAGAGTTCCTTTGACATATGATCTCTCCACAAAAGACACTCCAATTGGTTGGTGTAGGTTACGAATAAAAACAAGCGAATTCTAGAACATATGAAGGAAAAATCCACACTACTCCTCTGTTTTCAAAATAAAACTTCTAAAATAACAATCTTTGGTTAATAAGTTAAAACTAGTAATATTTTGCACATTTTGTAAAAAAGTAAAGCCAATTATACCCTCTCATTATGCCACCGCCCCTCAAAAACTGTGGCACCGACAAATTTGCCAGAAGTGAACCAGAAGTTTGGGTATGAGATGATATCTTTTCTTCTTCCTTACGCCGCCTTAATCTCTCAAGTTCTTCCTTGATTTCTTCCGCTTTATTCAGCTTAGTCCCAAGCTCCAAACCCGAATTCACCCCTTCCATTCCATAAATATCATATATCTGCCTCTTCCGCTCATCACTTAATATCTCATAAGCTTCCCGAATCCGTTGAAAATTTTCTGTGGCGATATCTTTCATCTGAAATTTTGATGAATAAATCCAACAAATCAAACTCTCAGGTCAATAATCTAAAAACGACACGCCTCTTCAAATGAACAAGACTAGAGAACTAAACTAACTGCCTTTATAACCAAATCAAATTGCAGAACACTTGCTAATAAATGAACGAAAAAAAAAAAACTCATCAATATTACTTGAGGCGATTGGTATTTGTCGGGATGATAGATTTGAGCCCATTGCCGATAAGCTCTTCTAATTTCCTCGTCCGAGGCCTCGGGCGATAAGTGAAGCAGAGCGTAGAGGTCTCGTTCAGGCGGAGCGGCGTCAGCCTTCATTTCCCCGACGGCAGCAGCAACTCTCTCTCAAACTGCAATGGCGAAGCGAATAAGCCACAAAAGCCTCCTCCTCGCCCGGCTTCGGCTACTGTAAAATTATGGTAGAAGAGTGACGAATTATGGAGGGTTTTAGGGTCAAGTTCTCGCACGTGAGGAATGGGATGACCTGATATCTCAAACATTTTCAAGATTTTGTGACTCAGTAAAAAACAAAATTGATTCGTCTAATCCCTGACTCAATCCAACTGAGTCACGAGTCGATTTGTCAAAGTTTGGTCCGTTTAAGGAATTAATCATCTCAAATCCCCTTTGGGGGGGGTTAGTCAACTTGAAGGACAAGATGATCTTCAACCACATAACGCCCTTCTCCACTTGAAGTCGTTAGTGGAGCGCAGATGAAGCTTCATCTCGATGCAGGGGATGAAGGGGCCCTTCATCTCCACGGTTTAATTTCAATCATGTGGAAGAAGGCCCTTTTTTATCTTCTTCAAATTGAAGGACGGGCGACGCCCTCGACCTCGCTCTCTCTCCTCGCACCCCCCCCATCGCGCGTCGTCTTTTTCTTTTTTCTTCCTCTCTCCCGCACTCCCCTCTCTCGTCTCCCTGCACCCCCGACATTGTTCTCGGCCTTCGTCTCCCTGCGTCCCCGACGTTGATCTCGGCCACTATCTCAGTTCCCTCTCGTCTCCAGCTTCAACTTTCGGTCTTCTCTCGGCCTCGCCCTCTCTGTCGCATCCCCTCTCTCGTCTCTGTGACTCCCTCTCTTCTCTCGGACAAGCTCTCTCTCGCTTCTCTCTCTCTATTCCCTCCCGACCTCCCTTTCTTCTCTGTCTTCTCCCTCTCTTCTCCCTTTCGGCCTCCCACTCCCTTATCTCTCTGGCTAGTCTCGATTAGGCATCGATTTCACCCTTCGGCTTCGGATTTCCCCCTTCGATTTCACCCTTCGGCTTCGGATTTCCCCCTTCGGCTTCACCCTTCGGCTTCGGATTTCCCCTTCGATTTCACCCTTCGGCTTTAGATTTCCCCAAATTTCAGAAGGTATGCCTAAACCCGAATTTTTTTTTTCATTAAATTAGTGTTTTATTTGATTTAAATTTATTTTCAGTGCATAATTGGGGGTTATTTGTGCATTATTTTGGGATTTAGGGTTACGGTTTAGGGTTTATGGTATTTTAGGGATTAGGGTTTAGGGTTTAGTGCGTAATTAGGGTTTATGGTTAAGGGTATTTTAGGGATTAGGGTTTTTAAGGTTTAGGGGGTTTAGGGGGTTTAGGGTTTTTAAGCTATAAGGTTTTTTGGGTTTAGGGTTTGGAATTAGGGTGTAGGGTTTAGGGTTTAGGGTTTTTAATGTATTAAGTCCTGGAATTAGTGTTTAGGGTTTAGAGTTTAGTAGGTGATAGGGTTTAGGGTTTGATGGTTTAGTTTTTTTTTTATGGTTTGTGTTTCGGGTAAGGTTTAGGCTAGGGGTTTATGGTATTTTAGGGATTATAATTTTTAAGGTTTAGGGGGGTAAGGTTTAGGCTAGGGGTTTTTGGTATTTTAGGGATTAGAATTTTTAAGGTTTAGGGGGGTTTATGGTTTTTACGGTTTAGGGGGGTTTATGGTTTTTAAGGTTTTGGGGGTTTTGTGTTTTTAAGCTCTAGGGTTTTTTAGGTTTTTTTTTTTTTTTTGGGGGGGGGGGGGGGGGTTGGGGTTTTGGGTTTTGGGCTTTTAAGGTATTAAGTTCTAGAATTAGTGTTTAGGGGTTTTTAGTCCAATTCAAACAAGGTTGAGTCGCCTACACGGGCGTCCATTAGCCAACGAAACCCAACCCCCATCACTGACGAGGTACAGTTCATAGTGACTGCGAAGTTATATGGGGCTCTACCAGGGGTCTTCGGTGAATTTGGATTTGATGTGTGTGTGTTTTCATTGTTTAGTGCATATGCATTAGTGAAAATAATTTAATTAATTTTGAAATGTGTGAGAATGTTGTTGAGAATTTTTGAAGTGCTATGAAATATTTTTGCCATGTGGTGAGGAGATTCGGGTATTATACATATCCACCACATGGTATTTTTTTTATGGTTTGTGTTTCGGGTTTACGGTTTAGGCTAAGGGTTTAGGGTATTTTAGGGATTAAGATTTTTAAGGTTTAGGGGGTTTATGGTTTTTAAGATTTTGGGGGTTTTGTGTTTTTAAGCTCTAGGGTTTTTTAGGTTGTGGGGGGGGGGTTAGGGTTTTGGGTTTTGGGCTTTTAAGGTATTAAGTTCTGGAATTAGTGTTTAAGGGTTTTTAGTCCAATTCAAACAAGGTTGAGTCGCCTACACGGGCGTCCATTAGCCAACGAAACCCGACCCCCATCACTGACGAGGTACAGTTCATAGTGACTGCGAAGTTATATGGGGCTCTACCAGGGGTCTTCGGTGAATTTGGATTTGATGTGTGCGTGTTTTCATTGTTTAGTGCATATGCATTAGTGAAAATAATTTAATTAATTTTGAAATGTGTGAGAATGTTGTTGAGAATTTTTGAAGTGCTATGAAATATTTTTGCTATGTGGTGAGGAGATTCGGGTATTATACATATCCACCACATGGTATTTTTTTTTTATGGTTTGTGTTTCCGTGACGAGTAAAGGTTGTCTAATAAAGTTTTTTTCGTGAGGACCGTATCGGATTTAGATTATATATGGCTGCAAGAAGACAACCAAGTGGTCGAACATATGATATTTGGATATTCGATGATGATAGCAAAATGCTCGATCTCTTGGTCGAGCAGGTCAATCTAGGGAACAAGTTGCCTAACGGGGTGTGGAAGCATGAGGTATACATGGACTGTGTAAATAAGTTCAATGAAGACACAGTCATGAAAAAAACTGTTGAGCAGGTGAAGAATCGAACAAGAGCATGGAAGAAAACATACCAAACGGTAACGAGCTGTATCAACACTAGTAGGTTTGGTTGGGATGCAACCACACAACGAGTTACTGCATGTAATTCTGTATGGCTTGATTACATAAAGGTCAGTAAATCTGTATGGCTCGACTATATGATGTACTATAAAATATTTTGTATGTTTTTCGCATTAGTATAACTCTATTCCAAGACCTCTAAATGATGTTTTATTCTTGTAGGAGCATAAAGATGCTGAAAAGTACAGACGTGAAGGCTGCCCCCTATACGACAAATTAGTTGTGGTGGTGGGAAACACAATAGCGGTAGGGTTAGGAGCTGCAACCTTTGTAGATCAGGGCGATGAGGTGATCCGTGAATCGAAACATGTCCCGATGGATGAGCCAGCGGATGTTGATATAGTTAGGGATACTCCATCACCATTATTAAGCATGGATGAGTCTCTAGGTAATCAATCTGAAAGAAGTAAACGGTCATCTTCAAGTCGTCGTAGAAAGAGAACCGAAATGCCCGATAACGACACTAGTAGCAGAATTTTTGATGCAATAGATCGAATTGCTCAGACATTTCAGAATTTCATGATGAAAGACGATATTGTAAGAGGTTGCGTCAACGCCCTCAGGGAAATCCCGAACTTGCCTACAGAATTGAAGTATCGTGCTCCTTCATGGTTGGATACACCAACTAAGAAGGTCATGTTTATGGAAATGACAGTGGAAGAGCGGGTTGAGTGGCTTAAATTTTGTTTTGAAAACTAATTGTAATGCGTTATAAATACACTATTTTTTTGGAATATTATTATGTAGTAGACATGATATTTGAATTATGACGTTGCAAAACTTATTAGTATGGTTTGTATTTAAATTTGATATGTTGTTGTGTTTATATATTGCATAGATAAATATGGTGTTTTGAGTATGGATGTGGAATGTGATTGAATGTAGGATGTGGATGTGATTGAATGTAGGATGTGGAATGTGGATGAATGTAGGATGTGATTGAATGTAGGATGTGTGAATGTGGATGAATGTAGGATGTGATTGAATGTAGGATGTGGGAATGGGGATGAATGTAGGATGTGGGATGTGGATGAATGTAGGATGTGGGAATGTCGATGAATGTAGGATGTGATTGAATGTAGGATGTGGGAATGGGGATGAATGTAGGATGTGATTTAATGTAGGATGTGTGAATGTGGATGAATGTAGGATGTGATTGAATGTAGGATGTGGGAATGTGGATGAATATGGTTGTTTATAGGTGTGATTGCAAATAGGTTATGATTGAAGATTGATGTTTACTCGTGTTTATGAATTTTAGGCGATTGAATTTGTGGATTTCCATGGATACTATGACAGACGATGAAAAGGTTGCAATTATGGTTGCATTCACAACTTTGATGATCGCCATGGAAAGATACTATATGTACCATTGCAATAGACGTGTACCACATTCTTGTGGGATGAATGGTCCATTGTATTTGCAAAAGGCACTAGACAAATCTCCAGTTAAATTTCGTAAAGTGTACAGGATAAACCAACTGGTATTTCACAAATTCGCAGATATACTTTCAAGTAAAGGGTTTTTATCAACCACAAAGACCATCTCAGTTGAAGAACAACTTGCATATTTCCTCCTAACTGTTGGTCAAGGACAAGTGTATAGTGTCACATCAGAGATGTTTGATAGATCAAACTGGACGATAAGTAAGTATTTCAACAAGGTGTTGGATGCAATCCTCAAACTTCACTCTGATTACGTCAAACGGCCTTCGGAACGCACACACTCGAAGATTTTAACAAATTCAATGTTTTATCCCTACTTCAAGGTAACATCACTTCCTATAACTAAATAATTTTACATTAATATACAAAGTTAGTAAATATTAATTGAAAATGTATAATTAGGATTGTATTGGAGCTATTTATGGAACTCATATCAAAGCCAACATTCCACTTGAAGATCAACCAAGGTTTTGGAATAGAAAAAGGTTATCTCTCACAAAATGTGATGGCTGCATGTTCATTTGATATGTAATTCACTTATGTACTTGCTGGATGGGAGGGGTCAGCAGCCGATTCTCGTGTATTGAAGGATGCATTGACTCGTCAAGATAAAATCTTTGTACCTGAAGGTAAGTAACATATTTTTATGCAGTACTTTTTTATCTATTTTATCTTCAATTATTTTATGTGGTATATAATTTTTATTATAGGAAAATATTATCTAGTTGATGCTGGTTATGCAAATCTTCCGGGATTTTTGGCTCCATATCGAGGAACCCGATATCATCTGCAAGAATTTGGAGATAATATTCCTAGAAATGAAAAAGAATTATTCAACCGAAGACATTCATTTTTACGGAATATTATTGAGCGAACTTTTGGTGCTTTAAAAGCTCGATTTCAAATATTAAAAGGCACTCCTCCATTTTCTTTTAAGATCCAGGTGAAAATTGTACATGCTTGTTGCATATTGCACAATTATATACGTGCAGAAGATTATGATGATATATTTGAAGATGAAGATGATGATTCGGGTGGCGAGCTCGGTGGAGGAGGTGATGCGGTCCAATTAGGTGCAATGGATGATACAGACAGTGACGATTGCGATGATCTTGAGGATGTGGGTAACCAAGTAACAAGCATTCGGAGGCAGAGTGCATTAGAATCCACAAGAGCCGCACAATTTCGAGATGCCATATCGACATCCATGTGGAACGATAAATGATGGTTTACTCTTATTACTTTTGAACATGCGTAATTTATATGTACTAAACTTGTAACTCGTTGATTGTAATATTAAAGGCACGAACTCGTTATTTGAATAATTTTTTTTAGGTTATTTTAAAAGTTGTATATGTATTTATTTATTATTTTATTTTATTTTATTACTATATTAAACTTCATATTTAAGTCTCTGGTAAATAAAATATAATTAAAGTATGCATTTGATTAATATATCATCATTAATTATGTCAAAATATATTAATAATTAATACAATACAAATCTATCTTATGTTATTAATATAATATTTTTTATTCATTAATCAAAATTTTTTTATTCACTCTATTGTATTAGTGATTTAATAGTGGTAATTAAAATATTGTTAACTCAGACACTTTGGTTTAATTAGTTCATTTTTATAATTATTAAAATCAATAATTTTAAATTTCTATAAGATGAAGATGAAGATGAAGTTGCCTTGACTAACACCCTATTTCAAAGATTTCGAAGATGAAGTTGTCTTGACTAACACCCATTTCGAAGATGAAGATCATGTAGATACATAAGATGAAGATGAAGATGAAGATCAAATTTTCATTTTGTTGACTAACCCCCCCTTTACGAATTGGGCCAATGGCGTCAGGATTTCGTAACAGAATTACTCGACCAGTCAAGACGTACGAGTCATTTATAAATTTTATTTGACGGGAAAGCCCTTCCGTTTCATCTTTATTTACGTCTCCTCTCCAGTAAAACGACAAAAGCTGTTAGCTCGTAATCGCAGTCGTTCGATCATGTGGGCCTTCTTCAATCTGAAATGGAAGAAACAAGTCCAGTTGGGTGCGCTGCTGTAATGAGTCGCGGGTAACGGTGACTTCAAACCGAGCCGGCTCGTGAGCCACTCGAGTTCAGCTCGGTTCGATACGTTATATTTTGAGCTCGAGCCAAGCTCGAACTCATAAATGGGCTCGTTTACATTAACGAGTCGAGCTCGACTAGAGCCAGGTTCGGCTCATCGGCTCGCGAGCCGACTCGTTAATTTAACGAGCGATTCGGGGATCGGGAGATTTGGAAATTTTTAGGGAAACCTCTCTTTGTTTGGTCTTGCCTCCAGCGAAACCCATACTTCACTCTGCCATTTCCATACTGTTTCAGCATGATTTCTTGCCGAAATCGCTGTCCGTCGACAGGTATTTAAGGGAAATGGGGGATTTGGTCTTCAAATCCCTCGTTCTCCCTCTCCCTCTTCGATTTTTGTCTCTTCTTCCTCTGAGATTTCTGTCTCTTCTTCCTCTGCGATTTCTTTCTCTTCTTCCTCTTCGATTTCTTCATCTAAAGTTTTTCCTCGCCAAAGATACGAAATCGACGATCCGACGGTAAGATTTTTATTTAATCTTCTATTTTTTTTTTGTCGCCAACCTAACCTACAAAATCTCTAACTCTTGTTTCGTTTCTCAGCAGTGCTCCTTCATTATTGGAAAGTCTTTTTGGATATCCGAACGGCAAACACTCTGTTTCTGTAAGTGAAATATTTTGTATTAGAATGCAGTTATGCCTAAGCAAAGATAACGATCTGTTTTTTTTTTTTTTTTTTTTGCAGATATTTGTAGCTGACAGTTTTCTTGAACTTACAAAGTACACTCGGGAATAAATCCTTGGAAGAAAACTGCCGGTATGAATTTTATTTCATGATTTTGAGTGTTGATACTGTTTGATTTTTTTAAACGGTGAGTTCTTGATTTAAGGGTAGAAGGAAATACACTGTCACAACGTATTGGGAAGATCATTTTATACAGATTGTATAAGGATATTTCCTTTTCCTCTATAACTTAAAGAAAAAGAGTTTTGGGGGATGGATTTTCCAATAGAGATAGTCATAATTATTCTCTTTGTTCTCATGTCTTATTTCAAGTCTCATCTGCACAACCTCCACTGTTTCAAGGAAATCTCCTTTACAATTCCAATCCTAATGTTAATGTTAAAGTTAGTTTTAAGTGGTTTTGGTGGGTGAGGAACATTCAAAATCTGGCAGTTGGTATTGTAATATAGGTTCCTCCACTAGATGAATTTTTGGTATACTCTCTTTTTCTTGCAATTGTTTGCATCTCAAATAGTGCAATGGTGCTTCAGTGACACCTGTTCTTACTAGAGGTTGACCTATTTTAGTCTCTTATTTTATTTTATTTTATTTATTTTTTGCTTGAGTGTGCCATCAATTGCATTCTAGTTGGCTGAGAGCCAGAAAACTTCATATTGAGTTATGACATTCAAGAAGGAGAGGAAGGGCGGGGGAGAAAAATCCCCTACCTTGTCATTTGTTATGTTTTTGTATATCTCATAATGACTTACTAAGCTCATGTACTATAATGTTTGGAAAATAGTTGGTTATCGATGATTTTTTTGCTCAAATTCCACTGCTCTTCATAAATGAAGTTATTATTCTAGACTTTCAAATATTTTTATGTTTTGGGATCTTGTTTCTTTTTTGCCTTCTTATTTTTAGGTGTCTGACCTCTTATAAAATTTTGTATGTTTATCATACATTTCAGCAATAAACAACAATAGTATTCAAATTGTTACTTGATATATTTTAGCAATGGAATTTTATTTCATGATTTTGAGTGTTGATAACATATTCTGTTCAATAATACTTTATTATAGTTAATGGAATCAGGAGCTTTCTTAATTGCATCCAATTTCTCTTAATTGCATCCAACTTCTCTTTATTATAAAAACGAATAAAAAATATTAGTTTTTGTCCTTCTTTCTTAATTCTCATTGAACTTATATCTGTTGTTGTTCTAAAATGTTATATGGCTTGATGTATTAGCAAAAGTGATTTGATAGTTCCTTTTCTATTTTTTGGAAATTGAGATATTGTGTGTGAACCTTTGATGTCTTAAATTTACTCATTGGATGATATATGATGCCTAAACCTTGTCAAATGTTCGTATTTCGTTAAATTGATACGTTAGATATAGATGGATGTAAATTGTAAATTATCTCTCTTTTTTACAATCGATTTTGATCCTTTCTCTTCGATTTCTTCATCCGAAGTTCTTCCTCGCTGACGAGACAAAAGTGACGGTCCGACGGGAGGTAAGATTTTTATTTAATGTTCTGCTTTTTTTTTTTCATCGCCGACATAACCCTACAAAATTTCTAACGCTCGCTTTGTTTCAGCAATGCTCCTTCATTCTTGGAAAGGCTTTTGGAAATATCCCTAAACGGCGAACACACTTTCGGGTTCTGTAAGTGTTGATTTTTTTTTCATTTTTATCATTAATTTCTTGGTATTGAGGTTGAATTTCATCAGAATATTAAAAGGGAATGTTGGTGTGCTTATTTCCTTCTCTTAGAAGTTTTTAAAATTATATATAAAAAAATGATCGGTATATTGGACTGGAAACTATTGGGTGCAGGGCTACAGGCTCAAAGAGACCCCACTGCATTGAAAGACAAGGGTCGTTCCCGATTGTCACAACGTCACGTACCTTCCTATAAGAATAGACAAGTATCTTAAATTATGTGTAGGATATTTGTTGTTTGGATAACTTTCTTTTCTTTATGCATTGTAAAATCAATTTGAGTGTTATTAGTAGTGGAGTGACCACACATATGAGTCGACATTTGAAACGTTGCACTAGTAGAAAAGTGACAATGAGAAAACAAAAAATCTTAAACTTGCAACCAATGGGAGCGGGGTCTAATGTTGATCAGAGTCCATTTGGACTTCCTTTTATGGATTTTGGAGGAAAATATGATCAAGCTAAAATGAGAGTACTCATTGCTCATTGGATTCTTATGCATGAGCATCCATTCATGATAATGGAAGAGGAGAGATTTAATTTTGTAATGAAGATAATAAATATGAATTATGAGAAAATATCCCGCAAGACCATTAAGAAGGAGTGTATGGAGGTGTATGAGGCAGAGAAAAATAAATTAAAAATTTTGTTAAAAGAGATTAACAAGATTAGTCTTACTACGAATCTTTGGAAGTCTCAAAATAAAAAAAAATGAATACATGGTTATTATTGGGCATTTTATTGCCAGTAATTGGAAGCTACAAAAATGAGTCTTGAGTTTTGTGCATGTTCTTCCTCCTCATCGCGGCGTTGATATAGCAGATGCTATTTACGAGTGTTTGAAATAGTGGGAGATCGAAAATAAAGTTTTTAGTATTTCAATTGATAATGCTGCATATAATGGTGTTTGTATCAGAGTTTTGAAACAAGATTTTTCAAGGAAAAAAATTTGGTATATGGTGGAAAGTTGTTTCATGTGCGTTGTTGTGCTCATATTTTGAACTTCTTATTAGTCCAAGATGGTCTTGTTTAGATTAAGGATATCATTGATAATGTGTGTGAAAGTGTCAAATTCATAAATCTATCTGAGGCTAGACTTCACACTTTTTCTGAAATTGTACAACAATTAGAACTTGGTGAAAAGAGGTTGGTTATTGATTGTCCAACTCGTTGGAACTCCACTTATGACATGTTGTCTTTTGCATTAAAATTCAAAGATGCATTATCTAGATTTAAAGTTAGAGAACTAACTTATGATTGTTTGCCAAGTTTTGATGAATAGGAAAAGGTTGACATGGTGTGTGAGATTCTAGAAGTTTTTAATGCAGTTACTAATATAATTTATGGGAGTGACTACCCTACTCCTAATTTGTACCTTAGTGAGGTATAAAGGGTAAAAGAAGTTATGGATTTTCATTCTACAAATGAAAATGTTTTAATTAGGACAATGGTTAGTAGAATGAAAGAGAAATTTGAGAAATATTAGGGTGAATGCAATTTATTGGTGGCTGTTACTTCAGTTTTGGATCCAAGGGTCAAATTAAAGTTGATCGAAATATGTTTTCCAATGATATATTCTAAGGAGGAAGCTACAATAAATATAAATTTAGTTCTACGCACCTTATATGAGATCTACAATGAATATGTATCCTTATATAATGTGGATATTAGAAATGAAGAGATTGTTTCAAGTACTAGTTCTATGGGTGTTTCGACAAGTCGTAGGCCTTCATCAAGTTCAGGTTGGTTAAAGTTAATGAGTTATATGAAACAAAAGGATGTAGTTAATTCACCAAGGTCAGGATTGGAAAATTATCTTGAAGAATGTGTATATAGTTGTGAGAAAACTTCACAATATGGTTTTGATATTTTAGAATGGTGGAAAGTGAATCATATGAAATTTTGGGTATTATCTAAGATAGCAGCTAACATCCTTGTAATTCCGATATCCACAATAGCTTTAGAGTCTACATTTAGTGCTAGTAGTAGAGTAATAGACTCGTATCGTTCTTCCTTTGCACCAAATACAGTTCAAGCTTTGATTTGTCGCAGTGATTGGGTTCGGGTTCTTCACGGTGTAAAGAAAAATCAAAAGGTGAATTTATGTGATTAATTATTTATTATGATATTTTTTAGTTTTATTTATTAAAATTTTGTTTTATGATTACAGCCTGAGAAGAATAGTGTAGAGATAATGCTACCAGCTATATGATTTTTCATGTTTATCTCATCATGGTAATTTTAATATTTTTAACGACATTAAGTAACTAGTAGTGGAAGAGTATTTTTTTATCTGACAATAACTAATTTTATTTTTTTGTTTTTGTCATAGGTGGAGATTTTGCTCATGCAGGGATGTATATTTTTTTTTTATTTGGGTGATTGTAAATTGATAGTGATATTTCATTTAATTTTGTTGTGTTTGATTATTGTATGGAGTTTATTTATAATATTATGCAGTGTATGAAGTGTTTAGACTATTATATGGAGTGTATAAACAATTTCATGGAGTGTTTATGGAATGTATAGATAATTTTATGGAGTGTTTATGGAGTGTTTATGGAATGTTTATGCAAGTGTTATGTATATTGATTATGCCCAACTTTAAGTAGAGGTCATGCCGAATTTTATACGGATATTATATACATAGATTATGTTCAATTTTAAGAAGAGGTTATGCCTCAATCTTATACATGTATTATATATATAGGTTATGCCTAATTTTATATAGACGTCATGCCCAATTTTATATAAAATATATGTATAATTTTATATATAATTTATTTGATATATATTTTTAAAAATTTTTAAATATATGTTGAAGCTCGAAACTCAACTCGAGCTCGGTTAAAATTTTGGCTCAATAACAATTTTAGGCTAAATACAAAACTCGGCTCTAGCATATGCATGTTTGGCTCGGCTCGGCTGGATGCCACCCCTCTCGCGACCATCCAGGCGTATTAGAGGGAATTAAAACTCGTATCGGAGCTGAAAATGAAGACGCGAATAACAGGGACTAGGGGAAAGGACGAACAATCACCGATGGATTCCCACCAGCTCGTAGACGCTCTCGCTGCTCACATCTCTCTTTACAATTCATCCATTCATCCTTCTTCTTCTTCTTCTTCGCTACTGGCAAACCCTAGGAATTCCATTCTCCGATGGTTTTCCTCTTTGTCAATCCCGCAGAGACAGGCAGCGCTTACCGTCGTGGATCCGAAATTCGTTCAGGTCGTCCTCCAAATGCAAAATCGCCTCAGAGTAAACGGCCACGGTTTTTTCATCATTCTTCCGGATCTGCCCTCCGATTCCCTTCCGACTCTCTGCTTCCGTCGATCTCATGGACTCTTGACCCGGTCGAGCGCCTCGAATGATTCAGAGCGGCGCATTTCTGACTCCCTGCGGTTGTTCTCCTCCAGTGAAGATGCTGATGTTTCTGAAAAATGCTGCTCGCTTGACGAGATCGATGCATGCACTGTGTCGGAGGACTTTGTTGGGGACTTGGATCGGTTCGTTGCGGTATTTGACGGGGTGTCCGACGGGGGTTTTCTGAGAGGTGAAGATAAGGAATTGGGTTCATCGTGGTTGGAATTCCAGTGGCTCCGGGCGAAGGGGTATTATAGCGCCGAGGCGTTTGTGGCCAATCGGCTGGAACAGGCGTTAAGATTGTCGTGGAGAAATCGTAATGGGCCCAAGAAGCGGGGTCCCAAGACCAATGAGAAGGCGGCGGGGGCTGCTGGAGTAGCCGCTAATGCCTTTTGGCGGACAAAGGGATGTTTGGATTGGTGGAGCGCGTTGGACCCGGGACTTAGGAATGATATATTTCGAGCGTTTTTAGGCAAAACGGCTAAGTCACTGGTACTCTGCTAATTTAGACCCTCACATGCTTTTCCATTTGGAATTTTAAGTTTAGTGAGCCTATGTGAGGACAACATGGCAAAACTTCCAGTATTTTAGTTTTTCCAGAGATGATGAAAATTGCAAATGTGTATCGGTGTTGACAGTACCATGATGTCAATGATGGTCCAATTTAGGAAAATATGTTACTGCCTATTGATGAGGGGCATTTCTGCTTCACGCATGAAAGCATGCGGGCGTTCTGTGATTAGGTCCATGAATATACAAACTCTATGAAAATCCGGAGAACTTGTGTTGTTTTTCTCAGCAAGACTGATAAACCTCTGTCATGTAAATTGCAATTGTTGTAATGTGGCAAATGTTGAACCAACCCTCTTGGTGGAGTAACAGCAACATTCAGACACGTAACAGACTTTTGATTTGAAAATGAACTTTCAGCTCAGAGTGAATTTTAAGAAAACAAATAATAATGTGATGATACTTGTATTGAAGCTAATTAGGAAAAAATTGCCGTTCTTGAGATGAACCATTGGACAGGACAATGTTGGAAACAGATCTAACTGCATAACAATATAAACTGAAGAATGAAATGGCATTCATTACGGTATACATCCTCAAAAGTCATTTCATTATTCATTAATTCGACTATTTGATTTTTTTTGCATTATTTTTTTATGTACTCAATAATTGCTGCATCCATTTCTTTATTCATCCTTTAAAATTTGAAATTTGAAATTTTAAAGATATTCTGTTTTTGCGGATTGACGAGTCATGACTTTTGAATATTGTAAGTTGTCAGGCATTCAAGATTGTTAAGGGAGCAAATGATATCTCGAGGGGTGAAATGCGGTCCTTCAGTGCAGGAAGCAACAGGAGACTTAGACATGTACCCACAGCATTGCATGAAAGATATAATGTAGATTTCGTTTTGGGCATAATTCCTGCCTCAGTTTCTGGAAAGCCTTATCAGTTGGCCAATGCACTTAGTAATTTACTTGTGCTTCGGGATATATCTACCATGTTATCAGTGTGCAAGCTGTCCAAGACTGAAAATGAAAAGCTTTTTTTTAGTACATTAGGTTCTGTGAGTACAGTTTCAGATTGCATTTTGAGAAGATTGAGGGGGGTCCTCATGGTGGTGTCAAGCAAGTATTTACAGCTTGAACTTCTGAGGGATGAAAGTTTGAAGGTCCCAGTCAATAAACCTATAGGCAAAGGGAAGAACAGAGGTCAGAATTTGAAAAAACATAATACTATCCCAAAGTCTGTCAGACCTGAAAAACCACCTACGGTATTATCAGCACTTATTGCATTGATTAGTTGACTAAATCACAAGCTTATTTTAATTGTGGCTAAGGACTTGTTTTCAGGTAAATGGGACTAAGGATAGGTTTGCATGTCAGCCTGTACCAGTGGATGCTTTAAATGCTACCGTTCCTGGCAAAAAGGATACATGTGAACCAATCTCGACATCAGGGGTAGTAACCTCATTTGTTCTTCTTACTTGCAAAGTTGTTCTTTAAGACTGTTTCATCATGCAAAATATTTATTTACTGTTCTTCTTGCATAGGGACGTTCTGAGGGAGTTGGTGGATGCAAAACTCGAGTTGGAAAGAAGACTGAAAAAAGTAATAGTAGGCGTAACAAATTGCGTTCAAAAGGAGCTGCAGTTGAAAAACCTGAAGAAAACATCCTCAATATTGCCTTATCTACCACTTCATGCCGTGGCTCTTTGTCACCTAATGGAAATGTTTCAATGGGTAATCACCAATCAGATTTTTTTTCTATTGATGAAAATACAGTATCCAATTCTAGTGTTGTCAAGGCTGCTGATAAGCCTTGTGCCATGAAGACTGCCATATCTGATACATCAAAATGCGAATATCCGGCAATTGATCAGTTACTCGATGCTTCAAGTTCTCAGCACCAATCAATTTATTCTTCTACAAAAGACAGTTCATTGGCAAATCATGACAATTTATATACTGCCGATAAGCCTGAATTCGACAAAGGCTTAAAAGCAATCATAACCATCAAGGAGGATCCTGTTGTTGCAGGTTCAGAAGCAAAAGATCTTCAAAAAAAGGAGTTTGGATGCCAAAATTCCGACACACATGACTCTGCTGTAGGTTTAGTTTCTACAGAAGTGAATGAAGGTACTTTTGATATTGGTGCAACTGCATTACTTCAGAAAAAGGAAACCAAAAGCAATTGTGGTCATGGTCTACCTACTTCAGTGGGTGGTATCTCATATGAATGGCCAAGCTTAACACCTGTTTATTTTCCATCTCTCAACTCTACACATCTCCCAGCTGCCACAGATAGGTTACATTTAGAAGTAGGCTTCAACTGGCACAACCACTTGCATCAATCTTTTCTCTCTGCGAGGCATCAGGCAAGAAAAACATTAGTGGAAGCAGGATTTGGTCGGATAGTGCCCTCTCTTCCCTTGCCAGGAAGTTTAGATTGGCCTCTATCAATTGAATCTTCTGAGACAAAATCTGAATTGGATTTAGCAGATGACTGTGAGATGTCCCGTTGGAACACTGAAGTAGAGTCTGGAGTGCAAGCATTTTCTGGCAGAGATTACAATCAATTTTTTGGTGGAGGGATTATGTACTGGAACACTTCTGATCATGGGGCCGCAGGTGTTTCCCGCCCTCCTTCTCTAAGTTCAGAAGACAGCTCTTGGGCTTGGCGTGAAGCAGAACTCAACAGAACCATTGACGATATGGTTGGCTTGCCTCCTCCTTATAATGGTCTGGCTTCTCCAACTTCTGCTTCTTTTTGTTCACCCTTTGATTCCTTGGGTCCTGCCCACCAGTCACTTGGTTATGTGATGTCAAGAGGTGATATAACAACAAATGATGTCATGTCAGAGGAGAATGCCTCTGGATCTGTGAGCAAATCCAGTTGTGGTGTCATGGAAGGGTTGATTGGGGACTCTCATTGTAACCCCATGTTACGACCCATAATTGTTTCAAATATATCAAGAAAGGGATCTGGTTCGGAGTTTAAGCTTTGTCATGAACAAAAGAGCCCTTGCGTACCTCCTTCTAGGCGGGAAACTCCTCGAATTAAGAGACCACCATCACCTGTTGTGCTTTGTGTTCCACGAGCTCCAGCTCCAGCTCCTCCATCTCCCGTTGGTGAATCTAGGAAGCAAAGAGGCTTTCCAGCTGTGAGATCTGGTAGTTCTAGCCCAAGGAATTGGGGTATGAGAAATTGGTACCATGATGGGAATTATGAGGACACTCGCATATGTATGGATGCTCCTGAAGTTTTTTGGCCATCATGGAGAAATAAAAGCCTAGGTTCCACTCAGATGATTCAGCCCTTACCGGGATCTTTAGTCCAAGACTGCCTGATTCCACTTTCTCATCTAGCTGTTGATCAAGAACATGTAAGTCCCATTTTGTATGACTTAATCTTCAGAGGATGTAGGTTTGTTTGTCTTAGATCAATTTTGAAAAATTGTCTAAGCACATAAAATACAATTATGGAAAAACTAAAATCTAAATCTAAGTGAAAAAGGCCAAAGAATCCACAAGAAGATGCCAATTGAAGATGTTTGCTCTAAAATGATTTTATATAGTTAGAGCAAGCTATTAGGTTTAGGGAGGGTTAATTAGGAGATCCTTGTACAGTGGCTAATATCTTGGACCTTGTCCATTATATTAAAAATTGCCATGGAGGAGATTGATGACCATTATCAACTCACCCTTCCCTAAACAAAATCTGCTCCAGTGCTGGCAACAAGCTTAAGACCTTCCAGTAGACTCTGTAGTTTGACATCTATAATCTTAATGCCAAAATGGTGCAGATTGTATCGCCAAATATTCGTAAATTGCATAGCAAATTTCACACTAGTCCTGCATGCACTGTTCTGCGACTTCTGTTATGTTTTAGTGTTCTGTCGCTTTCTGAATGCTGGCAAAGTTTTACATCACAGCCAGATGTGACATTATCCCTTCAACCTCCTGAGTCACAGAGTTGCCCTGCTCGGAAGATGTCTTTGTCTTTGATGCATAATCTCCTTCACGAGGAGATTGATTCCTTTTGCAAACAGGTATCTTTTCATGTCAGTTTGGATGTTTTCTGAAGCTTAATGAATTTATGGCAATCTGACGTTTGTTTCTCCAATATGTAATTGCTTTATAATATATTTCATTGTTTCAGATTGCTGTGGATAATCTGATTAAGAAGCCCTACATTACTTGGGCTGTCAAGAGGGTTGCTCGTTCTCTACAAGTACTCTGGCCGAGATCCAGGATAAACATCTTTGGGTCAAATGCAACTGGTTTGGCTCTTCCAACCAGTGATGTGGACCTTGTGGTACGGCTTCCTCCCGTGAGAAACTTGGTAAGAACAATAAGTGGTAAAATGCTTACTAAGTAGTCTGTTTTTTTGTTGGTTCTTTTTGAAAACTTGCAAATGGAATATATCCTGTAGGAACCTATCAAGGAAGCTGGGATTTTGGAGGGTCGCAATGGAATCAAAGAAACCTGCCTTCAGGTGTGTGCATGTGAACATTTTTTACCATTATTCACTGTTTACTGATTTCTTCTTGTGGTCATTAGGTTTATCCAAAAAACAAAATTCTGGACAAAACCTTGGACTGAGAATCCTGTGATTGTGCCCTTTTTTTCCTCTCCTTTTGGGAACTCTTCCTGTTATTGGTTCTTGGCTCCTGAATGGAGTCTAATTATCTTTTCTTTTTAATCAATTCACACAAATACTTACACCATTATAATTTGGGGTTCCAGCATGCAGCTAGATACCTTGCGAACCAAGAGTGGGTTAAGAATGATTCTCTTAAAACCATAGAAAATACTGCTGTAAGATGTTCAAAGCTTGCTCTCTCTATCTAGTATTATTATAAGCTAATATCTTTCTTCTGATTCTTACCATACGCTGCGCCATTTTGTTTCAGATTCCTCTTATCATGCTAGTGGTTGAAGTGCCTCAGGATCTTGTTACTTCTAGTGGAGGCTTATCAATTGGGAAGTTATCAAATGTTGAGTTGGATCAAAGTGGTCTACCTCTTTCAAACTTACTTGGTACAGATGGTGGTTCGTCTCTGTCAGGGAAGAAGTTGAAAGCTGGGGATGTTAAGGATTGGAAATCAGTTCGTCTTGACATTAGTTTCAAGTCACCATCTCATACTGGACTTCAAACAACCGAACTGGTGATTCTTTAGATTCTTTTCAAATTTTTTTAACTTTGGCTATCCCAGTATTTTGATTAAAGGAAAGTGATTTATTCTCATTGAAATTTTAACGTTGGGGCACACACACACACACACTCATATATATATATATATATATATATATATATATATATATATATATGTATGTATTGAAATGGAGGGCAAGCTTATTAGAAAAGGTCAATTTGTTTAGATAAAGTCAATTTGTGTATTGTTATTTCCATTGTATTAAGTAAAAACTGTAAACTGTTTCAGCGTTCTTAATGTGGTTCTAAATTATGCATTGGAATTTATTTTTTTATTTGTGGACGTGACTTTTTCGTATGCTGATGTCTCAAGGGAAAATCAGTTGAAGAGATTAGAGGTAGATTGGGAAGACCTAAAGCGTCTAATGAGTATAATTTTTTCTGAGTACACTGAGAAATCGATTTATTAATGGAACAAAAGCCTCCACAGGAGGATTTACACAGGTTAAAAAAGAAAAACTGCAATTTAGGAGCTTTAATATTATTGTTTCTCATGGGGCTTTCGGGTGTGAGATCTTGGGTTCAGGTCTTGCCAGAGGTATTCAGGCATTGGATTTTTTTATTTTATTTGTAAATGTGACCTTTTTATATGCTGATGTCTAAGGGAGAATCAGTTGAAGAGATTAGAGGTAGATTGGGAAGATGTAAAGGGTCTAATGTAAGTACAATTTTTTTCTGAATACACTGAGAAATCGATTTGTTAATGGAACAAAAGCCTCTACAGGAGGATATACACAGGCTAAAAAAGAAAAACAGCAATTTAGGAGCTTCAATATTATCATTGCTCATGAGGCTTTCTGGTGTGAGATCTTGGGTTCAAGTCTTGCCGGGTGTATTGGGTGTAGTATACTAAAAAAGTTATTATCTTTGCTACGCACGGAATTATGTAGACGACAAGAATGCTGGACAAGTTTCTGACTAGGATAATGATTGCTCAAAATGGCGGGATGAAAAGACTTGGCTTCTGATTTGCTTACACTTCTTCTCTGCTGCTTTTCATGTTGTAAACTTAGTATGCTAGGATGCTTATCAAACAAATTATTTTCTTCTTCGGTCATTGTGCAAGCTTGATGAGATTCATGCTGTTAGTGTTCTTATTTTAGTTGAATTTTCACATACAGGTTAGGGAGCTCACTGAGCAGTTCCCTGCTGCTGTACCTCTTGCCCTGGTGTTAAAACAGTTTTTGGCTGATCGTAGCCTGGACCGTTCCTATTCAGGTGGTTTGAGTTCATATTGTTTGGTAAGTTTCAGTATTTTGGTTACCCTTGAAAGAAAAAAGTATTATGTTGTAGACAGATTAGAGAGATCAACCAAGAGGATCAAGGAGAGAAGAAGCAGAAAATGGAGAAAAGAAGAGAGAGAAGAGAAAGGAAGAAGTTTGGCTAGTAGAGTGGCTCTCTAACTGACAAAATGGATGGCCCCTGCTTCTCTTTTATTAAAATAACTTACAGTTACATGAAACTGACAGAAATGTGCCTCTGACAACTAAAATTACAGTATCAAAAGACCCAAATACCCTATATCACGTTTTACACATTTACTAGTATAACATTCTCCTCCTGAATAGCTTGTTTCCTGTATTCCCGTTGCCCCAGAGGAAGCTTATATCTGGATTTTAACCAGCAATTTTCTCATTTCTTCTTTTCCTTCAATCTAATTTTGGCGTCTGCTCTTGGAACTTTTGGACATAACTGACATACTTCTTCACATTATGCAGGTGTTATTGATTACACGATTTCTTCAGCATGAACACCATGTCTGCCGCACTATTAACCAAGTAATGTATTGATGCCCATTTGCTGTTATGGATGAGATTCATGTCTGTCTGTATAATTTTAGATATCCTCGACTCCTTCCATGCTAACTTTGCAAATGGTTGTGTATGTTGCATTTAATCAATATATCCATAGGCTTTTGATGCTTAATATTATCCCACTGCCCCATGTAGGAGCACTGGGTGGTCTTTTATTCCAATGTGGGATCTTATGTGAGTTTGTCACAATAAAGATAATGAAATACTTCATTTGAAAAAGAAGATAATGAAATACTTTGTCTACACTTGGGGCTTGCTCAGCATCTGATTTTTCTTGTTCTTATGTTACCATTACTTTTCCTCTTAAACAGGTAAGACTGTTATATTGGTTTATTTTTGTTGGTGTAACAGGAACGCGAAGGAAATCCTTTGTTTGTCCTACTATGTGCATGACTATCATTTATTTGGATGTTTGTGACACACACACACTCTTCCCAAACCTGATCATACTTGACCCAAGACCTCACAATAGAAACCCCTCTGTTGGCCATTGAGCCAAAGACACAAACCACATGAAAGTACTTTAAGAAGGGTTTTAAGTGGGAGGTAGGGGAAGGCCGAAACTAAGTAGGATCACACCTATGGTTGAGAGGCTGGAAGGATGATGATGAACCAAAACTTGATCATACTTGACCCAAGACCTGATCCCCAAGACCTCGCAATAGAAACCCCTGTTCGCCATTGAGCCAAAGACACAAACCACATGAAAGTACTTTAAGAAGGGTTTTAAGTAGTTTGATAGGCTGAGAAGTAGGGTAAGGCTGAAAATAAGTAGGATGACACCTATGGTTGAGAGGCTGGAAGGAGGATGATGATAATGATGATGATTATATGATGTCCATGCACAATACAATACTCTATTCGCAGTCATCTGGGCAAGTTCTATTGCTGGATTTGAAGCAACAATAAAATTTGATTTATTGGGGTTCTGAGTTGAACTTGAATATGATCTATTTGCAGTTTCTTTGAATTACTTAGTGCTAAAATAAATCTTCAGGATTTGCATTCAGAATAGGAGAAAATCATTAAGTATTGAAGGCTAATCCTCCTTAAGTCTTGTATTGTGGGCATCCCAAATTATGCTTTGTCCTTTATGCCTTGCCCTTCTTCCGTATGTAATGCCATGGATAAGATGAAAAGAAGGTTTCTTTGAAGGGGGTCAAGTGATTCATTTAAATATCACCTGGTCAGATGGGATGAAGTATGTCTGCTAAAGAGATTGGGTGGACTGGGGATTCGGAAATCAAAGGAAATGAACCAAGCTTTGCTCCTTAAATGGATATGGAAGTTCAACACTATTTCTTCTAACCTTTGGAAAGATATGGTTCGTGTCAAGTTGGGTTGGAATTCTCCATGGTGGATGTCTGGTGGAAATCGGAGAGGGCTATCCTCAATATGGAGATCACTGTACTCACTTCTTTAGAAATTTTCCTCAGCCAGTAGATTCTTTGTTGGAAGCGGTAGATCTCTTAAATTTTAGCATGATTGGTGGACAGGGCAGGAACCTTTGCGGAACTCCTTAAGGAATCTATTCCTCCTTTCTACACAAAGGGAGATATCAGTAGCCGATGCTTTTGAGGGGGGTGGTCTGAGCCTACATCTCCGAAGGGGTCTTTCTGACTCGGAAGCCTTGGAAGTGAGCCGTTTATTGGATTTTTTGAATTCCGTTAGAATGAGACCTTTCGATGCGGACTAGCTCATTTGGTAGCCTGACAAAAACGGCACATTCTCAGTTTCATTTGCATACAGTTACATTAATGGTTGGGATTCGACGCAAAGGGAGCATGATATCTGCTTTGTATGCCGTCTCTATGCACCTCCAAAGATAAAATTCTTCATGTGGAGCGCTTGCCAAAGTAAGATTCTCACGACAAATGTGCTTAGAAGAAGGGGCCACCCATCTATCGACCCCCTCTATCCTTTTTGCAATGCTGAGGCTGAAACCACCAATCATATTCTTCTATAGTGCTCCTTCTCATGGAATGTGCAGACCTCTGTCCTCTACAAGTTGGGGCTGCAATTCTGTATATCAGCTGATTTGATCTCCTTCTGCAAGTCGATCAGTGGCTATCTCCTTCCTAGTCTCGATAAAGTGATGATTTCTGCCTGTGCCAGTTTCATACTGTGGGGGCTTTGGAATGAGCGTTACCGGAGGCGTTTCGATGCTAGAAGTGAATCAGAGGTAAGAGTAGTGGACAAGGTGTCGGGGCAAATCTCCACCTGGCTCATAACTAAGAAATATTTTTCCTCCTTCAAGGGTACCTCTATTCGTGATAACTGGAGCAATTTGGCAAAGGTGCACTTTGTGACCAAGATTCAAGTTATGCAGGAGTGGACTCCCTCAGAAGTTGGTTACCTAAAGTCAAATTTTGATGGCTCTTCTCTCAACAATCCGGGATTGCTGGTTTTGGGGGAGTTATTTCGGATCCATTTGGCAATCAGTGTTCTCTTATGCGGGCTCGTTAAGCATTTCTGATTTAACGTTGGCTGAACTCTATGGCCTCCTCAATGGGCTATGTGTTTCAAGAGACAATTGCAGTGGTCCCATTCACATTGAAGGAGACTTGAAGGTGGTCATTGGATGGTGCGAGTGTGCTTCCCCTCCACCGTGGCGCCATTGGGACATCTTTCGAGAGATTTTAGATATTACCTCACTTCTCTCTTGTATTTGTTCTCAAATTCCGAGATCTGCAAATTTGGCAGTAGATGTGCTAGCCAAGTAGGGAGCGTCCCTGCAATCTCTTGTTGTTAGGGATCTGCTCCCTCTTCCTTTGTAAATTTTCTCTTGTTAATATAACTACATCTTTATTAAAAAAAAAAATCATTAAGTATTAGACAAAAATTATGCTTGTGCAGGTATTAAGAGTAGGGCTGTCAATTGGTTGGGTTAAAAAACCCTAAAACCCTAAGTCCAAATTATTAAAAAAACTCAATGGGTATCAAGTAAGAATAACCATATTGTGTTCTTAATAAATACTTGATAAGCTTAGTAGTTAGTTAATGGAAACCTATTAATAACTTGTTAACAAAAATGATTTTAATTAAATGCATTTCATACATTAAAATGACAAAAATACCTTTATATACACTTTATGAATTTAATACAATATAGTATAATAAAAATATTATTGTATATAATTTATGCATTTAGTATTATATAAAATAACAAAAAATAGTCTTGTTTACAAGTGCATGCATGTGCAATATGAGCCGACATGTGTGAGTGGGCACATAACCATATGTCAAATATGTGTGCATTTGTAGACTCACACATGTATTTAAGTGTAGTCTCACACATTTGCGTATGTGTGTGGAGCCACTTGTGCATGCATGTGTAATGGGGAGCAACAAGTGTTATATGTATGAGCCTACACGTGTGTGAGCTCATGCGTTGTATAAATGTGTGTGTGTGTGTGTGTGTGCATATTTTAGTTATAAGTGTGTGTGGGCCCAAATGTGAATGACTACCTAGGTCTAGATGTCTATGATTGTGTGTGGGACCATGTGTGTTTGAGTTTAAGTGTGTGTGGACTCATATGTGTATGATGATGTGAGCCCATTAGTTTATGATTGTGTATGGGCTCATGCATGTGTGGGTTAGAGTGTGTATGGGCCTAGATGCATATATGATTTTGTGTGGGCCCATGTGTGTGTGTGAATATGAGCCTAGGCCACAAGTATGTGAATGTGTTTGCACACGCGCCTAGAGTGAGCGCGTGTGTGTGCACGTGCATGCATGTGTTACATTTTGTATGTAAAAATTCAATTATAAAAAAAATGTATGTATATGTGTGTAATCTAATATAAAAACTACCCATTGTGTTAGCAACTCATTGAACGAGTTTTTTATAAAACTTGTTAACTTATTGGGTAAAATCCATACCCAAACCCGAACCCGTTAAGAAATAGTTACTTGTCAAACAGAGTCTCAAAAGAATAATTTTTTGATGTATTCTTCTCTCAAATGGAGGCTATTTATCAATACAATTACAACCTAAAATTAGGTCCAAATCAGATCCTAAAATCAGGGAAAATTAGGGAAACAAATCGTTTTGATATACAAATCCTAAAATTACGGTAACAAATTAACAAATTGTACATCTCATTGCAACACTCCCCCTCATGTTGGTGCATGGATGTCGATCATGTCCAACTTGTCAATTATACCATGAAATACCTTCCCTGATACTGCCTTCGTGAGCATATCAGCCAGCTGACTCTCGGATTGAATAAAAAGAAATTGTATAATCTTTGCATCGAAGTTTTCCTTGATGAAATGACGATCAACTTCAAAATGTTTAGTGCGATCATGTTGAACAGAATTTTGTGCAATTTCGATGGCTGCCTTATTATCACAGTGGAGATTCATAGGTTCAACATATTCAATCCCTAAGTCCCTTAGTATATTTCTTATCCATAACAATTCGCATACACCATGAGCCATGCCTCAAAATTCAGCTTCAACACTTGATCTTGATACTATCTTTTGTTTTTTGCTTTTCCAAGTGACAAGATTACCTTCCACAAAAGTAAAGTAACTAGACGTGGATCTTCTGGTTGTCTGATCACCTGCCCAATCAGAATCTGTGTATCCTTCAATGTTAGAGATACCTTTTTTTGAGAATAATAAACCTTTTTCCTGGAGCACTCTTTAAGTATCTCAAGATTCGATAGACCGCTTCCATATGTTTTTCACTTGGTGCATGCATGAATTAACTCACAACGCTCACCGCATATGCTACATCTGGCCTTGTGTGTGATAGGTAGATTAATCTTCCAACTAATTGTTGATAACGCCCTTTGTCTGTTGGGGTTTGATCTGGGAGAATTTTGAGCTTATGATTCATTTCTATGGGCGTCTCTACTGGTTTACAATCAAGCATTCCGGTTTCGGATAGAAGATCTAACACATATTTTCACTATGAAAGGAAGACTCCATGCTTTGATCTTGCTACCTCAATTCCCAAAAAATATTTAACCTGTCCAAGATCGTTCAATTCGAATTTAGTGGCTAAATACTCCTGTAAAGCTTGCATTTCACCTGGGTCATCTCCTGTCAAGACCATAACATCAACATACACAATGAAAGTTGTTATTTTTCCTTCTTTGCGTTTTATAAACAAAGTATAATCTGAGTTACTTTGCTTATAGCCAAACTCCTTCATTGTAATCGAGAATCTCCCAAACCATGCTCTAGGTAACTGTTTCAGCCCCTACAATGACTTCTTCAATTTACAAACTTTACCTTGACACAAAGAACTACTTTTAACTCCTGGTGGTAGCTCCATATAGACTTCTTCTTCTAAGTCTCTATTGAGAAAAACATTTTTAACATCAAATTGTTATAGAGGCCAATCTCGATTTGTTGCTATAGATATAAGAATGTGAATTGTATTGATCTTAACTACTGGTGCAAAAGTATCCTGATAGTCTACCCCATACCTTTGCTTATATCCCTTCGCAACTAGCTGAGCTTTATATCTTTTCAATATTTTCATCCGATTTAAGTTTCACCATAAACACACATCGACATCCAATTGTCTTCATTCCTTTAGGCTGTGGAACAAGTTCCCAAGTGGCATTCCTTTGTAGAGCCTCCATCTCTTCGTTCATCGCCTTTCTCCATTTTGGATCAGCTAATGCATCCTGCACATTACTAGGAATAGAAACTCTAGATAATTGATAAACAGTAAATGCATACGATTTAATCAACGTATGGGAGGACACATAGTTGTTGATTGAGTATTTGGTCTTGGCTTCAGGATCAGATTCATACTGTTTTTGTGGAACTCCCCTATTCAATCTTTGTGGATATCTAGGAGTTATATTTTCTATAGGAACACATGTTTCATTCGACTCATCAAACACAAGATTTGTATTTACCTGAGGAGGAACATTCTGGATTGATTCTTCAGTTGATGGTGCGGACGGAGGCAACTCTGAGGGTTCTTTAGGAGAAATTAAGGATTCACTCTCGGCTTTATGGTTGTGATTGTGATCACAGTCTTGTTGCACATCATGACTACCTGGTTACTTAAAACATTCATTCACCGCTTCTAACTCAATAAACTCAGCACCTTCGCTATTCTCTTGTTGAACATTCTCTTCACTTGAGCTCTCCCCCTGAAGAGAATTCCGAGAGACTCCCCTTGAGTGCACTAATTCATGGAAAGAGGCATCTAGAATCACATGGAGCTTTCGGGTGTGTGGATCATAGCATTGATTTCCTTTTTGAAATTCAGAATAGCCAACAAAAACACATCGTTTGGCACATGGATCAAATTTATTTCGCAAGATTTTTGGGTATGAATATATACGGTACACCCGAAAACCCGGGGTTCAAGATTCGGAAGATGGGGAATGAAAATTAGGGATTGCAATTTGTGTTGAGGAGTTTGAAAGTCTATTACTCGATAAGGTGTTTGATTGATGAGGTAGACAGTAGATTTGATAACTTCGCCCCAATAAAATCGAGGCATGTTTATGCCAAACAGGGAAGCACACACTACTTCCAAAAGTTGTCTATTCTTCCTCTCTGCTAATCCATTTTGTTGGGGAGTATAGGTGCATGAGGTCTGATGACGAATTCCATGATTATTTAGAAAATTACCGAGAGAAGCATCAACAAACTCAGTACCATTGTCAGATTGCAAAACACGAATCTGCTTTTGGTACTGAGTGTGTATCATTTGGTGAAATTTCTGAAATACTAGACACACAACACTTTTTTTATGAGCAATGATACCCAAATCATTCGAGTGCATTCATCAATAAATGTCACAAAGTAACGAGCTCTAGAAATAGAGGCAACTTTTGCAAGACCCTAAACATCAGAATGAATAACCTCAAAAGGTTCAGAACTTTTATTCAAACTCGGTAAATAAGAGATACGCTGGCTCTTAGCCAGTCCACAAGTGTCACAATGAAATTCAAAATCATTCAAACATTAAAAAAGTTGTGGTTGTAATTTCTTAAGATAACCAAAGGAAAGATGACCGAATATTTGGTGCCATAACCATTAGTTGCTTGAGCACTGTCTTTACTACTAGCTTGATTTGCCTAACTGATTTTCGATCCCCCATTCTCTGTTAACTCCAAATAGTAGAGTTTGCCCCGTCTAACACCATAACCAAGAATATTCTAAGTTAGAATGTCCTGAAAGACACAAAATGAGGGCCAAAAAGTTATAGTACAAGCAAGAGTTGAAGTAATTTGGCTAACAGACAAAAGATTGTATTCAAGAGATGGAACAACAAGGACAATATCTAATGTAAGATTATTAGACAAGATAATAGATCCTTCCCCAGTAATAGGAGAGGTACTACTATTGTCTGTGGAAATAACGGATTGAGGAGAAGGTAGGACAAATTTTAACTGACTGGAATCCCTCGTCATGTGATCGGATGCACCTGTATTAATAATCCACGTTCCATTCTTAGAATTTGCAGAGAATTCTTGGCGCATGGATTACTGAAAATCAAAGAGTGAAAAGTTGGCTTATTGACTCAATAAGTCTATCGCTAATGCAATGATTTATCCGCCTCTCCACCGCCAAGGAGATATGGGAAGCTATATAAAAAAGGTTCTATGATGGATTAGACGAAACCTATATATTTGAGTTGAACCAGAGGTCTTTTTCTACCAAACAAAATCATAGACCATTATCAACGTACTATAATGAACTTGTTGCTATTTTCTAGGAGATTGATCGTAGAACTACATCTCAGGAAAGAACGGTCAATTGGGATCTCCAGATTCTGGTTTTTTCATTTCTCCAGTGAGATATCTAGCTTTGTTGCGAGCGCCAATACGCATCTCCATGAGCTGAGACCATACTGGGTAATTGGTCTCATCGAGGATGATTCCAGTTGGAAAGGCAAAATTGTCTTGGTGTACGATAATCTGTGGTGTTGGTGCTGGGATAAGTTCGGTTGATGCACCTGTAGTGGTAGCCATCAAATTCACAATAGTTTTACGAGGGTGATGAAATTCGAGAACAAAAAAATTCGACGGAGAGTTTCGATTCTTCGTAGAGCCAACAACAATGGCGGCAACAACGGATTGTGCAGCGGCGGTGGATTCCGCTTTCTATTTGTTGGGTTGACCCGGTTTGGGCCTTTGAACGTGATTTGGTCCGAGCTCAAGTCGCTCGGCGAATAATAAACCAACGGACCTAATTTACGCAAAAAAATATTTTTTTTTCCGTACCTTCGTCTTCGTCGAGACAGTGTGGAGACAACACTGCTCCTTCTAGCTGGAAGGCCGAGCAGTGGTTCGGCGGTGGCTTTTGGGTGGCGGCGAGTCTGTGTTACGATGATGACCGAGAGGAGCGTGAAAATTAAAACGATCGCACCTTCGTCTTCTTCGTCGGTGACGTTGGTGCAGGTCGCAAGGTGGTTCGGCGCTAGCTTTCGGCGGAGTTCGGGTGGCAACGGTGATGTTTTATGGGAGCACTGAAAGGTGGTTTGGCACTAGAACTTCTCCGTGGGGCACAACAAAAAACAAAACTTCTGCTCTGTTTTTTTTTTTTTTTTCCAACGGCTTTTGCAGGCGACGGAGATGAAAACGGGAGCACTAGCTCTTCAGCGATTGGAAGGAGAAGAGAATTCTCCTGCACTGATACCATGTCAAACAAAGTCTCAAAAGAATAATTTTTCCGATGTATTCTTCTCTCAAATGGAGGCTATTTATCGATACAATTACAACCTAAAATTAGGTCCAAATTAGATCCTAAAATCAGGGAAACAAATCGTTTTGATAAACAGATCCTAAAATTACGGTAACAAATTAACAAATTATACAACTCATTGTAACATTACCCAATAAGACTTTTATTGGGTGCCCGTTTCTTAATGGGTTTGATTCAGGTTTTCAACTAAGGGGGGGTTAGTCCACAAAGAACTTGAATTGAAGTGAAGAATTGAATTGAACTTAAATGAATTGATTCAACTTCAACTCATCTTTGGGTGTTAGTGTAGACGAGTTCAAGTGCACTAGAAAACAGATTCCAGTGTTAATGCCCCCAAATGAAAAGTATGATATAAAGAAGAGAATGAGTAATCTTTTATAATATACTTAAATAGAATATATACCTAAACAAATAATTAACCAAAATAAACATGGTTACTACACTTATAAGTGATTTAATGTGTAGTATTAGAATATATTAATATCCTAATTAATGAAAAACTATATTACATTACTTAATGATTATAGTTTATTATAAATTAAAACAATAATTACATGTGACTAGAATAAATTATTTAAAATAAATAAAAAAGTTAAAAATAACATAAGTGAATATAATAAATAAATAAATTATTTTTTAATAACATAAGATATAGTTTAACATTAAAACTCACTATTTTAATACAAAATAAAAAATACATAATAAATATATTAATTTATCAATAACATAATATATATTTTACATATTATTAATTAATAATATATTAACAAAAAATGAAGAGAGGGAGGCCGAGAGGCTCTGCGACGGAGGTCGAGAGGGAGAGGAGAGGGAGGCCGAGAGGGAGGAAGGCCAACGGGGGTGGGGGAAGAGGGAGGAGAAAAAAAACTTTGCTGAAGGATCGCAGGGGGAGAGGGGAAGGAGCAACGCGTGTCGCGCGCTTCAATCGGTTGATTCGAAAAATAGGTATGAATCAGTTTTCCCCGATTTTTGCCTAAGCGAATGAAGTGGTGTAATCTCACTTTAATGTAATTCATTCTACACTAACGCCATTATTTAATGAACTAAGTAATGCCGGGGGAATTCATTCCACTTCATTGTGGACTAACCCCCCCTAAGCCGTCGGGTTTGAACCCATTGACAGCCCTAATTAAGAGTAATGCTTGCATCTAGGTTCATCATACAAAACACATGAACTGGAAATATAATGTTAGTTTTTATTGTTACTCAACTGCTTATTTATTTTGCATGGTTCTTTTCTGGCAAAGAATTATTTATATGGACCTCCTGTACTATTCTTAATAAAAAAATTCCTCTTGCAGAAACTAGGAAGCCTATTGATGGATTTTCTTTATTTCTTTGGGTATGTATGTAAGCTATTTTTATCTTATCTTTCTTCAGTATTAACTGGACATTCACCAAAAAGCATTTGCTGTTCCTCTTATGGGATTGAGTTGCTTATTCCTTCATATAAGCCCCACAGGTGGCTGTAGCTCCTTATTTACCCTAATGATGTGGTGGTGGTATTGTCTAGGAATGTGTTTGACCCACGGCAGATGCGTATTTCAATTCAAGGAAGTGGGATTTATGTAAATAGAGAACGAGGACACAGGTATTTTTATGGTTTGGCTGAGGCAGACACTGTAAAAGTTCTACCAACTTTCAAGTTTCTGCTTTCTTATGTCTCACTATTTTTCCTTTGTTTGTTTTGTAGCATTGATCCACTTCATATTGATGATCCACTTTGTCCAATTAATAATGTTGGAAGGAATTGTTTCCGTATTCATCAATGCATCAAGGTAAGCTTCTACTTTGTCTCTGTGTCTAATGGAGTCTAGAGAAGTGGACAAACTGATGGATGACAGAGACTACAGCGATGCAAATTTCTTTTGGCATTATGGTTCTTTACTTTAGGAAAATTTTGGTATTCAGGATATTGCCCTGCAAGCAGATTTCTTTTTCGTGTGCAATATTTTGTTGAAGAAACAGAACATGTGTTTTTTTCATGCTTATTGTTTTTATAGTAATATATTGCTCTATACAGGCATTTGCAGATGCTTATACTGTACTGGAGAATGAACTTGAGAGTCTTCCTCATCCTCATGGAGATGATCCTAGTGCTACTACAAAGCCTCCTTTTAGACTGCTTTCCAAGATCATCCCAAGCATTGATCAAATAAAAAAAGTTATAGCTACCTAAAGATCCATGCATCCTGTAGGTATTCTGAATACCTTTTGAAGAAAAACTCAATGAAGCTTAATGTTTTACTAGTGAGGTTGCTTGTATATTTTGTTGGTTCATGATCAATGTTGAATGTGTATATTCCACCTCAATTTTTTTTAAAGTCAGGCTGTACATTCTGTCAGGAAGTATCTTGCGAAGGCCAGAACCTGTTGTACTCAGTTCAATGAATCCTGTTGAAGAGGTGCGGCTGCATTTGAAGAATCCTTGGTAGAGACGTGAAGTAAAGAGCACAAGATTCTTTTGATGGCACAAGTTGAATTTTAAAGTGTTCATTGATCTCTATCAAATATATAAGAGTCATATTGGTGTCAGATATTTGGTACAATATCACGAATCAATGGTTAGTGCTTTCTTTAAAGTTTTCATGCATCAGTGTGGTTTGAAGTGCATATATTGGACTTCTAACTGAGGTTGAATTCTGCAGATGAGAATTAGTACGAGACTGCTGAGATATTTCTGGATTTCTCTACATTGTCCAAGAGAAAACGGCTGTTCCTGCATGAGCTGTGGCTGCTGGAGGTTAGTTATTATCAACTCTGTCATGCTAGGTTGCTCTATTTATGTCTGAAATTTTATTTTTTCACTAAGGGTTATGTCATTTTATGAGTTGATGAGTTGAACAATTTTACAAGTAGTTGAATCGGTAATTATAATATACTTGCCATAATACAGAGGCTAGTTAAAATCTGTACTTCTGGTACAAATTTGTTCAATGCATCAAAAGTGGGAAGGTTGGTCAGTATCATTGTCAGCTCTGGCGGTGAATGTGTCCTATGGAGTGTTTTACATAGTAGAATCAATGCTAAAAACCCGTCAGAAACTCCTGTGAGAAAATACTGTTGATGTGTTATGGTCTTGGGGTTAAGTACCTATGTCTTCCGCTCCTAACATGCCGATCTTTTGGGATGTATTGGCTAGGTGCTTAACATTTGGTATCAGAGCGGGCTCCCACGTCGCGAGTTCGAGTTTTGGGGCTCGCAAAGGTTGGATTATAATTACTAGTAGGTCGTAGAGGCTGGATTAAAATTACTGGTAGGTCGCGTCTAGGTATTATCACAGTTGGGCCAGTGTCGTTGCGCCGCCGTGGTCGTCGGCTCACGAAGGTGGGGTGTGATGTTATGGTCCTGGGGTTAAGTACCTATGTCTTTCGCTCCTAACAGGCCGGTCTTTTGGGATGTATTGGCTAGGTGCTTAATATTTGATGTTATGGTCCTGAGGTTAAGTACCTATGTCTTCTGCTCCTAACAGGCCGGTCTTTTGGGATGTATTGGCTAGGTGCTTAACATTTAGTATTAGAGCTAGCGCTCGGTTGCGAGTTTGAATCCTGGTGTGTGCTACCGAAGTGGAAGGGGCCGACCTGGAGAACTGCGATGGGGCACTAGGAGTGGGGCAGCTGCTTGAGTGGGCCACTGCTGGTGCTGGCCGCCGTGGACGTCGGCTCGCGAAGGGGGGTGTAATGTTAGGGTCCTGGGCGATAAGTACCTATGTCTTCCGCTCTTAACAGGCCGGTCTTTTGGGATGTATTGGCTAGGTGCTTAACGTGATGCTTATTAAGGAGATTCAGCCTTTTTAATCAAGTTAATAAAGCAGCAGTATTGAAGGTTCCACAGTTATTTGCATAACAAGGTATTTGGTAATTCAGCCTGTCCTTAGGGCTGTCAAAGTGTCTAGTTGTACTAGATTTAGTTAGTTGAGAAGGGATAAGAAGAGGGATACTTTTGAGTAATTACTTGTGCTAGTTTATTACTATGAAAGTCAATCTTCTCATTCTCTTTTGGTAACTTCCTAATAAAATGTTATCTTCTGCTCCAAATTCTAATTCCTTTTGATTGTTTAGGAATATACTATTAAAGTTCTTTGTCGGAGACTAGAGGAAGTACAAACTTTTTTATGAGCAAGCAAATCAGCCAACAAATATATCACCAAATATCCAAGAGGGAAGGCAAGAACTGTCAAAGTGTTATAAATAACGAAGTATCTTTTTCATTGTATGGGAAAAAAAACCCTTCTCTCTCTCTCTCTCTCTCTCTCACTCACTCACTCCCTCATTCACTCATTCACACACCTAATACAGTTGTATCTACAATGAGGAAAAAACCCTACTCACTCACTCACAAACTCACTCATTCACACATTCACACACCTAATACAGTTGTATCTGTAACAAATATCTTCCTATTTATGCTTATTCTACTGTTATGAACTTAATTCCTCGGAAGTTTCCTTCAATCGATCATTTTTGCCATTTCCATCATGTTTCACTTCCGCTGTAAGTGCTGGCTTTGGGGCATCAAGACATTGGGGTCGGTCAACATTCAGATTGATAGTTATTTGCTTCAATCCTTGCCACATTTCCAATGACTGGTTACGACCCACCAGAAGTCTGGAGAATGAAGGTCAAAGAGAATCATTCTGGTCAAACCACATGGTTTATTTTCTAACTCATATATTCAATTTCTTTAACAAGAATGGTCTCTGGATTTGACAGGCTTCCAGATGGCATTTGAACAGTCTTGAAATGAAAAGAAGAAGCCAATTTCCAAGCCTCCTCCTAGGTTGCTATTTTGGTATTCTCCTAGGATATCTCCATGCTGGTCGTGAATGCTTCCAAACCCTGCACTTTCTTGTGCTTGTACTCACAGAAGAGTACACTTCTGACTGAGGTACTTCCAATGTTTGGAGTTTCTTATTAACTTGTATATATTTAAATTTTATGAGTGGCAGACGTATCATTGTCAAACCTGCAAATGAGAAGTTACATTCAGAACAAATTGAGATGGGTCGTTGGAAATTTTATCTAGGAGTCATTTTTCTCTTGGAATACTGCGTTTTTATGAGATCTCATTCACGAGCCTCCTGTATATACCTGCCTATTGGTAAACTACTTTAAGAGGCTCTTCGACTGGCCACATTTAGCTGAATAGCAGATAGCTTTTTCCAGGCTTTTCATATTTAGCATCCACAGCTTCCAGACACGTAAAGCTTGTTTTTTTTTTACGTCTGATTTTGTACTTATGAAATTGCTACAGTATGCAGATGAACGAAAATGGTTGAATACATGGGCAACAGCACCATTCTCTTCTCTGCCTCTGCGTTTGGTTGGCTGGGAGAAGTTGTGTACAGGTCGTCCATTACTTGAGCAAAGAAGCGAGTAGCTGGATTTCACATCTGATTTTTAAAGTTTGGGACTTGATATACAGTGCAAAGGTGCACCTCATGCTATTACGAATCCCAAATGCTGCTCTCCTTTTAAGTTGGATTTCTTACTGTGTGCCATACCGCGACAGCAATCTCCTCAAACTTTAATAATTTTTTTTTCTTTTCATGACTACCCTCTTGGAAAAAATTAATTCTTGTTCTAAATCTATGTTAATTTGCAAAATATGAGGTGTAAAAAGTAACAAAAACCTATGAATCCTTCCAATCTGCTGCAATTCCACAACGAGTTCCCATTTAATCCATGGTTGTGTCGTCTCTAATTAATATTGCTTTTTTATCTATCATCTCGAGTAGTTTAGGTTTGTATATATCTTTTTTCTTTCAAACTTATCTTACTAGCCGTTGTTTTTTTGCTATTTATACCTCTATATGGAGTTTTTTATATTAAAGTTATATAATTATAAAATAATTTTGGTAATCAGAATTTTCTACAAAGAGAAATTAATATTTAAAACAGTAAAAATCAGACCGCAAGAGAAGTTCGAGCAACAAGGGTAGTTTAGGTTACATGAGTGAATTTGAGTTCATTTACTTATTGATTTATCTAGTTTTATTTTAAATTCATCGGGCTATCAATAAGTTAATTCTAGAGTTTTAACTCTAGTAATTCTTTCATGTGTGACTACAATTTTTTTTCCAAATTTTTTAGTGGTCCTAAGGAATATAACAAGAGGTTTTGGGCTTGGAGTTTATTTTGAGTTGTTCTTTGTCTTCCTTAATCAATTCATTAAATTTTTTTACAATAAAAAACATATTACTAAATTTTTGCTTAAACAAAAACACTTCTTATTTGATTGTACCAGTTTCCCAAAGAAATAATGCAAGACGTGCCTTGGCTGTACCATATTACATAAAACATTATAGCCTTGCCTAACCAATTATTTGAAACTATTCCAATGGATTCCTTTCTAATCCAATGCTTTAGAAGATTTGCAGACGACATCATGGCCAGAAGGTGACAGAATGAATGCAGAAGAATCCGAAGAAAGGAGTCCAGTAGGAAGCTTCCTTGAAGGAGCGTCCTGTCTCTAGAATTCCTAACTCGTCCAAACTCCAATTTGGACCATCTTGTCTCCTTCTATCTTGTCCAAAACTCCAATTTGGATCACCTGTTCGTCAAATTGTCATCAACAAAAGTAGAAAACTTCTGTAAAAATTTTAAAAACTTCAGTCAATCACAACGTTCTATTGTTCTACATTCTTAGTGAAAGGAACCAAAAAAAAAAAACGAATACTCACTTCAGAAAAAAACTTATTTCAGTTTCGGTCAACAGAAAATGAAGACTACCTGATTTTTACTAAAAAAAAATCACATAATAATATGAAAATTTCGTAATATAAATGGGTCATGTTGATCTTGTTCATGTGATTATAAAAGACTAACTCTAATGCTGACATTTCCTGCTAGTTCCAATGGTAATCCATGAAGAAGCAGATCTAATCTGGTTAAACTTCTAATACAGGCTAGCTAGTGCTTTCATTTCATTTATATATGAAGATGACTCCCTAATGTCCGCTAACCAGGAGATGATTATCATCGTATGGGTGTACAGTAGCTGAAACCATGTCCTGCATCAGTTTTTAGCTGCCGCTCTCTTGTCGTTTTTGCCGTCTCCTGCAATAACTGTACTTCCCCTTAAATATCTCCACCGTCTTCATCAACACTCCGAAGGAAAAACATGGGGATCCATTTCCTGGCCGTGGCCAAGCTAAAGCTCCTCGCAGCCGGCCACGCTCATACTTCTCCGGTCGCAGCCTTGGTCTGGCCATTCGCTCTGAAGCTCCCTCTTCATGGTCGCATCTCCAAGCTCTATGCAGACTTCGCTGCCTCTTCCATTCTCTTTCTTTTCCGGCTAACTCAGATCGTTTTCCAAGAACAGCCCCAGCGGAATGGTAGGAGATGGGAGAGAGCTCTTCGGCTGTTCCAGGAGAGAGTGACGACCGCCAACCGTGCTTCGTTGGCGAGAATTGAGTCGAATGAAGCCAGCTTCCATCAAGCATCCATGCTTGCGCTGTAAACGGTACTTGAAAACCCTTTAGTAATGAGCTCATGGGTTTCTTCATCCAAACCTGGTCTGTATTCCTTTCTCTTCCTCTGGTTTATACAGTTAGAGTTCAATCTTCATTTCCTCAAACTCAAACAATGTTTGAATACAGCAGCTCTCTACAGTCACTTGGGTAGTTTACTCATTAGTTTCAGAATTTTTGTTTTTTTGTTGCGACTTTGCTAATCTGAATACATCTTAAGACTATCAAACACCAGTAACTTGGAAGCTACAAACGATTTTTAATTAGCCAGGTTCAGGCAACTCTGGAACAAGGCAGCTGAGCTGAGTACATGTCATGTCTGTAAGGTGTCTGTATTTGATACTAAAAGACAGGGCATTATTTGTCCTTGAGCAAGCTATTAGAATCATATAGAGGATAAGGATTCTTATTCGAGTGATCCTCTGGTGTGCATGTTAGACCTAAAGAGACTGTAATTATAAATTTAGGCTTACCACAGCTGTGGAAACAAGAGAATGTAAGAGGAGCTGAGCTTATAATCATATTCCGATAAATAGAACTGTGATTAACTAGCAGTTTTGAGGATTGAACTCTATAAAGATAACTGTTCTAGTGGTTCCAATAAAAAATCCCATCAGTAACATGGATAATCCTTAAACATAGTTTCTCGTTTATTTGTCAAACGCCTAGCCAATACAACCCAAAAGACCCGTTTGTTAAGTGCGGAAAGCCAAGTACCTAACCCATCAGTGATGGACGGAACCACCCAGATTTGATACCCACCGTTCTCGTTCCCTACCGCTTTACCTGGGATTCGAACGTGGAACGTAGTACCCAGCTCTGATACTATGTCAAGAGGCTGGCCAATGCAAACTAAAAGACTAGTCGGTTAAGTGCGGAAAACCACCGTTCACAAGAGTGGACGAAACCACTCTGACATTATTAACAATGGAAACTCAAATATGATATCTATGCTAAAAATACCTATATGCATGGTAGGTTTTCTTTTTGTGATTTTACATACTATGTGATCAATGTGAAGGTAAACTTTCACAAATGTCTTGAGTACAACTTTAAAATAATTCACTTTGGTCACAAAAATATGTATGGAAACATTTTCCTAGGTAACTTATACAAAAACCCGAAATTTTAAATATATTTTGAAATTTATAAATCTGAATTAAAAGGAATCAATGATGCATACTTCCAGCCACGAAAATCAAATTCCAGAACTTGCAAGAAACTGTTTAGTCCATCTAAAAACCAAATCCGAATTTCTTAAATGCCTCTTTTACCATCAACAAAAGAGGGAGTAGTTATAACTACCAACTATCCCCCTACATCTAAGGGAATAATGGGTGAAACTAAAAAGAGAGAATTGTTAACATTCTCCCACTTGACCCATTCAATACTTAATATGTATTCAGTATTGATACATTCTCAAAACTTTTTCCCATAAACATAATATCCTTATATCCAAAATAAAAAGATTAAATTGCACGAATATTGATGATAAGTTATTTAGGACAAGTATTACCTCCCATGTATCACAATACAACTCTCATTTGAATGAAAACCATATGTGCAACATATATTTATGAATGAATTTCCAAATGCTCACCTAGGATCACCAAAATTTAAACATACATTATTATTCTCTACGCTTCATCTATACAACTAAATAAGACAGTGCATTACTATCAGTCGAATGAGTTTTTTTTGTCGAAAAAAATAGGACAAATATTTATAGGTTTTTTTTTTTTTTTGCTTAGAAAATCAATTTCTTTATGTAGTTTGTGCATTTCGTATTAGTAATAAAGGTGTACATTTACTATAAAACATCATTTTTTTATTTTCCATGCATTTAGCTACCATCTACTCTAAAATGACAATAAACTCTATACAAATGAAATGTCTCCAAATAGCCCTAGAAGGTTTGAATTTCTTGTCGACTCCATAACAAATCTTTAATTAGCATTACCATTACAAAATTTTCTTGATTATGTGGACAAATATTTGTTGTGATTCAAGAATGCATGGAGACAAATTTTAAGGTCATATAAGCCATTAAGTTATTTCAACTAGATTTACCGACTCTAGCAATATTTTTTGTGAATTTTGTTTGATTTTTTTTCAATAATTTTATTATAAGATACGATGGATAAAAATCTTGCCCTTCCTATTTTTTATTTTCTCATTCCGACAACTATAAAATGAAGGGTGGAGCACAACTATAAAAATGATTTCTTCTCACCTTGCTTGCATGAATAAACTAAAGGATATCATTTGTAATGGGTGGAAACTCCAATACGGCTTTAAACATTACTCATTTTTTTTTATTTTTCGTGATCTTGATCATCAACCACTAATTTTAAAACCAATTGGTGGTCATTTTATATCAATTTGTCTTCTTTTCGATAATTTTGATATGTGAAATTAGGCATTGTACCTTCATTGTAACATTCTAATAAATAAAATATTAGGCTTTCTATTTAAAAGATTTAGATATCTATAGGAGGAATGGTACATAGCTTACAATCTCTTCTCGCCTTGCATCCATGATAATTGTCCTTAGACATCTCTCTTCTGCCTGTTCCAGAAAAAATAGTAGTAAGATTTGTGGATAAGAGGTAGAAACTTAGACATTTGATTATTGATATTTGAAGGCAGCTGTCGTTTATTCTCTTTACATAAGTTGTCTGCAGTTAAATGATTTTTTATTTTATTTTATAAAGCTTACATGAACTGATCCGCACTCACCTCAAGGGTAGCCACCTTAGTGAGTCTATCTATCAAATCTTCCATGCCTTCCCTTTCTTGCCTTGTTATCTTCTTAAGCTCATTAAGGAACAAGTTCATCTCTTCCATCTATTCAAGAGGAATAAACTTCGGAATTCACAAAAAGTAAATAAAATAAAAGAAAAGGGGAGAGATATTTTTTGTTGTTTGACAGCAGAGAATCATTGAGAGAAAAGAAAATAAGAAAGAAAATCACAAAATGAATTGTCCCTCACAAAATGATGGAAATTTGGGAAGAAAGAAAAGGAAAAGAAATTTGAGAGAAAATTTTAATCATCAAAATTTTTAAATTTACTATTTTTTATTTTTTATTTTTCATGTATATCCAAACAATAAAAACTATATTTCTCTTCCGTTTTTTTAATTATTATTATTATTGTTATTATGATTATTATTTTTATTAAATCTATTGGCAGAGCTATGCTCAGCTGAATAGATGATTTTGGGTGAATTCAGTGAAATGAAAATTGTCCCTAAAGTTTCTCAATTTTGTTCATTCCATGGCTACTAGAAGAAATTTAAGGTTCATGACATAGTCGAACCTGGAAATAGAACATCGAGATCGTGGCCCCGATTCTGTTCATGACATCCATCGCCATGCAAACCGCTTTATACATTGAAAGCACTTCCGCCTGTAGAATTATATGTAACAGTATGTAACTAACAAATCATGAAAAGTGAAGGATTTGCTTCATTTTTACCTTAGCACCAGCAACTAAGGGAACTTTAATGGAGGTTGCTCGCAAGGCTCTTCCAAGTTTAGACACAGATTCTAGGTTCCCTGTTTGAACTTTGTCCCACTCCTTGAGGTACGGGATTTGCAAATTGAGAATGTGGTGTAGTTTGATTTCCTGCTTCAATTTCTGAACCTGAATGTGTTTCTCCACAACTGAGTTTCGTAGCTGATGAACCCTTGTCCAGACTCCCAATAGCTTCATCTGCAAAAGAACAAGTTTACAGATTACATTTGATAACATGAGATTGTAGAACGACTTTTGTCACACCCGATATCAAAAGAAAAAGAAAGAAATTGAGATTTTCTTGCCTTTTTTACCTTCGTGGTTTATATTTTTTGTCATTTCTGATTGAAGCAACAGGAATTAAGTGAACCCATGCCAAATACTAAAAATTTTAATTTTCATTAATAATTTGTTTATGATTGCCTTTTGCCACAAACAAACTTTAATGTTTGACATTTAAAATGTGGCGCACCAAATCCTTGATCATGGGTGGACATCTTTCCTAATGTCTCCCGTATCAGGTGACACATATCCGATTTTTAGAGGGGGTATTGCCCTACACGTAGATACCCAGCCCTCAGCTACTTGGACTTGACAGTTGAATATCGTAAAATATCAAAGAACAATATAGGAGAAATTTCTAAATATAGGAAGATCAAATCATGGAGATTTATTTGATGTAACTTGCAAGGAACAGAGTTAATTTTACTTGTGAATGGATGCATTTTCATCTATAAAATCACCAAATAGATTGAGACATGGATTGCAGACTTTTCGTTAATCATCTGAATCTCGTAAAAACTTCATCTTCGTCAATTAGTGTATCAACTGTCAAAAAAACCAATGAAAAAGTCGTTCGTACGTTACCTCGGCGTTAGCCTTTCTGGTGATCACCGCCGCCTCCGCCCGTGCATTCACGAATCTCCACTGCAAATATCTATTATAAAAAAGCCTAATCCGATGAGCCGCATCCTTCTCCACCGCCGACGTCTTCGTCTGCCGGAAGAGCCTCAAAACGCCACTCAGACCGCCGAATTTCTCCTTCGGTGCAGCCGAGTACTCTACGTAATCCTTCGCCGGAGCTATAGCAGGTGACCTTGACCTACCCGGCGAAAGTGCCCACGCCGACGGAGAAGTCGTCGCGGATCTCACCTTCCTCTGCTGCTTGCACACCGGAATCGAGTCCGAGATACGCTGCCGGTACTGCGAAACTCCTTTGAGACTCTCCCGATTATCGGCCGGTAGCTTTCTAAACGAATGAAACACGTCGGATCTTCGAAGTGATTCTTGAACTTTAGGATTTCGGTTCTCGTTGTCTCTGTTGATTCGTGCTCTGGACTTGGAGCTAGTAGCATTGGAGCTTCGGCCGGTGTTCGGAGTGGCCGGAGTTACGCTGTGACTTCTCTGTAGTCTTGGAGACCGTAAAGTCCCGGAGCTGAAACTCCGGCGACTGTTCTCCATTCTTTGGCGAGTCGGAAAATTCTAGCAGAAGGAAGACGAAACAGACATTCTCGTTTCTCTGCAGGGAGTACGACCTCCTTCAGGTTTTTGTTGCCTTAAGTTCTTCATTAGCGCCCACGAACTGGTCTGAATTTACTTAATTCGCCATTTGCTTGGTGGCACGAAGCGATGAATTGTTTGCACGTCGATTTGGATTTTTATTTTATTAATTGTGAAAGAATCTTCCATTAAAGTTCTGAAAGTACAATGAATCTCACCTGGTAATTCGAAATTTATGACGAGGGCAAATTGGGGAAGAAAAAATAGAACTGGAGAGCACGATCTCTGGTAATTTGGTTATTAGGGTTACAATATGAGAACTATTAGAAAAGGTCTAATTTGGTTAATCAGTTAAAGTGTGACTTTTGCTTAGACTTTTGATTCCTCTGTTCTGACTAACAACTTTTACCGGTTTAGGATTTAGTTGGGTTGACTCGGATTTTAGATAGAGCCGGTTGTGTAATGGCCAACTCCCTCCCAACTCAGGCTGAGTCTGCCAACTGGCAAGCCCTGATCTGATTCGCCTAATTTGAACTAGTGAAAGGTGTAATTGAGAGTTTGTGACTTCTCCACAGATATTGCTCAGACATAGTCAGAACTCTTTTCAGCGCATGATCGTGGTGGGAGAGAGACTATATTCTACAGTCTGGCAAAAGATATCCATTAGCAGAGTTGATTTCCAATTGGCCTAACCCTTTTTCTCCCTGATTATAATGCTTGCTCAGTGAGCACTGAATCATCTTCCAATCCGAAGTGTTTGCTTAGTGCTGGCTTCACCTGTCTTTTTTTTTAGGGATAAACGAGAACAGCAATTTCTTGTCGTCTACAGAAGGTGATGGAAAGCCGCAGATAATGCAACTGTTTGTTCTTTCCTCTGTTTTATACCAAATGTGCCAGTTTTCTCCAGAAGTTGAATTTTGTTGAAGAAGACGAGAATTTTTAATCCTTAGCTTACTTCAACACCTATGACTTTAAGAAGGATATCGATTCCGCTCTCACTCCCGGTGGTCATCCCCTCTGAAGAACGAGAGATCGTGGCTGCTCGTTGCTCAGAGTCCCGAGGAACCCTTGGGGATATGAAAAGGCTTGGCTTCAAAACATAGCCCTATTTGTAAATCTCTCTGTAAATCCGGTGGCCTTTCTTATTGCTTCAGTTGATGTTCGTATTTCGCCCTTTTCAAAATCCGTTGACTTATTCCTCCCCCTGCAATCCCATTCTCTTTCTTTCTCGTCTCTTAGTTCTGGAACGCAACTGCTGGGCATCTCTCTCTGTCTCTTATTTCTGGAATGGAGGTGCTGAAATCTCTCTTTTGGCTCTTTTTTCTGGAAAGGAACCTTCAGAGGAAGGATTTAGGGTTCCAGCGTTTGAGTGGGTTTGTTGATTGTGGAACTAATGAAAATGAAATTGAATGAACTCCCTGACGTTAGTGAATTCCCTTACTCTCTCACTCTTGTTCTCCTCGTCTCACTCTTTTATTTGGATATTATTTATTTAAGTATTTAATTTAATTAATTAATTAAATTATAAATATCAATTTTAAAATTTAAAATATTTATTATTTATTAAAAAATTGAAGTTTATCTTAGTCTATTAACAGAATATTTAAATAAAATTGTCTTATGAAAATTAAATCAATCAGAGTAATTTTATATAATAAAATATTATATTTTTCTTTATATAAATTCCTAATTTTAATATTATATTTGATTTCTAATTTAAGAGTGAGAATTTAGATATTACAAAAGTAACAATTTGATTTAAGTATTTGGGTATTATAAAGTAAGTATTCGTTTAATTATTATTTTTATTTAATTAAAAATAATAAAATTTATATTTATTTATTTATAATTTAAGTTTAGTTAATTTTTATTTTAGTTTATTATAAAAACTATATAAAATAAAATTTTAATCTATTAAAGTAATATATAATAAAACAATTATTTTATTTATATAAATTCCTTATTTTTAATATTATATATTTAATGACTATTTTAAGAGTGAGAAATTAGATATTTAAAAATTAATAATTTGATTAAATTTTGGATATTATAAAATTAAGTATTTTTTAATCATTTTATATATTAAATAAAATAATAATTTTATTTATTTTAAATTTTATTTGAATTTATTTTAAATTATTTATTCATTTAAAACAAGATAAAATATATTTTAGTTTAGTTATATAAAACTATCTCATAAATTAAATCCATAAAAGTAATTTTGTATAGTAAAATACCCTCTTTTTTATTTACATAAATTTATAATTTTTAATATTATATTTAAATAATATTTTATGAGTGAGAATTTAGACATTAAAAAGTAAAAATTTGATTAAACATTTAAATATTATAAATTTAAAATTATTTATTAATTTAGACAAGTTGAAGTCTTATTAATAAAAAAATTAAATAAAAACTATCTTATAAAGTTAAATCTATTAAATTATTTTTTATATACTTTTTACCATACACTAACAAAAACAAAAAAATTCAGTATATTTTTCATTGCACACACTAACAAAAAAAAATAATTTACTTTCACTTTAATAAAAGGGGGATTTGAATGGAAATGAGAGGATGCCTTAGGAGGAAGCCATTCCGATTCCTGTGTTGAGTGGGGAAAGCGACCCAACTAATCGAAGCGAGTTAGTTGGTTTCCTTGTTAAACCGGCAAATCCTATCGATTTGCTGGGTTTTCGCCCTCTCCTAGATTTTTGCTACAAATGGACTGATAAAATATCATGTAAGAATGCCATTCAATTTTATTTTATAAATGGATTGATAAAATAAAAAAAAGGGTCATTAATTGAACATTATTTTCTTGCTAGAATTGGGTTTCTGGTATTTCTAATAATAAAACTCAAATTGATCAAGCGTATTCATTCTTGGAAAACAAAAACACCATATGAGTGAGTGTTTGCTTATTTATTTTTAAGCTTTAAACTTTTATATACAAAAGAATAATTAAAAAATGCCTCAAGCCACAACCATATAATAAACCTAACAATCTATTATATATAATAAACATCCTTTAATGCCTTTTTTCAAAGAAATAAATGAAAAATAATAATCAATCTCATACATTACTATACTTATTTGATAAAATTTAAGTAAAATAAATTATTAAATACAAAATTGCCATTAAAAATTACCTTGTGTTGAAAGTATTACAGCATCAATTATCAAATAATTATTCAAAAAATTTTCATATAGTTTTTTATGTCAGAGTGGTTCCGTCCACTCTTGTAGGCGTTAGTTTTTCACACTTAATAGATCGGTCTCTTGGGTTGTATTGGTTAGCCGCTGTCATGGTATCAGGGCTGGGCACACCACGTCCCTCATTCGAATCCCGTCATAGGCAGTTAAGAATGAACGGGGTGGGTATCAGAGTGGATGACATTTTAGTATAAAATTGTAAAATCTAAAGTGAAGCATTTGAACTACTATATTTTTTGGTTTTATATAAATTCTTAATTTTACTATTTGTTTGTGCTAATAAGAAATCATTAAAAATTAACAAGTAATTTTTTTTTGTGATATAGTGAAAATAATTTTTTTATTGATTCCTCTTATAAAAATATTTTAAAAAATAAGGAAATGAATCTCTAATGACTCCATTAAGAAATAATAAAAATAAAATAAATAAAATAATCCTTAATTAATACAAAGAAGAGAAAATCAGCCAATTTTTAAATAATAGAAATTATTAATGAAGAATTTATTCAAAAAATAATTTTTGGTCATTTTGGTTTTTAAGCCTTTTGACACAAATGATCCCTTATATCGACGTCATATTTATTTAAATCGAATATCCATATTATAAATGTTGAAAACAATCTATCCACATGGGGCTTGCAAGTTGCATCCCCATCACTATAAATGTAACAAGCAGAGCCAACGCGGTACTATGAATAGAACGGTCCACATTGTCTGCTCAGGCTCACCACCGAAACATCTCCCCGTATCGGATTCTTCGTACCGGATGACCCGACTGAAATACGAACCAACCAGTCCAATACAAGGTCAACAAACGGAACAGCTATAATCCATTTCTGTCATCGTTCCTTCCTCAGATCAAACCAAACCAGTCAAAGCTGAAAGAAATCAATAATCTGATCTCCGCGATTTCAACGGTCGAGACCAAATCCTGCAGAGAGAGAGAGCGAGAAGAGCAAGACAAGTGGGTTCTCTATCGCTTGCTCAGTTTCTCAGTCAACTGCGGAAGAAACCAACGCGCTCGCATTCATTTTCAGCAAGTTTTTCCTTCTCATCAATGGAATCTCCCCCGGTTCGGTCGCTAGTGATCTGACTTTCCCCTTTACATTAATCTTTTCCTGCTCGTCCAATCGACACTCCTACCATTATTCTATAAGAGACGAGAGATATTTTTCTGGGAAGGGTCGACGCGGGGAAGACAGATTCAGGCTTAGCATCCCCAGATCGTACTTATCCACGGAGAAGGAACGGATGTTGCCTCTTATCGGGATAAGCATCTCGACGGGCTTAGTTTATGTCTAAGCCTCACGCAAAGCGGCATGTTTTGGATTAATTTAGTTTAATTTGTAATTCAGGTGGGCCCTTTCAGTGGTTTTCTTTATTATTTTGATGAAAATAAATATTAATAACATTTTTATTTCTCATTTGATGCTCGGTGGGTCAACGGGTAACGATACGAGTATTATTATAATCCTGGGGTTAAGTTCTTAACTTTTCGTTAACTATCATGCCATCGGTAATTTGGATAGTATTAATTAGGTACTTAACAATGAATTCTAGAAAATTAATTAAATATTTTAATAAAAAAATTAAAAGAATATAATTAATTTTAACATTTATTTTCACTAAATAAACGATTTCAGAAATGAAGTGGTAATGTAACATCCGAACATGACCCAGCATTTAATTACCCCAACTAATTTTTTTATAATTTAAAAAAAAGGTAATCGGAGGCACGACCGGGTGGTACGAACCGGGTAGATGTTAGAACCGACCGGTGGGCTTAAACCTAAAACGGGATTGCTGGGTCAACATTGTCAAGCGTCACCACCGAGTCTCCGGAACGCAAAAAAAAGGCCACATTTATTTAAAACAAGCAAAAAGTGTCGGTTCTCTCTCATCTCTGAACGCACTTGGTCACCCTCAAAAGTCCCTCAAACAGGAACGCTGGTCACCAATCATAGAATGCCAGGTGGAGTTTATTGAACCGGTGCCCGCTCCATGCCCTTATAAAATACCCATTTATACTACACATAAACGGCGGAATCTCATTCGAAGAAGAAGACAACAAGGCGCCGGGTCTCGTCGTCGCCGGCCGCTGTAGTTATTCCATTTCCTTGTTTCCCTTCTTCTGGGACGGCGGAAAGGGAGTTTCTCCGCATTCGGTGCGGTGAGGTAGATACGATGGCGGGAGAGTTGATGCCGTGCGGAGTGAGGAGAGTTTTGCTGGTGGTGCTGGTTTTGGTGGTTGGTGTGGGGGTGTGGGAGGCGGAGGGACACGGAGAGGAGAGGCGGCACAGGAATGCTTATGCGGCGATGATGTATATGGGCACGCCGAGGGATTATGAGTTCTACATAGCGGCCAGGGTTATGCTGAGATCTCTGGCGAAGCTCGATGTTGACGCGGATCTTGTTCTTCTTGCGTCTGTGGATGTTCCTATGCGGTGGATTGAAACTTTGTAAGTGCATTGACTTTCCTTTATCTGTTGATTACTCCGCTTGATATCTGATGACGTTTAGCGATTTTTCCTTGCTTTTAGCTCGGCAATATTTGAGAGTTAGATTTTTCTTATGAAAGAGTAAAGTTTAGATTGGATTGGATTTTCAAAACGAGTTCGTGTGGATGGAAACTGATGTCAGATCTACAGTTTTTGAGTTCGCTTTCCTTTTTATGTTCGTCTCTGTTCTTCTGTTCCAGAACAGAGAGAAATGAAATTTCCTTTCTGGACGGTTCGTTTTTATTTTATTACACCATTCTGGACAGTTCTTAATTCTTTGCTTCAAAGCGCTTTACCTCAAAAGCGTTTTAAGTTTTTGAATAAATACAGTAATTAGTGGTCTCTCGCCTCTTCTTCTTCTTTCTTCTTCGTTTTTTCTCCTCTGCAGTTTTGATCTGTAGGATACTAAAATAAATGAAATCCTTTTTTTTCTTTTCTTATTCTTCGAATTTCAAAAAGCTGCTGCCTGCGGTCGTATTATTGTCTGTTTCTGCACTCTTCATTTGGTTAAAAGATAGAAACAGTTCAGTAAGCTCAAATCTGAGAAGAAACGACTGTTATCAGAACGATAAAAAATTCACGGAGGGCTAGAACATGAACCACAGAAGGCCTTCCTTTTCACTGAAAATATCGGTACCGGACGTGCGGATAAACCCTATAATGTCACATTAGATAGAAACCAGAGGAAGCCGGGAGTGCTCAGCCTGTAGCTTGGGACAACGCGGACACAAGGGACCAAATTGACAGGAGAGGAGAGAGAAAATGGTCCCCAGTATGGGTCGATATGTCCAACTCTGGATAGTGGAAAGTGACTCGATTTGTCCTTTTCTCGTTTCGTCTCCGCTTGAGAAAAAACGAGGGGACGCTACAAGAGAAAACAGTTGAACAACACTTTGGTTGACTCACCCCAATCTCCGATCGGTAGCGGTTGTCCGGTACCGCTAGGATAAGGACCAGAGAGCCCCCCCCCCCCCCCCAAAAAAAAAAAAAACAAAATATAGTAAAATTTTATAAATTGTAAAGAGTTCTTGGGGAACTTCTATAAATGTGTAGAAAATAAATAATAATTTATTTAGAAAATTATAAAAAATGGAAATATCACCAGAAACGTGAATGAATGTTACGAATATTCGAAGTTGTGAACCAAAAAGATCCGAATATTTGAGATCTGGGTCCTGGGGAGACTAAGGGTTGCCTCGAAGCTCTCTAATTGAAAAAACTATACACCGAATAAAAAACGGGATTGGATTTCCATGTTTTCAGTTAAGGATAGGCTCATAATGTCTTCAAATGCAGGACCGAAGAAGACAAGGTGCGCGTGGTGAGAGTGGAAAACATGAAGAACCCATACCAGACGCAGTCCAACTTCAACAACAGATTTAAGCTAACCTTGAACAAGCTTTATGCGTGGAGCCTTCTTGACTATGACCGTGTAGTCATGCTTGACTCAGATAACCTCTTCCTTCAAAACACTGACGAGCTATTCAGTTGTGGCCAGTTCTGCGCTGCTTTCATCAACCCCTGCATATTCCACACTGGACTATTCGTCTTGCAGGTCAAACACAACAAAAACCGGTTCCTTCGTTTCAATATGCACTTTCTATGACCATTACCATTACCATTCCATCTCCTTAAAAGAATGTCTTTCGATGCTCTGATATGCAGCCATCTATGTACGTGTTTAAAGACATGCTTCATGAGCTACAAATTGGACGAAGAAACCCAGACGGTGCAGATCAAGGCTTTCTTGTTAGTTATTTCTCAGACCTTCTTGATCAGCCCATGTTTCATCCACCTCCCAATGGCAGCAAGCTTAATGGTCACTACCGGCTCCCCCTCGGCTACCAAATGGACGCCTCCTACTACTGTCAGTAAAAGCAACTTAGTCCCTATAAATTTCTTTCACAAAAGCACATGGAACAATAATTTGATAATGACTGACTGCAGATCTCAAGCTTCGATGGAGCATACCTTGCGGGCCTAACAGTGTCATCACATTCCCAAGTGCACTATGGTTGAAGCCATGGTATTGGTGGTCATGGCCTGTCCTTCCATTAGGCCTTTCTTGGCATGAGCAGCGCCGGCAGACCATCGGGTAACATGATCAATATACTAGTTGTCTTCCAATTGTATGAATGTGATGATCAAAATTTCTGATTTCATTTTCCCTAATTAAAGGTATGGAGGAGAGATTCCAATGGTGTTAATCCAATCAGTGATGTACATAATCATCATGGCTCTCAATAAGCTGACACGTCCAAACCTGTCAAAGCTGTGCTACCGTCGCGATGACAAGAGCCCCACCTTCTTCCACAACATGCTCAAATTGGTGGTCATGTGGACCATCTTAGCAGCTTATTTTGTTCCCTTCTTCCTCATCCCAAAAACGATCCACCCACTTGTGGGTTGGGCATTATACTTGCTTGGGTCCGCAGCTCTTGCCTCCATTCCAATCAACGCTTTCTTGCTGCCAGTGCTTCTAGTAATGGTGCCATGGCTGGGCATAATTGGCACTCTTGGAGTTATGGCCTGCCCTTGGTATCCAAATGGTATAGTGCGAGCACTAGCAGTTTTTGGTTATGCGTTTTGTTTTGCACCAATAGCTTGGAACTCTCTGCAGAAGGTGATGACTAGCTTGCATGCCACACTTGAGAGGGAAGCCTTCTTTCCAATTTTGGGAGAGTCTCCACAGCCACAGTTTAGCAGTAAGCTCTACTGAAAAACAAAGACGATTCTAACATAAGAAGGCACTAAATCATGTTATGACATTGTCGCTACAACATTTGACCGGGTGACTTCTTTCCTGTATGCATTTTATGTATATATTATATCATTCTTTTTAATACATCTGATTCAAATGAGCAGACCCACAATTGTGCATTCAGGGAAGCAATCAGTAAGAATTATTCTTCAACCTATCGACAGTAATAGAGCGATTTAAAGAACAAAAATAGGTGAACAAAATTAAGAAGCTATTACACTTTCTGCCGTGATAGTCTTCACCTGGAGATTCAGTTTCCAGTCGGCCTAAGGTATAATTTTCTGCTACCTGCAGCTCGCACACCTACGGGGGTGAGAAATTTTGTTTATAAACCTGACGAGGATGATGGAAATTAGATGACATCCGGATACCCAAAATCAAGGCCAGGCCCAGCATATAACTCGACCCATGCCCACCCATGAGACATATTTTAATTAATTTGGAGATTTTGAACGCATTTTAATTTAAATATTTGCTAGGGTTATAAGTTGAAACTGGGGACACTCAAATAATTGTTTTCGGAGATTTGCCGCCATAGGGGTTACGCCTATACACGATCTTCAACTCGTTCTTCTTTGAGAGTTTTTTACAGCCATTGCTCCATTCAGCGAAATTTCATCTACATAGAAGCGACTGTGAGTATCGGAAGGACGAAGAGTCTGCGCCATCGGAACGGATTTTCCAACCGGTCAACACTAGTTGAATTCGCCGCCGACGCCTCCCAGTGGTCAGTGCTCGTAGTCCGCATTTTATCCTCGCCTTTTGACATATTTTGTTTTATTTGTTTATGCTTCGATGCTGATAAACATGCAGAGCTGTTGATTTGCGTGGGCAGAGTTCATGGGAAAAGCTTCTAGGGACAAAAGGGTAGAAGTTCACTCACTCTGTCTGATAAAATTTTGTTTTTTTTTTTTTTATAAATTGTAGTTGCTCTCCTTTATTCTTTAGTTTGCCTTTTAGGATATCTATTATCGGAAAGCAAAGGAAGAAGGTTGGCGTGCTCGAAGTGCCTTCAAACTGTTGCAGATAGATGAAGAATTTAACATTTTTCAAGGCAAGAGTTAGACCATTTTCTTCCATATGTTTTTTTTGGTGCCTGACATCTTTGGATTCAGCCCTTTTTTATGGTTTTATTTGTAAGTATGATCATAATGTTTCTACTTTTGAAGGGATGAAGAAGATATTAAAAGATGGGCAAAAGATTTGTTCGTTTTAATTGTTTATTTGTATGTTATAGTTCATTCATCTATTTTAGAAACAAATGTTTTATATCTTTGAGAGCACAAGACAGTTGAACTGTTGGATAAACACTCTTAGATGGATACAAAATATTGTTTTTGTAAGAGCATGCAAGAACAACAGTTATTAACTGTTCATGACTTCATTAGATTTAATAGTAGTTGTAGTTATTCTTTTTTAGAAGTAACATTTGTCTATAGATAAGCTAATGGTGTAAGTCTAAGTATCAAGTATAAAAAAAAGGGCTTGATGCACACGCTTAGAATAGTCAATCATTTGGAACCCAATTTTATACCCGTTTTGCCCTTGCTTTCTAATTATTGGTGCAGCTACAGCTTGAGACAATTACTTTGTTTGTTTTCTCATTCAATCTGTCCCTTACTTACCTGGAACCTTTCTGGGTCTTCTAATTCTTAACTAGAGAACATTTACTGATTTATTGTTTTCTTGAATATCTATTTGTAAATGTATTGATGCTTAAAATTCTTATAATCTCACTGTCCAGGAGTGAAACGAGTTGTCGATCTTTGCGCAGCTCCTGGCAGCTGGAGCCAGGTATGAAGTAGGCCATTCTGTGAATATCCTTGGAGAAACTTCGATTTAAATTGGTCTACGAATTATATTAGATGACTTTTATTCCATCTTTACTCTGGAAAGCGAAGGTGCTTTTATGAGTTTGGATTTTTTATTTTTTATTTTTGGTGGTGCCTGAAATTTTCACTGGTGAATAGAAAATGTTGTGGAGAGAAGATCTGAGTCCTTGAGACAGAGAACAACTCCAGTCATTTGATGTTTTGATGTTATACTGCTATAATCTGCCTGTGACTCTCTGGGAGAACCATTCAAAAGAAAATTCTGATGGTGATAAAAATTCTTTAGGTCTGATTTTTAGGATGTTTACAGGTACTCAGCCGAAAGTTGTATCTACCAGCTAAATCTTCAAATGAGACAAGGTAGAGTTTAATGCTTATCTCTATATATGCATAGGAGGAAAATCGTATATTCTTTTTTTTTATGTTGTGAATCTTCATTTTTTCACAAAACAATATTGTAAAACTTCTGGCTAATATTGTCAATTTGGACTATTCCAAACAAAAGTCTTGTTGCAACAATAATCTTTCTGATTCTCGATGTTATTGTCTGGGGCCAGCAATTGCTTGACTTGCTTGTACTCTTTTGTTCAGAGATGACCTTCCACTCATTGTCGCAATTGATTTACAGCCAATGGCACCCATAGATGGTGTAATTCAAGTCCAGGGGGACATCACAAATGCTCGAACAGCTGAAGTGGTAACAGATCAGATGTGTGTTACTTATGTTTCAATAGAAATTAAGTGCTATCATGTTCTTTCAAGAGCACATATTTGTTCAACACTTCACAGGAACCACTTCTCTTATTATTCCCATAGAGGTCTTGTGGTATTCAAACATGGTCACTAATTTCAATTGCTAAAAGAGTTTGGAACCAACCACATAGATGGATTAAAAGCACAATAGTCCCAATTCATAAACATGTTTTCTGAGTCATAACAACTCAAAAGCATTGTGACATATTTTGAATAGAGAGAGAGAGAGAGAGAGAGAGAGAGAGAGAGAGAGAAATGGAACACAAAGTCAGACTATCCAAGAGCTCAAAATTAATCTTCTTCCTATCTTGTTAATTCAATCGGTTACAAATATTAGAAGGATTGATCTAACAATAAATTTAGCCAAGCGAATTCACAGATCTCTCTCTCTCTCTGACATGACTCTTTAACAAGTAATATCCTTTCTGTTTACTCCGCTCCCTTTAGTCAATGTGAGGCAATGGTGGCACTGGGTTTTTCCTTTCGGAAAAACATAGATGGATTAAAAGCACAATAGTCCCAATTCATAAACATGTTTTCTGAGTCATAACAACTCAAAAGCATTGTGACATATTTTGAATAGAGAGAGAGAGAGAGTCTTTAAGTCTGCTTTGATGGGCCTGAGTGACCATGACTTGTCTCTAATCCAATTGGCATGATCAAACGATCCTTTAGGCCCATAAATAGACAAGTCCTTTTCTGCTGATGAACCTGTTTGATTCAACTTTTGATACCACCCTCCTTCATAATTGGTGGTAGACCCAACTAAAACACCTATAGTTGTTCTAGAAATGGTGAAATTTTTGTATTTGAGTTGTTTATAATGCTTTCCAGGTTATTAAACATTTTGATGGATGCAAAGCTGACTTAGTTGTCTGTGATGGGGCCCCTGATGGTGAGAAAGATCTGCATTATGCTTTTTATTTCTTTTTTATTAGTGATTTCCTCCCCCGACTTGTATACTAGCTATAACATTTATGTTATAAGTAGAGTAATTAAAATGCTTCTGTTTTTGTTGCAGTCACCGGACTTCATGATATGGATGAATTTGTACAGTCACAGCTTATACTTGCAGTGAGTTTTGAGTCCGGCATCTATTTCCAGATTATATCTCTGCCCAAATTTTAGAACTTTATTTTGTATGTGTTTCCAACATCAGATCAGACTTCAGGGCGCCTTAAGAAGGATGATATAATATTGCCATTTTAGAAATGTTTTTGCTTCAAATTATTTTTATTTTTATTTTTTTAAGAAAGCATGTATTTTCTTAAAGTTTCATGGAATCCAAAAAGTTCAAAGTGACGAGCTGAAATTTTCACAAACCAGTTTCCAATTATTACATCTGATAGTACTAAATGTATGTGTGTGCTCAAGCTGGCACCACTAGATCCAAACTTCTTGTCAACATTGCATGCTAGTCATCTATCAGCTTGGATTTCTTTACCAGATTTAGTGCAAAGATAGCCATTGTCTTTCGAGCTTTTAGGAACATGCATTATTTGATGCTGGTGTTATAACTTTTCTTGGCTTGCCCATCTTTTCAGTGTTGTTCATCTGCCTAAGATTTCTTGCATTGAATGCAGGCTCTGAACATTGTTACTCATGTGCTTAGAAAAGGAGGAAAGTTTGTTGCTAAGATATTTCGTGGTAAAGATACAAGTCTCCTCTACTGCCAAGTAAGGCCGTGATCTCTCAATGATAGTTATGTGTTTATCTGAAACTTCTCAACCCATGAAGTCATTATATGTCATGTTCTTTGCTTATTTTTGGTAACACTTTTGCAGGAAGTTCTGATTCACCTCCCTTGGTTTTAGTATTTTATTTATCAACCTCTATCTCTTTCGTGGCTAACAGCTTGATCTTGGCATCTCTCCTCCCTTTCTGACCTGTATTTCTAATTTTCTGTGGCTTGACTCAACAGCCACATGAGAGGGTTTCTGAATTGAAGTCTTGAGTTCAAGTCTCACCAGGAGTATTGGTTGTAGTGTGTATTTTGTGTTATCAACATTCAAAAAAAAAAAAAAAAAAAACTCTCTCTGAAGCTTTTGGCCTTGCCCTCTTCCGCTGTTGTTTTTAAATATCTGAGAGTTGTGAACATGTTCTGTTTCTACAGTAGAATTGACAGTTTTTGTCGATCGTAGTTGAGATGGAATAAGCTGTAATAGTGAGGGCTATTCGTTTTATACAATTTGATATCAACATTGAGGAACATAATGGTTTGTTTAGGGACAAGGAACTCCTTCCTCTCTCTCTCTCTCTCTCTCCCTGTCTTGCCCCAATATATGGTTCTCTTGTCTTTTCATCTTCTCTATCATACTGTTTCTCTAACTCTTTAAGTCTATTCTCCCCTGTTTGCAATTTACAAATCAAGAGTTAATTAGTACCCTGTAAGCTTCGTTGATGGCTCCAGTTTTCTAAGCTTTGTATCGAGGATAAATTGCTCCGCCAGAGTCTCTAGTTTTATGAATTATTATTTCACCAGAGTAAATATGTTGTTCAACAAATGCAAGGTCTTTGATAGAGAAGTTCTGACTACAGAAATATTTAATTTATTAATCTCTCGAGTATTTTCTAGATATTTGTCTTCAATATGCGTGTCTCTTTTTTACCATCTACTGTATTCTCATTCAGAATGGTTCTAATTCCTATGAAACTTCTCAATTGCAGCTTAAATTATTCTTCCCAGTTGTAACCTTTGCAAAACCAAAGAGTAGCCGCAACTCAAGTATAGGTGTGAAAACAAACTGTACTTTTTCCTCTTTACTTGCTATAACTATAAATCTGTACTTGAAACTGCATAGAAAAGCCTGCCATTGGATTTCATAGATCGTATATGTACAACAGTAAGCTATGGCAAGTTGGAGTTTGAACTCAAACAAATGTTAATGTACGAGATCAAGGCAACCTATAAGTTCTGTAGAAATAATCTTTCCAATTCATTTTATGGCACGTTACATTGATTATGACCTTCTATTGTGTCTGTGGTACAGAAGCTTTTGCAGTATGTGAAAATTATTCCCCACCTGACGGTTTTAATGAGAATGATTTACATCAGCTGTTGGAAAAAGTAGGCACGCCTTCTGGGGAAGACAATTTAGGTAATCCAATTAGTTTTTTGCTTCTTTCATAACTCTTTGTTCATGAGACCAAGCAACTCAGATATACAAATATGTACTTAATAGTATCGTGGTATCTTATGAGAAATTATGTAGTGGACTCTCACACCTTTTGTAAGAAATGTCACTATTTAAACATTCCATCTGATGATCTGAATATACATCTAGTTGCCATGTTGCGCATCAGTTAATGCTCCAGAGTTTCCCTGATTGACTAATATTCATCTGTTTTATGATAATTCAAGTTTCAAAGGTTGTAACAGCTAGCTATTTTTCCTTGGTATGTAAGCCCCTATGATGAAGCATACATGTTTAAGATGAAATGAACTTTGTCCGACCAGTGAATGGTAATGTATGAAAGCCCCCATGATGAACCATACATGTTTTCCTTACTTCACATGTCGGTTGAATTAACTTTCAAGCAAGTTAACTATAAAGATCTGGGTTTTCTTTTTCCTCTCTTTTAAGTGTTGAATTCTTACTTGCTCTTATTAGTTGCATTTATGTGTTTAACTTTTAACACAGATTGCAGTAGTGGTCGGTTGGAAGGACCAAACAAAGTTTACATTCCATTTTTGGCATGTGGAGACTTACGGGGTTACGACTCCGATCGCTCGTACCCACTTCCAGCTCCTGTGGAAGGTACCAGTTACCAAAGCTTGGAACCAGTACAACCTCCCATAGCTCCTCCTTATAAAACAGCTCTGGAACTGAAGAAAGCTTCTCATGCAGTCAAAGAGCTTGGAAAGCTCTCCTTATAATCCTGATGCCATTCTGCATTGCAATCTTTCATATAGATTTAACAGGTGAGTTCTACGAAGAGTCAAAAGAGCCATGATTCTGCCTTTTCATCAGATATGTTGTGAAACAACCTCAATCATTTATTGGTTTTGATTTTTCTTTTCAGACCCATTCCATGTCTAACTGATGCTGTGCATTTTGATGGGTTTGGTGAGATCTCTGTATCTTGACCAGTGTTGCTTGTAGTAATTAAGGAACATGAGAAGCAGGATGAGAACTTGAAACTAATTCAAGATTGTTGCTCGTTACTAGAATTAGAATCCTAGTTGTGGTATTTCAGATCAAATAAAAAACAAAATATAAGAACCATATATGTCGGGACATTCCCATCCCAGTGTTCTGTTGTTTCACTCCAAAGGCGACCGTTGGAGTCGAGCTTCGCTTCTGAAACATCAGACCGTTGGGGCCTGACCGACAAAGCAGATTCGATCTCTGATTCCTACCCATACCTCCATGTCCGAGACAACTTTCTCTGTTTTTCTCCGATTCGCTTCTTGGGTATTCCCAAAGCATTTATTTACATTGCCCATGTCAACAACAACTCTTATCTTCTTCGTCTGCTTTTCACTTTCTGCAGAAATGCAACCACCACCAAGCGCTACCACAAGTGGCTAGGGCCCTCAGGTCACCGGTTCATCACCGTCCACGCTGCCATATGACCATTTGATCAGCCCGGGATATTACTTGTAAGTTGTCATTAGGGGTGGCATTGAGCCCGAACATGTTTATGTTTGAGCTGAGTTTGATCTAAATATTTTAAACTTGAGTTCGAGCTGAGTTGAGCCTCGAGCCCAATAATTTAAACCGAGTTCAAGCCGAGTTCGAGTTTCAACATTCATTTAAAACTTTTTAAAAAATATATGTTAAACAAATTGTATATAAAATTATGCATACATTTTACATAAAATTGGGCATAAATTTAACTTAAAATTGGGCATAAGGGTGACATCAAATTGAGTTGAACCCGAACCTTCCTATGTTCGAGCCGAGCTTGATTTAAATATTTCAAACTTGAGCTCGAGCCAACCCTAGCATAGAGCCTAATAATTGTAACCGAGTTCAAATTCGAGTTCTAGCCGAGTTCGATCTTAACCTATATCTAATACTCTACATAACATATATGTCAAATAAATTATATATAAAATTATGCATACATTTTATAAAAAAAATGATAAGAGAAGTTCGGGATTGAATCTCGATAATGGATTAAAACGCACTAATATTAATCTTTTTTACCCCAAATGTTGAACTTATTTTGTAATTTTGAATCTGGCCATAAATTTACTACGATTTCCTTAGTGCCCTTGGATACATATTTCCAAAAAAAACCTTTAAATAAAATCTTATTACTATTAGTAACTTACTAGAAAATTACAAGAAATATTTTAAAATTTTTTTAGGAAAATTAAATGGACCTCTTCTAGGTAAATAAATAAAAACTAATAATTAATTTAATATATTATTATACTTATAAATAAAATTTTAATCAAATAAAATATCAAACATAAAATTGCCTCGTCCTAAAATTATTACAGCATCAATTGTCAAATATTTCATGAAAATCTTACTTAGAAAATTATATAATTTTTTAATAAAAATTTTTAATTAAAAAATATTTTAAAAAAATATAAGACACTAATAATCCCTAAAAACGTATTTCTACTAAAAACTATTTTTTCAACATTTATTAAAAAAACCACTAATAGTCCCTAGAATTTTTTTTTTTTTTCACTTCGCACGTAAACTTCCAAGATTCTCAATCCAACAGCTGCAATTGTTCCTTCTTCCGACACTGTACATATAAAAATAAACCTATATTTGTACTTCCACAGGACCGTATTATTTGAGGCCCAGGCGTCGTGGCGGTACAGCGAGATCATGGGCCTGGGTGCTGGATTAGGAGACGGCCCATCCGGAGAGGCACTGGATGGGCCCGAACGATGCACGATCAGCTTCAAGTTAAAGGGCATTAATTCTTTTCTTCATTCCGAATCCAAGGAAAAGAAAATAAAATTTTCAGAAATTAAACAGAGCTGGAAAACTCAAGCATCTCACATTATACAACAGTTGGCATTGGAATCAGTCATCTCCTGAGATCTGCACAAACCAAATTATCAGAAGCCATGTTAGATTCAGCAAAAACAACAAGAAACAATATAAATTGCAAACCTTAAGCAATAAAATGATCTTTTAGAGATAAACCAAATGCCATATAACAGATAAAACACTCATTAGACATAACCAGTGAATGAAACTTAGTACAATTTTTTCGTGGTTTTTTTTAAAAGAAGAGAACTTACAGAGGTTGCCAAGACTCGTTAGATCAAAATCTGGAGCAAGCTCTGGCACAATATCATTTGGAGGCTGACCACATTCCTGCATCCTCTGCATGAGGTAAAAAATCTGGGGAAAGTTGCTTGGATCATTTTCATACACTTCATTTAACTTTTTTATGAGCTCATACTGATGGCTATAGCGCTCATATTCTTCTTGCTTCAGTTCAGCCTCGTGTTCTTCCAACCACTTGGGATATCTTTCCCCAATTTCTTTCATGGGTTCATGAAGAATTTCCTTTGACAGAAGTTGCTGCATCATAGTCTCAACCATGGAATCCATGTCCTAACATATGAGAGGATCATAAGAACCCGCTAGCAGAGAGTCTAAAGACAACAAATGCACTGGAAATTGCATCATGCAAAAATAGAGTGAAGCAGAAAAAAATCTACTAATTAAACAGCAACCAGAATTTAGCAGGACTGTGTCCACAACATCACAATCTTCAAACTTCTTTTTTTATGCTTTTTAAATGTAACTTTCTCCTTTGTGTAAGGGCAGAACAATGAGTAGTCAGTGACAAATGCTAAGGTTATGACACAATTTATAGAACAATAATGCATCATTCCTGATACGCTAGTTTTTTTTTCCGGAGAAGATAGAGGGAGGAGACATCCATGAACAGTAAATATACATAGTGATATATAAAAAAAAGTATAATATGTGATCTCCACTAAAATAAAACTGAAGAGAGGGGGGGGGGGGGGAACTGTTCCTAAAGAGGAGAATGAAAATCCTGATAGAGCATGGGTGCAGATAGAATATCACTAATCATGGGCATCAGCACTGAGTTTGACTCTCCGTTCCTGGGGATGAGATTGAAAATTCCCTCAAGAACCAACCCATGTAGGAGACACAAACATAGGATGCATGTTTTTCTATGATAACATAACTGGATACATTCACATACATAGGAGGCATGTTTTTCTATGATAAGATAACTGGATACATTCACATACATAGGAGGCAAGTTTTTCTATGATAACATAACTGGATACTTCTGCTAAAGGGATAGCTCATGGGAAGACTCCAAAACAGTGAAGAATAAGAACCTAAAAGAAAATAACATAGAAAATACTACCATATATCTCTATGGAAGTAAGGTTACACAAAAAACAAGTAAAAATTAAAGCTGTACCAGAATTCTAAAAGAAAACAACCGATGTAAAAATTATTTGCATGGTAGTATTAGCACTGTCGTAGCGTTATCCTTAAAATGTTGTGCAACTGCATTGCCACACAACAACAGTTCACTAATTAAAATGATAAAATAAACTAGATGGACTCAAAAAAGAGGATTAAAATTCATTTAATAATAAACACAACTAAAAAAGGAAGTTGACAAGAAGAAATACTTGCATTACTTTATTGCACGCACTCCTCTCATCATCTCAATCCATGTCCTTTAGTGTTTCATCAGAATGTTCCTAGCAACTCACCTTCTTAGTGAGAAACCCCCTCTCAGAGATCTCTCTTTCCACATTAAATACGAACTAGGTATTAAAATTTGAAAAGCATGTTTGGCTTCAAATGACAAAACATGAATTGAGAATATGGATTCAGTCTTCCGCCTTTCTATACATCTCTCAACACCTGGATTAAGGGTCTGTCTACACCACTATGTTAGCATCTATCTGTTCTGGTCACTTACCAAACCTTAGTCAAGGTCAGCTAAAAATTCACAGAGAGACAAAACTGGAATGCTACCCTATTCCTGAATCATATCCTTGTGGATTCCTAGAATGATAGTAGTTACGGCCTACGTCCTACGTGAGAAAACTCAATGCCCCAGCTAAGCAACCTAGGCTTCGATCAAAGATGAACATATCACGCACCTATACTGCTCAAGCGTAGAATTGAACCAACCAGAGAGAGAGAGAGAGAGAGAAAAGAGGTAAACAAAGATATGAGCAAAACCGATAGACCAACATTGAATAAAACAAAATTACAGAAAGAGACAAACAGAAAAGGAACCTGAGAGCCAGCAAGCTCCTGAAACTGCTTAACAAAATCTTCCATCCCATCCTTCAGCAAATCGGCCTGAGACATTGGCGGCACAGCCGATTCGAAACCCTTCACCACCTCCCGTGTCTGCTGTGTGAGCTTATCAAGCGCTTCAGTCACATGTGAGTCTTTAACGGTTTTCTGCTTCCCTTTTTTCTTGCTCTTCAGATCAGGCAATCCAAGGCCCAAACCCTGGACCTGGGGAGCCGGAACAGAGTTTGAAAACGATGTCTTCTCTGCATCTCTGTCCTCGATGCTGCTAGTTTTTCTGAAAAGAAGGGAATAGAAGAAGAAGAAGAAGAAAGAGACATTAAGCCAGAGATAAAACGAATTTAAAAGGCAAAAAGGAACCCAAACACAGGAAAATAGAGCAGAAATTAGAGAGAGAGAGATACTTTTGAGAAGAACCGAGATCAATCTTCCCGAAGTCATCTAAAGCGCCTGAAGAAGGATAGCAGAACCCACTGATAAATAATTGACAGATACGCGAAAAAAAAAAAAAGAGGCGAAAGAAAGGGGAAGAAGAAGGCTACTGTCGAGCAGTTCCTCCAGATCATCGGTCGGTTCGGCCATGGTCAGCTCCTAGTAATAAAAGCCTCCAACTCCAACGAGAGCGCGAGGCCAAAACTTTGGCACGGGTTTTCCGCTCTGTTTCGCAACAGCAGTGAGAAGGAATGCAAATATCCAATTAATGTAAGCGCTGGAAAGGTCATTTAAAGGAGCCTATAACAGAATTTTATAAAGTTGGCGGTTAGCAGCGCGTCGAAAGACAAAGCATGCGAGGTCACAAGAAAAACTGAAAGAGAGAGAGACCTGTTTCGAGTTTTGAATTCCGAGTTTTCTGAAACACATAGAGCTTCGCCGACCTCGCGGTAAGAGGGCCGTCGCTGCGGTGAGCCCTCTTGGCGGACGGATCCCGAAGCATTTGGCGGCAGTGAAACGGAATTAGGCAGCTGTAACTTCTGTCGCTCTTGCAAACATTCGATTGCTTGTTCACTGGACGGAACGGCGGTTTTCTAATCAATCAAGGTTTTGGCGGTCGCCGTATAGAGCAAGGTGTTCCGATTGGTAGCGCCGCCCCAGACGGATTGGGACCCGGTGGACAAGGGGCGAGTGTGACCACTGGCGTACAAATCTTCCATCAATTTTCCATTAGTTAATTATTAAAAAAGATAATTACTGTCACTGCCTTTAAAATGTAGAAATTACTCTTTATCTAATCTGATTTTTTGCAATAGATCAACAAATATATCTTCGTTTAATTAGTTAATTCTTTCATCCCATTCTCTCAGTTTAACCCTGAGCCAGAATTATCCAGCTAGGCTGGGAGATGGCAATCAATTCCAAAGAAGACCTCCCTAGTAATTTCATGATAATGAAAAGTGAAACAATCTGATCAGCATGCAGCCAAAGCTCGTTGAGGTTACTCTTGGGGTTGGAAAAGACGAGCAAAACAATTTAGTATCAGAAAGTATATGCTGACCACTGGGCCTCCTGAGAACCTGCATCTATGGTTGGTTTCCAGACCAGGCAAGACAACATTCTCAACTGTTACTCAAAGGTTACCCTTCGCTGTTTAAGACGATCTCAGCTGCCTTCGTTTCCAGACCAGGCAAGACAACATTCTCAACTGGGGGAGCTCCAAAATCAAGAGGGCGTGCCTGCAAAACCAGAGGAAAAGGATTAGACAGTTTACAGTATTATTCCATCTCAGAGTAAGAAAGCTCATTACTGGATGATGTTCATACAAACCTCTGTTATTTTGGGCTCTGAAACAGAAAACCGACCAATTGGCTCCACATTAGATGAATGTTGACTACTCTGTCCTTCAGGCTGGATTGTGTGTGCTTCTTGACTTCCAGATCCCACAATAACTTGCCTTTGAAAGGGTTCGGATTTCTTCTCACCATGGGAATCAGAGGTTGCCTCTGTGATACTTTCGGATTCAACAACAGGTTGCTGCCTTGTTATTTCCTGTCCTGGATGGCTATAAATTATAGGCTGATGATAACCTCGAGGGACATAGCCAGCAGGTTGAGTATGTGAGGCATAGTTAGAATGAAGACCGTATGCACCAAATGAGCCCTGAGTTCGCTTCACCCGAGAATTGTGCTTCTTACCAGCTAGATGACACTCAAACACAGCCTGTGTATCACATGTAACATTGCACAAAGAACAGAACTTGGGCTCCTCCTTGGGTTCTTTGGCCTCTCTAGGAAACTGTTCATCCATCATTCTTTCTGACATCCTCATTCGCTTGGCACCCCGAACAAATCTCATCATCCTTCCCCGCTTGGGTACACGCCTCCGATCATCCCAATGACCCCTACCTCGCATTGGCCTCCTTGTTGGAGCAGTTGAGACTTCTGCAATAGGTTGTTCTCCAGGTTGATTTTGCTGCTTTCCCTCTGTTTCCATCTTAGCTGTTTCCTCATTAGTAGGATGTGGGGAGGTTTCTGGAGCGGCAGAGATTTGCTTGCTTTCCTGTTCCTCAGCGCCGCTCTGAACTTCTTTCTCAGGCAAGGACTCGGATTCTGACTGCAACTGAGGCTGAGACTCCTGCCGTTGAGACTGGGCTTGCTGCTCCTGCTGCTCAGGCTGGGTCTCTGTCTGCTGCTGGGGATGGGGCTGGGGCTGGGGCTCACTCTGTTGTTGCTGGGACTCGATCTCATGGGGACGGGCCTCTTGCTGCTGTGGATGAGTCTCAGTCTGCTCCTGCTGGGGCTGGGTTTGCTCCTGTTGCAGTGGTACACCTGATTTCTGCTGGAGTCCAGCCATCATTTTTTTATGTTTTTCAAACTCTTGCAGCCTTTGGACATTTTTCTTGTGTCTCTTTCCATTCAAGTGCTGCTCAAGAATTTCCAAGCTGTTGCAATCAACCATGCAGAGCTCACACCAAGAAACTTGAGGCATCTGGCGAGAGGTTGCTGCTGGCACTGGTCGCTGAGCTATCGGGACCTCTTCTGATGCCGCTCCTGTTGATGGTTCTGCACCAGGTTCATGATGCGGAGCTGCTGAGCCAGAAGGATGAAAGCGTCGACCACCACCCCTAGCCATACGTCCCCTTCCTCTGAAAGAATCCGACTTGTAGGGATGGAGCCCATAGTTGTTTCTGCCACCTCCCCTGTATGGCCTGCCACCACCTCTGTAGGGAGGCCTCGCAACCTGCGAAAACACTCCCTATGGATCTTAGTCATTTATATGTGAAGAAGTATCCGTGTGAATGCAATCAAACTATCAAAAAGGTACCATGTCATGATTACAGGAAAGTAATCACAATTTTATCATAAAAAAAACTACCAAAAAGGTGACAACAACATGATTTCCTACAGCACAGTTTAATCATCACACACATTCTTGACAAGAAACTAGCTATAAAATCAACGGTTAAACACCATGAACACCTAACCCAGAGAAGTTTAAAAAACACAACTATGTTACCAGATAGTACCATCACTAATCAAAAGCAGCCCATTTGCTGAGAATTTCAAGCAGTCACAATCATAACCATAAAAAAAACCAAAAAAGAAATTAACATCTGCGGGTTTAAAAAAATAGTACCAGCTGACACACAGGCAATGGCAACAGCTTGTAAAAACTACTAAAATATCAAAGGAAAAAGAATTATAAAATTCAACAGGTAAAACAACTTTTTTATCTAAAGCTACTTTATGATGGCTTTTAGGTAATTGTTTTCCAACCTACTTGGGTGTCTCACAAGGGAATGATGTCTATAACCATATAAAACTGAAAACGAGTGTCCTTAGCTTCAAATGCTAGTTAATTTTCACATCGAGAGAAGATTAGAATATTGAAGTAAACAATGCGTGCACAAGAAAGCACATTCCATTTCCCCATCTGAGATTCCGAAACAAAAGTGAAGTGAATAATTACAGAAAGATCTTGTCCTCACAAAAGCTAACTACATGTACTTTCGTGAACTTCAATGGATCACAAGATCTTGAGTGGTAAACTGTCCTGGTAACAGGGAGGAGGAAAAAGACCAACTTCCATGAGTTGCAAGGTATAAAAAAGATCTGATGAAAAGTGGTCAAGACCAGTATTTTTTTTCCTTTTAAATATAACTGAAAATCGTGGTAATTTCCGTTAGGAATAGGTTACTCAATATATTTTTAGGTCAAATCTCTCGTAACAAATGTTGTCAAATTGTAAAAAGATCCAGTATACAATAATAAGTTCGTTTAGAATCAAATTCTCCATCCTCACTTCTACTGCATCACTGGGCTTATTAGGCCATTTCATATTAGGCTCTACATCAAACCTCAGTTGAGAAATAGCTTGCAACCACCTACTGCAAAAGAGAAACCTAGGGACCAAAAATGTGTCAATCAACTTACAGGATTTTAAACATAGACAAGATTCTATAAGATACAAAGAACCTCCAGAGTAAATGTGTAGATAACCAAACCTCTGCACCTGACATGATTCAAAGATGACTAATTGGAAAAGGTTGAAGAACTACCAAAAGAAAGTCTTTCAGTATGTTGACCATGCAAATGAATTTACTGAGAGACCATAATATAGAAAAATATGACTCAACAGCTTTTTTAACAAAGAAGCACAGGTTCCAACTGATGCTGCCTCTTGCAGATCATCACAATTCATGCCAAGGTTTGTCAAGTTCTGGGAGAAAACAAAGGCATGCAATTTGTGGAACTAGGTGTTGGATTCTCAGACGAGAAAGAATGAACAAACTGGGGTGCTCTGAACTTACAAATGTTCCGATAAATTCACTCCAAATTGCTGATTACTCAACAAGCATACTGTTGTGTCATAAACTCATCAATAGCTAAATATATAAATATAAAACTCATATGTTAATTCTCAGTTGTAGATATAAATTTCATTTGCAATTTAAAAAATATACAAAATCCATTTGCCTCTCCCTCTATGCTGTACATATTCTTTATAATAAAATTTTCACAAGATAAAAAAAAAGATTGCAAACACCTAACTACTTCAAGAATAACACAGTAAAGGAATTGGCATTAGCAAATTAAAATAAATAAATACAAGTGAGCGAATATGACAGCCAAATAAAAATATATATATACAAAATTTGCTAGACTTGAAAGACATAAGCTCCATGACAAGCAAAAAAGAAAAAAATCATCCACCATTACCCAGTGGTAATCTCACCCAATTTCTCAATGCAACTTCATAACTGGGGGTTTTCTTTTGTTTCTGAATGTTGATTGTACACGATACACCAATCCCAGGAATACTTGAACCCAAAACCTCACACTTGAAATCCTCCAATGTAGCCACTGAGTTGCAGGTTCAATCTAATAACTGGGGACTATTATTACTCTTAAAAATGCTGAAGCAACTTCAGCTCTATTCTATCATAAACTGGCTGGGATCAATGGCCTATCAGGATTAACTAAGTTCGTCACAATCCAAAAAAATAGTGTCATATTCATGCAGAAAATCTGCAATTTCCATAAGCATGATCTATCACCACCATTTTTTCCCCTCACCAGTCGATCCACTCTAATCAACTTAGCTAAAGAGCCCATCCATACAGAATAGATCTAGCACGAAATAATGCATTTTAGATGTCAAAACAAACTAAAAGATCCATCTACTCATGTCAAAATTAATGCACCCAAAAGGCAAGAAACAGAGGATTTGCATAGCGACAAAAGAATATGCAAAACCCTCATCTCTGAATGACTTTGGAGAGGAACACCTCTTCGTATTGCATGAGTGAAAAAGGAATTCCCCCCATCATCTATTTCCGGAACAGGTTGGAGTCGTGGAACAACAATTTTTGAGGCAACTCCAACCGCAACTGACAAGGGAAGAAGCCCTACAGTAAAGTAAAAGTGATGAAGGAGTGCATACCTATTTTTGGGGTATCCAGGCAAATGATCAACCATCTGTCAAGCTGAAGAAGAAAACCAATGTAGCAGGACAAGAACGCAGCTCCCAGGACAACTTTCCTACTAGAAAAATGGCAAGCTTCAGATATTTAATGCCATGAAGGCATTCGTAATTATTGGTTCAAGGAAGCGTCAGTTGACAACAATGACAAATACTTGATGTCAACCAACTACTCCATTCCAAGAATTGGATTCCTTTGCAGCATGTTGACATAAGATCCATTCTCAAGCATCACATTAAGGATTCACCAATTCTCAGATCCACTTAATGAGATGCTTACATCTTTATATCACCACTGGAACTCACTGTTGACACACTATTGGTATGAAATAATCTCTTGAGTAACAAAACAGTAAGACCAAGTGTATATATACCCATTTGTCAACGGTTCCAACTCTTGAGGAGCAACTGATACTGTTGATATCGTGTGACAGGCCACAACCAGCAAAACCATTATCATGGTCTGCACATGAATCACATTGTCTTTAATCATCCTCAGAACCCATTATGACCAAAAAAAAGACAGAAAAATTTTCCATTCCAAGTTAATCAGATAATCCCCAGAAAATGAATAGAATAACTTCTAGTCAAATTAAGGAGATTTAAGTTGACTTGAAACGATTGAGGAAGATCAAATGCTCAGACTCAACTCGAAGCTCGCCAGGAGGCCTGAAATTTTGTTTGACCCAACAAATTCAAAGAGCTCAAGAAATTGAGAGAGGAGAGAAAGCTATAGCACCAGAGATTTATTGACTCATCAATGGCTTCAGTCGATCCAATCGAGTTTCGAGTTGACCTCAAGTAGTTAAACTGGTCTGGGATTGCATCTGGTTTAATGCGATTCAAGAACATTAACATTACATATCAAAAAAGATCCAGTACCTGTACGCTTGCATGCATTTTGTTCACATTCTTAGAGTTGTCGAGTAACACCTCTTCAAATGAATGGGTTGTTCCTATACGCCACAGCATATGCATCATTTGACAGAGACTAATACTCAGCATTCTTTGGAAAATAGGAGCATTGAACCTGTTAAAACAACATGCAGACATATTCTACCGGATGTGTTGCACACTTTTTCCACTTTCATGAAGATATGAACTGTACTAAGATTTAAATAATCAAATCCCAAAACTTCTAACTACTGTAGCCAATGGCTTCAAACATTGCCAGGGCTACAATAGTAAATTATATGAAAATGTTGGTCATCCAAACGTATAAAAGGCAGTCAGAAAACCTAAAATTTAAATATTACAAGGTTTCTAGACCAAAAAATTTGCCTTCATTCCAGTCCGGACCATGTGAAATTACAGAAAGCAACTATTGCAAAAACACAAGAAAAAAAAGTCTAGCATTTGGCATAACTAGAGAGGGACACTTCAGATTCCACATTGATTGAGCTAGAACCAAAAAATTGAAAGTACAAACATATAAAATATGATTTGAAGGAAGGTAGAATTGCAACTCTTATGGGTAGAGAATAAGACATCTTAAATAAACAATTTAGATCACTTCCTGAAAAATAGTAAACAAAATATACCTGTTTGCACGTATAGAATAAAGGAGCAGTAAAATATACTTTTTTTTTAAATAGTAGTAAATTATACTTCTTAGATGTCAGATGAAAGCAGACCAACAAACCAATGGGCTTATGTTTTTTTTTTTTTTTTTTTTTTGAGAGGGGCGTGGCGCGATTCGAACTCGCGACCTTACGCACCTAATGTAAACAGAATACCACTAGACCAAACGGCCTTAGGTTATGTTCTTTCTTAGATGCTTGCTTCTACAGATCCTTTAAGATATTGGTGAGGATTGGAGAGGTAGCCTAGCTGCTGGACCTAGCTCCATATTCCCCCACCCTGTCTTCCATGTCAGCCAGCCATCCAGTTTCCAGCCAGCCTTTACCCCGGTGTTTAACAGATAACTTGGTACTCTCTGTCCAGCCAGCAAGCATCCTCCGTACCCGACAACTTCAGGATGGAACCTATGAAGTGTTAGTCAAATGGCAAGACCTCCCTCATTTTGAAGCCACATGGGAACCGTATGACACGATTCTGTCCCAGTTTCCAGCCTTCCACCTTGAGGACAAGGTGACTCTGAAAGGGGGTAATGATAGACCCCCGGTAACCCATGTCTGCACCAGAGGGGGTAAAAGAGGAAACAGTGGAAACAACGCCAATAGAAGGAGGTGGGATACCCAGGAGCTCAACGAGGGAGCTCCACCTGGCATGAGTAGTACTGTCTTCTAGAGGACAGTTAGTTACAAAACTAGAATAAAGGGATGTAAGGGGGAGAGGGAAGAAAGAGGATGACAGAAACAGGCAGGGTGTTCAACATGGTGAGGAAGACTCGCTGGACTTATAGCTGGTACACTATCAACTATCCTCAGGGTTCCAACAGTTTCCCAGTCCACTTTATAAAGATTGAACAGTTAACTTGTTGAATACGCCATGGCTAAAAGATATGCAGGTAATGGATCAAGATGAGATATACTTTTTTTTCTATTTTAAGAGAGAGAAATCACCTACCCAAGCCTCTATTCTAGAGATTGTTTTGCTAGAGTAACATTAGTCACAGAGATGAATCATGGGCATTTTTCAGAATAGGAGCCATTAGCATTATGTAATGCTTGAGAAACTAGAGTAAAAGAAACAGAAAAATAAGAGAAAGGCACATAAAAAATAATCGTACAAGCCATAGTCTGATTGAACTTTTGATGTTACATCTATTTCTTAGTGGAAATGGTGAGCTTTTTTCTTGGAGATAAAAACAACAAAACAAAACTTATAATGTAGAATAAATAAGAAAACATAGAGAGAGCAACATACAATGTAATGAGCTAATCAGACACTACCCCCCAAGCAAAGCAAAAACCCCGTTGGCAAGAGACCATTAAAGTAATTTTTCTCTACAGCATCTTCTCAATGGATATCATCTTTAACTCCCATTCGAGAATTCCAAACCAATGGATATTAAAAGTATTAAGACGACAAAAATGATATTCAACATCAATGGATGTGAACACTATCAAGGAGGTAAGTTTTGTCAACCAGAAAATAACAACCATTAACTCATGCTGCATATGCCTATAAAAAAGGTGTTTACGACTTCAGCAAACCTCCAACCTTTAGCTGTCATGAGCAATGTGGATAACAAAGAACATAAGTCCAGACCATGATTAGGCTCCCCATAATGAAGTGACAAACTGTGACTTGGATAGGAAGTACTAGTTAGCCACTCTCCATGCTCTCATATATCTATAACAAACATGTGAATCCCACTATTTCACAGTTAACCTATCAAGTGGCTGGTAAATCACCACCAGATTTCCAACACAACGAGACTATATTCACGTATCTCTCGGCAAAAAAAAAGAAAGGTAAAACCGTAATTCATAAATTAAAATTGTAAACTGACTTCAGATAAATAGAGGATAATAAAGACACAGAATCAATACTCCAATAAATGCAAAAAAAATGAAGAAATAACAGGAGAAATAAGCAGACATCACACGAATCAAGATGAATGGTTATCCTGAAAAAGAACGAGAATATCTTGAGGATCTACAGCTGCTAATTTCCTATCTGTCAACCTTCATAATAACGCTTGTCTACCGCGTAGTATAGCTTCATATCATCTCGCTGCTTCATAAAGTAAAGGTTAAAACGCAACCAACTCGGACGTATCCGAGAACAATGCAAAGACAGAATTGGCTTCTTAACAATAATAACAACAACAAACGCAGAAATAATACCAGAAGATAAAAGGCCACTAGTGAGGGGATCAAAAGCACAGACAATAAAACGTAGAAAGAAACGAAAGAGTACGGAAAAAGGCAACGTGCTGCTCAGGCGGCTCCATGCAAAACTACGACGAACTAAATGACAGCAAACGTGACTCTAATAGAAGAGACCACCCCTGAGTCTCTGATAACCATTCTATGCATTTCGTGGCAGATCCATCGAATGCACAAAACGGCCAAGATGGACATCAATAGACAAGTAAAATTGCTTACAGGGGAGAAAAGAAAAATCAAGCACTTACTGGTGGACGGGAATGACCTACGTGGTGGAAGGGAGGCGGAGGCCCACTCATGGGAGGGTATCCACCATTCCTTGGCGGCCAATGGTGTCGCTCGTGCATCCCTGCCGCCATAGCTCGCTCGGCTCTTTCGGCGGCATCCATGTTGTGCTGCAACTCCGACAGGGCAGCGACGGCGGCAGCAGCAGCAGGATTAAGAACGTGAGGGACTTGATAAGCACCATGCTCGGGCGGGTAATACGTATTCTGTTGGGCTGCCCCGGCCGACGGAGGAGCAGCTTCGGGAGGGGCGGAGATGCCCGGCGGTTGAAGGTTCTCCGCCGGAGGATGCTGCTGTTGGTAAGCATTTTGCACCGTAGAAGGGTTGGAGTAATCAGGTTGATAGTACGGGTAGGGCTGCGGCCCGTACTGGTGGTGGGCGTTGGGGTAGTAGGGGTAATATGCCTGAGCGGTTTGATCGTAAGACAGGGGCTGGACTTGGCTGGGATCGTATTGCTGTTGCTGATCTTGCTGCTGCTGCAGCAGGAAGAGTTGATGTTGCTGGGTTTCTGCCTCGGCTGCGTAATCCATGGCGATAGAAGAAGAACGAAGAAGGAAAAGAAGAGAGACCGAAAAATATTTGGGAATTTTTCTACTTATTAGCGGAGATCAAATTCTGTACGCAAGCATGGTTGCACTTCTGGGTCAATCCTAGTCGCCGACATGGAGGCCCATCTTGACCAACTAGGCCCACTAAGATTACAAAATTCAGATAAATAATAAAATTTGGAAATGAAAATCAATTCGAAATTAACAATAATGCCATAATTGGTATTTAAATTAGAATGAAAATTACTTCTTATAAAGAATCTTATGAACACGCATCGCAAAAGTGAAAAGGTTGGCGCCTATAAAATCGAAGACAAAGGCCATTGAGGCCAGATAACAGCCTCGAAGCGGATGGCTGCGGCCGCAGCTCTAGCTCCTGCGTCCACTTCCCGCCTTCGTTCATTTTCCGCCACTCGCCTTCTCCGTCTCTGCACCGGCACAACCCCTAAGGCGCCCCTTCAAACATTCACAGATTTCACCAATTCTTCACATCCGCCGGCCTTCCTTCGTTTCGACTTGTCTGCAACACGTCCAAATCTCTCGCAATCCAGTTGGAAGTGTTTCTGCAGCGGAACTACCGGGGCGGTTTATTCCTCCAACGCGAACACGGAATATGACGAGAAGGGGACTGGCGGGACTGGCGAGAGAGTTCGGGAGTTCCGGAGGAGGTTCAGAATTGTTGATATAAAGGGGGGGCCGGACGAAGGGCTGGGACGCCTTGGTGAGTGTTTTGTAGTGAAGGGCTGGGTTCGGACATGTCGCGTGCAGAGTACCGTCACTTTCATCGAGGTAAAGATGCTACTATTTCATCTTTGATGCAATTATTTTGATAGAAAAATGCATTTTTTTTCCGACTTTCCGAGTGGTTATGTAGAAATCTGTGCTACTTCTATCAGTCATGATTTTAGCTACATTTCGGAATATCCGCTTACGTTACAAATTTTTTGAATTGAAGGTGAATGACGGTTCCTGCCTGTCCAATATGCAATGTGTGCTAAGTCCAGAGGTCGAAGGCTATGATCAGGTATATCTGCACTATGTACTAGCTTACGAATTACAAATTGACATTCTTCTATCAGTTGCATAACGCGAACAGTTAATTTCCAATGAATGTTCCGAAGCTGCGCTTGAATTTGCTTCCCACATACGTTCCGTTGTTTTGGTCCTTCGAACTATAGTACTACAGAACATCCCAACCGACTGAGTTGTCTTTTGGCATCGATAATTAATTGGGTGTCAACGTTGAAGTTGCATATATCTTTCTACCTAGGAGTAGTAGAAAGCCTTGGCTTTCATCCATCCACAGATTTAGAGTTTATCATGTTATGAAGTTTCAATTTTAGGCAGTATGAAAGACCCCTTTTAACCAAAAAATATGTTAATTTTTCATTTTCTCTATTGATTCAAACAATTTTGCAAACATTGTGCTGTGACTATATGAGTTTGGTTATTAGAGTTCTCTCATGTTTGGTTATTAGAGTTTGGTTATCAAAAGTTTGATGGCATACACTTATTGGCTGTTGAGTTAGTAATAATTTCATCAATTCTGGATTTGTTATTAGATTGAATCAGGCATCGTGACAACTGGTGCATCAGTTTGTATAGAGGGGAGTTTGGTGCGAAGTCAAGGATCTAAGCAGAAGGTTGAGTTGAAGGCATCAAAACTTGTCACAGTAAGTTATTTATCTTGTTCTTGGAATCTAAAACATTGAACTGGCTCCCTGCATGGGAATCATATTTTCTGATAACTGGCTTCTGTATTTGTCACTAATACCTAATTTAGTTGACTGGTACTAATACCTTATTTTCAAGTCATCTCTAGTAGACTTGTATGCAATATACATAATAACTGGCTGCAATTATGCAAATGTTTGGACCTAATAGAAACATAAGAAAGTAAAAGACAATTAGGATGAAATGTTCTCGATGAGATGACAAATAGCATGTTGTACCTTATTGCAATGAAAACTACACCATGCAGGGTCAAGTAGAATACCTTGCACTCATTGGCATAGAGGATGATTTTAGATGCTTCATTAATACTGAGTTTGGATCTTTTTTTTTTCTTTCTTTCTTTCACCTTCTAACTTCAGGAAGAAATTGCATCCAATGCCAGAATTAACTCCATGAAGAATATAGGTTTTGGTGCTACATTTACTGCACCTTTTTTAAACTTTTAAATGTATTTTTAAATTGAAAAACAACACTCACTATACCTTTTGCTGCATGCCTTTCATAGGTTGGCACAAGTGATCCTACAAGGTTTCCAATTCAAAAGAAGAGAGCAAGCAGGGAGTTCTTAAGAACTGTAGCTCATCTTCGTCCTCGGACAAACACATTTGGTGCGGTATGTCTCTATGTTTTATTAAATATGTTATGCCTATTGTTCTTCTTTGGACGTCCCTGGGGTCTATGTTTCTTTAACCATTGGAAAGTTATGTTACATTTGACTGTTATTAGCAATTTTACCACTTGTTAAATAAAAAGGATGTATTACCACAGTATGTTCTGGCTTCTCTATTTACATTTAAACTCTGCGGTAAAATATCATTCTTCCTTCAAAGAGAGTAATTGACTTTGTTGTTTTGTATATTGGAGGTTACAAGAGTGAGAAATGCTTTGGCATTTGCAACCCACAAGTTCTTTCAGGAAAATGGGTTTGTTTGGATTACTAGTCCCATCATTACTGCTTCAGATTGTGAAGGAGCCGGTGAACAGTTTTGTGTTACTACTTTGGTATGCATAACAATCTCTTGCCTAAATCACCATTGGCTATCGTTAAAGTGCTAATGGCCTATTAGATTTTTATTTAATGTAATCGGCTTGTGTATGCCAGATCCCACGTTCTCAAGATGATGCAAATTCACCAGTTAATAGCATTCCTAGGACTAAAGATGGCTTAGTGGACTGGTCCTTGGTGGGTTTCTTATACTGATTGAATTTATGTTCTTTGAATGTTATTAATTTTAAGGGGGTCAAAGTAGATGAGAATGTACTTTACTATTTTCATGCTTCAACATCGTGGCTTCCTCTTTGAGCCGAAAACTTCAGTTTGCTATTGTAACTATCATTTTGGTTAGAACTGAATTACTGCTTATTTCTTTTCAGGATTCAGCTTTTCTTTAGAACTACTAATTCAGAAGAAAATTCATATATTGTTTTTGACATACTTCTGTTTTTCCCTTTGATTAGGACTTTTTTGGAAAACCTGCATTCTTGACAGTCTCAGGCCAGCTTAATGCTGAAACATATGCAACAGCTCTATCAGATGTAAGAATTTATTCCTTTTCTTGGTCTCATAATACTTTGGTGCTGTAACCTGATCACAAATCATGGCTTCTAGAATGGATAGTGACTAAATCATGGGTTGCAGGTTTACACGTTTGGTCCCACTTTTCGAGCAGAGAACTCCAACACGTCCAGACATTTAGCTGAATTTTGGGTATATTTTGTCTGGCTTTCTTTCTTTCACTTTTTGAATATAATTGCTGTTACTAGACTTTTTAGAAGTGGAAATCTCAGAATACAAGCCTTTTTGTGTTATGCTTAAGTTAGGTAGTTATTATTATTATTATTTTTCCATAAGTGATTTTCAATGATTTCCGGCCCTTTTCTTTTAAGTAAGAAATATTTGAGAATGAAAGAAAAAAAGGAGGGTGAACACTCTGACACATAGCTATGATGCTTTAGCCTTATGGCTCAAATCATGGTTTCTATTCGTTTACTGGAGGGGTTGAGAATGTTGAAAATTGAAAAACGGGAGTGTGAAAATGGAATAATGAGGCGATATTTTAACTTTTACAGTTAAAGTTTAAATTAATGGAAGATTCATATTTATCATCCTATGTAAAATAGTGTCAAGAACATAAAGATATGGTGCAAAGACTTGCATGATGGCTTATGTGATGCTTTTACAGCATTCACTCTGCATGCCACTGTAAATGTTTCAACATTGTTCAATTTTATATAAACTGAAGTTTTCCTTAAAAATAGGAAAGGCATAGTTATTTCTCTCTGTTTGCTTCTGTCAGTATAATTTTTGGGCCCTAGAATATGGGTAATATGTCTAACCAAATTTCTTTATGCTTTCTAGATGATTGAACCAGAACTTGCTTTTGCTGATCTAAATGATGACATGGCATGTGCAACTGCCTATCTCCAGTATGTCGTAGGTTACTTTTCATATCTATTTCAGAAGCCTCAAGTGTTTTTGTGGTTTGCATGTTTTATATACATATCTTTTTATGCTTGTAAGTTGTATCCTATTTGATTATATTCTGTCACAAGTGGCAATTGCTATGTTTATATGCACCTGATGTGATGTTATCTTTTAACTCAGGTGAGGTATTTACTTGAGAACTGCAAGGAAGACATGGAATTTTTCAATACATGGATTGAGAAAGGGATAATTGACAGATTGACTGTATGGGATCACAGTAACTTCCAGCCTTTTACATAGCATATGTTCAAGTTATCTTACATTTGCAAGCCTAAAAGTTATATGCTTTTCTTACAATTTAATTTACCATTTTTAATCAATATTATAGAAGTTCCTGCACTTATTTGTGAAGCAGAAATGTACCTCTTACTGGATATAGTAATTTAGCTTTTACTATTGACAGAACATTGCAGAAAAGGACTTTGTGCAGCTGACATATTCTGATGCCATTGAGCTTCTTTCGAAAGCAAAGAAGAAATTTGAATTCCCGGTATTTGTTTTGGTCGTAAATTGCTTGTTCTTCTCTTGTTTTTATTTGAAGCTCAAAGCTTTATTTTAAGTGTTTTGAACATTTATAGGATCCTATTACAATGGCTGGCAGTTCCTGAAATAAGCTAATTAAAACTTTGTTTGAAGAGATTTATGCTATTTTTTACATGAAATTTTTATTCTTTAGAATGTGCAAATTTGATAGGTAAATTGGGGATGTGATTTGCAAAGTGAGCATGAGCGTTACATCACTGAAGATGCTTTTGGTGGTTGTCCTGTAATAATCAGAGATTACCCTAAGGTAACATATATTCTAGACTTGTGACTTTGGTTTCAGTATCCGGCTATGAATAGATTTGACAATGTCTGACAATTTTCAATATTTTTGAAACTTTAAGGATATAAAGGCCTTCTATATGAGACAAAATGACGATGGAAAGACTGTTGCAGCAATGGATTTATTGGTTCCACGGGTAAACATCAGATATTCTTTATCTGCTACTTTTAGTTCCGAACTTCTTCATCCATGAGTTTTTCTTCTACATGTTCTCAATTTTAGATTCTTTTGCTCTTAGAGCTTTGCTGTCATTGGTTAAAGCAAATAAATGTTCAGGGGATTGCAGGTTTCTATCTCAACATGTCTTCTTACTTGTAATGAACTCATGTAATTTTATTCTCAGAGAAATGCTATAACTCATAAAATTTTATGGTTCACCTGTCTCAAAATCACCAAGAATGATTTATTAAAATAAGAAAAACCGATCATTATGTGCACATTGGTATTTGCATGGCTAATGCATGCGTTAAACATGGCTTTGCTAGCGCTTGGAAATGCATGAAGCTTTCAGGATCTTTGTATTTCTAGTAAATATAAATTGAAAAAGTAATTCCCAGAACTCCTGGTTTTTCTCTTTCTGGTGACAAGTAATCGAAAAAAAATCATCAACTCCTGATCTTATCCTTGATATTCCTCTTTGTACTTACTGGACAAGCCATTTTAGAGTTATCGGTCAAATATAATCATTACTAATGCATTGCCTTATCTATATTCCTTTACAAGTGAATTTTATGTAGTATGTTTTTCCCTTTTTGACAAGGTGCAAGGGGCGGAAAAGCAGATGCATGACTAATCTTTAGGGTTGTGGTTTATCAATCACTTCTCTTATTTACAGTCTGGATGCTTAAATGAAACCTTTCTCTTGCCTTTTTAGGTTGGGGAACTCATTGGTGGAAGCCAACGTGAAGAGCGTCTTGACTTGCTTGAAAATCGGTTGAGTGAGTTGAATCTCAATAAGGAAAGCTATTGGTGGTACCTTGATCTCCGACGCTATGGCTCAGGTCTGAGCTTTTTCCTTTGAAAAATAAATGATTTCTTAATGTTGTTAGAAGTATGCAAATCATCTTCATATACGAACGATGACCTGATGAACTTCATCTTGTGTTTTAAAGTTTCTGGTTGGCATATTTTCTAGATTAAACTAGAAAGAGTAGCTGAAAATTTTGGTATAGCTCCACATGTTAGTTTGACGCCTCCGGTTATTTGAGTTCATACCTGTCTTTTATGTCTTTAACAAAACCTGATATCCTTGTTAGTTAGTGGTTGGCTACCTGTAAAATTGAAAGGCAAATACTAGACAGACATTTGGTATTACTACTATAATTGTGTTTCCTGTTTCTTTTTAATTAACCGATTGAGCAAAAAAATTGTCCCAAACGTTCAACCGGTACCTACGCACTGATCCTGTAGTGCAGTTGAGATGTTGAATATTGATCTTCAAAGAGAAAACATGGAAGAAAAACTATGACAGAAATTTGACTGAAGTTTGAATATTTACCTTTCTGTGTCTAATGCTGTTACTAGTTTTCCCCTAATCCTTATTAGGCATCTCTCCTTGTAGATGACCTTTAGCTGGAAATGGAATGTTATTGATTTGGAGTATTTGTTGCAATTTCAGTTCCACATGCTGGATTTGGCCTGGGCTTTGAAAGGCTTATTCAATTTGCAACTGGAATTGATAATATAAGAGATGCCATTCCGTTCCCTCGAACTCCTGGTTCTGCAGAATTTTAGGGCTTGGAAGTTCTTGAGGATATCATTGTGTTTGAGTAGTTCAGGTATTTTGTGATCAGAGGTCTTTAATTTCTTGTATCCACCTTTTTCTAGGCTTGATCTATAAAATATTTCCTTGGTTCATAAGTTCTTTTTAAAAAAATTATGTTTTCTTGTAGATTAATCAATGTGACTCCATGATTATCAATGGGACCAGGGTTTTCTTTCGTAAATCTCTTTCAAATGGTGGAGGGTGGCTGAGTGCCCTGTATTAATTATGAGTTTTCTCTGAATAATGTGGACTCAGATCATAATATATCAGGATCTTCAAAATTGGTTTTAAAACCACCCATTGTGGAGCCAAAAGGATCACGCACGATTCTTATTAAGTTTGAACTCAGCCAAACTCAAATAAAAACTGAACTGGGTCTTAGTGCCACCCTTATTCTGGTGGAAGAGAAAGTTCAGGTTTACTGTTCAACTCGATCCGTTTATTAGTGAGATTAAATCAGAATTTGTTAAACTCAACTTTATTAGTTAGGTTAATCAGACGGTAAGTCAAAAGTTGAGGGAGGTTAACTGGTCTTGTCAAAGTTTTCCATCCCACGCTGCTACCGCCAAAAATTGAAGTCCAGATGAATGCCGAACCAATGTCCATCCCATCACCGGTAATGAAGGACAGACAGACAGAAGTAAGTTCATACGAAGTGGCGGTTTCTCCTGGTGTTTTTTAACGAAGAATCGACTGTTCATTCTCCGGACATGTTGATCAAACAAACTCCATCTCCATCTCCTTTGGCTGTACCCGGCGTCAGGTAGGGTCTCTCGTCTTGTCCCACAGAGCAAAGCTCACATGGCACTGTTCAGAATGCCAGATCAAGTCCTCACCCAGAAAAAAAAAAGGGGGGGGGGGGAGAAAAAAAGAAACCCCAGATGAAGACCTGCTAAGACGAAAAGCAGACAAAAGTTATTTCATCGAAAAGCAAAGGAGAACAGGAGAACTCGATTGACTCTGTAGATGACAAAAGTCGACCGTGGACCTAACCCATTTAGGCTTTTTGGAGTTTCGTCATTTTGTAGATTAAGACGAAGAAAATGGAAGACCCACAGTAGAAATCAGAATCAATTGAGTCGGCAATTGTTGACCAACCTGTCGGTAACTCAATTACCCTTCACTCAAACCGGCCAACTACCTTCTTCATTCCTCCCACAGTAGTCAACTTTTGGGAAGCATGAGATTGAGAGTCTTTGATGAAGATGCTCCGGGAGATTTTCAACTTTCAATCGTCAATGGATTCCAGGTTCTTTCTTTTTCTTTTAACATCCATCTGGGATCTGTTTTTTTTTATTTTTCAATCTTTGTGAGCTCTCAGTTCTACTTGATTTCCTCTGTTGCTTTGGATGCTGTATGCTCAGTCTGAAGGATCTTAGCAATCAAGGAAAAGAAAAGAAAGATCTTTTATACTTGGCTTACAAGTCTTACCTTCTTAAAAGCTTCATATCCAAAAATGTTGTCAAGGGGGGATTGCAAAAAACCAAAAGCAGGTGACTTTGTTCAGTGGGAAAGGATCCCAAGCATGCCTCTTTCTAATTGGAGGGTTGATATCAATCCAATTGGACAACTTGCTATTGTCAATAATTCTATGTTCAGAGCTACACTCCATCTAGCATATGAGAGAGGTGAAGATCTAACTTGACTAAAAAATATTTTACTTAACAGTGAAAGTTAACAAAAGGAGTGAGCACCTCCCCAGAGTCAAGGCAAAACCTAATTCCTCAAAAGCCTTACTTGGGGACCACTAATCAGAGTACCTTCCACTAATGGCCAACTTGACTGAGTGATTCATCTCATCTCTGCCTTCCATAAATCATTTACCAGTAGTTTATGCAAATATTCTGATTCTGGGAATTCCACCACCAAAGGGTCAGTCCTCATCATCATCTTCTCAGAACAAAATCTCACCACCATTCCTGACTTTTTACCTCTTCTGTGAAATCAATCAGTTCTTGTTCTGCTTAAATGCATTGTAATAGGAGGAAGGAATACAAACCAGTTGCTTACAGTCGGTACTGAATCATTGAAGCTGCTTTTGAAAGGTGAGGAACAACAAGTTACCATTAAATCTTCTCAATAAATGCATCAATCACAGCTTCCATGGTTGCTGGCAGCTTACCTGTCCCAATCAAGACAGGAACAAGTCCACCTCTTCAGATGACTCTGAAATAAAAGAAAAAGAAATGGGAATCAGTCTTTCAACCAAAGCTGAGGGCATTGAATCGTGTTCTGAACCCAGGTGTGATTAGGTTAAATGGTGGGTGGTATTGAGCCTTTTAGAATTCTCAGGTGTGAGAAGCATTTCAGTGAGAAAACAAAGGCAACAGCAGCAGCAACACGTTTTTGACCCATAACTCAATTGCTTGCTTTGCTTTATCTCAGAATCTTTCTTTACTTCTCTGATCTTCTTACCTGAAATCTATTTTTTTGTTGAAAAAAAGTGCCCTTAGAATTCCTGAGCCACCGAGTTATAACCCAGGAAACCCACGTCAAGGATTCACAATTTTTAATCCTTTATTGGGTATAAATTCGAGTTAGGTTGTAAGATTCATGTTGTGTATGGGATGATACGAGAAATTTAGGTCACAATGGAATATGCAGATTAATTAGAAAAAAATAAAAAATTCATACATATTTTTCTATAATATTTAATCTGAGGACTGATCCGATACTAAAAGTCATTTGGTGCAAAATATGCGAAACACTTTCTTAGCCATTCGATCAATGATTATCTTAACCGTCCGATCTGATCATGATCAATGGCTATCTCAGCTGTCCAATCAACAGCTATTGTAGTTGTTCGATCAACAATTATATCAGTCGGCCATTCGATCATGATCAATGGTTATTGTAGTTGCTCGATCAACGACTATCTCAACCGTTTGATCCAATCATGATCAACGGCTATTGTAGTTGTTCAATCAACAGTTATATCAGCCATCAAACGGTTGAGATAACCGTTTCGTACCAAATGGTTTTTCGTATTAGATCATCTTTTTTATTTAATATATTTAATATTTATCCATGGGGTTAAGTGTTTAGGGTTGGGAGAGTTGGGTCTTTTAACTCGGTATCACAAGTAATACATGGGGTTAACCAGTCCAATCGTAGGAAGAGGGAAAACCAGAATATCTAACAGCTGTACTCAAAGTACGAAATGGGCGAGCTGCAAGGCCCACTCGGCCCAATGATCCAAAGACCTACCAACCGTTAACCAAACAAACGGGAAAGGGCCATTTCAGTCTCGCTCAATCAGTTGCAACGGGTCCCATTATATCCAGTCTCCATCTTCCCACGTGTCATGGCCCACCACAAGTTCATTAAAAAGAGCAAGTTACGTTAGAGTATTAATTATCATTATTTTGTTTCTAGAAAAAGAGAGGGAATCCGGTCCGGTTCGCGGTCACGCGTCACACAATCAGAATTCCGGTTTTTCTTTTGGGGGGGGCGGGGTTTCATCGTTAGCAACCAATAAAAGCTGCAATAGTGAGGGACTCGAGGTGGATAGTTCCGGAAAGAGAGATCTTTTCCGATCCCAACCGTTCGATTTTTTCCCAGAACAGCCTGATCTTCTATGCCAAAATTACAAAACTATCCCCAATTAAAATTATAAAAAATTAAAAAAGAAAAAATAATTCTTTACTATCTAGATATTAAAATAGAAAGTACGTGTTTGGTCATTGCCACCGGGCCCACCTTCGCCCAGGCAGGGCCACTTCGTATATTGGAAATTACGAGAACAGCCATCTTGGATTAATGGATTTCCATATTTATTGCCATTAAAGGCTTGGTAACGGAAATAAGCTCTGTATTTAAGAGAATAGAGAGGGAAGACAGAGGAGACGGGGTGGGTACTGGCTAGGGAGGGGGAGGATTGAATGAGCCGCCGCCGCCACCACCACCACCCAACGAAGAAGCCGGTTGCTCCCCCTATTTTACAGTTTGGCAGACCCGAACCCATTAAACAATCTGAACATCCGAACACTTGAATATCGTAATGTAGGAGAGAGATCTAAGAAAGGTTTGCTGCTTATATGGTTTCCCAGTTTAATCAAATCAAATCGGCAAAATCCTCGAAACAGAGAAGGCTTGTGGTAGTGTTTTGTAATGGGTTTCATTTCAATTAGTCTCTCCGTATCTTCTAACAGAGTTTAAAAGAAGGATATTGATCAGAATCCAGAAACGGAACCCATTTTGTGAATTGTGAGCTCATAAATGCTTCAGTGTTAGATGACAGACCAGAATCAAGTTGGCTCATCTGGGTCACTTCAACTTTCGAAGCATTGGGAACTTTTGTTGCTTTGTTTATTTGATTTTTGTTTTTTCTCCGACGAAGCAATCCAGAGAGAGCAGTAAAACTGAAAACCCAGTTGAGTACAGCAGCAGGTTTTGGCTTACTAAGGCTACTTTCTTTGCACTCGGGCAATGAAAAGAAGAGCTACGTTACTTCATCTTCAAAACTAAACCTTACTTTCTGCTCTATGGATCGGAATCCGAGTGAAGGAAACGCCAAAAAAACCAGCAGCGATTTTACTAGTTTCCGGCAATCAACTGAGCAGGCTACAGTCCAACGCAAGGAAGAGAAGCAAACAGAAAAAAGAAAAGGAGGAAAGCATGAAGGGAGAGAGAGAATTTAGCTTACCAACTGTACAGATGCAGGAGTGTGAGATGTCAAGCTCTACTAGTATAATCGAAGAAAATAAACGCAATGCACATTTATCTTCATTCTTCTTTATTCTTTTTTTTTTTTGCAGATGCCCATAGAAAGATCGAACAGTGAACAACAGCTGGAAGCAGAGCAGCAGCCATGGCTGGAGACTTTGATACTTACAAGTAACAACACAGATGAACTTCATTGTCAAGTAAAACAAAAATGAAGATAAACAGAGCAAAAGAGAGAAAAAAGAAGAAAAAAATCTCATTTCCATCATTCGATCCAGTAATCAGTTGTTACAGTAAGTAACACGGCATTTAAAACAGAATAAATCCAAAGAAGCATAGAAGGGGAAAAAGAATTACAGTCAGCAGCAGTAGCAGCAGCAGCAGCAGCAGCAGCAGCAGCAGAAGTAACAAAAATAAACAAAGAAGAGAGAGCATAGGATTGAAAAATCTGTAAATAACTAAATACAGAGAAACCAGCTCCAACCTTCCCAATTTCAATCAAAATGAACAGGTGTTCGCAGATCCCAGAGCGGCAAAATACTGATTTACCTCAATCGCCGATTTGGTGTTGGAATTTCCACCAAAATGTAGCTCTGAATTTTACTTGGATAAGTATCCCGACTCAGTTGCCAGCATCGACGAATTCCGCATCGGACACAGCGGAGAGTTCGATTTGACTTGCATCGTCGTCTTCAATCGGGGGAAGATTGAGATCTATCAAGTTGTCTCCGAATTTGGCAGTAGTGGTTGCAGTGCCGGAACCGGAAAGATGCGATCTTTTGTGGCCACCGAGAGCTTGCCCGGAGCCGAAGACCCTGAAACACACCGGACATTCATGAATTTTCTGTTGACGCGGCGAAGCGTCATTTCTATCTTCGGATTCAGTTTCCTGAACTCTAGAAGTGGAAGCAACAGCAGGGAAAGTGCTGGTTGCGGGGACGCATCCCCTGATTTTCTTGTGGCTGGCGCGGTGGCCACCGAGCGCCTGATAAGACCGGAAAACCTTCTTGCATGTGCCGCACTGGTACTTTGACCGCCCGCTGGCGTAAAATTTCAACTCCTCGGAGTCTTCGGATTCTTCGAATCGGAGCTTGACCGCGTCACGCATCCAAATGTCCCTGGAAAGCATCATTAGCGAGAGGGCGACGTCCTCCTCCGGCGTGGTATCAGAAACGGAGCTGAGAGGCTCAGCCTCCGCCTCCACCTTGAGCTTCATCTTATCGCAGTCGACCGATTTACGGTTGCGCTTGGATCGTCTGCGAAAGGGGGCTTTGGACGACTCCGTCTCGCTCTCCCTGTCCTGGACGACCGACCCAGCATCGACGGCAAACGAGAACTCGGGATCGACGAGCCGGATGCTCTTTTTGGGATTTTCCCTTAGACCATAATAAACACCTTTGCCTTCGTCTTCTTCCTCGTGCTCCTCCTCCTCCGAGGACGACGACGACGAGGAAGACAAAGCAGAAGTGATTTCATTCCTCAGTTGGGGCTTCGGTGGCTGTGGAGTCGGAGCCAGAGTCGCCATGTGGGACCGCATGTGGCCCCCCAACGCCCTGCCATTAGCAAAGCTCCTCGAGCAGAGCTTGCAAGTATGTTTCTCCATGAACACTAGTATAACCCCCCAGCGACGTCAAACAACAGAACAAAATAAAATAAAAAATAAAATAATCCAAATCCACAAATCTCCACAGAACCCAAACCTCAGAACTGCAAGCGCAGAACAAAAATGGTGGTTGAGGCGAGCGGCTCTGCGTCTTCTTCCTCCCCCTGTCTGTGTCTTTGTTGATCTTTTCTTTAAGAGCTCAGGAAGCACACAGAGAGTGGAAACTAAAAAGAGTTGGTGACAAGCATTCCTCCACCAAAAGACACGCACTCAAATAGCCTAAAAAAAAAAAAAAAAAAAAGATTAAATTTAATTCTCATTCATCTAAGTCTTAATCTCCTTAATTAATATTTAAAAAACGCTCCTTCGTTAAGCTACACGCGGAGAAGCACGTGTACAACTCAACCACGCTCACAAAAAAAACCACTCGGCCCCACCAAGTGAACGGCCAGACGAATCTCAAACGCGAAAGTACCACTGGGCCCCGCGAGTTTCGAGGAGAATCACACACGCGGCATACTCTTGACGTTTACTATCGCTGTACCGAAAACATGCAACACGCAAGGAGCAATTTGACATTTTCACTTCACCTCTAGAGAAGCGCTGGGCCCACGCGACACGAGTTCAAGCTGAGCCAGCAAATGCTTTCCTTGTGATTTTTTTACTTTTTTACTCGTTTTACTCAATAACACGAAAATGATTATTTCTTACCGTAATAAATAACTGGCAGGACATAATAGCCATTTTCTCATTTGAGCAGGAGTATTTGGGGAATCCAAGTGGAGTTAAAAAAAAAAACTGCTGGGTTTGTTGTAACGACGCAAGGCAAGATGATAAATCATAAAGCCACGTGTCCAGGAAGCCTCATTTAATTTAATTAATTAATTTCTATTTTTGGTTGTTATTGTCTGCCAATCAGATCACGCCAGCTGTCCCTGTAGGATCTTTTCAGAGCAGGGACGTGCCGGGCGATGCTTTAAGTCTTATTCAATTGGGGGCTAAGATCGTACTTTTGCATATTAATTATCTAATAAATTGAACTTATAAAATAAAAATAAAAATAAGAAAACGGAATTTCCATAAATAGAGGAGTTTTATGTGGAAAGAAGATGGATGATGGAGGACTGGGTCTTTCATGAGGGCTTCAAGCGACATGTCATCTGTGGAACACTGGCGTATGTACGGTAAGGATCTCCCCGGTCGGGTGGGTCCATGGAGAGGCAACATGCATGCATGAGTGCATAGATATGCACGTGCCCACACATGTAGGGCGTTTACTCGATGAGTCGTGCGTGGCGTGGCTTGGTTTGGCACGCTGGGCGTGACCATAGGGAGAAGGCATGATGAGGTTCAGCTTTCTATAGTTGAAAATATTTGGACCTTCGGATACTCACATTCTTATTTTTTTAATTAATAAATTTATTTATTTAAACCTAAAATATAAATATAAATATAAAAATTATTAATATTTTCTTTTATCATAATATTATATTTATTTATTAAAAATAATTTATTAAAATTTTAAATATAAGTTGTAACCGAGTGGATGTTTGGAACATATCGGAGACATATCGGGCGATACCAAAAAGAGTGTAGAGAGGACAGGCGAAGGACAAGTGTCACAGGTAGGTCACAGAGAAGGTTAGTGAGGCCTGTAGAAGTGAAGTCTACAGCTCTGAAACGAAAAGAAAAAGTCTCTGATATGCGGCCAAGGACAAGTAAGAAGCATGCGAGGGCAGGGTTCAGAAATACTTTTAACAATTTGTACCAAAACGAAAAATAGAATATTTGCCGTACACAGAATTTACGTAATGTTCAAGTACTTGGGGTACTTGTCACTGGTAACGCCCTCTTGAAATGACAAATACACCCTTACGATTTTCACCGCCTCATCGACCGTCCATTGGTTAAGTCAAACACATTGGACGCTACAGATTAATTATCCGGTACGACTTAACGAGCGGTCTTAACTGGACCGCCACGTGGGGGGTGGAGATGGATGCATCTTATCTTTTTTATTTTGGGGTCATTGTCAAGCATTTTGGGCGTGTTACGTCACGGTCAGGGTATCTCCTTGGGTTCGCAAATTGGCCGCCAATTTCTTGATATTTTCTTAAAGGGGGGGTAAGCTGAAAAAATCTAATCAGCGACCTAATCATGGCCGTCTATCTTTCTACATTATTATTTTTAATTATTAAACATTATTATTTCGTAAAAACTATTGAGTCAACCGGTGAGTTAGTCGGGTTGACTCAAATTTCGGGCTGAATGATTTAATGGAGTTAAACCCGGTCCGGGATTCACAAATCCCGGTTCATTTTCTTTTTTGTTAATTTACACTCTTTTCTCTTTTATTAAATTTGATTAATTAATGTAATTAAGGAAGGTGTGGGTTCTATTATGGGGTTGATTAGATTGTTGAACGACCAAGGAGTAGGATATCACTTCAGGGTACCAAACTAATCTTGCTCTTTGGTTAGTTAAGTGCCCTAGTTTCAACTGTAAAGTGTACTTGATTTATAATTAATTATTCGTCTCATTAGCGTTATTATTGGGACGGTATGCCCTTATTATTATCAAACGCCTAGCCAATACAACCCAAAAGACCAGTCTGTTAAGTGTGAAAAGCCAAATACCTAACCTAGGTGAACCAGGGGTGGACGGAATTTAACCCATGTGGACCAGAACCACCTAGCTTTGACAATTATGTGTTTATTTATAAAATAAAAAATATTATTACTTTAGAATTCTAAAATTAATTCCTTTTTTTTGCATGGTTTATATCGATAAAATTTTTTCCATACGTGATCGCCTGATTACCCGAAAATAAAGATAGAGGCAGATTTATGATTTTAATTTTTAAGCCTACACTTCATAATTGTAAGAAATATGGTAGGGTATTTAACAAGTATTTTATAAATTTTTATCACTTGATAATTAAATAAATTGTCCTTTAAAAATTTAATTTATCTTTTTATTTGCCTAATATAATTGAGTAAATAAATAAGTGAAGGGATAATTCCCTGACCATCTTGAATGAAATGAGTAATATCATTGAAGCCATTGCAAGTAGATCCATGAAATAAATCTTCATAATTGGTTCAGATATTTATTGACTATGGTACAAAAGTTTCATGTGATTTGTGGACCCATGCAACCACATCTTATCATATCATATGTAAATAAAATTATGGGAAAATTATATTCAGTTTGATAAAGATTTTATACTTAAAAATAATTTTAAAATTGAGACATAAACAATGATTTTTTTTATCAAACAATGATTTTTATGGAATTATTTTAAATTTTTTTACATCGGCACAAGAATACCCTAATTATAAAAAAAAATTCTCATTTTTCCTATTAGAATAATAAGAAATTTGTTTCGACTATCCCCTATAATTCTTTGTGAGACAAAAAAGAATTGAGGTAAATATTTTTTATTTCTTTAAAATTGACACAAACATTTCGTAATTTTCTTTTTTACAGACTCGTCCTTAACTATTAATTTAATGAGACCCGAATTTATTCATATTTACTTATCGAAAAGAAAATTAACTGAGGATTTGTTGGAGAGGAGAGAGTAATTAGTCAGAAAATCATTAGTGTATTGAAAATACATACCAAAAAGGCAAGAGGTAGCTATATAAAAAATACTAATGGCAATGATAAGAAGGTGATTGGATGTAGATTTATATAATGTGGAGTAATGGAGTGATTAGGTAACTAAGGGAACATCACCACTTTCCTCTCCCACCACATACTCCACCAATGTTCAACAATGCATGTGATCATAACCAAGCAAGCACCTCTCTCTCTCTCTCTCTCTCTCTCTCTCTCTCTTCCTCGAAAGAAATAAAGAAAGAAAGAAAAATTAAACTATTTTTTACTGGGTTGAAGTAACATTATCGGTTTGGTTGGGGCCGAATTTGATAATATGAAAATAATAGATTTATCTTGATCATGTTATTTTTATTAGAAATGTTTGTCACAAACAAAAAGGTAAAATTACTTTTCATGGTTGTAATTTTCCATGAAAAATTTGAGTAAAATATATTAATTTAAATATAAAAACAAAATTGGTACAAAAGAAAGAAAAAATGAAACTGGAGAAGGTAATGCAACTACAAAACTACTGCTTGTTGTTTAATGACTTGCTTTCGAAATAGTTTTTTTACTTGACTTGGGAATAGAACTAGACACTTAAAAATCAAGTCGGTTTATTGAAATTGAGTCGAACTGCAAGAGTATATATTTTTTTCTTATATGAGCCTTTTAGTTTTAATTAATTATTAAAAAAATTGTGATAACCTCCTCAAGTTGATTTTTTTGTTTTTTCTCCATTTTTTTTTTTACTTCTAGTTAATTCTTGAATTTATTACATGTAAGTGACATAAAAAAAATTAGCTATTCAAAGTAGAAAGGTTGAATTGATTATGTATAGAAATGACCAAAATGAACCAATCCTATATTGGGCTAATTTGTTTTTTTAGATTTATAAGATTTTTTCAAATGTAACGTTTCATATTTTTTTAATTACTAAATTTATATTTAACTGGGTAAATAAAAAATATGTTCAAAATAAAACAAGTATTGGAAATGAAATAACCGTTACATAACCAATACATCAAAAGCTCGACTATTTTATCAAATCTAGAAAATTACGTAAAACCTATCCTACACAGAAGTCGACTCGACTTAACGGTCATATCATAACGTTTATGACAACCCAATTTATAACATTTCACTATTGATCAAGTAAGTAATTTTCTTTCATATGATGACCATCACATTGGCACAGATAACCCCTTTTGCGATCGAAGAGTAGCTTGCTTTGATACCATATAAACTAGGTCAAAAGTTCTAGATTAGATGAAGTATTAAAAGATAAATTGTTGAAATCAAAACATGTTATGATGCATCTACCACATGTTAGTTCCTATAGGACCACACTAAAAAAAGTGCATGGGACTCAAAATTAAAAGATCCCCTAATTAGAGGGAGCATGCCCTGGGAGGGAGACAGATTTGCAATCTGTCACTTAATTTAGTTCATAAGTCATGTGCCATGCAATTGAGTGAGAGAAAAGGAAACGGCTGGATTGGCGGAAGATTAATCATTTGACACAATCTTAACTCCATGCAATTATTCACCCTTAAACACCGAAAAGTCCAGACAACCCAGAAACAGCTTACAGTGCACCAGCTCGGAAACCAGAGCAGCTGGTCCGGAGAAAGACGAAGGAAAAAAGTTGAATATCAGCTCTGTTTCTGATCTCAAAGGCACCACTCGAGCTCCTAACTCCACTTTTATTCTCTTCCAAATCCATCTCTGCGCTCTCTCTTCTTTTGCTTTTTTGCTGAGGACAAGGAGGGGCCCTTCCCTGTGCGCTATGTTGCCCATTTACCTGCGGATTTGGCGGTTATCACCTCTTTTGGATTTCTGGTCTATTCCTTGCAGCTCAAGGCCAGTAATGGAGTTGGACTTATGCAGGCCTCCTCCGTATTCTATCTCATCTACTGTTCATTTATTTATAGGAACTGTTTTGTTTTCAGCTGCTTGTGAACCCTTTTTTCTTTTCCGCAGCTGCTCAAGTTTTTCTGGTAATCTGTATATGACAACATGGTTTCTCCAACCCGCTACTGGTCATGGTTCCCCGTGATCTTCATTCTTTGGCGTTTATCGATACGTATCGTATACCCAATAATTGAAGATGAGAATGAGAATGAGAGTTTATACGAAAAAGATCAAGCAAAACATAGCTCTTTTGACTCAGTTTAATTCAGTGGGTTTCCTTGATAAGATTAGTTTCGTTGCGATCACGGATGGAAGATGTAGGAGGTGGGGAAGAAGGTGGAAGTACTGGGAGAGAATAGATTAGAATAATTGGAGCAGAATCCAGTCCACCTCTCCTGCCGAAAGCGGTAGAGAATAGTGAGTGATGTGGGAGGAAGCATTTAATAGGAAGGTTCTCACGGCACAAGATAAGGAAGGTAGTCTTCCACTTTGCTGGTTCTTGTCTTTAACGTTGGAGGCAACCAGAATCGCCCAATCCCTCGATCCTATCTCTTTCTTTCTCTTGTCATCCTCATCATCTTTTTTTCTTCTCCCAAGTTATGTCACCTCGTCTTTTATTTGGCCTTAGTTGTCACTCTGATAAAGAAAACACAGGCATACATATATGCACAGACTTGAATATTATAATAAAAAAACAAAGGCTTTACTGTTTTTTCCCTGTTATACACATTCAAATATGACCTAGGAAGTTGTTTTCTTTAGATACAGGAAGAAGTGGACAATTGTAACTGTCTTTCCGTTACAACTTATCCTCTTTTGATGGGAAAAGAGGAATTAAAGTTTCAGAGATCTTGTGTAGAAGAGAGCTTGTGGCTTTCCATCGAGGAGCCTTTGAATAGACGAGCCGATGTCTGTTCTTATGGAAATTGATCGTCATGGCTTAAGGTAAGCGAACATTCACAGATTATGAATTTCATGTTGTATTTAGAAATTCATGAGTGCCAAGATCAGTTCGTTTACAAGAGAGAGTTAATAGCAATCGGAGGAAATGCTCATTTTCTATCTTTCTAGTTTACAAGAGTGAGTTAATAGCATGGTTCAAGGAAGTGACTTCATTCTTCTCAAGAGAAATTTTATGATTTCTATAGGCTCACACTAACACATGAATGTTTCACTCTTTTAAGTTTACATGGAACGGATGTTATGAGTTATAGATCTCTCCTTGTTCTACGTTTTATTAAGTTCAAATTTTGATTTACAATGGAAAACCTTAAAAATTATGCTCATATCTTTATTTTTTTATTTAAATTCACTCATTTGGCATATACGAGCTTGCATAATTGAGTTTGAGTGTACACACTGTGGTCAAATTAAGGGTGGCAATGTGTTGGGTTCGAATCTAATTAACTTAAATATGTTATTACATTAATTGATCCAAACCCAACCCATTCACTAGAAAGGCGAAAATAAACTACAGACGTAAACCCAATTGAGGTTTGAGTTAACACTCTTAAAATATTAAAAATTTAAAACCTAAAAATATGACAAGAGTGTGTGAGTAATTAACATTAATAGATACATATTTTAGAGAGGAATTCTATATGTGGAGAATTGGTTTAAGTTATGAAAAAAATGAATAAAAGGGTCCAATCCAATTTAACTATGTTGAATCTGATTAGTATTTTTTTTAGCAATTAAGATAGGAGTTCATAGGTCTTGATGAATAAACCGACACCTAAAACTGTTGGAATTTGGGCCCAAGCCCACACGACCAGGGAAGGCCCACATACCCAAATGTATTAGAAAATGGGCTTAAGCCCATAAGACCAAGGAAGATGGGCTCAAGGCCCACATAACAAAGAGAAGGCCCACAAGCCCATACAATGAAGGCAGGATGGTAAATAAAGAGTCATTTCATAAAGAAGACATTGATGTAATTAGTTTAAGTTTTAGGGAAATAATTATAATTTTGTAAGATTATTAATTTATAAATAAAACTTTAGGGGAAGAGTTAGGACACAAGTCTATAACCTCCTCATCTTCCTATTTTCTCCCAATGGGTATATCTCTCTATTTCTCCATAAGCTAAATCAATGGAGTTTTGAAAATCAACATGGTATTAGAGCATTGATTTTGTAGGTCTCATAGCTATGTTTTTCAGGATTCCTGAAAGTCATTTTTTTTTATTTTTTGAGGCTTCTTTTTTTCATAGTAACTGAAACATCATTTTTTTTATTTTATTGCTCGTTTTCTCCTGCTGCCCTGCAACACTTGTTGGAGAGATGGAATTATTCTCCAATGTGGGCCTTCCCATCTCGGATTATCAAGTGTTTTCATTGAGTCCAAGATCCAAAAGTTGATCCATGTAACCAAGATCTGTGTTTGAATTCTCTTTGTCAATGAGAAGAAGCTCTCCGAAAGGGACACTATGAAGAAGTTTTATTACACATTTGAGCAATGCATATAGACCCACTACCTACATAAGATAGGAGTGTGCTCAACATCTAGCATGAGTTATTTGACTGGAGTATGGAGCTATGTCTTACGGCTAAGAATTTTACTCTCGCTTATATTATGTTAGTTAGGCCTCACATAAGAGACCACAAGTTTGAGGGGGAGTGTTGAAAGATATGGGGGACTGCCATTTTATATGGGAAGATCATATACACTCTTTGTAGCAAGTTGGGCGTTCATGATGTTCCCTCACCCCTAGCTTGAGGAGGAGTGTTGGAATATGGGCCCACGCCCACACGACCAAGGAAGGCCCACACACCCAAATGTGTTAGAAGATGGGCTTAAACCCATAAGACCAAGGAAGGCTTACACATCCAAAAGATGTGGAAGATGGGCTCCCAATGGGTATCTCTCTCTATTTCTCCATGAGCTAAATCCATAAAGTCCTGAAAATCAACAAACAACGATTTATAACTAGGGTTGAGTTCAGACCCAGTTAAATTTTGTATGGGAAACCTTTTTGCACCAATCTATTAAAGTTAAGGAAAGGTTAGTGTTTCACCCTCCCAAGACAAGGACAAGGCGAGGAGAAAAAACTCGCAAAAACCTTTTTTGATTCCCATAGAAAAATAGATAGAAAATGAAAGAAAAATATAGTTTCTTTTGTTTAAATGCACGAGGAAATGGAAAAGAAAAGAAAAATTAGTAATATTTTAATAAAATTTCCATTTCTAAGTTCATTCCTCTATTTCTTTCTTCTCGTTTTCATTTCTAAACCAATCTTTGTTGGTCTTCGCTTCCATCGATTGAGTACATTGATTTTCTGTTTCTATTTCCTTCTTGTTTACTTTCTTATGTTTTTCAATACGCTCCAATTATTTTCCATTTTCTCAGTTTCTGATCCTGATGTTTCTCTGTTTACATGGGCAAGATTCTTTTTGAGTTTCTTTCCCTTTCGTCGTCTTTCTCTTTTGTTTCTGCTAGTTTGATCCATTGCCGATAGTTCGGTTGTTTCTCTCTGCTTGTTTCTCTTTATTGAAGATTCGTTTTCTTTTTCTTTTGTGCCTCTGTCTTCTCTGCCCAGTTTTTAATACTTTGCGTGTTTCTCTATTGTCAATAGTCTAGTTTTTCTGCTTGAAGAATTTCTCAATCTTCCTGTTAGTTTCTCACATCATATGTCTGTAGAGTAGCTAGAAGACACGAGATTGCAATCCATGTGGTGTCTTTCTATGCAAATATGAAGCTTAGGATGATATCTAGGTTCTATGCTTTAATAAATATTGATAACAAATCCTACTTAATCTTTTCAGTTGGAGTGTCTTCCTCAGGAATCATGATCTCCACCAAAAACGGAGCCGTTTGTCATCGTCAACATCAAGAACTCTCTTCGCCTTCCAGATCACAGTCAACCATTGCCATTAAAGATCTGAGACTTTCTTCGTGCGGAGCATTGCCTTTTAGTTCACTGTTAGCCTTGAAGATCCTGTCGCTGAGGAAGTCCGTGTCGACACCCTTGAAGCGGTGCCCCTTGATGTAGTTGGGCTGGATTTTGTTGTTGGATTGACCAGTGCAAAGAATATGTTTGACGTTGAGACTCTTGAAGAAGGGAAGACGAACCTAGATAGATACTTTTAAATTAGGTCGAAGGCCCAATTCTAAAATCACTAGCCTAATGTATGTGGGACTATCCTTAACACTCCCTCATGTGTAGGTACATGGATAATTTGGGTAGTTCTGGGTGGATGCCCGCATATGAGAACCTTGCTCTGATTCCATGTTAAATTGGGTTGAAAACCCTATCCTAAAATGACTAGCCACTTAGGAAACCTGTTTTGCCAACTAATAAATACAAGATCTTTATTTTCTAATGTATGTGAGACTATCCTTAACAGATACGAAAGGAGACAAACAACTGACCAACATAAAGATGGCCGAGTTCAAATGCACTATTGAGCCCCGCCTCTCTCTCTCTCTCTATGCGTTTGCAAGCTCTCTAAACTCCAAATAAAAAATCAAATTTATTTTGCAAGCATTCTAATTTTTAAACATATATAAGGTTAGCATTTTAAGATTAATATTTCAAGAAAATTAAATAAATAATAAATATAATAAATATACAACCATAGTTTTATTTCAATTTTTTTAATTTATAATAATAATTTTAGTATATTAGTTTAATTAAGTTTGAAATATATTATTTTTATTAAAATATTACATATTTAATGTCATATGTTTTAAAATAATTTATAGGTAATTCAAGGATTAAATATTTTTTAAAATAATTTTTATTTTTCGTGTATTACTTATTGAATATTTTATGGAATACTACATTTTTATTGTGAAATTAATTATTATTGCTTACATAGGAAACATTTACTAACCATATATCAACTTTTGAACTAAGCCATCTGGCTAGTGTTTGATTTGTAACCCATTTTAACTCAATTCCTTTCTTATTTGATGGTAAAATCTACAAGTTCATTAGTGTCATCTCAGTTGAGATAGCCGTTGATTATGACCGGATGATTGAGATAGCGTTTCACATGATCAGACAGTTGATATAACGTTTCGCATATTTCGCACCAAATGACTTTTCGTATTGGATCAGGCTAGAGACTACAAAAAAAAAAAAAACAGGTAGCAATGAAAGCAGTAAAGACATAAGAAAAGATGGTATATTGGAAGTTTTAATGGCTGGTATTCAGTTCACATTAAGCACCTCTATGAAAGCGTCAGTGAGTTGAGCGATCACCACTGGAAATTGGACCCCTGCAAAGAGCTCTTCCACACAGATTTCCTTAATCCAGTTCCCGGTCTGGTTTCATTTGACTGGAGCAGCAACTTGCTTACAGTGACCGGCGATTTTGACATCGGTCGTCCTTCTATTCTCTCAGCCTGTAAGCTTCTCAAGGAGCAAGAAATCGAACATGAAAACGTAGAGATAGCATCAACGCGTTCCATTTTTCACTTGTTTCTGAATTTCTTCTTCTCTGAAACTAACCAGGACAAAACCAGAGCTTCTAATCCACGTTTGTACTCATAGAAGAGCTTCACAGTTTACCGTCCAGAATAGAGATAAAGGGTCCAACTTAAAAATTCTTTTGCCGATTTCTCTACCTGTAAAATTCTTATCTCAATTCATTTCTGCCCTAAAAGAGAAACAATTAGAAGCTCCGCTATTGTTTTTAACTAATCTCATCTACGTAGTTTTGAATTTAGGTTTGTTAGTACATGTATTAGCCAGTAATAGTTCGAGGTAATCACATAGGGAAGATGATTGAAACCCATTTATTTGAAGAATTGGATTCCATTTATCCTCTCTCTATGATCAAACATAGATATTAACAAAACTTAAGTGGTCATCATCATTCCATTATCTGGTGCTGTTAGCCCATGCAAGTAGAGATGTCTACCACAAAACTTGCTGCTGGGCATATATGTTCAGATCTAGCCTGTCAATCGAATTGATTTTTCACTCAATCTGGTATGCTGATGGCATTTTGCGAGGTCAAATGTCGGCCATTCTAGCAGAATTTCTGGACATGAATCGATGTGAAGTCTTCTAACCATGGCCAGTCAATCCGAAGTGACTTCCACTCAAGTTGAGGTAATGATGAATGGGGTGCTGAGATCTCAGATATTTGACTGAAAGTAAATGTAAATCACAGGGATGGCTCAGTAGTGGAGATTTCTTGTTTTTTTTCTTGTGAATACACAGTTTAAGAATTGTGATTCATGGAAGAGGTGAGATGGGTCAGTGACGACTTTGACTCAACAATGTCAAAACATAAGCCTCCTGTTGCTGTCTGCTTAACCTGCAAGGTGGGTCGAACAGGAAGTCGAGGATCACAACGTGCCAAGGTCGTCGTCCATTTTTTGTCTTCACCTATGGAAGATGTCTGGTTTCTTCTTCGTGCAGAAAGGGCTGCTCAAGACGAAGAAATATGTAGTAAATCTTCTTCCATGAACTTAATGGGAGTTGAATTGTAGTCGAAAGAAGAGATTTTTTCAGGTTTCCATGACCATGATTGTCTGCAACTTGATCATGATCGGGTCTGAGGTTTGGCTGTTTGGTGGTGACTGGTGACTGGCGCGACAGTAATTCAAGCTACAGCCGATTGATGGAAGTTTTCAAGAAGAGGAGCCTGTGTCTACCAATAAACCCCTTTTCTACAGGAAAGGGACAGAAACCAGTGGTTACTCCATGGCAATGTCACTTTTGGAAGGTTCAAACTGGAAAAAGGAAAAAACAAATACCCATTAGATAGGATAGCGACGTGATAAATTTTTTCTGCCATTAAAAGATGAAAAAACTCAGAGATGATGCGCGATGGTTGGCTATTTTTGTGGGCTTACAGACACTGACTCGGCCGAAGTGGTTGCTTGCCTGAGATGCCTGGCGTTCTATATTTGACCCTCTGTTAAAGGCATCTCACGGCTGAATTATCGCCTGTGATTAATTTTTATTTCCGGAGGATAGGCCTCCTGCTGGCTCTGCTAAGCTAAGAATAGATCGTAAGAAACTCTCGCAAGTCATGACTCCCAACCCTTGTTTTAGAAACCGTCCATTTCAGTTTTAGGTGACCCAACTCTGATTTGTGCATCGTCTGCAACCGTCTTTCATGGCTGGCGGATTACTTTGTTGCTTTGAGCTGTTCATTCGTTGGCCTGCCTTCTGTAACAAGTCTTATTCAGGTTGCGGATTTTTTCATGGTGATTCAGTTGAAAAACACTGCACGTACGCTTGGAAGGATTACTGAACTCTGTCGTTTTTTAGTGGACCAGTTTCGTTTTCTATCGTGAGGAAAGATTCCAAAAGACTCATGAGAACTGAAGTAGCGAATAATGAGACAAAATTAAACAAGCACTGAAACTGCAAAGAGTACAGATCAGAGAGGGGAAAAAGGCAGCACTGCTTCCAAGTTCAAATTGATTTGTCTCCTTTCCCTGTTTTTCAACTGCACCGTTCTGAATTGGTCGTCAAAAAATCATTCCTTATTGAAAATAGTCGCCTGAGAAAAAAAATCCCATCAGGTCTCAAAAATAGGGTTCCTCGAAAATCCATGAAAGAAATTACAGAGAAGAGGTGAAACGATAGTGAACGGGGAAAATTACAAAACATAAGGAAAAAAAAGAATAAAAAATGATCTGGGGTTGTTGAATCTGTAATTACAGTTTCTCGATACATGAAAATACAGTGTTGCAGCAGGTTCTTGTTTGATTCAACCATTAGGGGTCACTGCCCCCATTAGCAGTTGAACCAATTCCCACTTGCAGCCATGGTGAAGAGCCTCCACCCATGTTGATGTCCTTTAGATCACTTAGCTTAGCTAGCTTGATCTTACTATCTGCTTCATCGTCCACTTGTATCATTGGGTTGAGTGAGATATTGCTGTTGTTGATGATAGTGGTGGTGTTGTTTTCATTGTTGTTGTTGTTGTGATTATTGACGTTATTTATATTGTTGTTATTATTGTTGTTGATGTTGTTGCCAGTGGAGTGCAAACCTATCCATTGTTGGAGATAGAGAGTTGTTTCAAGCTGTAATGGAGTCCCCTCGTGATCACGCTGGATGACGGGAGCGTCGTCCACCGGCGCCGGCAAGTTGAGATCTAGGGGTTCGGATTTCTTGAAGACAGGTCTCTGTTGGACCTGCTGGGCGTGCTCCCGGAGCTGCTGGAGCTTCACCATGGAAGTATCCGGCGAGTTGGAGGTCACCCAGTGGCATCTCTTGTGTCCTCCCAGTGCCTGCCCTGACGCGAAGATTCTATGGCAGATGGAGCACTCGTGTACCTTGGATTTCCTCTTCGACGGCATCAGCGAAGAAGGGTTGTCGCCGTTGTTGAGGTGGTGATCGAAGGGGACGATGGCTCTGGTTTTGGAGCCGATCAAGAACTCGTCGTGGGTGATGACATCTTCGTCTACCAGGCTCTCATCCAGGTCGTCGAGCTTCGCGGCGAAGCAACCCTTGACCTTCTTGTGGCTCGCCCGGTGGCCGCCCAACGCTTGGTGGGAGTTGAAAACCTTCTTACAGGCTTTGCACTCGAACAACCCCCGCGGGACCCCCTTGGCCTTCTCCGCCGACGCCGCCCGGCTCCCCTCCCCCATCACCTCCCGCTGCCGCTCCTCTTCCTTACTGGCGGATGCGCACGACTCCTCCGTCTCCGCCACGGGGGGCTCCACCCGGGCGGTAGAGAGCATCACCAGGCAATGGGCGAGGTCCTCCTCCTCACTGGACGGACAGTTGGGAAGCAGGCTCCCCACCTTGATCACCCGTCTCGATCTCTTCCCCTTGGACCACCCACCACACCCCCTCCGCCCCTCCTCCTCCTCGTCCGATCCCGGCGAAGAGACCAGCGACTCCGCATCAGCTTCCTCCGACGTGCATTTCCCGTGCTCCAAAAACGACTTCCACGACGAGAACTCCTTGCCGCAGTTCTCACACACCCGGCAGCTCTTCAATCGATTGGGATTGGTGCGAAGAGCATACATCCTTTTATTGGTCGCCGGCGGTGTCCCACCCCCCATCTTATCCTCCCAATCACTCGGTTGGTCGTCGTCGTCCATATGACCCGACTCGTCCCCGATACCGTGCGCCCTCATATGCCCACCCAGAGCTCTCCCACATCCGAACCCCTTCTTGCAGATTCTACAAAAGAATTTGAAACTGGGTTGCTGATCGATGGACACCGCCATGAAACCACGCACAGATGCGCCTCGAATCACCCCAAATCAATCGAATCGAATAAAATCAAAACGAACAGAGAAAGAGAGGGAAGGAGAGAGACAAAAGGAGAGGAGAGCGAGGGTCTGTTGTTGTTTTAGTAGCTGTAAGAGAAGGTATGTATGGTGATAGAGCGCGAAGTTAGTTTCGGTGTGTCTGGAGGGGAGTGGTGGTGTCAGAGTCCTAGTTTTTAGTTGGGTTATTGGTTAGTTGCAGATGTAGGGAATTGGAGTGAGAGTCGAGTGAGCGACAAGTGGAGGGACGTAATAACGACGGGAGACTTTTTCTCTCCAGTGGCGCCGCCGGTCAACGCCTGTGTCCTCCGGCGACGCTCGTGCGTACGAGAGATGGGAATCGCAAAGCCAGAGAGAGAGAGAGAGACGATGCAACTGCCGACCTATTCATGTCCCTTCAATTCCAAGCCAAGAAAACTAAAACTACCTCACTTCTCCTCCTTTGTCGGTTGGTCCGCTCCTTTTTGTAACCCTCCATCTAAATTTCATCAAAACCAACTCTTCTCCTATTATCAATTAAACTCTAAACACCCTTCTTAATCTTAATTAAAAAATCCATAATATCGAACGTATTCGCTCTCTGTTTCATCCTATGAATGAGACTCATTCACGTGGAATACAAACTCTAGAACTAAAAAAAAAAATATTACGGTCACAACAAAAATCATTTCGACACTACTAAAAGTAATAAATAAGTAACGTTTAAAGTCTGCTTAGAGTTTACATGATGCCTAAACACGAAATTTCCTTGTTAGAAGGAAGAAAAGGGCCATCTGGCTTAGAAAACCCAAGCATTTTGTCCTGGTTCCAATCAAAGAGTTTGACAAAAAAGAAAGGCTCTCATCAATTCTAGACAAGTTGTTACTCTTAACCCTATATTTTTATATCTTGAAGATGAAGATAGTAGTAGCAAGCAAGAGTGCACTCTTTGATGCTTTAATTAAGCAATTAAGAAATATTATTTAACCATCATTATACTTGTAATACTGTATAATTTAAGTACTTCACATAAAATTATATAATGATTTGTCCGAAAAAAGTCCTCTAAACTTAGATTTGTCTAAATATTGACCCGATTATAATAATATCGGTTTTGAATAAATTATTTTCTCAATATGTATTTTAACTGACAGTAGCTAGCCAATGCTATCCAACAGACCGATCGATTAGGTGTGGAAAGTTACCACCTACAAGAGTGGACAGAACCACTTTGACACCCACCCTGCCTATTCTTGACCGCCTCTCACAAGATTCGAACGCGGGACGTGGCATGCCCAGCTCTGATACTATGACAGCGGCTAGCCAATACACCCAAAAGACTGATCTGTTAGGTGCGTAAAACTACCACCTACAAGAGTGGACGAAATTATGAGACAATGTGAACAAAATGGTATTATTCAAGTAATTTATAGTCATTTTTCTTTAAAATAAAAAATTAATTAATTTGTAATTTACAGTTTAAAAAATCTCATTTATTGGTAGAGAGTGAAGCTATGGCCGGACGCCGGCAGGTCATGTTAGTGATGGGGGCACAACATCGTCCACATTAATTAGGCATCTTTGCGGAACGAAGCGCTTCTTTCTCCCTTCGAGAATCGAGCTGGGCCCCATAACCGCCTGTAATCTCGCGATTACAGAATCAGCCTCGTGTACACTCAGTCGCTGTACTCGGAAACCGTTTATCGGGGCCCGAGTCTGTTTAAGACCTGTTTGATCTACGGCAGTAAATAGCAAAATGATAAACAAAATAATTCACCGCTCATTTCAGTTTCCACGTTGTATTCGGCGTAAGATGCGCCGGCGCTTAATTTAGCGGGACTGCGTCTGTTGCTTCAGGTTCTTTTTTGTCCAGTCGATAATCGGGTACTTTTCTATGGAGTGTCGACTGCTCTAACCTGCGCACGGGACCCTGTTCCCGCTTTACGGAACATCCCATGATCCACCTTTTCGAGCTGTGTGCTACCTTTGTAGTTTCCGCCGCTAGGAGAGTGGGAGTCATCGTGTGGTTCGATTTTGTACACGTGTCAATTGAATGAAGTAGTAGATTGGACCCACACCATTTGGATGGAAAAATTTTTCTCGAGTTTATTTCTGTTCGCAAATGCTTGGAAGAACCTGAAGTCAATCTTCTATGAAAAACAACTAGAGAATTGTTTTCCACTCAAAAGATGAGAAAAGCCCTAATTGGGTTCTTTAGTAGAAAGTGATAAAGAGATGTGTTCACTTAACTTGAATCTTAATTAACCCAACAACCACACTGAGTACAGTTGACTATGATGCTAGTGGCTTGCTTACGCCACGTTGAGTGCCTAAGCACCATCTTTTCATTCCCTTTGCTTCACTTGTTCCCAGCCTTCCTCCAACCATTTTATAATCATTCTAGTGAGAAACGCCAACAATTTTCTGAAAGCCACTCTTCTCTACTTTAAGCTTTTCCAACTCAAGATCTTTGTACTCATTACTCTAGGTGAAACTACTCTTTAACACTCCTCATTGAGGTGTATTCCCTTTTTTGAGTCTCTACATGTGGATAATTTGGGAAGAGACGCACATATGAGTACCTGCTTTGATACCATGTGAAGTTGGGTCCAAGACTTACCCCAAAATGACTAACTTAAAAAAACATCTTTTTCAACTAATGAACTATTTGTACTCTCTAATCCATATGAGACTATTGCTTAGTTCCTGTAAAATTAAATATTTTCAATTGCATCGTACTGTTGTTCTTGAGTTTCAGTAAAAGGTAACTCCATTAAGCTTTCTTTCAAAGCGGTAATAATTAGCTACTACAAGGGTTATTTTTAATATTTTCTTTACAAACCTTTTTTGTAGTGAATTTTATCTTTTTCTTTGGAAGAGGCTTAACACTGTAACAACGAATTTCAAATTTTTTAGTACATATTTTGGAATTCTACACCAACGAAACTTCTTTTTCACTAATATAATTTAAATTTTTACCAGTAAAATAGAAATTTGTTGGTATAGTTTGTAAAATTTAGCAGCTACAAATTTGATTGGATGTTTTAGTAACATAAAGGGGGGTTAGTGCACAATGTAAATGTAGGGGAAAAGTGGAATGGAAAGTGAAGTAGGGAAAGTGAGATGTCATGTAAAGTACTTGTTTGTGTTAGTGTGTACAATGAAAAGTGTGGTGTAAAATACAGATAGATTATTTATTAAATAAAATATTTTGATATATCTGATTTTCAAAAAATAAAAATAATACAAATATAACTCAAACATGGTTGGGAGGCGTGAGGGAATTGCACTTGCTCCCCCGTGCTGCACGTGGGAATATCTAAGTTGTTAATGTTTACATAATATAATTTTTAACTACTCAAATAATTTATTAACTATTTAAGTATTAATCGGTAAACATATTTTAGTAATTTATATTACAACTATTATGTTTTATTTTTATTACCATAAATTCAACATTAATTATAATACACATTTCACTATTATACCAATCATTAATCATTAATTTTTAGCCAATAATTACCATGATTTGATTAATGAGTTATTTAGGTGTCTACTATCAACCACTAATTTTATTAATTACTTTATAAACTACTTCATTACTTACTAGAAATTAAATATTAATTAATCATTCATTGTTAATTACTATTAACAATGGTAATGTTAGATTTCTCTAAAAATTCCACCTGATTGCCTTAAAAATAATAATAAGGTATGCAAAGAAGGGGGTCTGTTTCGCCTGCTGATGTCTAAGGGCTACGACGACAGAGACCCAACTGTTGCCATGCTAGAAAATTGTTTGAGCGCCAAGGAATGAAAGAAAAATTGAGAGAAATGAGGGAAAAAGAGAGGAAACAACAAGCATGGGAAAAGACATTGTAGAGAGACTACAAAGTGCCAAAATCAAACACGAAAATTACACTAGATCATAAAAAAATGAGGAAGAAGATGAAACCGAGAGAAGAAGAGGGGGGATGGGGACTAAAAAAATGCCGCAATTACCTCCCAAACAGTGAAAGACATAGGATGGATATAAAAATGGGAAACAACAAAGGTTGTCGGTGTTCGGAACAGTGAGAGGAAGAGAATTGAACGCCGGAGACAAGTCGCATAGAGGGCGATTGAAATCGCCGAAGGTCGGTCGTGTGCGAGAGAGAATTCTGTTTTTTCTCCTCCCGACAGCCCCCAGCTTGAGCGCCCAATGTAATTAAGGGAGAGAAAATAAATTCAGGGGAAAGTAAAATACAACTGTATTTCACTTTCTCTAGCGGGAGGGAGGACGGGAGGGAAAGTGAATTCAACCCCTCCCACGGGAGGGAAAGTGAATTCAAGCCCTCCCAATTCATAGAGGGCACTAACATTTCACTTACAGAGGGCACCCTTTTTAGTTACCCGACGAGTAAAGGCATAGAACGCCGGAAAGCCTCCCAAGTCCCGCCTCCGTTCATTGTTGCCGAGGCCGTCATCTACTCCAGACCCGTGGCCGTCTGGGTTCCATTACTTTATCCAATTTTTTTTCTCCCCCGCTTCCCCTTCGTCTGGGTTTCAGGTATGCAGATCGAGTCATCTCTCTTTGCATCCGTTTCTTTAATATGTTTAATGCGATGACACTATTAGAAAACTGAAGTTTTTAGGATTTTTAGCTGAAAGAATTATCAAGGATTTAATGGGATTTTTCTGCAAGAAGAACTAGTCCTCTTCGTTTCACACAGCATTTTTGCGTCGTTCAAACACGGGAAAAAAAAATCAAAGTGATGTTTCTCTATTTTGTAGTCGGGCACTTGTTTCAAGCTTTGTTTAGTGTTGGTCTCTTCCATCCAAAGATTTGAAATTTGAAAGCGAATTGATCTTTTTAACAGTTACTGTAAACTCTATAGAGTTTGGACTGTTATAATCTCTAAGGGGGTGTGAGTTATTTCATTGAACTTTGAAGAATTATAAATCTAAAGGTGAGCAGTGTTTCTTGGAACTTTTTTCAAGTTTCATTTGGTCTCTCGGGTGGATTGTGTATCCTCAATTCTCTATTTCTTCCATGGGAGAGGGGGTTTCTGCAATTTGTTGATATCTGTTCTCTAAATTTCATTCTGATCGATTTTTTTAAAGGCATTTAATTTACCTTCAATTAGGCATTACTCCAACGTGGCCAATTTTCTTGTGATTTTCTCACAAATCTTCGTAGTTTCTATAAATTTGTTTGACACTTTTTTCATTTTAGCGACGAATTGTCATCCAGTTTCCTTGGACGGAGCATGCATGGTAGCTTTTCTTCTCTTCTCAGCCCACACTCGCTGATTCTCCAAACTCGTGTTACTTGTGTTCATCATGAATGATCGGCTTTCAGTTGATCCGTAGACTATCATGTAATATGGTAGCAACTTACAAGTAGATTGTCTTCTGTTTCTGTGATTAAGTGAATTTAACATGTCTATTTTTGTTGTGTGTTCAAAGTGATGGCCGTGGATGAAAATACGTAAATGGTGAATGTGCATGGTGATTTATTTCATCTATATGTCATTTCTTATTGCTTAACGAATTTAAGTCCTTTTTTTGGCCCTTTCATGAAAATTTATTATATTTTTTGATTTGTACGACGTTTACTTATCACAGTTTACATACATTTAGTTATTTAGTTGATGGAGATCGATTAGTTATTTAGCAGACTGCTTCTTACAATCCCTTAAAAGAAGGATTTGGTAGCACAAGTACCCAGTCACACCAAGTTTTTCTCCTACACGATTGTAAATTTATTGGTGGCACATTGGGTTAACTACTTTGATATTTTGTTTTTCAAAACCCAGCCAAAGTAAGCTGATGATCAGGCTGGTTCAGAAGGTCAATAATCTATGTAAATTTATCCTCTTTCCTATACATTGTAGATGGGAGAAAGAAAAAGATAAAATCTCTGAACTTACCAAGTGTCAAAGATCAATGGTCCATTAGTTTTCCCTGTCATTTTAGTTTGACTATCACTGTTGCAATAATGCCCTCCGTCCTTTTCCTGATTTTGTTGTAGATTTGCATATGTGTTGTCTTCCCTTCTTTTCTACATTTTCCTTGGTATTCCTAATTTCATGCTATCATTAGTTTGAGACAGAAGAATGTTGTCGTGATAGTATTGTAGACAGGCCAACAAATAGTCTCAATTTTATCATAGATATTCATACACTCCAGTCACCACAGCAAATAGTGCAATATCTATTTCTAACAACTACAGCAAAGACAATTGATAACCTTTCATCGAGGTTCTAAGTAGAATTATCAAAAAAGAAAAAAATGTATTGAGGAGGGACCTAAAATCTGGGTGTTGACAGGGCCCAAGTTCTTTGCATGTTGCTGCCCATCCTTTTTGATATATTGACCTAGTACTTGGCTGAAGACTAATGTCTCCAGAAATCAAATATAGTTGCTCATTGCCTTTACAAAAAAAAAGTGGTAGACAATTTCTCAATGAAAAACAAAGGTTATAGATATTGTTGCTTTCCTTCCAAACATCTAGGGAAACTGTATTCGTGAACTATGCTTCATGTGTCAAGTTTGTATATGCAGATAGAGTTTGTTGTTGCTGTTCTCTAGCTAGGTCTTGTCGGATTATAATACTGATAGTCTTGTACTATGTGATTATCAGATTGAAAGATAAGGAAAGGGATACACCCTCAAATGCAATGGATCTCATATGTGATTTAAAGTGGAAGATTGATTCAGGAAATGATGACTAGGATACACCACACAGGTAAAGTTTACCATTTTAGAGCTAAGCGTCAGATGGCCCAAAGTGTTGGCCAAGTTGCAAAGTTTAACCACAGGTACGGCAGGCCTGAACAAGAAGAAGCTGGAAAATGATCCTCCAGTGATTGAAACAGCACATCTTCCAACACCGTGTTTTTCTTTGATTTTTTTTTCTAGGTATTTGCTTCAAGCGAACTTTTAAGTGAATTGATTGATGCTGTCATTACATAACAGCTTTATCATTTTGTTAGCCTTCTGTCACGGTCCTCATGTTGAGTGTAGAATAAAAAAGGATCAAGCTTCAGCACTTCAACCATTAACTTTTAGCTGTAAAACAAGAGAGCTTAGTATAGCTAGCAAGGGAAGAAAAATATCCATATCCATACTTATTTGGACAAATCAGGTTTCTGCTCCTGCATAGAAATTGTGTGATATTCATATTTTGGTAAATTAGCTCCTTGGTCTTAAAAAAAGCTATGTTCATGTTCTATAACCTGATTAAAGTTATTATCTTGATTGATAAACTGTGTGGGTGTTCAATTTCATTCGAAGTTTGTGTGGCGCTGCCATCCCTTTCATACATTCCCACCCCCCTTTTTCCTCTCCTTTATTGTCGCCTTCCATTGACTGGCCTTCATGCATCTCTTCTTATCATTTTTTCATTCTCTCCTTTGTCCTTACCTCTTCCTTTTTCTCTTCTCATTTACTTGTCTTCCTCTTCAATCTTTCTGTCGACCTTTTGCTTGTTTTCGTTTCTCTTATTTTTTCCCTATCTCCTTACTGTTCCACCATTGTCTGTTTAATTTTCTGCAATCCCTCTCCTTTTGATTCTTTGGTAGCTGAAGCTGGAGAAGATTCCAGTGAGCTTACATGTCTGTAGTAGTTATTTGGTAAGCATCTGGCAGATCTGATGGGGGAAAAGGCTGGGGTGGAGTAGGGATAGGAAGGAATGGGGGATAAGCAGGAGAATGTAAGAGGAAAGACAGAAGGAGAAAAGAAAAACAGATGACAGGAGAGGAAAAGTTAGAAAGAGAAAAGAAATTGAAAAGAGGGAAGTAGTGGTGTTTGTTTCACAAGGATGGGGGAAGAAGGGAAAGGAAAAAAATCAAATTTTTGACATGATACATATGGTTTAACTGACTGAACCAAATATGCATCTAAGAGGAATATATTTGAAATTACCAGAATTCGTTTAGATCTTTATATTGGTGTAATTTCCATCTAACATTTGCAAAAACAAAGATTTGATATGTATAACTTGTCATATGTTTTTGGACCTAAAATTTAGGTCTGTTTTTGTTTATGGGAAAGACCTTTGGATGTTTAATATGGTAATCTCCAAGCATAATCTTCTTAAATATTTGTTGTCAGTCTCACCTAAATCCTAATCTATCATAGTATTGTTGAAAACATGTCAAGTGAGTCCCAAAGGCATGTCAGTTGGACCTGTTAGGATCATAGTTTTCTGACTTAGACTTGGGCACATGAAAATCCGAGTCAAATCAGCTGAGTCAGATCAGGACTCGGCTATCTGGTGACATGACTCAAGGCGAGTCGGAAGGGATTCGGTCGGAATAGAAGAATCGAGTCCCTGCTATGACTCAGACTCGGCCGGTTCAAAATCTGGATTTGACTTGCCCGAGTCGCTAATCGACTTGATGAGTTGAAAAAACCATGGTTGGGACTAGCAATGGGTTTGCTATTTGGATTATATTTGAAAGGTACCTTCATTTGTTTCTTTTATACAACGGGAAACAAGCATTTTACAGAAATGATTCTAAAACCAATCAACCCAAGAGAGGCTTCTGCTTGTCTTCATCATCTGGAAAGTAGTCCTCTCTGTTCTTCGCCCACAACACAAAATAGAGTCCCATGAACATGAAGCACATTCCGAAAAGGCTGCAGCCAGATCAAATAGTATACTCAGTAAAGAAAAACGGAACAAGGAAAAAACTGGAAGAAGATATGTGAATTGGCTTGCCTTCCCAGAGTGATCCCCTCTCGAAGTGTCAGAGCAGAGATGATGACTGAGCAGACTGTTCCGATCGGACTGAACATGGAGACCAGAACTGGCCCTCTCTTCTTCACCGCCCACGTCTGCAATACAACGCACAGGCCATTCACTGCTCCTCCCTGCGTTTTCAAAATCCACCCATCACCTCTATTTCAACTGAAACTTCTTACAGGATTCATGCCTAGAAGATTCGAATTCACCATGGAAAACAAATGCTACAGATGCAGGAGAGGAGAATCAATTACCGCCAAGGCATAAAAAATTAGAGTTCCCAAAGGCAGGTGATCGGACTTGAACTCCAGTTTTCCTTCCCGGAGTAGCTGAACAAGGGCAGTGAGAACGGCACCCACGAGAGATGTTATCGCACACATGGTTACAGGTGCAGGGAGCTCCTTCAGTGCTGCAGTCTGTGAAAAGAAACAAAGAGAACAATCGATGAATGTTCAAATACGTGTCATGGAGACTCTGAGTCCTTCCTTCAAAGAATTACCAGCTTCTGTTGATTTTTACATCTAGACCTGACTATGGAAGAGGGGATTGATTCCATTGTTTCGTTTCCATTTATTTAAATTTTTTTGAGGCATTCGAGTCTTATCAACTGCAAAAAACATTACTTTGCTATGTGTGGCCTCTTAAATCCAAGTTTGGTGGTATCTAATTGTCAATTTTGAAATGAATGACATTGAATATTCAATTTCTTTTGGTTTATGTATTCATAATCAATGCTAGAGACTTTTTGCTATAAAATTTTCTTGTTTTTATCATTTTCAATGATAAAATGTAGTGGCATTGTTGTAAATAATATCGATAAAGGAAAGAAGAAATTATCATTTATAACCCAATTTAATATTATAAAAAATAGAGAAAATATTGTAAAAATATTGAGAGGTATTAAACAAAAAGAGTTGAAATATAAGAATAACCTTGCCAAGAAGAACCAGTATACCTGTAAGATCATTACAGAGGCTAATAAAACCACAGCAGCAAGGAGATAAATGCAACCCAGAAGCTTGTCTTGTTGAAAACCATTGTCCTGGTGAGGGGAAAGGCTGTGAACCGATGGTAATCTTTGGAAGAAGCTCATCAGTAGGGCACCACCAAGGCACACAATCGTCCCCAAGATTTTAACTCTAGAATATGAACATCTCAGGCTCACTTTCTCAAATCTAAAAAACCAGAAAGAATGGCAGAAAATCATATCAGGGTCATTACTTAATATCGAACTATTTCTGGTTACAAGCTTTTGTCTAAGAATCTCCTGAACTAAATCCTCTAACCTAGTTAATCACCTTCTTCTAAGAAGTTAGTGAGGATAAACAGATCCATTTACACGGTGAAGATGGATCCCATCCCTCCATCCTCAGCAAATCAGAATCTATTATCTTTTCTTTGCCAACTGTGGAGACGAAAGAGACGATACAGAAGCGTATCAGCAACTTCTGTCTGAGTGTCTCTAACGAACAGAAATGGATGACAAGGAAATCAACTGCTCTGTGCTGTGCTTTTCAAAGGTCGGTTTCAAGTACTGGAAAGTTGGCTGTAAAAAGTTAAATTTGCTTACGCAACTCCGATAGGGAAATTGTCGTCGGAGTTGAAATGGAAATTCTTACAACCTGACCTTCTTCTGTTTTGGGGCAGTTCAGAATTCTCCACCAACTTAGTTGGTGCGTCGACTTTAATCAATCACAGTTGATCGAAGTCCATTCGTGAGAGAGAGAGAGAGAGAGAGATACCCGAAGATCCAAGCAAAAGTGAAGATGATTCCAGGAGCAAGGTTGGGCATGGCGGAAGCGATTGCTGGGGAGGTGTTTCTCATTCCCAGTAGCAACAAGGATTGAAAAGCAGTGACTCTACGCAAATTCCATATCAGAAAATCAAAACCCAGTAACCATAAACACAAAATTTAATGTGACCATCGTTCTTGTGGAAGAAAAAAGAAAATAGATATCGGCTTTCCTTACCCGCCAAACGAGATGAACAGTAACTGGGCCAGCAATGTGGGACTGAACCTCCTCGGCCATTTGCTCCTGTTCAGCGACGACCCAAGTTAGAGAGTTTACACAACCCTTGGATCCAACTGAAACTGAACTAAAAAGTAAGAAATTAAAATCGGTTCTTCTCCCAGTTCTTTTCATGACTGTACATTTCTTCTCCACTCACCGCTCGCAAAAGATTGCAAAGGGCGAGAGAAAGACGGCAGAAACCAAGCTTCCGTAAACGATAAAAACGAAAAGACTCAACCCAGTGGCAAGAAGCTTGAAGATGAGCACTCCATACACCGCCAGAACCACCTGAACACCAATGAGCCCCACTACTAAAAGGAACTGCTCGACCATTGCACCGTCAGAGACGCTCACCATCTTCTTCTTTCTCCACACCGAGAAACGGTAATTGCAGGTGAGATGAAAATCGGACCTGTCTCTGTTTGCTTTTGTTAGTTTTCTAAGCTGCTGCTTTTACGCTTCTTTCCTTGGAAGAGAAGTCTAGCGTTGTTTTGTAGCTATGGCGGTAGGGTGTTCGTTGGAAGCCTTGGTTCCTGGCAACGACTCCTTTCGTTGCTTATACGCTCCGTCCATGTTTGCTTTCTGGGAATTCTGGGGCTTACAAGGATCTCCACTCGTTCGACCCAACACACGCCAAGGAAGCAAGGATGAAGGATATTGTAAATACCAGTGTAAGGTATCGATACTGGTTGAATCTCGCCGGCCGAAAGTCCTACTTTTGCAAAATAAAGAAAATTATAAGAATGAAAACCTTTCGCTTTTGATTGATTGAAAGAATCATATTTTCAACCATTTTCGTTGCCGTAGACAGGTATATAAGCTATTTTTATAATTCACACACCGTGAAACCATGGTTGTTATCGGTTATTCTTTTTTCTGAGTAAAATGGGTTTCAATCATAGTCGTGTTTTTGTAGCGCAGTGATGGAGCCGTCAATTAGCAAACAGAAGGTCTGGTAGTTGAAGGCTGAAGAGTTAAAGGTAACGAAGTTGATCAAATCAACTTTAACTGAATCAGGGTGGGCAAACTTGCTGATCCCACATGACCCATTCTACCATTCATTTAGCTTTATATACATATGAAAATATAATGATACTATAATGCACATAACTAGATATATAGGTGACATTAAAGAATGATCAATAATACCCTAATAAATTAATGGATTTTTATATTTTATTTTTTGATATTAAGTAATTAGTAGTGGAATAATATTTTTTTTATCTGACAATAAATTTTTTTTATTTTTTTATTTTTATCATAGGTGGAGATTTTGTTCATGCAGGGACGTATATTATTTTCTAACATGATGAGAAACAACTATAGTTTATAAATTTATAGTGAATTTATAGATTTTATTTGGGTGATTGTAAATTAATAGTGATATTTCATTTAATTTTATTGTGTTTGATTATTGTATGGAGTTTATTCATAATGTTATGCACTCTATGGAGTGTTTAGACTATTTCATGGAGTGCATGGAGTGTATAAACAATTTCATGGAGTGTTTATGGAATGTATATACAATTTTATTGAGTGTTTATGCAGGTATTATGTATATAGATTGTGCCTAATTTTAAGTAGAGGTCATGCCGAATTTTATACAGGTATTATATACATAGATTATGCCCAATTCTAAGTAGAGGTCATGCCCAATCTTATACATGTATTATATATATAGGTTATGTCCCATTTTATGTAAAATGTATGCATAATTTTATATACAATTTATTTGACATATATATTTTTAAAAAATTTAAATGTATGTTGAAGCTCGAGCTCGGCTCGAACTCAGTTAAAATTTTTGGGCTCAAGCTCGATAACAATTTTAGGTTCGAGACTGGGCTCGACTCGAGCTCAAGTTCGAAATATTTAAATCAAGCTCGACTTGAACATAGGCAGGTTCGGGCTCAGCTCGGCTCGATGCCACCCTTACCCACATGTAATACTTGGTATTTAATAATCCCAATTTTTTTGTTACAACACACTTGTCTAGTGTGGTATTATTTACCCATTATATTTTATTTTTTTAAATAATTAAATTTATAATACCAACTATATTTGTTCAAATCAAAGTATCACTACTTTTATTATACAATTTATAAATAATTATATTTATATACTAAAATTATTATATATAAATATATATAAATATGTATAAATATATATAAATATGTATAAATATATATAAATATTTTGAAACATGTCACACAAAATCTGGACCGTCCATCCTCTGAGTCGACCGGTAGGGAAAGGTTTACCTGGGAGGTAACTAGAGTTCAAAAGCAGAGATCCGTTTCGGCTCAACCAGTGAACGGCATCTAGCATTTTCCCGCCATCTCTGCACCGGTTATCTCCCCTGTGCCTTGATCAGCGTATACACTCCATCTTCCTCCTCTTCAAGTCTTGAATGAAATCACAGAAGATGGAGGAGTTTGGGGCTTTCCCTCAATCGAACCCACTTCGTACCTTCACCAAAGTTCGGTTGGAGAAATTTCATGTGTGACGCTAGTTTGGAGATTGCTCTTGGGGAATGGGTCAATTTCATCACGGTTTAGAACCAGAAGTAAGTCAATAGCTACTCTTTCAGCAACCAACTCTTTTCATTTTGGTTTTGATGCATGAATTTCTCGGTTTTAGGTGGTACAGGTGCTATGTATTGCATTCGGTTGCCGAGCGAAAGGCACGCAAAGGGTATCCACTCTGAAAGATTTTATAAAGACCGGTTGCAGATGCTGTTTGTCGTCTCAAATTTAAAACCATTCGATTTAGGTGAATTTTATGCTATGTATGTAGAATTTCTCTTCGGAAACTCTAAAAATCCGTTTTTTTTTCATAGTCTGCATTTGCGGGTTTTTCTAAATTTTTATGACGAACACTGCGATGTTTTCCTGCAGTTATGCTTTTGTCCAAGTGGAACCCAAACATCTAGGGGAAGATGCATTCAAGGCAGCTATTTACGGTGGTCTCATAATAACAGAGCGTAGACGGAGTCCTCTAGCACAACTGCTTTGAACGATAAAAGAAGAAGATAACTATCAGTTAAGAATGTTTAGTGTCACTTGTATGGTTTTAGTACCTACTGGGAACAATGATAGCTACTAAAACCATGATAGAATGTTAGAATGAAAGAATTAATCTTAACATGATTTGATATGCTTTCTATTTTAGAGATGCTAGGAGCCTGAACTGATATGACATAAATTTTTAATTTCTTCTTTGACAAGTGGTTGTACATGTTAACCTTTCATAAATCCTTCTTTTATTTTTTCCTTATCCATGTTGAGATCTCCTCTCATATGTCTGCTATCATGCGTGCCATGCTTTGATTTGCAGATTGATGTAGACAATCCATGCATCATCACGAGTCAAGACGAAAGCAGAAATTTTTTGCATTCAGGAAATGACAAAGAGAAATTCAAGGTGATCTCCTCATTCATCTGAATTTATTGTTTGCTTTTTGCATTATCTGATACATGATAGCTGTTTGGCTTGTTTTGGTTTTTGTTTTATGTTTGTCCTTGTTTTATTCAAGCTCATGAACCAAAGTTAAAGATTCTACATATATTATTGTTTTGGTTCTGATGTCTTCCATCTGGATGTCTAGCTTCTACTTATCGTAGTTTTCTTTGATCATGCAAGTGAATGAATTATTATAAAACATTAAAGATCATGGGTGCTGCAAATGTAATGTTGGATGAGTTAGAGTCTTCAATAAGACCCATTATGAAGGAACCCAAAGAGCTTCAAATTGAAGATTAAAAGCATGGAAAATTTCATGTTGATTTGTGCTTGTCCAATCTGTCCGTGGGACAATGAAGGGAAACTACAGTCTCTTGATGGAAGGATATTAGGAATGAAAAGACATCGACATGGCTGGAAGGAGTTCCAAATAGGTAATGGGTATCTTCTGGAGACATTGATTGCGAGACCTGAAGGGTCTCTTTTGATTATAGAGAAGAAACATTAACTCAATGTACATATCTCACTGGAAGTGAAGGTTTTTATATAAGTGGAGTAAAAGTGTCATTGTTGATGGCTTACAAAGAAGAGGATATTGTTATTGTAAAGGTGGAAAATTAAGGAGAAAAAGAGAGAAGAAGAGAGAGAAAGAAGAGCACGAGAGAGGAAAAGAGTGCACAGAATTCTGCATTTGTTGAGGGAGTCAGAAAATCGATCCCACTAAGTCATAATGGGAAAAAAGTATGTAGATGCCCCTTTAACCTAAATTTACCATATCTCTCTACTTACACCTCAGAATTGACCGGAACTAGAACTATAGGGCATATACATTAAGTAACACTTACTCCTAAGGTTAGAGGGACAATCTGATATATGAAAAATGACCACAATACTCTTAGCAGCTATAAGTGTAGAAATAGATTATCACTAAGTACCATCTAGAGGATGGTGTGGATTGCAATTCCTTTACAAAAGATTACTCTTGGGCAAGGAGAATCTTCCCTATTTTGAGCAATCGATAACATTAACGATTCACCTTGTTTAATTGCCACTAAGTTGGAAATGTCTTAATGTTCTTCAGAAGCTTCTGAGTAGCAACTACCTGGCCTAGAGGCCATGGTTGTGGTTTTCTGTGACCTTTAAGGCATCTCTCCATGACCATCTAGCCTAAGGTTACTGCAGGTTCTATCAGTAAATCGGTTTGAGAATCCCAGTGGGAAAGGCTTCCAACCAACAACCTTGGGGACTGGAAGGGTACACCAATGAAAAGCTGAAAATACTTAGTTTTTGAATCACTGAAAATCGTTGTTTTGAAGAAGTGTGTGGTATAGAATGAGCTATGCAGGAAAGCTACAAGAAAGCATGAACTATATGTCCACTCAGTGAGGTTGAAGCCCTAGGAGGTTGATCTGGAACCACTGCATAGAAACTGACTGCTGAATTAACTTTCCTTAAGAAAAGGCTCGATGGTGAGGCTCAGAGGATAGCATGCAGAGAATCTCCCTTTGGGAATTATTGAAGTCTTTTGAAGGTTTTATCTAAATCATGTCATTTATTTGCGGACATCCCAAATCTATTGAGGATCTTTGAATGATAAGAAAGAGAATAAGATCAAAATGAAGCGACAAAACTATGATGCCCTCCCATGACAAGTTTGACTGTGTTGGATTTACAGAAGTTTTAGAGCAATTTTTTTTTCTTTGATGTATTTTTCTGTAATTTTTTAATGGTACTTTTTTAATGTGGGCATGTCAGAGGCACTCGATTTACAATGGGCCAAATTCCAAAGAAATGCCAGCCTTCTGAAACACCAGTTGACGTGGCAGTAAGTGCTCTACTCTAATATCAAACTGCAAAAGTAGTCAAAATGTGTATATTTTGGTTCTTGTTCGGCCTGCTATGAATGATCCTGAGTCTTTTAACTCTTTTTACCTCCTGGTTTTGACACATGGCTCACATGCCTGACATCATTCTGTCAAAACGAATCAGATTTGATGATTACTTGAGAAAGAAAGGGATCAGTGGCCTCATCATAGTTGATTATGAACAGAAGGCCCTCCAGATGGAGGTGATAAACTTATTTCCTATTTTAACCATGGTGGGGATGTTCGTATCTGTTTTTATTGTTTTATTACTATTATTTTGATATTAGATAATTGGAAATTTCATCAAGGGAGAAAATTCAAACAGGGTAGAATTGGATGTAATGGAGTCATCACCAACATGTTGATTAGTTTATTTAGAAATCATTTATCCGTGATACTAGAGGACTCTCAGGTGCTTCATTGATCTCTGGGCTTGACCATGCTTTTGTTTTAATTGAATTAGGGTCTGCTTAGTGGTAATGAGATCCTAATTGCTTCTTCCTTTCTAGGACTCATTGCTGTGCATTGGCGCTTCATGAAATGGCAGCATTGTATGAGCCATGGATGAGTTTGATGTGTTCATGGGTATGCTGCTTGTGTGATTTTGCTAGTTTTAGCTTTTTACAGAGGGCCGAGGGCTGAATGGTAATGAAGAGTATCTACTTCAGTTCCTTATTGTCTTTCGCCTTCATATTTCAGGATTCAGTGAGCTGGAAGATCAACTTAGACACCCTTATCGATTTTGCAGTTGCACAAGGATCACGGTGGATTTTTATAACTCAATATGATATCAGGTATAAATGGCCTGCATGCTTAGTGTAGAGCCTCCAAATCATTGCTTTAAAAACTGGACCAGCCATGGAACTGGTGACTTGACCAATTCAAGTTCATACTGGCTCAACTATGTTACATCAAACTGGAAGGGTGTCTAAAAGAAATATACATATTAGTTAACTATTCAACAAGAATTCCCAGTTTTTTAAAGAGGTGAATAAGAAATCCAAGTAACAGAAAGAAAGAAAATGTCTAAAATCATCTTGACAGGATGAAAGAAGAGAAGGGAGAAACTGGAAACGGGCTAAAGAGGTGAATAAGAAATCCAACAGAAGAAAGAAAAGGTCTTTTGAGCAGGGAAAAGGATTTAGGAATTTGGGAATAAGGGAGCGAAGATTCAGAGTGGAGACAATGAGGAGAAAGACTTCCCTCCTCGTGGTGTTTATACTGTCCTTTTCCATTCAGATTTTTAATCTTAAAGGCTTCATCAGGCTGCATGATCTTACCCAAAAAAAAAAAAAAAACTGTAGAATTTGAAATTATGAGAAAAATGGTGGAAACTGAAGGAAATTCCGTGTGGAACGAAATTCCTAGTATCTTGAATATAAACAGTTCTATAATGAGATGATAAATGAATTCAGAATTTGAAATTATGGGAAAATTTTATGAAAAAATCTAAATGTGAAGATAAGACAGCTTCACATTGCGGGGGCAGGGGAGAATTAAAAAAAAAAAAAAGGAAGCTTCTGTACTCAACCCAATATTTTGCTTTTTGATAAAAAAAAATTACAAAGTAGACAGCCAGAGACGGATCGGAGCCTGACGATGATCATCATTCATCACTACAATCCATCTTGGTGTCCATTTATTGCAAAGACCATTAAGGAACTCGAAGAAACCGAAACAGATCAATCCGTAGGCTCAAAAGTTGACAGAGGATATGTAGATTGCACCTGGCTTCCATTCCGCCGGAATCACTTCCACGGCGACAATGGTCTTGTGAGACTTCCCTGACGGCGACAATGGTCCTGTGAGACTTCCCTGGCTGCAGCGGATAGCCAGAGTCGAGTCACCACAGAGCACCCCATGAAGGTTGCATGGAGACCCATTTATCCGAGTCCGACGCCTCTCGAAGCTCCACGGCGGCCAGATCTCCGTCTCCGTTCGCGTACTCGATCGTCACTGCAAAGTAGCAAGGATTGGAGCCCGCGTCGACATCGAAAGCCATGTTGTCGCCGGAGTACTTGCATGCCACTCTGCGACTCCATCCCAGTTCTTCAGTACATAACTCGTAAACTGTGATTTTTTCATAGATTTTTAGCTGAGTTTAAACTCAAGTTCAGAGTTTACCGTACTTGTTGGCGTGAGCTGTCCAAGCGTCTTTTCAGACGAGGCATGATCGGAGACAACGAATTTGTATAAATATGATGTATTCGAACGAAATTAACTTATTTTGGGAAATACACCCAGAGATTTTATCAAGGTATTGTGATATTTCGGGTACGACGCAGGGTTTAGGGAATGGACGCGGAGCCGGAGGCGGCGTCGAGATCTGTTGCGGTGGAGAATCAGAGACTTCACAGGAGGTTGCACCGCCGGGCGGCGGAGCCTGGATCTGGACTGGTCGGAGATGCTACGAGATGCCGGAAGGATCCAACCGGTACGTCCGGAACCCCGATGATTACCTGGACGCAGCAGGATACGAAGTGTTTCTGCAGAATATGGCTGAGAACGACGGTGGGTCGTGGCGGAGGGCTCCACCGGCGGCGAGATCCGCCGTGGCGGCGCTTCCGACAATAGAGATCGAAGAGGGCGAGAATTCCGTCTGCGCGATCTGCAAAGAAGGCAGAGAGCGAGACCTCTCCAGAGAAGAAAATTTGATTCGGGAAGAAAATCCCGAAATCAGAGGAGACTGCGAGAGAGAAAAGAAATTTGAGAGAGGGAGAGAGAGAGACCCTCCAGAGAAGAAAATTTGAAAGAAATTTGAGAGAGGGAGAGAGCGAGACCTTTCCAGAGAAGAAAATTTCGGAACGATCCAGAAAATCAGATCACCTCACAAGAAGACGAAGAATTTAGGCAATGGACGTGATTTCCAGGCCGAGGACATCGAATCTCAATCCCAACGCTCCTCTGTTCGTGCCGTGGACCAAATCCATTACAGCGTCGGCGTCGGGGAAGAAGATGTATTGCTGTTGTCTCTGTTCGGCTGACGGGGAAGACGACCCACCGTCGCCGGAGACCGACTCTGCACCCGAGAGAAAAAAAAAAACGTCTGCTCCATGGTTTCCGCGGGAGGACGATGACGCCGAAGTATGCAAGTTGCCGTTTCTGGACGGTTTCCTCCGAGAGTCCTTCGGCGCCGATGAAAAACAAAAAAACTACTGCTGATTGGTTTCCATCGGAGGACCACGATACCGAGATTACGTTCTGCAGGCTGTTCGCCGCACAGGGAAGATGACCCACTCCGACGACAATCCGTTTTCTTTGTTCGGCTGACGCTTGGTATGAGACAAAATATCTGTACGCACCAACGTGACGGGGAGTATCAGCGTGAGCTATCTGAAGGTGTGATTTAAGGGGGAAACACTGAATTTGTATAAATATGTTGTATTCAATTGAATGAAATTAACTTGTTTTGGGAAATACCTTATCCCGTTTTTTAACAGTACTATATCTGCAACTGTCCAGCCCTGCAAAGTTGATCAGCTTGCTGTAAACGGCCATGGCTACGAAGTCAGTCCCGCTACGATCGAAATGAGCGGATTCAGAGACACACCCGAGGCATTCGTATGTGATCACCACCGTCACGGCTTTCCCAGAGCCTGTAGCATTGCTTACGCATCTCACCTGGTAACAGATCCCACACCCCAAGCCTGCATTGAATAAAGAAGAGCCGCCGGTTGAAATAATGGAGGTTTCTCCACTGCGTCTCTGTAACCGCACCCTCCACCTGAAACTATTGATGCGATACCATGAGCAAGTCACAAGAAGAAATAAGCTTTGCTCGTCTAATGAAGAGTATGCATACTATTGGCTCTAATATGATATTAAGCTTGGGTTTAGTTAAAAGAAATTAATCTAAATGAGATTATTAAGTAGCAGTAACACTCACATCTAAATTAAACCGAGTATAATGGAGACTAATAAACAAATTTCACTAACTCTGATACCATGTTAAAGGTTAATTAGACCTGATGAACTCTTAAGATCAATGTGAAGCTATTCCAACACAAATTAGTATACTATATCAGCTTCCATATCGAGTAGTTCATACATTTAGTTATAAAATTAGAATTCGAATGTAAAGTTGGGTCAAGGTTCATCCCAAAATGACTAACCAACCTAGAAAACCTATTTCACAACTAATAAACTCAAAATCTTTAGTACCTACTCTCGTACTAATGTGAAGTTGGGTTATAATCTCATCTCAAAATGATTAACCAACTTAGAAAATCTCTTTCCCAAAGAGGTAGTGTTACCATTACTGCCCGCACCATTGGAGCTTCCATACCAAGTAGCTTCGGCAGGTTGCCAGTCGGATTGGGCAACCAAGACTCGTCAACTGGAAAGACATGGGAGAGAGAACAGACTTGAGGAGAACGAAGGAAGAGAGCAATGAGAGAGCAATCATTTAACAAGAAATCCATGGTGGATGTATCGATGGGTCTCTGCCTAAATGATTTTAGCTTCTAATTTCGTGTGTTTATCGAGTTCTATCGAGATAAGAAGTCACACGGTATTTCGTTTGGTTCTTACCTTGATAATTACTCAAGCTTATGATGGGAGCTGGCCTACCTTAGGCTCAAATCATTAATCGCCTCCTTTTCTACCCATTTTTGTTTTAATTTGACTTCTAATTAATGTTCAATTCAAGCTCCTGTTGGGTTCTGAAGAAATTTCTGGTTTTGACGAAGAAAAGAGAGTGACCAGCAATCATCCAATCCCATCTTAATATCGTGCTCCTGCCTAACTCAATATTATTTTAATCAATTCCGATAAACCCCCGTTCGGAAAATCCCTGATATTTCCATTTTCAGTTAGGGTAGGAATGTGAGGTAGATGCCCTGAAACGTTTACTTCAATTGGCAAAGGCAGATAACAAAATGCTAACGAAACTGTAAATTAGAAGAAATGTTTACAGACTCCCTGCTGCTGCAGAAGACGAAAACAGATTATTCTAATTTCATGCTGTCGAAGGTGATGAAGTTGTCCAAAAACAGCTTGGACTGATCACATGTTGTTACAGAAGTTCTGAGATTTGATATGAAACTGGTTAATTTCTTCATGTTATTGGAAATCTTCATGCGTTCTTCTTAGAAGTTAACGAATGATCGGTAGGTGGCTCCGGGCTTCCAGCCGGCCGGAATCACATTCCTTACAACGATGGTCTCGAGAGACTTGAGAGACGTGAGCCGGATGGAGAAGGGAGCTTGCAGCACTGAACCCGAATTGAGCCTCCAGTCGGCACCCCAGGACTGTTGCAGGGACATCCACTCTTCTGAGTTGGATTGTGTACCCGACTCCTGACGGAGATCCACTGCTGCGAGGTCGCCGTCTCCGTCTTCGTACTCGACGACGACTGCAAAGTAGTATGGGTTGGAGCCAGGGTCGACATGGAAGGCCAGGCGCACTGGGTAATTGCAAGCAACTCTGCGAAACAAGCGGCAGTGAGCTGATTCAAGTGTAAAAGAAACACGTTTTCTGCTGTTTCAGAAAAAAAAAATAAAAAAAAATCCACCGTTTGTGTTGTATTTGCAGCACTCCAGCGTTGCGCAGTTGATCGGCCCTGCCCGGAATCGCCATGGCTCCAAAGGCAGTCCCGCTCAGATCGAAGTGAACTGATTCAGACACACAACCGGGGCATTCATCTGCGATCACCACTGTCACGGGCTTCCCTGAACATGCGGCATTGCCGGTGCATCTCACCTGCAACTCAAAACCGAAGCGTTATAGACCCCAGTGAACTTCGGAAGAGATTTTTTTGCTTGGTATATGATGATCTTTACCTGATAACACCTTCCGCATCCTTTTCCTGAGCTGAACAAAGACGGACCTCCAGCAGATATCATGGCGGAGAAAGGAGGCTGCTCCACTGCACTTCCATACCCACAAGCTCCACCTACATACCCACAACAGTAAGTACATCATGTGACAGGATTTCATTTACTTGAAAGGGTTTGAAACAGCTCAGGCTCCATGTGAACAGAAAATCAACCTTATACGTGTACTTATATTAATTCCGAAGACTAAACCTTTTGTCTACAATAGACACATAGAAACCTAAGCATTACCGTCACTGCCGGCTCCATTGGGGCTCCCGTACCAGGTGGCTCCGGCTGGCAGCCAGTTAAATTGGACACCGGAGGAGTTATATTTTCTGGGATTTCGTTTTGGGGGTAACAGATTTCTGGGATTTCGTTTTGGAGGTGGCAGTCTTCTGTGATTGAAGCAGCTGCATGGGTGCAGAAGCAGAGCACAAAGAAAGAGGATGGCAACAAAAGAGAACAGAGATCGTGAAAGAGAAGCAGCCATCATTTCTGCTACTCAAATTGAAGAACTAACTCGATTGATCAGATGATGAAGCAAGAGGGAAAAACTCTCAGGTATTTATAAAGGAAAGGCGAGGGCATATGACCCGAGACGAGGAACTGCAACTTCTGATTCACGTTGTAACAGTACCTTTCATGAACAATGAATGATTTACTAAAAGGATAACATCTGCCGTAAATATTTTTCTTGTCTCTGTTTCCGGCTCCTGCTTGTAACATCCATCCTGAACTGCAGCATCAGAATGCATTTAGTAGCCTTCATGCGCTCAATGCCTTAGGACAAGTACTAATCAACTCTCATATTAAGAATTGAAATTTGAAGTGTTCAGTTCCTTATAATGTTTGACTAAAATCACCAATCGATAAGATGACATGACAGAAAACTGCTTAAATTAAGGCATAGTTGCAGGAAAGAAAGGAGACATACAAATTCCTGACAGGCAGACCCACTTTTTCAAGACGAAGCCATCGCTTATCAGTAATCAAATTCGAAAGAGGAACCAGAGACTAGCATTGGTCTTCTACTCGAATTTTTTATTTTCTGCATGGTGGAAGATTAACGACCCAGAAAACAGAACCTCCATTAACGCAGCCGTTGATGGAGGTTATTGGCAGTTGAAACGAAGTCTTGGAAAATCTAAGATCAATCGTTTTCCCAGTGCTGTGGTCTAACATATCCCCATGAATTTTGGCTGTGATTGAGGATTACCCGTCCAAAGTCTTTGATCGACGCTTTTGGATTCTGAGCTGAAATTCTTACTAGACGTCTTATTTTCCTCCGCTGCCGTTGACTTTTAAATAACTTTTTGTCAATCCGGATTGGTTTTCCGATTTGTTGAGTCGCGTGGCGATTAGGCCAGGTAGACTCAGAACAAGCCGGGTAGAACAGTAGAATGCCCTCCTCCTTGCGGGTTTGGATTTCAAGTTGGAAAACCATGGTTTTGCTAATTTACACCGCGAAATTTGCATGTATGTTGGGATGGGCAAAGCCAATTTAGCCATTATTCCCCAACTCGTCTAATATTATGTTAAATTGGGTCCAACGTTTGTCTTTGGTCTATGAGCCTTAAGCCCATCTTCCATATCTCTTGGATATATGGGTCTTCCTTGGTCTTATGGGTTTAGGCCCATATTCTACCACTCTATCTCAAACTGGGGATGAGAGAAGATCATGAACTCTCAACTTGTTGTAAATGATGTATAAGATCTTCTCGTATAAAATGGTGTGTGAAGTTGGGTTTAAGGCCCATCTCACAATGACTAGCCAACTTAAGAATCTATTTCCCAACTAATAAACTGAAGATCTTTGTACTCACTAATCATTCTAGGATAGGTCTTAGACCCTTCACACAGCGCCTCTTCCCTTTTTGCTTTTGCCAACCCTCCTAATAGGATCACATATGCTAGAAATATGGTAGTATCCTCTGTTGTTGAGACCACTACGAAACTTGTAAAAAATCTCATATCCTCACTGGCAAACCCCTCCTCATGTTTCCTGTGTCAAAACCTCTTCTCCGGTCTTTAGGGGGTCATCACCACCTCCATGGATGGGGGATCATCCCTCCCTGGTACATCCTGCTCTTAATAACATAATATTAGTCCCCTAGTCTGGCTATCAGACTCGAAAGTCTTTCAGGTGTTCAAGTCGGTTTCTGACTCCAAGTAAAAAACTAGGTGCAAGATCTATTCCAATGTTACAATTCTAGATTTGGTTCTAGCTTATAAAGAGGTCCCCTTTGTCACAAGGGCTCCCACCCTCCTCTGAATGTGTTCCTTTTAGCATACAAACTGAGACATAGAAAGCAAGAAGAGCTTCCCATACCCCCCATTTCTTTGCTAGAATAGGGGGTGTGGGATGTCTTCCTCTTCCCACTAAGATCACTTTTTTTGCAGCAAATTGGAAATGTTTGAGGGAGGGGAAGGTCCCTTCTCTTTGTTAGATATTGACTTGAATCACATTAGATAATGAACTGAACCACACTTTTACAATTGATTAAGGGTGATATTTATACAATTTAGAATAGAAAATATAAGTTTTACATGAGAATTACAACATGGTATAAATTAATGGAATTTTATCCGACAACTGAAAGGATTATACTAATCCCTTAGCATTCCCCCTCAAGATAGGCCTCTGTTAGAGAGGCCAATCTTATCTCGTAGCAACATAAATTGTGAACTTGACATTGGCTATGTAAGGAGATTTGTTTCGAGGATTCTTGGAAGCAAAAACACGGGAAGAGCAGTGGCACTGGTAGTAGCTGAGTCGAATGAAATTGAAAAGAGCGCATCGTTTGGTGAAGAGATGTGGAAGAGCAATTGTTATTTTTTTTTTATTTGCACGTGCGAAATTCCCCTTTAGGGTTTCAATTAATCCAGGTAATTAATCGAAGCTCAACGAGAGATGCAAACAGGGCAGGGGATCTACCAGTTGACGACGACAACGACAATGACTTAGTTGAGTTTGTCTGCAAGAATGAAGCTTGAGAGGATTACAGTTGGCACAAGACAGACACAAGGTGTTTGCTAGCGACATAGAGCATCAATGACGACGACCATAGATGGCAATGGCGACGACAAAGGCTAAAGATTGTGGAAGAGGAGACAATGGCAGCGAAATAAATGTTCGAAAATGGAGTTGACAACAACGACATCGCTGCAAATTCAGTGAGGGTCAGGAAGGTTGAGAAGGCTACTGCTGCAATCGGCAGTTCCATAGAATGAACGACAGAGAGTCAGAATCGGAAGGCGAAGACAAAGTTAATAGTAGAGGGAATGAGGCCGATATGCTCTGGAAGGTAGCGACGACGACGTCAAGTGACTAGAAGCTTGGGAGAAGAAGGAGAAGTCGTGGCGACAACAATGTCGACATCGAGCAACGATGACGATTGACCACAGTGGAGGTAACAACAAAGGTTGGAGATGGTGGAGGTGACAATGTGATTGGCTGGTGGGCGGTAAGGGATGAATGGGGGAGTATGTTTTTCTTTTTTTCTTTGAGAATGTCAAATTGGGGAGAATGGGAACCGGGAAAGCAAAAGAAGAAAATGATGTGGAGAAAGAAATGGAATTTTTGGTTTATGTAGGAGAGGCCAAGGGCAGTTGGTGTTCATTGCCAGTGGTTCAACATGAATTATTGGAGGGCATTGCTAAGAGGGAGTGACGAGCGGACAGGCAGAGGACGGAAAAAAATTGGAGGATGGTAGATGCAGAAGATCGAACTGCTCTTATGCTTTGATACCATGTTAGATATTGAACTGAAACATATTAGAGAATTAACTGAATCACACCTTTACAATTGATTAAGGGTGGTATTTATATAATTTAAAATAAAAAAATAAGTTTTATATGAGAAGATAATTACAATAAGGGATAAATACAATAGAATCTTATCCAATAATTGAAGGGATATATACAATCACTTGTTACTCATCCCTCCTCAAACTTGATTTCCATGTCAAAATAAGAGGCAAGGGTTGTCATCCCCCCTCTCAGGCAGACCAATACTCTCTTACTTTATTTAAAATAATTTTTAAAAATAATAATTAAAAAGAATAAAAAACTTAAATCTTATCGTTTATTCTTTCTCATGTTTCACATTAACATATTAAATACAGATTATGAGACTGTAATGAGATATGTATCAAGAGTGGAAAAAATCCCTGGTACGTTATCTTTTGATGATTGAGAAGATACATATAAGCCAAAACACAGTGATAAGCAGCTCATCAGAATAGACTTTGCTAACTCAGGAGCACAATCGTGGCCCATTCATGCTGGGGAAAGCAAAACATGCAACGGATTCCATCCTCTACTCTTTGACAATCCATTACATAAGCAGCTGGAATTGCTTTTCAGGCAACAGAGATCACCGTAAATTCTTCATCTCCCATTGCATCACCTGCTTCTCTGCAACTTCTTTTCACTCGAATGCATTAACAAATCTCAAACTAGCTTGAAGAAGAAGCCTTTGGAGCTTCCCGAGTGAATTCTGTGTAGAAGGTCTCGTCAAGTGATGTGACCCATTATTCAAGTCCCTTGTTCCCATTACCAATGACAAAGGAGACTCATCTCTCTTATTGCCATGGGGACTTCCTCTTCCTCCCATTTTGTTATCTTTATGCACTCGATATTCAAATTTTACACAGAGATTGATTATCTTTTGATGTGAATTCACCGATGATTAGCGCCAAAAGCGTCCCTTCTCGCCCGCCCACCAGAGCTGCGACAAGACGACGAATCAACGCCTTTTCCGTCCCACAGCCCCCGAGAGACACAAGGAGAGAGGCGGCGCTGGGGCGCCCAGGCCTGCTTCGGTGGTCGGTGGAGGCATGCGTCACGGGCACGGCCGCCCCCCTCCCTCCACGCGTACTGTTGCTGGTTCTTCCTTCCCTGACTTCTCTGCTTCAGTCTTTGCCACCTTTTCTCGCGTCTTCCTCGCCACGTTACTTTGGCCTCTTCTGTTCTTCTGTAGCTATTTAATTGGCAACGTAGCTAACCACCGCGGATCGGCTACGGATACCTCATGAAACTGGTCGTACCTTTTGATTGAGAAGATGGGTTTTTCGATCGCTGTGAGAACCCACTGCTGATTACTTCAATTAAGCATTCCTTAAAGATCGTTAGAGACGGATTATATTCACTTAAATTTCTGTCATCATCCGAATCTACAGACTTTGGAACAGCTTGATGAGCAAATCATAATTAAGCAACCAGGTTGAAATGGAGAAGGAAAAAAATCTCTTCTCTAACTAGGTTTTAGGAGCAGTTATTTGCAAAGAAGTTGGTGGCTATTCGACGGTAGATTTCTGGACATGGCGACGAGTTTCTCGACCAGGAAATCAATGGAAAAATAGGGTCAATTTGAGCATCCTTTTCATCTTTAAGGTCTTCATTTTTCCTGTTTAATCTCTGAGGGAAGCGAAGGGAGCCTTCACGTGCTGGCTTCCCATAAGCTTTCTGTAGCCTGTGCTGGCTTCCCATAAGCTTTCTGTAGCCAGCCGGATTCGTAACAAACCATTGCCCAACGCCTGTCTCTCCTTGTCATAATTAATGCTTCAGAAGCTTAAAATGGGGTCGATCCCAGCAGGGTTAATGTTTTTACCAGAATCTCTAGTTCCAGGGTAAGCCAATGTACTCGGCACTTGACTGTGGTCGCCCTTTTATCTCTTCGCTTTTCTTATCCTCCTCTCGCTATCTAGCTCGGACTGTTTGATCTGAGTTTTTATTTTTTTTATTCTTTTTTTTTTTTTTTTTTTTTGAGGGGGTGTAGAGCTTGTGTTTTTAGAGATGAGCCAGTGCGTTCCTAGTTGGGAATTCGACGACAGCAACAACGAGTGTAGTCGTCCTCATTTCCATGGCGATGACAGCAACCCCAATACGGATAACCAGCTCCGTTTAGAAACCATGTGAGCGAGCTTTTGCTGCTTTTTAATTTCTCCGTCGGCTTCTTGTTTTCTCTTTTTCCTTTTCACTGCTTGCTCTTGACTGGTTTGGATTGGAGAATAGAGCGCAGGTTTCTTGTTCTGTTTGGATACTTTTTTACGGTCGAAATACATGGGTGGGGTTTGCAGGTTAGACTACGAAGTGGCGGAGCTGACATGGGAGAACGGGCAGCTGGCGATGCACGGTCTGGGTCTCCCTCGCCCCGCCGGGAAGGCCACGGCGTCCTCTAAGTATACATGGAACAAAACGGGCGCCGGCGGGACCCTCGAGTCCATCGTCAACCAGGCCACGGGCTTACCGCAGGGGAATGCTGCGCCATCTTCCGACGACCTGCTCCCCTGGTTCGACCAACACCGAGCTGCTGCTGCTGGAGCTAATCTTACCATGGACGCCCTGGTGCCCTGCGCCTGGCGAGCAGACTCCGCCGACGAGCATTCCAACCGTGTTCCTGACACTATCGTGGTGTCTTCCACGCGGGTGGGATCCTGCAGCGTCGCCAAGAAGGACGTCGTCGCCGGCTGCGGGGACGACGGTGGTGGTGGTGGTGGTGGTGGTGGTGGTGGTGATGGGGTGAGGAAGCGAGCAAAGGTCGCTTCCGGGTTCTTCGCCGGGAATAGCAGGAATCAGAGCGTGAATCGAAGCGAGAGCCTGCAGGTAACTAGAGACTCCTGCGAGATTGATTTGTCCTCGCAGGAGAACACCAGTTACGGCAAGCCGGGCTCCTCCGGCTCGAAGCCCACCACCATTGACGATCATGATTCCGTCTCCCTCCACAGAAACCAGGAAAGTACTCTTGTCTTATTCTTCGTCTTCAATTTTGCTTTGCCATCTCTTTGACTCATTTTGGATCCGTCTCGTCTAAATCTGCTACCCCTGATAATTACAGAAGGAAGCAGGAAACGGTAGGGAAAAGAAGGCGAACTCAGGAAGGTCCTCCATTTCCACCAAGAGAAGTAGAGCGGCCGCGATTCATAATCAATCTGAACGTGTAAGCCATCCAAAATTCTGTTCTAATTCTTGAATATAAAATTCGAACACAAGATACAAAACAAATCTTCGTTTTGTCTTCAAAATCTAAAGGAGCTTTTAACTAATATTGTAAGAAATTGCTTGATTCTGGCTTCTGAATTTTACTTAGATTTGGTCTTCATTTCCCAAGACCTCTCCTGCGAACAACCACAGCTATGGCTGACCAACTTTGGACCTTGCCGTGTATTTCTCCTGATTTTTGTACAAAATCTGGAATAGTGATGATCCACAGAAAGAAACTTTATGGACTGTTTATCTTTCTCCCATATTGGATTTTCAGAAACATGTCGATCTATTCGTATAAGCAGTTCTTAAAGTGCTGCAGTGCCCCATTTCTCCGTAAAATATTTATGTTGCAGTCGAATCGAATCCAAGCGTTAGTTTTTTAATAGAAACAGTTCCAGTACTCTGAGAATAATCTGCTACTATTATCGTTCAATAACGAGGTTTGTTTTCAGAAAAGGAGAGATAGGATCAACCAGAGAATGAAGACGCTGCAGAAATTGGTACCAAACTCCAGTAAGGTATATTAAATAGCGGAATCCTAAAAGCCACCAGTGTTTCGTCTCTATCCACGAATTAATTAGTCTTTTGGGAAGAGTCCTCCGTCCTTTTTCTTTCTAGGTCGACCAGAAATTGATCTCTGCATCTTCGTTTTCTTCACTTCTTTGCGCATAGACGGACAAAGCGTCGATGCTGGATGAGGTGATCGAATACCTGAAGCAGCTGCAAGCTCAAGTCCAGATTATGAACAAGATGAGTAGCCTGTCGCAGATGATGATGCCAATGAGCATGCAACAGCTGCAAATGGCGATGATGGCCCAGATGGGAATTGGGATGGGGATGGGGATGGGGATGGGCGTCATGGACATGAATGCCATCGCCCGGCCGCCGCAGCCCGCTGGAATGGCTTCCATGCTCCACCCTGCAGCGGCTGCTTTCTTCACGGTGCCCACGCCGTGGGACGGCGCCGCTGACCGACTGACCTCCTCCGCCCCTGCCATCGTACCCGACCCATTCGCCGCCTTGCTCGCCTGTCAGACGCAAGCACAGGTACTCCCCTCCCCAAGCTTACCTCACACTTCAGATTCTCGCGTTACTGATCTTCGTTCTACGGTTTTTTTTATGTTCAGCCGATGACTTTGGACGTGTACAACAGAATGTCTGCCTTGTGTCAACAGCAGCCTATGGTCACAGCAGCGGCCGCCGCCGCCGCTACTGCTTCTCCCTATGCAAGGCAATCCTAAAAACGAAATTCCTGCAAATCGTATTAGTCCTCCTCTCTCGAATCTAATGTGTATATTTACAGAATTTTATTATTGAGATTCTTTCTCCTTTTGTCACTTTTTCCTCCAAAAAGAAAAAAAAAGGAATTCTTTCTTCTTCTCCAACTTGTTTCTCCAAAAGAAGAAAGATTCCTCGATTGGAAGAAGTTGTCTAATCTATCGGAGTTGCAGACAGCAATCGTGTGGTTTTCAGACTGAGTAGGCACGCGAGTTTATGGCGGCCGACACTGATGAGTCCGGTGGTCCCCCCTAAAATGGCCTTTGAATCAGAAACTCTCGTAAAGTGTATTTTTTTATTATTATTTAAATATTCTCCGAGGAAACAATCCTTGCTCGATTGGATATTTTTATCTGATTATTGTTTCATTGTTTAAATAGCATGAAAATGAATATAATTATTTATATTAAATTAATAAATTATAAATTTGAATTATTTTATTATTTTCCATTTATTTACTCTACCGTTTAATAAATAAATAAATAAATAAGTGATATATAAAATAACTTATTCATTATACTCATAATATCTCATATTATATAAAATATAATTGAAATACATATTTACAATCATATCCCTAGAGGAGGCACATAGCCAAACACACAAGTTTAAACCAAAATTCCCAAGGAGTCACGGATGGTGACTAGTAACATGCAATGCCTCCCAAAGGCTGTACAGTAGAAATGATTGGGGACTGATTCCTCCCGGTGCACTCGGACCACATGCTCCATGACCGGTCCGGACAGGCCATCAAACCCCATCGCCATCGTCCCGCTCTTTCACTCAACTAAGGCTTGGAAATGTGAGTTACAGGGTTAGTCTACATAGGGAAAGAAAAAAACAAAAAATCGATTTTCAGGGAGAAGCCGTTGCAGGCATGGGATCGCCATAAACGACGAAACGGTTCTGACCTTTCCGGGCAGTCGCATCTTTCTAGGTTAAAACTTACAAAGAACTACTGTCGATTTCACCAAGACGAACGACACTTCACTCCTCCATTGTCGAATTCCTCTCTCGCGCGGTTAGAGCACTGAAGTTGAACTCCGCCATTAATGCTCCGATTTGGGATGAGGTGGGAGTGAAGAATTAATCTGATTAATCAAGTTTCAAAACCGAGTTCAGTGGATTCACAGCAGAGACCGAAAAGACGGAATCGGAGTGAAAAACGTCTTCTCAGATGTCTGGTCCATGCATCCAGAAAGAGAATCGGCGTCGAGCAGTTGAAGAGATAGGTCACCTAGTTTGGCGTTCGAAGGACTGAATGACAGGTACGGCACGAGACTTGATTGGGCAGAAAAGCATCCGCATGGCTTGTGGAATCACCACACAATCAAAGCAGCTAGCAGCGGTCTCCTCGGAGAAAGAGAAAGAGTGAGAGGGAGGACCTGCTTTGTTCGTGCATTTATCATTGCATGTAGAACGAGCGTCCTCCATGATCACATCGTGGACTCGCGCTGTTGCGCATCTCTGTCTTGGCTACATCTCTGTTAAAATATGAACAGGAAAGCTATCTAGGTTTCGCAGAGATTCGAGGCTAGCTTTCTCAGTGGTGGAGACGCCGAGATCCTCTTCAACCCCTGGTAGATTCCCCTCTTACCTGCTGTTTTTGAAAGTCTGTGATAAATGCGTGGGTTATTGTGGTCCTCTCTAAGTGAAGTGACACGATAGTTCGTGAAACTCGGAAGGAAAGCAGAAGGATGGTAATGGCTGACCTTCTTTTCACTTGAGACGCACTGAACTCTAGTTGGATAATCGGTATCTCGGTGGACTTCCAGTGGGAGAGGACAAATGGGGCACTGGGAATTGGGATTTATCTCCGTATTTAATGGAGGAAACTACAAGAAATAAGTCATTTTCCTGCGAAAAAAAAATAGTTGTGAAAAGTTCAAAAACCTATTACAAAAATATATGGTGATGATTCAAGGTTTTATCCATTTAAAATCATAAGTGAAGCCCTCCATTATCAAGCGCTTGCTGAGAGAAAAAGAGAGAACAAAGCCTGAGCGTGCCTTTTTTGGATGAATGGAAACCCCAAAATGTTAAGATATTTTCTGCTTATCTTTTCCAAAAGAGGCGAAACAAAAAGAGTTCGCTTTTAGTGACAGATTCGATGGAGGTGAAATGCAGTTTCACGGCCTCCCACTTTGCTTCTCTGTTTATGATTTTACAGTAATTAGAACCTCAGGTCGTAACAGGGACAGACGGAGGTTAGTGGTAAGGAAACTAAATGAAAAAATCTTGTTTAAAATTTTTTGGTAATTTATTTTTCAAAATTTCCTTCGGTTTCTTAGTACCAAATACCATTCATGTCAGACATGAAATCTTTTCACATGGATGAGGGCCATGAGGCTGAATTTCAAGCTAGTTCTGGGCTTTCTCAATGATTCTGCAACTGTTCTAAAGCTGAACACTTGCAAAATCTGAAACACACCAGTGGCTAGATCTCTCTATCCTCTTTATCAATCTTTGCTTTCCCCACCCTAAACACGAAGATGGAAGACAATACAGCCTCCCCCATCAGTGACCTGCGGCAACAATTTGTAAAGAAATGAGGTCTACTGGGGAAGAAGATGAAGAAAGATGGAAGGATTTTCCTTGAACGACGAGGGTGCTCTGATTTGCTTCTTTAGTTATGACTCGGAATTAATACTTTCCTAAAAATTTTGAGTCGGACTATCTGAATCACATCAAACTTAGATACTCTTAAATAACTCGGAACAGATTAAGATAGAACCCGTTAATGGATCGAGTCTTGCCCCGTCCTTACCCGGTCAGTTCCGAATGAATCGTGGGTGGCGACTGGCGAGTCTTCACACTACGTAATAACTAGCCTCGAAGTGCGATCATCTTCGTCTCCGCAGTGCAGAGTCCAAACCTTACATTAAAGACTGGAGCAGGCTTCATTACCGACAGGCACCAGTCATTACTATTTAGTACAACAGAACGGATAAATCTTGCAGCAGTGAGGCGAAATAAACAATCAGCTCCTCAGTTCCTGCCTCCCATGGAGGTCGAGGCGACATTAATGACCTGACTAATGTGTGCCCTCCCAATACGGTGAGTCGGTGAGTGCTGCAGTCAAAGACTAAAAGCTGAAAACAATGGCGTCTCTCCTCTCAATCAACGAAAAGATCTGTGTGCCCCCTTTCCCTCCAACAACGCTTATCAGAAGCTGCTATCCTTCCTTTGTTTTTCTCTCTTGGGCCGGAATGTGCTGAAGCTGAAGCTGCTTTACCCATATCACCCCGTACACAGCACAGCCCCAGAAGTCGGCGATTTCTTTGTCGTATCAAAAGAGCAAAGGTACTAATTTTTTGTCGTAACATTTTCTGCCCTACCGACAACTTCTTCAATCTTTTGCATAAACTATTACAGATCTTTCCTTCCTACCGCTTTCCTACACTTTACTTGATTCCTTCTTCAACCTCTTCTCTTTATGATCAGCTGAACCGAATCTCGGCTTCTTCGTCATGATTTCTCTTCTGGGTCTTCTTTCCGTTTATGGCATCTGCTTTGAACGCTATATCCCCGAGGAGGCTAAGGTCGGATCTGTGCAGCTTCTCAAACCAAGATGAATCCACAGCCTCGTTGGTGATCTCAGTGCTGGCGTCTCTTCTGGAGAGGACAACGGTTAGGAACGAGAGGATTCTGAGAAAATGCGAGTGGGTGCTCTCACCCAGAGCTTCGAGTGCTCGAGCGTTCGATTCTCATGAGACGCCAGACATGGAGATTCAATCCTACCTCGAGAGGATATACCGCTACGCCCATGTCGCTCCACTGGTGTAGTCGTCGCCTACGTTTACATCGATTGGTTCTGCCAGTTCCACCCGGACTTCCGAATCACTTCCAATAATGTTCAGACTCCTCATCACCACGATCATGGTGGCTTCCAAGTTTGTTGAGGACATGTGAGTACCCACTACAGTGGAAGAAAATTAAAAGCTGCACATTCTCTTCATGGATCGCCGTTGATGATCCTTTAAAATTTAACTTTTGGTTTTGATTAATTTCTTCTGTTCTACATATGCAGGAACTACAGAAACTCCTACTTTGCAAGAGTGGGGGGATTAACCACGGAAGAGATGAACAGACTGGAGTTGGACTTCCTGTTCTTGATGGGCTTCAAGCTGCAAGTGAGCTTGAGTGTGTTCGAGAGCTACTGCTGTCATCTGGAGGGGGAAGTGAGCAGTGGAGGAGGCTGCCAGATTGAGAGAACTCTGAGACTAATTGTGCAGCAGGAAAGAAATCAATTCCAGCAAGAGCGAGAAGGGAACTCTCGATCGTCAGCTAGCTCAAATTATCGGACATGGTTCTCATTGATCGAATGCAATAGAGACCTCATGGTCACTATTAACTGTATATAGAGATTAAAAATTCAAAACTGTTTGTCATTCTCCTGTGACAGATTTTCCAGTGACAGCAAGGGGTACTAATTATACACAGATGGCCACTGCTATCAGTACTAGAAGATCTTACAGACAAAGCAGAAAGAGCTGTCATTATAAGACATAAAAATAGTAAAAAAATTAGACCTTTTTAGCCAAGATCAGAGAATTCAATCTTTAATCCAAGATTCGAATCTCCTTAATTTTGACACCCAGTGGAAAACCCTCTTGTTAGAAGCTATAACCTACCGATTTACATTTTCAATCACATTTTCATATTAAAACGAAGAAAAAGACAGAAATTTGCAGCGATGCTTTAGTCAGAAAAGGACGAGGTTAATAAGAATTACCACCCCACCGTTTGCTGTAACTCTGTGCGACATCTTCTTTTCACTTCACCGTCCCCGAAGCTCACATAAACACAAAAATAGAAGAAAACCAGCAGGAACTGGACAAGGAAAAGCTGGGTGGCGAGTCCTCCATCGGCCATTAATAACAGACAGCTAGCACAACCGAGTTCCATCAAAAATTATTATCGTGTATACGGACTCCATTCGATGCAGAAAAGAAATTTCCAATAGGGAGCATCACCCATCACCCAATATTACCGATTGGAGGACCATTGAGAAAGAAGAGAGAGAGAGAGAAAGAAGACAGACAAGCACAAACGGGGCGCAAACGCCATTTAAGAATGATGTAAGTTGAATGAGAAATGCTTCATGCTTGGCTTGTAACATCTGACCGGAGGACCATAGAGAAAGAAGAGAGAGAGAGAGAGAGAGTGAAGACAGACAAGTACACACGGGCGCAAACGCCATTGAAGTTCGTTCACCGCCATCATTCGGAGGCGTGTGTAGAAGATTGAGAAATGAATAATGTTAGTTGGATGATAAATGCTGGTGGCTTGTAACATCCTGGTGCTTGTTGGTCTGTCAAAGGAGCTCATTGGCCTTCCTTGTTCCTATCCACCATTAAAAACTGGTGCGGATCGGCGGTAGGTATCATTTATTTTTACACTTCATAAATTCTAAAAGCGTCGATCATCAACTCCTACCAGGGGAAATCCGGTTCAGATTTGCTGTGAGCGTGTGCAATGTGCAAAGAGAGAGAGGATCTGCCTGAATCCAATCGGGCCCCTTTCCCCTCTCTGTTCACAAGCGGCGCAGCTTCGCAACAAATTTCAACTAGTAGGTGAAATCCTGATGAATTGTTCAACTTCAGAAGCAAAGACTACGGGGCAAATCTAAACCTCCTTACCTGACACCCGTACTTGACCACCTTCTCAAGTAGGAACAGCTTCTTGTCCTCTTCAGTTCTGGCATTGCCCTTTTGTAGAGGTGGAGGGGGCCGCCGGTACCCATCGTCGGACTACGTTGGCGATGGCAGAGAAAGACAGATTTTTTTCTTCCTTTCTGTTGTCACTTGTGTCAAGGGCAAAACTAAAAATTAAAATGGAAAGAACAGCAGCAGCAAAGCGGAGCATCAACTTGACGAGCCCCCGGCGAGGATCGAACTCGCGACCTTTCGCTTACGAAGCGAACGCACTACCACTATGCTACGGAGGCTGTACTGCATTATAGCTACTCTAGGAGGCTCTCATATTGAAAGGTACTCTAGGAGGCAGGTAACCAGCACAAGAAACGTGTCAAATGTGGTGGTGTTGTACGCCGGCATCGGCGGCGATCTGGACCCCGTTGCAGTGGTCCCCAAGCGCTGGCTCGTCGCCGACCAGCTTCTGTCCTGCGAAGACCCCACCTCCATCTCCCTAAGGCGACCATTCGTTCGCGGATACATCATCAACCTGGACCTCGAGATGGAAATCTGGGATCGCGTCTTCCGCTCCATCCTCCGTGTCAAACCCGCTCTGTCCTCCCTGCTCGCTTCTTTTCTTTTAAGATTTACTCAGATATTTCTTCCCTTAATGAGAAATTATATAATATTCTGTAAATCCGGTGATTGGGATAATCCCGTTAATCACTCAAATTCTTCCATGTATATTTTGTATAACAGTTATTTACGCCGATGATGTGAATGAGAAATCAAGATTGAAAGTGAAGTATTATTTTCGAGTTGGTATCAGAGCAGGTTGGTCCCGAGTTCGAGTCCCGCTCCCACCGAATTTTATCCCAGGTATTTCTGGTGAATTTGTCCTAGGTTTTTCTAGGAGTTTATCCCGGGTTTTTCCGGTGAATTTGTCCACGGGTTTTCCGTGCGGGAGAATGTTGGAATTTGTGTTTGTATCGACCGGGCCAGTCCTTGTATAAGATCCGTGGGGTTGCTTTCCTAACAGGTCCGAGCCTTTTAGCGCAATGGTTTCAACACGGGACACCAAAAAAAAAATTATTGGTCCGATCCGTAGATTGATTCGGTCTGGTCCGGTTTGCTTTCTAAACAACAAAATTGGTCCGATCCGGTCCGTAAATCGATTTGGTCTGGTCCGGTTCACGTTATTGCGCTGGGCTGATCGTGGTCTCGGACGGACCAGGTCGCTCGGCAAATAATTAACCCGGACCTAAGTTTAAACGAACAAAATTTTTTTTTTACTGTACCTCGTCTTCATCGAGACTCTCGACAGTGCTGCGTCTCTTCCCTTTCGCCGGCGTCGGTGAGGCTGAAGGCCGTCGTCGGTGCAAATTTGCCTCCTTCGAGATGTCGTCGGTGAGGCTGGACCGGTGCCGGTGAGGCTTTTCTCCTTCTTGTTTTTTTTTTTTTTTTCTTCTTCGTCGGTCAGTGAAGCACTGGCTCGGCTACGATCGTCGGCGGCCTGCGGAACTTCCGAACAACTTTTTTTCCGCGGCGATTCGTCGATCGGAAGTTTTCTGATGGAAGACCGAGTAGTGGCTCGGCTACGGTCGTCGGCGTAAAGCTCTGTTTCGCTGCGAAACAGAGTACGTCGACTGAGATTACGGAACAGAGCTTTCGCTCTGCTCTTCGGTGATGAGAAGGAGGACGAGATGATAAACGGTGGTTTGTTTCTTTTATTGATGATCACACCCGTATGACTTGGATTTGTTTAATGAAATCAAAAAGCGAAGTTAGTTCGTTGTTCAAACAATTTCACAAAATAATAGTCACTCAGTATCATTCTACAATACGAACTCTTCAAAGTGACAATGAGGGAGAATTTGTGAATCAAAGTTTCAAAGAATATCTAGATGATCATGGTATTACTCATCAAATTACTTGTCCGTACACCCCTCAGCAAAATGGAGTTGCAGAGCGAAAGAACCGCCACCTTCTTGAGGTTGTTCGTGCTTCCTTGTTTGAAGCTCATATATCGACAAGTTACTGGGGTGAAGCCATCACAACTGCAGCTTACCTTATCAATCGAATACCCTTGAGTGTGTTACAATTTCAGACTCCCTTGAGTGTTCTTCATAAAACCATAAGTTCACCTACTGTGCCGAATCTATCACCAAAAGTTTTTGGGTGTGTAGCCTTTGTTCACCTCCATAAGTCATTAAGACATAAATTGGAACCCCGAGCTCTCAAGTGTGTTTTTGTTGGTTATGCTTAACATCAGAAAGGTTATCGTTGTTATCATCTTCCATCTGGCAAATTGTATGTCACTCTTGATGTGGTATTTCACGAAGAAAACATGTATTATTCTACTCCCGAGTCTTCAATACAGGAGGAGAACAAGATTGAATTGAAGACCCTTTATTATCATTTGGATACTACAAGTGGTCAATATTCTGATTACAACTGTGGACATCAAAATGATTCACAGGATGGAGAAAGACAAGACCAGATGGAAGTTATGCAACCAGAGTCTCAGCCGCCATCTTCCCCCCTTCATAATGAGTCCGAGTCCATGTCTGAACCTCAGGTAAGTTCCGAAACTCAACTAAGAGTGCTACTTCATCGAACCACAAGAGGAAAACCTAGAGTCAATTATAAACCTCTTCTCACCTTTAAATCTCAGTATCCCATGCATAATTTTGTGTCTTATCATAGATTGTCAAAGGCAAATGAGGTATTTGTGGATCAATTATCTGTTATATCTATTCCTAATAGTGTGCAGGAAGCCTTGGAAGATTCTAAATGGAAAGAAGCCATGAATGAAGAAATGAGGTCTCTTCAGAAGAATTCAACATGGGAAGTGGTTGACCTACTTGTAGGAAAGACACCAGTTGGATGCAGGTGGGTATTTACTATTAAATATAAAGCCGATGGCACCATTGAAAGGTTCAAAGCAAGGCTTGTCGCCAAAGGATATACTCAAACCTACGAGATCGATTATATGGAGACATTCGCACCAGTGGCCAAAATCAACACTGTTCGGATTCTACTATCTCTGGCTGTGAATCTTGATTGGCCCTTATATCAGTTTGATGTAAAAAATGCATTTTTACACGGAGATCTCCAAGAAGAAGTATATATGGAATTACCTCCTGGATGCATTATGCAAAACAAAGGAGGCAAACAAGTATGTAAACTGAGGAAATCCCTATATGGTTTGAAGCAATCCCCGAGGGCGTGGTTTGGAAGGTTCATGAATTTTATGAAATCTATCGGATACAAGCAAAGCAACTCAGATCATACTCTCTTTCTGAAATATAACAAAGAGGGCATCACAGCTCTTATTGTATATGTTGATGATATGATAGTAACTGGGAATGATCCAGAAGAAAAGAAATCATTGCAAAATCGTCTTGCTAGAGAATTTGAAATGAAGGATCTTGGCTACTTAAAATATTTTCTTGGCATTGAAGTATCCAGGTCCAAGGAAGGAATTTTTCTATCTCAACGAAAATATACTTTGGATTTATTGAAGGAAACTGGTATGACAGCATGTAGTCCAGTCAGTACTCCTATGAAAGAAAATCTAAAACTTGAAATACATTTAGATCAAGTTCCTGCTAACAAGGAGCGTTATCAGAGACTAGTTGGGAGGTTAATGTATCTTGCACATACCCGACCAAACTTAGCTTATGTACTAAGTGTGGTTAGTCAATTTATGCACTCTCCAAGTGAAGAACATATGAATGTCGTCAACCGTATCCTACGCTACCTGAAATCATCTCCAGGGAAAGGAATTTTATTTAAAAAGGGAGGTGACTTGAAAATTGAAGGTTATACTGATGCCGATTGGGCTGGGTCAATAGAAGATCGACGATCAACCTCTGGATACTTTACATTTGTAGGTGGAAATTTGGTCACTTGGAGAAGTAAGAAACAGGAGGTGGTGGCTAGATCTTCAGCTTAAGCCGAATATAGGGGAATGGCCAAGGCAATATGTGAATTATTATGGATCAAAAATCTGATACAAGAACTACATATTGAGCAGACAAGTCTTATGAAATTATATTGTGACAATAAGGCCGCATGTGATATTGCCCACAACCCAGTCCAGCACATGATAGAACTAAACATGTTGAAGTTGATAGACACTTTATTAAAGAAAAGTTAGAAGCAAGAATCATTGAAGTCCCTCATGTTCGATCTGAGGATCAGCTTGCCGATGTGCTAACCAAGGCAGTGTCTTACCGAGCTTTTAACAAATGTCTTGACAAGTTGGGCATAAGTGATATCTATGCACCAACTTGAGGGGGAGTGTTATGATTTACTCAGAGATTTCTTCCCTTAAGGAGAAATCATGTAATATTCTATAAATCCGGTGATTGGGGTAATCCCGTTAATCACTCAAATTCTTCCATGTATATTTTGTATAACGGCTATTTAAGCCGATGATGTGAATGAGAAATCAAGATTGAAAGTGAAGTATTATTTTCGAGTTTTTCAACCTCCCCTCCGTCCAACGTGCTACCGACGAGTTCGTCTTCTAGGACTTCGGCTTCAAGTGCCTCTTAAGTGGCAGTAGGGGGTGGAATTGATGAGTCCTCTTCTGCCCTAAACAAGTCTCTTGAAATTACTCTTAAAGATTTTTCTTCTCTGGGAGAATTGGCCTCTATTTATAACCATTTAATCCTCTATCTTTGATCATTTCCAGTATGTGCCACTTATTTGAGTCATGACTAACATTTTGTTGCTTTCAAAATTCCATGTGACGAGGCCATATTTCACTCCTCTTTTAAAGTATGACCTGTTTTCACTAATTATAATCTGAGTGGTTTGTCATGAAAAAAATCATGATTTGAATATTCAGTTTATCTTCACCATCAGAACCCTTGAGCTGCTTGAAGTTACAGAGTAATGAAAAGTTCGAATCCACAAAAACCTGGGTATACAAAATAACTTAACTGGCGAGCCTACCTGCATTTGGGTGAGAGAGTTCTGGATAAGCCTTTGAGCTTGTTCCATGATAATCCACTTGAGTAATCAATGGTCATATTAATACATCAGTTTCCTGAAGATGCAAAAATTAATATGTTCAATTAGCATATTAATCACACATAAATGCAGGGAAGAGGAATTAAGTGGAAACAGCCAAATAATCACAAATTACTTGGATTGCTTTGAGAAATGCTCTTCAGTTTATCGACACAATTGACTGTGCTTTTGTTGTTTGAGTCCTGCAAACACCAGAATTTTTGTCAATACTTCAACCTTTGGCAATGTGAACAAGATCCATCCATGGCAAAGAATAATATGGATTTTAGAAATTTGTCATTTTATACCATATGGAATAAACAGAACGAATAAGTTCTTGAAGACTCACATTCATTAAAAGGGACATGCAAATATGTAAAGAACCAAAGACAGAATCAAGAAGCCAGATTGTTGTAAAGCTAATCAGTCTATTGACATATAAGAGTGTTAACTCAAAAGCTAGAGTTAAAAACAGAAACTACATATTGCTACTATGAAACCTTCCAAAGTTCAAGGAACCTCCCAGTTACACAATCCATCAAGTTTTAGGAGCAATGTTTGAATAGGATAGCAGCCTAACTTGGATAAGCAATGGACAGTTGCACATATGAGCGTGTATGGCTCAAGATTCTTCCTCTGCAGAAGGCCCTCTTAGTTGAGAGTATTTTCTAGTCTTCTGCACTCTGGAACCTGGAGCTGTCAGATACTATACTAGGGGTTTTTCCTATTAACATATTTACATACATACTGTATTGTGCAGTACTCCATGGACTCAGTGCAGACATAGTTGCAACAATCTGGTTTTTGAAGGATTAACACAGACATACTTGCAACAATCTGGTTTTTGAAGGACTAACACAGACATAGTAGCAACAATCTGGTTTTTGAAGGACTAACTGAACTTTTCATGTGAGGAGGTGGATCAAGGTATGAAATCCTTGAGTCACTTGGAAGCATGTTGTTGCTGCCAGAACTCCAAAGACAGAAAATCTTCTGATCCAGAATCTCTTTGCTAATGTGCAAATTGTTCTATTTAACAATTTATATTCCATCATATTTCACATTGAAAATGACAGGTGCTCTGTCTGAAATCTGAAAGTGCACCAACCAATTCCAAACTGTAGGCAAGAAATCAGATTCACTTAATGAAATTCTTTAGGAGATGGAATCCCAAGCTCCAACTTCAGGCCAAGCCAATTGTATTAACTGTACAATGGTGTCTTCTCAGAAAACAAATTAAAAATAGAATGCTGAACTCAAAAACAGCCAAAAAAAGAAAAATATAAAAATAGACAATTGCTAACTTTGCAAACTACCAAAAAGAAAATGGATGATGCTAATTCTACATAAATCCAACAAGAATCTCCCGTAAATTGGTCTATAGAGTTTTGTAGTGAGAAGTTCTTTCTCTAAATATGATAGAATCACATTTTCCTGGTTGCTGGTCATGAAAAGATGTTCAAAAAGAAAATATCAATTAGGATCATTTAATGCCACCAACTATTCAAGAGGTACCATTATAACAGTATGGGGTTCCCATGCAACCTTCTAGTTCCTAGAGTCTTTAGATCTGCCAAAGCAAGTGAAATTGAACTGTAAAGAAATAAAAAAATCAGCTTTAACGAGCAATATAACCCATGAACTCTTTTTCTGCTCAATGACCCCAAACCCTTATGTTTTCCATGAGATGACTCTCTTGTGGGGAAAATCTAATCACGACTGTACTTCCTCTTAGGCCAAATTTCTCTTATTTTTTTCTCTCTCACTGAATTCTCCAATACTTTCACAACTAAATAAGTGGTTAACAGCCCATCAGAAGGCCAGATAAAAGTGGAGGGTTGTTTAGGTCTACAACCAGTGGAAAACCACAGTCAATAATAACACCATAAGTCGTCCAATTTTGTCATAGTTCACAGACAGATTGAAAAGTTTCCACTTCCGGACAAATTTTTATTTTGACCAAAATCCTGCCAAGGTTTCTTAGTACTTGACAATTCCCTCTCCCTTGCACAATTTTACTTACCTGTAAGTCTCCTTATAGAAAGCTTATCAAAACAAAACCAAAAAGTTCATACAAAATGTCCTTAAAAGCACTAAACAATATCAAGACTTCAAATCACTCCCAAAGGCATGTAATGAAAACTCATGCAAATGTTTCTTAAGAAAGCAATAAAGATACTATGGAAGAGAATAGAATTAGCAAATGCAGTACCAAATATCTATCTCAATTCCTTACTGTCCACTCCATAGCAGTAAAGGGATCCTTTCCCATGACCAACGCCAACCGATAAAGAAGAGAAGTCCCAAAAACATTAGATGCCATCTCTCCCATCAACAGACAAAAACCTATCGAGTTCAGCATCTAAATAACTATGTTAAAACGCATAAAGTACTCTTGTATGATCGTTACATAACAGGAGATAAGAAATAAAACTCCCAACTATGCACGCCACAGTCCAAATCCTTACCCGTTAACTGGCAATCAGCAAAGTATGCATAGTAAGCCAGCATTTACTAATGTTGGTGCTGCGATTCGAGCTTAAAGGTCGCAGAGGTTTAAAGAGATATAAATTAGCTCTAGCTCCAAAAGTTATTACCAACCCAAGTAAGAGATAAACGGCAAGAAAGTGTGCAAATACGTGAAAAAAGAAGCTTGGGAAATTGAGGGACCTGAAGCTTGTTGGTCTTGATATAAGACCAAACACGAATGAAACAGCTCAAAGGGGAACTCAGTGATTGACCCAAGAATGCGCGGAGCGAGGAAGGAAGATTGTGGAGGTGATCAAGTTTGCGACTTTCTTTGGGTTGTCTGCGATGGCCTTCTTCAACTTTCGCGGCAATTTCTTTTCCCGCTTTTCTCTACAAAGTAATTTTATATAATAAATACCCTCTTTTTTATTTATATAAATTCATGATATTAGTGTTATATTTGATTTCCAATTTAAGAGTGAGAATTTACATATTAAAAAAGTAACAATTTGATTAAGTATTTGGATATTATAAAAGTAAGTATTTGTTTAATCATTTAATTTTTATATATTTAATTAAATAAATAATTTAAAATAAATTTATAGTTTAATTTTAATTTAAATCAAGTTAAAATTATTTTAATTTAGTCAAATAAAACTATCTAAAATAAAATTTAAATCTATTAAAGTATTTTTACATAATAAAATACCATCTTTTTTACTTATATAAATTCCTAATTTTTAATATTATATTTAATAACTATTTTAAGAGTGAGAATTTAGATATTATAAAAGTAACAGTTTGATTAGCATTTGGTTATTATAAAAGTGGATTAGTTTAATCATTTTTATATATTTAATTAAATAAATATTTTAAATTATTTTAAAAATTATTTATTTATTTAAAACAAGTTAAAATTTATTTTATTTTAGTTAAATAAAAGTTTATTATAAAATTAAATCTATAAAAGTAATCTTTTATAATAAAATACTCTCTTTTTATTTATATAAATTTATGGTTTCCGATAGTATATTTAAATACTATTTTAAGAGTAAGAATTCAAATATTAAAAAGTAACAATTTGATTAAGCATTGGATATTATAAAAGTAAAATTTATGTAAGTAATTTTATTTTATAGATTTTATTAAATAAATAAATAAATTTAATTATTTATTAATTCAAACAAATTAAAACCTATCTTATCTTATTAATAGAAATGTTAAATAAAACTATCTATTAAAATATTGTCAAATGGTGCCTTAATTAGTAGGATTTTTAAAAAAAAATCAATAAAATTTAGGTGAATTTGGAGATTTGTTGAATAGTGTCTTGGATTACATCAATTATTGATCATAGATTATGTCAATTAAATCATGTAGAACAAATAAATTTAATATTTTAATTATAATTTAATATTTTTAGACCCATTTAATTTTTTACTTATTTTTTTATATTTAATGTTGCTTTCGTTTTGGCATACAAAAATTACCAAGTTTTCCTAGTTAACTCAGACCGACTGGGACTAAGTTCTAAAACTATGATTTGAGGAATTGTTTTGAAATTAACCATTTCTTGTGGCTGTGGCGGTAAAAATACCTGATTTTGAGGACGACAGAGAAAATATAAGATGCCTTTTAAGGTGCTTTCCCCAAAAGTTGCCCACTAACGGTGAGTGAGGCCGACGGGCACGGCCGCATGTGCTGCCCGATTCATCCCTCGCCCTTTTAAAAACTTTAGCCATTTTTGACGAACGGAGGCAGCTCAAATCGCAGATCTCTCACTCTCTCTCCCTCCGCCTTCTCGCTTTCTCTCCTTTATTTTCGCCATGAGCCTCTTCGGTCTCGGCAGGCAAGCTTTCCTCTGCTGTTGTAGCTTTTGTTTTCCTTTCTTAATTCTCTACTATTCGCTCTGGTTTTTATTGATTTTGTGCTCAATTTGGACAATTAATCTTGGTTTCCTAGTCGATTGTGAGACTAGCATTCATTACTTTCTATAATAAGACGTGGTCGCGTAAGTCCACGCGTTTAGCCTGGGATGCTGTAGGCTATTTCTATCAATTATTTAGTTGGATTTCACCGGGCATAGTCTACTTTACTAGAAACGTGATGATGGAACCAAGGATAGTAATTTGGTTTGATAAAGTGGTGCCGAAGGCAATATATTTAGTCCTAGTTTCGTTTTTTCATTGGACATCTTAGTTTGTGGCCTTCAGTTCTTTGACTTACCTTCCTTCTGTGGTTAATATTCTTCGTTTTTCCAGTGGGTGTCGATTGACTTCTGTGTCAGCTTGGCTAGAAGGATAAACCACTTGTGTCAATTCTTACTTGAATTTGATATCTACAGAAGACTAGAGGCCATTGCCTTTTGGTTGTTTTTTTGCCCGACCTGTGTTTTGGGAGGCGTATTTTGTCTTTCTGAACCAGTGAAATGGAGCACTGGATGCTGGACTTTATCTGTTCATTGTGAAAGATGAAATTCAATTGAGATAACGCTCTCTTCAAGCGATATGAACATATTGTTGTCTGGAATAACGTCTAATGTGTCTCCACTGGTCACGGAATCATCATAGAACTTGTAAAGTAGCCTCTAAGGGTCACTGTCGACCTCTTCAAATATTGCTTCTTTTAAGTGTTAAAACAAGTCTAGATTCTGATGGGGAAATAAAAACAGCCCTACTTCTATTTTGAATGAGAATGACATTTGTTTGCCTTGGACAGGAACCAGAGGACTTTCCGCCCAAAAAAGAGTGTGCCATCTGGGAGTAAGGTGTACCATTTTTGCTAGCTTTGTTCTTAGTTTAAGTATACATCTAACTGTGAACTGTGGTCCTGCTTTAAGCTCTGACAAGTCATTGTTTACGAGTTCCATTTCTAAACTCATGTCTTCTGAACTATGTGAATCTTGCTAGCCTATTTATACAGAATCAAGCGAAAGTTTTAGTTAGAGGCTGCCTATGTATGTCATGTTGGTGATAGAATAATTTGGTTTGTAACTTGAGAGAGAACTCATTCAAGACAAATCCAGACACACATATTGACCAAATTTCAAGTGGTTTGGTAAAACTTGTTTCGGGTTATTTTTATCAGTTTTTTGTGTTAAATCACTTTCTTGCTGAATTCTATGTTGATTCTGTACTTTCTCATGTGGTTCCAAGTCAATTTGTCACTGGGTGAACTTAGCTGAATCCAGAATATGTTGGTTTTCTTCATTTTTGGCTGCTTCCAGGTTGAAATTCATATCTATGTAACTCTTAAATTGTTTCAGGGAGCACAATTGCGACAACACATTGATGCCACCTTGGGGAGTGGAAATCTCTGGGAAGCAGTACGTCTCCCACCTGGGGAGGATGTCAATGAATGGCTAGCTGTCAACAGTAATACTCTCTCTCTCTCTCTCTCTCTCTCTCTCTCTCTCTCTCTCTCACTCTCTCTGAAGAAAATGAGCATGTTGTCTTATTTCACTCTTAAAACCTGAAGTTATTCGTCATCTTCCTTTGGCCTAGATAACATCAATTTGTGATTATCACGAAAAATTATAAATCATGGACAGAAAGTTCTTTCCATTCTTTTTCCTTGCAATAAGTTTCTTCATGATTTTGGTGCTGGATTGAAAGCTGAAATAAAGTTGTTGAACTTTTTCTATTTTCAGCTGTGGATTTCTTTAACCAGGTGAATCTGCTCTATGGCACTCTTACTGAATTCTGCACACCTGAGAACTGCCCTACCATGACTGCTGGACCTAAGTATGTCTCATTACATCATGTACTGGACATTTTAGTATTTTATTAGGTGTATGATTTTTTTTAACAGTGCTGCGTCCTAATTCTGTGAAATATGTCAGGATGCATAAATTATATCTATAATTTACATATAAACAAATCGGTTAGACTCTTCCTATTATCGAGTTATCCCACTTTTAGGGTTAAAGACATCAGTTTGCAATGCTGTAACTCCTTCGAGGATATTTTTTTTGGAATTCATATCTCTTCCAAATCTAGCAACTTCAGTCTTTGATCAGATGATATAGAGCTTAAATTTAGTGGCATCTCAAATTCAGATAAAAGCAGTTTCTCTCTACCACTGTTTCGGATTTCCATATAAGAAGCTTATCCCTCAGTTTTCTATATGCAGGGATGGAAATCTTACAATTACAATTATCTATTTGATAAATAGCACAGATGTAGTGGTCCCCTGTAGCTGCCATTATCTAAATGACCTATTGCACTTGTTTATCGGTTTCATGAGCTGCAATGGTTATAATGGGGATTTGAACCTATGACAGGTACGAATACAGATGGGCTGATGGAGTGCAAATAAAGAAGCCTATTGAAGTGTCAGCTCCAAAATATGTGGAGTACTTGATGGACTGGATTGAAGTTCAGCTTGATGATGAATCCATATTCCCTCAGAAGCTTGGTAAGATCTTTGGTTTTTTCTAGGAATAATTTAAATTATTTCTTTTCTTTGGACCTCACTTCTAGTTATGTGGCTTGACTTGTAGGTACACCTTTCCCTTCAAACTTCAAAGATGTTGTAAAAACCATTTTCAAAAGACTGTTTCGAGTTTATGCCCATATCTATCACTCTCATTTTCAAAAAATTGTGAGCCTTAAGGAAGAAGCTCATCTTAACACATGTTTCAAGCATTTCATCCTGTTTACACATGTAAGTATTTTGCTGTTCATATCTGTTTTGCTATTTTGCACTTACACTTGGTACAGAAAATATATCCATTTATTCAGTTTCAGTAGTTGGTCTATTTCTTCACCTGCTTTCTCCATCTCCAGCTTTAGAAGATATTTTGTCCATGTTTATTAAATTATGTTCAGTCCCTCTGAAAGAACTTTGCTTCCAGTGGATTGAAATTCTAGTTGATTTTGGCTATATTTTTAATCTTGTACAATTCAATGGCTTTAGCTGTTATCTTGTTCTTTCATCAGACAATAGGCAACATTAACTTTCCTCTACAGCTGCTTCTTTGGCCATGTTTGCCATCTGAGTTCAACCATTTTCCCTCTAGTCTGGGGCGTTAGTTCTTTTTCTATTACTGACTTTGCTTTTTATTTCAGGCATTCTTTCGACTTATTGTTGAAGGCACCTCTGTTCCATTATCACTTCTTTGCCTTCTTCCTTACATGGGGTCTATAGGTTATTTTTTGACTGCATTGTATTGTATTCATTGCTTCCTTCAGGAGCTTAAGTCATTAGGAGGGACAGTTACTTCAGCCATTCAAATGAAGCAAACATTGTTTTTCTATATCCCATGCCTTTAGTTGCTTCGTGTCAATTCCTGTTTTACCTTTAGATGTTAAAAAGAATTAAGAGTATGTGAATGTGAATAGCAACGAATATGAGTTATTTTTCCTTATTGACCTTCAAGTAAGAAAAACTCGAGGGACTGATGAAGTGAAACTTCTTAAAGCATGACTGATCTTTCATTGTGTTCTTGTGCAGGAATTTGGGTTGATAGACAAGAAAGAGCTTGCACCACTTCAAGAGCTTATAGAATCTATTGTTTACTCTTACTAACAGGTATAAGCTTGTTCAACTAGTAACCAACTTATTTCATAACTGTGAGTGGCCGTATGTGATTCCTGATTACACTTCTTCCCCTGCAAATGAAGTGAGGAATCTGACATTGTAGAGAGGTAGATGTACTAGTGTTTGATATATCGTGTTAACTGGTGAATGTATCTGTCCTTACAGAAAAAACAAAAAAAAAAAACACCTAGGTGATTGAATCTGTAATCTTGTCTATGACAATAAAATATCATTTACTGGTGAAAATATTCAACTCGCATCCTGTGTCCCCAGTGAGATCCTTGATTGTGTAAAATATTGATTCTCTAGATCGGATTAGATACAGGTGAGATAATACCCCCGACATTTCTTTATTGTATTTTATCATTTCTATTAGAGAGACAAGCTTGATAAGGCACCAATATACATATAATGAGGTGTATCTTGTAATGATAGAGTGCATTGCTCCCTAAAACCTATATATTGGACAAGGTCTAGCAGGTGTTTGCAAATTTATTTTATTATTTGTTATACCATTTTAAAGGCATATTTAAGAGTTTCGCCTAATTGCAGATTATTGAGTGTGAAAGATAATGGAGTGATCTTAATGTATTTTTGGGTCCTAAGTCTCTCAGGGATTTCGGCTTTCGTTTAGTTGATACAGGTAAGAGGTATCTCGCTCAGTTGCCTGAACAAGTAGGGTGAATTATGTGATTTACTTTAAAAGATTACCTTATATTTCTACTGTATATATTTTGATATGATTATTACTCATCATGCTGGAGTAGCTTTTAGAGAGTATTAGGGTTAAAATAGGTACCGCGTACGACGTTTTCCAAGGATTTTCATTTGTTCATTAAATAGAATGAGTAGATTTGAAGCTTATTATCCAAGCATGAGTACCCAAATGTAAAGAAGGATGGTATTATAATTTTTTAATCGTAGAGTCTGTTTGGAACCGTGAAATGAGAGTTATAATATTTTCCATCTTAAAATGATGGAATTCCAAGAGAAAAGAAAAGAAATAGAAAGGGGTAGAAATTTCTCGAAACCTTCCATCCTCCTTAGCCAATGAGCCAGAAAATAGGGATGGCATCAAACCAAGCCGGTTTGGTTCCTGCTCAGTCGGAGTTGGGAGGTGTTTTTGACTCTTCGAGTTCAAGACTGATTCTTCGCCTTTTGTTCTCGACTTCTCGGGAATTAGGGTGCAAAAATAGGGATTTGTGGGGGGGTTATTTTTTATTCTTCTTCCCCCTGTCTTCCATCGTTGAACCCCTCTCGCAACTGTCTCTCCCTCTTTTCTGTCTTCGTATCTCATTCCCCCCTCCCTGATGCTTTTGCCGTCATTGACATCTCCCCCCCCCTCCCCTCGCATAGTGTGTGAAGATTTTTTTTTTATAAATACTATCATAACATACTCCGAAGAAAAAACGAAAATGGGCATGTGATTAAGTCATCCAAAACCATTTTTCTTAAACTTTTTCTCTGTCTCGATGATTTGGTTTTCCAGTCCTTGAATTAGAACGATTTAATTGAGTACAAATGGACAAAATTGCTTTTAAAAGGAATGTTTTTGTGTTTGATTATTGAATTTATGCATAATTTTATATGCAAAGTATATAAATAATTTTGTGTAGGGTTGCTATACAAAGGTTATACCCAAATTTATGTAAAATGTATACATAATTTTATATACAATTTATTTGACATGTATTTTATGCAAAGTTTAAATGTAGGTTGGAGTTCAAAGTCGATTAAAATTATTGGGCTCAAACTCGATTACAATTTTAGGCTAGAAGCTAGGCTCGAGTACGAAATATTTAAATTAAGTCTGGCTCAGACATAGGTAGGTTTGGGCACAGCTCGATTCAATGCCACCCCTACCAGAAAGCTTCCTTCCCTCTTTGTGCCAATACGCTCGCCCATAGTCACCTACCTCTCCATCTCTCCAACTCCTATTCACTCCCTTTTACTCTCTCTCTTCACCTTCCCCTTCCCTTTCTCTCTTTTTCTTCTCGGCATGGAATTCTCACCATTGAGCTCGTCGTCACTCACTGCCTGTGAAGACTCAGAATCAATGTGGTGAACAACTTATTTCCTTAGCTGGTTCATTGATAAATGATACCTTTTTTGTATTATTTTGACAACTCTTCTATGAAAGTGCAGTGGTGCAAGGAGATGAGTTCCTCACCATTGATATTACTTGCAAGAATACAACTAGTTGTGAAGCTCCAATAGTAGCAATGATTCCACTGTGAGCTTCGTGGGTTCCAGGACACTCTCTACGCCAAGCTCAACAGTTAGTTCCATAAACAATGCAACATCTATGACTCCATAAATTTCATCTTCAGTGATGTCTTCGTGGCTATGTTTCATGACTGCAACATAAGCATCCGCAAACCGAGGAAACCATCCAAACAAAATCGTTGTTCAAGGAAAATCTGACAAAGCCTAAAAACCAGTTCAGTTCTCCACTATTGCAGCATCGTTGCGGCCAAGGATCTCGATGGTGTGAAGACATGCTTAGGTCGACATTGGAAGCCGTTCTTAGCAACTATAGTCATGGTCGAGGATCTCGACTATTGGTCATTGTATGCATTTCACTTTTTTCCAAGGAAAAGAAAAAGGAAAAATAGTTAAAAACATAACCTACAAGATAGTACATGAAGAACAAATATCTAAACCATCACCAACCCCTCAGAGTTGGACGGACGGTGATTCTTTGTTTTGCCTTTCGTTTATTTTTCTCTTTTCTAATGAGTACTTCCTTAATTAAGCAATACTAATCATGCCTGCTTCACTGAATCCCTTCCTTTTTGGATAAGATGGAATCACAATTGTGGTACAATACTGCTATCCTTTTCTATTGCTACTTCCCGAGGGAAACTCAACCCTTCCTTCTACCTAATATCTAAAAATACAGATATGTCTGTGAATGTTCCAAGCGTTGCTTTAAGTGGGTGCAAATATCAACTAGGGAGAGGTGCATGCTTCTTCCTCGGATGTGCATTACAAGGAAACTATAATAGATAAATATTAAATTTAGGATACACAATATCCATAACTGAGATGGATAAAAAAAAAAAAGTTAAATTTCAAGTAAGAGTCGAAGTCGATCGATCCCTTTGGGTAGCAAGAAATAAGTTACATATGATCAAACAAACCATGTCTCTCTTTTGTTTTCTCTCTTATTTTTTTTGTTTTCTCCCTTAATAACTGTATGGAAAACTTTTTTTGTACTTATTTATAGGGGTCGCCACGGGTTGGGTTTTTGAAAACCCAAACTTCAACCCTGAAAAACCTACGTCTATAACCCTGACCTGATTGAGTATAGAAAAACTCGTTCTCAACCTGAAACTTGATGGATTTCTTTTACTTATTTTTCAATTTACAGGTTGAAATTTTTGGATCAGGTCTATAAAAACCCGACCCAATTCTACTAATCATTCCATATCTCTAAGCTGGTCTTGTCGGTCATCATGTCAAGTTGATGAAAAGGAAACGTGCGGCTGCAAATTTGAAACACGAAATCCATCAAACGGAAGAAAGATACAAAAAGCGACGCTCCGAGAGAAACGCATGCCTTCCTCAATAAATTAAATTGAATTCGTTGCCGAGACGCATAGAAAAGCCAGAAAAAAGGCTTCTCAGGGGACCCGCTTTTGGAATCCGTTGGAGATGAAACAACACAGACTGCAGCTCAAGAAGAAGAATCAAGAAGAAAGAGAGAGCGGAGGAATTTGATGTGAAGTAGTGAATATTGGAGATTTGGTATTTGGATTTTGTGAAGCGGAGGAGGCTATGCGGGATTGCCAATCGTGGTCTCCGGGGAACGACAGGCAAAACCCTAGAGGGATTGTTCTTTATTGCGAACCCTAAATGCCATTTTCGACGGGGACCACGCCGCGGAGGAAGAAGCCACTGGGTTGGCCGGACCTCTGGTTTAAGGATAAATCCAACTCCCTTAAGCATGTGGTTTTCAAGATGCAGCTGGATTCCCTCAAATCTCCTCGGATACGAGGAGCCAAAACCCTTGCCCTAGATTCCCCTCTCGGGCACGTCGACCTCACCTCGCTTCTCTCGGATGAGCTGCTGCTTCGGATTTTCTCGAAACTTTCGCAGTCCCAGTGGAACGCTAATTCGCTAGTCTGCAAGAGATGGTTTGCACTCTCCGGCTGGCTTCGCTCTTCGATTAAGCTCTTGGATTGGAGTTTTTTGGAGTCGGGGAGGTTAGTCTCGCGGTTCCCGAACCTTACCGACGTTGATCTCGCGTCGTCCTGTCTGGAGTCTCCGAAGAATTGCGGAATTGTGCTTTCGCATTCTTTTTTGTCGGTTCACATCGATCCGGATTTCTCCGATGGAGGCTTTATCAGTGAGGAGGTTCTCTTGCCGTCAGACATGATTGACGAGGGGCTCAAAATTCTGGCCCGCGGCTGCCCCAATTTGAGGAGGCTTGCCCTCATTGCTGCCACCGAGACGGGGCTCTCGAGTGTCGCCGCGTTGTGCCCGACTTTGCAAGAACTGGAGCTCCACCGCTGCACTGACTCCTCCTTGCGCGCTCTCGCTGCTTGTGAGAATCTTCAAATCTTACGAGTGATCGGGTGCATTGATGGGTTCTATGATTCGGTTGTTTCAGATATTGGGCTCACCATTCTCGCACACGGGTGCAGGAGATTGGTCAAGTTGGAGTTAATCGGATGTGAAGGCAGTTATGCTGGGATTAGTGCGATAGGCAAATGTTGCCCTATGTTGGAAGAGTTAACGATTTGCAACCATCGGATGGACGCAGGATGGCTTGCGGCTTTGCCTTTTTGCGGAAACTTGAAGACATTGAGGGTTCAGAGATGTAGGAAAATTGACAACGATCCGGGACCTCTCGAGCATCTGGGTTCCTGCCCCACGTTGGAAAAGTTGCAATTGCAGATGTGCCATTTGCGGGACAAGGAGATCTTATATGCTCTTTTCATGATGTGTGAAGCAGTGAAAGAGATTGAGTTACAAGATTGTTGGGGGTTGGATAATGAAATGTTCAGTGCAGCTAGTATCTGCAGGTATTTGGGTTCTCTGCTCTTCCATTCCTCCCTTCAAGTGTAAGAAAACCTTATAGGAGCATGAATAGAGCATGTTAGCTGTTTTTTCTTTTCTTATATATTAACTTTTCTTCCAGTGACCCTTGCACTCTGCAGCGGAAGAACTTCTCTGTTAATTGTAGAAAATAGTGAAGGGTATGTTTTCAGGTCTACATTGTTTTAACAATAAAATGCCATCAGGATTGCAAATTCTTGGTGAATGATTGGACCTAGGAGATGAAAGTTTTGCTAATAATAAGTAATTTATGATACTATTGGAATTTTTGTGGACAAGTGAATTACTGACCAAACTAAGGATGTTGCCTTCAGCTCATCACTTACTGTACTAGGATATTGTTGTAGTTGTACTACCCTATTCTTTGAAATCTAAATGACCAACTTGCTTGTATAGCTAGAACAACTCTACGTGATGGGCCATTGAAACCACCACTGCTTTTATTTCTTTGATGCTGACAAGGTTTCTCAAGATTTCTACTGAGCAATTTTGAATTTTTTACTCTTAATCTTTTCCACAGGCGGGTAAAATCTCTTTCTTTGCAAGGATGCTCCTTGTTGACAGCAGAAGGTTTGGAGTCGGTGGTTCTTTCTTGGAAAGAGCTTCAAAGGCTAAGAGTGGTTTCGTGTAAAAGTATGAAGGACACTGAAGTCGCTCCTGCCCTTTCAAGCCTGTTTTCTGTTCTAAAGGAGTTTAAATGGCAGCTAGATTCCAGAGCAGTTCTTGCATCGAGTCTGGCTGGAACCGGGATCGGATCTAGAGGTGGAAGATTTTTCAAGAGAGCAGGACTATGAGAACCCTCTTAGAGAGTGAGGACCTGATCGTCTTGGCTGAAATCAATTTAATTGACTCTTCCTGTATATAAGCCAGGATTGAGTTCTCATCTATTCGGATGGGTAATATCTTCACTTGTGAGGGGTGCTTCACCAGTCTGATTATGGAGGCAATGAAAGGCAACCCAATCTTTTTAAATCTCCATTTCTTCAACCCCTGTCTCTATTGATGGAATCTGGTAAAAAATGATTGATTTTAAACAGCTCAAATTTTGTCATTGATATGCCAGAGCTGTGTATCTTGTACACTTTCTACCTCCTTAACAAGATTAGGGATGCTAATTATATCTTCATTGGGTAGGTGAATCAAGTCACTTCTTCCAAGTGGCTTCTGTTTGTATATTACCTCTGTTCATTTGCTTAGCATGATCAGAATCCTGGATATTTGATGTAGAAAATCTGTATCGATAGGAAGGCTAACTTTATCTTATTCTTAATATAAGTTGTTTTTACCCAATGAATGGAACTCATTTTTCAGCTATTACGGTAAGAAATTTAATTGAGATTGAAGGATCTGTAGGTTGACATCAAAATGTCGGAAGAAAAAAAAAACCATATTTTGAGACTTCTGGGTTCTTTTTGCAGCTGCAACAGATGAAGTCACACTGGCTCGTTTGTTCATCTGCTCCAGCTGTTGTCGCCTCCTTTTTAACTATTTGAAAATATGAACGTTGTGCAGAAGACAGCTCTACCAATCTTCCATTATTGGAACAACTGTATCGGTTTCTAGAGAACAGGATAGCTTACTGAGGCGTTCTGCAAACGACTTTTACCCTTTGTTAATTGAGGGATTTGGTAAGTGCAAAGGGAAATGAAATATAATGAAAATTACTCTTCAAGGGGAAAGTGAGAGGGAATGTAAAGTATTTGTTTGTGTTAGTGTGTATAATGGAAAATGCAGTGTAAAGTACTTGTTTGTGTTAGTGTACGCAATAAAAAGTGTAGTATAAAGTATTTGTTTGTGTTAGTGTGCACAATGGAAAGTGTGGTGTAAAGTGTATATAGATTATTTATTAAATAAAATATTTTGATATATCTGACTATCATAAAATTAAATTAATATTAGTTAATAAATAAAATATATTAAATATAATAATTAAATAAATGTTTACTTTTATATTATTAAAATTGTAATCAAATTTTAATTTTTTTAATATCTAAATATAAAATAATTATACAAATATCGTACTACATAGCGTATTACACAAATATCGTAATAATAAAAATAAAAATTATACAAATATAACTCAATCACCTTTTTAATATAAAAAATTATATTTATTCATACAAAAGTACAACATAAAAAATATTTAGTGGTATTAAAACATAATAGTCAATAATTTTGCCACATTTGAATTACTAAAACATCTCGATAGTATGATGCTATTGCAGATTGTACTACAGACTCCCTCTGAGTATGTGAGACTAAAATAAATTATTAAAAATAAATAAATAAATAAAAAATAACATAAGTGAATATAATAAATAAATAAATTATTTTTTAATAACATAAGATATGTTTTAACATTAAAAACCACTAATTTAATATAATAAATAAATATATATTTATCAATAACATAATATATTTTATGTATTACTAATTAATAATATATTGTCACAAAATTTAAAACTATTGGTTTAATTAATTATAGCAATGGGATAATTAAACCAAAAAAATTTATTAAATATTTATTTTAACAATATTTTTAATTATGACTATTAAATCATTAATTTAATATAGTAATTATAAATTAAATATATTAAATAAATAAAATTAATTATTTTATAAAAAAATATAAATTATTATTTTTACGACGGTTTAATTTTTCCTTACTAAGGAAAAATTAAACCTTCATCTTCCTGCACGCGTCGTCTTCCTCAAAGGCAGGAGACTACAGCGACGAGCCAACAGGCAACGACGACGGAGGCAACGGCCCAACGGGCAACGACAACGGAGGCGACGGAGGCAACGGCCCAACGGACAACGGTGACGGAGGTGGCACTCCAACGGTACGCCGAGAGGGAGAAGAGAGGGAGGCCGAGAGGCTCAGCCTCCCGTGCTCTACGACGGAGATCGAGAGGGAGAGGAGAGGGAGGCCAGAGAGAAGAGAAGCTGAATGTCGCGAGAGAGAAAAAAAAAATTCTCCAAAACCTCGTTCGACAGAGGTTCTTACCCGATCCTCCCTGACAGCGAGATGTATTTGAACGATGGTAAGTGAAATCTAAGCTCGACCCCTCGGATTTCACTTACCATTGTTTTATGCCTAAGACGGGGGAAAGCGAAATACAACTGTATTTCACTTTCCCTCGTCACTTACTGGGCGCACTAACAGGTTTCGGCCCACTTTCCGCAGCGTAAATGAAATACACTTCACTTATGCTGCACACTAACAGACCCTTATATTTTATAATTTATTTATAGCATAAAATATAAAAATTATAGAATAAATTATTCAGTATACCATTATTTACCTTTTATTGAATCGTAGAATGAATAATCGGTAAATAAATGAAAATAATAATAATAGTTACTATTATCTTATAAAATTATAAATAAAAAAATCACATTATCATAGGCTTATAGGGGTCGGTACTAGTCCTAAGCTCAGGCACATAGCAACGTTATGGGAACTCGTCCGGAATAGAGCAGAGTTCACCCCACCCTGTCTACTTAGGACAATGGTTTTCCAATTCATTTAGTCGACTCACGATTCAATTGAGTTGGATCGGATTTGAGACTGGGCAAACGGAGTTTAAAGGATGGGACTCGACGTTTTTTGTTTTGGCCAAGTCTCCTTCAACTCACCCAAGTCCAGGCATTGAACTAACGTGTCCTAATCTGACTCAGATTTTCATGTATCAGAGTCGGGTCATGAGCTGAGTCAGAAACCTTGCCTAAAACTTTGCGCAAAATGTCACGAAAAAATTAGAAGGAAACCAATTTCCTTCAGTTTCCCACATTTTGATCTCTGGGTAAGGCACAGGGACGTCGGAAAGAGGAGCGAGCATGAAGGGGAAAGAGGTGGTTGTTTGTGCTCCTCCGAGTAGGGAAGACCTGGATGAGAAGATAGATTCCTCTCGGCCCACCGGACGATTGGCTGCCCGTAACGCTTCTTCCAAGTATGATTTCGTCAAGGTAAATGCCGCTATTTGTTTGGGCATGCGTTTTCTTGTCGGTTCTAATGGGATATGTTTCGTTATCTGCTCTGGCTTTTGAATCATTTTTTTTTCTCGTTTCGGCGATGTTCAGGTCAAAGTATGGCTTGGAGATAACGCAGATCACTACTACGTTTTATCCAGGTTTCTTCTTAGTAGGATGTTGACCGTCACAAAGGTAGCTTACCCATTTTATATTTTCTTTCACGATGTTTGTTGTTTAACTACCTGAAGACATGCGTTTGAATTTCTGTCCGGCTGTTCTTTCTTTCCACCAACATTATTTGACATTGATACGATCAGTTGTACTGAGCTACCCTCGAATATGCAGATAGCGAAGTATAAAAACAGTGAGTTGGTGAATTCCTATTGGTCAATGGCTGTATCCTGATTTTTTTGGTTAACCTGATAAATATCCGTCTTATCCTTGTCGGTGTGATCAGTAGCCAATGTTTTCTTGTTGAAGAGTTATGTGTGATTGATCAAATTTTTATTTTTTCTTTCTGAGTTTTATGAAACTCTTTACCCCTAGAGAAATTTAAACCGATTTTAAATAGGTTAGATAATTTAAAGAACAGAGACCCAAAACTGGATTACCTAGTTACGTTTTTAGAGTTAAATAAATGATCTTTCTCTGATCACTGATGCTATGCAGAATTCACCTGCTTCTACATTTTAAAGTTGGTATCCTCTAAGACTGCATGTTTGGTAATAAAATATATGCTACTTATGAGTTCATTTCTTCATGCTTGCCCTATCTCAGATATTGTGTGGCTTTTAAAGTTGTTAACATTATCAGATTTGTCATGTTTGAGCTGTTTCATGATGGGTGGGGTGTCTGTAGCAAAACCATGGAGAGGTAGGTATGGTTTTTGTTAGTGTGAAGTAGTAGGTTAGAGATAAAGCAAGAAGTAAAGATGATTGACCAAAGGAAAAGTGATGACAAGTGATATGTATGTAGAGACCATCCATTTAACCCTGAGTTTTGTTTCTTTGGAGAAGGAATGTGCTTACCACTCTTAAAATGTAATGTTTTCGTACAAAAATGAAAACACAAATTCATCAATTAAAAATCACTCACCTTACCTTAGGGCCCAAAGTGTCTTTTGTTTTCATGAAGGCAAAGCAGTAGTTAATAAGATGAACAGTCCTTTCCTCTCCTTCCATTTTGTTTTATTAAATAGATTTTTTCTCTAGTTCTGTGTCACCTTACTATTACTTATGTTATTTTTTTTTCTTTTGAAGGATCTTATATTGTTTTTTTATCTTCAATTAACTACTCCAGTTTTCCTTTTATTTTTTGTTGAATTTCTTTGAGATCCACACTCTAAAAGCTTGCATAAATGTTGTTTTTATTGAAAAATAACATGGAAGAATCTAATTTTTTTTTTCTTGTAATCTCAGATACCTAATCATGTTGCTATTAAAATTGCCCTCGAACTCAAAAAGTTGCTTATTGACAACAGCCTTCTCGATGTGTATGTCGCTCTCTTGCTCTTATCTTCTTCTTCTTTTCTTTTTCCTTTTTTTCATTTTAAATTGTGGACTAAAGAATGGAAGTGAAGCACTCACTTCATTCTATAAAGTAATATGACAGTACTAATATCCCTCTTTATATTTTATGGTAATTCATTGCTTGCCATTTTTATTTTTCTTTCTATATTTCATTGATTGCTATGTGCTTTTCCCCGTATACCAGCTACCTAACCATTTTGGCCTGGATCTTATGCAGATCTCAATCTGATTTGGAAGCAAATCTGTTTAAGGTACTTTCAAGTGCAGGTCTCTCCATAAGTTAATTCTTTCTTGGTAAACCCAGTTAAATTGTTACCAAATTTTAATTCAAACTCGTTTATATGCATCAACATTTTCAAAATAATAATAATAATAATAAATTAAACCTTTTAATTTTTAGTAGTTCTGCTTTATTGCTCATCATTACCTTTAAAATATTGACTTAATCATCAACCATGCACACACAGACACACATACACACTGGGTAGGGTTGTAATCAGAAGGAAGAAGGATAAGATATTTCTGGGTAAGATTATCTTCATTATCTTCTATGCAGTTGATGGAGCGGCGAGGCTATGGAGAAGAATACATAAATCGGTACAAAATGATGACTAGGTTGGTCATGTTTGATGCTTTTTTAGCTTTCTGAAGTTACCTTATCCCAGGTTTCCTTAACCATTTCTAGGTAGTTGTTGCCTGTTTCATGTCTTAGTTACCTAATATCTCCTGTCCTTTATCTGCTAGATTCCATCATCAAAGAGTACCGCTGGTTATCCTTGTCTGTGGAACTGCATGTTCTGGGAAATCCACCATTGCCACACAACTTGCTCAAAGACTAAACTTACCAAATGTTTTGCAGGTGATCGATCCTTTTCTACACTTAATATGAAAATGTGCTAAAATTTTTTTTGTTAGAGCAGAAAATGTTCTAAACTTATTTTTCAATTGTTAGTTCTTTCTTCTTTGTTATGTAATTTGTTTTTATTGCTGCAGACAGATATGGTTTATGAGTTGCTGCGGACATCAACAGAGTATTTGACCTTCTAACTTCATTATAATTCATCTTACGGTTACTTGTATCATTGTTTCTTTACATCTGAGTACCTTGATCTTTTTAAAAAATTTCACCATGAATAGCATATATAACATGTTAGCATTTGCGTTATATATTAGAACAATCACTTGTCCAACTTCTGTTTTTACCATGATGTAATTTCTGATATCGAGCCATCTAATATGTAGTGCACCATTGGCATCTACTCCTGTCTGGGCTCAGGAGTTCAGCTCACAGGAAGAGTTCATTACTGAATTTTGTCGTGAATGTAGGATTGTTCGGAAAGGTATCCTTCCGAGTCCTATTGGCACTCTTAGGTGTCTGAATATTTTGATATATCATGTTCTAGTCATATCATGGGCTTTTGGATTGCATCTGTTGTAGGTTTAGCTGGTGATTTGAAGAAGGCCATGAAGGATGGGAAGCCCATCATAATTGAGGTGTGTCAGCCAGCAATGCGAGCTAAAATAATATATATTTCATGATAAAGTATATTATTCCATGACTGGCTCTTACATTTTGTTATTTCATCAAAAGTTAGGATATATACCATGGAATCATTGCTCTTTGACAATTAATTCATGGTATGCAGGCTAGGCACCCATTTGTCAGATAAAATTTTGTCTAATGGGGCCAATACTGTCATTCTTACACTAAACTCCATGGATCGGGTTAGGTTTTTAGGTTAATTCTATCTCTGCCTAGGAGGGTGAAAGGGGAAATCCATCCCTACAAGGTGGGGGTTGAGTCGGGGCTGGTTCCCTGTCAAACCTGCCCCATTGCAGTTCCATGGAGGCAGAGCTGATGGTTCTCTTTCAGGGTTTGGAACTTTATTGTGGTAGCTGTATTGACCCATTCAAGTAGAAGGGAATTCCCTCTGGTCTCAGACAGATCCTTACTCCTGGTCATTTCTTGCACTTATTTGACGAGATTTAGGACCACTTCTTCCTTGACCATTACTTGAAGACATGCCTCTGGAGTGTGAATAGTGTTGTGGACTATCTTTCTAGGGCTGGCACCACCCTTGTACATCTTCTTGTGTGAGGAAGTAGTCATATTCCTCTCTTGACCATCTCTTGGAGATGAACCCCATGAAGTGTGATTAGCGTTGCAGACTCTCTCTCCAGAGCTAGCTCCTCCAACATCTAAGAGGCAGTTTTCAGATTGATTTGTCATATTCCTGGTTTTCATGTGTTCCTCTTTTGGTTTATGCCTGTCTCTCCCAGTTGATACCTTTATACCTTTCCCTTTCTTTTGATAAAATCTTTTAGAAAGAAAAAAAGATACTAAATATCTTCTATCTTCTTTTCTTTAAGAACTTCTTTTATTACTTTGACAGGGAATACATCTAGATCCCAGCATTTATCTGATGGACGAGGAGAACAGTGATTTGACCAATTCTGTTGTAAAAAAGGAAGAGCCAATTTCAGTTGCTGTGGATTCAGAGAATAGCAATTTAACAGTTAGTGAGAAAGAAACAGAGACTAACAGAGAAGCTACATCAACTAACCTTGTTGAAACAGTCACAGATTCTCTAGGATCTGCCTCGTTAAGTGAAAATTTTTTGAAATCTCAAGGTTATCTCATGCAGCAATCTTAGCGATGTATAGCCTATGTTGTTTCTTGTTGGATATTTCTTTTTGGCCTCTTTTCTGATCTTTCATCTGATTGTTTCTCTTCATTCTCTGGTATTTTAGGGGGACCTCTCGATGATAAAGATGCTAAGATTACTGCAACTCCAAAGAAAGACAAGTCTTCTGCTGAACAAATAATTGTACCAATTGTTTTGAACATGGCAGAGTTTGATCACAAGGTGTGATTAGTTGTCATTAAAAATATATCTCACACTTTGTGGTAGAATTACTGTTGACTTTCATTCTTTGTTTGTTCACTTAGGCATTACTAGAAGAGTGGATTTCCACAAGAACATTTGGAGTGGCCCAGGTATGAAATATGGAATCTGTTAGATATGACACGAGGTATTCATGAAATTTGTTTTTCCAATGGTCTATTTTATAGTTTGTAGTAAAGGATTGAATCTCCATGTGTCCCCCTGCGAAGTAAAAGTTGGTTAAAGATTTGAGTCATGCCTTGCAAAGAAGTTTTCACATTCCTGTAATTTAAATTTCTGTAAAGAAGTTATGGGGTCGTGAACCATGCAAAATGAAATTATGAGTTGGTTTCTGTTGCATCATCTACATTTCCATAAGCCATTTTGAAAAAACAAAAAGTTGCAGTTGTTCAGGAATCAAACGTTTCCAAGTTCATCAAGCCTTTTTTTTTTTTTGGGTGGGGGGTGGGGGGCTTGGATTTTTTACATTTTGATATTTACTTCAATGATTTGTCTCCATCTACTTGAAGATTGTTACTTATTGGCTTTTGAATTATGTCAGGATCAAGAGAAGGTTGTAAGCAATTTAAAAATTATTCAGGATTATCTTTGCTCCTTTGAATCACAGGTTTGCTTCTAAATCAGAATCCATTTTTGGTAAATATCAGTAGTGTGAATTATTACTTTCTAATTGTATGAATTAGCTTAGATTCTATATCCTATCTTCTGTTAAAACTCAGGACCACTGGTTTCAAGACAGGAAACAGGAATGAGAAATGAATTAGGAAGTATAATGAAAAAATATTTAGGATACATAAAATTAGGGAATGCACAGGAAACACTTGAGAAACTTCAGTAAAATGTTGAAGAAATGAATAAGAATGCATTTAGAGAAGGAAAGGGAAGAGGGAACATAGTGAAAGAAATTTGTCAGAAATGGTAGGAAATACCATTTAAAAATTTGTAAGCAACAGACTAGAATCAAACAAGAAACATTCTTGTAGGTTCACGAATTAAAGAAATAAGAAATGCTAATTCCTACCACAACTATGAATTCAATTTAAAATAGCTAAATTGATTATAGTATATATTAATTAACAACTTACTTGAGCCAAAAGCAACATAAACAGAGGTTTTGAGGCTGGTATGAAATCATTTTAACTTTAAAAAGTACGACAACCTTTATTAAGTAAGACGGGATGGATGGAGTGGGGGCAGGGCCCTCCCACTCCCCTGAGCTCTGACTGGAGAAGCTCGAGCTTCTCCTCTTCTTTTATCTTTTGTTTTTGAAACATGACCATTTTTTTTAGTTCAACAATTGAAGTGAGGGAACTGGCCGGACCATCCAGTTTTTAACAACCCTTTAGATTTAGAAATTTAAGACAGACAAAGGACCAGGTCCAATTGGACATTGTTCAACCAGACAGTCTGGTGTGGGTCTAATAACTCTGTTCGAAATTTTTACTATTTCATTGTTTTAACTCTTTTCACTTTTCAATTTTTAAACTCTTATTGTGAGGAAATATATAAATCTATGATTTCTTCATCTTTACATATATTTCTAATGAAATTTAGTACAAGTTGTCTAAAATATAAAAGATGTTCCCAAAACATTTCATTGAAGTTTTCTAAGGTTGCCTATGAAATTTTAAGAATAAAATTGTTCCAGTTTCTGAAACGAGTTTCCTACTCGCTCAGAATTTCTGGTGACTTCCCTCATTACTAAATACTATGTGCCCTAATTCATGGTTGGGCATGTTCAGATGTTACATTCATGGTCCTCAGGCCTTGGATGCTATTGTTCCCATAAATATATACTCCCTGCACAGTGGAAACCTCATGAATGTGTCTTTATTTCTCTCCTGAGGTCCACATTGTTACTTCACCCTTAACCTACTCCTTGAATCAATGAACAACAGAGTTTTGGCAGATGTCCTGCTTATTTCCTATTCCGTTTTAAAAAAGTTCGACCCATTCTCTATAAGAGAGAATACTATGAAGTTGTAGTATCTTTCTAATGTCAGTAGAACATAAGGATCCGGTTTCCCTAACTCTGTTCATCTATGACCTAATTTTCCGACAATAATTTTGCAAATAGCTCGCCCTAGTGACAGCTAAACCAGCACTTTGAATTGTCAAGTAGGTCTGGGAAAATTGATTTTTCATCTTGATTATTCTGAAGCATTTATTTGGGAGAAACTACATCTTTAAAGATTTCTTGGCGCTAACTTTTCTAGTGTTAGGTCTGTTACCTCTTATATGGCTCTCTTGTCTCAAACACTTCACTCTCATGGGTCACCTCATCAGCTAGTCACTGAGTTTTCTGAGGGGAGATTTTTACATGAGCTACCTAGCCATTGTCTTGTATAGTTTGACTTCTTAACTAACTGATTCCAACCTCACTGCCATGACAATGTTTCTCCAAACATGGCCTCATCATTTAGAACCGACTTGCTGAGATACCACAATTATTCCATTTCCCTGTGTCATAAATAACTAGTTTCACATATGTAGGAGGTCACTGTTTCACATTAATGTTACTACCATGTCCATCCTACCACTATTTTTCTTTTGCACTCTTATACCATTGAACATTGTAGTTAACTAACTCATGTGAAACATGTCACATCTTTGAGTAACTTATAAACTGTGTGTTTTCATGGCAGCATCCTCATTGACTTCCTCTTTACTAATTTATAAAATCTGCTTTGCTAAAACCTATATTTTAGCCAGCATTTGTTGTTGCAGAATAAAACAATTTAAAAATAAGATATGGTTCTCAATAAAGCATGAGTTCTCTTAGCCTCAAGTGTTTCTTCATAAGAATGTCCACGAATTTGACCAATAACTCTTCATATTTTGTGATATTTGTTGAGCTAAAGCTTGCACTTGTGTATTCTTCATATGAAAAGCTTGCATTTTTCTTATACATTTGGTTGTCGATCTTCAACTGGCCTTCTATAAGGTTCACCTCTCAAAATTATGTATTATTTCTTCATTTTCTAATTCTGTGTCATGAAACAGGGTTTGACAGTGGTCAATATTTCAGCTACAACGTTTCCTCAAACTTTGGATTGGTTACACAGCTATCTTCTACAGGTATATTCTCCAATTTCTCACCAAAATTTTGTTTTATCATATTTACTTTTGGAAATGAGAAGTATCAGCACCTAAATTTGTACCCAGAGCTCTCATCAATGGAAGCAAGGTAATAAAGAAATTATTGCAGTATTTGTTATCAGTATCATGCTGCAACTTGTTCAGTATATTAGGCACAGGGTAATGCCTGGGACCAGTTTTTTTAGAATCTTATTGCAACAAACAGGGGGTAGAGCAACAAACAGATACTACCTAGGCATAATTCTCGAATCTCCATAGAGAACAGTGTCATCCCATGATTGTTGTCCTACTGGTACCTTTCATCTGTTCATATAAATTATACAGTTTTTCAGTAATTGATGTTAGCATTTTCACCTGTTTACCTGGCAGTGTATTGAACGAGGCATTTCTTCTTCATCTTCTGAGCCCAACAAGAATTTGGCTGCAAATCCCAGCTGAGTACTTGAATCGAATGGGTAAGATCATTCTGAATATAATTCTGCCAGGATAGGCGGAGAGTTTCCAGGAACGAACGATCGGACCTACTAATTATCTTTACACCAGAGCCGTGGTACTGTTATGGAGATCATCTCAAGAAAACATGAAGCGGTTCCATCTGTACGAGATTAAACCTGCTTCTTCATTTTTAGAACTCACCATCGTACTGCTGTAACATTGAAGCTTTCGAGTAATAAAATGCTGGCATTCGCCTTCATATGGAAGCTGAAAATGTAGAAGAGAAACCATAATTTACCAGTATTAAACTTCAAACAAATAAGGGTTTCGGCATGGCCACTCGCATCGAGCAAACCTTCTTCGATGCTTCCTTTGAGGAGAACATTATTAGCTAACACCGTCACTCCATTCAGATCCAAGGCAATAATACGAGAATGGAGAATCAACAGCTTTGTCCGTTTTTAAAGCTGCTCTGCTTTAAACTGACCCACGCACCCAAAACAATTAGACTACAGATATCCCAACGGAGACCTGGGAATTTAGCTGGTCAGTACTCCAAGATAAACCAAGTTGTGCTTAAGCCAAACTGAACAAGAGCTGGAAGATTTATATTTTTTAAAAAATTTTGCATTTATGTCTTGACTTTGCCCTTGATTCCTTCATTTTGATTTTTTATCATTAGGGTTCCACGATTCCACTGATAAAATTGTTGTTAAAGTTGACCTGTGCGAAAAGAATACAGGACGGAGAGGCCACTTCCCTTCTCCACCTGTAGCCCTCCTACTGCCCTAGGTTGCTTGAATGCGCTTTAGTTTGATTGCTCTTTGAAAAATCCCCTAAAATCTTGTTTTTTTGGAAGACAGCATGAACATGTACAGTCTTTATAGATTATTAAAGTTGAGTCAAGATCTATCATTCGTCAAAGCTAGAAAGCTGTTTTTCTAAGTAATAAGCTTAAGACCTTCAAACCTTAGATTTAAGGGGAGAAAGGTACAAGAAGGTTTTATTTGATAAGGTGAAAGGGTTAGGGTTCTTAAGGCTTCTAACGAGACTGGCATCTTTTAAGGGAGTTCCTGCTTCTATTCTGAATGTCTCCAATAGAAGAAGCAACTCTGATAGATCACTTCTGAAAGTAAATCGGCCCTGAACTCCTCAAACAGTCTTTTAAAGCAACTGGATATTTCGATTTTATTAAGCTTCTTGGAGTTGGATTGCTTTGATTTGGTTATAAATTGTACAAATTAATCCAGAACAACGTATATGCATTAAAAGAGGAATTTAATCCTTCCCTGTAAACAGCACAAGATTATTTCACTAAAATCAGTACAGACAATCTATGTCTTCATCCCACAGGTCGCTGATTGTCTTGTAAGGACCCTTCTCACTGACAAAGAATTCTCCCCTCATAATCTTCCTCTCCTCCAACACCTCCACAGCCATGAGGTCCTCTTCATCTAAAGTCACTTGCAGGGCTCCCATGTTCTCCCTCATTCTCCTCCTGTTGAAGCTCTTCACAATAACGCTGGAACCCTGAACCATTCCCCACTGCAGTGCCACCTGTTCATGGACGCCAAAAGCATAGTCAGCTTATTCATTTGTAGACAGGGAAGAACTGGATATTGGAATTCTCTTTAGCTTCTTAAAGAATTGAAAAACATATTTCACCTGAGCAGATGTTGCTCTGTGCTTAAGAGCTATTGATTTTATCACAGGATCGGTTACCACGGCCTTTGATCCCCATGAATTTCCTGGTCCGCCCAGCGGCGAGTAGGCACTCACATGGATGTTCCTCTCCAGGCAGAACTGTCTGAGCTTCTTTTGCCTCCATAGTGGATGCATTTCAACCTGTCGTGAAGCATTTAATGAATGGGAAGTTGCAGAAGAGCTCATAATTTGTGTTGCGGAATCAGTTAATTACCTGGTTAACAGCAGGAGGAATGGAGGCGTAATCCAACAACCGATCGATCTTAGCGCAAGAGAAGTTGCTAATGCCGATTGATCTGCACAAACCCAACTCTATGCATTTTTCCATGCCTGCCCATGTCGACTCCATGTCCAGTTCTTCGAAGTCGTCTTCATTTGGGACGGGATAGCACACCCATGGCTTGAGTTTCGCCGGCCAGTGCACGAGGTACAGGTCGAGATACTCCATCTCTAGATTCCTGAGAAGGAAGAAAACATTCTCTTAAAGCCTACTGCACTGGAAACTGGAAATTAATCACCCAGAGCATGAAGGGATAGCTCGACTACCAGGAGAAATCCTTAATAAGTCAGGTGTTCATCATTCAAATATGAAGAATCAGAAGCATTTATAGAGACGAAAAAGAGGAGACAGATCAAAATGTGCGGTTCACCCAGGCAGAGGAGACGGAGCTGCACATTATCATCATAGAGTTTCACATACTGGAGAGTTTGTCTCAGTGCCATGACTGGGTCATCGTGATCAGAGCACCAGAGCTTCGAGGTGACGAAAAGCTCTTCCCTCTCCACCTTCCCTTCGTCGATAGCACTCCCCAGAGCCCTCCCCACTGCTGGCTCCGAAGCGTAGATCTTAGCAGTGTCGAAATGCCGGTAGCCAACCTGTTGTCGAAGATCGTAAACGTTAACGTGCAGAGAAGTAGGCACTGAATCAACTAAACAGAAAAGAGAAAAGAAAGCAACAGTGATGATATTATTCACTCTTCATACATCAAGAGCTACGCCGATGGCCTCCTCCACTGCGTCTCCATTGTAGGGAAGAAGCGCAGTTCCGAAACCCATGAGAGGCAGCTCCCAAGTGCTCGACAACATCTCTCTATAACTCCTCATGCTTCCTTATCTTCTTCACCACCCTCCCCAACAGCATGCAAGTATATATAGAGTCAGCCATGCTGAGGTCAACACACTTCAGACGATTCTGAAGCATTTAAACAAAAACCCTCAACGCGGTTTTAAGTTTGTTCAGATTGAGTAGACAAATCTTCACCAGAACTCAATTATTTTGTTGTCAGATGCAAATTCAATGCGAAAATAGTACTGAGATTACAGGTTCAAACATGAGATGGGGAAGAACAAAAAATTAATCCCCAGATAGATTTCGAAGAGCGTAAGTTGCAAGGAAATGGGATCCTCCCTGTCGGATGGGATTCGAAGAGACGACGATCGACTTCCATTTTTTTAAAACCCATTTTGACATCAACCACGGGTTTACTTCCTCCCGCATCTTACTTGAAACAAGCAGCAGAAACCCAATCCCCGGTTAAATATTTAATCCGCTTCAAATGAGGTGGCAATCACATGATTCTGGAGGACATTCATCCAAAAGTCGGCCGTGATCAGATACTTTAATACGAACCCAGGATATTTCCCACGTTACCGGGATCGCCAGAAGGGGTTTACAGAGAACCAAAATCTTGTGTGAATTAAGAGATCAGAGATTACACAGAGGACAGCTTAGTTTCAGACGATGGAGGGGCGGGCGAGGGCGGTGTCACTTGGATACGCAAAGGGGTGCTTCTGCTTCTGTTTCATTAATGGAGTCTCGAGTCGACTCCCGCGTCGCGAAGTCATCTCTGTTGTCCGAGAGACATAATTTGGTAGCCATTGATGGTTGACTAGCTTAATTTTAATAGTTGCACCGATTGTTAGTTGAAGGTTGACTCCATCAAAGCCCGGAAATTTCGAGCTCGGATGATTCTGCAGACAAAGCAGTTGCTCATTTGGGTTCCGGACCCAAATGAGACAGAGCAACGTGGTCGGTTGGGCTGAGTTGGTCCGGCATATGTCATTTGAAGACCGATTATTTCTTGCTCATTTCATTTTTGAAAAAACTCCCTAAGGTCTTTATAATTTAATATGTGCACCCTTGAAGTCTAAGAAAATTCCATGAATCCCCTTTTTATCCGCCCTTATTTCTGAATTAAATCACATATATTTATATTAATTAAGAGTGATATTTATATAAATATAAAAAATAAATACAATCATATAAATCTTATCTCCTAAACCGATTTGGTACGTATGATTAATCCTTTGTATATTTCTCATATTTATCATCTTCTCGCCAGATTTATCCTTGCTTTATTTGTTGCAGCGATTCGAATCTATAGTTTGGGGTGGGTAGATTCGAATCTACTGCCCGAATCTCTTCCCGTATTCCTTTTCTCGCTGGATCGTAAATTCGAATCTTGTTGCCACTTCGATAGGATTCGTTCGAGAAGTGAATCTAATGATACGATATGCCCCTTTGTACGGTAATTCACGGTAGACCGGATCGAAAGTTCAGTTCCAGCATCGGCAAATGATTTTCCTTGCATATGGGCCTAAAAGTAGGCCGCAATAGATTAAAAAAAAGTCAATATTGATGCGCTCCAACTCCTTTTTTTCTGACATGGGCCTACATGGCCTTAATTATTGGGCTTTCTCAAAATTCGGATCCTGTATGATTTCTCGTAGGTGCTAAAGCGACCCAACTAATGGGTTGTTAAATGACCTATTAGTTGATAAAGAAACTTTCACTGATGTTACTAAGCGTCTTTATTACTACAGTGTTTTCCATATCCACTTATCAAGTAGAGCTTTCTTACACCCAACTGACTGAGAAACTTTGGGAGGCAAACATCCTCCCACCAAGCAAGGACAATAACTTTCCTTTTCCAAGGAGCTTTGGAAGATCCAGTAGTTAACTAAGAGATTCCAATGTGTTGGAGAAGTTGGGATTGTGCATCCGAGAAAAGGGCCAAAATTGTCCATCAAACGTAGACAATAGCAGATTTGTGCCAATTAATCCTTGTCTTGTAATTGCTTCAAACAGAATGAGAATCGCTTTCAAGTTGGTAATTTCCTCCATTGTGGCATGGCAGATGTAGAGAAAATCGTCAGCAGTAAAATCACCCAGGATTGTGTCAAGCTCGTGTGAATCAACAACAGGGAAGAGCCACTGTTTGCTTTTTAGCTATGAGAATGAGACTGAGAACAGATTCACCTGATGTTGAAGAGTGGGCAGCTCCTCGAGTTGTTGCCAATAACCACTGGCAAAAATTTATCAAACCAGAGTTTACAATTCATTTCTTGCCGAAGTTTCATGATCAAAATATGTACAACACGAACTTTCCAACAAACAAAAAATGTACAATATACAAGTTTGACGTCTAACCCAGGATCATCTTCTCCTCTATGCGGAGAAAACAAATGTTTCCTTATGATGAACACTTCCATGCCCATTTGTCCAAGTGACATTTAAAATGACAATGTTTCTCAGATTCCACCCGATACCATCCCGTCATCGACAGCTTTTGCTCCCCCACAAGATCTAGATACAGACTCAAATAGTTTTTCAATCTCAGGAGCACAACGAGTGAAGCTCTTACTCCAGAAATCATATCGAGGATTCTGTAATAATTAAACTAGTTAGCAAATATCAGTCTTCACTTTTTCTCGTCATTGTATCCTAGTAATTAGGGAGAAAGTAAATTACCTTAATGAGTTCAATGAACGTAATAAGTAGACCCCATGGATGTGGCCGGTTAACAATCAAGCGTTCCAACAACACCCTTGTTATTTGTTCTTGGATGATCTCCTGTGCCAGGTATAGAAAGACATTATCAGTCCCAAACAGATCATAATACCGTTAAACTAATGCATAACAACAAAAATCAATAATACCTACAAAAATAGATACACTGCAATTTCTTGTTTACTGTCCACCCATTAGTGTTTTTAACTGGTTTACCATACAGGTATAAAGTCCAAATCAAATATCTGGATTCTGATACCAACATGATAAGTATGGGACCAATACAAAAGAAACCAGCAGTAGATATAAGCCGTTCAAAAATCATATAGAGTTTCCTAGTTATAAGCCAGTAAATATAAACCAAAAAGTAATGCAAAGTCAGCAGGCAACCAAGTATTTAACTGCTAGAAGATGGAAACAAAACAAAAAAAAAAAAGCAACTTATTTGACATACACAAACTCATGCAATCAATGTCAACATGCCCTTGAATAGACCAAACAGCAAAATTCCAAGGTGAACGCCAAATGATGAAAACTTCACTGAAAAAGCATTCTATCAGAAAGAAGAGAGAAGCCAAGAATTGTTATAGGCCTCAACCATAAGTTTTTTACCAACTCAGCTTGTGGACCAGCAAGTACATACAATTCCTATCTAATGATTAGTAGAACTTGTAGAGCAGTGCAGATTTTAGGCCAACAACAGCACTAAATAAAGTTGACATGCTCCAAAAGCGTTTGACAGGGTAAGATGGCATTTTCTAGGCCATAACATGCCAAGATGAGATTTGGTGGGAGATGGAAGTTTTGGACCAGCAGTTGTTTAAATCTCCAACCTCTAATTGATGAGGCAGTAGAGGAAACTCTAAAGCCACCAATGTGATCCAGCAATAGGATCCTCTGTGCCCCCTTCTTTTCAACATTGTGGGAGAGAGTCTAACTGCTCTTTTCATACTTGCACAGGATCATGGCTAGCTATCAAATGGGTCTCCTCTTAATTCACCCCTCAATACTCCAATCCTCCAATTCACAGACTGCCTTCGTGATGCTACTCCAGGACCACTTAAAATGTGAACTCCAGCTGTTCGTATATGAGTTATTCTGAGAGCCAAAAAACAGATCTGAATAAATCAGAGATATGCAGTCTCAATGAAACAATACTGAGCTTGCACAAACACTTAGCTGCAATGTCAAGGATCTTCCATCTAGTTATCTTGGGCTACCTCTTTTCTTGGGGTGGAGTATCAGCTGGACTGTGGGACCCTATACATGAAAGACTCTGCCACTAGAGACTATCTTCTTGAAGTGTAAACAATTATTGCACCCCTGATTGTTTGTTTTCACTCATCTCGTACCCAAATTGAAAAATTGAGAGAAAATTCCTTTAGAAAGGCTTTGGTGAAAATCAAGTGCAACCATGTCAAGTGGGACAAGGCATACAAGGCCAAGATGCACAGTGCATTGGGAATAAGAAAGATCAGCATGATATTTGGCTTCCCCTGAATAGTAAAAGCGGTCTATCAAGCTAGCAGATAGATTCTTAGCTTACTGCCTACCTTCTCATGCAGTACTCAGTTTAGAGTGAAGATTGGTAACAGAAAAAAATTCTGGACAGACATGGATAGGGGATGACACTCTTTGCAATGCCTACCCAAACAACCTGGTTCCAACTGCTTAGAGTTAAGTGCTGGCAAGTGGCGTTGAGATTTGAACCTAAGGACAGAAGCTAATGACAATGAAATCGGTACCATTGGGCATCTCTCAACCTTTCTAGATACCTTAAAATGGGGGCCACAAGAAGAATTTCATAAACTGGAAATGGACCACATATGGCCGCCTTTAACCTGCCTCCTACCCTCTTTTGACTAATCAGAGTGAGGACCACTTACTTCACTATACTTTTTTTTTAAAGCTTCACTATACCTTGAATAGTAATTTTTTTACAACAGACCAGCGTTGCATCTGTGTAAATTCTGTGTTACAGACAATGCCACCACTGATCACATATTGCACAATTGCACAAATGGCAGGTCAAATCTGGTCGTTTGTTAGCAAGTTCGGAATTCAGTTCTCTTTCCCCAACTCCTTTAATGAGCTCATTCAGCAGTGTCTTGCTGTTTCCGTTCCCCAAGTAGGTAAAACACTCTCGCAGCCAACTCTTGCAGTCATTCATTGGAAGCTTTGGCCAGCTCATAATGATTTCACATTTTCTAGCAAATTGAGGTTAGTGGGAGGAATTATCAAAGATTGTATTCACTCTGTTCTTCATTGGTCTAAGCTCACAAGGGACAATGCCAGTGCTATAATAAGACACAATTGGTAATCAAAGACATGAGAAAGTTACTCCCTACCTGCTTGGCTTCAGCAAACAGGTACAGCAAGACAAAGGAGAAATAGTGGGTGTGATTGTTTGGATATCGTAATTGATTTGCAACTGCATTGAGAAAAAGATAGCGTCCTTCCGTGTCCAGGTCCCTGATGAGAGCCTGAAAAATCTCCATAGCTGCACCTGCCAAGAAAATATCCATAGGGCCTGTATGCATCTGTTGTGCAGACTTGCTCTGTAACTGTTGGATTGCCTGCAATACACAAATGCATGGACACAACAAATAAATAAAACACGTTGCAACCTGGCATTTCAAATTTTAAACAGCAAAAAGCTCACATACACAAAAAATACTTTTTTATTTTAGGGGGAAGTGCAAAACTAGAAAAAGAATATACCTGCATGCCCACATAAAGCACAAGCGAATTGATCAGTGGTACATTGTACCGAGTTCCTGCAAGTGCCACCTCGTTTTGGGGCAGCAGCAATTTCTGCTTCAGCTCAGAAGGAAGTATAGGTCCCTGCTTTGTCTGTGACATTCCAGGAATGGGGCATCAATATATAAGACATCTTAAAACACAGAGCAAAGACTTTCATCTTTTCTGCAGTAAATTCTGCAAACATATGATATTCCTGATATATATAAAGGTGTATACTGGCAAAAATTCAAGACCATTTACCTTGAGATACTCATCAATATCAGCCTTCATCTGCTTCGCTTTCAGAGCAGCATCAACCTCAGAAAGAATGTGTGGTGATAGGCTGATTTCAGCCAGTAAATCAATCTGCACGGAGGTGGGTAAGAAGGATTACTTACCCCTTGAATTTCCGAGAAAAATTAAAGAATGCCAGCATGAGATAAACAACCTTTAAGTTAGGAGTTGAAGGATCAGGCAGCCTCATGTTGCGTGGAAATGCGCTGAGAATAACATTTCGCATTTGAATGCAACTGGGTGGAATAACATCACAGAAACTGAAATGATAATCACAGAGGAACTCCGGGAAATCGTGAAGCAATACAAGCAGCACTCTCAGGGTTCCTTTGTACAAGAATTGTACCTGGATATATTTTATGTGGTTTAGAAGTGCAAAATAAATTTCCCCTCCAAGCACAAGTTAGCCAACATAAACATTGAAAAGAGAGACAAACCACATCTCCCAGTTCTGCATTTCTCAAGTAGGGTTCCATAAATTTGAACAAATCCACAAGTAGACGTTGGACAAAAGACCAACCCTTCTGAGATGGACTTGTAAGCAATCTTGGCATAAAACTCCGGTGGCTAACCAACTCCAGCCATGCAAAGCTGAAAGCAATCCAATCACTTATTCGTTTGTCAGCAAACATTAAGAAAACTAAAAAGACTAGATAAAAAACACGTGATGATAACTTGGTCTGCCAAACCCATCATTCACATATTTTCATTCACATAAACATGTAGCTTCAACAATAGATATAGAATATAACCTTGATTCACAGATAAACTCCAATACCAACAATATAAACAAAAAAGAAAAAAGAAAAAAGACCAGAATCAAATACTAACCTAAAACCAGGAACTCTCAATGGTTGCAGTGCATGGAAAGCATTTGCAAATGCCATTAGTATCTGAACAGCAGAAAATTTGCATAAGTTGATAGACAGATATTACAAAGCAAGGTGGATAAGTTGCAAAGTGCATGGAAAGTAACCAATCCATACCTGCAGGGTTGCTCCTTCCAATGCAGGATCAGGGGAGCCAAGATCCAAGAGACAGTTCACCAAAAACCTGAAATATGGTCTTGGATTGAAAGAAGCCTTCTTCTCTTCAGCATCCTTCTGAATGACTCGTACAACAACAGCCAAGATCTGTCATTGTTGTACAACAGGAATCATCAAAAAAAGTAGTGAAACAAATATAAAAAGAAAACCTAAAGACCAATTTCTAATGAGTTTGACCTTAGGCAGAAGTACAAGCTTGCTTGGTCCCTGCTCCACCGCCCACAACCGAGAACACAGTGAAAAAAGAGACATGATCACATAATGCAACTGATGATAAGGAAGTAACATGAGGTCCGAGAAAACCACACACTATAAGAGAGTCTACCTTTAAAACTAGAACAACAAGCTTTGTGAACATATCAATAGCTATGAAAGAGAGATGCTGCCCTTGCTGAGGAGTTTGCAGAGACAACAGGTTTGGATTGATCCCCTCGGATGCAAGGCAATGTCCCACAGAAAGGTCCTGGAAATTTTCAAAGCATTAAAAAACACATGATTCATTTTTCTTGAGTTTATACAGAGCTTTGCAACACAGGAAACGACCCTTGAACTGCTTTTAAAAATCAACCATGTGCATGAATAAAGAACCAGCATTACCATGAGGATTCGAAAGAACCGATCAGTAATATCATCTCCCTTAAGCAACCCACTTTGCTGCAGTTGTGAAATGTAATGGGAACAAGCTGCATCAATTGCCCCAGGAAGCTCGGATATTCGGTACCATTCCCTATAAAGCAGAGCAACCTACCATATGTCCACAAAATAATAAGCTTCTCACAAATAGATTAAGAATACATGTTTTGAAGATGGCAACACCATCAAGTAGGATATTGAGCAGCCTATGGTTTCTAATTTTCCACATTCCAGAACCATTTCAAGAAAATACTTGTATTTTTAGGTGATTTGAAATGGGAACAGAGACAACAATAATTCTTTTACAAAACAGTGAGAATGAGAATAAGTTACAAAAGGAGAGAGCAGAGGATACAGTAAAGAAAAAACCAAGCATGAATAAATATCCTGCAGAAAGCCGAAAACTATATTGGAAAGCAAGTTCCCCACAACAGGTAAGATATGATTTTCTGGAAGAAAAAAGACCCCACTGAGCTATTTAGATCAGTCTTCAACAGGCAGGAGACTCCACTCTCTTCAATAAAAGCTCTGACAGCCTCATACCACAATAATAGCCAATCAACCCCCATGATGTTATATTTTTTTTGAAAATGATGATGTGCTTTTATTCAATAAAAGTTAAAATAATACAGCATAGGAATACAACATAGAATACAACATAGGGTATCATGACTATAGGGATAAAGGACCAAATACAATATGATCCCTATAACAACATCTTCGGTGAGCTTGTCTGAATCCCCAGTAACCCCCACAGTTTTAGATATGAGAAGTGAAGAAAACCAAAGTTGAATAGCATGCTCTCTTACACAGTTTCTATGACAAAAGACTTCTCACTAGTATTTGTCACACATTCTTCAAAATACAGACTATCCAGACCATTTCTATTCACAAACACCTATGACTCACTGAAAAATCAATGGTCCCACTCATCCAAATCTTTAAATAACAAAAGGTGTTTTGTACCCAGAATTACATCTCCGAATTTTATTTTATTTCAAATACTTATTTGGGAAAAACCAGAAACTTTAATGGCAGTGAATGCCCATTTGCTTTCCTGAACTCAAAATGATGGATGCACTCACAATGGACACAACTTCAAAAGCATCTGGTAATACAACTAACTTCTTGAGAATTAGCCCCCCAGGAACATTTCTATCCTCTGGGACATATATTTCGTATGCATACTGGCATTAATAATAAGACCACAAAGCAATTTTTGTTCCATCTTTTAACCAACATAATTCAGGAATATAGGATACATAATGCATTTGGAACTAATAAAAGGACAGAGAGTAACCTGCTCACGGAATCCAGCAGGGTCAGCTGTTGAAGGCTCAGTCATGCCATAATCATCCCTACTTGGCAGAGGACGGCTGGTAGGCAGCTGCACCAAACAGAAACCACATCAGAACACAAGGACTTCAACCAACAGGGTGGACATTCCATGTAAAAATCAAGACGAATGACAATTACATATACCTTCTTGTCCCTAGGCAATCTAGCTTTATCATCCTTGCCAATGACAAAGCGAGGATGAGAAACTTGGCTGGCAGCTGAATTCCGAGCAAACTCAACTAACTGTTGGAGAGTTTCTGGAGCTCCAGGCCTCAAAGCAAGCTACAAAGTTAAACATTTGCATGTGTCGGATCATCAATTTCTTCCTTGGAGATTAATGAGAATTTCATTGAGAGAGACGATTACAAAGAAACACAAAAACTGACAAGACAATCGAAAAAACTAGTAAAAAAATGCAGCAATAAAAACCAAAAAAGAAATACAAAAAGAAAAAAATCATCAATAGGTAACAAACAGAGCCCAAAACAAAAGGAATCATCTAACCTTCTCCAAAGTATCGACAAGACTATAAAACTCTGAGACACTAACACCAGTTTCCTGATAGACCAGAGTGCTCAAGAGAGAAATGGCAAAGTCTGTAGCAGCTTCTGTAAGAAAGAATATACAACAAGGTAATACGTATCAAACAGAAAAAGAAAAAAGAAAAAAATCACCGTAATTAAGAAATTGAACTTCAAAACTCGTACTATTCCTCCCGCCATCAATGAGTTTGGCCAAATGCACGTTATACTCAGCAAGGTTTAACAACTCAGTACGGATGAGGCTGATCGTGATATCTTTATTGAATTTCCGCTCTTCATCCGAGTAGATGATCTAAAAGAGTTGTAGATCATGAATAAATAAGATAGAAATTAGATAAAATCATTTTTCTGAATAAATATATACCATAAATTAAAAAAATTAAAGATGATCGCATCAAAGATGCCATAACATAAGCATGTAAAGAATCTCCACAGTATAGTATAACAAATAACTACATGTCATTTTATAAATAATAATAATATCAGCAATAATAATAAGCTTTATCACTAGTTTGACCCAGTGGTATGGCTCACGCTAACTAAGAATCACTTTTATTGATGTTAAAATTTATTATTTTGAGTTAGTCAGTGTTTCCTTATTTTCTAGGGAAGTATTTTCCTTTAGAAAGTAGGTTCCTAAAGTTTATGAATTGCAGGAGCATAAATATAATTTTTAATATTATTTAAATTATAAATAGGAGGAGTCTCTAAAACCTAATCTCCTCCAACACTTTTCTCCTGCAAATTTTAATATGGTATCAGAGCGTCAATGGTCCCAGAAAAGAGAAGGAAAAGAAGACAGAGAAGAAGGGAAAAAGAAGAAGAGAAAGAAGAAGAAAAAGGAGAGAAAATAAATAAATCTCACAATTTCTAGTTGTTCTCAATCTCTTTACTGGTTCTTTTTTCTTCTCTGTTTTTAGAGGAGTGTCTCTCTGCCATAGGTTTCACAGTTGATTTCTGTCAGTTGCCTGCTTGTTTAGGTATTTGTGAACATCATCATCCTACTTGGAGATTAAAATTGATCTCAGATGCCCTCTTTGATCCTTGTCTCAGTCTAGCCTTGGTTCCAAGGGTCAGCAGAAGCTTCAATTTCAGCTCCAATCTTTCTGACTTGTGGTTTTTAATAGTGGCAGCCACTCTCTGGATATCACATTCTTCATGATCAAAACAGAGCTTCGCCTCCCTTGCAGCAGCAGATAAACCAAATCTTGTAGCAGCTTCAGCTTTTGCCTTCTAGCTAGGTCTCCTGCTTACAAGTTCAGAATCTACTTGGCCAAGTGAAGCTATGATACCTTCATTTTAGCACTATCCAACCACATGTCTCAATTCAAATCCGAACCGATAGGTTCCTTGCTATTTGCTGTAAGTGCTGGACGGAGGCTGCCCGGCATGTTTGATGTTGAATCGAGTGTGGTTGGTGAATCTGTAGATAAGTGTATCTCGGATAGGATTCCACTTGGAAGAGCAGCGGTGACTACTGTCTCTTCAGCCATGTTCCTCCAGCCGGTTTGTGTTTAAATGTAACTAGGATTCTGCTTGCTTTCAAGATAACATCTCTGTTTTTTTTGTCACTCAAGATACTTCCTGAGTGAGTGCTTTCAGTTACTGTTTAAGATTCATCAATTATCTGCGTAAACAATGTTTTGAGTGAGACTTGGCTTTCTGCCAATCCTTCCTGCTTCTATTATCCCAGCAGTCTGATCAGAGGTTAATTAGCTGCTGTCAGTGTTTTTTGTTTTATTTGTTGTTGAAGATTTGTTTGTTATTCCTGATTTGATGTGCTAGGAGTCAGTTACAGCAGCTGCAAGTGTTTTGTTTGCTGCCCAGCATGTTTTTTTTTCCATCACTTGGAAGCAAAGCCCACAGACCCACTACCTTCCTACTGGTGCCTTTCTAGAAGGTGATTTCCTACTGCTGGAGTCATCTTCCTTACTATGTATTGAAGGCTTCCCCCCCATCCCCTGTATTTTTTTTTTATGAAAGATGATTTTATTAAAAGAAAACGGAGAAAAAAGGGGAGCTAACCCCTAACAACAACAGATTGCAAGGAAGCTCCCTGCTTGACCAAACAATCGACCACAAAATTTGTTGATCTCGGGATATCAGACCAAAAACAATCAAACAGACTAACAATTTCCATAATTTCAAAAAAGGTGTCCCATGACGCCACTGGGGCACGGAGGAATGTTCACACCAGCAGATCACCACCTTTGAGTCTCCCTCGATGTGAATGGGCCCAACATAGTGATCGCGGAAAACACGAAGCCCATTAAGAAAACTGTGTAACTCAACCGTCGTCAAATCTACAATACCGAGAGGGCCATGGAAAGAAACGATCTGGCTCCAAAAAGAATCACAAACCACTCCGCCAAAACCAGCTAGACTAGGGTTGCCAAAGGAAGAGCAGTCAAAGTTCAATTTAAGGGCTCTAGCTGGCGGCGGGGTCCACTCAAAAACAACCCAATTATTCCTAATGGAAGATTCCGAGAAGTGGGAGAAGGCTTTCTAAGAGTGAAACCATGTAGTAATAGTACCTAAGATGGTTTCAATGATTCTTTCTTGGGAATTGAACTTGGCATTGAATCTCCTTTGATTGTGCTCTAGCCAGAGCCCCCAAGGAATGAAAGCCGAGCAAGCCGAGATCAATATTCTCCCAAGACCGGGGACGGAAGTCCCTACAAGCATCCGCCAGGATGCGGGAAGATCAGCAGGAAAGCAAAACTGTAATCAACGTCCAAATCTCCCATGAGAAAGGGCATGAAAAGAGCAGGTGGTTGACAGTTTCCTCAGCTACATGACAAAAAGGGTAAATGGGGTCAACCCCAAGCTGGCCACGTTTTCTGAAATTGTCAGCAAAGAGAATTTTATTGAGGCAGGCACTCCACATGAAGAACTTTACTTTTGGAGGGGTGTTGAGGTGCCAAGTGAACTCTATCGCATGTCTGGAACTGTGAGAGAGTCATCCACATATAGCGAGATAAGCGGAGGACACCCAAAAAAACCACTCTTAGTTTATCAACTCTGCTAGCTTGTATCATGGTCAACTGAATTGCTTCCAAAAGGCGACTCACCTCCAGTGCATCTAAGTCCGATAAACCCTGTCGAGGGTCAATGTTCCATCCCCTATTACCAACGACTTCAGCAACTACGCTCCTCCTAAATCTGGAAATTTGAAAGAGGTTCGAAAAAGAGTTCTGAAGAGGCATCTCTCCTAACCACCAATCTTCCCAAAATTTAATCGATTGGCCATTACCCACATAAAATCGGATTGACGAAGAGAAAATCAAGAGAAGCAGATAGAGAGATCTCCATATAGGGAATAAACGTCTTCTGTTTCCCTCAATCCACCAATTCGAGGAGCGTCCCCCCCCCCCCCCCCCCCCCCCCCCCCCCCCCCCCCCCCCCGGTAATCTTGCTCTTCGGAGCCTTTTGATTTAATATAATTCAGCATCATTTAAAAAAAAATGATTTGTAGCCTATTGCCGATGAAGTTAATAATAAAAATCACCGTACAAGTGCAACCTCAAGAACTGAAGTCACAAAGAAGTCCAAGGCCACATAAAAGGTCACAAAGCTTCACAAACCACAAATTTTGAAAATAATTTTCTGTTTTCTTTTTGTTCTTACGCTTAAAATGGAGAATTATGAGACATGTTCTGTAACAAGCTGAAGATATAATGAAAGACTTGCGCTTAAAATGGGGAATTGTGACACATGTTTTGTAACAAAATCAAGCTATAATGAAAGTTATTGTTTTGAGTTAATTAGATTTTCATTGCTTTCTAAGAAAATATTTTCCTATAGAAAGCAGATTCCAAAGGTTTACAAGCTGCAAGAACATGAATATAATTTTGAATATCTTTAAGTTATAAATATGAGAGAAGGGGATCTCTAAACCTTAATCTCTTCCAACACTTTCCTCCTGCAAATTCAACAATTATAAAGACAAAAAAGATGAAACCAACTCATATGAGGATAATCAAGAACATACCCAACTCGTCAATTCTTTAACAACAAGCTTGCAAACATCTCGAATGGCCGCCAGTATAGCAAGGTGAGAAGTAACATGCATGTTGTTTGAAGCATTTTCATATAAACTCTTGAAAACCTGTTCAAATATTAGATGCCACATGCATCTTGAGTAAAATAGAAAATTGATTGACAATCTAAGTGGTATAAGAAAAAGAATAGACCTTCTGTGCCACAGCCAATGCAGCTTCATCTCTGCTTACACATCTAAGCAGAATGTCAGGCACTTCAGCAATGACACCCTATGAAAAGTTCAAGCAGCAAGCAGCACTCAAGAAATAAGAAGGTATTCATCCGCAAGCAGAACTCATATTCATTCAATATAACTTATAAATAGGAGCGGACACGGGTCAGATTGGGCACAGGTTGCCAAACCCCAACCCCAAATCCAAAAACTGCCCCAAAAAAACCCATATGGGGCTGGAAAACCAACCCCTTCCCCACCCTGTTCCCCTTTTCCTCAACCCGCCCCTACACCATCCATGTATCTCCAGCCCGTTCCTGTCCTGTCCTTGTATCTCCGCCCTTTCCCTGCATTTGGGGTATTTAATCCCTGAAGGTCGAGTTTGAGTAAACCACTCAAACTCTTCCCTGAGCAGAATCCTGGCGGGTTTTTTCACTGCCCTTCCCTGGGTTTTTCAGTTAGGATTGAGTCGGGTTCCCCGTGAAACCCAACCCAATGCCCACTCCTACTTATGATACTAGACATTGTCACATCATGTGTAGCATCAAAATCAACAGTAGCTGATTCCAGCAAGAGATGGAAAAAAAAATAAGAGAGAGAGAACCTGAATATCAGCATCTCTAGCATCCTTGGTGGTAATCAAAGCCTCCAGCTGAAAGGCAGGAATCCAATGCATATTACATCAAATTTAAAAAAATAAGAAATAACAAACAAAAGTGTAATTTAAAGCATATTACAACATTAAGATCTACTAGATGAACCAAAAAAAAATCAAAAAGAATAAATAAATTGAGTTGAAATGCTCACTACCTTCTGAGCAACAGTCTGGTACTTATCCAATGCTTCTCCTGTAGATAGTAATTGTTCTAATAAAGCACCACCAAGGCGTTCTCCAGAAGGTGCAGGTGAAGGTTGCACGGGTGTTCCTGCCTCCTAACACCAAAATAAGGTATATATGTTTAGTGATAGGTTGGTGAGATGAAGATGTATTTACATTTGAACTGACAAAAAAAAAAAAAAATCTTACTTTTACTGCACCAAAGGAATCAATTGGGTGGGGTTCTGTAGGAACTACAGCTGGAGGGAATGAAGGGGCAGAAGAATTACTGTCAGAAGTTACATGCTGCTGCAGAACATCTGCATTCCCAACATGTCTTGGAGACGTACTGAAATTTTGTCAAAGTGAAAGCACATGTTTACAATTTTATATCAATAAAAAATAGACAAAGAAATAAATAAAACTGAACAGAAAAAACAAAAGACCAAAAATGAATCAAAGAGTACCTGAGAACTTGTGTTGAACCAGGATCCTCTTCAGACGAGAGATCTAATGGTTGTACAAACCCCGGAGCCACTTGTACAGAAGAATAGAAATTCGAATTTCCATGCCCTGAAATTGAAACATTGGCACGTGACAATCCAGAATTGACAGATCCACCAGATGATACAAGCATACCAGACTGCACAGCATTTGAACTTTGGCTTGGCTGGTTTTGCCATGGAATCCTCACAAAATCCTAAGAAGCAAAGGAGGAAAGAGAAATTAAATTAAATGAAAACATTTCAAAAAAAAAAAAAAACAAATAACTATAGCACCATAGTCCTTGCAACAAAAAAAAATGTAATGACATGCATCCTAGTAAAACAGAAATACCTCATAAACACGCTGTTGAGCAATGGACAAGCGACCAGGCTTGGGACGAAGTGCCTCGGGTACACGGGCAAAGGGGCCTTGCGAATAAGTTGTTGCATCAAAGTATTGAGAACCAACACCATCTCTGTGCTTCCTCCGAAGCATAAGCTGTGGCGCTATTTCTCCATCAATTGATTGTAGTGCCTGGAAAAAATATCAAAGAGAACAAATCAACCACCATTTTTCCTAAATCAATGCATCAAATAAACACAGCAAAATGTTTCCAGACAAATAATCTGGCCTCCAGATCCTTATCAATGGGTAACTGGAACATAATATATGGCAATTATTTAATAATGTCATTGAAAAATGAAAATTCAAAACAAATTCATTGACATTAGAAACCTATTCGGGAGTTAGAAGAATGAAAAAACAGCAAATCAAATAAGACCATTGTTGGTAAGTAAACACATCCTGTCATATTCTGTTGTACTTGTGCTCCATGTCTCATTCCAGTCATACGAGAGAGAGAAGTGGTTGTGAGAGAATACTCCCACATTAGTTTGGACCTTGGAAAATCATATCCTTACTTAAGAAAATGTGTCCTAATTTTGGCTTGTCATTTTAAGAGGAACCATGTAACTTCACTATGGGATAAGAGCATTTCCAAAACTGTCTTCTCCTGTATAAAATTCTGGACTTGAGAAGTGATGATGGGATAAAAAGTCCCACCATTCATTGGTTGAATATGTGTTCCACATCTCAGGCAGGTAGTCAGAGAGTTATGGGAGACCTAACTTCAACAGGTCATTTTGGGAGGAAATAGCCAACTTCGACATTATTCCAAAGTGACTTTAAAGGCAAAGACATACTTTACCTTCTCAGTGGCAGCCTGTTCAATAACTGCACAACCTAGATCAAGATTATCATTTGTAATAATCGGTACAGCTTCTGCCACAATATCTGCACTGACACTTAATGCCTGAAACATACTCTTCAAGTGGTTTGTTAAAGCAGCACGAAGAGGTTCCTGGAAAAACATGCAAATGGTTAATTCCTTAAAAGGTAAGAAAAGACAGATAATGTACACAGTTTGACATGCTACCCCTCACTCTAGCACAAGAATACTTTTTAAGACTCGGTTGTAGTGAAACTTCAACAGAAAATTAGAGATTAGAAAGTAAACCTTGCATGTCACATGAGCTAAACTTCCAGCAAGACTTGCCACCATTAAGTGTGCAGCATTAAATATACGACTTTCATCAGACTCCATTGCATAATCCTGAGTTTTAAATTTAATAAGCCAAAGAAAATTATCAGGGGACACAAACTTTGAGCTAGAAAAGAGAGCTCAAACGAGTCATAAGAGAGTCAATGAAAATAAGGATTCACATAACAAACCTTTATGACAAGTTCCTTTGTTGTCCGCATTGCTATTGTTACACTACGATCAACAACTGGAGACATTATCTCTCTTATAGCTCTTTCCATGGCCATTGAAACAATCCTGTTACAAGATAACCGAATTATTAAGACATGCTGGTAGACAACCAGCTAAAAAATATTGTAGAAATAAAAAAAAGAAGATAGTTGATTAAAAAAAAAGTGTAAATAACCCAGGTAGGAATTCCAAACCTCTGCAGTGGCAACTGCATATGCCCATTAAGTTTTGAATTGATAATAACTTGGGTTCCAATGTTGAGGATTGGTGTCGGAAGCTGCAGTCAACAAATATATAGTTAGCTGAACAAGTGTGTAAAATTTACTAATAATAAAATGATAAAACAAAGAGATGAAACCAGCCTGGGGAACAGGAAATGGCAATGGGGGTGGAGTGGGTTGTGGAAGTCCATGAACAGGATTAACAATGCTCCCAGGTCCAGTCTTTGCATCCCCCACTGAACTTGAAGGAAAAGGAAGAGGAGCAGGATTGTACTGATGCAACCAACAAAAAAACATTTAGACAAAAATAAAAAACACCTGTCAACCAAAAGAAGTAAATAGAGGATATGAATAACAACAGGGTAGGATGGATCTTTTTGAGGGTCAACTTCAGTTATCATTTGTGGTTGTGTTGCATCTTTAGTAGAAAAGTCTGGATTTCCTTCCATCTCCCTCACACGATCTTTGAGAAGAGAAGTAGGTTTTACATCTTTCATATCTACACCCAGGTTCTTAAAAAGCACCTAGCCCAAAAATAAATAAATAAGTAACCACACAAATATATAAATAATAAGCCAGACCAAAATAGAAATGACTAGGCATCAAGTAGTTAGCACAAGCACAAGAAGAGAGGAAGAAATTCTATGTTTCTGAAAATACACTTACTTCAATGTCAAATTTCAGGTTCATTTTCAAATTCGGCAGTGCATATATCTCAGCAAGTAAGCCAAGAATTCCCATGGTCCAAGGATTTGGAGGCTGATAAGCCAGACTGCATTGGCATGGCTCCAAAATCTACCACAAACAATACTATATTAAAAGTTGTGCTTAGAAAATCCTAAGAAAACAAGGGATGAAATTTTTTTATACCTTCGAAGTGAATGGAATAACTGCAATCATTAACCCCTTTTCATATGCCTGTACATTACCAACAGAAATGGTTTAAAAATGGATAACACCAGGAAAGGATAACAAATAGGTGTATTAAATAAACCCTAACATTTAAAAATGGATAGCACCAGGAGAGGATAACAAATAGGAGTATTAAACAAACCCTAATATCATGCCAGTCAGTTCCATTCAGACTCGTTAATTTTAAAGCATCACATCTCAGCCAGAAGAAGAAAAAAATCACCTCTATTATTAACACTTTAGGATCAATTTCCCTGGCCCTCAATGGTTGATTCCTGCCAATGGTGAATTTACCAAGCCAACTACCAAGATTTTTAAGCAAGGATCGCTCTTCCGAGCTTGATTTTATAAGGTCAGACCTCAAAAGAACCTGACAAGTTAAGAAAAAAGCAGACTCAGACATCAAAAAAACCTGACAAAAAAAGTCAAGAATATAGCAGCGAGACGAATAAAGGATAGTGGAAGTTCAGAGAGAGCACCTTGCAATTCTCATAAGTTGCTTTCACAATCTCCTTATTTAAATCCTTTGAGCTAAATTTATCAAGGAACTTCAAATACAACTCATGGAAATTTGGTTCAATACTTGCTCTGTAAGCAAATGCAAGGTCCTTGTTACAAAACCAATAAAAAACTAAAAATAACAAACAAGCTGCCACATAATGCATTGAACTTAATGGTGATAAAAGCAATTATGCATTAACAATATTACACTGCTCCTAAAAATGGAACAGTATTCAGATTGATGGTCACTCAAAAAAGGAAGTCAATATTATTGGAAAGATCTATGACCTCTTCATCACCATATATTGAGCAAACCATGGATAATACTGCTCCTTTAGGATCTCATTAAATTCTTTTGTCTTTGCCTCCATGTTTGTGCCTGAAATATTATTTATGATGAACGATATTTTGTCCTGAACCTCTAAAGATGGAGCCTGTAGATAGAGAGTTACAAAGGAAGTTCAAAACTGAAGTCATCAGAAGGCATACAATGAATTTAAGAAACTGCAAGAGTGAGTGAGTGAGTGAGTGAGTGAGACAGAGACAGAGACCTCAATCTGTGTATCCCTTCTTTCAGCAGCTGCTACTAGGGTCTCAATGTTCAAAGCAGCTCCAAAACCAGTGTTAGACGTGTGGGGACGAAGCACCCCTAAGCAGGACCAGATAAAATCAGAATTATAACAAAATTATGTGACATGAATTATACACAACATAAAAACATGGCAATGCTCAACACATGTTTACTGTACCTGTAGGTGGCAATGCTCGAGAAGGACGAAAACTCGACGGAGAAGGAACAGGAGCTGGAACTGAAGGTAGACTTTGAGAAGACACCGGTGGGAAGGATTGAGAAGAGATTGACTAAACAATAGAGACATAGAAAAGGTAGTAAGCGGATAAATATTAAAATGTACTGAATAACATGAACACCTGGCATTCAAGAAAACCAATCAAATACCTTTTGATTATTAGTGAGATCACTAGGTGCGGAACCAACTGAACCCGGTACAGCAGACAGAGGAGGCTTCGAGTAGCCTACAGTACTTGTGGATGGTTTTTGTTTCTCATCCAGAAAACCCTGATGCCTTTGTTGCAGCTGCAGTTGATGTGAAAATTGCTGCCCAGACTGCACAGTGCCCACACCTATTGTCTGCCATGAGGCATCAGATACCTTTAATCCATTCAAAAGTCGTTAAATAGGGGGCACAGAAAAAATAAAATAAAGTTCATGAAAATGTATCGAGGAATGAACAAAAATCATAAAAATCCCACACTACCTCCATGTTTTCCTGGGAATTAGGACCTTGGTGTTGCTCACTAGGACCATTATGCACACCATTGGAGTCCAACTGCCCTGAGGAAATCCGTGCAAGTGCTCGCTCAATGAAAGCAACCAGCTCAGCATGTGTGCCACGCAAATGAGATATTTGTAGAATATGATTACAATACTGGGGCCACTCGACCAAACGATCCACAAACTGCTCTAAAGCTTTGGCCCCAAACACAAACATCTGAATGCAAATAGTTAGATCAGACCTATATTGAAGATGGTTGAACTATGAGATGACAGTCAATTTGAGGAGAACAGTGCTAACCTTTGAATCAACAGATTTCCTCAATGCATCCAAGACATATCGCAGTGCCATGCCAAGTGTAAGATGACCTACAAGTTTATGCTTTATTACAGAACCTGCAACACATCAAAATAAGACTCAGGCATATCAGCCATAATTTATAAAACAACTAAAAGGATACAAGACCAAATAACATAGCAGGAAATCCTACCAAAGAGCACAGCTGCAATTCTGAGCTGCTTTTCTGGATACTTGGGATAGAATCTGTACTCCTCAAATATATTTCCTATTATACATTCAAAGATTGCCTGTTCCCTGTTTCAACCACACACAAACATAGCTAATCAAATAAGTAAATAGTTAAACCATAGTTAGCTCAAGTAGGCACTCAAACATCATACTTTTTGGTGGGGTAAATCCTATAAAACTTATAGGTCTCAATTTTGCAGCTCTATCCATTTCTGATTTGGCATTATAAAGTTCCTTTATTTCTTTATTTAAATAGATCCACAAATACACACTTTCAAGTCTTGTTCTTTCTTCAATGATGTTAAATATTCAAAAAAAAAAAAAAAAATGTTGCCTTCCATCTAAACAGTATTGTTATGAAGAGAAGGTACAACTTTACCTCTTTTCAGGAGAATCTTGGAATCGTGAAAGCATTTGAACCATGGCATCAATGGATAGCTGTCCAGAGAACATTTGATGAAAGTAAGAGTTTGCTTCAGCCTCAACATCATCTGGAAATCCATCAGATGTAGTTGAGTCTGCAGTCCCAGAACTTTGCAGTCTTGGAGCTACATGTGTTATCTGTAACCTTTTCAATTCCTCGGCTAGTTGCTGAGAAATAAGTTGCCCTGAATAAGCTTGAAGGACCTACAAAAAGAAGAAAATTACACACAAATTATGATTTTTTTTGAGAGGGAAAAAAAAATATGATTGTTGTAGTGCAATACACATAACAATAGAAAAGCAGTTACAGAAAAAAACCTTGAATAAAGTAGGCGTTAGTTCGGCATAAGTATTTATCAGAGCACCAGACTGCTGGATAGAATTAGCAGACCCATCATTTGAAGTATAGAAGGATATTTCTTTCAAGAATTTGACACAACCCTGAAATGGAATCGTTTCAATAAGTGAATTAAACATCCCTATCGTTCAGAGAGCTCCAAGACAAAGGAGATTACAACATTACCTCAAAGAAAGAATCCTTGTAAGCTGTCAGATTCTCATTTAACCATTTTTCAAGATTAATTTGGTCCTTCTTAGAAGCAAGGACCACCAATTTGATACTAAACGTAAATGGAGTCATATCCAATACAGAGGGAAGAATCTGTCAGAATAAGCAACAATAATCCAAATTTAGAACAAAAAATCATTCACCTAGCACAAAGTAGAGATGATAAACACTTAATAGTATGGGATAAATCCAGGAAATGAGAACCAGAATCAAAACTGTGATTGCAACAAAGAGCAAACATCAATTTTTTTCTTGTTTTTACCTTCAGCTCCAGGCAAATATCCAGAACCTTACTCAAGTTGTCTGAGTCAACACTCTGTATGTCAACAAAACCGTGTACAACAAGATAGGGATTAACACTCCACAAATTCTGAAGAATAGCACCTCTCATAGAATTCCCAATTATCATAGGAAAAACTATAGAAGATACTTCGTTCTGGAGGAGGTTAAATGCAGTCTGCAAAATGAAAACGGACAGATTGTCATTGCTCACCTCAAAATACCAACGGAAACGAATGATGAGAGAAAGAAAATGAAAAGAGAATAAGATAAGACAGAAAATTTATAAAAGATTGTGAAGACATAATTTATCACAAGGAAGAAGAACAGAGGAGAGATATACATTAATATGAGCCAGACCAATAAGCAGTAAATCAGGGCACTGCTTCAGGGGATTCTCAAGAATAGCTCGGACAGAGTTGGCGTGACCTCTCTCAGCTAATTGACATAATACCTCAATCAGGTCAAGGCATAGCCATGCTTGATTTTCATGCCCATTTGGAAGTTTGGATCCCTGCTGCAAGTCAACATATGACTGCAACAAAAGGTCAAATCAACAAATCGATAGCAAAAGATAAAAAAGTATGAACCAATCAGATTTAGTGAACAGCATACCAACTTCCTTGCAGAATGAGCAAATGTAAATATCTCAGGAGGTGCAGATATGGCATATCTTAGGAAAGATAACTGCCCTTCAGCATTCTTCCAAACCGACCCACAGATGGCATGTAAGGGAAATGGATCCTAAAGTGTGTTTCCAATCAATGTAGAACAGTTAGAATATATTAACTGCACTTGATCCAGAAATGAATATCAAAGAAATTATACCTGAGTTACACTTTTGTAGATGGACATTAAAACAGAAAAGGCCCCTTCATCGGGAAGGTAAAATCCCTCATGATCCAGGTTTTCCATAACTGATATCCAATTAGTTTCAGGAGCCTGAAATTTGGAAACCGCAATTAGAAACAAAAGGGGTAGCCAAAAAAATCATGTCCTATTTTTAGTACCACTATAATGCAACCAGTGATGAGCACAGATAGAGGTAGCAACAAATGGAAGAAAGATAAAAACCCTTTTTACTCACAAGTTCTTTAATTGAATCAGCGAGAACATCAACACTCCACGAGTTCAACCATGATGACTCAGTAGATGAACCCCATCCAAGAGCAGAGCAAAATGTGGAGTATGTATTTTGACCATCCTCAAGACCAGCATGAGTCCGTACAATTGTGCTAACGATCCTCGAAAGAATAACTTCATTAAGAGGCAAGAAAAGAGATAATATTTGTTTACATTGTGAAGAATTAACTGTACATCCATAGCCTAGCTCCTTCACAATATCTGCCATGCTTATTTCTGCTTCTATCTCTTGCAAAAGGACATCAAAATCTTCGTCCTTCAATTCAAAGAATAAATCCAAATGCCTGCAGCAAAAACTGAATGACTAACCAGCCACAACAAAATTATCGCATACATATTCAATACCTTGAAAGAAAATTTTTAAGAACAACACAATTCAAAAAGACCAAACCAGAGAGAGAGAGAGAGAGAGAGAGAGAGAAAGAGAGAGAGAGAGAAAACAGAAGCAAGGAATGACTACCTCAGAGAGTTAACTTCAAACAAATCATTGGGAAGCATGGGGGATAATACACAAGGAGTTCCCTCCTTCAGCTGTTGTAAGGACAACATTTTTGTAAAAGAATCCACATACTTGGCAAGGCCTTGAGACCGAGAGAGAAAAATAAAAATATTCTGTATTTGCTCATTTGAAGTCATGACAGCAGGATTTGCACACAACTCCTCGATACAGGTCATGCAGAAATTTTGTCCTGAGATGCAAACCAGAAATTGAAATGGATCAGCGACACATAAACAAGCACAACCCACCAAAAAAACAAACAAGGATGAGGAGAAAACTAAAGGAACCTTATAAACAGATGTAACCAGAAATGCCAATACCTTTCACCCTGACATCCAAATTTTCAGAGTCTGAAAAAGCAAGTCCAACCCCTATCTTCTCAGGGGTTGTCAAATTCATTGCATTGGAAAGATCCGATAGAAAATCTTCACTAATTTGAGTGTTTCTGAGTGCTACACAAAATACTGTTGTGAAATTTGGTCTTCCCATCAAGTGCCTAAAGATTGCTGAAAGGAGATCTAGCTTTAATTGCATGTTCCCATCACGAAAGTTCACCTGATCTAACAAGGTCTGAAGCAGTAAAATGCTGTCCTCGCTTTCTAGATCAGCAATCTGCACAACCAGATAGAGCATGTAAGTAATTACTGCTAACCAGTATACATGACTATCCTCCGTATAATATCATGGACAATTTACTTTAGAAAAATAGTAGCATAGAAAGGCGAAACATAAAACAAGAAAATATGGCCATTAGCAGAGGTTTTTTGTGACTATTCCGAATTAATCAGTTGTCAAAAGGTTTAAATTTAAAACATAATCTATCATAAATGGCTTGTGCAGCTCACGTGTTTTACCAACTGACAGTTTAGAATTACAGAAAAAGAAGTTTAATAACAGTATACTGAAACATCATAACACAAAATGCAAATAATTTGCAGGTTGCACAGTACAGCGGCATAAAAGCTTTTTCAAATGAGCTTGCAATCATAAACTCGACAGCCCACACCTAGTAACTTCTGAAGTTTAATTTATGACGTCTAACACTTCGAAAAGCATAACATACATAAGCTGAAGACCGGCTTAAAATTTTACAATTATAGACATAAATCGAGACTTCCCTGTTATCTACGATAACTTTAAAACTTCAACCAGTTCTTGCGATAAAGAAAGTACGAACTCCAAAACAAAAAGCATACACAAGGAACCCATAGTTAGATCAAGTGAAAAAATGCGCAATAAATAAGAGCAAAAATAAACTAGGATCATTTAGGGTTTGACAATGGATTCAAAAAACGTTCAAATCACACACAAAAAGAAGAAGAAAGAGAAAGAAAGATAGTTAATCGATGAAGAAAAAGATATTTTCCGTCCGTTTTCACGAAAATTAAGGAATCTACAACAAGAAGTTTCCCACACCTCAGTTAACTCGCGAACAACCGAGTCGAAGTTATAATCGTTCAAGCTCTGAAGCAAGAATCGAATTTGGCTCGCTAAGGTGAGAGGCAAAGTTCCCATGGTTGCAAGGCCTTCAGGGCTCAGCACGAGGGGTCGGAAGAGTGATCGCCGGAGATAAAGAGATCCCTGGAGATTGAGAAACGGAGCAGGCGAAGAGGTCAGGCCTGTCATACACGGACCTCGGACCCAGGGTCCGTGTCTCTTATAGCGGTGGTATTTTGTAACGATTAGGCCACTGGGTAATTTTCAAATATCACCCTAAACCTAGTCTAATTCGGAATAAGCCCATACATTTACCCCTTACAATTATCCAAAAATTTATATTTTGTTTATTTTATGTATTTATTTATTTTGAGAAAAAAGTGATCCTTCATTTGAGGAAGGAAAGTAAACACAAGTATATAATAAATAAAAATGAATTGTTTTTCTCTTAGTATAAATAATATATTATGTGCCACTAGCTAATTAATTAAAATAATATTATAATATTTTTTATTTTTTAAAATTTTATATGACAAAAAATGAATAAATCTTCTTCCACCGAATAAAGAGGTAAACCTTAACCAATTCTATAACCCCGTCTCACAACCTTGTTCCTACCCTATACTACAATATATGACACAAAACATCACTAGTAATCTTCTTTTGCGTTATTGTACTGCCATCGATCATGTCATTTTGTGGAGTAGCTTATTCGTATATTCGTAATTATGTTCTAAAATATAACTAAAATTTGTGTATTAACTTAAATTTAAAATAAACTAAAAAGTTTTCTATTAACTAAAATATATTATTTTCAACATTAAAAATAAATAAAAATATAGATTTGAAAATTTGCACCTTTATAGTGGGCATCTTAGTTTAATCGACCCAACTCAACCTAATTCGTAGGGGTAGACATGGGTCAGGTCAGGGCCAGGTTCACCAAAACCTGAACCCGAACCTAATCCCAGATCTTGAAACCGGAACCTCTAAAAACTGGAAAAAACTAGAACCACCGAACTCGACCCCCGCCCGATCACCTTCTTTTGTTATCTTGTTCACATAAATCCGACCCAAAACCTGATGGGTTTTTTTCCTGCCCGTCCTGGGGTGAAATAAGAACTCGAAACCGGATTTTTTGCGTCCGGGTGGAGTTCCCCGTAAAATCCGAACCGATACCCATGTTATGGGGGTGGAATTGGGGTTGAGTTGCTATGGAGCGGACCGAACCGTCTACCGCTCCAGCCTACAGAGATCCAGCCTACCCGAGTTTGCGTGTTATGGTAATATGGTACCCTTCCTCTCACTCGCTGAGTCGCACTCGTACCCGTCCTGCACTCGAGGAGGCCAAATTCGAAGTGACACAAAACCGAAGCCGGAACGTTATTCGCCTCTGGACTGTCTCTCCCTCTCTCTCGCTCGACGAGAATGATCACCATTAACAGCTCCAGTGACGAGCCTGAGCTCCCGCAAGGAGAAAACTCGTTGGAGCAGACCTTTCAGGCGCTGAAGGAGAAGCCATGGATCGAATACGCTTTCCAGCAAGCTCAGATTCTGACTCAAACCATCAAGGAAACTGCCGATTCCTCCATCGATGCTGCACGATCTCGAATCTCCGAGATTCGTTATACCTCGTCAGCGCATTTTCAAATGACCTTGGTACGTTTCAGATTTCTTGTTCCATATACTCCCAAATTAAGATAGAACTGCGACAAATTCCAATGTGGCGCAATGGCATGTAGGATTATTTGGAGAATGCTAAAACCGAGATTGGCGCTTACGAGGATGCTTTTTTCAGCAAGATTAAAGGTCAATTACTTTTGTTTTATTTCTTTCTTTCTTTATTTGGCTAGCTGTGAAGCGAGATACCTGGATCACTCTCGTTATGTCATCATTAATGATGGGGTGTTGGTTTTGCAGAGGGGCTGGTCGGTGCCTCTTCACATCCAGTTATTTCAGTTGGAGCTGCTGCTGGGTTTGGACTGATTGCATTCAAAAGTAAGACTTCTAATATCTGTTGTGAAATCATAACATGGGATTCTAATTGTTTACTCTATAACAACTCTTGTTCTGTTCCAATGGCGAGAGCATCTGAGTACCTGGAAAAGCAATGAAAATTTCGTGTTCTCAAAATAGAAAAGACAGTTAAAACCGAGCCGCTAGTACCTAATCAGACTGGTGACTTTGAAGAGGGGATATCCACTATAAGCAATGATAAGTAACTTTCTTTAGACTTGTCAATGTCTGAAAATACTCATCAATGCAATAGGGGAATGAATCTTGTGAACTCGCAAAAGGACTACCCATATGCTGCTGTAGAATCTTAATCACCACTCACAAATGAGCATGGTTACAGATGATGCTCCTATAATCTATTTTTGATGATTTTTTCCTTGTTATGAGAATGTCATGCTACTCACCTCCTTTTCTTCATCAACATGTGAAATTTAATATCTTAATCTCAGAACACTCCTTGCTATATTTTTTGCTTTTCCCTTGTTTTTATTTATTTAGGGCAAAAATCTTCTGCACTTTGCTGTTTTTATGCATAAGTTACTCTCTCTTTGATTATTCTATAATTAATTCTGCTATTGTACAAGAGTATGTGAATGGATCTGTTCCTTGTCAATGGTTCATAAAATGAAAAAATTGGTGGAAAGACTGCAATGATTTTAGCCAGTGATTTCAATGGAATTTTTGACAATTTGAAAGTTATAGGGGCTAAATATATGTGAGAAAGCAATCTGTCCAACTCGTTGGGTTGAAGGAGCTTTTTGCTTAAAATAATCAGTATAGAGAGTTGTGTCCAGTATGTTGTCATATTTGGCAGCAAACTTTCCTAAGGCTAAGGTTGCAATACTTGAGAAACAAAAAACTTGGAAAATAACCTTGTTGGCCTATGGCTGTAAATGTAATGTATTCGGACCTGATGGGGAATTATCCAAATCCAATCAGTTTACAAGTATTTGGACATCTGAAATCCAAAAATAAAGAAACTATCAGAAGTCAAATATCTACATCTGATTCTATTGGATAATATACGAATTCAATCTGAATTCAAAAATTTCGGATGCATCTCAACTGCTCACCAGAAGGGAGAAGTGAGAGCTGGGTCAGTCGGCCAGTGGGTGAGCTTGATGCTTATTCTTCCTAAGAAGAGTCCTGTCAAGCTGTTGCAGTGATGACTGAAATGCTGGAAGGAGCGATCCAGTATGTTGTCATGTTTGGCAGCAAACTTTCAATACTCGAGAAACAAGAAACTTGGAAAATAACCTTGTTGGCCTATGGCTGTAAATGAACTGTATTCGGACCTGATGGGGAATTATCCAAATCCAATCAGTTTACAAGTATTTGGACATCTGAAATCCAAAAATAAAGAACCTATCAGAAGTCAAATATCTACATCTGATTCCTTTGGATAATATACGAATTCTATCTGAATTCAAAAATTTCGGATGCATCTCAACTGACTCACCAGAAGGGAGAAGTGAGAGCTGGGTCAGTCGGCCAATGGGTGAGCTTGATGCTTATGCTTCCTAAGAAGAGTCCTGTCAAGCTGTTGCAGTGATGATTGAAACACTGGAAGGAGCGATCCAATTGATGAGACCAAATCGATCAGGCGAAGTCTCTGTGAAACTAGTCCAACTCAAACTTCCCAACAAAAAAAGAAACAAAGAACAAATTCCCTAAGAGTTTTTATGAGTAAATTTTAAAAGTTAACTAGAGCTTCGGATTAGGAAAAGATAGTGAAGCCTGCTTTAGAAGGTTTCGTGCCAAGTTGGAGATTTGGAAAATCTATGGACATTCAATGTGCAAGAGATCTAAAAAAGAATAACTACCTGCAAAATGTGGTAATTAAGATCTGTTGATGGATTACTTGTGCAATGTGAGAGACCCATTAGAGCCGAGAGATGAGTGTTTTTGAGATTATGGGGTTCAATGAAGATGATGAGAAAGAGAGTGTTTAATGCAGTGGTGCTTGAAAGAGAGTAGGAGAGGAAGAGAGGGAACTTGACTGCTGCTTGCTGGACAAAGAATCAGAAGAGGGGGATTTTTTTTTCAAAAGCCCTTGATGGGTAACTAATATGCACAGTTGAGATTCCATATTCAGATTACTAGGTTTGGATCTCTTGATTTTGGTTCCTTTCTGGAGATGAGTCAGATATCTATTCAATTAAGTTTTGTGAAATCCAATTTTAGGATAAATATTTGAAGTCCAGATTCGGGTTCGTATCGGATCAGGACATTATTTGGATCCATTATGAATTTATGTTGGCCTTTCTGCAGGGGTTAATACATATCTTCGAAGAAGCTCTCATATGTTTCTATTCAGTGAGCCCAAATATGACTTTCCATACAAAGTTGTCGATTGTGGCTTGACATTATGAAAAAGGAAGCAAAGATTAATTTTGACACAATTAGCAGCCATCACATTCCTGTTGAGTGCTTGGCAAAATGATAATACTCTTCTTGTCATTTGTCCACTCCTTCCACTTAGTTTCCCACTTATTTTTTATCAATACTTTCAAAACCTGGTTGGCTATAGTCTTGGAGAAAACTGAAGAGGTATTTCGTCTTAGAAAGGTAAACTCTTATCAAAAGACGGGTATCCCTACTCCCCTTAGCTGGTATTGGAGACAACTCCTATCCCTTCTAACTTGCTCTTCAGGTGTATACTAAAGAGTAAAAGCTTTTATTGAGTAAAAGATTTATTTGGAGAGTTTCATCGGGATGCTTTGGCTAACAATAGGAAAAGTGATTTGCTAGCTGAAGAGTAAAATTCACTCCCATGGATCTGGCAGTTTTCTCAAAGTGGTTGTGGCCACTTGGTATAGTGAAGGAAGCTATTTGTAAGAGTGTTTACAATAAAGCTAAGAATTTAGTTTTCTGCTCCAACCTGCCTGGCTTTGTGGTTCCCTTTTCTTCTAACTAGCTTAAATTGAACTTTGCTGTACGTCTTACACTTCTCTGAACTAGTAATTATACACATCTCTGAACTAGTAGTTATTGAAGGTAACTTTGTGCTAGTTATTTGTTGGTTTACAAAATACCTTCCTTTCCAATGGAAGATAAGGCATATTTCTGATGAAAATAAGGAGATCTTTTCCTCTATTCACATCATACATTTCAGGCAGCTAATTGTTATTGTATATTATTGTAATTTCTGTATCATGAAAGGGTATTATTGTAATTTCTGTATCTTAACCTATGATGTATCGGGAGGAAATAAATGGGATCGAAATCAATCTCTTAGTTTGGGAAAAAAATCCTTTTGATGGTATCAGAGCTTCGTTCCACGCCCTGATTTTTTTTTCTGAGCGTTTTTCGAAGCCCTCGGCGGTCTCAGTTTGGTGTTGGAGAAATCGGTTCGGCATAGTGCTCTCAGAGGTGCGTTATCTTTCCCTCTTTCTCGGTTCTCGATTTGTAGTGGATTTCGGAGGGTCTTGTGGGTTTTCTTTCGGATTTCGGAGGTTCCTCTCTCGAATTTAGCGGATTTCAGCAGTTCCTCTCTCGGGTATTTCTTTTTTTGGTGTTCGATGGGAACATCTTCGTTTTGGTGTTGGACGATTCGTTTTTGGTGTTCGACAGGGTCATTGGCTTCGTTTTTGGTGTGCGACGGGAGGAAAGGTCCCCTCCACGACGATTCTTTTGCTCAGTCCACGTGTTGCAGCATCTGCAGCGGCCATTTCTACAGTTGCAGCAACGAAGGCGTGGCTCATATTGGCACGGGTGAGCACAGTTGCTGGAAACCTTTCATTGTTGGGTTTTGCAGCACACTTAATAGTTTGTGACCAAGCTCGTAGGGGCATCTCCAATTCTAATCTCTCCTTCCGGAGCCATCTCTGGTGTAGAGTTCCATCACCACTTATTGTCATTGCAGTAGGTTTATCATGTCATCTGATAAGGTAGACTCGTTCCCTATCTGTTTCACGAGTAAAAATTACAGTGCCTGGGAATTTCAGTTTCGTTTATTTGTTATGGGAAAGGAGTTATGGGGTCATATAGATGAGATTAATCCCACACCTCGAGAGGTCGAGGCTTTGTCCAAGTGGACAGTCAAGGATGCTAGGGTCATAACCTGAATCCTTGGCTCCGTTGAGCCTCACTTTGTTCTCAATCTGTGACCTTATAGAAATGCGGCTGACATGTGGAGTTACCTCGCCCAGGTTTACCATCAAGACAACACGACTCAACGTTTTCAATTGGAATATGAAATGGCTAATTTCACACAAGGAAGTCTATCCATCGAGGAATTTTTTTCTGGTTTTCAAAACCTTTGGGCTGACTATGCCGACATTGTTCATTCTACTGTTCCCGTTACGGCTCTCTCTGCTATTCAAGCAGTGCATGAAACCAGCAAGAGAGATCAATTCTGGATGAAACTCCGTTCCGATTTTGACATTGCACGGTCTAATCTGATAAATCGTCATCCTGTACCATCTCTAGTTGCTTGTTTCAGTGAACTTCTCTGTGAGGAGCAGCGTCTAGCAATTCAGGCTGGCATCGAACATCGGGCTAACGTTAGTGCCCCTGTCACTGTGGCTTATGCAACCCAGGGGAGGAATAAGGGAAGCGACATGTGTGCTGTTCAGTGCTATAGTTGTAAAGCTTTTGGTCATGTTGCTCGGGATTGCCCTAGAAAATTCTGTAGCTACTGCAAGAAACTAGGTCATATCATCTCTATTTGCCCCATTCGACCTGCAAGGAGGCCGGATACTGCTTATCATGCCTACGCTGGTGCCTCTAGTTCTACTGCATTGCTTGCTACCTCGCCAGTTGTTCCTGCTGCACCTACAACTTCCGCCCCACCGACCATACTCACTCCTGAGATGGTACAACAGATGATCATTTCTGCTTTCTCTACTTTTGGGCTCTCAAGTAATCCTACAGCTTCTTCTAAGCCATGGTATTTTGACTCCGGAGCTTCTAATCATATGACCAATACTGTTGTTTCTCTTTCCAATGTCCGAAATTATGATGGCAATCAGAAAATTAACACCGCTGATGGCAGTTCTCTGCCTATCAGTGCTGTTGGTGATCTTTCCTCTTGTTTAACTGATGTTTTTGTGTCTCCTGACCTCTCCACAAATCTTATTTTTGTTGGTCAATTGGTCAATAATAATTGTAATGTCCATTTCTCTCGATCTGGTTGTGTTGTGCAGGATCAAGTATCCGGGACGATGATCGTGAAGGGGCCTAATGTGGAACGACTCTTTCCTCTTTATGTTTTTCTTCCCACCATTAGTCCTAGTTGTCCTTTCCTTTCCTTTGCATGTAATGTTGTTAATTTTGGACCTAAGATGTGGCATAAACGTCTAGGCCACCCCAACTCTGATGCACTTCGAAAATTATTTAATTCAGGTGTCTTGGGACATAAAGCGTGTTCTTATCTTGATCTTTCTTTTGAATATCCATCATGCAAATTGGCAAAAGTAAAGTTCTACATGTTCCTCATAATGCCTCTCATGTGTTACAATTTTTCGATATTATTCATACTGATGTTTGGGGGATTGCTCCTGTTGTTTCTCATGCGCATTACAAGTACTTTGTCACCTTTATTGATGATTGTAGTCGGTTTACTTGGGTTTACTTTCTACGAGCTAAGGCCGAAGTTTTTTTTAGCATTCAAGCGTTTTCTTGCGCTCCTAGAGACTCAATCTGCCAGCATCAAGGTCTTGCACTCTGATTCTGGCGGCGAATACATGTCTAATGAGTTTCAGGCCTTTTTTCATAGGAAATGGATCGTCTCTCAGCTCTCTTGTCCTTCGACACCGCAACAAAATGGTGTTGTTGAGAGGAAAAATCGTCATCTTCTTGATGTGGTCAGAGAACCCTTTTACTTGAATCATCTGTTCCTTCTCGTTTTTGGTGTGAAGCGTTTTCTACTTTGGTTCATTTGATCAATCGCTTACCTTCTCCTACATTACATCATATTTCTCCCTTCTTTAAGTTATTTGGCCATTCTCCTTCATATTCTGATCTTCGGACATTTGGTTGTGTTTATTTTGTGCATCTCCCTGCTCATGAACGACATAAACTTACAGCACAATCAGTTAAGTGTGCTTTTCTTGGTTATGCTATCCCTCAAAAGGGTTATGTTTGTTATGATCCACATGCTCGTCGTATACGTGTTTCTCGGAATGTGGTTTTCATTGAGCAAACATCTGCCTCTTTATGTCTTCTACCTTGCTTTGATGATTCTCCGCAAATTGTGGAAAGGTTCAAACTTGGTTTTGTGTATGGAAGACGTAGTGGCCATGAGTTTGGTTCTACTTCCTCTGTGCCCCCTCATGATCTTGTCTTGGCGCCTAATCCTACTCCTGCTCCAACTTCCACCGCTCTTCGCCGGTCTACTCGCCCTTCTAGGCCTCCTCATTGGTACGGTTTCTCCTCCACTGTCTCTCCTGTCGCTACTTTATCCTCTATTTCTATTCCCACTTGTTACAAACAGGTCATGGCACATGAGTGCTGGCAGCATGCAATGCAAACAGAACTTCGAGCACTTGAGGAGAATCACACTTGGGATATTGTTCCTTACCCTCCTCCAATTAAGCCTCTTGGGAGTAAATGTGTTTTCTCTGTCAAACTTCGCTCTGATGGCTCTTTGGATCGGTACAAAGCTCGCCTAGAAGCTCTGGGCAACAAACAGGAATATGGGATTGATTATGAGGAGACATTTGCACCGGTTGCCAAGATGACCACGGTCCGTACTATATTCGCGATTGCAGCCTCTCAGTCCTGGCCGTTGCATTAGATGGATGTGAAGAATACCTTTCTCCATGGTGACCTCCAAGAAGATGTATACATGAAGCTCCCCTCGGGTATGACTACCTCCTCTCCTGATCAGGTTTGCAAGCTTCGTCGTCCTCTGTATGGGCTTAAGCAAGCCCCCCGGGCTTGGTTTGAGAAATTTCGTGGCACCCTTATTCTCCACAGGTTTACACAAAGTTAGTATGATTCATCTCTATTCTATCATACGTCTGCCGCAGGCATGGTTATTCTCCTGGTTTATATGGATGACATCATTATTACTGGCACTGACTCTGGACTGATTACCAAGCTGCAACAGGTGTTACATGCCACTTTCCATATGAAAGATCTTGGCCAGCTCACGTACTTCTTAGGACTGGAAGTCCATCATCGGGCCAATGGTATTTTCTTAAACCAGCATAAGTATCTTCAAGATATTATTACCTTGGTTGGTTTGGAGGACACTTCTTCTGTTGATATTCCTATGGAGGTCAATGTCAAATACTGGAAAGATGAAGGGGACCTCCTAGATGACCCTACTCTCTATCGGCGCCTGGTTGGGAGTCTCATCTACTTGACCACTACTCGCCCCGACATCTCCTATGTCGTTCATCAGGTCAGTCAGTTTATGTCCTCTCCTTGTCATCTCCATATTGCTGCAGTTCGACGCATCATCTGCTATCTTCGCGGTTCTCCTACTCGTGGGTTATTCTTTCCTACAGGCTCCTCTCTTCAACTTATTGCTTATAGTAATGCTGATTGGGTTGGGTGTCCGGATACCCGTCGCTCTACCACGGGTTGGTGTATGTTGTTAGGTGATGCCTTAATTTCTTGGAGATGTAAGAAACAAGATCGTGTTTCTAAATCCTCTACTGAAGCTGAGTATCGTGCCATGTCTACTGCTTGTATGGTTACGCGATCTTCTTGCGGAGCTTGAGTTCCCTCAGACTACTTCTACCCCTCTTCATGCTGATAACACTAGTGCTATTCAGATTGCCAACAACCCTGTTTTCCACGAACGCACCAAGCACATTGAGGTTGATTGCCATTCTATCCGTGATACCTTGGATAGTCGGGTGATCTCTCTTCCTTACATTTCTTCAGATCTCCAAGTGGCTGATGTCTTCACCAAAGCAATGACTCAGCAGCGGCATCAATTTTTGGTTGGCAAATTGTTGTTGGTTGACTTACCAGCATCAATTTGAGGGGGGATGTTATCGTATATTATTGTCATTTCTGAATCATGAAAGGGTATTATTGTAATTTATGTATCTTATAACTTAACCTATGTATATCTATGTATCGGGAGGAAATAAACGGGGTCGAAGTCAATCTCTTAGTTTGGGAAAAAAATCCTTTTGACACTAATTTGTGCTGCTGATAAGCTAGCCAAGGATCGGGTCTCTTCTCTTGCTTTTGTATTTGTGGATGCTTCTCACTGAGGGTTAATTTGTCCCTCCATTCTCATTTTATGCTTAAGTTTTTATATTTTTTTATAAAATTTCATCAACTTAAAAAAAGAAGAAGATGTTTGCTGCTGTTGGATGTAGTTCATTAGTAAATATTAGAACTACAATTCACCTTACACTGAGTTTTATAGGTGTTAAAGATTGGTCCAAACCCATCAAAATGACTAGCTGATGTTAGTCTGCCTTTTCTCAAGTAATAAGGACAAATCTTCATAGTCCTGAATCTATGGGACTATTAACTCTCCCCCTTGTATGTAAGGTGTTCTTTATGGCTTCTACATATGGACAATTTTGGGTGCAGGCCCACGTATAAGTACCCGCTGTAATATCATGTTAAATTTGGGTACAAATTGACGTTAGGAGGTCTCTTCCCAAGTAAATAAGAACAAGATCTCTCTAGTTCTGGATCCATGTGCTATTATTTTAACAATAAAGTTTTCCATTTTTCTTTATCCGAGTTTGTGTGCAAAAATTTGTTGAGAAATGAGCTTGTGGAAACTACCTTTGTCTGGCTGGAGATGGAGGGTTCCAGTCAGATGTCTCCATTGGAAACCTAGATCCTGCAGGTACTGGTAGTATCATCAGTGACAATAGTATCTTGGTTCTTTGCTATTCTCTGGCCTTTCTGGGGAATGTGATTCAGTAGTGGCTGACACTAGAACTATCCTTGTGGGTGTAAAGTTAGTTTCTCAAAAAATTTTGGGCCCCTGGTTATAGAAGGGTACTAAGCTGATACCATCGCATGGTTGGCTGGGAAATTAGATCCACCTTGGAGGGCTAGGCTGCTTATTGATGAGATTTCATAAATCTTCTCCTCATGGGCTAGTAGATTGGAGACATGTTCTAAGTTGCTAATCTGATTAGTTAGCCAAAGATGGAGTGTTCTGGCAGCACCTTGCTGTTGGGAGTACTTTCCCAGTGTAATGTAAGCCACCCCCCCCCCCAATGTACCATGTATTTTAGTTCTCACTAGCAATAAAAGTATTCCACTATTGCGCAAAAAAAAAAAAGAGAGAAAAAATCCGTGTACTGCTCTCACTCCAGCATGATTCTGAAAGTTCTGACAGGATCCAACATATTGATGCTGCATTTGGTGTTATACATCTTTAAGAAAAAAACATTCAAAAAGGATTTATGTATGTATTTAACAGTGAATAATTGCAGGGAGTTATGGATCTGAGGATGGCTTATATATATATATATATTTGAGGATGGGAGTATGGCTTGTAACCTTTTGTTGTTTTTGCCTGTATATTTGAAAATTCATTTCTTTGTGATGAAGTTCTGAAAATGAGGAGGCTGATGTTGTTGTAGTTGCTATTTTGAAATCTCTTTAAGTTGATTTTTGAGTACTGGCCTCATTGTCATCTTCTCAACACTTATCAAATATACGGTTCTCTTGTTTGCACCAGACAAATGCTGTCCTTAGAAATGTGTTTAACTTTTATTTCTTGATCAATTTGTTCTTTCAGGGCCACGGCGTTTCTTATACTACAACACAAGGAGATTTTTTGTGAATGAGGAGGTATCTCAAATATTTCATTTGATGAGATTGTTTTAATATTGAATTGTCAGTTTGGTCTCACACGCGCACACACACACATGCTCATATCCATCTGTGGGTGCATGTATTGAAATTTAATGGAGGAGAAGGTACCACTCTTACCACCTAATGACAATTGATCTCATCACCCATGAGGTGCAAATGTTGGTAAGAGGATGGTAAAGTTCAGGGGAAAATAGATATAATTATTGTGGGATTGACTGTGATCAACTTTTCAAGATTGAAAATATGACTTTCACCTGAAATACTTGCTGACTGTACTGAACTTTATGGCCACATTAATTGGGTTATCAGTTTGTCGTCTTGGGCAGCCCAATTCTGAGATGACTTGCCCAAGATGTGGATCATCTTGTGGAGACCACCATGGTTGATCCTTTTCTTTTTAGTGGCCATGAATAAATTAGTTCTAATTATCTCGAGAATTGCATGGATTTTCCATTAATGTTCTTGTATAGCTGGTGGACCTGTTGGGTAAAGGACCTAATAGAATGTTAGCAATGTTCTATAAACGCAGCTAATTAAAAAAAAAAAAAACTACTTTTGGGAAAGGAAACCAGTTTAAATTCTATATATAATCTGGTTATTTAACAGAAAATGTGCATTTGTATTTGTTACTCACAAATAATCAAATTAACATTGGGAGTAACAAACACAATGCACATTTAAATTTCTACTGTGAAATCTGATTGAAATTCTTTTGAAGTTTATAGATTTACAAGTTCTGCGAAGCAGCAAGTTCTATGAATTTAATTACTTTATGAAATTATGGAAGTGATCTTAATTTTGTTATCCATGGTTGCTTTCTTTGGTGTCCTTAGGTGGGTTTAATATTTCTTTTGGACCTTCTGTTTCTATATGTTTTAATTACTAGACCAGTTGATCAGTCCAGTTAGTTCGGTGAGGATTTATATACCTTGCACTCTGCATGTCTATGACATAAGTAAGCTTGCAGGTTGAGGCTGCCTGTAGCAGTCAATGGTGGTCTACTAATTGGGCTGTTCTGGGTTATAAACCTGGTTTACTTATTACTTTTTCTTTTGGAAGCTATCTGTCTTTTAGTGTCCAATGTGTTTGAACCTTGTTCTGAGTGTTCTTGGCCCTTAGAACAAGAAAAATTCTTCATTTGCTTCTATTATGATTTGAAGATTAAAATTGGATTACAAATTTGATAAATATCAAAATTTTCGAAATTGTGGAGATAACATGAAAAAGAGAGGTATCTATGATGATATGGACATTATGTTACATTTTATGATTTTCTTGTACATATTCAAATGGCTTTCTTTTTTCTTTTTTTTTTTTTTTAGGAAGGAGAATTTTATGCAAGGCAAAGGCAAAGAACAAAAATCACAACATGCTAAACAAGAGGGTTTTTTGATACAATGAGAGATTGGAGAGGGATATATCATTAATTTTATGTAAACACTGCCAATGTCTCCAAGAGGGTCTGAATTTCTGGAACACCACCTGATTACCACACTAGAGTCAGCTTCAATCCTTAACCTGCCACCCAACTATCTTGAAAAATGAGGAGCCCATGCTGAAGGGCTTGGAGCTTGGTGCTAGTTGAATCCGAATTGGCTAAGGGGCCAGAGTAGGAGGCAAGGATGACACCTTCATGGTTTTGAAAACACTTCCAAACACCACTAGGCCCAGGTTGCCAAGAGCTCAACCATGGAATTTAATTTGATTACTCCATGGGGAGGAGACTCCCACTGTAGAATTGTGACTTTCTTTGGGGTGGTCTTTTGAGCAATTAACTTCCAGTTCTCTCTAAGAGCACCCCCACATAGGATAGAGACTTCATCTTTGTTGTTGATCCACACAACAATAGTGCCTTCTATCTTATAGATGACTTCCTGAACTGAAGAGGTTTTCCCATTGCACCACTGAATATGAGCAATGCACTAGGAGAGCAGGAGTTTTTCAAGTCTTTGGCAATTTCGTACCTTTTTTAGAGTTGCACAACTCAGAGAGGTTGTTTGGCGACAGTGCAAGGCCAATTTTGTTAAGAAAATGCATCCAGACTTCCCAAGGGAAGAAACAATGGAAAGGGGTATGATCCATGTGCTCCTCAACCAACCCACAAGAATTGCAATGGCATTGCCCCTTCATCTTAAGTTATTGGTTGCTGCTGATGATTTTTCAATTCAGTTTCTAATGACATTAAATCTCCTGCCAGCAGCCAAGGAAGAGGCCACTTCTGGACTGAGTAGCTCATCCCAGAAGCAGCTCACAGTATATAAATTGTTGGCCCATGTACTCCCGCAAGACACCATTTACCTCCTAATCTCTGTTGACTAAGCTTATCCCAATAGAGAAGGATCTGATTTCCACGTCAATAACTTCGATTGAGTTGTTATCGCACATCACCAAAATACCTCCAGAATTACAAATCGCATCAATCGCCTTCCATTCAAGAGGGGCAATTTCAGATATCTTGGATTATGAATCCAACATACACAGAAATTGTTTCTGTTTTTAAATTTCTAGTCCAGCACAGATGATAGTGAATGGCAGAGGAGAGAGCTATTGCTCGTGCCACTGTCTGCTGTTGCTTTCCGTTGTTCGCTGGCAACTGATTGAAGGTTGTCTCTTCTATTCTGACCAGTTACATTGATAGTGTGGGAGTGCCGAATAGGAGTGTGGACTATCCAAAGAGCCGAGAGCGAGAGCACTAGAGAACCAAATACATCGGGAAGGAAAGTGGCAGGCTGGAAAATGAACAAGAGGGAAGAATCACGCACCAACCATAGTAAAAAAAACACATACTTTGTAGTTCCAGATGAAGCCAAAGCCTCCTCCATCATCGATGGCGGCAACTGATACTATTTGGTTGTCATCCAACTCCTGGGGTACTTGCAGTAAAAATAGCACTAAAAAGTGTCCTGCACTGATCTTTCTTCAGAATCATAGCAGTAGATTTGGATGACCTAATTGAGATGCTAAACAAAACAACTACAAATGGAAAGCCCGGAAGACAGGCATCCACACAAAATGCAAAATATCAGATAGGAATATATGAAGATGTAGACTTACAAACCTGCTGAATAGCTGAAATGCGCGGGACAACGATTGTCGGCATAGTGGAGATACCAAAAAATCTTAAAGGAAGCAATGGATGGGGATGGCTCAAAGCCAAGGTAATGAACATTCATGGAAAGATAAACTTTATTAATACAACGAAAGATGCATCGATGGAAGCCACATGTTCAGCAGCCCCTCTGACGAATCAAAATCCAGCCCCTCCGACAAACCAAAGTCCAACCAAGAAGACATATAGAGATGTGCTTCAAATACAAGACCAACGCCAACAAAAGCACCAGCCATAACATTGGAGCAAATGCACAGAAGACCGACACTTCAGGGTTGATCCTGCGTTCACCCAACCATGGCGAAAAGAATTAGAGAAATGCGTGGTTGCTCACGCAATCAGAACATATGATGACTGAACACTTGCAGCAGTGGACTCACCACACCTAGAGACTAGCAACGCCTCCCAAATTTCATTATGTGGGATTGGATATTGGATTAATATCCCTGGAGTCAAGAAGAGGAAAAAACATGGATATTAGCAATAAAAGAGGAAATCAAGGGTGACACATACCGAGATTTAAAAGAATGGGGGCCTCAAACAACAGTAGACAATCAGGCCATCTGGGTCACTATTAAAGGAATTCCTGCCAATCTATGGTGCATGGAAATCTTCCAAGCCATCATAGGAACCATTGGCGTGGCCACGGACTTCAACGAAAAAGCAACCTTACTTTGAAGAACCATTGGCGTGGCCACGGACTTCAATGAAAAAGCAACCTTACTTTGAAGAATCAATTGGCGAAGAGCCCCTATACTGGGCTCGAGGGCATTCATTGGCAGGCTTGAAATTCCCATATAGGTAGGGTGTATGTGTATCAAGTGAAGATTGAAGCATATGTCAATCTGGAAACGACTAGCACAGAAAACAGTCACAGCCGGAAAATGACTTGGAAAGGAGTTACACCAAGAAAAAAGTGCAAAAAAAACCAACCAGCGGCGGTGACGGAATAGCCAACCCCAGCTTGGCGAACACAACAAACGATGAAGAGTCTGACTTGAACAGACCCCCAAACAATGGGAAACTGGGAGAAACTTTGGAAAGGAGTTACACCAAGAAAAAAGTGCAAAAACAAACCAACCAGCGGCGGTGACGGAATAGCCAACCCCAGCTTGGCGAACACAACAAACGATGAAGAGTCTGACTTGAACAGACCCCCAAACAATGGGAAACTAGGAGAAACTGGAAAAGTTTCACCAAATGATTAATGCCGAGATAGGCCAGCATATATTGGCAATTCACTTCAGATCAGTAAAGGATGGAGCTCACTGGGCAGCCTTATCACTACGGACCAAATGACCATTCACAAAGGCGGGAAATGTGGGAAGAGATTGCAGCTATCCTAATTTTATACCCCTTGCCATGGGTAATTGGAGGTGAATTTAATACCATTGGTTATGGTTTTGAGAAAAAGGGAGGTGATAAATAGACACACTACACCAATGCGAAGGTTCTTTGACTTCATATCTGATCACACCCTGATCGAACCTTCCGTATCAGGGGCTGAATTCACCTGGTCCAACGGCATATCCCCTCCAATTATGGCCAAGCTAGACAGATTTTTAATAAACCAGTAATGGCTAGATCTATATGGAAACTCAGCAGGGAGAATTCTTCCATGGCCTACATCAGATCATAACCCAATCATTCTGGAAACATCCCAGGAATGCGGGGACCCCCTCCCCCCATGGCTAATGGGGAAAGATTTCAAGTCACACTATAATCCTAGTGGCTGGAATCCAATAGTACATGTAAAATCTAAGCTTAGAAAAACAATTCACGATGGAGGAAATAGAAGAAGCCATAAAAAACATGCCTAGTGACAAAGTACCAGGCCCAGACGGATTCATGGCTGAATTCTTCAAAGCTGGATGGGAATTTTTAAAAGAGGATTTGAAGAATTCAATGAACATGGGATCACAGCCAAGAGTATGGGTTCATCATTCATTACCCTGATCCTAAAGAAGGAAGGAGCTTGTGGCCCAAAAGAATTCAGACCCATCAGTCTCATATCAAGCCAATACAAGGTCCTCTCAAGAGCGCTGGCAAACAGACTAAAAAAGGTCCTGCCATCAGTGATAAGCAGTAACTAATCAGCCTTCCTGCAAGGAAGACAAATGTTGGATTCAGCTCTCAGTATTCATGAGCTCATGCATCACTACACCAAAAAGGGCATGGAAGGAGTAAATTTTAAACTAGACTTTGAAAAGGCCTTTGACAAGGTGAGTTGGTCATTCCTTGACTCATTAAAAAATATGGAATTCCCGGTGAGATGGAGGTGCTGGATGCAAAGTTGCATATCATATGCAAAATTCTCTATCCTCATCAATGGCAAAAGGATATTTCAGCAGTACAAGGGGATTGAGAAAAGGAGACCCTTTCTCTCCTTTATTCTTCAATGTTCTTAGCGAGGCACTTTGCTCAATGATTCATGCTGGACAAGAAAAGGGATGGTTTTTGGGGCTGCAGCTAAAGATCCCAATTCTACAGTTTGCAGAATTCATGCTGGACAAGAAAAGGAATGGTTTTTGGGGCTGCAGCTAAAGATCCCAATTCTACAGTTTGCAGAAGACACAATGGTGCTATGCCGGGGGGTGGGTGGTGTGTGGGGTAGGGAATCTGTTTGGACCAAAGCATCAACTGGGAAAATTCAGGCATAGTGGGCCTCAATCTCAATGACTTCATCCAAAATTAAATGGCTCAAATACTAGAGCGCAAACCAATGCAACTCCCCTCAACTTAACTGGACTTACCATTGTTCTGTGGCAAAATATCAAGCACCACTGCAACCAATTCTAGATAGATGTGAGCGAAGACAGGATATGAGGAAGGAGCAACTCCTCTCACAAGCAGACCGGACCACACTAATCAAAGCCACCCTATCTGGCCTCCCGATCTATTACCTGTCATTACTATCCTGTCCAGCAAGTGTAGCAGCTAAGTTAGAAGCCCTCCAATGCAAATTTCTATGGTGTGGCAGCTCAAATCAAATTCAAGTACCTGCTGGTCAAATGGGATAAAGTCTCCTCACCTAAAAAACATGGTGGATTGGGCATCAAAAGAATCAAAGTTATGAATGCAGCACTTTTAACAAAGCGGATATGGAGATATGCCACAGAAAAAGGGTCACTATGGAGGCAAATCATTGATGAAGAATAAGGGGGGAACTCCTAGAATTGGTTATGATGGGGACATCTCATGTGCCACCGATTACACGAGTCTATACTTGGAGACACCAGACTACGACAAGACCCACCACGTTGTGGATGGGAGTGCAGCGTTTAGGACAGATTAATTGTTATTTTATTTATTTATATTTTGTATTATCCTTATAAGTAATTTTTTTTTTTTGTTCAGGGGTATTTTTTTCTTCAGGGGCATTTTTACTATCAAGGGTATTTTGAAAGGTTTTAGGGTTTTGGGTCGCTATTTAAACCCGTTATGCGTCTAATTGAGCATTGTTGAATGAATTGAAACTTTTCTTTCTTCTCCCGCTGTTTTCTTCTTCCTTATCTCTTCATTTCTTCTTCTTCTCCTTCTTTTATTTTCTCCAATTCTCCTTCACTCCAACAGCTCGATGCTCGTCCTGCGTGAGGTTACCACTCAATGGTCTCCCTAGCTCACAATCTCACTTGTGGAATCAATATTGAAGTAAAAATCGACAGTGGAGCAGCACCTTAGATTCCAAATTAGAGTAGGAGCGTTAGTCAAATTCTGGACAGACTGCTCGGTAGGGGATAGGTCCCTTTGCCTAAACTTCCCAAGTTTTTTCATACTAGCCCGAAACAAACAGATCTTGGTATTGGAATCCAGAAATCCAGACACAAGCTCAAGCTGGAACATGAACCTAAAAAGGAATCTGAATGATCCAGAAACCGAGGAAGCTATGAAAATAATAGAAGGCACATTATATTTGAGTACAGGGATAGGATGAAGTAATATGGCAGCCTTGCCCTCCCAGGATAGTTCTTGGTGGGCTCTTACTACAAATGCCAGATTTCCCCTCCCTCCCAAAACAGTTCTCTAGCTACCAACCTGGCATGGAAGCTTGTGCTCCAAAAAGGTACTGTAATTCTTACATAACCCGGAACCATAACATCACACCCACGCTTGCGAGAGCCGACGTCCACGGCGGCCCACTTGCGACGGCCTACTCTAGCGACGGCCCATGGTGTGGGAACACACTCAGGTCGCCCCTTCCGCTTATAGCGGTGGCCCATTGGTGCGGGAAGCACACTCTGGTCGCCCCTTCTGCTAGGTTGCCCCCTCCGCAGTCGCCCCCTCCGGGATTCGAAGTCGCGACGTAGCGCTAACTCTGATACCAAATATTAAACACCTAGTCAATACTACCCAAAAGACCGGCCTGTTAGGAGCGGAAGACATAGGTACATAACCCAGGACCATAACATCACACCCACGCTCGCGAGAGCCGACGTCCACGGCGGCCCACTTGCAATGGCCTACTCTAGCGACGGCCCATGGTGCGGGAACACACTCAGGTCGCCCTTTCCACTTATAGCGGTGACCCATTGGTGAGGGAAGCACACTCTGGTCGCCCCCTCCGCAGTCGCCCCCTCTGGGATTCGAAGTTGCGACGTAGCGCTAGCTTTGATACCAAATGTTATGCACCTAGCCAATACTACCCAAAAGACCGACCTATTAGGAGCGGAAGACATAAGTACATAACCCAGGACCATAACATTGGCCATCCAAAAGGGGGCAACAGATAGTAAACTCCCTATGCACGCTAAGCAATGAGGTGGAAGAGAGCAACAACCACATACTCATGCACTGCCGCTTCAGCAGGTCTGTTTGGAACACCATGCTTATCAAATTTGGCATCCACCTTTGCATGCCAAACTCTCTGCGCCTCCTCTTTCAACAATGGATCTGATGCCCCCAGCCGTCTATGGGAAATCTCTATGGAAAGGAGCTCCAGCAGCAATCCCTTGGCACCTATGGTTGGAAAGAAATCAGAGAACATTTGAAGCCAAAAGTTGCACAGCAGGGGGAGTGATAGAAAAAGTAATCCACAGTGTATTAATATGGGCAAATAGCCTCCATGGCTTACCCCCCTTTCCAAGCTCTGTCACTCGCAAATTTTGGGGCAAAGTCATCCAATTTGGGGCCCCTAAGCCTCCAGTGTTACAAGAATGGCAACCACCTCCATCACCCTGCTTTTATCTAAACTTTGATGGAACTTTAAAAAGAAACCCAGTTCCAGCAGGACTAGGAGTCTTCAGAAACAGCCAGGGGCAGGTCTTATTGACCTACTCTGGACCAGCTGGTTGCTGCACATCCAATGAAGCAGAATCCCTAGCTCTATTGGAAGGCCTAAGGCTATTCAAGCATTGGCTCAGTGGCCCTCAAGTCATCGAGGGCGACTCAGCTCTGGTCGTTGGTTGGGGTAGCAAAAAGAGTAATGCTCCCTGGGCTCTAGGAAATATTTATGATGAGATTTCTGACATTTCATTTGAGTACCACATCACTTGGAGCGGAGTGCCCAGATCTTGCAACTTGGTTGCAGACAAAACTAGCTAAATTCAGAGTCTCCAAAGCTACCCTCTGTACTGGGATTTCTCTTGATCTCTGAAGAAAACCGTGCTCTTGTATCTTACATTGTACTCTATGATGTATCTTACTCTGTACTCGTCCCTCTTTAAGCTTTCTTAATTAAAGCTTTTTTAAAAAAAACATCCAGCATACCCTGCGACATTGTTTCTTGAAGAACTACTAGGCTTGTGCTTACTCTTTTTTTACTAACTTCCTACTCCTTGAATGTTCCAAGAGGCCTGATTTCTTATATAACTTCAGATGTTCAGGAGGTAGTGTGAGGACATGATGATTAGTACTATTTAGATTTTATTCTTTATTGCTTTTTGGTAGGTGTACATGAAAATAATTATTTGACCGATTCATATTTCATCATGATTGACACTAGTTGAGGATTGAGAGATTAAAATATCAAAAAATAAGTTTCATATGAATGTCCTGCATAGAGTAAGTAATTGTGATTAAAAAAAAAAAAAAAAATGAGGTTGGTGAAACCTGATATGCTGCATTATGAACGTGGATAACCTGCCAAGGAATGTGGAGCATGTTGTACAGGAAGCATGAATTGAATTTATATAATTGGGGATGATGTTGTATTCAGCTTCCTGCATATCTATTCTTCTGACATCACTTATATGATTCATATTATGTGGTGTTCAGTCGTTGATTTCTCAAGCTGATGCAAAAGTGAAGGAATTACAACAATCACTCCACCGTATGAAGATTGAAAGCAAGAAGCTGGAGGTATCTGTGCTGGGACATGATAAAGAATGCTTAGACTTAACTGATGAGTCGTGCTTTTCATTCCATCAGTGTAACTAGTTTTTATATTAAATATCCATCTCCTTTTCACTGGATAATTATTTTGGTTTCCAGGAGGGTGCTTTAAAAGCTGAGGAGGAAATGAAACGTGGAAGGGACAAACTTAGGTGTGTACGAGGCACATAATCATGGCATTTTCTTTGGAAGTATCTTTTGTTTTGTCTACTAAAAGTTTTGGCTTTTCATTATTTTAGAAAGGCAGGACATCAAATTCAAGGTCTTATTCGTTCAGTTTATAAGATAGAAGGACAAGCTAGTGGTGCGTATAGTATCTTTCATTTTGCTTTAATCTTATTGCATTTGATAAGAAGCTATATTCCAATTGACATCATATTTTCTGTTACTTAGGCTTGAAAGACATCCTTGGAGAGCTCCCTCGCAGAGAAGCATCCCAATTCCGGTCACAGGTGATCTTCTTAGTTATTAAAGCCAAAAGGTTTTCCCTAGATTTTCAAAACCCTTTTTTTGGATGCTTCCATTGTATAGTGAACTGGCACTCCACATGAATTTGTAAGAAACTAATCTTTAAATCTTTAGCTCCAGAAACTTCCCTATCACAGAGGCCATTTTTATTTTCCTTTTTGTTATGGTGTTTGTAATCGTTTTCCAGAAGGCTCGATAGAAAGAGAAACAGACTTTTGGTCAGAGGGAGGGGGAGGCCTGAAGAGGAAGCATGCATGTAGTAGTATAATTCGTAATTAGGTTACATTAAGTTGGGATTGTAGAGGGGAGGTCTAGACATGTGGTGTCTTCTTCACAAAGTTGTTTCAGCCCTTGAGATTCTAGTTTCTTAGGCCCGGAGGATTATCCAACATAGCACATAGAGGTAAGTCTTGTAAATTTTGTTTTTGCCTCAATTGTCACACTGGAGGTTCCTATTATGAAATATTCTGTTTAAATCTCACCATGGTATGGGGTTTAAGCCTGAAATGCCTATCCAATACACTATGAAAACTAGCATTCCACCTATAGGTCAAGCAGACTCAGTTTCAGAAACCCTCTAATTCTGTTTTTGGGTACACTATCCATCCCATCTGCATGAAGAACAATTATAGTTTCTGGTTGAACATGGCACCACAGATGCTGATCCCTCCCAATTATTTCCAGCTGGTGCCTTAGTTGGAGTTTAAAAACTAAATAGAGGGGGAGGGGAGAGGGTCTTATTTTGTGAGGACTCTCCATATGTGATATAACTCACTCAAGATGCGAATAGTCTTGGTGAGAAAGGCAACCCTTGATGTCTTGCCCTAAAATGGTAACTTTTTTACTATTTATGTTGTCAGTCTTGTGTGAATGCAACCCCCTCACCCCCCCCCCCCCCCCCCCCCCCCCCCTTATTTTTCTGGATGGATTTTGAAAGCTGATCTCCAAGCATACTTGCTTTGTTGATGACTTATTCTGCTTTTTCTTTTACAGTTTGGTTTTGATCTGGTTGAGCATGATGTTGATGCTGCTTCTTGTGCATGACTTGCAGGTGTCTTCTCTTGCCTCTGAGGCCAAAAAAGAAAGAATTGCTCTTGGTAAAGAGGTTTCTAAGATCAGCAATTATGGACTTTCAGTCTGATCATTCAAGCTCATCTCCCTCAATCGTTCCCATGTATATCGAGTTTGTGATGGTTTATCTCAATCATATTGCGGCATTATAAATGAAGTTTAAAGAGATGTTGGTGAATCTTCTCACCTCACAAAACAAAATTTCATTAACATGAGTAACTTTCTGTCTCACTAAGTCTCATTGCATGGCATTGAATAGTTTTTTCTTTTAATGTTGTAAAGCTCCGTGGAGTCGTGCAAGTTGCAGAGATTGCCACCTCGAGAGTGATCCAATTGGAAGGAAGACGATGAGTTCGTTTTCGTTCTAGTATCAAACATGTACGCTTCTTAACAGAGAGAGAGAAGTGAGAAAACGTGGTTCAGTAATTTAAGCAAACATTTGGGACGCTCGCTGTGACCCTTTAGCATGTGCATTCATCCTCCTTTGTCCCTCCTTTTTATTGACTCCATGCAGCCCATCCCATTGATTCCTGAACCTGACTTTATCATATCAGCACATGCCAGGCTGCTCCATCTCACTGCAAGTTACATCGCCGTGCGGTCCTTCATTGCCTCTCGTCCTTCTCATATATTCAAGACGACCATGGGGTCAAAACTCCATTAACATACTCGAAAACCAGCTTCCTCTTTCTACCATTTTTCATACAAGAAGAGAACTTTATCTTCTGTAATTCTGTATCTGCCTCTCTTTATATTTTGCCCGTCGTTGGCATACACTGTCACTTTCCCAGACCCCAATCTCCATTACTTCGACTCCTTTTTGGTTGCAGTGATTAATGTTAGCAATTGGCATTCGATTTGATTATCCCCAGTAAATTTACTTGTTCTGGGTTTATCGCTCCTTTCTTAATCAAGTAGCATTTATCTCATTCACTTCGACGGCATGAGTGTACATTATCGTACTTACGCCTGGGTGAAATACAGTAACATAATAGAGATCATTCATGGCGACCCATCAGGCAATCACATGAAACGCGTCTCTCATCACACAAACATTACCGTTTTGTTGTGAAAGCTTCTGCCATTTGGAGAAGAAGATAGAATAACAGAGAAAAGATAACAGCAATACGTATTTCATATGAAGAGAATACTTCAATTTCAATTTGCTAGTAGTTTCTGATGTGATTTCTAAGAGGGAAGAGTGAAAAAGAGAACTTGTTTTCGATTCGAAAACACTAGCTGAAGGGGTGATCGACGAGTTACGTCAGCAAACCTTGAAGTCCTGAAGGAATTTCTCTTGCCGGAGAAGCTCCTTCTGCCGACGGAGCTCCATCACTTTCCGGTGAGAGTTGGAGTGCTGAGTTAAAACGAACGTAGGGCTTGCCGCCGGGCGGTACTCCGGCACGAGACGGCCGGATTTGTAACGAACGCCGCAAGCGTTACAGAGCGACTTGGGACCCATGGGCCCGGTCCGCCATTGCGGTGTCTTCTCCGTCGCGCAGTGCGAGCACTTACGTACTCCCTCGGTGGGAACAGGCCCGGAAGGGGAGGTTTCCTTCTTCCTCGTAGCTGCTTTCTCTCTGTTTGATTCCAGGTATAATGCCACCGCCGGCGTTTCTGACTCCGCCGTCGACGGAAAAGAAGTCCAGCTGCCCATGGGTGCCGCTGCTCTTGACCGCTTGCTCCTAGCGCGGCCGGGGACTCCCGTATCTGACAAGAAGTTCGCGTTCCCTTCTATCTCGTTCCCGCTTACAGGACAGAACGGCAAGTCTGAAAACGAATCGTCCACAAAATTGGATAACCATTCGAGCTCCGCAGCATCCTCGCTCTAGGAGAAAATGGAAAGAGAACAAACCATTAACATCCCTGCACAAAAAAGAAAAGAAAAAAAGAGCAAATACAGAAACAAAAGAAAAAATCGAAAACCCCACGCACCGGAAGGCAAAATTCATCGGAGAAGCTACTGCAGAGGGGATTATTCCCATCCCCGTCTCCCACATTCTGCCTATTCCCATTACAAGACTTTGACAATGGAACCTCGGATGAAGAAGGTACATCCGGGTCGAAAATCTCGACATTAGAGAAGTCGAGAAGATCATCAATGCGTAAGAAATCAGATGAGTGCCCGTAACGACAATCCATCCCTGTTTCTCTCTCGGATGACATCATGAACCCCAACAAGCTCAACTGCCTCCTTCAACGTCGAAATACCCCCGAAAACTGGGTTCTTCACAGTCGCAGAAGGAAAAAACAAGAAGAGGGGCAGTAAGTGCGAATGCAGAGAGACAGAAGACGAGTAGAAGGCCAGAGGGGTTTCGTTCAGTCATTCATTTCAAAGAGAGAAAGCAACGTGCAGCGAGTGCCCATGCAGTCCAGTCCAACCTCATTTAATTACTCTGGTTCCCCCTTCTTTTCTAATTTTAATTTTAAAATCTTCTTTTATCGATTAAACAATCCAAGTCGTCACTGGTTCACGAGACATATACTTATCCTGCTTCCGACCTTTCGTAGGAAGTAACATGGGTCATCACCAACACCACCCCCGCCACCACCCCTCCCTCCATTAAAATAACTCCCGACCACGTATACAGCCCTGAAAATTTTGCTTTTTCAAGTAATTTCCCACCCCGCCACGTTAAATCTCCTCCTCGAGATGCCGATTCCTCCCTCTTGAGTATTCTCCAGCCATAAAAACGAAGATCACCCTCCATGCGGAATGACGCAATTCTCCTCCGTCTTCACGTTACTGTAATTACATCGATCGGTGGCAGCAGACCCGTTACGGCCGGAGGAGGTGGGGACCACCGCGTTGAACTAGAAGTCGAGTCCGTTGCGCCGTTTTTATTTTCACCGACGGTGCCGAATGAATTCCAACTTCCCAACAGCTGTCTCCAGCTTGGGGCCTTCCGTCACCGTTCTCTCCCAAACGGAGTGTACTTTCCGGCGGGCTTGCCAGCTTGGGGCCTTCCGTCACCGTTCTCTCCGTACGAGAAGTGTACGTGACTACGTAGTCCCCAGCAACGTCATTCATACATACGTTGACGATAATATCCTTTGGTTATTTTGGAGCTATTAAAACTTGTATGCTAGCTCTTTCGAATGGACCACAATTAGGGATATTTTTGTCTTTTTATACTAAGGTTGACTAAGGGCGTACACGGTATTATCCTAACATCGAGGGGCGTAACCGGAGTCTCGAATCACGTGACAGGTGAAGACTTCTGATCCCGAAAAGAGTACCCCTGCACGTGCATACCGTTTTCACTTCCCTTTTTTTTTTTTTTTTTACTTAAAAAAGAAAAAGACGATTAGCGGATTAGGGGAATCCGCACCTCTAAGTTAATCCAAAAAGTAAACTCCCGGTTAAAGGGGACCGCGTACGTCGGACACGGGTGGACACGTGTTGGTCAGGTACCGGTCAGGTCCACGTGGGTTGCGTCATGGCTATGGATGGGCCAGCTCCGTCATTTACGAGTCGGACCGGTTGGCCCGTCTAGCTCAATAAAGTCGTCCCTCCTGCCGGTGAATGATTGAACCAAACCCCACACGCCCTCACCTAATTTTATATAAATTCTCTTTAATTAGTATGGTAATTCTTTATTAGTAATTAAATATTTATTAATAAAATATAGAAAATATTTCTTTTCGGCCTATCTCTTTGGCTACAATGTAAAACTTAACTAAATAATATATTAAGATATATTTTAATTGATTATTAGATAATTAATTATGTATTATAAAACCAATTATTCAATATTAAGGTTTTATGACCCACACTCGGAAGTAACTCAGGCTTAATCCCCATATTTCTTTTTAGGTTATAAATTGTTCAACACTAATGAGAAGGCATATTTAATCCCCACCCCTAACTTGTCCCTTAATCCCGACTAATCTTTGCCCCATCTCTGCCTCCCGTTTTTTATCCGGAGCTAGATGGGTTTTTTTTTCCGCCCCTTCTTGATCTGAAATCTAAACCTGAATTTTTTTGGGTCGGGTCGAATCAGACACATAATGAAGAAAATCATATTTTTTTATGAGATTGTCTTTATGTTTACTTCTAATTTTAGAATTAATTAACACTATATAAACAATTTCATTAGCTTAAAACTAGACCTTTAATAAATACCTAGAAACCCGGTTCAGAATTGGTCCATCCTAGTGCGGCTTCACCTGTGGTTTCTTGACAAGTCGAAATTAAATAAGAAAATAGCTCTTAAAAAAGATATCAAGTTAAATAACTAAACATAAATTAATGAGGGATTGCAGAGAATGAAGATGGTATCACGTGGGTGACCCTCGGGGAGTTGATTTCAAAAGCGCAGTCACCTAGCTTTAGCCAATATATTTAAATCTCAAGCATCGACAGTCCTGAGTGAGTAGTGAGTGAACCCACGTCAGGAGTCTCTTCATTTTGAAATCAATTTCTTCCGTAGAAAGAGTAATCTATGTGGGATATCTTTCTTTCCACGTGAAAGCTCTTGATTTAGTGGGTCAGCATGTGGAGACGGCAGTTTCATAAAGTGGAAAAGTTTGGTTAGCAGCAATTTAGTCTAATCAAGTTTAATTAAGATTATAAAACACCACAGGATCACTTGACTGGGAATATTCCACAAGAAATACCCTATCAGATAAAATTAATATAAAAATTAATCCATTGATCAAGGGGTTCCAACTTCCAAACAGGGTCTGGTTACAGTTTACTCTGCTGCAAGATCTATAATTCACTGGTTTCGGAGAAGAAAAAGTTTGAAGATTTCTAAGGGATTAATGGCCTTCAGGCACTTGCCAACACATGTACATTGTACAGGCCTCTAAAGACCATTTCCTTCACGACAACATTCTCAGGATTCACATGAGCCGAAACAGTAATCTAATGACACACCCACCTTGATACTCAGATCCCTTAGCATATAGAAGTGAACAAGACTGTATTTTAAGTTACTACACGGGTAAAGCTCACCGACAGAAAATAAGTGCATATGAAGAAAGAAAAGGAGAGACAAGATTCACTGCTAGTATGCCAAAGAAAATAAACTAATCAAGCTCTTCAGACTATTTTTTCTTCCAATCGAGGTTCAATAATTTACCCAGGAATAATCAAAATGACATCTCACGCTTCCTGTTGAAAGCAGTGTATAAAGACAGGTTTAGATGGATAATGACAATTGCAAGGGGGATAACCTTTCCATGTCCCAGAAGCTGAAGTTGCAGGCTTTCTGCTTACTTTGTCACCTTGGAACTGATAACCCGAGCTCTAGCAGTACAGAAAAATTAAAATTCAATCAGCCTAGGATTTGCAAACAGAAACTAAATGATCGATAAAACTAAAATTGAATTGATACAATTGAACAACCATCTAAATAACAAGAAAGTCCTCCCCCTCTCATTGTGCATTAACAAAGAAGATTTGTTTTATTGCACAGCTACAATTATCAGAAAGTAAGTTAATTTTTCTTCACATGTTTTGATGGGAAAATGGAATAACAAGGAAGTCATTCATTGTGCACATACAAAGTCCTAATAATTTAATTTCAATTGTTTGATAGCAAGTACAGCTAGGTTCTACATGTAACTTGGACGCCACACAAACACCAAATGAAGATTTCTGCTTATGACTGATTTAACTGCAAGTGCTTTGAAGAAATGACAATATCATTCCCATAAAATCACTCAAAGCATATCACAGGAGCCCACCTTCAAAAACAGGTAAATGATTGCAAACATCACGTACCATCAATTCCATCTGGGAAAAGCAGAATTTGATTATATGTTAAACTCTAAACATGTGTAAGAATTTCTATATCAGTTTTTGGTCTATAAATATTGAAATATCCTAAATATTGTGTTCAGCCATGAGAAGACTTGCTGTCATTTCCAAAACAAACTGAATAGCTGTCTTCCAATCTTCTGACAGTAACAAGATACCATGGCAATAAGCAGGCAACTTGAGAAGTTCACCAAATGGCTGCTATTCCAAACACTACTGTGAAAATCCAAATGCAAGAAACAAACTGCCTAAAGCATTTTTTTATCCATCTATAATAATCAGGATCAAGCAAAAACATGACTGAGTAACCTAAACAACTGCATCAGTGATCGTACATATTAATCGACATAGGCATCCTTACACAAAATAATGAAACACTTGGAGGCAAGTTAATGAATTGCCACCCAATAGAGAATGTTTATACCCACTGTAAACTACAACACTCCTTTTGTAGGAGATTCGCCTATGCCCATCTGACAAGATTCTTGATGTTTTGTAGATTCTTGTTAACATCATAATTGTCCACATTTGCCAGTCTCATAGTGCAAAAGCATCCTGCCTCATTCTGCAACTAGCCGAATGCTAAAGTCCCGGTGTAGCTCAAATGCTCACCCTTACATATCAACTTTGCACCATATTGGAAAGAAACTTCTCAAAATAACCTCAGGGGGACTTTTTTTTCCAAATACAACCTTGGAATGATATAGCTTAGTATTTTATTTTGTAGAACCAATGTAAAATTTAATTTAAAGATAACATTATATGAGTTAATATGCCTTATAAGCTCAAGCAGAGTAAGGCTCTTGCAATCCACATAGCGAGGGCTCCAAAGAACTTTTCAGGTGGAATACCGGGGAAGTCAGTATAGAATAGGAAACTCTAGAACTAAAATTAGACAACTCTACATCTTAAAAGTTTATGATAAGTAAAGAAACACGTTGAGCAATTTGTAGCTTAAACCATTTAAACATTAGATCTTTCAGCAATGGCAAGAAGTTCTGTCAGAGAATCAATGACTAGAAGCACGCCCATAAAAATGTTATTATCATTTCAAATAAGAGGCTATGACTACAAGAAAGAAGAACATATCCAAATGACAAGCTAAACTTGCACATAGTTAAATAACATTCATAGGGAATAATTAAAAAGTAATAAAGCAATAAGTCTTAAGTACTCTTATCTACTATTATTTAACTTCTTTAGACAATAACACTCACTGACCGGTTGAGAAAAACATGCCAAAACTGCAGCAGTTCTTTATTTCTCTTAGATTAAAATGTAAACAACAGATTGGTATCATATATGTTAAAAGTGTTCATACTTGGCAGTGAAGCTGTCAACCAAAATTTCCGGGCCCCTTAAAGCCATGTTTATTTCTTTCAAGCATTGAAAGGATCATGTGCCTGCAGGAACTGAAGGCCCTATTTTGGTCCCAAGAGAGGAAAAGTCAGTATTTTGGAAATGAAACAAACATGCCACACCAATGCATATGAAAACCGCCAACCATCATATTCTGAGAAAAGAAGAACAAGGAACAGAATTTCCCATATTAGATATCTAGGCTAACATTGATCTTATGCCAAGTGGAAAGTACACATGATCCCACTGCTATGAGACAGCTTTTATAATTTTACCATATAATAGGCTAACACTGGTTGACAGGATAAAACATATCAAAAGTTTCTCTTAGGTATAAAACTTTATGTATTTCTCAACTTTAAATGTTGACAAGGAATGGAAGCTAACCTATAAAAAAATCTTAACATTGATTTCTTCATGTTGAGATTAGTCTTAAACTGCCCAATACAGAAGAGATTATCTCTATTTGATCAGTGACCACAAACACCAAACCCATTTTCTCACCTCTTGTCCAGAGCAATGGCCAATCAGTACTGTGTAAATGCAAGGTAGATGTCTTCATGACATTTCAGAACTCTTAGTACAAAGAGTTCCAACATGTTGTGTTGTATCTGTGTTCTCAAGAAGCAGTCTGTCAAACTTCTTCGTCATGAAAAACCTACTTAATGACGCTAAAGACTATCTTTTGCTATGTAACCAAATCTTCACCATACTCAGTTATGCTGACAATGCATCAAGAATGAAGATATAAGACGCAGTCGAGAAATCAGTTAGCGTAACCGAAATTTTTTTGGCCAAAGAAAAATAGAAAATGATACGAATTCATTTCAAACGAATATGAAATTTTGACATATAAACATGATAGGAGAAAAAGCGACTCACTCAAAATAACAAACATTAGCTTCCAGGATAGGTACGGCAGACGCTACCCTGTGAAAGAGCGCGGCAATTATCCGCGCCCGAGCTCAAGCATGACGTTAGCCTCGCAGCAGCTACGGCGCTGTGTAGAGGCAAAAGAGACTGAGCGCATCCCAGTTCAGAAGGAGATCTACGGGAACAAAACGAAAATAAACTCAGAAACCATATACTCAGAAGGACAAGGAAATTTGGCATTCTCTTAACTGAAACTTACTAACCTGGAAAGTGACGAAAAGCGGCGAAGAGGAGATGCAGATGCGGCTTTGCCGGCGGAAGGAATCTTTGAGGACGAAGAGGCAGCAAATCCGTCGAGAGATGGACTTCGCGTCGTAGATTTAATGGCTGACTTGAAAGAGGACAAAGCCATTCTACTTATGAATCTATTGCAGGAGGAAGCCATCAAACAGGTGAGCAAAAACAACGATTTGGACCAGGAGCGCGCGGGGACTTCGATACGAGAGGTTTGGGACTTTAGGGTTTAACCTCGAGTTGAGAAGTAAGCGCCTCTGTAATTTTTTTTTTTATTTGCTCTTATTCATTGAAGACATAAAAAAAATTTACATGACTCATTAATTTCTTCTATTATAAATAAAGTCTTATTGTAATCAAATTATATTAATAAAAAATTTTAATTTTTAAAAACTCAACACGGTATCAGAGCGGGTTCTATGAGTTAACTCAGTCATAATTTATCATTTTATAATCTATCATCTCTAATAGTATAGGTTTGTATTATATACTTTTTCTTTCTTGTCCCAATTTCCGATGTTTTTTTTTGCATTCATACCTTTATATTAAACTTTTTATATTAAAAATTATATATTTACGGAAAGATCTTTGAGTCCACTTTCCAACGCCAAAAGAAAATTGGCAATCAAAGTTTTTTACAAAGATAAATCTATATTTGAAACTGCAATATCAGACTACAAAAGAGGTTCAAGCAATAACAGAAAACTTCACTTTTTGAGTTGTTTAAGCCATTAAGGACGAAACTTTTTATAGATACTTATATGTCAAAATAAAGATCTGTAAGTCTATTTTATACCTTATCAAACCAATTCTCAATTTCATTTTTAAAGGGACATATTAATTTCGCAAGAGTCAATGGTCATGTTAGTCAAATAAGAAAGAGTACTCGATTTGACTAAATTACATAGTCTGAAATCTATCAATTTTTTCTCTCAAAAGAAGTATATTTTATTAAGATAAATTTTATTTGGATGAAAGGTATCGAAGTCTTGTTTTAGAAGGAGAAAATTTCATGTCAATCTGATCTATATATAAGGAGATATTCACATTGAAGTCAGCAAGGGTTAAAATACAAAACAAAAAAAATAAAAATGTCATAAAAGATTCGAGAACGAATCTTTATGTCAAATTATTTGAGTCTAATTACTTGAACAACAAACTATTTATGATTTTGAGCTATATTTTTTTATATATCGATATCAGAAGTGCCAAAAGTCAGTTCAACAAAAAAAAAAAAAAAAATTATTTTCTCTCCTATTATCTTTCCATGTATTGGCATGAATTGAAATTCATTCTCCTAAAATTCGAGTTTTTTAGCCAAATTTCTCTTCTAATCAAAGAGTTTTGGTCAAACTTAATCACTCCATGATGTGTTCATTCAAGGTAAGTAATATCTTGCTTAAATGTTGTATCTTTCGTATAGTTAACTCTAAAAACATTGTAATCACCCAAAAAAAGTTATACTTAGTCAAGTTTATTAAATTCTACCATTATAGTCTTCCCCCGTTTGTTAAAAAAAAAAAGTCAATTTGGAAGTACGAGTGTTGCGTCTACAAAGGAATTTTTTTTTCAACAAAAAAACATTGAAGACCAAAAATCTTTTTCATTGTAAGCTGAAGTTATAAACTCCAACTTAAAGGAGGTGGTGAAGAACAGGTATGAGAAATACTTACATGACTCTCACAACAAGAAATCTCACAAAGTCTTATAAGAGTTTCACAAGAGAAGGTATCATAAAAGAGTCTCAATTAAAGGTGTTTTAGTTATGTATAATTATTCAATTGTTCTAGTACTTATATTTTAATATTTAACTTTGGATATAATTAAGATAAAAATAATTTAATTATAATTAGATTCTACTAATTTCCTCTTACCCATTGCATTCAAATTACATTAAGTCAATTACCCAAAATTTTATTTCATTAACCCTCTTTATTGTATTATTTGTACACAAAACCTTGGTGTCAAATAAGACTAATCACCATTTAGGGCTACAGGGTTTGTTTTGTATTGAGTTCGCTTAATTGAAACAGTCTGAGAAGCCTATGAAAATGAAACTATGATAAGAGTTCTGAATCAGATAAATCAATGAGGAGATTGGTTGAAAAAAAAGCATAAGGCGACTCTGTGGAGAAAGTGAAGGAAAAATCAACGAGGAAGAAACCTTTCGCTCTGGTTTCCGACTTTTTCGTCTTCCTTTTCCTCTTCTTCTCATTCTGCCTTTGAGTCGTCACCACGAGTCGGAGCGGCCGTCAGTGCCGTGCAGAAGATTAGGACTGAATTTCGAGGGGGAAGCTTTAATGAGGACGTTGTGGTCATCGAGATTGTGAGTAGGAGGGATTAAGGAAACTGAGGAGAGCAAAAGCAGCGGTTTGAGCGCCATAGCCATTGAGCCCTGCTCGGGTGAACGAGGAAGAAGCGCGTAGATGCTCGCTATTCTGCCAAGGGTAGTGGATTTTTTAAGAAGGTTCTAAACAAAATTAAATAAATTCTCATATATTTAATCTGAAAATAAAACATAGCATTCAGCAACGGAGAGAAATCCTAAAGGTATAATACAGTCGCACTGACAAAAACGAAGCACAGGCCAAAATCAATCAACTCAGGAATGCAAACTCTTACTGTATTAGGATCTCCCTGCTCCTTTTCAAGAGAGATTAAAATAAAAAGCGAATCCAGGAAAGGAATTTTCACATGAATGACAAAAAACGAATTCCATGTTACAACGAAGACCAAAACTTGTAAGTCAAAGTTTCAACCTAGTGTAATACACTACTCTTCTTCGTTCTGATCATCTTTAACAAGCCTGATCATGTCATCAATCCGAAGAATGGTTATTGCTGCCTCTGTGGCAAACTGGCAAAGAAGAAATTGAGGTTTCATCAATGGAATATTGAAAAAAAAAAAGTAAACAGACAGGCGGCCAGAGCAATGAGATACAAGGCCAAGCCATAAGAGCGTTGATCAAGATGAGGGATTGATCCTCCTTGTCTAGTCTGTCATCAATGGAATATTTAACAATCGTACCTGTATTATCTTCACTTTGCTCATTGCAGGTTCAATTACTCCAGCTTCAAGATTGTTGCGAATTGTTCCTTTTGAAAGATCAAGTCCCATGCTGCAAAAAACAAAACAAAGATGAGGCAGAGAGAGAGAGAGAGAGAGAAAGGGAAGGAGGGTCTCCATACCTTGAAAGATGCTGCTTATCTGCATTTGTTTGCGCTGTATGGTGATATGCCCGGAGTTTTGCAACCAACTCAGTTGCATCCTTAGCAGCATTCACAGCAAGAATCTGTAACACCAGTTGGAAACTTTTAGAATTTAAATGGAAAAAAGAAAGGCCTCTTCAAAGGAAAGATACTCATTCAGCAGAAGCAATATCCAAACACCTTTGGTATGATTAATAGAGATTCAGCAAACTCAGCTATAGCCAACTGCTCCCTGGATCCCAATGTAGTAGCAAGATATTCCAAGAATACTGATAAAGCAGCCTCTACTGCTCCGCCACCAGCCACAACCTATTTTCAGCGCAAAAAGGATGGAAATTTTATCATCTTCACATGGAAGTATAGCCATCTTTACTGGGTACCAGAAATACGGTACTCAGTAATGCAAAGAGATTTGGTAGTTCAGTAAATAGAAGCAAGGGATTACCACATTCGACTCCAGAGTTCTCTTGACAATGCACAGAGCATCATGCAAAGCTCGCTCCATCTCATCAAGCATGTAATCATTTGCACCTCTTAGTATAAGGGAGACCTGTTCTTTGCCGAAAGAAATGGGAAGAGAAGGATCATAAGATACTAATTTATAAAAATAATTACCAAATTCTCGTAAATCTGTAAGTAACTGGAATATTTTGCCACCAACCGCACAACTAGTTTTGGTTCCTTTGACCATAATAACATCATCATCAGCAATCCTTTCCTCCACAACTTCATCTGCATATCCCAAAAATGATGAATCAAATGTTTCCTCTCCTTCCATATCCGCAAAGGTTGTAACCTGCAGATCATCAGAATGCAAATTTATGTATCTTATATAATGACAAATGCAGATTTATTAAGGAAAAAAGAAATATGGACCTTAGTCCACATCAATGCGGTTTTAATTTATAAATTATCTTTAAATCAAATGACCTAAAACTTTATTTCTTCTCATTCTACATTTATTCCCGATACTACATATCCATGATTGATGTATAATGTAGCTTTTCTTGAATCAATCACTTAATTTAGTTTTTAATATCTATATTAGTTTCTAATGACATAATGAAGAGCATGGTACTATTGTAGATACTTGTATTAAAGTAAATGGTATTTTTGTCAATTATACTTTTCTAAAGAACAAAATGTAAGGTCCAGCCAAAGTTGGCTAGACTTGACACCAGCCTGCTTTCGCTCAAATATACCAGAGGAGGGTCAACAATCATCTCAAATGTAAGATTTCATCCAAAAAAAAAATCATAAAAAAATATCTCAAAGGTAAGAGTTTAAGATATTATGGGAATGAAATCTATGTCAATCAATCTATGACACAATCAGCATGATACAAGTAACTAGGCAGCTCCTAATAAACTTCCACATAAACTAAATGAAGCCTCTGAACAAAACAAAATTGGAATCTGAAGGTGACTAAATAGCAGATCTACTACGCTTAATAAGGTTTAAATGAGAAGCATTAGATTACCACAGTTGCACCAGTTGCCTTGGCAACATGACGCAGATCCTCTTTTCTAACACGTCTCACAGCAATAGCGCCAGCTTCTACAAAATACTGCACATGACATAAAAGTTACAGTGAAAGGAGATCTTCCATAATCGTGACGAGTAAAAGTATAACTTTCATGCATGATTTGCTTGTAAAATCAAGTCAGAAACGTTGATACAGTTAGATCTGTAAATGAATGAAATTCAAATACCTTAAGGGACATATCATCGATGCCCTTAGTTGTTAATACAACATTTGCTCCAGCTTTCAGAAGCTTTTCAATTCTTTCTTTTGTAATGTCAGCTTCTCTGCAAAAACAAAATATCATAACTAAAACTTACAATCTCATGCATCACATGTCTGCGCCTATTGCAGGATTTTCATTTTAAATATATACATCAAAATATTCAGATCCTTACATATTTATACTTTATTCCAATCCCTACATATTTATCCCCCTCAGGTCCATAAGTCAACAAGCAAACGCCTAGTATTTCTCACTATAAAAATTAGTAAAAAGAAATAAGGTGAAATCACCTATTTCTGCATATGAAATTCTCATAAAAGAAAAATGACAAACTTCCAGAACATGATTCTATCGCAGAATACTGGGGGGATTCCATCATATCCACAGGTAAAAACACATCCATACATTCCATAGTTATAAAAGTGGGGATTAAGAAACCAAGTTATTTGGCTAAAACTTGGGTATGTAACACCTTCTAAAGAAACTCGCCAAATTGAAAAAATGCAGTAAAAAACTCGGCCAAACCAAGTAACTGCACAGAGTTCATGTGAGTCCATAAAGTGACTTTTATTTCTATCCATACGGAGAAAGCCACTGGATTGCTCTCATTCATGCATAAGAGAGAAATTTCTCCTTTCTCTCTCATGTTCTGTGCACAAAGAAATCACTTAATCATACAGCTCAATATGAAATAAGCAATGAGATTCATGTCCAAACATTTCTTTCAGTAATCCAGCAGAAGTTTTTCTAATTTGAACAGTAAATATTTTTTTACTATATTTATAAATGACTGTATCCTGATATCTTTCCCAGTATGATTCCACGGTCCTTGGCATATCATTTGGGAAATGAATAAAGGTTCAAATTCACCACAGGCAATAGTAGGAAATCACCTTTGACGAATTTTTTCAAGCTCCCTTGGATCACTCACTAAGACTTGAACACCCATCTGCATTTTAGTTTTTTGAAGATTGAAATCCAGACAAGCAATCTTTGCAGGAGCAACTCGGGTGGGCATTCCTTGAGCAGCACGACCTGTATTTAGAGCATAACCATTCAACAAGTAGCTGTCCCTAGCACTTTTCCCATGAGCTTTCAAAATATTAATGCCCTGAAACACAGACAGGATCTTGTTAGACTAAAATTATGAAATTAAAAATTAAAAAAAAGGGCAGCAGGAGGAAAAAGTAGAACGGCATCAACTGACCTTGATTGGATATTTAACTTCTCCCCTTGCATTAGTAGTTTTTACTCCCTGAACTGCATCTACAACCTAGAATTCAATTTTGCTCAGTAGGTGCACAAATTTCCTTCTATAACAAGAAAACTGGACCAAAAGATCTTTGCATTAAGTATGTACTGTATTTAGTAAAAGAAACAAGTAAACTAAAAATGACATCAAAATGTAAACAAAAATCTCAAGTCCATATTTTACATGGACAGAAAGGTTCAGTTTTATATTTAATTTTGATTGCCAGGAAAATTATGTCAGAGATGCATTTAAAAAATATAGTCAAGAACTTAGCTTACCAGGTTGGCAAAGAAGTCGCCATCACTGGAGATCAATTTAGAAGACATGCTGGTCTTGGCACAATTTACAAGAGAATCTTTTCCAAGCTTTTCAACCTATTTGATATTAAAGTTGGTATAAGACACACAAAAGACTATGGAAATTGTGGTTCCCATAGATCATAGACACAGTAAAAAGGACTTGAATATAATTATCACTACAAGGAGAGCTAAATCACCAAATTATGAATCCACAGAGAACAGGTATACCTTCACAGCTAATTTTTCATCAACATACTTGCACGCCTCTCGCATAGCAAGCTGTCCAAAATTTAGAATTGGGTTATATGTTTATAGATGAGTGTTTGACACCCAGGTATCCATAACTATACTAAAGAAATAAGGTCTTTTTAGTGGATAAGATACAAAAGAAAACATGCAAGATAGTTTTCAGTTTTGAACTCACTCTGTACCCACTGATTATAGATGTTGGATGAATCTTATTCCTCACAAGGTCATTGGCTCTCTGCCAAATTTAATATATGAAACAGACAAGATCACTCAGTCATTTAAAATGATACTCATCATAAAGAATCAGATTCTCAAAGTAAAATATCACATTCTTCCACAATAGCAATTCACAATATAATTTACTAACTTGCCTTCAGCAGTTCGGCAGCTACAATAACCACTGAAGTTGTCCCATCTCCAACTTCTCGATCTTGCAGCTCAGCCAACTCTACAAGTACCTAATAACCCTCAACATAGAGAGAAGAGATTATTAGATGAAACAGAGATACTAGTACTAAATAGAGGTCTCAGGGATGAAGTTAACTACCTTGGCAGCTGGATGTTCAACTTCTAACATTTTGAGTATTGTGGCTCCATCATTAGTAATTGTGACATCACCAATATCATCCACCAGCATCTGAGAAAAACAACCAGAGAATAAAAAACAGAAAGATGGATAAAATTCCTTGCCTGAGATGTGTCATGTCTTTTCTAAAACTGTGAGAAAGGGATTTATCACGGAAGAAGAAATTAAAAAAAAAAGCACAAAAAGGAAGAAAAACAAATGAAAATAAGTCAATAAAAGAAATCAGTGAAATAACTGCGAACGGCACTGTAGATTCACTAATCTCTCCCCAAGAAATGCAAGTGATTGGAATCTCCCAGAGTATGCACCATGAAATAGCTAATATGGCACTAATCTTGTCAATTTCATGAAAGAATTAAACCTATTACTAATTATCCTATTTAACAGATTTGAAATTTTAGAGTTTACTGAAAGAAAAACTTGGTTATTTGGCTCAATGAAGAACCCATAACTTGATTTCCTGCAATTTAGTAAATTTAGGAAGTTTAAGAATTAGTCTGGGTTTTATCAATAATGATCTTTTTTAAAATTGGATTTTATTGTTTAGGCTATTTGGCCTTATCTGGATGCTCCAATGCCCATTAAGTTTTCATTTTTACATTTTTAATGTTGACCTTATTTTCTTGTTACTCTGAATTTTTTTATTTGGGCATTAAGTTTCAAGCATAAGAGTTCATATAGAACCATTACAATGTTGTATCAAAAAAGTTAGGCTTCAGCATTCAGTATGATGCTATGTTGAAAGCAAAATTCATATGCAATGCCTCCTATTTCTTTTGTTTCTAACTCTTTTCTTATCTTTTCTTCCTCCATCTCTCCCAAAATTTTATTTTCTTTTAATTAACAAAATTCACCCAACGAAAAAAGTTCCCGATATGGCCAGAGCAAACTACTATATCTCGGCAACATAGCACAAGTATATATATCATGTAGCAAATTAATGTAGCACCTACTACACATAAACTTTAGGGTATCCTTTTTTACTTGTCTCTTCAACCCTATTTCTCTAATTTGCCAATTTTTCTCCTATAAACTCAGTTTTTGTTCTTTTCTTCTTCAAATATCAATCCATTTGTTTTAGCAGGTAAGAACAAATTAGTGACAGACCTGAGATTTCCAACTCTTAACCATAGTTTAAACATTTATTGAATCAAATTCTCAAAACATATTACATTCGAGAGGAATTGATAATCTATCAGAAACATATGAGCATGGAAGATTCTTCACTATATAAGTATTTCCTTTTTATCTTTTTTGCATTTTTTAGTGACGTACTTTGTTTAACTTTCAAAGATACTTTATTTTTCTACAAATTTAGTATGAAATTTGGTTTTATTCTGACCAAAGTAACTTGTTCCAGAGGTAGGCTTTGACTAGCAGGTAGAGAGCCAACCCTCTATAGATAATATAATTTTGGTACATTCTACTTGTTTCAATCATTGTGACTCTACGAAGGCAGAATTGAGACCCTTCCAATGTCTACAAGCTTAGGTTGATAAATCCAGATGGAAGAGGATTTGACAGTTATCATCAGCTAAGCTTCAGGAAATAACTCCTCCTCAGTTGCTTCAAGCAGAATTTTATGAGATTGACAATACATCTATCCCCATAGGTTCTTCTTGGTGGCTTAATTAGAACTGCTGCAACCTATTAACAATACCCTTATAATTGATTAGATTATTTTTTGCCTTTTATGTGATTTGTGTACGCCTTACACTCCAGCAAGTGCTATGCATCCTTTTTCTCACCACATTAAAATATGTTCTCACCATCCCATGCCTTTAGTGTAATTTTAGCTCAGTTTGGGCCTTATCCTAAATAAATCCTTTTGCTGACCCACATCACTGTCACTATTTTAAGTGACTCCCTCTCCACAATGGAATTCCAATTTCTTTCACGCAATAACTCCGCTCAAGCCAGAACAAATCTATAATTTAGTGTATTAACTCTCTCCAAAGTGTATTAACTTAAGAAAAGGCAGCTTGCGTAATAAAGTTTCAAACAAGGATGTCAGGTGGTCAAAAAATAAATAAATAAATAAAAGTAGAATCTTGAAAAAGACAGTAAAACAAGTATGAAAGTATAGGATGGCAACAAATATAAATATACACCCAGGAAGCTTAAAGAGTGCACCTAAAGTACTTTTGATGAGTTTAAAAAAGAGCAGTTGACCGGTCAACAAGACTTTATCCTGTTGACAGCAGTTTGTTCGCTCTCTTGCTTCATTGTCACTCCATTCAATCATTTGTTCTTCCGATCACTCTTTTCTTCCTCTCAAACATCTTAATATAGGTCTTCACAATGTATCAAAGCAGGCTGTCTGCCTTGTTAGGCCTAGCTTGTATCCTATTTTGGTTGATACCCCATTTGATTTGTTCACATCTGAGGCCCGTTTTTCATTTGAACAGACCTAGATTTGATGGAGAGAGTGAGAGAGAATAATCCCACATGGTTTTATATTTAAAAAAAAAAAGGCATGTGGCTATTAATTGGGGAAAGAATCTCTTAACTTTGGCTAATCATTTTAGATAAAATTAGGCCAATGGGCTATCACCCTCGTACTAGCACTATCACGTTCAGTAAGTTAGAATCTACAAGCATCCATAGAAGTAGGAAGACATGGTGACCAAGTGAAAATAAGATCTCTTCCATTTACATGGCTTAAGTGAAAAGCTAGAGAACATAATCTTTTCTCTCATCCAAAAGGAAAATCATGAATTAGCACTTGAAATAATTTCCTCGAGAGTTTCAACAAACTACAGTATACGAGTTCATGATGAAACAATAATTTTAAAAATAATATCCATTTAAAATGACTAAGACCTGTGAAAAATATGATAAACCAGCTGTCTACAGAATTTTTTTTGGATGGGTGCATTTAGGAAATTTCCAAATTAAAACTGAAAAAAATAAAATAAAGACAATCTTTAAAAACACGTCCAGATATAAGGATTATGGGGCACATATAAGCAGTCAAATAATTCTATGCTAAGAGTACCTTACATGAAAAAATGATTTGATTCATAGCAATAAGAAAGGAACTTGAAAGACCTACAACCTTAATCAGGAATCCATATACTTTCGGCAAAAAGACAAACACCAGGATTAAGGTGGGAAAAAAAGGTCTTGAATAACAATAGAATTCACCTACACTCTAATGTGCAATTCAACTTGAGAAATCCTGATGTCCTTGCAGTACAAGGATACAAGTGCCCAGGTTTTTAAGTTTCAGCAATTTCAGTAGTTCACTCCATTTACCATCTCAGCCAAATTGATATCTAAAAGGACAATTGTACTAAATTTCTACATAGAAACTATTACGTTTAACTCAAGAGTATCCTCTTTAATTATGTGGAGTAACCAAGAAACTGCAGTCGATAGTAAAAAATTGCATCAGAAAACAATCTCCGGTAACAACTTTGGTTACAATAAAATGCTCGAGTTTGATCCCACTGAAGAATCAAATGGAATCCAGAACGCACAGTTGAGAAATAGTTCCAACACTAGTCAAAGTACCCATTATAAAATTGAAAGAGAATGGACAACTAGGGGACAAAACACTCAGATTAAGGAAAAACGCATAATAGTGTTCCAATGATGATACTGTTATATGATCAGTGACTATGCAGGTAATCAATGAATATGAAAAAATAGCTAAAAAAACAGAAAGCAAACCTTGTCCAGGCCAACAGGTCCAAGGGAAGACTTCACAATATTTGCAACAACTTGACAGGCAACAACTGCAGCATTCCAGGTAAAAATTTCAAAAACAAAAAATGAGCTTGGCTTAAAACATCTAGCAAGACCATCCCTCCACAAAAAAAATATAAGAACTCTTGACACACTAAGCACAGACCACATTTCAAGGACCGATAAAACAACAACAACAACAACAACTTATCACGCTTCAAAACAAAAAAGAACGTTTGAACAACTTACCATTTTGGGTTCGGACGTCTTGCCCCGACTGGCGTTCTCCAAGAATGTCCAGAGTTGCGCCTGAGGTTGCCATGTTTGATGGGAGAGGGCAGAACGAAGAAAGGATGTCTAGATTATCGAGAAAACCTTAGATCTGTCTTGGGCGGAGAATGATGTCTCTGAACTCTCTTCTCCGCTAGAGTTAAAAAAGAGGAAATGAGGCGCACTCTCAAAGCCTCAAAACTTCGAACCAAAAGTAGTGGAAGGGTTTTTGCGGGTTTTCGTTTATAGAGGCAGAATCCCCTGCACAAAGTCGTCTACCATTCCAAATATGAGCGGGTTTCCGGTTCGGATGGGTTTTTTGAAACCCATCCATACCCCGGGACCCCATCGCGGTTTTGAAAATTCAAATCCATCCCCACCTCGAAATGTTCTTTTTTATGGAAAAGGAATAAAATATATAAATTATTTTATAAAAAATATTCAATAATTTATATATAAATGAAATTGATTTTAAATAATATAATATTATTTATTCTATATATATATATTTTTTAAACATATCTTGTAACCCTAGACCCTATACGACATAAGTTTTTTCTCCATTTTAATCCAATTCGTGCCCACCCCTACTCGAAATTGGTTCATTGTCGGATACACCTATTACGTGATAATTAAAAAAAACAACAATTCAAAGCCAAAAAAGGCCAAAATTTTCAAATGTTATCTTAATTTTGAAAAGTATTTTTTTTATTTTAAAGTAATTTCTTGTAATGTCTTCCCATTATTTAATGTGTTATTTTTAGAAAATTAAAACAATTAGAGAAAAAAATAGATTATTTTATTATAAAATTACTTATTCATAAAAATATTTTCTTACATTTGTTCTGCTATAAGAAAATAATAAAAAATTACTTTTAGTATTTTTGCCTTTATTAAAATATAAAACAAATGAGGAGGATGTGAGGAGATGGTGATAAAGACTAGCTTAATGCTTTTTAGTGTAATTTTTTATTATTTTTATTGAAGCATTAAGGAACTTATTTTTTCATCCATTTTAACTTTTTGTATCACAAAATAAATTAGGGTCAAAATTTTCGTATCCTCAATATATAACATAAATACAAAAAAAAGTGATAAAATAAGATTTTTTTTCTTCTCGTAATAGCTATTTTTTATATTAACATCAAATATTCCCATAAAATAACATTATTAGCAATTTAACGGAATAGTTTTATTTTCTTAAAAAAATACCCTTTATCCTAATTTATGATTCCTCTTATTTACCTTGAACCTCAAAGACGATGGCTAATTTAGCCCTTTTCAAGTTCTTCAACGTCCGAAATTATTGTACATTACTATGCTTCTTTGCAAAGTCTTAACTTTTCTACAACAACGTGCAACTCAATGGTACTAATCTCATCACTAATTTCCCTCTATTCATTTTTATTTTTTTTGTAATTTTAAATGTACATAAAGTTCAAACCCGACTCGAGCTCAAGTTAAATTTAAGGTTCGACGTTGAGCGAGTTTGGCTCGACTCGATGTCACCGCTAGGAGCGATGGCTTATATAAAGTTTAACCTTTACGACTCGTTTATGTAAAATAAATGTATTAAGGATGTTATTTGTGAAATGACGAATAATAAGTGGCTTCGTATACTTGTTATAACATGAAGAAGGGTATATGGAATCTAAGAAGGATGTCAGTCCATGTAGCCTCTATATGTATTTGGATGAAGAATATAGAAGGGTAATTCCTGAATATAACAAAGAGAGCAAAAGCGAGGACAGAAGAAATTTTGTGTTTCCCTGTGCAGCGCCATCTGCTTATGATCGGTGGTTTCGCTGAATCCATTTCTTTTGCAGTTCTCTTCATTTACCCGATTGCTATTCGACGAGTTTTTTTTTTTTTTTTTTGTTCTTCCTTCTGGTTTTTGCGATTGCTGCTTCTTCCTTGCTTTACTGGAGGAGGGTGAAAGAGCTACAGAAATTGATTGACAAGATGCCTAGGAAACCTGTGAATTATGTCCCACTAACTACATTGTCGGCTATGAAACTTCTTTTTCTTATTGAGCTCGTTTTCGCCATGGATTTGCGAAATGCAGAGATCGATCATCAAATCTCACCAAGAACACAAGCAGTTTTTTATCCTCTCTGATTCTAAAGGCCTCTCCACAAAAAGGATGGATTATTGGACAGGAAGGGTTCGTATTTCAACTTGGTCCCGTGGAGATCTCAATTTTCATTCCCAAATCTTTTCTACTACCTCCTGTAACCTCTAACCACCCTAAGTTTCCTCGGACTGTCTCGAGGTTTTAAGAGTTTTTATTTGTGTTCTTTCAGTTTCTGCTCAACACCAAGGTTCTGCAATGGGGAAAATTTGTCTCAGCGGTAGAGCAGAAGTCAGCAGAACAAATGATGCTTCAATTACGTAACACCAGATATTGCAAATTTCAGCCGTATCATATCAATAAATCCATCTCATTAGATAAGTCCAAGATCCCCATGATGAGGGACTCGTCATGGGTCACATCAAAATTCCCATCTTAGAACAGGAAAAAAAAAAAAGGCCACAAAAGTCTAAAGATCCCACTAAAGAAAATTTACAAGACCTGCTCAGTCAGAAATTCTCCGTTCACTTCAGTCGCAACATCCAAAACCACCCAATTACAGATATTGGGAGTTCGAGACTTGTTCTTGTTAATGCTTATAATATTCGAGAAACCTGTGTTTGAGAATCTGCTCTGCTATTATGCTGGGTTATTGGGGTTAGTAGGGCCAGCACTGGGAGAATTGTTGAGGCTGGGCCATGAAGGGGATTCTCATTTCAATTATCGTCTGACTTATCTTGAAGTAGAGGGCTAGCCTCCATTAAATTATTATGAGATCTCTTCTTCCCACTCGGGGAAGATGAGCTGCTCATAACAAACTTTTGTGCCTTGCATCTGAAGGTTCTTGTTGAACTACGAAGGGAAGTCACGAAAACGAAAACGCTCGATTGCAGTATTCTCATAGCAGATTTTGAACTTGGGGATCTTCTAAGACATGAGGTTCTGATTGTCTGAGGGAAATGATATAAATCACAGATCTTTTAAGTTCAGATTTGTTTCAATCAATCTTCGTGGAGAGGCCTATCGCTTGGAAGTATAAATACTAGTGATTCTGGACTGAAGTTGAATGAGCTTCGTTCATGGTGAGTTTAATTTCATTCAGGGGCGCGTTAGTTGATTTATTCGTTCCAGGAATTTCTTTTCCAAGAAATCCCTGAACCCGATCAAAATCGACATGAATAAAACTGGTCCCATCTATATTCCATTCATCCGCGTCTAGGTGGTTGGCCTGGTCCAAGGATTTCGCGTTCAGAATTCTTGTTCTTGACAGGGAAATGACAACTACGTCCTCTTTCTCCTGCATGTTTTTTTTTTTTTTTTTTGGGTCCGTAGTAGCCGTTGGCCAAGTTCTTCATAACAAAGTTACGTCCAATTTGAAGAAAAAATAAATTTACTCGTTACTGTTTCGGTTTTTCTGATTCTTTGGTAACCGGTGTAGAAATCAGAAAAAGTATAAAAACAGCTTTACAATGGCGAAGGAGAAGGAGAAAAGAGACTTTTCGCGCTTCTGTAATTTCAGCTCTGCCTGCGCTAAGTCTCCTCGTCTTTCTCTCTTTGTCTCTCTCCCCCACCCGAAACCTGTAGAAAATTTATCCTCTACAGTACATACAGTCATACATCGTTATAATTTACAGAGGTTATAATTTCTACATGTATTATATATATACATATGAAGCTGACTACCGACCCAACCGGCCTCGCTTTCTCATTTGTTCGGCCCCGTATTTCACTCTCTCATTCTCTCTCTCTCTCTCTCCCTCTCTCTTTCTGAAGCATCGGCCGAAGCTCCGGCCATGGTCGACATCCCCACCGTCTGTTGCATGTGCGGCGACATCGGTTTCCGCGACAAACTCTTCCGATGCAACAAATGCCAGTATCGATTCCAACATTCGTATGTCATCATCTTCTCCCCGCCGTGACTTCCCGCTTATTCTCATGTCCATTTATTCTTCGTTTCCATCACGTTCTTCTTCTTTAGTACTCTCTTCTCAAATGAATTTTTCTCTTTCTGTTGGATTGTTACAGTTACTGCAGCAACTACAACGATCAAGGATCGATGGCCGCGGTCTGTGACTGGTGCCAGAGTGAAGAGAGGAGTGGTACTAAACATGGTGGCTACTCGAAGAGATCAGCCGGAAAGGAAGCCGGAATCAGCAGCAGGTCCGAGTACAGTGGGGACAGGATCAAACAGCACGAGAGAGAGGAGACTAGCAATGATCGCGGCAAGAACATGAGTGGTACCCCGTCTCCCAGGCCCGCCGGTCGTAGATACAAGCTGCTCAAGGATGTTCTTTGTTGAAAAACTTCACGCTCAAGAAGCATAAAAATCGTGAGTTCGTCCATATAGTAATTGATAATTACAGCTTCCGTTTTGGTGATCTCTTCTTCCTTTTCAAGTTTTGAGGGAATTTGACGGGTTCCCGTGATCGGTCATGCCGTCATGGCTTCTCCTTAATGTATGGATCGTCAACATTTTTGCTGAAAATCAGTGGAGGTTTCCTTTCTTAATTTTCTCGTCTACCTAATTTTAAGAGAGCAGAAAGTTAATCCTCTTTTCTGCCTTCCCTTCTTTCTCACTCAAACTGACTCCTTCCAGAGCTTAGGGTTACCAACTCGATGTTTGTAAATTAGTTTCGCTTTTACATTCAGGATAGAGAATCTCACTTTTGCGTACAAGGAACCCATGAGTGGTTGCATCAGAAGAAAAAAAAAATGTCTGATTCTGAAGTGAGAGCTAAGGTACCATTTATTGCATCTGGAGAATGTTAGAAATAGCGTACCCGTGAGCTCTAACAGATACAATTTACCCAGATTGGAAAGACAGGAATTCCGCGTCTAATCTATCGCATCTATACAGTATTTGCGAGTTCTTCGCAAAAGCCATCTTTCATTCTTCAGTGAATTTTCATGGCCTTGGACTGATCCTGCAGAAAAATTCCAGAATAAAAAAGCAGCGTACAACACTGGATAAGGCTTGAGGTATTGCTGAGACAGATCGTCCGGTTCTGAATTCTTTCGAGGTGAAAGCAAAGCAGGTTTAATTTGAGTACTGTAAACCCAAAACCCTAACGTAAATTAATACCAGTAACTGCGCGGAAACACGTTGTCATTTCCGGCTAGAGTTGTTCAACTAGGCCTTTGGTAGGGCTTTGATGAGATGGAAGATATCTGGGTAGGCATTCAAATTAAGGTTCATAGTACCGGCAAAAGCTGCTTGTTCCATGTTCATTGGATACAACGGATCAGTCTTAAGCGTCTGTTTGTACTTCTGGGCCATCTGAAAAAAAACTACTGTATGTAGACTCCTTTCTGGATTTATATGAAGGAGACTGTGATGATGTTGAAGATGAACCAGGAAAACCCAAGTACGAGGGTACAGACAGAGAGGGGAGAGACGGAGTTTGTTGTAGCCATTCATTCAATTTACGGAGGTTTAATATTGAACACATATGGTGCTCGTGACCTGCTCTGGTTTGGAAATATCTCCAAAGAGCTACGGCTTCAAAGACCCCTTCCACTGCAATTGTTTTGGCCATTTGTGAGAAACCAACAGCAGTCCCTGTCTCTATTCTTGAAATGACAGTGAAGCTATCGCTTTATGAGCTACAGAACAGAGCTTTTGTTCCTATATGAACAGTCCCAGAAGCTGACGAAGATGTTGCCAAAGCATGACTTTAATATTACTTCATTTGGTACATTACCTGGTTTTACAATCTCAATTCTGAATTAACCCAGATTCCTCACCCTAGTCCCCGACTCTCAGCAGTCGGCGCCCATCGCACCTCTTCCACAAGACGCTAATTTGAGGAAGGAGCGGCCATCATGTGCTTGCTCTGCGCTCCCAACCAACTTTCCTCCTGCAAATCCTACCCACCTTCCTTGGTTTCCAAACCATCTTCACCTTCTTTCTTCGTCCTCACACCATCCGTTCCCTCCTTTCAGTTTTCCCCTCTCGCAAGCAACACTTGGGACTTGGGATTCAGGCCGCATAAGCTCGTCCCTCCCCGCTGTAACTGGCTGAAAGAAAGCGCGGAAACCCACGGCCCTTGGGTGTTTGTGGAAATGGCTCAACCGACAGAAAAGCTCTAAGATTTTGCCGTTTCGACAGAAAAATACAACGGGGGTGTCTCAAAAAGGCCAAACCGCCTTTTCGGGAGGCGAAGGTGAGGACGAGAGAAGCACTCGCATGTGGAACATGTCTCATCAGACTGATACCCATGAGTTGAAGCGTCCAAATCACCAAACGAATTCATGGTCCAGAAATCTCACTGGTTTTTTTTTCTTTTTCTTTCCACCCAAGAGATAAAATCGTTCGGATGTTTGAGAAACTTTCCACGATTGATGCATTCCACATGTGATCTGCTCTGAATTCGTATGCTTTGAATCCTCGTCTCTGTTGAGATCGACAGAGTTTCAGCTGTGCCACCCACTTTTTTTTTTTTTATTAATTAAGGGTTTTTAGACAAGTTCAAATCCGTGTGAACTATGGATTTGTGAGCGGCCGAGTCAAATTTGGGTGAGAACGAGTCGGGTTTGACCCATTCGTTTTGTTTCTTCCAAGTCTCCCGTTACTCGTTCCAAAATCGAATCGAGTCAAACCTCTTACTTGGTATCTTGACCAATTTCATCAAGATCAAGACTGATCCCCAGTCACCTATCAGGTCGGAACAGCTTCGACTTGGCTGAGTTGACCCGAATTTTAACGGATCTGAATTGGGTTGGAGATTAAGACTCACGCTTTCTATTCTGGTCTTAAATCCAGCCTTAGACTCAGATTGACTCAACATGACTCAGTCAGTCTGACCGTTACATGTATTTCAAACTTATAAGAACGGGTTTTTGGAGTTAAATTTATGGGGCGAGTTTGAGTTTCCTAAAGAGAAATAGTGTACGAGTTAGGCGAGTCAGAAGGACAGACTGGTAATTCTCCACAAGAGTGAGAAACAATGCCGGGTTGCTGTGACATATCAATAATAGCTACAACACAAATCACTCGACATTTCGACATGGGCTAAAAAAGGTGCCATGTGAAAATTGCTCCCTAATTGGTGTCACACCTCGTGTCACATCATAAGAAGAATCTATTTCCTAAACTTCAGCCTTACAATTCATTATAAATTGTTTTAATCTTCCTAAATTTCCAATTTAATTAATGTGTCATTAAATGATATTTAAAAGCGAAAATTTCCATGGGTTTGGTTACAACAAGAGCTAATTAAGTTCAATTAAATGAAAAATTATAGCTAATTATTAATTAACTTTAATTTCATTATTAGTTACAAGTGAAGTTAGTTGAACCTACGCTAACTAGGTTTAATCTCATATCGTTAGCATAATCAATCTCGACCTCGGCTTCGAACCTAAAATTGGAATTTAGATCGAGCCCAACGAATTAGGGAAGGCCCATCAGAATGCCCAAGGAAAAGAGGTGACAAGTGGCGACCAGCAAAACCATTCCCAAGTTCAAACTCCCATCGATTATATCTTTCAAACGCACAACGACCCTCTCCTCCACCCCTTGCCAGCCGTCAGATCCCCATGGGGCGGCCCACAAAGTGTCACCCACATTCATCCTTTAGTGGACCCAGCACTTTGTGGGCCCCATCCAACATTTGTACCATGAGGACTTGCTTACATCGTGGAGACGCCGAGGAAGAACCCACCAGACGAAGTTTTTAAACATTTTTCATTACGAATCCTTATACATCAAGCTTCGGTGTATGTTATCGTTGAAAGAAAGGTGGTGAAAACCAGAAATGAATTAAAGAATCTCTAATTGCTTGCAGTTGCTTCCTTATGTTGCTCTAACTAATATCAGCATCAAAAGGCCTAACAAGATTCTTCCGACGGCGACGGTGTATACACTGGCGTTAGATGTATCAGAGGCCGCCAGGGAGCTGCGATTGAAGTTGGGGTTGGAGCCGTACAGAAACTGGGCCCCATTCACGTCATCCACCGTTAGATCAACTTTCTTTATCCGAGGACTCAGACTGGCGTACATGATGGCTTCCTTGACTGGGGTGTGAGCCAGGCCCAGCACGTGACCGATCTCGTGCGTCGCCACGGACTCCAAATCGATGGCGGACTTGGACTTTTCCGTCCCCAAGTCCAGTGCCCACGTCTCCGCCGCGTCCAGGTGAAACCGCCCGTTCTCCGGCGAGAACGCGTGCGCCAGCACCCCCAGCACGCCGTCGAACGGTTCGCCGTCTCCGTGATCGCCCCTGTAGAATCCGATTTTGATGTCGGCTGACAGGTAGTACGGCGTTTCCATGAACGTGACCGGGATGACGGCGGCCCACCGGGAGAACGCCCGGCGGAAGGCGTTCTGTACGTCCGAGGGGTCCAGGTAGTCGATTGAATTCGTCGGGGAGAAGGAGTACGTGAGCGTCGAGCGGGTCCATCGTGGTTGTCCCTGGAAGAACTGGTATCGACGTGTCGTGTGGAGTGGGCCGGCCGACGGGGTGTCGCTCACGCCGCACCGCGGGGTGTTTATCGACGATATCGTGTGGGAGTCCAGCCGGCCGGTGACGGGTAGCCCGAAGTTGGATTGGTATTTCCTTACCGCGGACACCAATCGGTCGTCGAACACATCGGTGAAATTCGTCCCTGGAATTGGCCGGATGTACCCGAACCGGTTCAGGTACTTCTTCAGCTCGGCGAAGCCGGTGACTTCCTTGCCGAGCTCCGCGTCAATCAACCGTTGGAATTGATCACCCCACCTGGCGTTGATCTCCTCCACCCCGATGGTTATCGTTTGTGTTTGCTTCTCTGCCGGTGCAGTTCTGGCGGGAAGACACACCCCGAAAAAGAGTGAGACAGATAGTAAGAAGAGAGAGACGACAGAGAAAGAAGATAACGGACCCATTTCTTCGTTCCAAAGCATCGATCGTACAGTAGCGATGGTGGGAGGGAATGTTTTTAAAGCTTCCCTCTTTCGTGGGTTTTATCTTTTTTGGTTTTTTAATCCTACAAAACATCTGCGATTTCGTTGGAGAAGGCTCATGATCCTTTGGCTTGTTTGAATTTCTACCTCCTTATGATGACGCTTCCTCTCTGGCTCTACGGTTGGTGAACCACTAAAAAACGATTGAATAACAAAGCAGAAAAGAAAAACAAAAAAAAAAACAAGAGATTGATAGATTACCGAAAAGACACAGAAAGAGAAACGAGGAATGGCACCCCTGTAAATTGGATGAGGGATGTCTGCCTTCGTTTTCAGGGAGGAAAACTCGATGATGGAGCTCGCCCAGTTAGGAATAATAATCCACAGAGGTGGGCCTCTGAGTCGTAGTTTCGGACGTGAGGGAGACTCAACCGATGATGACGAATGTCACGAAACTGCTCACGAAGCTTCAACTGCATCCGAAGGGCTACTACGTCAATCCACTGTTCGTTTCTTGTTTCTTGCACGATTGATTGAATTATACTTCCATAAAAAAATAAGATTAAGAAAGAAAAAAAAACCAGAAAGAAATCAAAGATGACATGTTTAGTATCGACTGAGAGAAGATTATCTACTCTTAGATGTTATCGAAACAAAGATTTTAAAATGAAAGGTCGTTAACTTCTCTAGTTGATCTTGTTGAACTCTTTTTTTCCTTTCCGATTGAGAAAGAAACAAACACTTTAGGTCAACCAAAAGCCCGAAGATGACAAAGACTTCCGGTAGACGAGGAAAAAGTGAGAATACTGTTACAACCGAAGATTTTCTCTTCGTTTCTATTTACGAGTCTTCATCTACGTCGCAGTTACCGCCGTGATCAAACCTTAAAAAACATCGACCTTGGCAAACGATCTATTCTGAGAAAGCAAAGGGTCGGACCACGTAGTTTTCATCGCCGGAAATGATAAAATTCAAAGTATGGCCTAGAAATTCCAGACGTGAATGTCTGGGGTTGTGCGGAAAATGGAGGATTGATCAGAAATAAAACAGGAAGGCAACGACGTTAAACAACTGAGAAAAGCGATGTCGGATTGGTTAAAAATAAGAGAGGTATGTGAGAGACTCACGTAAGGTTGGCGACCGACGAAGCTTGACCTCGCCTGTGATTACGATTTCTTTATGTGTGGGCAGTGGGCTGGTAAGCGTCAGGGTCGACCGGTCGACGCAAGTGAAAGAGATGGCGAGGAATAATGGAAGAATAATGCATGACCGGATAGGGAGGCTTTCTGTATCTGACCCATCGCTTGCCGTCTCTGTACCGGTTCTTTACCCCGATATTTCTGTTACAACCAAAATAATTACTTAAGAGTTTATAAGCTCATTATCTAGTAATCAGATAACGCCCGGCCAACAAGCAGAACATGTGAAGCATTCAATACCCAATACCAAACTTTGACCGATCAACTCCGAAAGACTGGTTAGTAAAAGGGGTAATTTAAGTTTGGAAATTAGTTATTTTTGCTAATATTTTTTTAAAAATAGACTCTTCGAAAAAAAATATGGAAATTGGAGAAAAAAAGAGAGAAAATTTTATCACAATATAAAAAATATTTAAGTTCAAATTATTGTAATATAAAAATATAAAATTATTATCTAAAATTCAATTCATAGAAATTAAATCATGGAATGCTTGTTTATAATAGATTTATAAATAAATGTATATTCCAAATATTGATTTTAGTTTGTAAAGAGAAGTCTGTTATTAATATTTTAATACTTACATATATTTTAGTTCTTAGGCTTATATATAATTTTAATCATTCAAAATTTTAAATTTGTTAATTTTTTTCTTTTACTTTTTCCTTGTGCATCTAAACAAGTGAAAATAAACTTTTTTTTTCTTTTCTCTTTTTCTTCCTTTTTTTTCTTCTTCTTCACTTTCTATGTTCCAAACACAACAACTAAACTGTTTACAATGATCTTCGACTAGGGGTAGGCACATGTATGGTCGATTGGGTTTCCTAAAACCTGACCCCCAAACTTGAACTAGAAAAAATTGAAATGTCATATCCAACCCTGACCCGATCACCGTCCTAACAACCCCATCCATGCAAACTCGGTTTGAACATGACCAATACTTCCTGGGGTCCTCGTAAACAAGACCCAACCTCAACCCATCCCTGACTTGTCCCTATCCTATTTTATATCCTCGTCTCATCCCTGCGTGTCGGGTTTAGGAAAACTTGTCCCCAACTGAAACTCGATGGGTTTTTTTCTCACCTTGCATCCAACCCGCGTGATGAAATCCAAAACCCAATTTTAGGGTTTTTTCGGGTTTGGTTGAGGTTCCTCATGAAACCCAACTTGATGCCCACCTCTATCTCCAATTAGGGGTGGCTTCGAACCAAGCCGGCTCGAGTTTGGCTCGGTTCAATTCGTTATATCTCAAGTTTGAGATTAGAAATTGGCTCGTTTAAATTAACGAGCCGAGCTCGACCAGGGCCAAGTTCGGCTCGTCGGCTCTTTAATTTAACGAGCGGTGATTCGGGGGTCTCTCTCTGAACCAGAAGAGAGGGGGAGGGGTGGCCCCATTTGCCCCTCCCGCCACAGCGCTGACCGTCCCCCGCCAGACCGGCGCCGTACAAAACCTCTCGATATTCCTTCTCTCTTCTCTCGTCACTGATTTACCGCTGAAATCGGTTCACCTGCTATCGCCTGCTGCCGATTGCCCCACCGGCCACAACACCGACCGCTCCCGTCTACTGGCGCAACCCCCCTGCCGCCGCCCCCCCCCCTCTTGGAAGCGTCGTCTCGTGCATGTGGACTTTCATACGTGTGAGTTTGGGAGGGTTTCGCACATGCAAATTTTTTTTAATTAAAAAAATCTCTTATCCTATTCGGACGATGTGATTCCATCTGCCCTAGCCGCTGCCCTTTCTTCAGACGATGCAATTTCGTCCGCCTCTAGTGCCGCTGCTTTTCCACCAGACAAGGCAATTCTGTCCGCACTAACCGTTTTCAGTGTTGCTGCTTTGCCACCTGACAATGAAATTCCGTCCGCACTAGCCGCCTCCAATGCAACTACTTTTCCACCTGACGATAAAATCCCGTCCGCACCAGCCGCCTCCAATGCAACTACTTTTCCACCTGACAATAAAATTTCGTCCGCACCAGCTGCCTCCTGTGCTGCTGCTCTGCCACCTTACGATGAAGTAATTTTAATATTTTTAACGACATTAAGTAACTAGTAGTGGAAAAATATTTTTTTATGCGACAATAACTAATTTTTTTTTTTGTTTTTGTCATAGGTGGAGATTTTGCTCATGCATGGACGTATACTATTTTCTAGTATAAAGAGAAACAACTATAGTTTGTAAATTTATAATGGATTTATAGATTTTATTTGGGTGATTGTAAATTGATAGTGATATTTCATTTAATTTTGTTGTGTTTGATTATTGTATGAAGTTTATTCATAATGTTATGCAGTGTATGGAGTGTTTAGACTATTTTATGGAGTGTATGGAGTATATAAACAATTTCATGGAGTGTTTATGGAATATATAGACAATTTTATGGAGTGTTTTTGCAGGTATTATATATATAGATTATGCCTAATTTTAAGTAGAGGTCATGTCTAATTTTATATAGGTATTATATACATAGATTATGCCCAATTTTAAGTAGAGGTCATACCCAATCTTATACGTGTATTATATATATAGGTCATGCCCAATTTTATGTAAAATGTATGTATAATTTTATATATAATTTATTTGATATATATTTTTTTGAAAATTTTTAAATGTATGTTGAAGGGTTTAAAAGATAATTATTAAAGATAATCCTAGTAATAATTCCCTCATTTGGGTTTTTTAACATTTTCTTGGCTATTCCTACGATTCACTTTAAAAGTAATGCTAGTAATAATTCTTTCGTTTGACGGCTTTATGCAACTCCACATTAGTCAATATTTTATTCAACGAGACCATAATTGGTTTAAATTTTCTTGCTAATTAACGACTATTTTAATGGGTTTAAAAGATAATTATTAAAGATAATGAATCAATCTTAAATAATGGTTAAGACTTAATCTAGGTTTTAATGATTGTAAGCTGATCCCATTTCACTTAGGGTTCATCAATCAATATCTGATGATTAGTCACCACACAAGCTATTTCGTTCTAATGCTTGTCTAACCCACCTCTACTAAGCAACTTGAGAACAATATTCTTAATTTGGAAGAGCATAGTGCGACAATTCTTGTACTATCCAACTCTATTCTGTTGTGGAGTATAAACACAAAAAAACTAATGAACAATGCGATTGACACTACAAAGAGTATGCGATTTATACAAAATATGAAGTGAAACACCAAATTGATTGACCCATCGCTGCCCTATCTCCATTATGTCTCTACCCTCTTTTATATCTTCGTCTCAGTTCTCTATGAATTCCGATGGGAAGCCCGATCTGATGCCGACCCCCACTGAGACGGCCTCGTATGGGCCAAATAATTGTATACAGAGAAGCCCATGTAGCAAATGGGTTCTCCATCCAACCTAATCCAATTTCTCGTGAATTGAATACTTGCAGAGTTATTGGACTAGAAACTGTTTATGTGAGAATCCATGAATTGAACTAAGGAGAGCACTTTTTTTTCTTTTAAATTATTGTATGAAATGTCATTACCTCTATTTTATCATTAAAATTGATTAAAAATAAGTTTAATTACAAATTTCTTGAGTTTATTAGTCAATAATTTTTTTTTAAAGTTGGTCAATCATTTTGGGATAGGTTTTGGACCCAACTTTATGTGTTATCAGAGTAGGTATTTATATGTGAGCTTCTACCTAAATTATATATACGGAGAGTCAAAAAAAGGACCTACACGTGAGAGAGATAGAGTGTTAAAGAATAGTCCCACATAAATTAGTGAGTATAAAAATCTTAAGTTTATTAGTTAAAAAATAGATTTACTAAATTGGTTAAACATTTTGGAACGGGCGTTGACCCAAATTCAGATCGACCCGACCGAGTTTTGACATGCTTGAGTGGGTTCTCGATTATTATTGCATGAAATGTCATTATCTCTATTTTATCTTTAAAATTGATTAAAAAAATATTAATTTCTTAAATAAGCATTAACGCAAATGCATGCATTACCTGGCTTTGGGTGAGTCAACCCGACCGAGTTTTAGCTACCCCATCAAAACACACTCCAAGAGATCTTTATCTACTCACACGTGCCACAGTGGACGATAGAGTGCGTGACCGACAACGGGTGGCATCTGGAGCACTCCAGACCAGCAAGAGTTGACGTGGACGGTCAAGATGGAGCGCATAAGGGATTCAAGAGATCGAAACATGTGTCTCGCTTTTCCGCCACATCCACGGTCTCCGGTCGCCCCTGCCCTTTCTTCTGACACGATAGGACGGGGCCTCCCACCCTTTCCTCATTTTTCAACTTCGCTACCAGACAAAACCGAAACCCTCTCCAGGACCTCCCCCCCCCTACCTCGGCAAATATCTCTAATGCCCTCGAACGTTAACGGAAGTCCGTAGAAATCTTCCAGGGCTATAATCGTCATTCAGAACACTCTCTCACCCAATCTCTTATTCTTCCAACATTCCGTACGCAAGGTCAACGTCCATGTCAGACTTTTCCACCAAATCCCTCCCCGTTATTTTATATTACATTTAACTAAAATTATATTGAATGGAGTACATCGTACGTAGATACGATCGCCTTCTCGTCGTTTTCAGCCAGAATGTTTGACCACGTTCTTTCACACATTTTCGGAACTGCCATTCATAATGGTTGCTCCGGACTAAGGGGCTTTTAGGTCATTATGTCACGTAATGGCAATCATTACGGAAAGGTTAGGGACGAAGGACAGAGTTAGACAGGGTTATAGGCAAGTGTTAAGAGGAGACTTTATTGCTGGGTTTTTGGTAATTTAAAGAAGATCATGTGGCAAATAGGGGAATGTACCAGTAGCTGCAGTATCCGTTTCCGTGCAGCCGCCTCCGGTCTCAGTTGTTCTGTATAGAAAGAGAGTTGGCTTTACTGTGCAAACCGTCTCTGCATCTCAGGGTCCTTTTTGATCTTCTCAAATGTTTCCATTGCGTGAAGGCATAGAAGAAGACTGAAAGTCTCAGTGGGGGAGAGAGAGAGAGAGAGCTCGGGATCTTCGAAAATCCCACTGAGCCAAATTGGAAGAAGTTGAAGTTCTATGATATTATCCATTTCCGTCTCTCGTCGTACAAACATCTTGCAGTGCGAGAAAGGAAGGACAGGTTAAGGAGACGAGGAGTTCTCGAAACGGCCAATGGCGATTGGGATTCGGGGAAGCGGTTCGTAAGCTCCAGAGGCTGCGCTGCTTCCATGCATTAGCGGAAGCGACTAGTGGTAGATAATGGGTAAGTGAACTGTTGAGGGATATATTCTGCAGTTCTTCGAGTTGGAATCTCGTGGAGGGCGATGGTAGAACTGGTACTTCTTTTGTGAAATTAGAAGCTTTGATTCCTCGGAATCACTCCATTGCTGCTCTGAACTAGTACCATCCTTTTCCTCTTTTGCTGTCTTGACTTGCAGGTAAAATTTCGCTGTCGTGAATTCTGAAATTTACACTTCCGTTCCTTAAAGCAAAGACCCGACCGACAAAGAGGGAGAGAAAGAAATGTTGGAATACGAATGGGGAAATCCGGCGACGATCCTATTTTTGGGAGAAGAATCCAACCAGATATCTGACCAAACGCGTCAGGTTCTGGACCCTTACCATGAAAACGTGACACCCGGAGGTTTCCTCCCGCCGGCGATACCATTCTCATCACAGAATCATCATATCGATAACCATAGCCATTTCCTCCTTGAGCAGCAGCAGCAGCAGCAGCAGCAGCAAAGCCAAATCCATCCCCTCGAGAGCGTCTACGGGCTCCCTTACCCAACCCTGCCCGTCCCACCTTCCAGCAGATTTTCCTCCGGTCAGCCGTTCGGACTAGTGGGACCCAAGACAGAGGACTTCGCATACTCTGGCAACAACGACTTCCAGTTTCCGTCCCGCATCGGGCTGAACCTGGGCGGCCGGACGTATTTCGCATCGTCAGAAGACGACTTCGTGAGCCGGCTGTACCGGCGGTCGAGGGGGATCGAGACCGGCCCGGCGAACGCGCCGAGGTGCCAGGCGGAGGGTTGCACCGCTGACCTCAGCCAAGCCAAGCACTACCACCGGCGGCACAAGGTCTGCGAGTTCCACTCCAAGGCATCCACCGTCTTAGCCGCCGGCCTCACTCAGCGCTTCTGTCAGCAATGCAGCAGGTGAGCGTCGCCGAACTGCTACCAAAATACCAAATTACCCCTTTTCCTCTTCCTTGCCTCCACAGATTCAAGCCTGTCTACATAGTGGGCCCAGCAGCATGTAGCCCATGATTTTTTCCACATCATGTGGGCCGTAGCTCGATCTCTTCACCATTACTAAATAAAAAACTGCAGATATTTCTTAATTGTTTTTCGTCGTTGACGGTCAACGCTTGACCAATCAAAGACGAAGAGATAACGCGTGTCTTCTCACGGTTGGCTGAAATGCTGTTATGGCCTTAGGGGAACAGAGACGTCTACACTCCGACACGCTTTTGTTTGTTTATTATTTGTTAGAACATGGAAACTTTCGGAAGATTTACGAGTAAAATATTTTGCGAAAAGCAACAAAACGCATCTGAAATTCTGAACTACGATTTCTGAAGCAGTGTCTATATTTTTTATCTGTTGGGTATTGTTTTGCAGGTTTCATCTGCTGTCGGAGTTCGATCAAGGCAAGCGTAGTTGCAGAAAAAGGCTGGCAGATCACAACAGACGGCGGCGGAAGTCGCAGCCTCAGCCACAGCGGTCAGCTCGTTCGGATAACCCCAATACTTCTCTCGCGCCTCCAGTTGATTCGACTTCTAGTAATTGCTCTAGTTTGATTTGTTGCAGACAAAGGCTGGTTGATTTTCTTTCTTCTTTCTTGGAGGAAACTGATCGAACTGGGTGTTTTGCAGAATCGTCGTCGGAGTCGGGCGGGACGGGGCGGTCGTCGTCGGTCACCGTGGCAATCTCTTCTCCGCGGTTTTCTCTGGATTGCTTCGGGGCGAGGCATGAGTCGGCCTCATCGTCTTCCAACTCTCGTTTGTCGCATCCCTTGGATCGTCGACTCTGGGACGATGACGGTTGCTGACGGGGTTACATCCACTCTTGCTTTCGTGGAGGTGTCCAGCCCTTTTTCGGGGGGCCTTTTCTTTTGTATTGCTCGTTTTTAGTTTCAAGTAACTCTTTCCAAGTTCCGGGAAACTGAGACCAAGTTGAGTTGCACCGTGTTAAAAGCTTTCCAATCATGGACGTCGTTTAAATTCCTGCTTTTAATAATGGAAGAATCGATGCCAGTACTGATACGTGAAAAAACCAAATGAAGTGAAGCCATTAATCCATTCACTAGTTCACGCAGTGAAGGATCGAGTTTGCTCCCCTACAGTATTTATTAAGATAGGATTTAAAATCCGACGAAGAATTTCTTTGCATGATTGAAAAGTCTCTTCGGAGGTGTTCCAAAATAGAACCGTAATTTCTGGGAATCTGGCTCGAGTGGAGCTGAAAAAGAGAGAGTTTCTGTTTCTGTTTCTGTTGTTCGTCACCGTGATCCACTTCCAATTCTCTTTTTCTTTTTCCATTTCCATCCTAGTGCACGATGCAGAAAGATACAAACTCCGATCCCCATTATTGGACCTACAATGGCAAGCTTTTACATCGAGGGGCCTGTGTCAGGCTTGCTTTCCATGCAGCAATTTCCATAACTGATGTGCTCTCAAGCTCCAGCACTGATTTGGACGGCAAGTGTGACGGTGAAGTTATACCATAAATCTGCTAACAGAGATCGATTCTGAAAGGGCCGTGGGAAAATGTTCTTACTGATTGTCCAAATCTGCTTCTTTCACTTCTATGCTTTCCATGAGTAGAAAAAAGGAACTTTCAGAAGTTTAATACTAATGGCGCACTTGGGTCAGTGATTCTAAAAAAAAAAAAAACCTGTTAGAAATTGTTTAATCGGTGGTTAAACCAGAAATCTTTGCCGTTCTCTCTGGGCTCTATACAATCTCCTTCCTGCGAAGAAGGACGCTCTCATCCATTTGTTTCCTTGTGAAGACGATGACGGGTTGAGGTAGGGCCACTATAATTTCGTACAAAAAATTTAAGATCAAAGATTATGATCGAAAAGCTGTGAAGTGGGTTTCGACAGGGAAAGTGACCGGAGACTTGCAGGACCACATCGGCTCAGACCGCCGTTTGACGAAAGATAGCTATGTTGTCCTTTCCGGGTTTTTTAAAGGCCACGGTGACTTCGTTGATGGAGATAGGGTAGGTCCCCTGAATCCTGTTGGCTTAACCATCACGTGGAAGCACGTGAAGCGTCGACATAGACCAGAGGGAGGTGGGGCCGTGCTGTAAGTTAGGGAGGCGACTAGGGCTGGGGCGGCATGTGAAGGAAGAGCCAACCAATCCTGAAGTTGCGTCTCGATCCCACCCCTGGACTTCCCAAATCTTCGGTGAAAATGATGTTGAATACGTGTCTGCTTCTATCGTCTTCTACGTGTCTCCCTCCTCTGTCAATCATTTTTTCCTCCCAAACGTGATTACAACTTCTCTACGTTTCGCCCGTAGTTTTCCGACTCGGGTAGTTCACTCGCCGTAGGACGTTACCGAGTCGGATAGGGAATCTCTCCTCTAAAGGCCAAATATTCGAACTTTCCAGTGCATCAGAGTATCTAAACTTAAACACCACAATTTCCATTATTCATGGCCAAATATGATACAGGATTGCATGCTAACCATTTTGGAACCTAGGAAATTAGGGAAATGAATCAGCTTAAGTGCTAATGTTCCAAAAAAGAAAAGAAAAAAAAAAAAATCAAACCACATGAGTTTCTGTCAAGGACTTCCAGAGTTCACAACATTCCTCGTCCTCCTTGGATTTGTTCCTGCCGGGGTGTACTCCGAAAGACGAGCTTGGGGCCTGCATCAAGTCCAGAGTGACGTGCACTGTTGGTTCGTGAAAATGGGACCAGCCTGAAACTACCGGCAGCTGTTGGTGCTGGTTGTGCCCATCATGTGTTAAGTAGGCATGAGCACCTCCTGCTTCATCCACTACATGAGGCCAGCTACGTTCAGAAAAAAGCTGGCGTGCAAGAATGGCAGCACGGTTTTCTGCAATTAGCTCTCTGAGGGCAGCGCTTGAACGAGAAGAGAGATCTGATGGGGATACCCAAGACGATGATGAAGCTTTGGATGACAGAAGAGAGAGAGCACGATCGGACGTCGAGGATATACATGGGAATCTGCCACCCATTAGTTTGTTATCTGCCACTAAAGAAAATAAGGGATTGGATTAGGATTCTCTGATTCAAGAAATGATAGGCAGATTCTATAACCAATATGAACAATCAACCACAAACTCCACAATTAGACCAGCTGCAAAACCACATGATAGTACTTTAGGTATCATACCCTAATAGTTTGATTTCATCTGATTGAAACTAGGGAAAAGCCAAAGACATTCATTCCTTACATGCCTTTTCTAAGAATCTTGTTAACTAATTTGAAGTAAATAAGTCCACAGTGATGGTAATAAACTTTTTAAACAACTATTATGACCCAATAAAACTTCGACATCCAAAGGCTAATGCCTAATAATTACTAATATGCCTCGATGTAGCATGGTTTTACTGGAATAGGAAACTCTACCACAGTAGGAAACCCTAACCTAGTTCAAAGTCACTATGATGATGAAGGTGTAGATGCTCAAGGAAAAATTAACTGTGAGTCATTTATCCACATTTTTTATCCAGCTAGAAGAAAAATTCAATTGATATCTCCAAGTACTTAGCTGTTGTCTTATTTAGACAGGTTGATGTGCTTTTCAAAGTTCAAATCCTTTACATATATTTAACATGTTCCAAAAGACCACCAAAAGACAACAGTTTCGGTACTAAACCACCAAATCAAACTGTTGTGCTCTAATTAAGAAAAAACTATGAAAAAATAGCTACTAGGACGTGATGGTGTGAAGAAAGAGTTTTATTTGTATGTCGTACTGTTTTACCATTCCACTTCCAGCTGGTGTTTACTTGAGAGGCTTGAACATTGAACTACTTAAAGGCAACAGCAGGAGAAGAATTCTACGAACCAACTAGCTTATGTTGGCCCAGAAGTGGCAAAAACCAGTTTCCTCTAATAAAGATTCAAAGCAGAACCTAAAAGGAAGAAAATTATGTAAGAGGTGAGTCATATTCTTTCCAAACTGTTCCCCTTTCCTACATTTTTTCCACTTCAGGTCTATCTTCTTTGGCTTTTGAGGAGAAGAGTTCCATATAAAAAAGGACCCACTATGCACTACTAAATATCATCTCCGTGTAAACTTCTTATTTACGAATTCATCACAAAATAATAATCGATGTGATACCTGTACAGTATACATTAGAAGCAACTACTGTCGGTGAAAATTTCCACCCTATCGGTTATCACAAAATGTCCACTGAAAATTTCTTTTCTGTTTTAACTCTTTAATTTCTCCCAATACTCACTCAATGTTCAGTTTGATGACTAACAAGGAGGAATTTAGATTTTGATTCAAACATTTGTTGTCTGGAATTTTGAGGGGTGTCACTAAAACATTCATGTAGTGGCTTGTGAACACACAAATACACACTTGATTTACATGACACATGTGGGTAAGTAAAAATATCTTTGCTAATCAAATAGCAAATTTTCAAGTGATGAGAAAATTTTCAATTTACATGTGTGGAAGTGATCTGTACCTTCTACCTATATGTACAGAGATTTGACTTGTAACCATAAAACCAAAGAACACAAGTGTGGTTCCTAATGTCTTTCAAGATTTTGTTAGATGTTTCCATGGTACAATAATGAGCACAAATAGCAAAAACTAAAGCAAGACGGTAAGAGTTAGCATTCACAGTTCCTTATTCTATAGCAGTAACGGAGATACACAAAATCTATCTGAGCATACAGTTAAAAGTGCTTTAACATTGAAACCCTGAACACATATGCCCCTAGAGAGCTATAAACTATGACTAATTTAGCATATCTCATCGAGTTTGATCTCGTAACTGCAAAACATATACATTAGAAAGATGATAAAATTGCATCCAAACTGAACAATTACACAGGCACTCATCCACCTAAGCTAGCCCAATTTGTAAATGCCAGTTATCCTTTGAGAACTAGGTTTTGGTTCTTGCTTACCCCCAACGTGACCAGTCCACTGTCCTAAATTAGGGTTGTACGTGGAGGACTCTTTCGGTACCGAAAAGTGATGCGGGTACAACAAATAAAACAGTCTCGGGTAACGCAATTACATTATATGGAATAACTCCTTGTGTTGATGAGTTATTATCATTAATTATAGTGATTGTCTGGAAAAAGTACGAACTCAAAGAGTGAATCCTTGCGCGTGGATACTTCGGTTAAAGGGATGAGATGAATATCTCGTACATGCAAGCGAGAAAGAGAGATCCGAGGGAGAACGATAAAAAATAGCAGGCCATACGGGAGAGAAAAAAGTAGAAAATTACCTTGAGAGGGATTTCTAGCCATCGCATCGTGAGAGCTCTTTCTTCTCCGTTCATTGTGCCCTGCTAACCTCCGTCTACAACTTCTTTTCGAGTCGTCGAACTCGGAAACAACGTGAAACCTGAAATTCCATCCGATTAGTGAAAATTCTCAGGCTATCAGCTTCGTACTAAGGGAATATCTTTGAAGTTTTGAGAGTATATGCTAAGAGATCCCTTCTCGAGACATAAAAGAGTAGACAAGAAAGAAGAAAGGTAAGGTGCGAAGAAAAGACGAAGTAAGTCTTCTCAGCTGTGGAATATTGAGTAGTTCGTTCAGAAGATAGTGGAGGGAGGGTAGAGGATAGACCATTAGAAACAATAACATGAAAATTGCCGAAGAGAAGCCGCAGTAGCTAGCTCAACTTACCTACTACATTGCTGACAGAACCGCTGCTCGATCCCGAGTACCACTACTTTAGGAGCCTTGGAATGCATCTCACACACTTTGTGCCTTCGATGATAGTCCTTGGCGTTCAGTAGCGTAACATTGCAACCTTCCACCTGGCACCTCGGTACCGACCCCATGGCCGCCGGAGACGACGACGACGCGGCCGCCGCAGACGGCCCACCATACCCTCTACCTCTCTTGACCAAAGGAAACCCGCCCAAGTGCCTCTCCCCTCCGTCCTCAAAGTAGTGACGCTTCCCCAGCTTGAGGCACGTCAGGTGGGGGTCCACTGTGGGAAGGTGGTGGTTACCCCCGGCCGCCGCCGCGAGAAGGTGGTGCTGCGCATTACTGCTCCCCTGGTACATCATCTCGTTGAACGACGCCGGCGCGTTGAAAGCCGTAAAGTCCCAATAATCACCCCCGTTTTCCATCTCTTTCCCTGTCTCACTCTCCCACTTTTCTTGGTTGTTTAAAAAATGAGGTAAAAACTACCAAAGCTCAAAAGAGGAAGAAAGAGGAACACGCCCAGAGGAGCGAGCAGAGCAGAGTGTTGTTTGCAACCAATGGGGAGGCAGCAGAGGAGGAAAAAAACAACCAAAAAAGACTGCAAGCGAAGCCAAGCGAAGCCAAGTCAAGCAAGCAAAGCAAGGGGAGAGAGGGAAGCCAGAGCAGAGTGGCCTGGTGTCACGTGACGGAGCGCACGTGCTAGTGGGACCGAGAGGGAGACGACACGTGTCCTGAAGTGATGGGAGGGAGTCAGTCAGTAAGAAATGCTACTGAGAAAGGGAAAAAGAGGGAAGGTGACAAGACGTGAGAGAGAAGGTGGCATTAATGCGCCACATCTCATCTCATCTGAAAAAGCATAATCCATATCAAATCCGCCAGTTCAGAAATTTTCAAATCTTAGCTGATCTCCATCCCCTCCCTGCCCCGCGGACCTCCACCGTTCCTTGCTCTCTCGACAGTCGACACCGCCGACCAACTTCCCCAACCTCGAGAATCAGTCCCCTGTAAAAAAAAGCTCCCAAAGTGATCTCAAGCCTCAACAAACAAAATTTTTCCAAAACACTTGGCTACTAAAAAAGAATGCCAGAAACATCTGTACTACAAGATTAAATGACGAATGATCCAGTAAACACGTTCAGTTTATCAGAAAGGACATAAGCAAAGATCCAGTAAACAAGAACCAGCGAACACGTACGTTGTTACAGAATTCCGGTGCAGCTAGCTGCTGTGTCTTAACGAGCTTGAATCATCTAAATCCGATGCATTCAGAATGTTTAAGCCACTGATTACCTGTAGCTCCGGATCTCGCAGGCTGAGGCATCAGTCTTCGAGCCAGTGGTTAGTACGGCAGCTTTTGGATCTCTACTGGTCCATCGGGAGCTCCGCTGAGTCAGTTGAATGTTCTGGTTCCTGGACTCCAACGAGAAGAGTGCGGAAGACGACCAAAAGGAATTAACGATACTTATATGCTCTCTGTCAGGGGTTTTGAGCGAAGGAGGGAAACAGGATAACAACAGCTGGGAGCAGTAGTGGAAATAGCAGAAACGGGGAAGCTGTCTTGAAGTGGGGAAGCACGAATCTATACTGTTGGCATGGCCCGCGAGCTAGATTGGTCTTCCCACTTTAAATTGAAACAGCTGCGAGTGTTGCAGGTTCAATGAACACTTGGTCATGGTCGACACAGTGACTCCTGCTTTTACTCCTCACTTTTAACTCCCTCCCCCAGTGAAAATTACTGTGAAACTGTAAAAATTTATTTTTACCGTCTCAGTAATGATTTCCCACATATCCTCTGCTTCTTCTCTCCGTGCGCAATCACTGGCTGCCGTAAATATGCGGATTTTTTTTTACTAATATATATTAATTACTTATTTTAAATATAATTATCTTTAAATAAACATTTCGAGTTTTTTTAACACCGAAAAACTTAATTTTATTTATTATCTTATTTTTATTAAAATAAGCAAAAATGGGTTAATCGTATTATTGATTTTAAAACTGATTTTAAATTAATTTAAATAAAAAATTGGTCATAATATACTATTTATTTTAATAGTATTTTCTATTTTTTAAGGGTATTTTGTTCTTGGAAAATAGAAGTAAAATACGTCGTTTTCTTCGTAAACAACAGAAAAGAAAGGACGAAACGGGTAAAAGCGGTCCGTAATCGCTGATCCTCTCTCCAATAATTGGCGAGGATATTTTAGTAATTACAGTGAGAACACTCCGTCTCACCTACGAGTTTCGATGGCTTTCGTCGTCCCCAACGATCCGAACAAAGACAGCGAACCCAACGGAGGCTGCAAACCGGAAGGAAGAAAACAAAGACGGGTACGAACCAGACAAGTACCATACGATGCCACTTCCCAGCAGACACCCTCTTTGATGCGGACCCGGAGTCCGATCCTCACCGTTTCCCACCCTGGGTCCCGCCATTTCTGCGCTTTTCTGAAACTGGGTTCGACTTTTCCTTGTTCGAGTCGGAAGGGAGGAAGACGAAACAGAAGAAGAAGCGATCGATTCCCGATTGCTCCGTGGGGGTGAGACATGAGGAACAGTGGTTCCCCCTTTTCCATCCGAACGGCAAAGGAACAGTACTACTCGTGGTCGCTGTCAGCGGCTCAGGTGATGAGTCCGCAGACGGACAATTTTTTATCTCCACGTTACGGTTTAGCTTTCTTCCCATTGAATGCGATAGCTACGTCTCGACGGTCTGAACCTGTGCTCGGAGTCTGCGGTGAGTTCCGTGTTTTTTTTTTTTTTTCCGTCTTTTTTGACTAGCATTTTACGTTGGGAAAGAAGGATAAAGTAGAGCTCTGGTTTACTTTCTCGGAGACGAAGAGGGGATGATGGAGGAAGAATATTCAGATGAACACGTAGCCTGGAAATTGCTATTACCCACGTAAATCAATGTCAGATCTGTTATTTTTACTTGCGAAAAGGTTTCTAAACTTGGGTCACTCATTTTCGTCTTCATATGTACTTAATATCATATCATTACGTCTATACCTTATTGCATGTAGGTCAAATGGTCGAGCTGTCACTTTTGCATGCGAGAGACATGGGGTTCGATGCCCCGCAGCTCCATGTTTTTTTTCTTAGCAAATAAGAAACTTGATCTTTTGGTAAAGAAGGGGAAAGTGGAGACTGATTAGAAAAGGAGAAGATAAAGCATGTGTGTTGCAGCCTGCACTGCAGGGCTGGCAAACATTTCTGAGTTCTGTCTTCTGACAAAGGATGAAAACAGAAAAGGAGTAGGCTGTGGGGGCCCACGAATAAGTTGCCACCCACTAAGTGGCATTCCACTTCACGTGTCTCCCGATTTCCATCAATTCCATCTTTCACTTTTGCCCTCTTTCCTTTCTTTTATTCACAATCCACTTCCGACCATGATATTGATAGTTTGATTCTTTAGTTGCTTGTGATGATGGTCTTCTTATCATTGATCGCATATGGCCGTAAAATTACATTTTTAGCTACAATATCATGGTCAGATGGAATTGTTCTCTCACAGAGGACGGAAAAAGAAAGAAAGAAAAAAAACTCTTGGAGAATAAGGATGAGAGATGGCTTTTCTTGATATCAATAATTATCAAATAACATTAGAACTCTTCTCTTATGATCTATCAAATTTTATAAATTTTCTTATTCTTATCCTTTTCTTTAGAAATGTCATGAGGTAATGGGTGAGTTTAGAAAACGGTGGAAAGAGGTGCAAAATCCATGATGGATTTGGGCTTTCAAGAACTCGTCGAAATCCAATGCTTGTTACCGCCTTAACTCCCACGGTGTCCTCTTCTTGTACATCTACAAATGTAGAAATGTCATTAGTCTTAAATCAAATAGGTAATAGATACTAGGGTTGCCCGGACTCTCAAAATCTGACTCAAACCGGCTATAATGAGCTAAAAAAGCCGACCTTTGAAATATGACGAAGTTGTACTGAGTTGGCCACGAGTCAAATCCATCAGACTGAATCTAGTACAAGATTCCTCACAGAGTCCATTCAATTGAGTTGGACTCAAGCATAGTTTATTGGACCGATTCTAGCACAAGACGAGGTCTAATCGAGTCAGACCCATCCAAAATCTGAGTTAACTAAGTCAAAATTTCTAACAGTTGTACTACCTGATATGAAACATAATGCAGTGAGACAATAAAAGAAACATCTTCTCAGTTGATTTTGGTATAAAAGAAATAAAAATGTGAAATAAATATTATCACTAACATATGAGACAAGAAACTAATGTAAAATTTCTGTTATAAATTATCTAATTCAAATTTGAATTATTTGATGATTAAATTTATAAACCAGATACACAATTTAGAAATCAAATTTATAATTTTTTTTTTTACTTGTGACAATCCAGGTCAAAACAAATTGGTGACTATTCAATCATGAATGAGGATAAAAGAAGTTCAGATGTTGGATTATGCCAAGGCCTCACCAACCCAAATAGGCTCTCATATCCTATTTGTGCGTGGAAAATTTTCTTTCCTTCGTCCTCAAATCTGACATGTATTGGCAATACAGGCAACCCTGTTTTCTCCCTATTTTCTCTAGCAATGTCCCCAGAAACCTCTTACCAGACCTCCCAGGGTGCTTCACGGGGTAAAAGAGTTGGATATGGAGAAGATACATAAAGGTTAGTTCATATATGTAGATATTACAACAAAAGAGTGCAAGGGCAACCGAGAACATCACCAGGCTTCCCCAAGACGGCCATTTTATGTAAAAGGCAGACCCTTTCATCTGAGAATTCATGAATCGTAAACAGTGAAACATCCGACCCACAAAAACATTCATCAACTTGCTAGCATCTCCAACAGAGATACAAGTAATATACTGGGTTAAGCTACTTTGATGTGTCAGTTAAGGTTACCATAGATCTTAGGATACCAGGACTAATCTTGTCGGCAAGAGCCCCACTTTCTGAAATTGAAAATGACTTCTCCTTTACATGGCTCTGTAACTTTTTTGTTTCATAATCTAGTCGTTCTTGATCTGAAATCAGAAAATACAGGTGGATTCAAACACCATAAAAGGAACATAATAAATACAAGAAATGTCCAACTAAAAATTTACAAACTTTTCAGAACATGAGTTACATGAAGGCAGCTACCTGACTACCACAAACAAAGTTAAATGAAGTACCTAGTGAAGAAGGAAAGTGCCCTGTTTGCATTTGAATAAGGCAGTAGCTACAGGTTTTAAAAAAACAAAGAAAACATGCCATGGGGAGTGAGGAGACAAAACTGAGAGACAGTTCACATTCTAGCATGGACAGTACAGTTGATACTCAAAAACTAGTTCCCTTACCCCTTAAGAAATCACAGTTTTCTTGAAGAAGCAGAACAGCATAATCAAAGCAAAAATTGAAGAAAACAGACAATAATAATAAATTCCTTGTTTTTATTTGTGACAAAAAATTTAGTTTTTTAACAACATGTAGCAGTAAAATAGTTGCAGTCTAAAGTTTACTTGCAACACCCTGTGCTCAATCCAGCTGCTACACTGTACAGGAGCAGCTTCAAATTGACAAAATTATCACCTAAAGAACAATGATGGTGATGAAAATTAGTTTAGGTCATCTCCTTGCACTTTTGCTATCTTACAGCTAAGTGAACGAGAAGCCAACAGAAATCATTTTAATTCACTGGTCTATACTTATCCACTTTTCCTTGCCTATCATTCTTTTACTCTGAAGACCTAAATCACAAATTATCTTAAACCTTCTCATTATTTTCATGACCAATGCCAACAAATGATTGGAATACCTTTCTCTAAAATGGTGTGGGCTGCATGAAATGGCACACGAGCAAAAACATCTGAACCAGGAAACATCATCCATGTAGGCTCCATTGAGTCATGATTGCCACATGTTCTGCATATCTCCTTCACCAATGTCTTTGACTCTGCTCCCTCTACTTCTTTCATGATTGACTCAAAGGGAGTTGGAACACTTGTTTTTGTGGTCTTAGCTTTCTTTCTGAGAGCTGTCAAGGCCTCTCTATTTGCATTTCTCACTTTATCATTTTCAACCAGCTGCATGCAGACAAAAATGTTCAGGTGGACCTTAAAAAAACGAAAATCAAAACTCATTATAATAAGGAATAAAAGAAAGTTCAGTTCACCTGATGTCGTGCCAGAAGAAGATGCTCAGCTTCAGTTTCAATTTCCATGAGCTTTTGTTGAAATTCTTTCATACCATCATCCATTGGAAGTCCACTATAAAAAATATTGTTAGAGTTTTTCTGGGTTGGAAGAAGATGCTGTAAGCCTTTTAAATTGAGCTATAAGGGAAATTTGATTTTTTAACAATTTTTTTGAAGAAAAAAAATCATCTAGAATAAGCTGACAAATTTTATGTGTAATATACCTAATTATGAAATATGAACTTTTCCTACCTGTCTCTCCTATAATAAAGAAACATGTAGTTTCTTCCTTGTATTACTTTCAACATTCAAGAAGACAGTGTCAATCACATCACAATGGAAAAGCATTAACAACTAGTAGAGACTAATCATATGATATGAAGAAAATAGAAATTAACTCTTCAGAGAATAACATACATAATTTATATCTTAAAATCATGGCTTTGATGCTTTTAATGTTCACTAGTTGGAATAGCTTAGTTACGAATCAGTTCAAGTGACATATTTTTATTTTTGTTTGAAAAGCACATTACACATCTCTTCACAGATAGTTTCTTCGAGGCATTTCAGCAAACATGTATTAGTCGCCACACTTTCAAAACCTCCATGCCAGTCATATCTACATTGGCTGATAATCAGCAACAAATAGCATATTATAATTACAGAAATGAGCTAAAATGCATCTACAGAATCATAAGAAAGAATATGCAACAACAGCCGCACTGCAGTTTAAATTCGTCCGGCATGACCCAATTTTACTATAGGAAATTCTATTTAGGAGAAAGCCGTCCAAACTTCCACAGAACAGCTTCAACTTGATAGGCAGCGTCAGACAGTTTACCTGCAATACCACGAAACCGCGAAAAGGCCACTATTCACTTGCACGGAGAAATTTGCAGATCAGAAGCATATAGACAACCCGTCAAGAAATGAGAGAAGCGAGGGAATGGAGAGCACGCGAGACGGCAGACAAACGGAACTTTAATTGAAGTCCTCTCTCTCTTTCCAGTGGGTTTGTGGATCCCTAGCGGGAAAACATGATTTATGGATTTGTGACCGTGGGAGGCCCAAATCCACCATAATGAATTTAGTGAGATTCGATTTATCTTTTTTAGTTGATTTTTTTCTTAATTATATCTAAATAATATATTAAATAAATAAATAAAGAGTTCAATCCATCTAAATAATATGGCAATTTTTTTTTCTCCCCTTATGCACAGAAAGTGTTCTGCTAGTACCTTATATATGCATCAAGGTTTTTTATTTCATTAAAATTGTAAAAATTGTCATTGGAGTTGGCCAGATACTGGATTAAAAAGTGGCTGGATCCAGTTGAACTAATTGTTCAATTGGTAATTTTTTAATAAAATATTATACAAACATAAAAAATAAAAAATACTACAACATAGGGGAAGTCTTTGCTCTCTCCTAGGAAGGCCTAGATCAGGTACCATCCTTATCTGTTTGCTTTGCTGTGGTCAATTTATGTCTTAATTATTAAAAATTGAATTATGTAAACTGAGTAAGTTTTTTGTTTTAACTAGTGCATTTGCCATTTCATTACAGGTCAAAATGGAACACAATCCCCCTCTCCAACACATGCACACACGTACACACACTGAAAGTGTTATAAGAAAAAGAAAGGCATGCCAATTTTAACAACAATTTTACAATCATGAAAACAATAATAAGAAAACTTCTTTGGAAGTAAACACCCTTTAGCTGATTTTTTTGAACTTGTATGTTCTTAACTTATTTTTTCCATTATTTTCAAACTGCAAAAGGAAATCCATATTTCCATTCCTTTAAATTTTGTAGACAAAAGGAACAAGGTAAAGAGTTTTCCAACTCCTAAACCATCAAAAACACAATATATTATGATCAAACAAAAAAATTTCATGTGTACAGTTTTTCTATAATTTTTTATAGGTACAACCAACCTTAATTGTTGTATTAACGATTAAATTGGTAGAAAAAGATAAAAAAATGCATGCGATGTAGGAGGAGGGCTTCAATCCCTCCCTCTTACGTGTGAAAGAAAAACTTTTTTCCCTTTTGTTTTGCCATTTTGCAGTGACGAGGGAGAGGCTCATCTTTCCTCCCTCAGAAGTAATTTGACATTGTTTGTTCTATCATTCTATTAAACAATTAAACTATGTGAACAAGCTCAGTGCTGGTTTTTTACCTTCTCTCGTTTGCAATTGCAATTTCATGAGTGGTGAAAGAGTTCAGAGTGAACCTGATAATACTGATAATTATTGCAGGAAACAAAAAAAAAAAATAGTTGACATTAGAAATCTAAAAGAATAGCTTTAAAGATGAGTCCTCACCCGTAACACTCGCTTAGACTGTTCAAGCTCGTGGTGGACAACGAAAGCATTCACATTCCACTCATCTACCAAAAGAAAAGACTAATCAGTATGCACATGTAACATCGAACACCTTTTAAAATACACAGTGTCGACGTGCGATTAGTCAGAGAAAGCTTCATCGTCAAAGCAGCATTACTCAGAGATGAAAAGCTAACTGTGCTTCTCCACGGTTGTCCCGTGCCTCCGCGATAGGCGGCAACTCCAGCATCTTCGCAACCATCAGATCAATTTGAAGCAATGCTTCTGTAATTAAATTTATTTTCATTGGTTGCAACAGCAGTCACTTACTTCAGCTTGGCTTCACTTCAATCTTCCTTGGATCTGCTGCACGAGGAGAGTTGACATTTGGTACGTCAATTAAACATGTATTATCTCGCTTTCTTGATTCAGAAACTACCGATCTGTCTCCCGTTCAAAGAGCGATTAAACTGTACTATTTAGGCTCAACTTGCACCTTAAATTAAGCTTGATATTTAAGGATCTACCTGTATTATTCCGAAGAGCGCGCAATATGTTCTTGATCTCCTATCTGTTGTGCTTTTCTTCATCTCATTTAAGCATGTGTTCCTCAATAAAGAGAGATGTTGCAGTGTCTGTGGTCCCTGGTAACTGGCAGAATTTAAGTTGTGGATTAGAAAAGGAGAGTTTCTGGAGAAGGAACGTGAAAAGCTAGATCTGTCAATTGCGAGGGAGATGAAGAAGACCGAAAATCCATAGAAGCAAATCCCAATCGGGGAAAGTAAGGGCCAGGGGGCTCACTCTGCAGCCCATCCGAGGAATAAGACTGCTTTTTTTAACTAAAGTGGAAGAGACTAATCATACCAAATGCACCTTTTGGCTTCAGTAATCGGTTTTCGAATTGGAATTATCTGCATTATTTCAGCGTTTATGAGCTCTGACTGACAGAATGACGAAGACTACTTAACGAACACCTCACGGAAAGCGTTCGGCGCCGCTAAAGTAGTCTCACGTACATATACGACCCAGGAGGTGTGGAACCAAATCTAAGTAAAACCGGCTCCCCCACCATTCAAACCAGGCTCGAAATAATTGCTAAGCCAAACTTCTTAGTTCGTGAGACGATTCTTTAAATTATTTTTTGAAATTTAATTTAAAATAAATGAATATATTTATTTAATAATTTATATAAATCTTTAAGTTTTTAACAATGAGATTTATCTCTTAATTAAAAAATTAAAATTTAAACCAAATTTATTTTCTACGACATGACATTAAAGTTTTATCCTACTAATAACCTATGTGGTCTAATATAAGCAACAAAACGAAGGGACAAATCCGGGTCCACCAACAGAGGACTAACCGAGGACTAACCTGCTAGGTGCTTAGCGCTTTCGAGTCCCTGTCTTGACTCTAGAGTCAAGACTCGTCAACTCGAACGTCCTGGAGTAGTTTAGCTTCGCAGGTGCTTCTCACGGTAAACACGTCTTGGGCTTTGAACGCCCATCCAAGAAGAGGCAGTTACTGGGGTAACGGTGTTAGGCTTTAATGTATACAAATGAAAGCTAATGAAAGCTTGCTTGCTTCCACGGAATCATCCCCAATATTTCATTCGATTCGGAAAATGGAAAAGCGACGCAGACCGTCGCTCGTTTCTGCGCTCGCTCTCTTTTGCTCCGTCCTCGCTGAGGAAGTTCCCGCATTAAACCTTAACAAAACCCTAATCTAGCGACGTTTCCCGTTTAGGGGCTTGGGAAAAGGAGGGGCGGTAGTAGAAAGTTCTCAGTTTCCGTACTGTACGGTCTTTAAGCAGACTCCCTGAAGCCGCATTAATTCTAGCATTTACATTCTGATACTTACAGTGGCTTGCTGAAAGAGATGATGGATCTGGTGTATGATTTCCGAATGGGCGATCTCTTAGTTTCCATCTTGCAGCTGAGATAAATAAACAAAGTAGCTGCTCAGGAACTTTTCTTTTTCCAGAGGCGGATCCTTCTGGTTTATAGGGTGCGGATCTTGTGATAATGAAATGGCGGAGTTGTGGATATGTAATCTTGAGAGATTGTGCCGTCACTTGTCGCCGAGGAGGTTGGCTGCTTTTATAGCCACGCAGACGCATTTTCTGCAGAACTGGAGGTTACCGAGGAAGGCAACACTGAGGACTTTTCTGTGTGGTCTGCTTCTATTCGGCCTCGGTTTGTTCTCTCTGTTCATCGGGTACGATGTCCCTGATACTGAGTGGCACACTGACTGGTACTCTCAGCGTGGAATGAAACGAGCTCTGTACACTACGCTGGTACTTGTTAATTGCAGGGTTGAATGAAGTTCCTCTACTCCAGTGTCATAGTATTGCTTCGCTTCGTAGATGTGTATATTGTTACTTCCTGTTGAATTTTAATCTGTTTTAATCGAATCTTTGATCGCGTTCATTTGAGATTACCGAAAAGTCGTTTATCGTGAACTCGTAGTTCTCCTGGCTTTTCGAGAGTAAAATATTTTATTTTGCAGTCATTAATATGTGAAGTATAATGCTAACTTCGATTTCTGAACTCTTTTTTGGCGCTTCTTTATAATTTCGATCATGCAGTGGATGACTTCCATAATACGATGCTTTGGGTCCTGTAGAAAAATTCAAGCTCTGTCAATTTTTCGTTTAATTTAGGTAGCGCTGAAGATAGATGAAACTCTTTACATCTTGACAACATGTAATTGTTGTTATAATCAGAGTGCGAGGAGGTGGTTACGTATGTTGGAACGGTCTCCACTATAAACTTTCTATTTTATTTTTTTCCTTTTTTCCCTAAGCTTCGGAAACAGCTTACTTGAGGAGGATCTTGTTTTCTGAAACACTAAAATCCAATAATCTGTTCCATTTTTTATTCAGTTTCATTTTTTATGTTGTGTTTCGTTTGTCTGAATTTCTTACTTTGTTGCATTACTGCCAGTCCAAGAGATTGGTATCTATATTCCTCGATTACAAGCTCTCAGATACCATTACTCAGATTAAGATGATAATTTCCTTTTTTTTTTTTTTTTTGCCATTCCTGCTTCGTTATTGTACTTTATTTATTTATTTTATTTAATGATGATATGGATTAGAGTGCAGTATCATTTTTTAGTCCATACAACTAGTTAAAAGCTAGTATATTTAAATTTATGCAGGTTAGAGGTCGTCAAGCCCAAATTGATATATGGAAATCAGAGTATTCCAAGTTCTACTATGGTTGTAGTGAAAGAAGCCGTGATTTTGCCCGTAAGCTCTTTCTCCTGTTGTAGATACAATTTATATTTTCCTTTTATCTTTCCTCTATATCTGTGATTGGAAGTAGATTTTACCCTTCTGTAACTTATTTGAATTATTTTCTTTAAACAGAGGTCTTGGGCTGTTATAATTTGTGGGTTACAATCTTGTGCTTTAATTGTTATGATTTTTTTAGGTATTTTGGTTTCTGCACACTCAATAAGAAGTCAATTACATATTGGATCTTCTCATTGGAGTTGTTCTCTAACTGTTTCTTTAATTGTACCCTTGACCTTGATCTCCATGACTTTGTTGCCTTGTGCTAATGTCATTCAGCTCATGGTGTGATACCAGTCTCCAAAATTCTCAGTATATCTTATGTAAGGGAAGAAACTGAAACTCCTGTGGTGCGATGCCAAGGTTCCATCAAGTAGAAAACAATTGTAAGCTAGCTGTCCCCATATTTTAAGTAACTACATGTTAAAATGCACAATCTAAGTTTCCATCATGGGAAATCCTGTCATGAAGTCTCCAGTGATTTACTTGTCTCATTTCAGCCAGAAGTCAGAATTTGTACTTTAATTCATCTGGTTGGCAGCAGTTGTGCAACTTTACCCTCATGTATAAACTTGAAGTTTTCCACTAGTCTGAACCTACACTAAAGATAGGATGGTAAAACCACAGGAGTTATTAAAGGCAAATCTGGTTGATATACCTTTTGTTTGAATAACTAGCTATAAACTCAACTACATAAATTTCTTGATCTCTAGTTCAGTATGTAGATATTGAACTACCAGAGGTTATACAGTAGCTAACAGTAGATAGCACTATTGAATAAAGCTAACAATTTGTTTTTCACATTACCAAAATAAAAAATAAAAAAAATAGCTGTCTCAGCAACTGGTGTATTATACTCAAAATTGATCAAAGTTATAGCAGATCCCTAATTTTATCCTCCTAGAGTTGCTAAATTAAGTAATGTCACCACGATAGAGCTGAATAGCCTACTTTCAGTTGAATGTTGACTTTCTAAACGTGAAAAACTAGCCATGGAAAGAATTCCAACAACTAGCTAGAAAAGAAACTGCTAATCATAAACTTGCTGATCTAGACTTTTTGAGAACAAACAGCTACTATTGAACTAAAAAAGAGACTTCGACTACAGATGCTGCCAAACAGAAACTTGTTGATGTTCAGGTTGAGAAACCACTAGAACTAGATAGTTGCTGACTTTGAAAGAAGGGAAAGTATTAAAACTAGTCTGTTTTCTTTTTCTCTTCCTTTTTTTCTTCTGCTTTCTCTCATACATCTTGAAATGTTTTTGGTGGTTTCAAATTTTCCTTAATGTTCTTCAGCTACTGCTTCCATATTTACGCACCATACTACCTCAGTAGGGCAACTTGACTAGCTTATCCACTCAATCACTTTTACCATCCAGTTATAATAGTGTATTGGTTAATGATAAATATCTGTATGAGATGATGAAATTATTCATTTTTCAATATCCATTTACATTGTAAATGGAATAGACTGAATATACATTGTTCCTTTACAAATGAGGTGTCTTCTTACCTGAATAAATAGATAGCTTGGCCCATCAGATGTCTATCCTGATGAATAAGTGATCCAGTTCGAGTTTTTCTCTTGCTGTAAATCATGTTGCTTCGCTTTTTTTTTGTAATATTTCATTATGGAAGAATACAATTGCTTTTTTTTTTTCTTTCTAGTCTAGTTCCCAGCCCTCAATCTTTACTCCCTAAAAACTTACAAGCCACCCAGGGAAATGTTCCTCTAATATTTGCTTCCCTCACATCCATCCCCTTACAAATGCTTTTCTTTTAAAAGGACCCTGCAACGAAACACGTTTTTCCTTTCCATCTGTGGATTGTTACAAACAGAATTGTGAATGGTCTGTCCGTTCTGGAAAATCTCTAGAACCTCAAGTCACTTTTGTAACCTTTATTGAGTAGTTTTCAAGATTATTTATTTTTTCATTTTGTGTATATAAAATCGTCAAAGTTATGCTTCATATAGTATCCATTTCTCTTAAATGGTAATTCAGACAAATCTTCAGGGGTGTTTGCACATTAGCAATCCTCGGTATTATTTGCTTTTTGGTTCTTTATTTTTCACTCTAGTGTTTTACTATCTTTACTGGGAATATTGTTATAATCATTTGATGCTCCATTTTCTTTAATCATCTTTGAAACTAGCTGCTGTACGTGAGAGACTCTCCAATGGCTATTTGCTTATTGCAACAAGTGGAGGACTAAACCAACAAAGAACAGGGGTGAGTATGGAGGTTCTTAATTTCATAAATGTATTTGAGATTGGGATTTCTGGTCTGAGATAGTATTTGGAGAAGAAAAGAAAAGAAAAGAGAAAAACAACTCATACTCTCGCACTCAAAGAAACATTGACTAAGACGCAGCAGTTTTGAGTCTAATTACCAATAGTATTTCATGATATGGAGTAAGGATGTGACTTCATTCCCTACATTAGTAAGGAAAACACATGGGACTATCAAAGCCTAATCTTTCTCAATGGTCACTTACACTACATTGATGTTTATGCATCTTGAGTTAGCAAAGCAACAAGCGTTAAAGTGTAAACAGTGCTTTTCCATCGTGCAATACATTTGTAGGTGGATTTCAACAATAAATATTTTTATTTGTTTTTATCTTTAATTTATTTACTGTCATGTCTTTTATTTAATGATGTTCATCAGCATTTCTGCATACACAGATAACCGATGCAGTTGTTGTTGCTCGAATTCTGAATGCTACACTAGTTTTGCCCGAGCTGGATCACTTTTCCTTTTGGAAAGATGATAGGTACTCTGGATTCTCTTTTCAAAGTGATTTGATAGTAATTTTACTGCTATCATTGTCATGACAAAAGCCATCCTTGACATACAGTGACTTTTCGAACATTTTTGATGTTGGTTGGTTCATTTCCTCCCTCTCGAAGGACATTACTATTGTCAAAAGAGTTCCTGATAAGGTCATGAGATCTATGGAAAGACCTCCGTACACTATGCGTGTTCCAAGGAGATCAAATCCTGAGTATTACCTGGATCAAGTGCTGCCAATTCTCTTGAGGAGGACCGTAAGGAGGCTACTACCTTCTCTTCATTTTAGATTCTTCTGTTTAGGTTGTATTTGGTCTATCTATTTAACTTGGTTATTAGCTTCACAATATATTATTTCCATAGCTATACTCACAATCTGCTTGAAGAATTACAAGGCAGGTTTCCTTTTCATGATAAATGTATGGAAACAATAGACAAGTACAAACAAATAGAAAATTTTGTACTTTCTTCCTCTTTTTTAAACTTGAATTCGTCAACTTTTTTCTGGTGTAAGCCCTCAGTCTTTTTCTCACTCTTTTGATACTTTTAAGGAGAAAATTGACTAGCTTATGCTTCTTAAATCAGATAAAAATTTGTTTGCTCTTTTACACTCCATTAGTTGGCTCCTGAAGCTGTCCCGTCTCTGCAGCCTAAAATTTTAAATGTTGTCCATGAAGCACGTTGTACTAGTATTATGCGTGTTTGGACATACAAATAAATAGAAACTGATGACCTTGTTCGTTTGTCTTGCAGGTTGTGCAGTTGACTAAATTTGATTACAGGCTCACAAACAGTCTTAATGAGGACCTGCAAAAGCTGCGTTGCCGAGTAAATTTTCATGCCTTGAGATTTGTAAAACCCATAAGAGAGATCGGTCAAAAGATTGTAAAGAAAATGCAGAAGATGAACCCGCGTTTCATTGCAGTACACTTAAGGTATTTTCTGATATTTTTCTCGGAAAATAGAAACTTGAACCTGTAGCTGTACAAGGTGATGAAGAATGTTATAAAAAAAATTGAAAAAAAGCGGGAACTAAAATAGAAATTTGGATCTGTTCTCTTATGATTTGATAGAAAGAGGACTTTGAACAAAATCATTATTGTGCCCTGTAATTCAATTATTGTTTCCAATTCTATTCTTACATACCGTGTAGAGAATGCTACATCAAGAACAGTCTTATCACTTTTCCATGCGATGTGTACCCTTCTATTGTTTCATTGTCATTTTAAGTGTTTTATGTGTTAATGATTCATGTGCTGCAGTCTAGGACATGGTTAGATTATCCTTCAAATTTTTTTACTCTAGATGTATTTCTGCAGGGAATTGCTTCCTTCCTTTGAATTCCATTTTCCAAGTGACTGTCCACCAGCATTTCTACACCTATCCTTTTGCTCTGAAGTACTTCTCTGAAAAAGAAATTGCATCCTATTTCTCTGGAGTGTAGTTGCACAGCTTCTCATCTCTTGTGGATGACATCTTAGGACATCTTTATACTTCTTTACTGCATTTTTATAATATCTGTCATCTGGTGTTTATAATTGGTCTGAAGTCGATTTATTTTTCACCTTTACAGGTTTGAACCTGATATGCTTGCATTTTCCGGCTGTTATTATGGTGGAGGGGACAAAGAAAGGAATGACCTGGCTAAAATCCGTAAACAGTGGCCTAATCTGCCTGTGAGTACATAAACTTCAGTACATAAATTGTTTTTTGTTTACAAATGTTCTGGACATCTGGCTTTTGATGCCAGAGTTATGGTTGAATGATACAAAAGCACCTTTCTAAAAGCATCCTGTTGAATTTCATGCCAAAGTTAAGGTTAGTCTGTGAAGAGTCATGTGCTTATCTTGGCATTTCCTTCCAGTAGCCATGTTGAGTGAGGTTCAACACTAAGGCTTTTATCTTTGTTGGCAGCTTGGTCTTGTTCGAGCAGTCAAATCTATAAAGAAACGTTTATTCCAGACTTATGATAATTATCCTTCTTTAAAGTTCAATTGAGTAACACTTTCTTTTAAATTTTTGCGTAAAAATGGTTGACTAATTTTTTCTTCTCGGTTGGTAATACATCTCAATCTCTTTTAAGTTTTGTTGTTTATCCTTATTACCTATGTGGCACTCTCTTCTTTCATCTTATTCTTTAGTGACATTATTTTGATCTTTAAAAGGAAATGAGTCCAGATGGAGAGCGGAAACGTGGCAAGTGTCCACTCGCTCCTAACGAGGTGGGCTTGATGCTGAGGGCACTTGGTTTTGGAAATGATACGAATCTTTATATTGCATCTGGAGAAATATATGGTGGAGAAGAGACCCTAAGACCGCTGCGACAGCTGTTCCCAAATCTCTACACAAAAGAAATGCTTGCTGGCCAGGGACTGAAACCCTTTCTATCCTTCTCTTCCCGACTTGCTGCTATTGATTACATTGTCTGCGAGGAAAGTGATGTCTTTGTGACCAATAACAATGGCAACATGGCTAAGCTTTTAGCAGGTCGAAGGTAATGGCTCCATGTTTCCTTCGTACCAATTCTCTTCTTTTTCATGTGGCTTCGTTTTATGAGTTGATGAGGCATGCAGATTCCTGTGTGAAGAGATTCACAAACTGGTCAAGGATTAGTAAGTGATAATGGAAAGTGTTACTTCTCTAGGAGCATGTTTGTTTGTCTATGAGTAGTTGCGCAGGAGATCAGATACTGTTTTTTGTTTTGTTTGATCCCCGAATTCCATGAATTCCATGAAATTATCTACTTCCTTTGAGTTGATAATGTTCTATTCTGATATGAATCTCAGGAGATACATGGGACACAAAAGAACAATCAGACCTAATGCAAAAAAACTGAGCTCGCTGTTCATTGCTCGGAATATGATAGACTGGAAGACATTTTCCAAGAAAGTTAAGGCATATCAGAGAGGTTTTATGGGAGATCCAGGAGAGATGAAACCAGGGAAAGGTGAGTTCCTTGAATTTCCTTACTCCTGTGTATGCAAGGCAGCACCGAGTGTTTACAATTACAGTTCCAATCAAACAAATTTGACTGTGGAACTAAATGATTTAAGACCAGAAAGGGTGGTTGGCATACAAGGCAATGTAACACATTTTCAGCAATAATCATTTGATGGCGAATGATATCTTCAATGTTGTGGCCAAGAGCAGCGTGACTTGCATTCGCTCTGTTTCTCTACATTTTAACCCTCAAATAGTTGACTCAACATGCCATGAGGTGTCACCGTATTCATGCTGCACTTCTCAAATGTCTGAAGTGGTAGTAGGAAGACAGTTCTGTAACATATAAGGTTGTGTTTTAGTCCATATTTTTGTTTGAGTTACCGCAGTGGTCTCGAAGAGCGCACTGCTCCATTTTGAGTGTAGTACTGGAATTGTTAATTACATATCAGTAGCATATGCATGTAACATTGTGGTGGTTGAAGAAGGTTAACTACTCTGCTCTGCTGAAACGAGTTACTTCTGACCTTCCGGTTACCCCCAAAAAAAAAAAAATATTGAGTTTTTTATATGTTGGGATGGGTGTCTGTATAAAGCTTTTTTATGATCTAAAGTTTCTTTAATTCTAGATATAGTTACTCTGAAAAGTTACAAAGCAACACGCTTAAAAGTCTCACTCCTGTTGGAAGAGGCGGAGACTGGGCAGAACTAATCAAAATGGCCGATTGATCTGCATCTCTGAATGCAGATTAGCCGATACATTCATAATATAAGCATCATAATATAAGCACAGTGTGAAGATAACAAATTTATTCAAAACCAGTAACGGTGTCAAAATTTACAATTTGCTTAAAAGACAATAAAGAGTAAACTGATTGCTGCAAAACAGTGGAGAGTTATCAGTTTAATTATTTTTTAGAAAATGATGACATCCTTTCCCTTCTGGAATTGAGGTATGGAAGTGATCTCACTAATTTAGGCAAGAGTATGCCAGAGACTTCTCCTCAACAAGTTCATTAGCTGTTGTATCCATCTTGGTCCTTGAGAACTCGTCAATTTTCAGACCTGCAATGGAAGCTTATGAGAGAAAATTCAACGCAATGCAGCTTCTTTGTCCTATTGAATAGGCAATTGGAGTAAAGAATAGGCATGGATTGAGGAGTTCAGAAGCAAAAATAAGACTATTAAATCTTAGGTGTGCCAATTTTAGGTTTAGGACGGATGCAACTGAGTAGAGAATGTTTGGAAAGATTACTCTTTACAAAAGAGAAGAACAGTAGTGAATTTTTCATTCTGAAGTGGGATTATCAATCCACTGTACTTCCAACAGCTTTAAAAAACTAAAATTTATTTACTCTGAAACTTAGCTAGTTTGATGCCAAGCTGGTGACCACAGGGGACTAAAAGAATTTACCTTGCACGATTGACCATTCTCCATTCTCACAAGCAACAGGAAAGGAGTAGATAATACCAGCAGGAATGCTATAAGACCCATCAGAATAAACTCCCATGGAAACCCATGTTCCCTGGAGAAAAAAAATATATGATCAGCAACAAAATTTTGTGTGGAAGATACGGAAATTTCATTGAAGAAGGAAAACAAAAACTAAATACCTTGGGTGTTCCCAGAACCCAATCACGTATATGATCACAAGCAGAACTTGCAGCGGACAGTGCGCTTGACAGCTTTCTTGCTTTGATGATTGCTGCACCTCTCTGTTGTACAGTTGTTATGAACTCTGTGTTCAACCTTCGTTACAATTATGGAGACTTTCAGTAAAACTGTAGAGGCAAAAACTATGCCATTGATAGGAACTGAAGTACAACTTGGTCAAAATTTACCATTCATCATTTGCAACAAGTTCTCGAACAGGCTTCTCCCTACTGTTGATGGTAACAGTTGCATGGTTAACATCAGGATATTGAGTGGAGGAGTGATTTCCCCATATGATGGCATTCTTCACTGCACTGACATGGACATTTAGCCTCTCAGAGATTTGACCAAGAGCTCTATTATGGTCAAGGCGTGTGAGGCATGTGATGTTCTTTTCAGGAATTGATGGGGCAAATTCTTTCAGAATGAGAGCATTGGTGTTTGCAGGATTAGCCACAACCAGCACCTGCAAAATGAATATTTCTAAAAAACCAAAAAAAAGAAAAAAAGAAAGAAAGAAACCTGGAAATTGAAACTCAGTGACTATTAAGCAATAACATGTTACCTTGCAACCTGCTGCTGCATGCAGCTCCAGTGCTGAAGCTTGAGCTTTATAAATTGAAACATTTTTAGCCATCACATCTTTCCTTTCCATCCCCTCCTTCCGAGGGAAGCCGCCAACCATAACAGCTATATTTACACCAGTACAAGCTTCAACCACATTGGTTGTGGCTACAACACCTACACGGCATACATCCATCTCAGACATAAGCAGTATCTCTCATTCAATTTGATAGAGGAACGGTAAATATAGATATTTTCATCTGATTTAGAAAAGATAAACATTGAATAGTTGCCACAGCAAATTTTCAAAATGAAGGGTTACCCTTGAGGAGAGGAAATGCAGCATCAATCAACTCCATCTTCACCCCATTCAAGGCTTCAGCTGCTGGGGGTATGTCCAGCATGTGCAGAATCACAGGTTGGTCTGGCCCCAGCATTACCCCTCTTGCAATCATGGGGACAAGGGCGTAGCCAATTTGTCCTGGACAAACAAATGGAGTTAGGTCAATCACTACTGTTCAATCAAATGTGCAAGTCTCGTCGATTAGTCAGTATTATCCAAGCTGTAATTGCATAAAATGGTAAGAAATATAAAAAAGGAGACAAGCAGGATAGAAGAATTCCTGTCCACCGGGTATAAAATGCTAGTTTTTCATGCATGAATCTGAAGACTACAGCAGGCACATGCCAAGAAGCAAGTGAGCATCCATAGTCTTGCGAACTCTGTGCTAGGATAAGGAAGATCGTTTATTTAACTTTGGCCTTAACCGTTGTTAATGCCCCAACAAGACAAGGTTGTGAAAGTAGCCAGAGAAAAGGAAAAGAATAAAATAAATGAATCACACGCCTGCAGCACCGGTCACCAATACTGTTAACGGTGATTTCTCCAATTTTGGCGAATGGATCAGATAATCAATGAAACTTCTGAAGAGAGACAGAGAGTTCGAGATGAATTGAAACCTCCAATGAAGCATTACATCAACCATTTAACGGAAGTGCAAAACAAACAATTTCGTAACAAGTATGAAGAAGTAAAACTGCATTCCAGGATCAGGCTAATAAATACTGTGTCAAGGAACTCAGGGCAGACCTCCTATTGAAGGCATCCACATTCCAAAGTAAAATTCTTTCGCAAAAGAATTGCATGCTGCTTTTTGCTTCGATGTCTCAAATCACAAGAAAAGAACTTCATCGATGGGATCCAATATAAAACACATCTCACATTGAAGCCAAATTTAGTGGCCAAACTCAATCTCTAAATTTGAAACGAAATTAGACAAAGCAACTTCCTAAACACTTACCAGCAGCGCCGGTGACGAGAACCCGGACGGCGTCCATTGCCATTGTTGCAAAGACTTCCGCGCGTTGGTGATTGACGGAAACGAAAAAAGGAAAAGGGTTATAATGGAAGAGCTGTCGTAAAGACTTTATAAACGAGAGCAGGTGACGAGAACGGTCTGCACTTCGAGGCAAGCGATATGCCGATAACGCAACGAGAAGGGGAGGGAGTGTGGAGGTAGGTGTTTCATTCTTCTCGTTTTGGTCGAGCTCAGATCGTGTGAGAATTCAGAAATCCTGATTCTACGAAGTTACAGACGTGGTGCCGATATGATGCCATGCGCGATAAGCAAAGCAAACCATGAAGAACATATTCAAAGACATGGTTGATGGATCTCAATATAGCTATAAAAGATTACGATCATACTGGTTCCTGTACTCATCTAATCTCATCATAATCCCCTTCTTCTCCATTAACGTGAAATCTAAATTCCTTTTAAACATACAAATTTATTAGAATCACTTCAAGTATCTAGACTAATTAAGATAGTAAATTTTGACCGTAAACGATTCAATTCAGTATTTTTTAATGAGTGTTGAAGCTACTGAAACCACTCTTATACTAATTTTAACCGGACAACCGTCAAAAAAGAAAATTAAGGGAGATAAAAATGCTCACAATAGTGAAGCAGATAAAATTTAATATTGACACCTATGACATATTACATCTGAAACTGAAAGAAAATTGATGAGGACCTGTTTGATTTCATCAAGTACTATGACTATATACAGTAGCACTACAAGAGGAATTCCTACGCAGTTAAAATTACATCCAACCCATTGACGTAGCCCTTTTTGAATGCCTTCCAAAGGGCCCCTCCTAACCACCATCAATGTCATCTCAGCCCTGGTTACTGCCTGCTGCAACAAAAGAGTCAGCTTCAAGCATGTCAAACAATGAAATAGGAATCTAGTAAAAGCTTTAAAAGCCACTACCTCTTGAAGATAAAGTATTTTTCTGCCGAGATTTCATGCCCTTGTCATGTGACACGGGGGGCATCTTTGCTACAATCAAAGATGAGCTCTGCAATCCTTCTAATAGCTGCAAAGTTGAATACATTAAGAGTTATTAGTGAACATATGCAGAAATTAGAGACCACTTCTAATTTATTACTAAAGTGCAAAACACTCGAGCACACAACAAGCCACACAAGAATGGGAAATAGGTCGAAAGCACTACAAAACACAGCCCAGGAAAAAAAAAGAGAGACAGTTTTTACCCTAGAAGTTGGCTGAATTCTGCGATTAGATCTTCGAGGTTCAATGGCATCAGTCATAGGCTTTGCAGAATGATCATGCACAGTGGCAAATTTCTCCTCATCTCTAGCCGACTTCACAGCAGGTCCTAGCTTTCCTTTCATCCCCTTGTCTGATTCAGCTGCTGAAGATGATTTCTTCTTAGACACAGGGGCATTTGCTGGTACTAACATATCTGCAGGCACAGAGCCAACTTCGAGGAGGCTTTGGCTCCCATCATTGCTATCTTCATGGCCAACAGAAGACTTACCATTTTTCATATGATCGGGATCAGCTGATACTAAATGATTATCTTTGCCAGTTGCAGGTTTATTTTGTATCGCATGTGTCTTCCCAGATCGGAGCACCTTGGACTTGGGGGCTGGAGGCAGCTTTCCTCTGAAATCAACTTTAGAAGAATTTTTCCACCCACGACCTGACCCTTGGGGCATCAGGTACTTTGCAAATTTCGCGGAGTCTGTTCCTTCACCAGGCTTGGAAGGAACCTTATCTGCAACATAATGTTTGCTTACTTCCATAAATTTTCTCTTTTTTCCTGGCTTAGGAACTCCAAATATGACCTTCGACCCTTCAGTCTGTAGCCCAATTCGCTTCACCTTGAGTGCATCAGAATTATTTTTCTCACCCGCACTTTTCCCAACAGTGAATATTCTATCTTTTTCAGTTAACATACGCGACCAAGAAGACCCTTCAGGTTTTCTTGAATCTTCTACACTGATATCCTTTGATAATGTTTCAATATTTCTGTTCACTACTTGAGAATTCACTCCAACTTCACGGCTACCCAATTTTTGCCGTTTCTCCTGGGGGCTATCACCCTGATTACCACAATATAATTAGACTCAATCACTTGGCAAACAAAAATTAAATATTAAAGCTAGTAAATAAGAAATATAATAGAGAAAAAATGGAAAACACCTCTAAAGAACAGCCATGTCTTTCTTTTGAACATTCAACCCAGAGATTGTTATCCCATTCAAGAGATGGCCGGAGATTCCAAACCCTTACACTTGATGATTGTCCATCAGCTGACAAGAAATTCAATATTTCAAATTTTGCAATGAAAAAGTTGCATAGCATATTATCTCAACTCATGAATAATCTAAAACAGAAGGTTCCAAACAAAAACCAACCATGTACAAGTATGCACCTTACATAGAGTAAGTGATACAATAACACTTACTTCATCAAAGCAAACTACTAAATCTAGAAGACCATGGTGAAAAATGGACAAAAAAAAGACCTGAAAATTGAACAGTTAGCTTCGTGTCATCCTCTCCGTCCTTCTCTGTTACAACTGCTTCCAACCAACTGAAAGTTGAACAGTTCAAGCAGATCAGAAATGAAATTAACCACCATTAAAACCAGGACATCCAGATTAGAATGATTCCAGTTAAAAAAATGAGAAAGAAGTATAAAAGACAAAAAAGGTACCTAGAATCAACAAACACACAGACACATACACCGTATAAGGGAAAGAAAGCTGGACTTGAATCCAGCACAACTTGGATACACTCAAAGCCATCCTAGAATAACTTGAGTTCTTCACAAGATCTATTATCTCTATTTCATCATTAAAAAGTAAAAAAGAACAGGAAAGAGTCTCTAGCTAACAACAATCATAAATATATAGGTAAAGAAAAAAATGTAGAATAGGAACAAACGAGTTTAATAATTGGTGAACACAATTTACATGGACTTGAGTGCACATCCTTTTTAAAATATGTAGGTATGTGGGTAAGTATACACATACATACATGTATATACTTATGTACAATGTATGGATATATGTATGGTGGAGTTCAGGGGTATTACTGTCTTTTATGTGTAAATGTGGTCCCTCTTACTTGTTTAGTTCTACTGAAGTTGAGGATATTATTGGGTGTCCTTTATTCCGGTTATTTGTTTCTCTAGTTAGCTTTTTATGTAAAGCAGTTCTAGAGAAGCAATATGGTCAATTCATGTACTTTTAACTTAAGTTGGTTAATTAAATAGGGTTAGGGACAAAATTTGTCTTCTAATTGATGCGGGATGAGCACGTGATGAAGTGTAAGAGAATAGAGAAGAAAGAACGGGAAGAAGAAGAAGAAGAAGAAGAAGAAGATAAGGGAGGGAGAGAGGGAGAGAGGGAGAGACCAGAAACAAAGAGATTTCATTAATTATTAAAGCTGAATTCAACATCCTGTTACAACCTATAAATAACTAAAATTAAAATTTAAAATTCAATATAGATAAGATCACTATTTGATCAAATCTAATAAAATAAAAAAGATAAACTAAAATTAGAATTGAAAATTTAAATTCAAAATAGATAGGATCACTATCTGATCAAATCTAGTGAAATCAAGAAAGATAAAATAAAAATAATTTTAACCATAATTGGTGGGTCCACTGGGGCCAAATGGGCATACTGGTCTCCCCACCACTAACCTGGTGCTCTCCTTCTCTCTTCATCTATTTCTCCCCTCTTTTCTTCGTTTCTTCTTCAATGTTCTTCTTTTCTTTCTTTAGGACTTCGTTTGTACAGATTTTGTCATGGTACCAGAGCAGTAGGTCCAAAGGGAGTTCAGGTTTCAGCCTTTATCTTTCTTCCTAGTACCTAAGAATTCTACAGGAAAGGATTCAGTAATTTTCTGTTCTAATTGTTCTTTAAGTTTCAATTTTTCCTTAACTCTGTGTGACAGAACCTATTGGTCCATGGCTTAATGTGCTGTACCTGATTCCAGGGTAGGTGACTGCTCCTTTGGTGGGCTCTCTTATTTGGACAGGCCAGGAAAGGCTTTATTTTTTGCTATATTTTAGTGTTTTTTTAGTACATTTGCGTGTTGTTTATCTAAATAGTGTGCTAAGGGCTATTGTAAGTACCCATTACCTGTTGAAGTGCAGGTCAATTGGTTGCTTGAGTATCAGCTGGCATATCTTCTATTATCCACTGCTCCTAGAGGAGTTTTTTTATTGTCTGCGCAGAATTATAATTATATTCCTATGCAGTTGGTGATTGCGATTAAATTGCATAATGGCAGACCAAGGTGAAATTGTTAACCCTGTTAGAGGTTCCAAAAAATCTGAGTAAGGATTCAACTTCAATTCAAAATTGCTTCTATAAAATTGAATAGTTCAAACTATGATTTCTGGTCTAATTCCGTCCACATGTAGACCAAAAGAAAGCTTAAATATAATGGGGATGAACCTCCAATTCCAATGAATGACGACAGGGAATCAGATAATTATTAAGTGATGACTTTGATTATCAATAGTATGGAGCCTAAGATTGGTTCACAGATTATGACTTATAGAACCGCCAAAGGAATGTGGAGACTTTTGAGTCACTTTATTCTCATCAAAGTAGTTTATTAGGGGATCCATGAATTGTAAACTCGATATTATACTATGAAGCGTGAAAGTAAGAGTGCCACTAATATGATCTCTCCCCTGCTGAAATCGCCGACAGAAATAGCCAGAATTATGATCTCTCTAAAATCCTTACAAGTGAAACCCCTCACTGGAAACAATGGACCAGATTCCGCTGGCTATCTGATGGGGATGGAAACACAAAAAAAATTCATGCTATTGCCTCTGGTCGAAAGAGAACTAACCGTATATGCTCTCTTCTAATCAATGGTGAGGAATGTACGGATAGTGTCTCTATTGCTAACGAGTTTGTCAAGTTTTTTTCAGGCCTGTATTTGGAGGAAAATTTCAACCGGCTTGTCCTGGACCAGATTGATTTTCGTAAGATCTCTGCTTTTGAGGCTATGCATCTGGAAAGACCTTTCTCCCCTGAAGAAATTAAGGCAGCAGTTCTTGGAATGCCTAGAGATAGGGCCCCTGGCCCGGATGGCTACAATGGTGATTTCTACCACCAATCTTGGGATGTGATCAGAGATGATGTGCACAATTTTGTAAACAACTTTCATCAAGTTGGTATCACAAATATAAATCCGTTGGGGGTATGTCTGTTCCATCGAAGGCCCCTGTAATGGTTGAATGGTCCAAACCTCCTCCTGGACATTTTAAACTAAATTTTGATGGAAGTGCTCTCGGATGTCCGGGGCCAGCTGGGTTTGGCGGAGTAATTCACGATGATCAAACAAATCTTCTCTTCACATACGCGGGTCGAATTGGAGTATCTGATTCTACTTGCACGGAATTGCATGGGCTGTTCAACGGACTGAAACTTTTCAAGCAAAAAAAGGAGGGTGCTCTCTTGGTTGAAGGGGATTCTCAAGTCATTATTAACTGGTGCTCGAAGCCATCAAAACCTCCTTGGCATCATTGGGAGCTTTTTGATGAAATTTGTAAGTTAATTTTTGTTTTACAATGCACTTGGAAACTTGTTCCAAGATCTGTTAATCACTTAGCCGATGCTCAAGCGAAAAAAGGCATTACCCTCCAACATCTTGTTGTGGAGGAAATGTTTTTTTAGCTTCAAGGTATGTAATTTTTTTCTTCAGTAATACATTCACACCTCTTCTCAAAAAAACATATAAATCCGTTGGCACCTCCTTCATTGCCCTTATCCCCAAAAAATCTACCTCTGTCTTAACCAAAGATTATAGGCCCATAAGCCTCACCAAAAACTCCTACAAAATCCTTGCCCGCCTCTTAGCCAAACGATTCAAGTTTGTCCTCCCAAAAATCATCAATCCCTACCAAAGTGGCTTTATTGCTGGCAGGAACATCCTGGACTCGTCAATGGCCGCCCATGAAATCCTCCATTCCTTCAAAAAATCCAAAAATCCAAGAGTTGTTATTAAGATTGATTTTGAAAAAACCTTTGACATAGTCAATTGGAAGCTAGTCGACCACATCCTTGATAAGATGGGTTTCTCCACTCAATGGAGATTCTGGATGAGAAGTTGTATCTCTAATGTATCCTACTATGTTCTGGTAAATGGCAAACCTTGTGGTTATTTTAAGGGTTCTAGGGGCATTAGGCAGGGGGATCCTCTTTCACCCTTTCTATTCTCTCATTGGAGAACAATTAGCCTCCATGGTCCGTCTAGCAAAAATGTCAGGATGGCTTAATCCTATTTTTTCTGACCCTGCCCTGGATATCAGCCTCCTCCAATATGCGGATAATACTATCCTCTTCTGTGATGGCTCCCTCCCCCAAATTCATAATTTAAGCACCCTTTTGAGCTTATTCGAAATCTCTTCAGGGCAAAAAATTAGTTGGGAGAAATCCTCTACTTTCGGTTACAACATTGAACCTGGATTACTCAGCTCCATGGTAAACTATCTTGGCTGCAACATAGAATCATCTATTGGATCCTATCTGGGACTGCCTCTGACTCCCCGTTTCCCCTCTAAAGCTTCCTGGCACCTTGTCATTGAGCGTCTAGAAGGGCGACTCGCCACCTGGCGGGGAAGATTTTTATCTAAAGCAGGCAAGTTAGTTCTAATCAAATCATGTCTGCAGGGAATTCCCACCTATTTTTTGTCTATGTTCCACTGCCCTGCATCTATCAGAAACAGAATTGATACTCTAAAAAGGCGCTTCCGAAAGGAAATATCATTTAGTCAAATGGGAGGAAGTACGCACACCAAAAATGTTGGGTGGATTGGGAATTCAGAACATCAAAGACACTAACTCCACTCTTGTCCTTAAGTGGATATGGAAATTTAATATGAATCCGAATTTGATTTGGAGAGCCTTTGTTTCAGAAAAAGCAAATATTCAATCTAGATGGTGGAAAGGAGGAGGGAGATTCTATTCTCTCTCATCTCTCTGGAAAAAAATCGTTCGGCTCCTCCCCAAATTCAAGGTGGCTGCAAAATGTTATATTGGAAATGGAGGATCAACCAAGTTCTGGAATGACTGGTGGATTGGCCAATCTCCACTTAGCATTAGCTTTCCAAAAATATCTGGCCTCGCAGGTAACTCAAAGGCTCTCATTTCTGACATCTGGTCAGAAAATGGGGATTGGAACTTAAATCTCATAAGGCATCTCACTGACCCAAAAGCTCTCCGTGCATCCAAACTCCTCCATCTCCTCCCAATCCGACAGCTGAACACCTCAAGTGACACTCTAATCTGGACTCCATGTCCAAAAGGTACCTTCTCCACATCCTCCGCCTACAAATTCCTCAACCACTCATCCCCAAATCTCCCAAAGCACCCTATTGCCTATGTTTGGGACCTCCTTGCCCCTCCACGTGATTCCTCAATCCGTAAGGGCACTCCTATCATAGACCTTCTCTGCCCTTTGTGCAGAAATACCCCAGAAACGGCAACCCATGTTCTTCTTTCTTGCCAATTCGCCCACCTAGCTTGGTCGTCCCTTCTAAACAAAATTGGTCTCCAATACTATGCATCCGGGAACCTAACCGACACCATCCTATCACTCATTAACTCGAACCTCCCAAAGCTAGGTAAAATGCTAATATCTTGTTGTGTGGGTCATATTATCTAGGCACTCTGGAAAGAGCAAAATAAGAGGAAATTCAATCTCAAAACCTCCTCTGTTGAAGCTATGACTGAGCAAATCTCTAACCAAGTTTCGGTATGGATATTAAATAAAAAAGAATTCAGCAACCTTGGTGGATCAAACTTCAGAAGTAACTGGAAATCTATTGCTGGCCTATCTCTGCCCCCTCGCCATCCTACTATGGCAATTTGGACCCCCCTCCCCCCGGGTTCTTGAAGCTCAATTTTGATGGAAATGCTCTTGGCTTCCCAGGCCCAATAGGGTTCGGTGGAGTCATCCATGATGAAAAGGGTGATCTCCTCTTCTCCTATGCCAGTCCCCTTGGTATCTCAGACTCTACTACAGAAGAGCTCTCGGGCCTCCTACACGGACTCCAAATCTTCTCTAGCAACCTCTCTGGTCCCCTTCGTATTGAAGGCGATTCCAAAGTGATCATCAACTGGTGTGCAAACCACAGTCACCCCCCATGGCGTCACTGGGATATATTCAAGGACGTGTAATTTATTCTCCTTTAAATTGTAAGTGGAGTCACATTCCACGATCTGCTAATCACTTGGCAGATTTCCAAGCTAAGGCGGGCATTTCTCTCCAACACTTTGTTGTGGAGTCATGCCCCCGACATTAGGTTCGTATTTTTTTCTCTGTTTTTAATATATGCACCTTTTATCAAAAAATAAAGAGTGCCACTAATTACTTTGGGGAGATGCAGGCTGATGTTAAGGAAATCAGCATTTACCATCCTTTTACTACAGATGCAAAAACTTTTAGGGAATAAATAAAATCAAATGCAAGTGGCTCACATGATTTAGGACCAGAATATAATGTATCCGAGCACAATCATTGGCAAATGATGATGTACCCACTTTAGAAAATGTTTTTTCCAGACTTTTAAGAGTTGAAGATGCAATTAAGTGCACTCCAAAAAAAAAAAGGGTGCAATTACTTATAGTAATAAGGAGCCTAAATAAGTTGATCTGTCAGCTATGAATTGTGTCCCCATACAAAATAAATCAGAAAATGACTGTGGTCGTCGATTGGAAGTGACGGACATAGCAGACATAGAGATGCAAAAGCTTTCAAGGAATAAATAAAATCATATGTAAGTGGCTCACATGGTTTAGGACCAGAATATGATGCTATCCGAGTACAATCATTGGCAAATGATGATGTACCCACTTTAGAAAATGCTTTTTCCAGACTTTTAAGAGTTGAAGATGCAATTACTTGCACTCCAAAAAAAAAAGGTGCAATTACTTATAGTAATAAGGAGCCTAAATCAGTTGATCTGTCGGCTATGAATTGTGTCCCCATACAAAATAAATCAGAAAATGTCAGTGGTCGTCGATTGGAAGTGACGGACGTGGCAGAGGTAGAGATGGAATTCGTCATGGCTGAGGTCCATGAAATAGAAAATGCATACATTGTGGTAGAACAAATCATCAATTTAACAGCTATTAGGACAAATTTGGAAAGCCTGCATGGGCTAATGCTAGTGTGACAAATTTTCCTAATGGTGGTGGTGGCAATGGTGAATTGGTTGCGTCTACTCAAAAACCAAATTAAGAAGTTAGTTCAGAAGTTAGGACAAACATCCGCTTCTTCTAGTCGTCAATTTCTGAACCTCCTTCAACTGGCCAATGCACTCTTGCAAATTCAGGTATGCCCGCCTTACATGTGTCTTCCGCTCCTAATTGGATCATTGACTCAAGTACTTCAACATGTATCAGGTATGTCATCTCAGTTTTTGTCCTTAACTGCATCTCCTCCTCATAAATCAATTGTGTTGGCAAACGGTTCCAAGACTATTATCCAGAACCACACCTAGTTTATCTTTGTCATTTGTCCTATATGTACCTAACTTTCCCATTAATTTGTTATCTATTAAATTGTACTATAACATTTTTACCCACTAGGGACAGAAGACGATCGATGGGGGACAAGGACGTGATGGGTTGTACTATCTTGAAGAGTCACATATGAGTACTGAGCTTCATGCAAAGATTTCTCCATACCAATGGCATCTTTGTTTAGGACATCCATCTCCAACTAAGATCCAGGCACTTCTTCCTCCAACTTCTTTTGAGTTAGCATTTAATTGGCTTTTGTGAAGCACTATAAGGCATTGTTTACTATCTGTCATTGCACAAGTAGTTTTGTCATTGAATTAGTTCATTCTGATGTATAAGGCCCACATAGGGTACCTAGTATATTTGGTTTAAGTATTTTTTTTGTCCTTTATTAATGATTCCAGTCATCCATATGGTGTATCTCCTCGAGAAAAAATCAGAAGTATTTGATGTATTTCAGAAATTTTACTATGAAATAAAGAATTTGTTTGGTGCTTCCATCAAAAACATTTGTGCACAGTGACAATGGATTAAAGTTTGTCAATAAGAATTTTCTAATTTTTGTTATGCTCAAGGCATTCGACATTAGACATCTTGTCTATATACCCCACAACAAAATAGGGTTGTTGAACGCAAAAATAGGCGTTTGTTAGATGTTGCTTGGACTTTTATGTTTCACATGAAAATTCCTAAACCATATTTGGGGGGATTCAATACTTATTGTGTTACTTGATTAACTACATACTCTCATTTGTTATGCATAATAGAGTTCCATTGTAGATTCTTCAACCTACGAGACCTATGTTTGACATTTGCCTTAAGAGTGTTTGGTTATGCTTGCTTTGTCCATGTGATTGGGTCTCCGGTTGACAAACTTGCTCCTAAACCCGTTAATTGTTTATTTTGGAATATCTACAAAATCAAAAAGGTTACAAGTGCTATGATCCAAAACCCAAAAAAGTTATATTTTCAGCTAATGTAAGCTTCTTTGAGCATATTCTTTTCTTTATGTTTTCCTTAAAATCTGTTTCTCTCCTCCCTCAGTCTGATGCTTCCTCTTCCATGTTAGTGATTGATGCTCCTATGTACAACAACATCCAATGAAGAAAGTTTCTAAAGATTACTCACAAGTATATCAACACAAAAAGCATGTTACTATAGATGGTGGTGAAGAGGCTCCTAGGGACTCTTTGTTGTCTTCTCAGGATTCTTCTCATGATGCAATACAGGATAGGCAACCCACACTTCATTCCACAATATCTCCTATGACATCCGATAGCTTTGGGAAATCTCACTCAGATCTTCTAATTTCTTTAGGGAATGGAGTTTGTGAAAGCACTAAAAACAAGGTACCCATCATCCCATCTCCAAATATGACTCCTTTTGATAATTTATCCTCTCGGTTTCACTCCTTCGCCACTTCTTTGTCTATGGTTTCAATTCCTAGCACTATCAAGGAGGCATTGAAATGTTCAAAGTGAAAGGCAGCTATGGATGCTGAAATTGAAGCTTTGCAAGGCTCTACTTGTTGCTCATGGAGTTTGTGTGACCCTCCTCCCGATGCAATCATTGTGGAATGTCATTGGGTATACACAATGAAGTACAATGCAGATGGATCAATTGAGCTTTACAAGGCTCTACTTGTTGCCCAAACTTATGGTGTGGTTTCTCTAGTACTTTTTCTCTTGTGGCATGACTTAGGTCTATTAGTATCCTTATTTTGTGATCCTTAATCATGGATGGCCACCACATCAATTAGACATTAAAAATGCCTTGTATGGAGATCTTCGGGAAGTTATCTATATAGATCAACCCCCCGGGTATGTTACTTAGGAGGAGACTAATAAAGTGTGTAAATTAAACAAGGCAATTTATGGATTAAAAAAGAGCCCTAGAGTATGGTTAGAGAAATTCAATCCACTACCTTTGGCTTCTCTCGAAGTCATTGTGATCATTCGTTATTTATTCTCACACATTCTAATTGGGGTAGTTGTGTTGATTGTTTAAGTGAATGACAATATCCTTTCAGGAAATGATAAAGTGAGTATTAAAGAAGTAAAGTATTATTTGAAACAAAACTTTCAAACAAAAGAGCTTGGACAATTGAGGTAGTTTTTGGTTATAGAGGTGGCTCAAGGTAAGGATGGAGTGGTGTTATCTCAACGAAAATACATTGGGCTTTTACGGGCAAAATCAAAATCATAGAGGCTAACCTAAACCTCCATGATGATCGAAGTCCAATAATGAAAAATAAGACAGAATACCAAAGATCAGTCAGTGAATTTCTCTACCTAGACCTGAAATTTCCTTCGCGGTTGGTTGTGAGTCAATTTATAGAGAATCCTAGGAAGTCTCATTTCTTAGCTGCACAAAAAAATTTGAATGGTCTGAAAGGAGCTCCAGGTTTGGGACATTTATATAAGTCTCATGGCCCCGTTGACATTAAAAGACACTTCGATGTTGATTATGCTGAGTCAAAACTTGACAAGAAGTCTACTTCAGGATATAACACATTTATAAGTGGCAATCTTGTAAGTTGGAAAAGCAAAAAGCAAGCAGTAGTTGCATGATCAAGTGCTGAAGCAGAGTACATAGCCATAGCTCATACAGTTGTTGAACTTATGTGGGGTTGAAGTTGTACATGTGGAGCTAGGAATAGAGATTCAAGGACATATGGTAATGGGATGTGACAATCAAGTTGCAATCTTCATTGCAAACAATCAATTATTTCATGAGAGAACAAAACATATAGCAGTAGATTATCACTTTATTCAAGACACAGTGATGATGCAAAATTGTTACTCCTTATGTGAAATCAGCTAATCAACTTGGCAATGTCTTTACAAAACCCCTAGGCAAGTATGAGTTTGAGCATTCATGACATTTATGGTCCAACCTGAGGGGGGTCTTGGAGTTCAAGTTTTATATGTGTACATGTAAAAGGTCCCTCTTAGTTGTTTAGTTCTGGTGATGTGGTAGGATGTTATAGGGTGTCTTTTATTTCAATTATTTGTTACTTCGGTTAGCTTTTTATGTAAAGTAGTTCTAGAGGGACAATATGGTCAAGTCATGCGCATTTAACTTAAGTTTCTTAATTAAATAGGGTTAGGGACAACTTTTTGTCTGGTAACCTGGTGCTGGCTCTTGCACCTTTTTCTCTCCTTCTCTCTTCATCTATTTCTTTTCTCTTTTGTTCTTTTCTTCTTCAATCTTCTTCTTTTCCTTCTTCAAGACTTCTTTTGTACAGATTTTATCAAAATATGTACAGATGGATGAGAACCCGAAGCAGCAACAACAACCGCACATGCGAGTTATCAAAAGCAAATACAAAAATGGGTAGAAAGAGGGTAAAAAATTATGGCTATTATCAGGCCAAAACACAATCCACACAAGTGAGTAATTTGTTTAGAGCTGCTATACCTGATCACTCTACTAACTTTACAAAGGAAAAAATATCAGGTCACTCTACATATGTAGGGCTGCCTAAAACTGCCCAATGGTTATATGAACCCCACATCCTTTCAAAAACTGCTACAGAACAAAAACTAGCACAATAAAAAAAGTAAGGATGATCCTTTAAAAAAATATATATAACAAAAGGCATCATTGATCTTTACACTTTGCATGTAAAACTAAAAGTGCACTTAGCTGTATTAAACAACAAAATGCATTTAACAGTTCCCCGCACATGCTCATGCAGAGTCCCACACGTGCAGCAACATATAAGCTGAGAAAACAGTGTACATACCAGTTACGCATCCATACATCCACCTGGTCTCCTACAGACCATGTATGATTTCCTATAGCTGCTCTTCGCCGTTTTCTTGTCCCTTCAGATTTAATGATAGCTGTCATAGGATGTGCAATGCGTATTCTGGGTGGTCTATCACCTTGACCTTGAAGTGGCACCCACTCTTTAAGATGATCAGAGCCTAAGAGAACATTGACGATCATAAGATGCATTACATCAAAAATACATTTCCAGCACTAAATTCTCAATGACTTCTCAAATTAAATGATATTATCTTTAAGTTCTTTACCTTCCTCTGCAAAAAGTTCATCATAGCAGACAAAAGCTTGCCCATCTTTCACAATCTGTACCTTGGCTGAATACCAGGCTCCTCTTACCCCATTCTCATCAGACACAACCTAAACATAACAAATGGAGATCATTGTTAATAAATAATATGGATCACAAGTTTCAAACATTTTAGACATTAAACAACATGGCAGTCAAAGCCACAGACCTCAACAACAGACCCCTCCTCAATACAACATCCTTTTGATGCCACCACTGGTTGGTCTCCATCACATTGATCATTTCGAGCAATGAGAGAACTTCCTACCCCCGACCCAGTTTCAGATTCAGGAACAACTCCAATGGTTTTTGCAAGCTCAGATACTTTACGCCCTTTTTGCCCCTCTAACCCTTTCTCGCTTCCAACAGGCATCCGATGCAACCCATTTACCTGACCATTGACGTTCTCTCCTGGCTGTCTAGATAATGCTTTGGAAAGCGGTTCCCTCGCTTCATCTAATTTATCTTGTGTATTTTCCTTCCCACTACCACCTTCATCAAAATTAACTAAGCTCTGCTCTCCTCTATTTTCCCCAGAAATATGCCGTACTTTCCAGTAACCTTCAGGACCTGATTCTAATAGTTCCTTCAAGCTCAAAGGTACAGGATCCCCCATAGATATAATAGTTCCAGCTTCTGCTACAGCTTCTGCTGCTATTTCTGCAGCTTTTACAATCGCATCCAAAATTTCTGCACGTTTTGCAGCAGCTGAAGCAGCTTCAACCCTCCTCCTAGCAGCTTCCCTTGCAGCAAAAATAATCGAACTTGAATTGTTGCCTTTATCCTTGCCCTTCGAAGTTGATGAAGGGTTCAGCCGACCATCTGATGAAACACTGTCAAAACCTTGAGCTGAGCTTCCAACGCCTAAAGCCTCACCAAACATTAGCTTGGCTTGCAAAGCAGCATCTGATGCAACTTTTGCAGCTGCAGCAGCAGCTTTCGCAACAGACACAGCAGCTGCCGCTGCAACTGAAGCAGAAGCCAGCTGTGCTTCAACCTCTTTAATTAATCCTGAGTTCTTTTGGTGGGAAAGCTCATTCCACACGACTTGGCAGTGCTTAACAGCAGCTTCAGCATCAGCGGCAGCATCCCCTGCCAGTAGCTTGGCCTGCTCAACTCTCTCAGATGTATCCTCAAGAAAGCTAATCTTTTTACCTGTACCCCTACCAGCTATAACCTGTAACTGGGATGAAGAAACTCCAGAAGTAACAGTTGCAGCAAAATTACCAGCGGATACTCTAGATGTTATATCTTGAGGTGATGACAAGATGCCTGCAGTTATTGTCAAATGCTTATTCGCACCAGCAACAGGTGTTTGCTCTGCTCGAGGTTGAGTACTTGTAGGTATCTGAACTACTTCATGGGGGGAGGCATTCTTCTTTCTCTTTCTAGATTTCTGTTCTGCTGAAGCTTGCTTGCCAGAGGACGATGATAGTGTTCTATCTACATCCATCAGCACAGCAGGGCTTGATGTAACATTAGTTGGGCCAACTATAGGTGGCAATGGACTTGGAGGTGCCTGCTGCACACTGGATGTATGTAGGACAGGAGTTTCTCGAACTGGTGTGACTTGAACAGCCTCTGCAATGGACAGAGCAGAATACTGTTGGCCCACATCAAGGTTTGAGGTTTGAGGAGACACTAACCATGGAGATCCAACACCTGAAGCCTGTGATAGCCAAGGAGTAGTGTTCCCCATATACTGCCTCATTTGTGGAGATTGGTATGGATTCAATGAAGGGAGTGATTGATAAGTCTCCAGGATGGAGCCTCTAGACAAATTACCAGACTGCAAGGCATCTCGAGAAGGGGTAGTAAGATTCCATAACGGCAATGATGAAGAAACAATAGGATTTAAGACAGGTGAAGAGATTCCAACTTTGCTAGCAGATCGACCAGTTGGAGCGTTCAGGGGTTTATTTTGAAGGGTTTCAGACCTTGGTACTTGTTCAGAAATCCTGGTACCTGTAAACATCATTATCTAAGACAACTGAATTTTTTTGAGGCTATAAATGAATAAGGTAAATATAAATAAAAAAGCATGAACCTGCACGAGAGGACAAGGGAGTGTCAAGGTTACAAAGTGGAGACTTCTCTCTTTGAAGCTTCTCTATGGCAATTCGCCATGTACTTTCCCATATACTCCTTCCACCATCTGTTTTTAAATAACATTTAAAAGAGTAAGACTTTCCACCAAAATGGAGATCTGAAAGCACAAAGGGATTTTAAAGGTAGATCTGTACAAACCCCTGCTTGAATCTCCAAAAGCAGTTACCATACAAGCCTCATCTGGTGCTGTTCCTTGACTGCAGTCATAGATAATATGCATAAGCAATACTGGAAACATAATGCCAGTAAAGAAAGGTGGATGATGAATAGATAATCAAACTCACATAAGAGATCCATAAACAAATATCTGGGCACGCAACTGCACTTGCTGTAAGTCAGTAAAAGGTTGGTGAAATAAAAGTGGAGAAGCTGAGGAGTTTAAATCCGGTAAGTTGGACGCCTGGATGGTTGGAATATTGGAAGGTTTCACAGTAATGCCTTCGTTATATGGATAAAGCCGAACCTCTTCAACTTGCAATGCCCTACTTATAGCCCCAGAGGAATTAGGACTAGAAAGTTTGGCATCTTTTTCTGTTTTCTGCTTTCGAGAAGATGTGTCCTTCACTGACTTCCCCTTCAAGGATGTTCCCTTTGCAGATGAACTACCAGAACGTTTATCCATCGCCCTAACTTTAGCAGCTGCATCCAGCACTTTGTGCTCATCTGGGACCTCCTTACTTTCACTATGAGCATCTTGTGACATGACAGTAGTTGTTTGGGATAAACCAGATGTTGTAGCAGATACATCTCGTGTCTAGAAACAAAGATCAATTTTTAAAAAATATATCCCTTTCATGCATAACTTAAGAGCAAAAGATTTCTTAAATACCTGGGCCACATCAAAAGACTCAACACTTGGAAATGGTTGCCAAGCTTTGCTAGTTTCTCTTTCAGATAAATCTGTCAGTGGACCAACCTCAAATGTGAAGCTTCTGTCACCTTCGGAAGAAAGATCAGCTGAGGTAGATTTACTACTATCAGGCTGCTCGTTGACAGTAGAAGCAACCCAACCTGGATGGTCTCCAACAGAAACATTCCTATCTAGAGACCTTCCACCATCCTCTTGATGCACTTTTTCAATGTGGGACTGTTCATTAGAACTGATGATAGTTGGTGACCCACATTCAGCTTCAGCAGATTCTGGACAATTATTAGCATCTAGAGCTTCATGCTCAGTAGCATTTCCAGTCAAAAGGTTAGCAGACTTTTCACCATAGTTGATTGTAATATCACCTGTCAGGACAGCATATAAATGTCATTACAATATTTACTTTTGCTATTCTCTCTTCTACTAATATACAGCTCTCAGCAATTTGCACATATTTCAGGATCCCACATTAAGATTGCATTAGTTACAAGAACCAAACACCACAGTTAAAAAGAGAAATACAACATTTAAAAAAATGCTTACTACCTTCTGAACTTGCTTGAAGAATCTGCCTGCCACTGTCATCTCCAGATGACACAGTAGTTCCACCATCTTTCTTAGCACTAGCGCTCTGGTCATTATCGCGACAAGAACCACCTAAAGATGAAGTTATAGTTTGTACATGAACATCACTATTAGCCACTATAGCTGCAAAGAACACCAATACGTAGTAGATACCAGGTGCAAAGACAAAGATCAATAAAAACAACTCATATACAAATAACAACAAGAGATTCAAGAGCAAATAATGTCAATCATAGAGAACAAGAAACCTCAATAGAAAAGCATATTTTGAAGTAATTACCTACAGTACTTGAAGGCAATGTTTCATAAACATTGTCTGCTTGCATAACAAAGGTATGCGTAGTTGAATCCTCAGGCACTTCTTTACCATATTCTTGAGCTTCAATAGTAGTTGGTGACAAATGAGATTCATCAGTACTACCAGTGAACTCCCGCAAAGCTGACAACCCATCAACAACGTCAGAAGGTAATTCTACAGCAATAGTGCAAGATCTAATTGTATCATCCTTAGAAACAGGATCTGATGAAGAACCAGAGACCCCATCAAGTAATGTTTCCTTCTTATCAAAGTCAACAACATCAGAAGCAGGCAAATTTGGATGGTCAGGTTCATTTTTTTCAGTACTGCCCACATGTGACCTGGTTCTTAAATTAAACTGGTGCTCCACATCCAGCTCATTGGATGATTTCAACTCTTTAACGTCACCTGAAACAACCCCACCATATACTGCAAAGAAACAGCAAGATAAGACTTGGAAAAATCAAACCACATTATGGAAATGAACCAAAATGGAAAAACCATAAATCAGAACAAATTATTGTTTGGTTACCACTATAACTGATACAGTCAAATAAGGTAGGCCTACAGATTGGATAGCTCCATTAATTTCTAATAAATTAGCCCCTTCTTTTTTGCAAATGAATGAAGAGATCAAAATGAGTAAGATGGTAACCCCTCTTTCACACAATCTTGGTTCTGTAATCTCTATAAACATATGTAGTACAGATGCTCTAGATGCTTAAAAATACCATACAAAATAACAACCTATTTCCTATATTTTAAACTCCAGAGGATTCTCCCTTCCAAAATTAGCATTCAAAAGAAAAAGCAGAATACCTGACTTATCTGCAACTATTGCATCAGGTAGATGTGGTTGCATTTCCATTGGCATTGTACTGGCACCTTCATCAAGAATGATGGGCTCTGAGATCTTCTCCGTAGAAGAGCCAACCTTCTCAATTTCATCATCAACAGGTTTGGCTGACTTTCCCATCTCATCAGTAGTCATAGGAAGTGGTTTGTCTAATATTGACCTATCTAAGGTAACCAAAGGATCAGCTACCTTCTTGACCATTGTGGGAGATTCCAGAACCTGGGAAGCAAACTCAGCTGCATGAGTTCCCACATTATTGTTACTAACTTTTACTTTAGATATTTCCCCTGTTGTCTGAATCAGGTCAGCTGGAGAATATACCTTTACAACTGAAGAATGGTTACCCTTATCACCGTAACTTTTTTCACCCTTAAAGGCTTGCTTATCTTCCAATACAGATGAAGAAACCTCATTATCATGTCCAGAGTCGACAATTTTGATCATGTCTTGCGGCTTCACAGAAAGCACATTTCCCGAATCATCAGCAGGACCTTCTTGAAATCTTTCACCCCCTTTCATATTGCCTTCAAAAGCATCATCTTTCACAACATTTTTGCTATAAATCTCACTTTCCATTTTGTCAGGGTCACTTTCCAATTGGTCAGTGCCTAAAAGTGCATGCTTCCCCCCCTCAGCATCATTGCTAACAGAGACATCAGGTTTATGACAGATTAAAACGTCAATAGGACCCTCTGTTAGCAACTGAAACTTTTGCTTGTCCAGATCTGCAACACCTGCACCTTGCCTAGGCATAGATGTGGAAGAATCAATTTGCACATTCTCCATGGTGAGATTTTCTGGATTGCCACTAACCATTTCACTAGGACTTGAAGAGTGATCATCCTCTGCTCTCTTTTCAGTAGAACCATCACTATCACAAATGATTAATGAAGTTAACTTTGGTGATTCCAGGGTACTTTCCTTGGAGGTAACCTGATCATTATTGATAGTAATTTGAGGAGCAGATTCATTATCTTCAGTGTGAGAAGTATTCTCGACCTGAGGATAATTTCCTAGAACAACTTCGATGGTGTCTGCTAAAGATTTGACGTTCCTGTCTGGAGGCATGGACAGGCTAGTATCGGCAAAGCCTCCTGCACTGGCTTGATTAGATATATCTTTGTCAAGACTAGAATCCATTTGGCTTTCTAAGCTTTCCATGTGCTTGTCAGGAGGAACAGTTGGCCCTGTATCAATAAGATCCCCAGTCGTAGTTGAAAGAGATTGATCTTTATTCAGACTAGAATCCATGCAGTTGTTTAAGCAATCATGTCCCTCACAGGCATTTGGCTCTTCAATAATGGTTTGTTTGGTGATTGGCTCATCTTGCCCCACAGACTTCAGTAGCATTTCAACAGACTCAGAGGAAGTGGCCTCTGACCAAACATTGTTACGCCTGGAAATGGAGCAAGACTCAGTAGCACTAGAACTAAACTCAATACCGCTGCTTCCTCTTGAGAAATCCTCAATCCAATGGTTATCGTGTTGACTCTGAATTCCAAGTAAAACTTCTGTTTCGTCTATTCCAAACCCTAGGTGAACCTGAAGGTTATCATCTAAATCGTACTTGGGAAGTGGGTAAGATCTCAAGCTTGGAGGAAATTTACTGGCGTCTTCTCCAACTAGATGAAAATTTTGGCTTTGGAAATCATTGTCATCATAATCCATGTGTTTATCCCTGAAGAAACCACAAGGAGAAAATATTTACAACACCAAACTAAAGCCTCCACCCACAATGCATGGTCAATAACCACTTTAAAAAGGATATGATATACATAACAAATGTCACTGTCACATTCCACATAATATGACAGTTTTTTTCTGGAACAATGCCTCCCAAATTTTTTTTGACTTTCTTAACAATGATAACTTGGAACATGTAATCATATTGCTGAAGTTATGAAAACTCAAATATAGTAATGCATGAAGGAATATAAACATGGACATGTAAGAAATCATTTTCTTTCCTTAAATAGCAAATTGCTATTGCACTATAGAGTAACTAAAATGCATAAGAGAGGGAAGAAAAAGGCCCAGGCTTCTGAATTACAAGGGAAGGCGGTCCTAAAAGCAAAAGGTAGCTGGGAAACACCATCTTTGGCTAATGGATTTGAAATATAATTATCTGAAAGTAGAATGTGCTACATGAGATGGCTCATGTCAAGCAGATAAAAAAATATTATGGGCAGAAAAAATTTTCACAGGTAGAAAATCATTGAGCACTCATTTATACTAGTAATCCAATACATATGCAGGCGCAAGTATATGAGAAAAAACCAATACTGTGAGATGTATGTAGGCAAGCAGCAGTGCCTTATCAGTATTCTAACAATACTCACCAACGAAACTCATAGTAAAAAAATTCCCACATCAGAAAAAAAAAAAAAAAAAAAACAGAAAAAAAGGCACACTCACATTTTCAGAACAAAAAATAGGCAACAATCAATAAGTTAAAGAGTTGTCAAAGACAGTAACCTCAAAGCAGCAAATTTTCTCAAAATGGGGAGAAGTCCCTAGGGAAACATTAGTACTTGATTTAGAATTTGGGCTACTTATTCCAGAAGTAAAACAAGAATTTTGAAAACAAAAAGAGAGTCTCAGTAACCTCCAAAGGGAACTCAAGCTTTTGTAGCAGTCGCTAAAGGAACTGAGACAGTAGAATCTGAATTACAATCTCATTAACTCATCAGGCACTATCAACAAATAGCAGCAATTGACAGAGTAACAAATACTTAAAAACCTATCTCTTTTAAAATTTTATTGCGGAATAAAGTACAGAAGTTCTCACAAAATCTCTCTGCACGCCTTGGAATATTGTCATAACTCAATAAAGAGAAAGCATTATTCATAAGAATTATAAAATTACAAGTGAATCTCAGTCTTGAACTAAATAAAATCTTCTAATCATAGAGAATTTTGAAGCACCGCCCAAGCTGGATAGCCATAAGTTTGAAACTAGTTCGTTGGGAGTGTCGACAAATCCTGTAAATTTCCATGTTCTTATAACAAAAAATACCAGAGATATTCTTTTTTTGGCTGAAAACAAAAAAGGAAAATCATGGAAATCCCTTTTTCTTATAACATTGACAGATCTTTTTTTTTTTTTTTTGCTATAAAAAAGGACCATAAATCCTCTACAGAGATATATAGTAATTCAATAGTCTTTTCAAGTTCTTAAAATGAAAAGACATTAGAAAAAAACATAGAATCGTAAAGCACGTCTAAAAGAGAACCACAACAAAAGAGTAAGTAGCAGAGGACAACAAGTCAAAAACGCAAAAACAAAATTTCGTTTTTGCACCATTGAACACTAAAAGTAACCGCAAATCAATGTACCGGTGGAAGTGTAGAACTTCCCGAAGCCGAAAGTTCCAAAAACTTGTTTAAGCGCAATATAGTTACGAAATCCCACAGCAGGACACTATGTTTCCTCAGACAATGATATCCAACTCGTATTCTCATCATGTAGCACAAACAAGCTACGCTGTTACTAGAGAAAACAATCTCTTCCACGGATTAGTAAACCTATCCATAAAATCTTAAAGTAGCACCAACCAACTCGAAAAATGCTAGAAGAAGCGACTCCCCGCAAATCACTATTAACAAAATCAAAACGACAAACCCTAAGCCCTCGTCGTTTACACATTACTAATCACTAGCAGTAGACACTACAAACCATGAGACGGATAGAAAAAAAGTACATGGCGGAAGAAGAGAGGAGAAAAATTAAAGCAACATCAAGAGGAGTTGGGTTCCGCGAAGCTACCTCCCTCCATCCGGAGACGAAATCGCGGCCGTTGATAAGCGAGACCCTAAAACCTACGGTTCCTCCGTAGGCTCATTACCTAGGGCAAAACCCTCCTCAAATAGCAAACAGAATGGTCTCGCCACAACCGAAATACCCCCTCCTGTTGGCGTTTCTGCATGAATTCTCTCCAACAACAGGAAGCCGGAAAAAAACGGTTTTCGCCGGCGTGCCGCAGTTCTCCCGGAGCAGAGACCGGTGAATCGGAACAGTCGAGCGGAAACAAAGAACCCTCGCGCTCTCGAGCGACTCTCTTGCCCTCCTTTTGAGTTTTTATTTTATTTATTTTCCCGCATACTTTACTCTCTTCCGCACGAGAGGCCGAAACAATTGTGCGAACTCAGCGGGGGGGAGACGGACTTAAAACACTTTCCATTTGAACAAAACAACAACTTCACAACTAACCCCATATTCACACAAAATATCTCAATTGCCACTGGCTTAAGCTCTCCTCGTCAAGCGTGAAGCTTTTGCTCCGGCATTTGGATCGTTTCGGCTCCGGCTGCCGAAAGATGTCGACTCTCTCCGTCCATTGGGCGGATACTAAAAAGCACGTGTTAATAGGCCAGGATGTGGGACCCATGTGAGATGATGACATGGATAATCGGGTGAGGCCTCCTCATGATTAGTCCAATTATAGGGTGAGCGCCGTTTTTTTTGGTCCTTCCAAATGAGCATCATTGTTTGGGAGAGTGAAGGGTGGCCACATTAGCAGGGGGGTTGTTAATTAGGTCAAAATTCAATACGTACCGGTGATACGCCCAACCCTAGTAAGGATCGATTGGGCATTAAAATTATAAATATAAATTTAATTTAAATTTTATATTAATAACATAAATAATCTAAAATTAGATTAATTTAGATTAATTTAGATTAAGTTTAAATTAAATACCAAATTTATCCTTTAAATATTATTGAAATAATATTTACACCCTACCACTTACTAAGTTCACTCTAACTTTAGCATATAAGGAGAAGGACGTTGTTATCGGCTGAATTTTATGGAATCATTTTTGCTGTCTGAATTTTTTTCTAAGTGGGTGTTTTCTTATCTTTTTACATGATTATCACTTAATTCGTTATCTACATTAATATTTTTAATTTAAATTTATCATTGAAATTAATAAGAAAATTAAACAAATTAAACAAATATTATTTGTGCATTCTTAGGAAATAAATAAAAAAATTAATCATATCTTATTTTCTTAAAATAAAATTTTAAATTATTTAAATTTTTCAAAAAAATTTGTCAATAGAGGAAAATATTTATAAATCATTGTCGACCAAGCTAAACATTGGAAATAAGAAAATAAATTTATTATTTCACAAGAAAATTAAAATAAAAACTAAAACGAATACATTAACAAGGGAGGAAATTGGTGACATTGGTAAAATAAATAACAAGGTCACGTAGTTTGAATTGTCTAATTAGTTGGTTCACTGTACATCTCAAATAAAAATAGGCAAATAATATTTTATTTTCTAATTACTATCTACTTTGAGTGAACTAAGTAAAAAAGAAAATCATTGAAACACAAAGGAATCAATATGAGCCGAAGTTTGAATAGTAACCCCATTTCTCCTAATAGGGATGTTAAAATCAATGATTTAGTAATTGTTATACCATGCGAGGAACATTGCTAATGTGATGCAAAGGATGATAGAAATTTTAATGAATTAAATTGTGAGTATAGAATTAATTGAAGATGTTCAACTAACTAAATATGAAACTAAACACGACACATATTTAAGTTTCTAATTCAAGTAATTTGTTCCCTATGTCAACCGCTATCCATCACTTTTGAATTACTCTAAGTTAGAATAAGCACTTTGGGAATTGGAGTAAACAACATAGTTATTTTGAACATCACTTGAAGAAGTTCATTTTTTTTGGATTTATAGCTATGGCGGATTTATAGTTATGGCCAAAGGTTAGTTTTAAATCCATTTATATTTTTCATTGTGCTATATGATGGGTTTTTGCTCTATATGTTCACTGTGAACATGAATTTGTATTCTGGATAACATGTGATATTAGAACAAAAATTTCTTTTTACCTTGCATTTAGTTATGCTTGTTATTGTTTTACATTTGTGTCATGCATCATTTTATGGTATCAAATATTTTGTTTGTGCCAGCTATGCTGATATGATGGAAAGTTTTTTTATGCATTTTTAATAACAAGTTTGTCGTGATGAGAATGTATTTCAATTTTTGTTTTGTTTCTTACTTGAATTTCCGGTTTAGAGTTTGAATTGAGCGAATTGTGCGACGATTTTTTTTTTTTTTGTTAGACTTGAGGTAATGAAATAATATATATTTGTGTTAGGAAAAAACATATTCCTTTTTATCTCTCAATTTCATCTATTTGGATTGAAATTTTAGTAGAGAAAGTTATTGTTCCGCTGAATTTTCTATGTTTCAAACTAGTGGACTATACTAAAACAAAATGATGATTTTTTCATTGATTTATTGAGCAATATGATAAATTTACAATCAATATCTTAATCCACCTTGATTCTCTTTATAATGCTTCAAAAAATTTCTGTCTCAATTTGAATCAGATAAGAAGTTCTAAGTAATCTATGAATGATTTTGGTCTTGCCTCTTGCTTTCAAATCTTTGTTTTGAACTTTGTCAAAGATAAAAATTGTAGGGGTTTGGGGAACTGATTTCATTGTTACATGGGAAATAGAAATTTGTTTTTTGTATTTTTATTTTTCTTAAAAAAATTTGGGTCTTGGCTATCAAATCATTACTTGAGGTTCGTTATCCATCTTTGCCTTTTGGCCACACCGGTACCTATAGGAGTATAAATGTAGTCACTTTCTAACTTTTAATTGACTGATCGACTTCATAATGTATCATACCATCTAAATCAAACCAATTAATTGGGCCGATTTCATTCCAATTTGTGAATTATTTTCTTGTGTTACTAATTACAATTTATATTTTCTTAAAATTAAATAAAAATGATGTAAACTTATTTAATGGAGTCTAATGAAAGGACCTAATTTGAGATTTCTAGGTCTATTATTTTTTTATAGTTCATCTAAACAATTTAGTTAATGATAAATAAGTTTACTTAATTATAACATAAACTTTAAGTAAATTAATTTTTTAATTTAATTAATTTATTTTATCTCATTTTTATGCATATTTATTAAAAGTAGCTATAACATCCTTAATTATGAATCAATCGTGTATTAAAATTCTTGCCCACATGTAGATTTTGATGACATGCTTACGTGTTTAATTTTTTAGTATGACGTGCATTGGTAAGTACACTATATGTATGCAATTTAATATATTTCGTATTTGTGTACTATAAACATAATTATTTATTTTATCCTTAACCACATCTAATAATATGTGTGAAATTCCCTACTTGAGTGATGACAACTACAAAGCTTGAAAGCATAAAAAATTTCTTCATTTGGGCTACATTAACCTGACAACACTCTTCATAAAGAGAAACTTCTTGTGCTACCTACACTAATTCCCATATGGGATTGCGTTGTACAAAGGTTGGGAGCGATCTATTTGTTTAAATATAATGTTTAATCAAATTTTATATTTACAACTAGTATTCATAGGTCTACACCGAAATGCACATATGTCAAGGATTACTTGAAAGGCTATTCATGAATAGTTTCAGTATTCAAACAAGTCACTCATGTATCATCAAAATAGTGGAGACCAAAATGGGTAGTTTGAAATTATGCTACTAATGTTGTTAACAATATGATTAGATACAAAGCCTTCTACCACCTATATTATTCGGTTTATAGCAAAGTTCAAGCAAAGAGAATGATAAATCAAGTCACCAAGTCAAGACCAGAAGCAAAACAACATTGAAGATTGTTGTTGCATAGAAGAACTTCCAAAACAAAGACGAGTGAAGAATTCAAGACTCAAAGTCAAGTCCAAATTAGAAATCTCAATAACTCTCGTCATATATGTAAATAGCCATCTAAAAATCTGGTATTTAAGCACATATATACATTGGAGTTTTAGGACACGTCACGTTTTCAAACCATGCTCAAAACCATCACATACCAAGGTTTTGAAATCATAACACAAGCTTTAGTTTTTTCTCAAAACTAAAATATCACTTATACTCGTGAAAGTACTTTTGGACATATTTTGCATTCATACATGTTTTAAAAATATCATATATGTAAATAGCCATCTAAAAATCTGGTATTTAAGCACATATATACATTGGAGTTTTAGGACACGTCACGTTTTCAAACCATGCTCAAAACCGTCACATACCAAGGTTTTGAAATCATAACACAAGCTTTAGTTTTTTCTCAAAACTAAAATATCACTTATACTCGTGAAAGTACTTTTGGACATACTTTGCATTCATACATGTTTTAAAAATATCATATATGTAAATAGCCATCTAAAAATCTGGTATTTAAGCACATAAATACATTGGAGTTTTAGGACACGTCACGTTTTCAAACCATGCTCAAAACCATCACATACCAAGGTTTTGAAATCATAACACAAGCTTTAGTTTTTTCTCAAAACTAAAATATCACTTATACTCGTGAAAGTACTTTTGGACATACTTTGCATTCATACATGTTTTAAAAATATCATATACATATTTTCAAACATGTTTGAACACTTAGAGTAGTTTATTCTCATGCTTTAAAAGTCAATTGAGTTAAGCTGGCACTGGAATGATTGATCGACCTCTGCCAATAATGGATCATCTAGAAGTGTGCAAGGCAAGACTATAAAGCACGATCGATCAACCACAATCGACTAATCGATCATCCAAGACGAGACCATTTCATGTTATAATGCATGATCAATCATCCCACTTGGATTGATCGATCATTATTGTCCAGGCAATCAAAATTCTCATGGAATAATTGATCATTCCTTCTAATTAATTGATCAGTCAGAACCTTGCCACTAAGGGATATAAAACATGATTGATCATAGGAAAATACATTGATCGATCATACTTATATTACACAACCAGTGGGAATCTCAATTGATCGATCATCCACTGATAATGATCAATTAACTTGAATTTTTTGGACCAATGGTAAACTATTGATTGATCATTGAATCAATCAATAAGTCGTTGTTTGACAGAATAATAGTCATTATGATCGATCAATCACTTTATAGTGATTGATCAACCAATAGTCTGATTTTTACAAACAAGTAAATAATGGCTAATTTGAGTTGGGGAAGTTATAAATACCCCTCCAAATATCTTGAGGAATATGAATTGAGCTTTTACTTGCATACCCAAACTCTTCAAAATTGATTTGAGCATGGAAGTCTCATTTTTACCTTTTTTCCGAGAAAAACCTTCATTTTCTCAAAAAAATTATTTCTCTCAAAATTTTCAAAGCATATTTAGTTTTATCAAACTCTTTCACTTCAATCATTCGTGCTTAAACATCTGTAAGTTTGGTTCTCATTTGGAGAAGGGTTGTCTCCCAAATCAAGAATAAACTCTAAGTTTTTATTTACTTTTGTATTTTCATTTTTTTCTTTTATAGGTTCTCTAATGCCTAGAACGCTAGAGGAATTGGTCTCTAGAACCAGAAATCTAGAAGAGGAATGTTTGACTAGAGGTGGAATCTACTCCTTTGTATTGAATCTTTTGGGAGATTATAAATCGTGTAATTGGGTTTATACGTGGCTTAAGAGTATAAGAAACTCTTTATAATTTCTAGTTATTGGAGCATATAGTGAAGATTTTCCAAATTAAGGGTTATTGGACAGTGACTACTAATCGGGGGACATCAATAATAACAAATCTTGTGTCCCTTAGTTGTGTGCAGGTGTGTTGAATGTGTTTATCAAGACCGCCTTTATATGCACATTGAGAATTAGGCATTTAAATTAATCACAACTTTAATGAAGGTTTAGCGTAGTTAAGTTTTTAATTTATAAAATCAATTCATCCCTCTTCTGGATAAGTCATGTGAGCCAACAACTCACAAGTGCCTTAATGAGGCGTTTATCATCAATGAAGCTCACCAACGTTAAAAGTATGCATAAGCGCAATACAAATTGGAGACATATAATTGCTCAATTTAAGTCCTTAGAGATTGAGATCTCATAGTCATTTTTAGTGCACCTCATCCTTAATTCTCTCGCGTCTTAGTATTGGTATTGTAAAACATCATATAACATATATAAAGAAAATGGTCAATTAATAAACTCGTGACTATGTTAAAGAATAAGTGAAATTGACTCGAAAAAAGGATACAATATGCATTTGGTAACACGTGACAGGCATAAGAATTGAGTATATGGAAAAATATTTTACTTTTTCCTATTTTGAGAATAAGGATGCTATCTTTTGTTTCTGTTGTACAAAAAAAGGGACAAATAAAGAAAGTTTGCCCAAATACAACATTTGGCTTGGGAATAAAGGTTCTATTTAGCATGTTTTGAATTAATATAGTTAAAATATTGCATAACGCTTGGTGGATTAATTTTCATTCTACAATTTATTTTTCGAATACCATGCAAGGTTTCATCAACTGAAAGAAATCGATGGAAAGTGAATAAAATATCTACTCAGACAATCAGATTTGTTCATACAAGAAAACCATTGGAACTTATATACTTGTTTTGAGTATTAATTTCATTTTAAATTTAGAATAAACCCTTTATATTCTAGGTTTTTCTAGAATTTAATTTATGTTTCAAGACTTATACCTTTGAATTTTTCTTCTAACTTTTCCTGAATTTCTTTTAGTATAGTCAGAAACTTAATTATTGTTGGAAAATGGTGCAATTAGCAATAGTTTTTTAAATTTTTTATTTAAATAATTAAATTTATTATAATCTAATGGTTGTGCATGGTAACATTGCTAGTGAGTGTTGTGTCATGAATAATAAATTCTCTATGTTGTGGCATTGGAAATTGGGATATATCTCCATTGATAGAATCAAATGATTAGTAAATGATCAAAGGCCAAGTAGACCAACAAGAAACAAAAGAGCTGCAGGAGGAATCTGACATATTAGAAAAAATACATACTAATATTTGCTCAAATTTGAATGGTCATCTCTTTCATTGATGAGTATTCATGATATATATCTTTATTTGCTTCAAAGTAAAAACAAAGCATTGGATGTTTTTAAATTTTGTAGAACAAGAATAGAGAAACACTATGAAAAACAAATTAAATTGTGAGATTGAATAGAGATGAAAAATACAATAGTAGGTACAAGAAAAGTGGATAAACACTTTGGTCAATTTACAAAGTTTCTTGAGGAGTATGGTATTATTGCACATTGTACTATGCCCAATTCATCATACCAAAATGACATAACATAAATAAAAAACCAAATGGTATTGAACTAGTGAACAATATATTAAGTTCAAACTTCCTCATTATTATGGATTTACGCCCTTAAAATAATTATGTGTATTTTAAACTGAGTTTCAATTAAGGCGGTTCCTAAAATACTATTGATTGATTTATGCAAAGATTGAAAACTAAGTTTAGATCATATGCGGATTGAGGTTACCCAATTGAAGTTTGGGTTTATAATTTAGGGATATAAGCTTTATTAAAGCACAAAATTTTCCACGACTTTATTTTGCTCATAGAATCAAATGCAAAATAATAGTTTCCGAAATCAAAGCTGGTCGCAGAAAAAAACCTGAAAAAAGAAAAAATCAAATGCAAAAGAAAAATCTTAAAAGGACATAGCGGTACCAACCGTCACATGGGTTTGCTCACGATCCGTGACCGATCACTATCGCCTGCACAAATAATGCAGAAACTGGAACATTACGTAATACCATGATCATCAGTTATCACGAATCCAATCAGAATTTCAGGATCATAGAATTTGAAAAGGGAACTGCACTAACAATGACCTGTTCACTCTGTACATAAGCTCGACGGTGAGTTTGAGATTTGAATTTCTGATCATCAATTAAATTTCCTAGTTTCATGCCAACAGAGAGAAGTTCATATCCACCAGGGCTTTTCTGCTAGGTCCTTAACGAAAACATACCGGAATCTCGTGTCATAGGGTAACCACTCTATAATCTGAGATGCTTTTTTCCTTGATTTAGCATCTGTGCATTTCGTGATGGCCTCCTGCAGCTTCTTATCCACATTTTCAGACACCCAATTGAGGAGCTCATCCAAGTTGATCGAGGTCTCCTTTGCGTATCTCTCAAGAATCTTAGGTAGAAATACTTTCGTCGTCTTTTTCACCACCACATTTGCTTGTAGGTACTCCCGTTTTGCACACTCCAGTTCCTCTATGACATTTGAGGCCGTGTACACTTTAAGCTAGAAATTTTTTGAAACAAATAAGTTAGAACCAGATATCGGAAGAAGGTAATATGGGAAGAAGTATTACCACAGGATCAGAGAATGCTCCACTACAAAGTGCAAAGCAGGTGAGCGGTTGAGAGTTTAGTAGGGTGAATCCGGCATTTTGGAGCTGCCGTTCTTCACCAAATTTTTTCCTCATTGCTGTTGAAAGGATGGCTTCAACCCACTGTAACGAAATTAAAATCAAAATATAAAGAGCTACATAATTGGCCTCATCTGAGCGAACTATCGATTAATACATCAAGTAATACACTGGCACAGGCTACAAATAGCAATACACCCCGCTTCACGCATGGCGTTATGACTTTCTTGAGAGACAGGTATTTTCCTCTCTTTTGCATGTATTTTCCTAATTTCTACTAATCAGCTGCAACTGGTTGCTGATGTTGAACAGAGCTATCTAAATAAGTTCTTATTCATAAAATAATTAATAGCAAAGAAAATAATGGAAAAGCAGAGGTGAAAAGAGAGAAAAGTTGAACTCATACACGACTAGCTCGTGGCGCTCGGCAGCATAGTATTGAATGTTCTATGACATTGCTAGTTACCATGTGACCACCGACGTTATAAGCAGCCTGCACAAACCAGCATACAGCATTACCCATAAAATAACTAGAAAGTTTATTGGAACCCAATGGTAAAAAACAATCTCCTACCTTGTGAAACAAAGCAACCCTTCTCACAGAACCATGGGGAACCCCATATGTTAAAAATGCCTGCATAAATTGTGCATCGTAAATTATTTATGCCAATAAAAAAAAAGAAAAAGAAAGAAATAGAAAATTTGAACACTTTTACATGCATAACAAGAGAATTGTACACATTGATCCAAAACGCCAACTTGGCATTGTTCTCCATCTGCTTTGCATTCACTCTTTCCAGTTGTTCCACCAAAACTCTGAAAGTTGTTAAATTATACAGTTAAGAAATAAAACAGAAGTGTCATTGAACTCAATCTATGCTCAATAGAATCAGTCAAGTCAGTAGAATTTGCATCAGACTCAATTGTGACTTGCTTTGAAATAGAAAATCCAGGTTCAAAACTTGTGAGACCTTGTCAAGACTATTTTTCATTAGAATGAAAAGATAAAAAACATGTTTATAATTATTTTATTCCAGCACTTCCCTAGTATTTCTGAGATGTTCATGCTAATTTCTATGTAATATTTTTTAAACCAGTTACAAGAAAACATGAAGTTGTCTCACTTTACTGTGGAGTCTAGTGTACTTTCTACAGTAATGAACAAAAGTAAACCTCTCATTGATCTTTTCTACTATCCCCTATTTTCTGCTCACCTGTAACTGCTAATAGCGTAAGATGCTCTGTGATACAGATTCCTGTCTGTCGATATCCAAGAGACTTCTGTCATAGACTTGCATGGCCAATTTAGGCCATCGCCAGTATTCCGTCGGGGCGGGACTATATTGGTTGATACCTTTGATACTAAAGGTGAACAAACTTTTATTGTCTTTGTGGAATCTGTTTTGCATACCCAGCAATATATTGTTGCCATGCATCTGACCAACTCCTCTGATAACTCACTGGGACCTTGGTAAAGATGGTCTTTTAAGCTCCGAGGCAAAGAAATCTTTTCCACTGGAGGCCTTCCTTGAACCTGAAGAAGTAATGGGGCTAATATAGGATAAAATATTGTTTTTCACAAATTCTGACTTGAAAGCAAAAGAAAATCCCATTTTTTTCTTGAGGAATCCAGATTGCAGTGTACATTCAATCCGAGAATTAGTTCAATATTTGACCATTTTGCAGTTCATTCTAATAATGACTGTACTGTATAAACAGTTAATTGAAAATGTCAATTTCAAATTTATTAATTAAACTTCCATAAAAAGAGAATCTGCAATAACTACTTCAATATAGAAGTCTCCTATTTGGTACCCATCAATTGATGGAGAGATGTAAAAGAAATGATCAACAAAGTCTGGTAAATTGTGTACAGATGAATAATCTGATAACAACAGTGTGATTGTTTAATATAAAACTGTAATGTCAACATGAAAAAACCATTAGATGAGGCACTGTTTCAGTTATGGTACACAAAGCTGTATTCAGTCAGCTCAAAACAATGTCATAGGATACACCATCTGTCAATGATATGATGAAGTGCATTGCTTGTTTTGTGCAATCTGACAATTTTGCTTTTTTTGTCAGTTGAAGCTGTCTTAGAAATAACACTAGTCTGTTTTTTCACATAAATTTCAGATATAATTCTACTCGAAAGTAATGAAACTTCGTGTATGTAAGGAAGTCAAGGTTGTTTAAGGAGGTGTCAAATTTTCACATACCTTTACATTATTTGATAGTAAACTCTTTTTCCCGTGGTCTTTACTGGAGGTCAGTGCCTGGAATGATTGCAAGGGAAACTTCTTTGAGGAACAAAATGAACTTGAAATTATGCTCGGGTGTTTTCTTGCTTCATTTTTTGTGTGGGCCGGAGAGGTCACCACCGAGCTCTGCTCAGAAGGTGCCCCACTACGACACTGATCAAAGATACTTCTGTATAGAGAAAGGATGTGCTGCTCACGATTTGCAACCTCTTCCTCGAGCAAATCAATCTCCTGTATGAGTTCCCTTGTCTAAAATATGAGTACAGTTAGTGCTTTTTTTTCCAACTAATACACATTTATAGCAAGATAAATTGTTAAGTACTGGAAATAGCGTACCAACTTCTTGTTCTTTCTTAAATGAAGGTAATTGTAGCTATGAAGGTTGTGTCAATCTCAGAAACTTCCATACCTGAGCAGAAAAATGTCTATGTCCAGGGGACAAAGTGCTGGAGGCCCGACCTATTGATCTCTCAAGCATAATACGCATAGATCTCTCTTCACTCAGACGCATTTGCAGCTGCTCAATCTGCAGATCATGTTTAAGATGGTGTGAATATCACAACCATATTCTATTTTTGTTTTTAGTTAGTTGAAGGGCACTGCTTGCGCGAGGGGGGGGGGGGGGGGGGGCGAGGGAGAGAGAGTTACATCATTCTCCAATGAAGCTCGGTTGATTGATGAAGCATCAGCCTTCTTTTTACTAGAATCTCGATTCAATGGGCTCTTTGTTTCATGACAATTGAACATGGCTCGCAAGTCCTGACACATAAGAAAATGAGGACAGAGTGAGTAGTCAGTGACATGGAAGTCCACATGCCAATAACTAATGAATTTATTAATATCTAGTAGCCAATTTTTTTTTCTATTCTTGTCCATTCATTATTGTAAATTACCAGTTAGAAGTTACTGTGAAATATATCTAGGAATTCCTAAATGAAGAATAATGCACCTAGGTGTAGATATGTTAGCTACTACAGTCAGTATAAACTCCATGTGATTGTGGGCGTCTTGTTTGACTGCTTAGATCACCATATGAGCTCATGAAAAGAATTCTTGCATCAGCTAAAATCTACTGTAATATACACCTTTTCTTGGATTGGACACTATGTTATTAATGAGGCCTGTAAAAATTACTTATGCTCGTTGAGTCATTGAGAGGAGATTGAACGAGAAAAAAGTTTGAGTCATCCTTGGTCATTGTCCTATGTTGTTAGCTGGAAAAACACACCTGATCTAATAGGTGTTCGGAAGAGTTGGAATAGTTAATGATCTAAACATGTCAATGTAAGTCCCAACTTGAAATGTGTGAGCTATCTCATTTGGATGGTCCTAATCTTAAGAAAATAGGAAAAACAGAAGCTGCCATAACTAGTTATTCAACTGACCTGTTTGACATTTGAATTTTTCCCATGGGAATGTGAACCTCCGCGTCCTGCTGAATCCAAGTTCCTATCAGAAGCGCTGTAGTGGAAAACATTAGTAGTCCTTCAATGACCTCAAGAAAGTGACCAAAAATAGTATAAAGATGATGAAACAGTATGGAAACTGTAGGCACCTGTGAAGTCACTATAAGACCTCCCACAGTCATTTATTTTGATATCACATTGTATGTGAAGCCAAACATACGGAGCACATCAATCAAATCTTTTCTTCATCAATTATGAGTCAAAATCAGCTTATGAGTGAACTAGTCCTGTTCCTTAATCCATTAGGAAAAGCAATTCTTGAATACACGATGTGGTTTTAATGCACAAATTTTCTTCAAAATTTATCCCTCCCAAAACTTCGGACTATACAGCAAAAGAAGTAAGGTTCATTGGACCACACAAAGCAAACTACAACCAACTCACCCTCTGAGACTAGGACTCAAGACCTCACTTTAGAAAGTAACTCATGTGCCCGTGGCTCTTTTGTCATTTCATATTTTCAGAACCAGCCCTCACAGTTTCATAGTTTACTAAAGGACATAAGCTTTGACTATTGCGAAGAGGCAAATTAAGGTTCTTATAACCACCCTAATAGAATGCATGATTTCATCACCCTAAAAACCAATAATAACAAGTGTAAAAATGTCAAATTGAGTAAAAGGATAGCCTTTAAAATAAGCAATTACACTTTCACTTACAAGTTAAAAATAAGACTTTCACTTTGCTAACTGAATGAGATCAAGTGTGGTGATGATATTTTAGTTGTTCTCAAAATTAAGATCCTTAAGTAGGGATAATACTTTTCTTTTCCTTCTAAAACCTTTATGTGGCCCCATTAAAGTGGTGGTGGAGTAAGCCATTATTTGTGGTGGTGGAGTAAGCCATTATTTGTCAAAGAAATAAGAAACCTACAAACAAGAGAAATTATGTCCATTCTTGAACTGGGTAGTCATCGGCACTTAGAACTGAGCTCAATCCAACAAAAAATATATTAAGAGAGAAAATTTGAAAAGAAGAAAGAAAAGAAAAGAATTAATAGGATATGAGAGATGAGATTTTTAAGTAGAATAGAGAGAGAAAATGTTGCTTTAATTCGACCTTTCTGTTCGTTTGCATAAGATTTCCCCAAGTTCTAACTAAAAAAAATTCTACATATAGACTCCATACTGGCTTCAAATGCAAGTTTCATACCCCAAATTCTATCCCTTGCTTGAGAAAATATTTTATTTAAGTTCCATTCCCCCTTGAACAGCAAAACTGGATGACCATCGGCAAGACCACTCTTAACAACTAATTGAGCACCTTCTTTTTAGCTTTACATGTTTTTCACCATATAAATAAAAAAAACACTCTGGATAAGCATTATCAGGGATGTTGTCAACTGACTACGAATTGTATGTAGGGCAATTTGATAGAGCTGAAGAAGTTGTCAACTGACCATGAATAGTATGTAGGGCAATTTGATAGAGATGAAGAAGATAATTTGAACAAGAGCAGAGGGCTAGAGATATATAAAAACCGCTCTTAAGTTCAACGAGCCATATGGAGTGGAGTTGGAAAACTTGACACGAAGGGAAATCCAGTCAGACCAGTAGATAAAATTTAAAGAAAATCGATGAAAGGTACAAATCAAAAGCCTTACAAGAAATATTTGAAAACAAGTAACAATGAATTAATTTAAGTATAATTAAGCATGAAATGATAAATTGAGTGTAAATAGAAGTGGTATCATTTCTAACCAGGAGATCATAAAAGAAAGGAATGGAAACAAGTTCGAAACAAACAATATATGAAAGGAGGATCTAAAAGAGCAGGGACTAATGAAAATCACTATGCAGAAAAAAGCTGAACAAGGACCAAATAACAACTGGGACTTGATTTTCACAAGAGAGTGACTCCAAGTAAATATACTCACTTTTCAAACAATGAACTATTAAAGTTTTTAAGTCTTGAAATTTCGACTTTTATAGAAAAATCATCCTAATGTTTCTATTTGTTCAAAATAAACAATTTAGAGATATGCAAAGAAAGATGAAATAAAATCTGAATAGTCTGGCACTCGAAATCAAAGAGATATAGAAGAATATAAATGCAACTTGATGGAGAAGAGTTAATAAAATGGGCGAGGCAAGGATATCCTTGCTCCTCAATTCCTTCTATTCCAGTGTGATGGGGAATTTATAACCCAGAATTGAAAAAAAAAAAAAAAAAAAGGAACCAACCACTAGTTGCAGTACAAAATCTCTTATAAATTAATAAAAAATTGTTTAGTTTTAAGAGGGAAAGAAGATTCTGAGTGGCATATAAAAATCTCAACCTACAAGTAAAACATGGTAAATAGTGTGCTTCTGATCCTTAAGTTTCTTTCTCATTTTCATGTATTCTTAACTTTTTTAAAAAATAAAATAAAATTCGTTATTAGTTTCAGCACTTTCAATGGTCGACAAATTATTAATTATGAATTTTAACCTAAACCATCTTGGTGTATGTCATGCATTTTTACAAGACTCCACATCTAATTTCCACCTGCAGAACCATTGGGGTTAATGGGATCAATAATTGAGTGATGGAGCTGAATTTTGGACACAGATTATTTATTAGGTTCTGACCCATTAATGGATTTGCTCAAATTTACAAATAGACCTAATGATTTCAACTTTCATATGAACCCCTCAAAAGGCCAAATGCACGCATAGTTTTTATTCTTTATATTGTCATGTGTTTTAATCCTGAAGCTATTTAATTGCAAGTTCTACGTGAAGTACATTTCAAAATATGATAGTTTTCATGAAATTTGTACTTGATTATAAACTCGTTCATATTAATTGTCGCCATTGTACTTATCATTTCTATTTGAAGTTTCTGAAAGGAATTCAAATATTGATTTAGAAATTGAAATATCATTTGAAGACAGTAAATTTGTTTGTCATCAACGTTGGAGAAGTACAACAAAATCCAAATTTAGCAATTCAGTAAACTTAAACTCTGATAATATGAAACTCTTTTGTGTAACCTAAAGAAAACAAGATGAAACCATAAAAAACCCAGAGAGAACAGTGGAAGGAGAAAAAAAAGAAATTGATGTGAAAACAGAGAGAATAGAACTTCGAAAAGAAGGGACAGAGAGGATATCTCAAGCTGAATCTCCACCATTGCAGCTCTGCTATATGTTAATTCAAAATAGTGCTGCCCAAAAATTTGTGCATAAATAGACATTCCCAATCAACTTACAAAACATAACTAGGACACCTCCAGATGACTTCAAGCGACCACCTATTGAAGAAAGCGAAAGAAATGTCTTCAATATGGCTGTCCAGTCTTCTCGACTGACCAACTAGACACGTCAATTTTGACTCAAGGTACAGTTTCAAAGTTTCAAGGTGCCGAGAGCGAGGACCTATAGCTGCTACCAGCATGAACAAATGACATGAATCCAGTGGACCGAGGATCTCATAAAATTCTCATCCTGATCTTAAGAAACCGTTATTCGCCAAAGACGGAGTTACGTTAGACGAGAGGAGAAAACGCCATCTGTAGATTTGTAGAAGCTCACATCCACGACTGACACCTTCAAGACCTCACATGCAACTCTAAGAAGGATGTCTCGTACCTTCATTTACCTGACTCCATTGTAGAAATTTCATAAACGCTGCTACAACCACAGTTCAGGAAAAAGCTCGAGCTTACTGACGATACTCGAATGCACAAGTAAGAAACACTAGATTCATGGCCCTAAATAAGTGACACTTTCATGAAAGAGCACTAAAAATCTCTCAAGAAACCCCAACCTTCCCAAGAACGACAAATATTAAAAAAAAAAAAAAAAAGCCAGAACCTACAATGTAGTATAGAAACAGTAAATAATCCATCAAAGCAGAACGGCAAATGATTCTCTCAATGAAACACCATTGCACTGCGTCGTCTAAAAGTTCAACAGAGATCCATTCAATAACCAAACACTATACAAACAATTGAACCCAATAACATTACCTCTTACTCCGCTTATGCCTGGAAGAAATCTGGGAGCAGCCGGGGCAGCCTCTACCTTCACCTACCGCCTCCATTCCCCGATTTCGTCAACCTCAAACACAAGATCGTCTATGAACAACAAAAAACAAAAAAAAATTCATTCACATTCTCCCACACGAGTCGCCGTATTTATAACAAGAACAGAATGAAAAGACAGCGGATCCAATGATACGAAGAATTTGCGCGGGGATCTTTTCAGGATTTTTTATAATAGGATTGTTTAAAGAAAGTTTTATACCTCGAGAGTGTGTCATTTTGTATTTAAAGGATCGAAAGCTTCAGAGAGAGGGATAGAATTCAATTCAACGGCATGTGCGTAGTTGGAGAATTGAATGAGGCGATTTAATGAACTGGACCTCCAGTCGCCTGCTCCGTTGCTCCTTTATTTCGGTCGTTGGTGGTCTCTGATCACTGCGCCTTAGACCGCTTAAATGCTCGCCTTCGAATTTTACCGCCTCTGCCAGCGTTTGAATCGATGGGATGAGATGACCCGGGTTCGACGAGACGTACAGGTCGGGTCTGTCGACGGACCCGGTCTAATAGTGCATATATTTGGGGCTAATTCTGATTCCATTTATTTATCACACGGTATACCTGAATCTAATTTATCGCTTTCATATTAATTCTAAAAATATTTAATATTTTTAAATGTTTTTTAAGTTATACGAAATTTTAATTTTTAAAATAATAAATTCTAATTTACAACTTATAGACGTGTGGGTAATTTATATTGTATTTTATGTTTAAAATTTTATTAAATTTAATAAATTTATTTAAATATTAGGGTTATTGAATTTTTATTCAGTTAATTTCATTTTAATATATTTAATTTTACAAAAAAAAATATTAGGACTTGTTTTTGCTATAGGAGACTTTAAAACTATTATCACTATCCTCATTTAAAAATATTTAAGTTAACAATAAATGATTTTCAGTCCATTTAAGTTAATTATTTAACAATAAAAAAATTAAATGTTTTAATATAAAAATATGTATGTGGTCCGATTTTTTACCTGAGTTCGACTTCATTTCCATTATATAATCAGTTTTAAGGTTTAGTTAAGGCCACATGTTAGGGGCACTTCTTGAGGTACCCTACTTGTGGTACTCTAAAGTCTAGAGTGAGGTGTTGGCCTTAAGAATTATGATGAGAAACAATTCATAGAGAGCACTAACTCGGGACATCAATAGGGGAGTCAATGTGTTTTGTAGATTTTGGATATTCAAATATTTGTAATACAATCAAACTACCATATTCGGTCCACCAATAATCTTACCTATTTGTTTGATTTTTTATTTATTTTATGTAATTATTAACAAATAAAAATACTAGACAAAGAATTCAAATATATATTTTTATTAATTGTCTATTAATTGAAATAAAATAAAGTAATCCTCATTTGGCGCAAAAACTAGAAAATTCTAGTTAAATAAAAAAAATTGTTTACATGTTTTACCTTTGATTCCTCTTGGCAAAAACACTTCTATTAGGCACATAAATTCCAGGTAGGGCGGTAGAGGAAGGAGAAAGCAAAAAAATAGGCGTAAGAGAGACGCCAATAAGGAAATTTTTTAGCATGTCGACAAGATTATTTCATCATTATATTGCCTCTAGCACAAAGGAAGAGGTGCAATGTCATCAAGTATGGGTGTATTGTGTTAGGAAACCCACGTTTCCTATTCTAAATTTGGGCAACATATTTATTATTTAATTATATTTACTATTTAATATAATGGGCCAAAATTAAGTGATCTATTTGTGGTAAACCCGTAGTGGACTACAAAAAAAATTGGAATATGAGCCAATTGAGTAGATACCATAGGGAATTATGGGAACCCTATATAAGGAGCACATTATGGTTAAGGTCACCAAGAGACTAAATCACATACAATTTTACTTCTCTCCATCCGGAAGAGAGACGACGGTCCCATTGAGGAATTAAGGAGATTTAGTTGAGGAAGGCCATAAAACCAATCATCCGTTCGTATCGATTGTTATAGTAATTCCGCAATAGTTGGCGATTGTTCATAACGGATTCAAGTATTTAACCCGAATCTATGAATCCTAATATTCAGGCATGATGTAAATTTTTGGTTCTTTGGTATTTATAGTCTAGGATGTTCACATCTAGATTTGGATTTAAGATACTATTATCTAACTGTTGGAATGGTTTCTCTTTAATATGCATGTTGCGCCTTCGCTAACAGACCGGTCTTTTGGCGCAATGGTTAGTAACATGGTATCAGAGCAGGTGGTCTCGAGTTCGAGTCTCGCTCCCCATATTTGTTTCGTCCCCACATAGGTGGGACTTTGTCTTTGGCCGTCCCTGTATAGGTGGGATTGTGCATTTGTATTTGTACACGGGTATTCCCCGTGCGGGGGAGTGTTGGAATGGTTTGTCTTTAATATGCATGTTGCGCCTTCGCTAACAACTACCTCTCTGTATCGGGTAACATCTGACAACAAGTCACCATCTATAGGGCTTAGGCGATGATTGAGTTCAATGGGAGAATCCACAATCCGATCTCTGTCAATCCGGCTCGACTGATCACTTCAGAGATGTATTTGGATTGAGACAAAATATAACCTTCAGGAGAATAGGCAACCTCAATACCCAAAAAATACTGTAAATACCCAAGATCCTTCATTTCAAAGAGAGAATGAAGTTGTCATTTAAGGTCTGCAATGTTAGCTTCATCATCTCCAGTCACAATCATATCATAAACATATAGAAGGACCACAATATGCCCCACAACAGTTTTACGAATAAACATGGCAGAATCATAGTTGGAAGCAACAAAGCCAAGGCGGATCAAAGAGGAACTGAACTTCGCAAACCAAGCACGGGGAGCTTGTTTGAGACCATATAAAGCCCGTCGAAGGCAGCAAACATAAGTAAAAAGAGTTATCTACAGAAAGTAAATCTTGCAACATGGATTGAACTGAAAAACTAGACACTTGCAGATATACTGGCAATTTCAAATCATCAAGCAAGTAAAGACCACCTTCTCTATGGCCTATCCCAATCTGCTTCCCAGACTGGTGATCCTGTATAAGACAATGATCAGAAGCAAAGGTAATGGTGAGACCCAAATCAGTAAGTTTGCCAATTGAAAGAAGGTTAACAGCTAGATGGGGAACATAGAAGACATTAGATAAAGACCAAGTAGGGTGAGTGACAGTTCCAACCGAGGCTAGTGGCATGGGAGAGCCATTAGCCGCTTGGATGTTAACTGGGTGAGAAGGCTTAACACAATCATGTAAAAGAGACAAGTGGGGTGTCATATGGTGTGTGGCTCCAGAATCTAATATCCATTTATGAGTGTCACTGGAGCCAACCAAACAAGCCATACCTGTATGAGATGCAAATTGAGTACTGAGAGCAGACGACTTGCCAAGAATGCGAGTGAGCTCGGTAGCTAATGACGAGAGATCAGACGTAGAATCACTGCTGGTGGGAGCTGGGGCAGAAGAGGCATCTGAACAATCCAAAGATCAAATAGCAGCAGATGGACGAAAACCTCTATGCGGAGGTGGACAACTGAAGGTATGATGTGGTGCAGATTTGAAATGGCCTTGATTGTGACGACTAGAGGCATGATGTTGTGAAGGTTTGAAATTGCCTTGAGTTTTATTGTTGCTTTGCAATGAGGGACACTGGTGTTTCCAATGATCTTTACCATGACAGTAGGAACATTCATCTTGTGGAACTGGTACTTTTGGCTTCCCTGATGACTGATGAGTATGAAAGTGTGTTCCAGAACCAAGTATGCCCCCTGATGACTGAGTATGAGAGTGTGTTCCAGAGACCAGTACGTGTGACATATCTGGTGATGATGTCTTACTGGAAGAGATCCCACCTAAAGACCTCAATCTTGTTTTTTCAGCCAACAATTCAGATACAGCTGCAGACAAGGTGGGTAGCGGAGCTCTATGGATCATAGATCCTCGTATCAGTTCAAAATCATTGCAAAGAGCCATAAGAAAGTCGGTAAGCTTGCGATCATCACATGCTCGGGTATATTCAGGGAGCTTCCGAAAGGAGGATGGATCCATCATATATAATTGATCCCACAAAGGTGTCATAAACGAGTAAAATTCTTGAATTGTACGATCACCTTGCTTAGCAGACCAAAGTTCTGTCTCAATTTGATACCTTTTGGCAAAGTTTGTCTGTTCATACAGAGTTTCCAAATAGTCCCATATTTCTTTTGCAGTCTCATACTTCAATAGTTGCAAACTGATAGACTGATCCACTGAGTTGTTGATCCAAGTGATGATCTTTGCATTATCAGTCAACCACTTCCTATTTTCTTTGATGAAGTCAATGGATGTAGGTTCTGGAGCAGTAATACTTCCATCAATGTAATCCCATAGGTCTTTTCCAACTAGAAAATTTCGCATCACAAACTTCCAGAGTGAGTAATTATTCCCATTTAATCGAAAAGAAATGACCTTCATATCTTGACTAATTGAATCCATAGATAGGTAATTCCAAACTGAAACCAGCTCTCAGCCCAGCCACTATAATCAACTTCCCTCACAAACACAAATCTATATCACAGTTTCTCAAAAAAATAATATCACTAGGACTTCAAGCAACCACCAATAGAGGTATGTCCGAAACCCACTCTAAGACCCCAAAATCAACCAATTTCAATGTTAACCTACTGCAGCAATTTTTAAAAATTCCACGAGTCTGAAATGCCTTCCACGGACAGAAATCACAGAGGTGAATACCAGAGGTCGACGAGACTAAGTAAACAAGCTACAAATATCCGAGAAATGGAGGGGAACCAACCTTTGAGGGCGCCAAAACGAGGATTCAACCCACGACAGAGCTTGTGCGGCATCACTACTTGCAAGGCTCTCTCACCTTGCCCCATGTTTCCTCCACATCTCAACTTGCGGACGTCTTCACCAAATCGCATCCAGTTCCTCGTTTTCATCATCTCATAGGCAAACTTTTGTTACTTGCCCCTTCATAAGTTTGAGGGGGGGGGGGGGGGGGGGGGGGGGGTGTTAATGTAAATATGTATATGTAAAGGGGCATATTTGTCTTTTTCTTTGGGCCAAGGGCATACTTGTAAATTCTGGTCCAAGGGCATACTTGTAAATTCCATCTTCCTCTTCCTTTTCGAATAGGGTTTCTAAAACCCGACGGATTCTGTAAATTTCGGATGAGAGTTTTGACAATACAGAAAAACCTCTCTGAAATCAGAGAGATTAACATGGTATTAGAGCAGGTGGTCTCGAGTTCGAGTCTCGCTCCCCCCGTTTGTTTCGTCCCCGCATAGGTGGGACTTTGTCTTTGGCCGTCCCCGTATAGGTGGGATTGTGCATTTGTATTTGTACACGGGTGTTCCCCGTGCGGGGGAGTATTGGAATGGTTTCTCTTTAATATGCATGTTGTGCCTTCGCTAACAGACCGGTCTTTTGGCACAATGGTTAGTAACACTAACAAGTGGTATAAGAGCAGTAATTATTGTTAGATTATTGGGATTTGTCCATTCCATTGGGATAGTGTTCACATTAATTTTCTTGAATAAAATGTTTTAGTTGTATGAAATTCCTTGAATTTTTATAATTTTGGGGGTTTAATTTGGGATTAAAGCATGTTCTATGTATTTAGAAAATTCATATAATTATGGAAATTGTATTATGGGTTGGATAATTGTTTCCCCCTCGTACACGTCGTCATTGCTGTAAACTTGCATCGATAAGCCGGAATAAGTAGTGATGACTTGTTTTTTGGTCGTTGGAAGGGAATTGATCAACCAGAGGACTGACGGCGATCGGTGGGGCAGCGCCCAACTACAGTGCCCGTTGGGCGCACTGCAATGCGTTTACTGTAGCGTCCGTTAGGTGCGCTGCAGTTGCAACACCCGTTCACTGTAGTGCCCATTGGCACACTGTAGCGCCAAGGACAGAGAGGGCAGTGCCGCGGCGTCGTAACTGAATAAAAATATTAAAAAAATTATGAATTACTTTATTTTCATAGAAATTTTATTCCTATTGTCATGTTGATCAGTTGGTCTAGTATTTTCAATCAAATTGATTGAAGCTACATGTTGCCAAAGTAACCTTTGTAGTGTAGATTAATTTGACAAAAAATACAAAAATGGTTGTGGGGAGTTATTTATGCAAACTGTGCTCTACCCAAAGGAAGACACAGTTTGGCCAAATAAACAACTTGCATGTGATGATAAATATGTGACAATTATAAAGACTTTTCATGTGAACAATAGTCAGTCCAAAGAAAGGGTATTGTTTGACAAAAATGATTGCCAATATTTGATCAATGCACAGAGAGTACCACTTACAGTTAATTTATCTGTTCAAATACTAGGAAGTAATGTTGTACTACGTATCTTGAGATAGGTCCCCAATTTGGATTGTTTGTACATGTTTTGTTTTTTCTTTATTTGACATGTTAGTTAATGTGAGTATACTTATTTATTTTGTTATATATACAGTTTCTGTTGTTACTGCTACGAATGTTTCTGTCCAAATAAGTAACATCCGAATGCTAAGCAGGACGAACTTTAAGGCCTGGAAAGATACTGATAGATGCTATATTCTGACATGAGAACTAAGTTAATTATAATAGAATAACCTTTATAATTGTGTTATAGGTGGTTATTTATCGGTTTTCAAATGAAATGAGTATTTATTGAATTTGGCATTAATCACTGTTGATATTGCATATTTTTCTCTCCTGAATTATATTTCATTGTTTTTAAGGTTTATTTCTTCCTGAAATGCTTTTTATAGATTTAATTATGGAATTTCAGAAGAATTATGGTGGAGAAGAAGATATTTACCAAAATGCCCTTAGTGAAATGGAGATGATTTTTAGGTCAAATCGTTTTAAAATAAATAAGATGGTATTTAAAGCAAAAGGGGGGCGTCGAAAGAGGAGGTCGAAAGGGGACACCGAGGGGGGGGGGGGGGGACCCGAGAGGGAAAACCCGAGAGGGGAGACTCGAGCGGGAAGACAAAACAGAGCACGACCATCGACCAAAAAAGGGGAAGACCCGAGAGAAGTTTCCCTCCGTCGATCGCGGCGTCACCGTCGTTCGCCCCGCCACCATCATCCACCGCCGTCAACCGTCGTCCAGCAACCGAGAACAAACCCGAGGAGAGCTCGAGAGAGTCTCCGTCGAGGTGAGTTCGACAGTTTCTGGTCGCCAGGCTGAGAAGTGATCCGAGAGGGCTTCTCTGGTGCCAACTCCGCTTTCCGACCATCCTCCGGCGTCGGTTACGTATTTTCGACCATTCCCGGAGCGATTCCGACTCCGACCGAGGCTCGAGAGAGCCGGTTAGAGAACTTCACCTCTGTTTCGTTCTTCGCCGGACGTTCCCTCCATCCATCGGCTTCACCCCTTCGTCGCCGGCGTCGTCTCTACCTCCGGCCACTCTCTTGCAAACCCGAAGCCATTGATTTCGGGAAATTGCAGCACCCGTGAGAACGAGTTGCTGCCCGAGCGAGAGGAGGAAGAAGGGGAGTAATTCGTCATTATTGAATTTAGTTTTTATATGGTTTGAACTTAGGTTTTGAATGTTAATTGAATCTGATTTGATAATTAAGGTTTATTTAAGATTTGTTTTCTTGATATTTGATTAAATTAGCTAATTAGGGTAAGATTATAATTGAGGTTGGATTTTGGTATTTTAATCCGATTTCTGTCTTTAACTCTAGGCGCCCGAGAGGGGCTAGACGCAAGGATTGAGAATTCGGATTCGTGGTTACGTGGCGCTCGAGAAAGGCACGAATCACGGTAAAATCCAGAGTTGATAATTTTGGCATCATCACAATAGAAAATTGATTCTCTGCATTCTATTGTAATCCGCTCTTTGTCATTAACTCTAGGCGCCCGAGAGGGGCTAGACGGAAGGATTGAGAATTTGGATTCGTGGTTACGTGGCGCTCGAGAGAGGCACGAATCACGGTAAAATCCAGAGTTGATAATTTTGGCATCATCACAATAGGAAATTGATTCTTTGCATTCTATTGTAATCCGCTCTTTGTCATTAATTCTAGGCGCCCGAGAGGGGCTAGACGCAAGGATTGAGAATCTGGATTCGTGGTTACGTGGCGCTCGAAAGAGGCACGAATCACGGTAAAATCCAGAGTTGATAATTTTAGCATCATCACAATAGGAAATTGATTCTCTGCATTCTATTGTAATCTGCTCTTTGTCATTAACTCTAGGCGCCCGAGAGGGGCTAGACGCAAGGATTGAGAATCCGGATTCGTGGTTACGTGGCGCTCGAGAGAGGCACGAATCACGGTAAAATCCAGAGTTGAGGTTTCCTATTGCGCAAGTAGTTAATTAAATTATTGCTTGATAATTTAGGATATAATTAGTGTTTAGTTCATATTAATTCATCATATTTGGTTAGGCTAGTTGACTGAAGAATACACAAAATTCAATCCTCCCTGTGGATATGACCCTCGCTTACTGCTAGATTACATGAACGATTCGTACGCTTGCGAGGTATAAAAGTCAATGTAACTAAAATTATACATCAGATACCGTGGAAATTGTCCTCGGTTGTATGGATTTGGATCTTGCACTTCGTGCTGAACAACCCACTTCTACTCTGGAAAACCTCAATGAGGTTAAAATAGAGAAGTGGGATCGCTCTTATCGAATGTGCTTGATGATCATGAAACACTCCATTTCGGAGGCGTTTAAGGGTTCTATGATTGAGAGCAAGAGCGCCAAGAAGTTCCTTGAGGAAATTGAGCAATATTTTGCACTGAACGAAAAGTCGAAGGCAAGTAACCTTTTGGCTAAACTCGTTTCGATGAAGTATAAGTGCAAAGGGAATATAAGGGAGTACATCATGGAGATGTCACATCTCGCGTCAAAACTCAAGTCACTTAAGTTGAAGTTGTCTGCGGATTTGCTCGCGTACTTGGTTTTGATATCTCTTCTTGTACACTTTGGACAATTCAAAGTGAGCTATAATACTCAGAAGGACAAATAGTTGCTCAATGAGCTTATATCTCACTGTGTGCAAGAGGAAGAGAGGCAGCAACGGGATAAGATTGAAAGTGTTCACTTGGCATCGACCTCTCAGATCAAGAAGAAGAAGAGAGTTAAGGATGCTGCGAAAGGATCTTCTCAGAATAAAAAACAGGATGAGATGTTTACCTGCTACTTCTGCAAGAAGCCGGGACATATGAAGAAAAAGTGTCCCAAGTACGCCATTTGGCGTGTAAAGAAGGGTATGTCTCTAGCTTTAGTTTGTTCTAAAGTTAATTTAGCTTTTGTACCTAAAGATACTTGGTGGGTGGATTCTGGTGCTACCACTCACATAAGCCTTTGCAGGGTTGCCTGTGGAGCCGACTGCCAAGTGATACTGAAAAGTTTATTTTTGTGGTGAATTTACATCATGCCAGAATATTAGGATTTGTAGATTCGGGTTAAATACATAGATCCATTATGAACAATCACCGATTGTTGTAGAATTACTATGACAATTGATACGAACGGATGATTGGTTTTATGGTCTTCCTCAACTAAATCTCTTGGGACTGTCGTCTCTCTTCTGGATGGGGAGAAGGAAAATTGTATGTGATTTAGTCGCTTGGAGACCATAACTATAATGTGCTCCTTATATAGGGTTTCATAATTCCCTATGGTATCTACTTAATTGGCCCATATTCCAATTTTTTTATTGCAGTCCATAGGCTTACCACAATTAAACCACTTAATTTCGGCCTATTCCATTAAATAATAAATATATTACCCAAATTAGAATAGAAAACTTGGGTTTCCTAACATATTGTACAAATATAGGAGAATGTATTGATTTGTATGACCAATATGTATCATGTTTTGAGGTCCCCAATTTGTATTAGAAATTCGATATGTCCATCACTAGTAAGTTGTTAGATCGTCACACCTCTATGAAATAGTCATATTAGACTCTAGTCAAGGAGTATTCCTAGAGATTTCAAAGTTGTCTTAGTATGAGATGGATTCGTGGTCGTATAATTTAATTATATTATACACTTTATGTTGCTTTTAGAAGTGGACCCCCAATAATTTCTTTCGAAAGGAGGTTACACTCAAATCCAACCAAAATTTGCTACACCCAACTTATAATGATAGGGTCGACAACTCAGCAACAAAAGACACCCCAACCACTACGATTGGCACTCGAAGAACCGGCTCCATTTTAAACAACAATCACAGGAGCTAATTACTAGAGCGCCGCTCATTAATTAGGGCTAATTACTACTGATCATGGACTTGTCCTCGGGCATGCACTCACCCCGTTCACAAGATGCACAAAAAAAAAAAAGGCGAAAATCATGCCTAATAAAACCAATCAAGACGGGCGGTGGGCGGCGACCAATCTTGTGGTTCCCTCGCGATTCCGTCTTTCACCGGTCGCATCTCCTGTCTGTCGGTCCCTGTAGTCGGTACCGGCGTGGCCCGCCACCAGCCGAAATTCTTCGCTATAAAATCCGTCATTTCTCCCTCACCTTTTCAAGCAACCAAGTTTCAGCAAGCTCAGACAAGCTTGCAGTCTCTTCCTCCAGTAGGTAAAAATGGTGAAACTTGCTATCGGTAGCATTGGCGATTCCTTCAGCGTCGGGTCTCTCAAGGCCTATCTGGCGGAGTTCATTGCCACCCTTCTTTTCGTCTTCGCCGGTGTTGGCTCCGCCATTGCGTTCAGTAAGTAAACAATGGTCACGATGGTGGTTAGCTTAGCTCTTAACGCGAACTGGTGTATTTGAATTGGAAGCTACCCTTTTATCTTATGAATAGTTATGGTGAATTAACACGCGCGCAGGTAAGCTGACTGCCGGTGCCCCACTCGACGCCTCTGGTCTTGTGGCCGTCGCCGTCGCCCATGCTTTCGCGTTGTTTGTCGGTGTCTCCATAGCAGCCAACATCTCCGGCGGCCACCTAAACCCTGCAGTGACTTTCGGATTGGCCATCGGAGGCAACATTACCCTCCTCACCGGCTTCTTCTACTGGGTTGCCCAGTGCCTAGGCTCCATTGTCGCTTGCTTGCTCTTGAAGTTCGTCACCAGTGGGGAGGTATTTAATCTATAACAGTGCAATAATTTCAATCAGTAACTGAGACAGCGTGACACCAATCTAATGGATATGATTTTCTTCTGCTATTTCAGGCCATCCCGACTCATAGCGTCGCGGCAGGGATGACGGGTCTGGAAGGCGCGGTGATGGAGATCATCATCACCTTCGCTCTCGTCTACACGGTCTACGCTACCGCAGCAGATCCCAAGAAGGGTTCTCTCGGAACCATCGCTCCCATTGCAATCGGTTTCATTGTGGGCGCCAACATCCTCGCCGCCGGTCCCTTCAGCGGTGGCTCCATGAATCCAGCACGCTCCTTCGGTCCAGCGGTTGCCAGCGGAGACTTCTCCCAGAACTGGATCTACTGGGTAGGTCCTCTCATCGGCGGTGGACTTGCCGGCCTTGTGTACGGTGACATTTTCATCGGATCCTATGCCCCCCTCCCCGGATCTTCTGAAGACTACGCTTAGGCCTCGAAAGAGTAGATTGGAATTAGCCATTAAATGTCGGGTTTTGATGTTTAACTGTGGTGGATTCTTTCTTTAGGAGTCTGCTCCAATAAAAAGAGTAGATAAGAAGTTTTTTTTTTTTTTTTTGTAGTAGTAGTTTGTTGCTTCATTGTTGTTTATCTGGGCGTACTGTTTCTGGAGTTATTTGGGTTTGGACAGAAACAGGGTCGCAGATGTAGATCAGATTGCAATATTGGACCATGAGCGTTATGATTGACATCATTTGTTTGATACATAAAAGGGCTGACTCTGCGATAGACATGTGAGCCAGTAACTAGGGGCGGCATCTAGCCTCTCGAGTTCAGCCTGCCTAATCTCAATGTCTGTTTTTTCACTTGACCAGATTTGAGTAACTATTGACCATCATTCATGATGGATCTGGTTCCATTGACGTATCAAATTGATCTGGTTCCATCACCTAATCTCACTTAAAAATTTGAAATTCTGGACACGTTCTTGTCCATGACCCCATTCATCCTCTTCCAAATCCGGGTTAAACTAGCCGAGTTGCTGTCAACAGCTGTTGGTACGATTACTTGAGCCTTAATTGACAAAAATTAGCTTCCAATTAAATGACCCCAACAACTTCTATCCGACAAAAGAGAATTCACTGATTGAGCTTTGCCTGACATCGATTGGCCGACGATCCGAGTGAATAAGGATCAGATTAAGATGTGTAAACATGGGCCCACACGATTAAGAAGTCTATAATTAAATTTTTTTGATAAAAATTAAATTAAGTCATCCGAGAGTTGTAAAATATTTTAATTCATATTTCCATTTTATAAAATATTATATATTTTAATTTAATTAGGGGGTGGTTACCACTTTTGGGCTTTTCTACTGATTAACAAAATTCCCCAAAGTTTGGTCGACTATTAATTACTGATTATGGACTTGTCCTTGCCCTCATCATTTCTAATAAATTCAAGCTAGGGCGGTGGGCGGTGAGCCAATCATTGTGCTTCTCTGGAAAATGTCTCTATTCTCATTCGCGTCTTCCGCCAGGGGGTCCATGGGACGGTGCTGTCCAGGGTCACCTCGCCACGTCGTCGCCCGGGTGCCATTATAAAAGCTCTGAGCTCTATCGCTTTTGGATTCGTACCAGACGGCCTCGGCGAGCTCGGAGCACAAGCAGGAGAAACAGAGAAAGTGTAGTGAGCTTGATTTCTCTTGTAAAAATGGTGAAGATCGCTTTCGGTAGCTTTGGGGACTCCTTCAGTGTTGGGTCTCTGAAGTCGTATCTGGCGGAGTTCATCGCTACCCTTCTCTTTGTCTTCGCTGGAGTCGGCTCCGCCATTGCCTTCAGTAAGTACTAACAGGCGTCTAATCTGGGTTACAGTTCGATGGAGAGTCAAATGGATGATGTGTGATAGTACGCAGTGGTTGAATTGGACGTCCTTCTTGCTAACTCATGATGTGGTACTGATCGTCAATGTGCAGGTAAGCTGACTGCCGGTGCCCCACTCGACGCCGCTGGTCTTGTGGCCGTTGCTGTCGCCCATGCATTCGCCTTGTTCGTCGGTGTCTCCATAGCTGCCAACATCTCCGGCGGCCACTTAAACCCTGCAGTGACATTCGGATTGGCCATCGGAGGCAACATCACCCTCCTCACCGGTTTCTTCTACTGGGTTGCCCAGTGTCTTGGCTCCATTGTTGCTTGCTTCCTCTTGAAGTTCGTCACCAGTGGCGAGGTATTTAATCTAAAATAGTGCGACAATTTCACGGAATAAGTTAAAAATTAACCCATCTAATCCATATGATTATCTTTTGGCAGCCGATCCCGACTCACGGCGTCGCAGCGGGAATTAACGGCTTCGAGGGAGTGGTGATGGAGATCATCATCACCTTCGCTCTCGTCTACACGGTCTACGCCACCGCAGCAGATCCCAAGAAGGGTTCACTCGGAACCATCGCACCCATTGCAATCGGTTTCATCGTGGGCGCCAACATACTCGCCGCCGGTCCTTTCAGCGGAGGCTCCATGAACCCAGCCCGCTCCTTCGGCCCTGCGGTTGCCAGCGGAGACTTTTCCGAGAACTGGATTTACTGGGTTGGCCCGCTCATCGGCGGTGGACTCGCTGGCCTTGTCTACGGAGACATCTTCATCGGATCATATACCCCCCTCCCCGCTGCTGAAGACTACTCTTAGATCGCCTTGAAAATGGCTGGGATTCGAGGAGTTTGGAGGACTCCTTGGCGTACTCTCAGCTTCAATAAAAGTGTAGGTAGCAATTTCTGTGTTTTGTTGGTTTCTTGCTGCCGCTCTTTGCGCACTGTTTCTCTTGTTGATTGGACAGAAACGGTCATGGATCGATCATCAAACTTGCTTCCTCCAGTAAAATCTCTGAAATTTTAAATTAGATGAGCCTTGTTTGATACCGGCCCTACTCACGTCACGTCTATGAACAACGTGGGTGGGCTGGGCAACCCAACAGGTTGAGCTGTCAAGCACTAGTCGTCGCCTCTTCCGTGACTGTGGGGTCTACGTGGACACTGCCACTTTTTATGCTTCCACAAATCTTATGTGAAGTTTATGGCCCCACACATCTGCAACATGAATAATGGGATAACAAAAATGGAGGTGGTGACAGTGTGTGCTGTCAATTTTGTCTTCGAATCGTCTGCCGAATAGATAATTTTTGTCCATGTTCCCCAAAGCACAATATATTTTCGTTAAGGGCACGAAGAAGTTGGTGCACCAAAGTGATGTAACATTAAGTGAATGTTATTAAAAGAACATGACTCCGTCCATTAAATAATGTTGACCACCACATGGGTGTCAGGCCCCCTCTCAATTCAACCAAACAGAAACAATTTTCAAAATTGTACACCCATGATCACGACATCATCAATGAGGAAAGCCCAGGCTTTTAATGAAAGCTATATTTACTTCTCTCCTGAACCGCTTGGTCCAAGTAATTACTGAACCGGCTCAATGCTGCTATTGTGACTGACTAGCGGCTACTTCGTGCGATATTAATTTAATATTTAGTTAAGTAGAAAGGATTTTAAAATTTTAATTCTATTAAAATAATAAAAGTAAACTTTAAATTAAAATAAATAATAAAAATTAGTATTATAAATATATAAATTATAATAAATAAAATTATTCATAAATTTTATATTTTATTAAATATTTGAGATATTTTAAATGATTTTAAATTATGAATAGGTTAAAAATAAATTGAGAAACAAATAATTGAATAACATCAATATATAAAAAAGAAAATGATGCAATAAATTAATAACACAAAAAATGAAACTATTATCAGTAAATGTTTATTATGTAAAGTATATTATAACGAAATAGATATGTCTAGAAGTAAGATCATATATTTCTGATTAGGAAAACTAATATCAATATATCTATTTTTAATATTTAAATATAAAATATTTAGTTACCTGCCATGATTGAGTATGTAATTCTAGAACCAATGTTTGTATCAGGCTTGCCAAATGCTTGGCTTCTATTAAATATTTGCTCGAGCTTCTTATAATGGGAGCAAGATTTCCTCTCTCTTGATGGTGTTCTAGATTGGAGTTTAGTAATTGTAGCTAAGAAGGATATCTTGCTAGCTATTCCTCTTAGAAGATACGTCTCATGTACAATAGAAATAAATATAATAATTGATAGAATATGAGATCGTCTCAAATTGTAACTCTAAAACATTTTAAACTTTGTTGTAGATTACTTTACGACACTGACAAGTGTCAATATGGTCTAAAAACATTTCCTATGGCTTCATAAACAGATCAGATATGAGATTTTTCATATGATTTTGTACTCTACTTGGTTTGTGGTCAAATGTAAAGAAATCATAAGAAGTCGTCATTTCGTGTCTGGGCATTTCTTTATCTGTAGAACATGAGAAATATTGATCTTCAAGGTGCCATTTCTATGTCTTTAGTCATGGACTTCTCTAATTAAATGTGACTCTTTTTCCTTTTGTAACTTTTAATGGCAGGAAAAATTCAGAACAAGGATTTTGTCAAATTTTAGGAGCAATAGGATTAGAAGGTTTGAAGGTAACGGAAAAGTTTACATAAATTGTCGGTGATTTAATGTTATCATAGCTCAAAAGGCGATTTTTTCTCCTTTCCATGCAACAATTACTGTTTGTGTAAAGGACAATATTGTTTTAATACATAAGGAAATCTTTAAGGTTGTGTTTGGAACACAGAAAGTGGAGAGAAAATAAAAGGAAGAAAAGTAGAACAAAAGAGGTCACTTTTTTCTTGTTAGGATGCATATGGAAAATGAGAGACAAAATGGAAGGGAAATATAGTTTCTCTTGTTTGGATACACGTGAAAAAAGAAAAAGAAAATAAAATTAGTAATATTTTAAAATTTTGATGATTAAAATTTTCTCTCAAGTTTCTATTTATTTTCTTTTCTTCCCAAATTCTATTGTTTTGTGACAAAAAAAATTATTAACTAAGAGAAAAAATAATTTTTTATTTTATTTTATTTTATCTCAATGATTATTTGTTGCCAAATAATAAAAAAAACCTTTCTCTCACATTTTTTTCTTTTTTGCGGGTTCCAAACATACCCTAAAAAATATTATAAATGATCCTCTCTCTCCTTTGAGATTTTTTTGTCTTCTTCATCTTAAAATCACTGTAATAACATCTGATCCAGGTATATATCCCGATTCCTAATACTTAAAAATCACTGTAATAACGTCTGATCCTCTCTCTCCTTGGAATGTTTTTTTTGTCTTCTTCGTCTTAAGATGGCTTCTTATACGTTTTTCAATCTCACTGGCTTGTATTTCTTTGTCGGTTTCATGTGAAGAAATTCCTACCATCTGCATGTGCAATAAGTTTTTAGGTTGACAAAAGTGAAAAGACACGGCATTAGGTCAAATATTCACTGTAGATCCAAGTGTTAAGATGTCTAAGTGGATCAAATATTTATATTATCGTTGGTTCATCTTCTTCCAGTGACAGGTTCCATTGACCCACTTCCAGTGCACCGACGGCGAGAGACGATGGATCCAACGACGCACCTGTCACGACAAGCCGTGCATGTAATAACCAGAAGTTCAGAACAAACCAGAGAAAGAAATTGCCATTAAAGTTTATCTAGTCTGATATTAGAAGTATTATTTTCACTCCTAGCCATGGCAGATCCAACTGCTGCGACTACCAAAAAGAAAAATGGAGAAGAATTCAGCCACATAAGAACGGAAGGCGCTACAAGAAAGAGACTGTTGGAAATGGGTCATCGTCGTAATTGAAGATGCTTTCTATTTTACTGAAGAAAAATTAATACCTCGGAGAATGAACAGAGCAAGTTCGAGAGTTCTGTTGCTATTAATTTAAAGAGGCTGCAGGACGCCTGAGAAGAGCAACGAAGACCAACAAGCAAAGGTCATGCCTTTGCAGTAATATTGCCAAAAATGAAAAAAAACTTCTGTAATGAAAATTTCTTTCCTCAACCTCTGGAAGACCACATCGCCGTCCAAAATTACCAACGGCGACTTCCGTTAAATTTAAAATAGAGAGAGACGAGTTGACCGTCTGCAGTCGCAAAAGACTGGACTTTTCTGGGTTCTACTGCGTTGAAAATTTCTACACATTCGACCATGTCCATGCAAGCGAAGCAACCAAGATCAATAGAAATAGAACCTTCCATGCCGGGCATTCTTCAGCAGACCCTTGACCAACGCCTCGGCTTTTCCCTCCCCTCTCCCCTCATTAAATAGCTTCTCCAGGACGGCGAACTCCCTAACCATTAATCCGCTCAATCCGCTGTCTCTATTCTGGGTTTTTTTCCTTCCTTTGTCGCAGAGATATGAAGCTCCCCACCAAGAAAGAGTCTCACGGCTCGAGGCCTCCACCCCTTAAGGTCGTGAATTACTCTCTGAAGAAGACAGCCCGTTCACTCCCACCGTCGGCACCCCTCAGCCGTCGTCCACCTGTGATCACCTACCTCAGATCTCCCAGGGTCATCCGCGTCGAACCTCGAAATTTCATGAGAGTGGTTCAGCAACTGACGGGCAACTCATCATCCTCATGTTCGTCTTCTGAAACCAACCGATCTGACTTCCACGGAACAGATGAGGTAACCTCCAACACGAACAAAAACTCTGATCAAGATGCTGAAACGGAGGAGGAGATGAAGTGGTACATACTTGATATATTTGATACGACTTCTCTGGCCAGTTAACTGTTTTTTTCATTTTTGCTCCTCTAGGATTTTTTACCCAAGGGGTTATTGTACAAAACCCTAATTGGACACGACGGATGTTCTTCCATTACAGTTGCAGTTGCATGCTTTGATGGGTTTCTGTTTTTATGGGTATCCATGGTAGCTTACCGATTGTTGGAGAAGATTTGAGGCTATTGACGTTAAATTTGGAATTTGGATATATATACAAAAATGTTAAATTACAGAAAAATCAACAACGATGGGTACTAAGGTTACAGCTTGATTGCAAGTGAGACGGTCAAAAGCTGGTCTTTTCATCCTCAGGGTCACAGCTAGATTACAAGTGTTCTTTAGACTTTCTGGTTATCTTTTAATGTTAAGAAACACCTACAACTTAAAAAAATTGCAAGTTTAAAGAACAAAGAGGATGAATGGACACATTCACATATGGAAAATGGGATTTGAGTTAGTCATCTTGCCTATGTGAATAATCTCTTTCTCTAAGTATTTTTGTGATTAATGGAGTACTCTTAACATAAATATAAGATTTCAAATGGGAATACAATCCGCAATATTACTTAACATGTATCATCCGATATGTCTCGAGTCTTCAATTAGCATTATCATACAGGGCTATTGTGTCACCCCGTTTAGGCGAAAAAACATCCGAAACCATAGGTATATCAGATGATATTTTTTAGACGTTACAAACAAAATATTGTGTTATGAACGTTAAATACTATTTTGTGGGACATTGCAAGATGTCATATAGGCCAATTATAGGACACTAACCTATGACATATATCGAATTTTGTCTACCTGATTTTTTATTCCACTCTTTAAGCTTGGAGAGACTTCATCCCGATAACATAGGTCCTTCAAATGAAGCTGGCATTGGTGCACCACTAATAACTTCATTGAATGACCTAAGTAATGTGGGTGCACTTCATGTCCTAATTCTTGTGGACCAACCAATTAGTGTGCTCAATAGAAAGTGTAGTGTAAAATACTTTATTGTGTTAGTGTGCACAGTAAAAAAATGTAGTGGATAGCGGAGAATGAGTTTATTAATAAAATAATTTGATAGATTTAATTTTATTAATTTTATTTTATTTAATAATTTAATTAAAAAATAATATACAAAATTTAAATTTAAAATAAAAAAATTATTAAAAAAATATAACTAAACAAACATGGGTACTTTTATATGTCTATAAACTTAATCAAATTCTTACTTTTAAAAAATCTAAATTATCACTCTTAATTAGTAATTTAATATACTACTAAAAATCATGAATACTACAAATAAATAAATAGGGTATTTCATTAATAAAATAAGATAGATTTTTAGTCTAAATTGATACAATAATAACAAAATTTAAAAATATTAATTTAATTAATTATACTCTATATACTTGATCAAATTCTTACTTTGATGATATCTTAATTATCATTCTTAAATTAGTAATATAAATTAATATTAAATATCATGAATATAATAAATAAATAAATAGGGTATTTTCTTAATAAAATTATATGAGTATTTCAATTAAAATCCTTTAATAAAAAAATATTAATAAAATATATTAATTTAAATCCATTAATAAGAATATTAGTCTAAATTGATACAATAATTAAAAAATTAAAAAATATTAATTTAATTAATTATACTCTATATAGTTGATCAAATTCTTACTTTTATGATATCTTAATTATCACTCTTAAATTAGTAATATAAATTTATATTAAATATCATGAATATAATAAATAAATAAATAGGGTATTTTCTTAATAAAATTATATGAGTATTACAATTAAAATCCTTTAATAAAAAAATATTAATAAAATCTATTAATTTAAATCCATTAATTAGAATATTAATTTTCAATAAAATAAGATGAGTATTTCCATTAAAAGCCAACTGAATTAGTTTATACTTGTCAGAAAAAAAAAAGAAAAAAAAAGAAAAGAAAAAAAAAGAAAAGAGTAATTAGAGACTGATTTGAAAGCTTTTGGAATCATAACAAATGGTTTTAGCTGACAACTTAGAGCTAATATATTGATAGAAAAATAACAAAAAAGAAGAAAAAAGTACTCCCCAATCCAATCCCCACGATTGCCATGTCTCACAAACCCCTGTGTTTTACTGGTGGCAGAGGAAACACAATCCGGGGACAATAAAAGAGGATAGGCTGTCCAACATACCCAATTGCTACAGAATGGGACCAATGAATTGATTATTGTGGAGGTCGATGTGATTGAGGTAGGCGCAGTAGGCGAACTGAGGCAAGATAGGGCTGGTGACATAGTTGGATGAAAGGTCGAGAACAATAAGATTTAACAACGACTTGAGATAAGTGGGGATAGGGTTGAGAGGAAGGCGTTGCAGCTTGAAACTAGGGGTGGCATCGAGCCGAGTCGAGTCCGAACCTGCTTATGTTCGAGTTGAGCTTGATTTAAATATTTCGAGCCGAGCCTCGTCTCGAGCCTAAAATTTTTATCGAGCTCGAGTCCAACGAGTTCGAGCCGAGCTCGAGCCTCAACATACATTTAAAACTTTTCAAAAAATATATATCGAATAAAATGTATATAAAATTATACATACATTTTACATAAAATTGGGCATGACCTTTACATAAAATTGGGCATAACCTCTACTTAAAATTGAACATAATATATATAATACTTGTATAAAATTTGGCATGACCTCTGCTTAAAATTGGGCATAATCAATATACATAATACCTGCATAAACACTCCATAAACACTCCATAAAATTGTCTATACATTCCATAAACACTTCATGAAATTGTTTATACACTCCATAAAATAATCTAAACACTCCAAACACTGCATAACATTATAAATAAACTCCATACAATAATCAAACACAACAAAATTAAATAAAATATCACTATCAATTTACAATCACCCAAATAAAAACTATAAATCCTTTAAATAAAATCCTATTACTATTACAGACTTACTAGAAAATTACAAGAAATATTTTAAATTTTTCTTAGGAAAGTTAAATGGACCTCTTATTGCCTTTTCTAAGGAAATAAATAAAAATTAATAATTAATCTAATATATTATTATACTTATCGATAAATTTTTAATTACATAAAATGTCAAACACAAAATTGCTATGAAAATTGCTTCATGCTCAAAGTATTATATCATTAACTGTCAAATACTTATTCAAAATTTTTCTATATGGTTTTCTAACCCACCTTGGCAAGAAAATCTTACTTGGAAAATTATATGATTTTTTAAAAAGAATTTATAATTAAAAAAATATTTTGAAAAAATATAAGGCACTAATGGTCCCTATATTTCTATTAAAAATGTCTTTTCAACATTTATTGAAAAAACCACTAATAGTCTTTAGAAACGTATTTCTACTAAAATATCTTTTCAATTTATTTAAGAGCCATGAGGAAAGGACAAAAAGTTTTTTTTTTCCTTGTTTATGATCTCGCACGTAGGGGTGGCTTTGAATAAATTATATATAAAATTATGCATACATTTTTAAAAAATATAATGATAGGGGCGGTTCAGGATTGAATTTCAATAATGGATTAAAATGCACCAATATTAATATTTTTTACTCCAATTGTTGTTTAGCTTGTTTTGTAATTTTTGAATCTGGCCATAATTTGTTATGGCGTCCTTAGTGCCCTTAGATAAAAATTTATATTCTAGGAAAAACTAAAAATATTTTTCCTATGATACATATTCCCAAAAAAACCTTTAAATAAAATCTTATTACTATTAGTGACTTATTAGAAAATTAAAAGAAATATTTTAAAATTTTCTTAGGAAAGTTAAATGGACCTTTTATTGTCTCTTCTAGGGAAATAAATAAAAATTAATAATCAATCTAATATATTATTATACTTATCGATAAATTTTTAATTAAATAAAATATCAAACACAAAATTGCAATGAAAATTGCTTCATGCTAAAAGTATTACAGCATCAACTGTTAAATACTTATTCAAAAATTTTCCATACAGTTTTTTACCCCATCTTGGTACGAAAAATCTTACTTAGAAAATTATATGATTTTTAATACAAAATTTCAATTAGAAAAACAAACATGAGACATTAATAGTTTATAGAAAATTATTTCTATAAAATTTATTTTTAATTTTTTCCAAAGGAAAAAGTTTTTTTTTTTATTTTTTTATTTTATGATCTTGCACTTGCGAAATCGCACGTGCGAGATCATCTTCTCGCGAGGGAAGGGGGAGATTATTTCTCCCCTGTTCTGGTTTTCCGCCGAGACGCGGAGGGAAGGGGGTTACGGCGCCGGGGAGGACCTATCGTTGAGGATGACGACCACGACGGAGTCGGCGGCGACGAAAACAAAGGCGACGGCGAGGAGAGCAAAAAATTGAACGAATGGCCACAGAGGCGGCCGGCGAGAAGCTGCGACGGCGGTATAGACGCCGGCGAACAGCTACGACGGTGGTAGAGGCGGCGACAACAATCGATGGGAGGGATCGGCGGTGACGAGGGGGGAGGAAAAATTTTTCCCCCCCTCGCTTTCGCTTTCGCTCCCGCTCCCCCGCTCGCTCGCGACCCGTTACCAAGTCATACCGATCCGACTCATTTCGAGCCGGCTCGCGAGTCGACGAACCGAACCTAGCTTCGGTCTAGCTCGGCTCGTTAAGGTAAACGAGCCGATTTCGGTGCTCGGCTCGAACTCGTTAAATGACGAATCAAACCGAACCGAACCGAGCCAGCTCGCGAACCGGCTCGGTTCGAAGCCACCCCTACTTGAAACTAGTAGGCGTCGACAGGCTTTGAAGCTTAGAACCCGGCGTCAGTGAGAGAGAGGGATTGTCAATAGGGAAGCGCCCACGAGAGGAACAAAGAGAGGGTCGATAAAACTTGTTGGTGGGCGGGTCGAACTGGAGGACGAAGACACCAAGAGCTAGAAGAAGAAAGAGGAAAAACAACAAAGTGAAATCCACTTAAACAGTGAGCTAACAAGTAATTTCACTTGTGCAATAAGAGGGTGTAAATCATTTCCTGAAAGCCAAATGGCTAACGAGCTTTGTAGACAAGGTCACAGGGATTTTCTGTGCCTCTTGTCGCTGCCGATTTCAACCGCCTTCAAAAGTTGCAGGAATTTTCATGCAACATAAAAAAACTGTAAAAACCTTGAACAGAGTAGGGAGGAAAACTGAAAATGTCTATCACATGTAAGAAACGATGAGCGCCACAAAGAAGATAGAAAAGATGAGCGCACGAGGAAAACTGAAAAGGCCATCACATGTAAGAAAAGATGAACGCACTTCTGGGTTGTCCCATCCCATCGAAAGGAATCTAATGCTTTAAAGTCGGAACTGTAAACAGTACTCTTCCATAAAAGAGGATGCGCCGGCAGTGTTTTCGAATCAAGCAAGGCATAATCTGCAACCCTACTCACCCGATGATGATGATGAAAAGTGAAATTCGAAAACAACTGGTTTGCCTTTTCGTCGCCGTGTGAGGCGGTAAAGATGCAGAAAAAAGGGATTCCATGGTGGATTACAATGACCGACAATTGACTAAGAGACACGATGCGAAAGCTTTTTTTCTGGTCATCGGATCTACTACTTTTGGTCCGACATGAGCGACGATGCTTATGTATTGGCCATCCCCACTAAGTCTTCACTAAGTATTCATGGTCTCTCCATCCCTTGATATCTGAGGTTTCTGTATTGGCCATAAAAATTAACATTTACCCTAGACCCCAAAATAAATATCTACGACCACTATCACCAATAAATCTATGGACCCTTACCTTGTCAGCACCAGTGCCCTCCGATCATGACACAACAGATGTTTACACGAGATCTACATCGTGGAGGGAGAAGCCTGTTGGTGACATCCGATTTTATAGCTGCTCCAATTGGAGCAGCAAATTTGAAGAGCTCCCCACTAGTCACATGGCTGGGACCTCTTCTCAAATAGAACCAATGAAAGGTTTCTATTCAAAAATTCCTCGAAAGCCAACCGAGCTTCCCGTGGGCGGGCCCCTGTCTAGGAAATATGTTCGTAAATTGGTCTGCCAGGACACGTCTCTTCATCATAATTGAAGGAAAAGGGTGTCCCCGTTACAGCAAAACCGTCCGGGCTTGCTCGTCTTCTTCCTTTTAAGATGGGGAATGGTTTTTTGCGACTGTATAAAGAATGGAGTCCAACGTTGGACATTTCCTGGACACGCTCACCCCTTTTCGTGGTTTTTTAATCTCGGAATTTTGATACGAGAACCAGAGGGAGTAGTAGTAATCACGCACGAGGCGTCGGTCGCTTCTCGTTTCCACTTCTGCTTTCCTGCTTCGACTTCCTGTGTTTCTCCGCTCGTGTTTGTATATATGGGGACGGGCTGTGGGGAGAATTTTTACTGTTTATGGTTTTGGGTATTTGTATGATGATGGAGAGTGGAGCTTTCTGATTTGCAGAATTTAGGACCAGTGACGAGATGGGAGATTGGTTGGAATTGAGGAGTTCTGAAGAGGTGGAGGGAGGTCTGGAAATGTATAGGATCCCTCCTCCTGAAACGCCGAAGGAACCGATGGAATTTCTGTCAAGATCCTGGAGCGCTTCCGCTGCTGAAATCTCTAAAGCACTTGCACAGAAGAAGAAATCATCAGTTGGAGACAAGAGGCCCGATGTTATTTCTGAAAGCTTTGTTACCTCCCAAGAGGTAAGTTGTCGGTTGCAGGTGTGATTTTCTGACCTCCTATTGTTTGACTCAGGTGATCTTTTGATATTTCAGACCATTGATCGGATCCAGTCGTTCCGGGCGTCGATCGGAGACTGGTTTCATTACCGGGAGTTGAGTAGTAACAAGTTGAAAAGGAAAGAGCGGGCACGCATGGACAATGCTCGAATTCACGCTGCCGTGTCCGTGGCTGGAGTTGCAGCAGCTATAGCGTCCATATCTGCTGCTGCGAATGCAGAACATTCAAATTCGAAAATGGGGACGGCCATGGCGACGGCGACAGAGCTCCTGGCTTCGCACTGCGTGGAAATGGCACAACTCGCCGGAGCTGATCGTGAACAGGTGGCATCCCTGGTCAGATCTGCAGTGGATGTTAGAAACCCGAGTGAATTGATGACCATGATCGCTGCTGCTGCAACAGGTCAGAGTTTATGTTTGGAACTTTTCAGAATTCAGAATAAAGAACCATCATCAAATTGATCATTGATTTCCGTTTTGAATAATGCGAATTAAGCTCTACGAGGAGCCGCGGCCTTGAAAGCGAGAACTCACAGAGAAGGGAGACATAACTCTGCTATAATTCCCTATGACAAAGGCGTTGTGCAACTTGTCATCTTGTTAGTACCAGAGGAACAGAGCCAAATAACAGCAGCTCTGTCGTTTCATGCAAAGAGGGCAAGCTATTGAATCGCTCAGGAAAAGGTTAAATTTGAAGCTCTTTATCTTGTATCCGAGTTCTTGCTTCAGTTCATCCTCATTCCTTCAATCTGTTTTGAAAATAGGAAGTACTGATGAATCAGTTCATGGAACCTGCAGGTTTACTTCACTGGAAGCGAGTCTCTGTATATGTCAAAAACAGTTCTCAGGTATATATCATAAAACAAAGAAAAAGGGTAACTGCACCAGAGATACTCAAGATATGAAGTGTTTTGATGGAATTATGAAATGAATTTCACAGGTCATTGTTAAGCTCAAAAGCAAGCATGTTGGAGGTGCATTCTCGAAGAAGAAAAAGAGTAAGGTTTTATTTGGAATACAGAGAGTGGGGAGAAAAGAAAAGAAAGAGAAAGAGAAAGAGAAAGAGAAAGAGAAAGATAAAGATAAAGATAAAGAGAAGAAAAAAGAAAAGAAAAAAGGTTTCTTTTCTCTTGTTTGGATGCCCATGGAAAATGAGAGAGAAAATGGAAGAAAAATTTAGTTTCTCTTGTTTGGATACACATGGAAAATGAAGAAGAAAAGCAAATTAGTAATATTTTAAAATTTTGATGATTAAAATTTTCTCTCAAAGTTTCTACTATCTCTTTTTTCTCCCTAAATTGCATAATTTTGTGAGAAAAATTATTAACTACTGCTGTTTTTGGAAATATAGAAAGTGGAGAGAAAAAAAAAAAAAAAAAAAGTTTTTTTCTTGTTTGGATGCCCATGGAAAATGAAAGAGAAAATTGAAGAGAAATATAATTTCTTTTGGTTGGATACAAGTGAAAAATGAAAAGAAAATAAAATTAGTAATATTTTAAAATTTTGATGATTAAGATTTTCTTTCAATTTTCCATTTCTTTTATTTTCACCCTAAATTTCATCATTTTGTGAGAGAAAATTTATTCTCTCTTATTTTCTTTTCTCTTAATGATTCTCTATTGCTAAATAATAGAAAATAATTTTCTTCTCCTTTTTTTTTCATTTCTTTTCTTTTCTGTGAGTTCCAAACACTGTCTAAGTGTTCTATTGTCCTAGTAATCATGTTGAAAAATAATGGATTTCGAGAATCATTGGCATGAAAATTTTCTATGATGGAATATAAATATGCATTTTATCATTAGCTGTGGTTTATGGCGTCTCTGACGAGATCCCAGCATGACCTGGGATAGGAAGAGGTGAAGGCAGGGAAGAGAGGTTATTTCGGCTTGAGAACAGCACAAAGGAATTCTGGAGTTTGAATGCAAAAGCAAGACTCAGCAGCAGAAATGGGTTGACAGCATTCGAGAAATGCTTCAAAATGTAAAAGAATGCAGTTAATTCTCTCTTGTTGCAAAAACTACGCTTCTATGCTAAATGATCAAATCACTACTGTAGTTACGAAACTGACACAAGCCATGCATTTCATAGACGTGGTTAGTTGCCAATTCTGTATCAATTGAGAAATCACAGAGATTATATAAACATTGAACTTAATAAGCAAGAGAACTAGCAAATGCTGAAGAGATATGAACAATCTAATCTCACTGCCATATTCATATTGAATGTTCATGGGAAATCAATAATTAAAAAATTGATCCTACTGCTGCTTAAGGACCTCAAGAGCACATTGACATAAACAATCTAACCTCACTGCTATAAGCATATTCATATTGATGGCAAATCAATAATTGAATTTTTGTTATTCTACTACTTACGGACGCCAAAAGTGCATCGAGCTGTTGTTGAGAATGATGCAGTGAAAGTTCTGATTCTCTGAGGTCATTGAAAGTTCTCCCTGCAATCTACCTGCAGTAAAGTAACCAACTGGAAACCATAAAAATGGCATTAAAATTTCAAATCCCAAACAAGGAAATTAGCAATTTATGAGATTGTACCTGTAAGAAGAAGATGGAAAGACGAAATTTATTAAGAAAAAAAACCCACGAAGGGAAGTACAGTCAGGGAACTTCATAAAGAAGAGAGGGAGAACAGCAACAAAGATAAGCTAAAACATAAAAAACATCAAAGATAAAGGAACCAACAACAAGGTGTTTTGACATAACCCCCTTCCTAGCCAATGGATTATGACAAATATCTTCTAATCTCATTAACATACATAAAAAATCTGCCTGACAGACATTTGTTCCCGTTGGGCCAGCTGATGATTATGGACCAGCCTACTTCGACAATAAATGGGGAGGAGAAGCGTCTGATTGTAGAGTCAAAGTAGGCAAAGAGTGGAAAAAATAAGTAATTTTGTTGAATGAATTAGAAAACTTAACACAGATGAGACCATTTACATTAATTTTTCCTTTCAGAATACAACAGTCTTGTTTTCTTCATAGCGTAGCACCCGAAGCTCACAATATGATCTTATTGCCTTCCATAAGCATTGTTTCTCAAGGTTCTCCGATTTCTGCACAAAGCTGCGGAGGCTATCACGGTGCGAAACTTGTTCAACCTGCAACCATAGACGTACAACTCCAAAAGTTTTAGTTGGTACCATCATACTAGGTAAAATATTCATGATACTTTGATTCATTTAGTACATATCATTATATCAATATGAATCTTTTACAAGGTTAATGTGGAAAACAACATCACCATCTGTTCAATAATGGGACCTCCATCAAGTTCTTCAGTCACAAAGTGACTTGTTGCACCAATCAATTTAACACCAGCATCATAAGCCTGGAAGTTGTAAAGAAAATTCAGATATCCTCTCTTTTTTTACCAAACAAGCTCAAAAGATATCATAAATCTAGATGCCTGAAAAAACAAGTAAGAACATTAGACCTGCTTAGAAGGATTCCCACCCTTGAATGATGGAAGAAGCCCATGATGAATATTTATTACATCCTTCCCATAGCTCTCCAAAAACTTTTCAGACAATATCTACAAAATCCAACAAGTTACAGTCTCAGGCATGACAGAAAGTCATTCAGGTAAGGTTTGCAATACACACATCAAGATAAGAAAGTGAGCGACCTGCATGTATCTTGCAAGCACAAGAAAGTCAGTATCTGTGACCAACTCCAATAACCCATCTTCTCCTTTGTTTCCTGAAGTTGTAGGCAAGTAATAATATGGAATTCTATGCCTTTCCAGAAATCGAGTAACATGAGTGTTTGGAGCTCTCTGATGATTACTGCAAAGACATTCAAGGTCAAAACGTAATATTCAAAAGTAAATCATCTTACAAGATTCTCAAGTTCTGTCACCTTATCACACAAGTTATATCCACAGGCAATCTTCCCTCTTGCCATCCATATAACAAATCCACCAGACAATGGTCCTGCAACAAGATAAAGTTTTCACCCAATTCACGTAACATATGTTATTGAACGAACCATCATCCCATTGGTCATGCCCCCTTCATTTTAAGCATGAAAAGCAATAATCAGAATGAAAGAACCATTAATTCCTAACAAACCATTTAATAGTTCAATGATCATCCTTGAAACTGGGACAAAGAAAAGTAATTCACCTGCTTAGAAGCAAGAATTGCAATCTTATACTTCGGGTCTACAAAAGGAACACGCACTGCAGATTTCACTGCATTAAATGTCTTTGACAGTTTTGCAAAGTCTTCATCAATTGATGCTCGAGACCAGCGAATGGGATCAAAGACAAATTCACTGAGAAAACCAGTATCAGAAATAAAAAACATTAGAGCGAACTACTTGGAAAGCATCTTTACTTGAAAAGCAATGCCCATAAAACAGGACAACAAATACCATCATAAAATGAAACTACTACAAAGCTTATATATCAAAATTTGGTGTCGGAAAAGTGCTAGGGAATGTTAAATTGCAAGTAACTGAGATGAGCACTGCATAGTCTGTTGAGCTGTCAATGTATATTATAGAGGTCAAAACTCCGTGTTTTGATCATAGTTTACAGGATAGCTAAAATTAGCAATTGGGATAGAAACTCTTCCAAATATCTCATTTCTTAAAACATTTATCCTATCAGCACCAGTCAAAGCAGAAAAAAACACTTTCAAGCATAAAAGTTTGAAAACTTTTGTACAATTTTTGCAAAATATATTTGGATAAGAGGTGAAGAATTGCACCTCGCGAAATGAGATGTTAATATGGATGGTATAGCTCCTTCATTTGAATTTAGAATAATGGGAATGGTGAGCTCTCTTGATTTTCAAATCATTTCAAATGATAAGTGAATTACTTTTTGAAAAATAGGTGATTTGGGGAGAAAATAGAAGAAGAAAAAGATTTCTGGAAGAGATGCAGCTTTTCTGCCTTAGAATCCGAGCTAAAAAGGCCTTTCCTACTTCTTTATAATCAGGGTTTAAGTGAAAATTTACAAAATGACGAAAAAACAATCCTCTTCTATTTTCTTCCCAAATCACCTATTTTACATGGTATCAGAGCGGGTACTCATATGTGGTCCTACACCTAAATTATCCAGTTGTAAAGCCACAAAAAGCGCATACACCTAAACTATCCACTTGTAGAGCCACAAAAGAAGGCCTACACCTAAATTATCTACTTGTAAAGCCACAAAAGAGGGCCTACACAAATAGTCCCAAGTACAAAAGTTTTGAGTTTATTAGTTAGAAAAGAGGTTTCCAAAGTAGACTAGTCATTTTGGGATGACCCAACTTAACACTTTTGAACAAAAGGAAAAAAACAGAGGACAGATTATCCTAACCAAGAAAGGCCATTGGATTAGAGGAAACGAATTGGACAGTCACATGGTTACTGACTTCATAATAAACAGTACCACAACGCTTCATTCCAGGCATTTAAACGTCTCTCACATGTTCAAGATCTAATTAGAAGCATGAGCAACACTTGCAGGCAAAGGTAATGGAAAACACAACCACGGTTCACTCTAAATTTTTCATCCTCACATAACAAATTACTTCAAGTAATTTAAGCAGAAGAAAAGAAAAGCTCATGCAGTTTCTGACTTTTCAACTGTAACTCTTAGTCACCCCAAAACGTGAAGTAAAAACCACAACATAAAAAACAGTACTAAACTACATGTCCACATCTAGTTCAAAGACATAACTAAATGTCCAATGTAATTCAACCGTTTACAGCTTAATTTTCTTTTTTTAATTTCATTACGATTGAAGAAGTACGAAAAACTAACCATCTCGAATAGAAGATTTCCTTGTTTTCCGGTACAAAGACATCAATACTCTGTATATTCCCCCCACGCGAGGCAATGCATTCCGACAGCTTCGCAACTATCCCCACAGCGTCCTAAAATATTTTTTCAAGCAAAACAATATCCAAACCACGATTCAGCCCGACACCCGAAACAGAACATACAGGAGGCATTGCCAATAATAACCCCCGAACACCTCTCGAACGCAAAATTCATACATAGTATTCAGACGGGAGGAGAAAGAGGTAATGTACCGGGCACCTGAAGACGTGGATCCCCAGAGTCGCATTGGAAGAGGCATCGTGATATTGGCCTGGTAACTTCCACGAACTAAATGGCCTCGAACGAAATCCAACGATCTGTAAGACGTTCGAAGCTCTTCGGATTGACATCGGCTCATCGGGGAGATGGAGATGAGACGCACGACACGCACGCCTTCCCGCTACCGACTGCCGCACCGCGCGCGAAAGCGTTTGATCTCTCTATCTGTAGCGTGGTTTCCCTTGGTGCCTTAACCGCGGCCATATATGGATCCGACAGATGTGAACCACCAATTCCGGCATGTCGCAATCGATAGGTTGATCCCTACGAGATTGTTTTGGATATCAAATTCCTTTAAACGTACGAGAAATGTCTCAAAGAGATCACTCTGCAGTGCGGACAGATGGAAGTCGACATGTGGTGCTAGGATAAAGAATCTTTGTTTTAGTTGGGTTAAAAATCGTGCAAGGCAGCTGCTTGAGTTTAATTAGGATGGATGTTCCAAAATAACCAGTTCTCGTCTTGGAGCAACTTCACCCGATTACAAGAGTTATGTTCTAATAATAATCATAAAAGAAGAAAAATAATCTAAGTACAAGAAACACAAAATTTATACATATTCGCATTAAGGTGAGACTACGTCCTCTCTTCAACCGATGTAATAATTCACTATGAAGATAAAGTAATTTACAAGAGAAATTACAAAAACCTTTATTAGCCGCAAATCAAAATAATCTTCGATGATAACCCTAAAAGCGGTGTATCCAAATATAAAGAGAAAACTAAGGTAACCATAATACAAGTATGAAATTTTTAAACTACCCTTAATGAAACAACAATCAATATATCGTGGATCCGCGTACCGATTCAATGTAAAGCGTTAATTAGGCTCCATAACTTAACAGTTTTACCCAAACTTATGCAATCATCCATGGTTTCGCAATGTTATACGGATTTTGAAACATTAGCTAATTATTCGAGGCTACCTCTTGTTCAACAATATTGCAGCCTCAAGCATCACATTACCCGATCATTGAAGTCCAACAATGTTGAAAGAAAGGTTTATATTTTCATTAAGATGAATGATATACAACAAGTCACAAATGTTAGCATAAATTTTCATCTTATTACCAAAAGAATTTGAAATTGACAAACTAACCAATCCACCCCACACCCATGTCCACACAGTTGTTTGCCAAAATATCCTACAATGCCATGTGAAGAGCTAGTACACCCCGACACTATAATTATCTGCATCAGTAAATTCATTGTTGATATAGATATTACTTGAGAATACACACAATTTCATCCAATCATCTTTGGGTAAGTTCTTGAACTAGTTGACCCTTGCTTCTACTCCTTTTTATTTCAATTACTACAGGCAATGATGAAATGATCAGTTGCAATGGGTGTTGTCACTTGGTACCTATCCAACCGATGAAGGACAATGGGAGTATTTAGTAATGCAATTGGGTCTTTCCCATGATCCTAAATTTCAATAAGTGATGAAAATCATTTTTTAACCCTTTGTATATTTATCCTAGTGTTTTTTTATGACTGTTTGATTTACAGTTTGACATGAAATTTTCATCTCCAACATCTACCACAAATACTAAGCACCCTCCGACAATACTATTTTAATGCAAATAGGGAGAAATATTTTTTTAGACAACAACAAATTGCCTATTTGGGCCATATAATTGCCTCGACCAATGTATTTGTGGATTCATCTTTAGATTAATGTTTCTATGAAAGGGCCAAGAACAACTACCCTATGGGACTTAAGAGCATTTCTTAGATTAGCTTGATCCATAGGAGATTTGTTGTCATATGCTAAATAGACAAGCCGACATACAAATCTCTTGCAAAAAGGTGTTTCATGTAGTGGACAGACGGAGAAAATACTTTCCACCGATTGAAAATAGCATTGAGATCTATGCTAATATTTGTATTGCCTGATTTCACCATTTCATTCACCAATAAAACATATACTTTTGGATTGGAATAAGAGTTATATTATTACATATTTGTCTATGCTAATATTTGTATTACTTGATTTCACCCTTTCATTCACCATAAAACATATACTTTTGGATTTGAAATAGGAGTTGTATTATTAAATGCTTGTCTAATAGTTTTATTTAACAAGAATCTCAAGCCTAAAAGCAAAGTTGTTGTCAAAGCTAGGTGGTTCCGTTCACCACTGATGGGTTAGGTATTTGGCTTTCCGCACTTAACAGATCGGTCTTTTGGGTTGTATTGGTTAGGCGTTTGACATGGTATCAGAGTTGGACACCACGTTCCGCGTTCGAATCTCGGGTGAAGGGGTAGGGAACAGGAACAGTAGGTATCAAAGTTGGGTGGTTCCGTCCACCACTGATGGGTTAGGTACTTGGTTTTTCGCACTTAACAAACCGGTCTTTTGCGTTGTATTGGTTAGGCATTTGACAAGGTATCAGAGTTGGGCACCACGTTCTGCGTTCGAATCCAGGGTGAAGCGGTAGGGAACGAGAACGGTGGGTGTTAGAGCTAGGTGGTTTCGTCCACCTGGGTGGTTCCATCCACCACTGATGGGTTAGGTACTTGGCTTTCTGCACTTAACAAACCGGTCTTTTGGGTTGTATTGGCTAGGCATTTGACATGGTATCAGAGCTGGGCACCACGTTCCGCGTTCGAATCCCGGGTGAAGCGGTAAGGAACGAGAACGGTGGGTGTCAGAGCTAGGTGGTTCCGTCCACCACTGATGGGTCACATTCCACGTTCGAATCCCTGGTGAAGGGGTAGGGAACGAGAACGGTAGGTGTCAGAGCTAGGTGGTTCCATCCAGCACTGATGGGTTAGGTACTTGGCTTTCCACGCTTAACAAACTGGTCTTTTGGGTTGTATTGGCTAAGCATTTGACATGGTATCAGAGCTGGGCACCACGTTCCGCATTCGAATCCCGGGTGAAGCTGTAGGGAACGGGAACGGTGAGTGTTAGAGCTAGGTGGTTCCGTCCACCACTGATGGGTTAGGTACTTGGCTTTCCGTACTTAACAGATCCGTCTTTTGGGTTGTATTGGCTAGGCATTTGACATGGTATCTTGGGCACCACATTCCACGTTTGAATCCCGGGTGAAGCGGTAGGGAACTGGAACGGTGGGTGTTAGAGCTAGGTGGTTCCGTCTACCACTAATGGGTTAGGTACTTGGTTTTCTGCACTTAATAGACCAGTCTTTTGGGTTGTATTGGCTAGGCATTTGACAATTGCATCCACATATGTTCAAGAAATATTTGCAATCACACATGTTGTATAGAAACGACATCATTATTTTTTGAACGAAAGTTTTTCTTTAGAACTTATCAATAGTCTAGGCATCATATCAAACATTGCAAACACCAAAGCAACAAGCAGTAGTGTTGGGTATTCAAATCGATTGGTTATGAGTTTGACATTCAATATCGTTCCAGAACCACCAATAGTGTCGTAGACACGTTATCACGAGCCACCCACTTACTATTAAATCCCAGTTCCAATTTTATTATCTCACATTCAGCCTTATGCCCATGATGAAAGCAGACAACCTAATTGATGAGGACACCAAAAAACATCCATCGAAGATAAAACAAGACGCTTTAACTGCCATTGGTTATAGATTACACTATGCACTCGTGTTTTTTTACTGAAAAATTATTGTTGTCACAAACAACTCCATTACAACCACACCATTGTTTTATGAATTTCACCACTCAGTAATGTTGGTTTTCTTTGAATGTTCTCCAGAATTGTAATCAAAGTGCAATATATGTCAACAAATAAAATATTTGACAACACATCAATATGCCTCTTCCAGCCACTTCCAAACAAATTTGGGAAGACATTGCCACAAACTTTATCACAAGCTTATCTAACACCAAAGGTTACACGACAATTCTTGTTATAGTTGATCAATTTTCAAAATACTATCACTTATCACCTCTCCCAGCTAATTCTATAACATCTCAAGTAGTTTAAGTATTGATCAACTCAATTTTCAAACTACATGAGATGCCATCGACAATAATTAGTGATTGTTCTTGCTTATTATATAAGATTCTTTCTCTATTAGTTCTTTTTGGAAAGATTTTTTCTTGCTTAAAGGGACCACGCTACATATGAGTAGTTCTTATTATCCACAGACTAATCGTCAATCAGAAGTTTCAAATAAATACTTAGAAATCTATCTTAAGACTTTTGTACATGACCGCCCTGCTCAATAGCTCTTCCCTAGGCTAAGTATTTGTATAACACAACATATCACTCAACAACAGGAATGATACCATTCCAAATTGTCTACAAGCAACACCCACCATTAATTTTGAAATACATATGATGTTCTTCATAATCAGAGCAATGGAATTTAGTAAGTAGGGACGAATTTACGTTCACCGTCAATTTTCTCCCCCGGTTCGATCACAGTTGAGGCAGGTTCAAGCCTACCCGCCCCGGGCCCCTTAACTGAAACAACCTCTATTATGTCCCATTTCTTCGCTGTTTGTACTCTCTCTTCTCTGGTTGCGTCTCTGTCTCCCCTCCCCCTGCCTTGGAAGACAGAAGATTGGTGTTCGGTTAATCAATCAGAGCCTTTTAACTTGCTAAGTTTCAGATTCCGCGGAATAGCGCTTCCAAGAACTCTATCACCTGCAAGACGCTGAAGATGCCTGTAATTTCTAGAATTCCTTTACCATTTACCGTATCTTGCTGATCTGTTCGATGTGCATCTTTTCATGCCGAGTTCTTGTTCCGGAGACTGAAGCAATTGGAGACAATTTGGCTTGGTTTATCGAATGAGATCTGCTAACTTTGTTTTTTGTTTTCATCGCAGCTAAGGAGATTACTGGAGGTAGAACCGCCTTCCCCAATTCGATATATAATGGGAGCGGCAATTATGATGATCGGAGTGGTATTGCCTGTCGGGTACATGATGTTCCGCAACAAGCGTGCCCCTTCTTCTTCCTCTTATGCCAAACAGACGTAGGTGTGCTTTTTCTTGTTGTGTTTGATTTACATATCTTTTATTAAGTCTTCGCGAGAACCAAGTTGTTTCAACAAGAGCAAAACTGGGCACGATCTTTTGTTCAACGTATACTTATATCTGTGACCGTTGTGGAGATTGATGCGAGTTCTCCTCCTCTTATAGGAATAAAGGCCTGATGTAAAGATGCTGGAAATTGCTTCCGCCCTTCTGTTTGTTAAGATTGATGTTGGCATATCGCGGGCTGGTACAGTGTAAATCCTGTTGAGTGGATATGGATTTGAATGTAAAAATTGATGAATTCCTGCTGGATACTTCTACCTTATTCCATGACATGGAATGAACATGCTCTCATTCATTATGGCCTGCAGAATCAGTACCTCTTTTATTCTAGTGGGCGTGGAGGTTTATAGAGAAAGATAATGGCCTAATTTTCTCTGTCATTCCACTGAAATAAGTAGGACTGATCCTTTCAGCCATGGTTTGGATATCTTTCTCCTGTTGTTTATTATCAGACACTTTCGGTACAATTAGTAACTTCTTGAGCGCATGTTGTTGTTGATTTTTAATGTAGTTATCCTGTATAGTTCTAGGGGGTGAGATATGACTTTTGGTTGTTGATGATCTTTGCTGAATTATCTGTTCATTTGAGCAAGTTACTTGAGTGGTTTGTGGTGCATCTAGGATTGGTGAAGTGTGATTGGTTGCTGGAATCTGTAGTTTACTCCAGATCACTCTGAATCTTGAAATTGTCATCTTAGTGTTCTGGATGTCACTGCTGGACTAATGGAAAGGCTAGCTTGATGGATTAACAGAATGCTTGAACCCTATGGAGGACCATCATATTCATGACAAGCATGGTATCAAGTATCTTGAATCATGTTTGCTTCATGAACATTTTGGAGAAGTTAACAAGGCACAGTTGATTGAATAGATCCCAGGTTCCATGGTGATTGTGAATTCCAATATGTGATTTTTAAGCCCCAGAAATCTAATGCATTTTTAGAAAACCAATCCTCTGATTTCTTGGTACTGGATATACTAGGGTCCCTTGCAAAGTATGATGGTCTGGGGGTTGTTTAATCGGAGGTACTCAAACTTCTATCCACAAGTATATTTAAGCTATTTTGCTTAGTAGCCTTCACTAGAGGTCTGTTCCAACCCCATGGAAAAGAAAAAAAAAAAGAATTTGACCATTATTATTCTTAAAAATAGTTAATGAAAAAAAAATTTTGATTTTTTTTTTACTAATTATTTTTTTAAACTAATAATGGCAAAATTCTTATTTTCTTTTCTTTTCTAGGGTTCCAAATCATTCGTGGGACTTTCATCTCTCCAGTTCTTTTTTTAAACAAATTTTAAAAAACTTTGGGATGGTAAAATATTGTTAAGGAAACAAAAAATACAAACTAAGAGGGATTATTAGCAACAGTAGCAACGAGATGTTAGAGTGAGGAGTCCTCTCCAGATGTCAGAAAATGGAATGGCTGACAAATCAGTTTTGCCAGTGCTGTAAGCCATACAGTTCTGTCTTCAATACTTCTAATGCTAGTTCTAGTTTCAGTTTGAGCTTAATAGATGCATCAGCATATTGCATCTTTTGAACTTCTTTTATTTGTTTCTCTTTTTTTTTAACATTCCAGAGGTTTCTATATGAAGGAAGTGGTAGTTGTTTTATCATCTATTGATTGAAAATGGAAACATTGGACATCATTTAGTTAATATTTTTATGAAGACCATAACAGATCATTAGCGAGTCTGATCTGAAAACAGATTTCCTGGGTATTGCTCATCCTGTCAACCTCTCTTCACCATAACAGCCATTGCATTCAGAGCTCTTACTGAATCATGTACTTTTGCCCAAAACAGCTGAATCATTGGTGTTCGGTTGAACAATTCAGAGCCTTTAAGTGCTGCTTGCATCCAACAGTGAAAAGATGGAGACCACAGGTTACAGATGAGTTAATGACTCCCACAGTAACCCCAGCTTTATCTTAGCGAAGATTAGCAAGGATTAGTGGGGTAATATAAGAAAAACCACAGCAGAGCTTGAGACATGTTGAGCTTGACGAAGGTTCCTGTAATCGACCTGAACATGGTAATAAAAATAACGGCAACCAGTTCATATAAGAGCTGCAATGTTTACTGGTTCACAGCTCTGCTGCTTTCAGACAATGGTACTGGCATTGAACTGTCTTAATGTCTGTTAGCATATTTTCATGCTCTGCTGGTCAACAGCAATGACATTACTAATTGGTTTCTGATAACTAAAATATCTGACTCAAGTAGTTGAATGTGGTGTTATAGGAAACAATATCCGTCTGCAATTTTGCTGTTCAAGAAATAATTCAGAAAAATGCAACCAGTAATGGCTAATCTCATAAATTGTGCTTTTTTTCTTGAATGATATATAACAAAACAAAAATAAATAATCACAGGAAATGAGCACTTTGGGAGAATATTATGATTCAGGCAATACCTTATAATTCCTTAGATTCTGCACAAGGCTCAAATGTAATCTTTTCTAGGATTAGTAGGCAATGGGGAACCTTTCTGAGTACAACAAAGTTGTCCCTTTGCCCATCAATATACCAAGCGCTTTTGTTATGAAGCATGCCATCTACCAATGGCTTCTCCCATCCGGACTCTGTCCCCATTTTTAATGCAAAACTGGAAATCTGAAGCTTCACCATTTTTGCCTTGTGATCTTGAAATGGGAGCTTGGAAAACAAGCACCACAGTGGAACCCAAGTTGAATGAAGCCACCTGTAAGAGATGGTTCACTTTCATGAGGAAATGAAAAAAGCTAAAATGACATAAAATGTGCACCACTGCTCCCAGTTTAAATGTTAGGCCTGCCCACTTTCAGCATGTCAGAGTAGCAGCTCACCAACACTAAAAAAGTGTCTGCTGGTGGGGTGGCCACCTCGAGGTAAAACCGGAAGGAACAGGTTAACCAGTTTAAATTTTAATAGAGATATTGAAAAGATCTTATTTATGTTGACTAAATTGAAACCCAACAAAGCAGGCTGAATTAACTGATTTTATCCTGCCAGCATTTCCAAGCTTTAAAAAATCCCATGTTTCAGGTTTCTAAGATCAGACAAGGTCTCCATATCCAGTACAGCTGGCCTGTGACACTCTGGGTCTTAAAGCTTTTGTTTTCAGTTTTCACACATGCAACTAAAGAAAGATGTAATACTGACATACAACACAAAAGTCTCAGCTTTCTCATATCGAAGTAACATCCATTCATAAATTGTTTAAAGAGAGGCTCTATACTTCACTAAATATAAAAGCTTCCCTACCTCATCACCCTTCTTGAGTGACACACCAATGCCTTCGGGTTCATAGACATGCTCATCTGGAGGGGGCACTGGTTGTAGAAAACTCCTCCTTGGTATGTTTGTTTTTAAGTCTGGTTCAATAGAAAGCTGCCAATAAAAAGCTATGAACTTAGATTTCAGTAACAACAATTTGGACAACAGAAATTAATTAAATTGATTATCATCAGTTTATTTAAAAATTAGTAATTGAAAATGAAAGGACCAAAACTATCAACAGTTTCCACTAGAGTACAGTCCTTGCAAGAAGTTTTAAGTTGCAACAAAGGGAGACATTACATTATAAACCATCTCCAGTATTTTTAAGAAAAAAAGCAAAAAAAGAAATCATACTTAACAGTGTAATGGCAGCAATAACCTAAGATGCATTTGATTCTAGAGCATTGTAGAAAATAATGTGGCAAGAACCATAAAACCTTGCCCAGTAAGGTGGAGATATTAAAGTTATCATATATGCCTCAATGTGTCTCAAGTGGCTACTAACATAAGCAAATTGCAAGACTTTATGACAGCACGACAAAAGCAAATCAAAGTATACTTTCTATTGGTTAGTAACATTACAACTATTAAATGCATATACATAATTGATGTAAAAAAATGCATATACATAATGTCTACTACAAAACCTTAATAGATCCAACATTTGTTGCACCAATTGCAGCAACTGCCATAAAACCTCCCTCCCATTGACCTTCAAGAACAACCTAGCGATATAAACTATGAATTAGTGAATATCTTGAGATATCGATTGGAAAAGAAGAAGCAATAGAAAACAATATAAAGATTGGCAAAAGAAGAAAATCATTTGAGAAGTAATAAATACCCTTTCATTCTCAATATATAGGTTTTTAATAGTACGTGTAGCACGTTCATTCATTGGGAAAAGGCGTCCTGAGATAAAAATAAAATGCAACACTTAGAATATTTGAGAAGAATTATTAGGTGTTTGCTCTATCTATGAATCTCTTGTTTAGAACACAGAGAGAGAGAGAGAGAGAGAGAGAGTAACTTTTCTCTTACAGTATCCGAAACCTGGACAAATTAAAAAAAATATATACACCAACCCCAACAAAGCTGTGCACCTGAGAAATGGCGGCGAAGAAAAACATGCCAATCAACTGGAGAGTGGACACGATGGTAATCACCAAGCTTTAAGTATATTACACAGTAAAAGAGGCCCCTCATTGGAGTGCTGCGAACAAAATAATCAAATGATTAACATTGTTGCCACAGGTTATAAAATTCATATCTACATCCTTGCAAGTAAGAATTAAGTTTTCGAATATGTTCCGTCTACGTTCCCAAACAAGAGAACAAATGAATTAAAATATGTGACAAACTATAAACATTTTCCAGGGAAAACAAATAGGCAAGGAAGTGAAAAATTATATATCAAATGGCAACAGAAAGAGCACCATGACTGAATGGGATTTTGCAATTTGGGTGATGCTAATGAAACCCTCCACCATGACCTTTTATGTGAGTTATTTGAATCCATTTTTCGTTTGATACGTTCTTCATGCGCCATATCTTCATCAATTACCATAGGCAGGAACGAATTTTCACCAAGAAGAGAAATCACAGAATATGAAAACCCTTTAACTTGCTCAATCCTTGCCCCTGATCCTTTTAGCTCCCCAACCCTCATAATTGTACCATCCACTGGACTGACCTGATTGCATTTTCAACAAAATATGGGATATATCTGCAAAGGACACTTGCACACACACAAAAAGAAAAGAAAAAAAAAAGCTGATAGATCAAAATTAGAAGTGGTTTGTTACCAGTTACCAGACAAAAAGGGTCTGAATCAATAGTTCTAGATCCTTCTTTCAGAGTATAAGCAAAAAACTCCTGTAACGATGCATATTTTTCCAAAGGCAATGCAGTTTCTTCTAAGTCTGCAGCAAAGAAAATAAAAAATGTATTATTTTTTAGAAGGAAAATTTCTTGTATGTCAACAAAAAAAAAAAAAAAAAAACTAGCTTAAACAATGGAGAACTGAACAGATAGAAAATCACTATGAAAGATATATTATTAACAAGAAGTAAAGTTATAGTCAAGACAAATTTACTCGTATGAAAGGCCCGTGCCCAGCTTTTGTAGATGTAAGGCCGCATCGAGACTGGGATTTCCTAAGATACAAATTTTCAAGCAGGAAAGTTGAGAACAGTATACTACTTCTGGACAAGCACTACAGACTACAGAAACATCTGGACGATAAATCGTCTAGCATCAGTTATTTACAAAACGACAGCCAGCAATCACCAAACGATAGGGGATGATAATTACAATAAGCAATTAATGTTCAAAAGGAATTGTTTTACAAAACTTTAAAAAGGAGCTTTTTTACAAAACGTTAAAAGGATTTTTTTTGCAAAACTTTAAAAAGGAACTTAATCACCATATGTAGGAACATAAGTGGAAACAAGGAACACAAGAACCTCCAAGAACGCCCCAAGCATAAAAGTCAAACTGGATTAGAACAAGTACCAGTGGGGATGATAAAGCCTATTGAGCTCAATTAAATAAATCAAATGTGTTTTAGCGCACAGAGAAATAAATGCAAATTCCTTAAGGGTGAATGGTAAAAACTGACCAAACTTGTCATGAAACCCCAACAACGCGAGATGGCACGCAGAGGCAACATCTTCAAGAATGCAGCCTACAACAATGTCAGATACTAGATTATATTATCCGTACATTATGGCTTCTTTTAAAAACGTTTTATCGTGTAAAAAATTACAAGAAGTACAATATGAGGTGTACTTTTGCATCAGGTGAGAATTCCAATTCAAGCCCCTTCTCCTTTGCCTCTTCAATCTGTAATTCAGTGAGTTAATACATTAAGAACCACTCCCTAACTATACTCAAAGAAATGTCTCAAGGAAATCCAATCCAGGTGTAGAGAATAAGATTTCATAATTAATTGAGACATTTTTACTAGAATAATATCCATCAACTCAGTGAACAAGAATTTTTCAATAAAAAGAAATAATAGATATCTAAAACAGCATTTCGGAATTTGAAAAATCCAATGGGCTATATCCATGTACCACAAAAGGTTATCTGTCTTCATCTTCAGAAAGATAACCAGTCCCCTAGCATCCAGAAGATTATGAAACAAGTCTAACCAAAAGGGGGATGATAACTTCTTAGTGCCTATTAGCTCAAGTATCAACTTGGAGTAGAAATGAAATGCACCTTCTTGTCGTCATAGAGGCGGCGGGCATGAAGAATTCCAAGCATGAGAATAGTAGCCACGGTAGCACCAGGCACAAAGAAAGAATTACCTGCAACACAATACCACCTGGGGAAAATTAATTCATTTGCCTTCATTAATAAGAATGATGCTAATGAATTCGCCGCAGAAGTTATCTGATAAATAAGTATATAATCCTCCGGGAGACGTAATTTAAACTCTTAGCCCAAAATACTCATAGGCAGAAAACGTGAATGCCTATTAAAATTTTAAAAACCATTTCAAACAATGACAAACCACAAACTGAATTCACACGCGTCTCATAGATTAAATAAAAAAAGTAAGATAACGTCAGTTCTGATGCTTAAAATTTGTGAATTCCTCTAAAACAAAGTGCTGAAGAGACAGTATAATTTAAGTAGAGAGTACGATGACGGAAAATTACAGATTATTGCTACAGAAAAGGTCAAAGCTTATTTACAGTAAAATCGAACCTTCGCCGCTACTACCCCCGCCATTGCAAGAAGCTCGACTCGAGATGAGGTTTCTGGAGAAGGAATTAGAGCACAGGAAGTAAGGTGAGACCCGATTGGCGCGCGAGGAATGGCGGGCGAAGACGGGCCAAGGTGGAGTAACCCTAAATTTCATATTGGAGCAAAAAAGGCGCAGTCTTTTCAAATTTCGGACAGAAACTCGACGCAGTCGCGCAGGGAGAAGGTTTTGTCGTCGAGAGTTTCGCGACTATGAAGAGTGTTGAACGATAGCACGCAGAGCGCAGAGGAGTGAGAAGGAAGAGTGAAGAGATTTCTCACGTAATATTTTTATCAATTTGTGTACTAATAAAACTACACAGATTGGGCCAATGATTTCATTTATAAAAAACAGGAGAGAGAGAAGAGAGAAAGTGCAATTTTATTTTAAAATGATAGAATTGCACTCAGTCCTGTTAGCAAGAAAAATTGAGAGTGAAAGTGCTTTCTCTAATGAATGTGACTTGAAATGCATTAGTGTGCACCAAGTAAAATTACCTAAGCTACTTTTGCTCTTTCTTATGAAAAACGAATGTAAGTAAAATTCCTTTCCATGGCCACTGAATTCACTTTCACTCCCACGCTCGCTTGGCGATAATTCACTTTCACTCTCACACTCGCTTAAAATTACCTAAGCTACTTTTGCTCTTTCTTATGAAAAACGAATGTAAGTAAAATTCCTTTCCATGGCCACTGAATTCACTTTCACTCCCACGCTCGCTTGGCGATAATTCACTTTCACTCTCACACTCGCTCAATTCACTTTCACTCTCACACTCGCTCGCTTTGCACTCGCCATGTGCTAACTTATTTTCTCTCCGAACGATGCTTTCACTAATGAAAGTGACTTGAAATGTATTAGTATGCACTAAGTAAAATTATCTACTTTCGCTCCTTAAGAAAAAAGACCGGAAGTAAAATTCCTTTCAACGGCCATTGAATTCACTTTCATTCTCAAGCTAGCTCGCTTTGAACTCGCCATGTGCTTGTTTCTCTTCTCCCTTCTCTCCCCACTCTTTCGATTGTGTACACTAACACACACAAATACCTTTGCTAGGTAAAATATATTACATTGTAATTCACTTTCATAAGGTAATTTACTTTCAAAGTGGACAAGTTGAAGAGGAGAGGAATCTGAGAATCTATAATCCTTGTTTTAATCTTTTGACATGGCCTGGAATAATCCAAAATATGCTTCAGCTACTGATAGCAATGGAACAAGTAATAAACAACTATAACTATATCTTTTCATTTATGACTTCTTCGATGGTAACAAAACGACCCTTCTCGATTGAAAGCTGTGCTGCTACTCCTATAGCTACAGAGAAGAGCCCATCCTGCAAGCCAACAGCCGGAGCTTGGTCACCCTTGGCTCTTATGGCAGCCAAGAAGTTGAGGTGCTCCAAGTAGCTTGATCCATGGTGTAGTCCCTCATACCTGAAGATGAAGCATGCATTATATTTTTTTGTTTGATAAAGTGAAGAACTTTCATCAAACCAGGATCACAGAAGTGAGAAAAGATAGCTAACTGCAACCAATTTAAGAGACTCATAAATGTTAGTAGTTCAATTATGGGAGAACTTGTCAATGCCAATTGTGGTCTACAACAGAGAGAGAGAGAGAGAGAGAGAGAGACCAATAAAACTCACTTGATTCGTTTATCATCAGCTTTTATGATCTGAATCCCACCTCTCCCACCAGCTCGAGTGCCTACATGCACAATACTCTCTGGAACAAATGCTTCACCCTGCAAAGAATTTTCTGACATTATAACAGGTTCACAACTAACCCAACTATCACTTTTATCATTCTACCATTCTATTTGTAAATTGAAACAGGATAAAAATCCTTTCCTATGTCAAAACTTGTCTAAAGCAATTCAGCATATCGATTACCAAATGGAATGGGTATCAGTAAAATCGATGCCACGGCCAATTACCTAATAACCTGGATATGAAAGGAGGTGCCATTGTGAATTTAACCTTGACCTCAGTATGTATAAGTAGTATGAATTCATTCCCATGCAGTATATGGCATAATTCAAGAAATGTTAGGTTAAAAGAGGATTTAAGTGTTTCAACCTTTTATAAGTTTTTGCTTAGAAATTTTTTACTAGTTCTGTGTGATTCTTTTATAACTTTGTAAAGCGCTGTGTTGACATTCTATCTATTTATTTACTGCTTCTCATTTATCCATGTGTAACCACGTAGATAAACTTTAACATAACATCCCTTATCCCTTCCATCTCGAACAAGTAGCGGAACATGATTCAGGTAATAGAACGGGTAATGAATGACCCTTACATGTGTCAACAAAAAACCAAGATAGTAACAATAAATGAAAACAAAAGAAGAGAGACATAAAGATGTTAGTACGTCAAAAACAATTGACACGGTATGGACTCAAATCTGGATAAACTAGGAACCAAAGCAAATACCTCAGAAAGCTGTATCATGGTTTACCTTTCCAATATCACCTACAACTGAAATTTCCTGCTCATTTTTACTGCCTTCAGCAAACATGCAGAGATCAAGCATGCCGCGAGAGCCATTATCAAATTCCACAATGACATACGCATTGTCAATGATATCTGGCACCTGTTTCCAGAGTTGGAAGTTAGCAAAGAAGAGAATCACAAATTTTAGAAGTCAGTCATATAAAAAAACTGAACTAGATAATTCCTAAGAGGAGTTTCTTCCAATAAATGCAAGCCGAGTCGCCAGATTAAGTGATGATGCAAATTGACAGAAGAAATTTCGATTCCCTTGACCAAGAAAAGAAGTGAGAATTGTTAAGGGCTTCAACCCATCCAAAACTCAACCCTGCTTTCTGAAACAGTTTGAGAATTAACCCTAGTGTATCCCACCCAGCTATCCTAGCAATACTGAATATAGTATCAACCTTAAATTGAAAACCAGTAGCAATCCGTAAAGCTTGAACAGGGCCAGGTGTAATTTTTCACCAGGTGATAAATCTTGAGTTTTCATGGCAAACGCAAACATAGAATTCATTGCATGGAGAGGAGGTGCAACTAGCATTTGGAATCAAACCAAAGCTCTGGAATGTAATTCAAAGTACTGAGGGCATCAACCTTTCCATCATACACTTCATCCTTGTGATTAACATCAATAGCTCCAGAAGCCATCACACGCACTGGGTCTGCTGCTGCAAACAACCTCATCAGGTCAAAAAAGTGGCAGCATTTCTCAACCAGTGTCCCACCCGAGTTAGCATTGAACCTATTCCAGTTGTTCACCTGTAAAAACACTTAGTAAGCTAACCACCCATCAATCATTACCAGAATTCCCTAATGACTTCCTGAGTAATTACCCCAGCACCATCACTGTACCTTAACTAAGAAAGGGAACCGATGCTCACGGATTGCCACCATCTTGACCTGGCCAAGTATGCCACTCTTCACTACCTCAATCAACTTGGCCACAGGAGGCATGTATCTGTACTCAAGCCCCACCTGCACCAGTATCTCAGGCCTCTTCCTCACTGCTTCAATGATCTAAAGATGGCCCCAGGAAACCCATTGAGAAAATTCAGCACCAGAATGGAGAAAAGACGATGAAAAGAGAGTCATGTTATGGTGTTGTTGTCATACTGAAATGAAAGAAGAATGAGGTAACATACAGTTTTGCAGTCCTTCACAGTGGTGCACAGAGGCTTTTCAACGAGTATGTGATGGGGCTTAGGGTGGTTTACAATGTCCATAAGGATTTGAAAGTGAGTCATATTTGGAGTTGAGACGACCACCACGTCACAGAGCCCGCTATCCAGAAGCTCATCGTGCCTTGAAAAAACCTGTAAATTTTCCAAATTGTCAAGAGAATGAGCATCAAATGTTTGGAAATTCCATAGTGGAGAAATCTGAAGCTGGGAAGCTTACAGCTTCTGTTATGAGAAAATAGCATGATCCGATTAAAATGCCTACCAGAATCAAACGTATTAGACTCAAGCCGCCGTCGACCCAATCAGGAGGCCGGGTGAACCGGTTCATCTACCAAAACCATACCTCGAGACCATGGTTTTTCGAGTTAGATCAAGCGAGTCAGACCCAGACTCATGAGGATGGCTGAACTTGACAGACAAGGGACTCGCCCGTCGTAGAAGGGTCGAGTTTTGAGCCTCGCTGATCTCTCTCACCTATCCTATGCAACTAGGTTGGACACGTGTGAATTAAATTCCAAACCCGATGTTCATCCCTTCGACTACAGGTGGCACTAAATTCATCATAATATTTATTTTTATTTATTTATTTTATTATTTTTTTTAATTTTAAATATAAGTTAGGGCTCGAACCTCAAACTCGATTAAAATTTTTGGACTCGAGCTCGATTCTAATTCCAAGTTCTAGGCTAAATTCAAGTTTGAAGTATTCAGATCAAGCTAAGTTCGAACATATACCGATTCAAGTTTGGGTCGGTTCGATGTCACCCCTACTTGCAACCTTATTATTGTCATATTTCCCCATTGGAAGGGTTGATTCGGGGAAATTTGTTCTTAATTAGAAACTTGAAAAATTGATACATATCGAATTTCAGAGTGACCGAAAATATGGTCTCTTGTATTTAGTAATAATTTATAATTTAGTAATAATAAAATTTACTAATTAAAATAGACAATAAGATTATAATTTTTTTAAAAATAATAATATTTTTATGTTTGAAAATATGCCATCTTGTATTTTTTATATTTGTTTTATCATAGTTTGGTGGGATTTAAAAATTACCGAGCTTCAACACACTCACTCATACGTGTCCGTAATCATGCCACGCTATGTGTACGTAGGCATGAGCCATATTTCTAGCGTCAGAAGTCGGGAGAAACTCGCATCGGATTCCCGAGAAAAAGGCCTCCGAGTTACGAGTTACGACGGCGGATTGGTGAAACCCGGGTAAACCCAATCACTGGAAAGCTCGATAGACTAGCCTTTTGAGTTACCAGAGAGGCCACCCGGCCCCACGACGACCCAATCTGGACCGTGCTTTTTCCCACCTCATCACTCCCATTGACTTACCGATTCCTGCACAGAATAACTCTCTCTTTCTAACATGCGCCGTATGTTGCCTACCTTAAGGGAAAAAAGTCTCCAACACTCGCGGCGCACGATAGACGGTCGCCGGAGGAGGAAGTGAAGAGAGGTGGAAGGGAGCGCACCTGGATCGGCCAGTCGAAGGTGGCGGCGAGATCGAGTGCCTGCTGTTGGGAAGGCGGGTGGGAATCGGCCGCGCAGGTGACGGAGACGCCATGGCTTCGGAGGTGGGCCAGATTCATGATGTGCTCCCTCCCCATCATTCCCACTCCCACGATCCCGTACCTCACCGCACCCTCCATCCTTGCTTCTGCTTCTCTTTCCTCTGCTTGCTGACTCGCTATTGAGTGGTGCTGTCGCAGACTGCTACCGATCGTTTTGTATTTGTATCTTTCTATCATATGCGCCCAATTTATCCATTCTTCTACAATTACGATCAGACCCATCTCAGAAATGGGATCTGAATATCAGATTGAAAGTTATTTTCTGTAAAAATGGGTTCAGAATCGAGTAAATCTCGTTCATCCTTTCGTAGCAGTAGTGCTCTACCATATGCGCACAATTTACCTGTTTTCTCAATACTTACAATCAGACCCGTCTCAGAAATGGGTTCAGTTTTTCAATAAGCTGGTATTAGAGATTGAAATGGTAGAGATCATGTTGCGCAATTCACTATTTTTCACTTTTCAGAAGCTGTTTTCATCTCTGTTAACGCGTTTAATGGTAGGTGGAAGATCCATCGATCACTGAATCCTTACACAGCCAGAAAAGGGAAAAGAAACAAAAGGGGAGGACAGTGATGAATTTGATCATCTTCATGAATTGCAGTCCACCGAACGGCACCATAACTAATCAAAACGCATGCCTCCTTGAGCTGCTTTCCACGTCAAGCAAAGGAAAAATTGACTCTGGGATACATTAGTGTCAAAGGCGAAAAAAGGAGGAGAACAAAATCATCTTTTATCATTCCCATGTCGACCAGCCATGGACAAGACCTCAGGCCAAAAGCAACTTCGCCTTCCGAAACCAGAATCACGAGGGGTTTTGTCATTTCGATTTTTTGCTTAAAATGTGGGTGATTTGCTTCAATGGTGGATTTCATACGTGGGGCTTTGGCTTTGCTTCCGAATGCAGGATGCATGGAGAGGGGGAGGAAGATGATGATTTTGCGGAAAAGCTTTAATGTCTATTCCTTACTTTCTCGTGTTCTTCTTGGATTTGTAATTTAAACGAAGCTAATGATGAGTTAGGAAGAAGAAAAACGGCCTCTCTTGCTTTTTCATTTCTTTCTTAGGTGATTCATATCTTCAAATATCTCTCTTTCCTTATCCTTTCTTTTAACTTTTGTGTGACAAATCCTTCTGTGAAAGATCATGATTTCACGAAAACTTCAGTCCTGGACAGCCTTGATTCCATTTCACGCTGTGAAGGGAGCTTAAAAAAACTCAAATTTGTCTTAAATCTTAAACTAAATGAAATTGTTTATAGGATTACCCTCTGCAATCATGAACTGACTGTGGGTGAATCGAGTGGATTAAGACGTACTACCAAGAATTAGAAGTTAAGCATCCACTTCCTTTTAATGGATTCCTCCCAACGTGACTCCTTTGGAGTGTTTTATTAACAATTACAGAGATTTTACTCAATCCTAAAAAAAACTTGGGTGTGGAGTGTTGCCATCACCTTTCTAAGTTTCTTCAATCAATCATATCGATCAGTAGGAGATCGAGTAAAGTTATGAGCATTATCTAGTATTAATCCTAATTATCTCCTAATATAGAAAGAAAGATTTGTGTCTCTTATGATTATATCGGATTTTGGCTACTTGACATGATATATGAAATGATATGCCCACCATAGATGGAATTGGGAAGCTCTGTTAGTGTTCCTAATTGAAAATTTATATCCCAGGAAAAACTAGAAACTGATACACATTTCCAAGAAATTTTCACATAAAATTCCATTTGAACTTGTTAGTGTCTTGAGTTGAAAGTATTTCAACATCAATTGTCAAATACTTATTAAAAAAATTTTCATATGATTTTCTGACCCATCTTGCTTGGAAAATGTTACTAAATTCTAGATAGAAAAATGTTTTTAGGAAACATGATGTACTAATGGTTCTTAAAAACTTATTTCTACTATAAATGTCTTTCCAGTGTTTTGTAGAAAAAACAGTAACAAGGCTAAAACAGATAAATGGGCGATTAAGAGGATCATGTAACATCCAATTCGCCTCTTTCGATTATGTAAAAAGTAATATGCATTGGGATGCAAATAAGCATATAAACTTTAAAGTTGGATAAGAAAGAGATCAACTTTAGTTCACTTGTACTTAACATAGTAAAGTTTTTTACTTGTACATCGTGTCAACCTTTTTATTATTATTATTTTTAGTAAAATAATTTTATATTTTCTTATTTATTATAAATAATTAATTGAAGTAAAACCCATTAAAACCATGCTTTTTCAACTTGTCTAGTCATTGTATATTCCTAAGATAATTCACTAACATTCACTTTTGTCCCCTTTCTCCTGCTATATCCTCCTTGTCTCTTCCACAGTGACATACGACCAAAAAGCAAAAGACCATCATGCCTACAGTCTCATTCTCAGGCCTCATTAATCCCCAAATCTTCCCCTTCTTCACATACTCCCAAAGCCAAAATCACCAAGAAACAAAACGGGACGCTCTCACATGCCCCCCTTCAATTCCCTAATTATTCGGTTCTCCACTTACTGCCAACGCGCGTGACGTGATCCCAGAAATTTTTTACGTGGAAAGCGGAAGCGCCCCCCCCTGTAATGATTTCGTCAAAGCCCTTGGGCCTTCACCTGGCGGGGCTCCTCTCTTTGGAAAGGTCAAAATCCTACCCCTATCGACGGCCCGCGTAGGACTTTTCAACTCTACAATTATCCCTTAGTGGGCCCGGATATCGCAGTATCTTATTACCTCACATTATTACCGTTATGCCCTTGGATTATATATAAAGGCGAACGGGAAACAAGGGTGGTGGCATTCGGCCGTTCACCGTTCACCGTTCACCGTTCAGGACATGATGCAAGCGTGGCGCGATGGTCACGCGGATGGTGGGGTCGAGCAGGACGTTAAGCGTGCGAGGAAATCGCACACGTGCTATGTGAATGTTAAAGCGGCAAAGGAGGCAGGAGTGATGGCGGGTTGCAGGTTGATGGGGATGAAGGAGACAAACCCCCGGTCCCACCTATCGCAGTTAAAGATAAAGGAGTGTGACCAAAGCTGCCCTTCCGCAATCATAACCTCTTACGACTTTTTACTCTTTTTGGGCCCCACCTCCAACCGTACCTCCACGCGCTACGTTACGTATGCTTCTGTATTCTCGTTTTTCTTCGTCTCGGTTTCCTTGTTTTTTCAGTTAAAGATGGCTCAGGTCGGGGGACGAAAATGACGCTGCGGTCACTCTTCACGTATTTACCTACATGCCACTCATGATCGTAGGGAAATGAACTTACGTCAACTCCCGGATCACATATCGTATGTGATCGGACGGGGTGAGATATAGCCGTGTCGGATTTCAATACAGAGGCGGGAAGTGAGTTACAAAATTGGAAAAGAGGGGAAAGAGGAGAGTGGGATTCAGAAGGGGTTGAAGGGATTTAAGGAAAAACCAGAAACAAAAAAGAAATTACAGAGAAAACGGAAAGAGGGGAAGAAAAAGAAAAAGGAAAGAAAGAGAAAGAGAAAGAGAAAGCGAGACAGTACTCATGAGGTATATAGTAGTTGTGGAAGCGCAATTCCGCTTCCTTACTGAAATCGATCCTCTCTGCAATCATCATGAAAAACCCTCTGCCTCCACCACTACCGAAAAGCAGCAATCAAATTCTATCCCTTGCTTTCCTTAAATCGACCTTCGGAAACTTCATTCCCTTACAGCAAACCAGTACTGCTACGGCCACTCTACCATGAAACCCACCCTCTTCTCCTTCTCCTTCTCCTTCTCCTTCTTCTTCTACTTCTTCTTCTTCTTCTTCCCTGTTTTTGTCTCCTTGTTTCAAACTTCTAGTTTGCTTCTCTCGTCGGGTCTGCCTCTACCGCTCCACTCTTTGATCTCTTTGAAGAACTCTGTTAATGACCCTTTCTCCTCTCTCCATGACTGGAACTACAACGTCCCTGAGCCGGGTGCGGACAGACCTGGGTGGTGCGCCTGGACTGGAGTCACCTGCGACCCTCACACGTTCGAGATTGTATCGCTTGACCTCTCTGGTAAGAACCTCTCCGGCGTCATTCCGCCGGAGATACGGCTTCTTTCCTGGGTACACCATCTTAATCTCAGCAGCAATACCTTCGAGGGACCGCTGCAGCCCGCCATTTTCGACCTCCCGAATCTTGAAACGATCGACATCAGCCGCAACAATTTCAACGGGAGCTTTCCTCCCGGTATCTACAGGCTTCGCCAGCTGACGCTCTTCTACGCGTACAGCAACAACTTCACGGGCCCATTGCCGCGCAGCATCGCCAAGCTCCACTACTTGGAGGAGCTCAATCTCGGAGGCAGCTTTTTCGACGGGACTATACCAGCGAGCTACGGTGGTTTGCAGAAGCTCCGTTACCTCCATTTGGCTGGGAATCTGCTCAGCGGAAGGCTGCCACCGGAGCTGGGAGAGCTGAGCCGACTCGAGCATCTGGAAATCGGGTATAACAGATTCGACGGTAGAATTCCTCCGGAATTCGGACTCTTACGTAACTTGACTTACCTCGACATCGCCGCTGCTGATGTGTCCGGTCCGCTTCCGAGTCAACTCGGAAACTTAACCCGTCTCGAGTCCTTGTTTCTATTCAGTAACCGGTTTACAGGAGCTATACCCGACAGCTTTTCCGACCTCGGCGCCCTGATAGTGTTGGATATCTCCGATAACCGGCTTTCGGGTTCTATACCGACTCGTTTCTCCGCTTTGAAAGAGCTGACTCGGCTGAGTCTCATGCAAAACAATCTCACTGGACCCATCCCGGAGGGCCTCGGTGAGCTCCCCAACCTCGAGATGCTGCTGCTTTGGAACAATTCTTTGACGGGGAGCCTCCCGCCGAAACTCGGTTCCAATGGCAGACTCCGGCGGATCGATGTCTCCTCGAACTCGCTCTCGGGTCCGATTCCGCCGACCGTCTGCTTCGGGAGCAGTCTCTCGGGGCTGCTGTTGTTCTCCAACCGATTCGACTCGGAGCTCCCGAAAACGCTCACCAACTGTACTTCTCTTGCGAGGTTCCGGATCCAAGATAACAGATTCAGCGGCCCAATTCCATCTGGTTTCGGGTTCTTGCAGAACTTGACCTTCATGGACCTCAGTCGGAACAACTTATCCGGCGAGATTCCGGCTGATCTTGGGTTGGCTCCGAAGTTGTCTTATCTGAATGTTTCCCAGAATCCCCTCGGAAGCGCATTGCCCAAAAATATATGGAGTGCGCCGAGTCTTCAGATTTTCTCTGCGAGATTTAGCAGATTGAAAGGTACGATACCCGACTTCATTGGGTGCCGGAGCTTGTACAACATCGAGTTGGACGGTAATTCCCTAACCGGCGGCATTCCTTGGGATATTGGTCATTGTCAGAGGCTTCTAAGCTTAAAAATCAGCAATAACGAGCTTACTGGGATAATTCCATGGGAATTATCGGGTCTTCCTTACATCACGGACCTCGACCTCTCGCACAATTTTCTCACTGGTACGATTCCCTCTGCTTTCGACAATTGCAGCAATTTGGAGAATTTTAATGTTTCATACAACCTCCTGTCCGGGCCGATTCCCTCTTCCGGAACTATTTTCCCCAATCTCCATCCCTCGGCTTTTTCTGGGAACGCGAAGCTCTGCGGTGCTATGCTGAGGAAACCATGCTTGTCAGAAGCCAGCGAGAATGAAACCAGAATCCCGCCGCAAGCCAAGAAATCCGCCGGCGCGATCGTTTGGATAATGGCTGGAGCTCTCGGAGTGGGGCTTTTCCTCGTTATCGCCGGCAGCCGCTGTTTCCATGCAAGGTATGGGAGGCCATTCCGAGAGGAAACACAGTCGGGGCCTTGGAAATTGACGGCGTTCCAGCGGCTGAACTTTTCCGCGGAGGACGTTCTCGAGTGTCTTTCCATGAGCGACAAGATCATCGGCATGGGTTCGACGGGTACCGTTTACAGGGCCGAGATGCCCGGCGGAGAGGTCATCGCTGTGAAGAAGCTGTGGGGGAAGCACAAAGAGACGGTGCGGCGAAGGCGAGGGGTGCTGGCGGAGGTGGACGTGTTGGGGAACGTGAGGCACCGGAATATAGTGCGGCTGTTGGGCTGCTGCAGCAACACTGACTGTACTATGTTACTGTACGAGTACATGCCAAACGGAAGCCTGGACGATCTTCTGCACAGGAAAAATAAAGGGGAGAATCTTGTAGCCGACTGGGTGACGCGATACAAGATTGCGCTGGGCGTAGCACAGGGTATCTGCTACCTGCACCATGACTGCGATCCCGTCATCGTCCACCGAGACTTGAAGCCTAGTAATATACTACTCGACGCCGAGATGGAGGCGAGAGTCGCCGACTTCGGGGTGGCTAAGCTCATTCAGACCGACGAGTCCATGTCCGTTATCGCCGGCTCCTATGGCTACATTGCCCCCGGTAATTTTCTCCCTCTTTCTCTCTCTACTGTTAGACTCTCCAGGTTAACCAAAGCCCAACTGTCGTAGTAGTCCCTCCCCTGTTCGTGTCCCCTTACCCTCTGAAACGGAACTAGTCCGCATTTCCTTTTTCTTGCACTGGGAGTAGGAACCGACGCCGCCACCCGCTGTTCACCGAAGCCCCTAAAATGTTCGAGTAAATTCCTCTGATGCGGATGCTATGCTATGAACAATTGTTTCTTCAATTTATGGTTTTGTTGCTTATATGTCTGCACCGTGAGCTAACACAAAGGAACTTGTGAACAGAATATGCTTACACTCTGCAAGTGGACGAGAAGAGCGACATTTACAGCTTCGGCGTTGTATTAATGGAAATCCTCAGTGGTAAGAGATCAGTGGACGCCGAGTTTGGAGACGGGAACAGCATTGTGGACTGGGTTCGATCCAAGATCAAGAGTAAAGAAGGGGTGACTGAGGTTCTTGACAAGAACGCAGGGGCGTCTTGTGGGTCGGTGAGGGAGGAGATGATGCTGGTGTTAAGAGTGGCATTGCTCTGTACCAGCAGAAACCCTGCTGACAGACCCTCAATGAGGGACGTTGTTTCTATGTTGCAGGAAGCCATGCCCAAGAGGAAACTGCAAGGAGGAACCATTTGTGGAGGCGGTGCTCTTAGTGGTGGCGCTGGTTCATTGCCTCCGAAGCCACCTACAGATTGCTAATCTTCTTTTAACTTTTGTATTACTTGTAATGGTTTCCTTTTCTTTTCGTTTTCACTTTGGGATTGGTATAAAAGAGGGGGATTTTTTATTTTACACTTTCTGTATCTTTTTTTTTTTTGGGTTAAATTTCAGTGGCAATGAACGGTGAATGAACTGTTTTTGCTATCTTTTTTTTTTTTATTCGACAAAAACAATGACCTCAGTTTGATCTCTTAGAAACCGTAAACAAAAAGACAAAAAAATCATTTTTTATATCATTTTATGAACTTCAACCGCATTATTTAATTCTTCTCCTGACATCAGTAGAGCACCAGAGTTCAAGTCATCCCCTTCTCCTTTGAAAATTTGTAGGCTGGAGGCTTCTCCTTATTTCCTCAGTCAGTCCTCAGTCAGTTCATTCAAGATGGAAGACCTTTATGGGACACTTGGAGCTAATTATTTCTTTTGAGCTCGATCATCTTTTCATATTTAAGTTGCTCACTTTTTTTTGTTTTTTGCAAAGCCAAACACTTAATAATGTAAAATGCAGGTTGCCTCAAAGAAGAAAAACATTGCAGATGAAGCCGGTGTCGTCCTTCAGACCAAACTGAGACAAGTTGCTTTAACACCATGAGGAAGGGGATCTCTGCCACTATGTATAAGTTCCGTCTAGGTCACCAGATTAAGACCCCATTGCTGATGCTTAATGATAGTGTGACAATTGTTGTTTCCTTTTTGTTGAACAGTGAGAAGTGTGGTCTAACATTCCTATGGAAGAAAGAAGGACAACATATTTTTTGAGGTGTGGATTAGTAAAGTTCACTTAATTGATAACATGATCCTTCAATAGTTTGCTTCTCAGTTTTTTTCTTGGACCATGTAAACTCTCATTTTGATTTGGGTACAACATATTGGCTTTGTTGTTAGCTCCAAAGGCACATCTTGTTCAAACAATAAACGACTAGATGAATGACAAATTGGCAAAGTGGTGGGTGTTGGAGGCATCTCCAGTTTAATTCCAAAATGGTCTATTTTGCATGTGAACTTCTCTTAAGAGATTTGTTGTTTTATTGCAAATTTCTTTGTTTATGCTTATTGTTCCCGTTTTCAAGATTAAGGACAATTGTGACAACAGGCTAAGGCTAATGCCAATGTTGATGTAAATTGTGATTATAGGGAAAGAAAAAAATAAAAAATCATCCCCTTTTACCTGGTTGTTGAAACTAAATTTGGTTGATAGCTTTACTCTAAATGAAACGCATCCGTTTGTCAATTTGTCAATTGATAAATAGTTAAATAGTTAACAGAAATCTTTAACTAATATAATATATAATTAAATTAATTAGTACATTAATATATTTTAGTTATACATTAAATTAGTTATTCGTGTTGTAATAATGTTTATTTTACCTAATTTAATGTTTAAGTATTATATTTTAATTAAATATACTTTACAAGTTGTTAATTCTCTTATTTTCTGCGTTTTCCTCATTTGGGGGCATTAACATTGGAAATTGTTTTCCAATGGACATGTACTTGAACCCCCCCCCCCCCCCCCCCCCCCCCCCCCTAGGGGGGGTTAGTGCACATGACTCAGGACATGATCTTCATGCGCATTACGTAGTTCATGTCCTGACATCGTTAGGGGGCGCCGAAATTCATGTCATGTACATGAATATACATGCCACCCGATTTTGAGAATCATCCACTTGATTCTCTCGCGCGGGCTCTCTCTTGCTCAACCGTCTCACTCTTTTTTTTTTTCATTTTTCTCGTTTCGTTCCCGCACAGACACTCTCGTTCCCGCAACCCTCTGTCGTCTCCGTGAAGCCTGAGCTCTCTGCTCGCTCTCTCGTCTCCGCCGTCCCTCTCCGGTCTCCCTCTCTACTGCCTCCATCTCTCACTGCAAACGTTCTTCCGGCGTCCTTCTCTTTCTCAGACTCGCTCTCCCTCTGAACCTCCCGCTCGCTTCTCCCTCTCTCTTATCTCTCTGTCTCTTCTCCCTCTCTTCTCCCTTTCGGCATCTCACTCCCTTCTCCCTCACGCTATCATTTTTTCCCCCAAATGACCTTCCAATTTCTTGCGATTTTCCCTATTTCAGTTTCGTTTTTCTTCGATTTTGACATTTGGACTTCTCGGCCTCCTTCTCTTCTCCCTCTCTACGTACCATCGTCGCCGTTGCCCACTGGCTCGTTGCCGTCGCCGTTGCCCGCTGGCTCGCCCCTGACGAAGACGATGACCCTGAGGAAGACGACGATAGTTTAAAACTATCGTCATTAATTTATAAAATAATTATTTTTATTTATTTAATACATTTATTTTATAATTACTATATTAAAAATAGTGATTTAATAGTCATAATTAAAATATTTTTAAAATAAATATTTGATAAATTATCTTGGCATAATTATCCAATTGCTATAGTTAATTAAACCAATGGTTTTAAATTTTGTGATAATATATTATTAATTAATAATACATCAAATATATTATATACAAATATATAATGTGTTAAATTTATGATTAGATCAATTTTTTCTCTTAAATTATTTATTTTTAGGTTAAAGTATATCATATGTTATTAATAACTCCACGTATTACTTTCATTTTTTTAATTTATAACGTTATTAATAACTCCACACTATTTATTTATTATTTGTAATTAATCATGTGCGTATTTCATTGGCTCGTATAATTACCATATTAATGCATAATAATATATCTAATTCAATTAATAAATATATCAATATATTTAATTATACATTAAATAATTTATTCGCGTAGTAATAATGGTTGTTTTACCTAATTTGGAGTTTAAAGATTATATTGTAATTAAGTGTATTGTAAAGGTTTAGAGATTTTCTTGTTTTTTATGTTTTTCTCGTGTTGGGGCACTAACACTGGAAACTGTTTTCCAATGCACATGAAGTCGTCAACACTAACCTCCCAAATGCGAAGATGATCTTCATGTACATGACTGACATGATCTTCATGTTGGACATGAACTTGATCTTCAAGAATCCATTTGGGGCACTAACCCCCCCTAAACAAGTTGACCAATCTAAACTTATATGCCAAAGCGATTTCCAGCTGAACAAACAACTGAATTATATAAGTTATGAGAACTCACTCTTGTTTCCTTCCTCCAATAAATAAGTTAAACTTGAAATGGTCTATAGACTGCATTCGTTAACTTGCAAAAACTAATATTTTCCAGTTAAAGTCCAGAACAAATACATGGAGAATTTTCAACATAATCTATTCCTTTAGGTTGCTAGGTAAAAAACTAATCCAAAGTGAAAATAATTTTAACTAATGCCAGTAGTTGTTTCTTTTAATAAAGTTATCAATCAGTAAGCAAACAACTCAAGATAATTAAATCATCACAAAAAATGCCAATGCATAGCAAGAAGTTTGACAAACATATTTACTTAACAGAATAAATAACAAGAAAAAAGGTCAGCTTCAAGAAATGAAGACAAAATGGTCGACAAAGTGAAATCAAATTCTTGGCTCATAAATTGTAAGTGTGTTGTATACCTTCTGAAATTTGGGGAAAACCGAAGCCGAATGGGGAAATCGATGCCTAATCAAAGTAGAAATTCAGCAATCGATGCCCAAATGTCAAAATCGAAGAAAATCGAACGAAATCAGAAGATATTTTGGGGGAAAAGAGAACAACAAAAGAGAAGGGAGTGAGAGGTTGAAAGGGAGAAGAGAGGGAGAAGAGAGAGAAGAAAGGGAGGCTGAGAGGGATAAGAGAGAGGGAGAAGCGAGAGAGAAAAACGGAGAGTGAGTTCTAGAGAAGAGAGAGAGGCACGGAGACGAGAGAGGGGGTACGGGAGAGAGGGCGAGTCCGAGAGAAGACCGAGAGACGGAGGCTAGAGAAGAGAGGGAGCAGAGATGATGGAGGCTGGAGAGGAGCGTCCGAGAGAAGAGACAGAGCAAAGATGTCGAGGCGCAGGGAGACGAGAGAGGGGGTGCGGGAGAGAGAAAAAAAAATGAAAATGACAAAGGGCGAGAGAGGGGAAAAAAAAACGTAAACGTTGAGGGTTCGAATCCTCGCGTTTCCTTCGTCCGGATGATTGACAAAAAAGGTCAAAAACCGGTTTTCATTTTTTATAACGTGGAGACGATGTTCCGCTTCATCTCCGACATCAAGATGACATGAAGTCTGGCACTCCACTAACGACATAAATTGATGAAGGACGTAATGCTGCTGATCTTCATCTTCAGTTTCAAATTGACTAACCCCCCCTAATTTCACTTTGTAGTTAAATATAGGGTTGTTGCGGACATCAATTTCCTCTGTTTGTTTGAAAAATCCGGATCTTTGTCTTGTTCCCTATTAAGCTTTGGAATTTATCTAAATGTCATGCTAGATTTTCTTCATGTTCAATTCCATCATCCTCGCGTGCCATTTACTTGAGCCTTTTTACATCCACAAATGGGATTTGGTGGCATCACCGTGGAAGTTTCTGGAAAGGCGAAGAGCTTCCAAATGGAATTACTTGGAAAAACTAATACCAAAACATGTTAATATAGTCTAGAAAGAAGTTTGGGTTGATTACTCTTTACTCCCTTCAATTTTTTTAATCACAGAAAAGTCCTATAAACACACTATTCAATTTTATTTTCTAATACATAGGAGGCTACTTAGGTCTAAATCGCCTGAAAAATGTAGTAACAAGATTTATTTGTAACAGACGATGCGTCCATAGACCCCGGCGGAAACGTGGAGGCATTAAGGCACGTACCCCGGTACCCGTACCCGTACCCGAAGGCTCCAACCACTGCATTGTTCCAGTTTACCTTCGACGCGAGGGTAGTTACGATTTGAGGCTTGCAGGCGTGACTCGTCGTGACTCGGAAGGCGACCACGTGGATGAATCTTTTGGAGCCTCGTCTCGGTCGTCTTAGCCGTTTCGGTTCTAATTACCCTCTCTCCTGTTTCAGTTTTCTTGGATTTTTTTTGTAATTGCGACATTTACTAGGGTTTCCATATTTCACCTCTTTCCAGACAGTTTCGTTCGTTGAAAACGAATAGTCAGATCTAAATTTTGTGAGGTTGAACCCTTCTCCGATGTTACAACATTGGAAGTCTTCTGATTTGAGTTCCCTGTCGAGGGCTACGCTCGTTCTTGGAATTTGAGAATTTAATCGGGTGGAAGTGGCTTTAGGTGTTTCTTCCGAGTTAGTTTGTTGAATCTGATGATGGAGGACATGACAGCGTCGCGCTACGTGAAGCTTACGAAGGATCATGATTCGCCGGTGGAGGAGATTCGGCCTGGAGAGCTTAATCAGCCCGTTCAGGTTCCTCAGGTTCGTGGCATTTCCCTTTCAGTGAAGTCTGATATAGTTGTAATTGGATCTACTCATTTGCTTTGTTAAGACGTACTTGTTTGAGCCTTAGCCTTCTCCCCCGGGCTGGACCTCTCGAGGTTTTTTGTTTCTCTTGATTTTTAACGTAGTCTGTCTTCATTTTCAGGTTACAAATTTTGACATTTTTTGACCGCTGATTGGAGTTTGCATATACTTCTACTTGTCCTTTTTTTTTCTTAGATGGATTGATTGCAAAGAATTATTTGACGGTATGGATAACTATCTCACAGTCTGACAAGTCTTTTTGTTTGTTATGTTAGGTAACATAACTCGTGGTCAATGCCACTATAATTTTCTTGTAAATAAACATGTTATATTATGTCTCCCAAAAGAATCTATCAGTTTAAGAATGACTTTTGTGGAGGTGTTTTTTCTAAGGTGGGGGATAAGCGAATCACCAAATGAAATAAGTGAGATCTAGGGGCGTTGACTCTCTTTAGGGAACTTGCTTCTTTGTGTTGGTGTTTCACAAAAAGTGCAGTAGAAAGTGTAGGATCCCTTAATTTTTCTGTTTGATCTAAGGTTGTTATTGAAAATGACACGACATCATTTCACTCAAAACTTTATCTGGAGATAGAAACAGATGTCTTTTCTATAGGGATCGTCACTTCCCCTTATTTAGGCTTGAAAGAGAGACTAAATTCTTTGAGTTGGGTGAATGCCTCTGCTACCTTTCCTGCATTCTAATGGTTACTTAGTGCTTGGAAAGTTGCTGAAGTTTTCACTTTCTCTAGAGAATTGGGCAAAATTGAGTTAGTCAAGTGGGGAGTGAGAGAGACGTTCACTTCACCTATGGAATATTCTCTCTCTCTCTCTCTCTCTCTCTCTCTCTCTCTCTCTCTCTCTCTCTCTCATACGCTCAATTTAATGCATAAATGCATGATTTCTCTAGAACATAGGTCAACCTTCAATGATTTTTCACTTATCTTTCCCTTAGGTGATCTAATTACTCTGTGCACCATCTCATACCTAAAGTTTTTTTGTTCACCTTTAATGAAAGTAAATTCTATTTTAACTTTTCATTGTGTAATATGAGGTCCGAAGAGGAAAATGGATTTCTCTGATTGATGTAGTTTTCTTTTCAGATTATGGATTAGTTCATTTACTTCTGGTATTTCCTTTTAGCAAAATGGCTACTAATTCAGCTTTTTCATTGACTATATCACTGTTATTTTCACTGCACATTTCTTGATTTAGGCTGGTGATAAATAAATGTCCTGTTATGTAACTGAGAGATTGTGTTGGTTGGCAGTTGGCTGTTCACAGATGTCAGGAATGTGGACAGCCCCTCCCAGAAAGTTATGAACCGCCTGCAGATGAAGCGTGGACAACTGGAATATGTGGCTGTGCCGAAGATTCAGAGAGTTGTAAGATTCTTTTTACTGGAGACTCACCATGTTGGCAGCTAAAAACCATTAGTCGTTGTTACTTCTTTAAATTGTAGATTATTTGTTAAATTTTACTGTTATCCTTCCTAGTACTTGTTCTGTTTGTACTGCTTGTGATTTGGTTGTCATCTCCAGTTATTATCCTCTTGTCTTCAGATGTCTAGATCATTATGACGATGCTTATTGTTATTGTACTTTTTTTGTTTTTCAAATGGTGAATTATTTATGAAAGATAAAATGAAAAAAGGTACAAAGAGCAAAGTGAGGCCAGGCCTTGGGCCTCAGGATCAAAGGGGAAAAGGGGTTCCCATGAAGCATTGACAGGCAGACCCTTATTTGGTTAATGTGTCAGCAGTCCAATTAGCTCCTGTTAGTATGATTCTAGAGTCTACCAAAGAGCTACATTTAGAGACCAGTCTTGATAATAGAATATTCCTTGCGAAAACTTATATTGAATGCTTCAATATTCTTGGAGTTTCATTGGGATTCAGTGCAGAGATCTTTTCACATCATTATAAGCATTCTTGCCAGTAAATTTTTTTCTTCAAACATTTGCCACGTACTGTACTGCAAAAACCAGAGTTTTGTTATTTTTTTATTTTTTTATTTTAAGAAAAAGACTGGAGTTGGAACCTCACTTCCCCAATGAGATCATTGTTACAACCCCCAGTTCACAGTCCTAATCTATCCAGTCCAAAACCTATATTCAGACCTCCCCTTTTTTCACATGCATTACGAGAACATAACAAGTTTATTCTTGAAATCTGTATAAACTTATCAACCTTTAAACATAACCAAGATTTATCCTTCAAAAGATAAAATTTTGATCAAGAATTGACAATTTGCATTAGTATTTAACCACTTGAGGGTGCTCAAGTAACTTATGGTATTTTAAATGATCTGATGAAATTTGTAATGTTGAAATCTGTAACCATGCAATTCTGCTGATGTGACACAATACCATGTTCTGCTCCCCCTTGGTTTAAAAACAGAATTACATTGCTTTGGTGTGCTTAATACAGATGATAATGCATTTATTAGCTCTCTCCTCTGTATAATTATTAGCTTTCTATAAAACACCATAATTGGCTTAGTTTGAGCCTTTGGCTCAATGACCACATTGGAGATTTTTAAGTGTGATGTCTTGGGTTAAAGTCTCACCAGGAAAAAGGGATCTAGTTTGTGTATGTAATTGTCATTTAGGAAAGTAAAAAAAGGGATCTAGCTTGTGTATGTAATTGTCATTTAGGAAAGTAAAAAACCTCATAATTAGCAAGCACGAATCATGTACAATGCGTTATTGCTTAACACTTCTGTTGATTTTTTTCAGGCTGGACTGGGTTATTCTGTCCATGTGTGCTATTTGGTCGTAATGTTGAAAGCTTGAGGGAAGACATCCCTTGGACCAAGCCTTGCATTTGTCATGCTGTTTGTGTTGAAGGTGGCATAGCTCTTGCAGCTCTAACTGCAATTTTCCATGGTGTGGATCCTCGGACATCTTTTCTGATTGGTGAAGGCTTATTGTTTGCTTGGTGGATGTGTGGAATCTATACCGGCCTGTTTCGGCAATCACTACAGAAGAAATATCATCTCAAGGTTGATCTCTCTGTTCTATGTATGTCTCATGCAGATATCTATCTAATCACACATGAAACTCATATTTCATGGACATAAGCATCCATGCATGCTAGGCCGTGCAAATGATTCTTCTTTTAAATTGATCAGCACTTTATCCTTGATTGGTATTTTTCATCTGGAATTGCTTTTGAAATAGCGTTCTGCTTTAAGTTGAATGAAGCCATAGACAATGCTTCTGTTCAGACAATTTGTCTTGCTTAGCTTTGGATTAGCTATATTGCATTTATTGTGCATACTGCTATTGGCTGTTTACTCATTTTGGTATAGGATGCGCCCAGGCCTTGTGTGATCTTTTTGATCAGGCCATATTTTGTTAATCTTGGATAATTTACTTCTCATGTCCTAGAAGAGAGCATTTACCATGAGTTTACTAAGTATAACTATCCCAGTAAAGGAATTAGACATCCTTTTTATATCCCTTGGCAAACAGGTTATTGTGCTATTGTAGTAAACTGTAAGACATGAATGTTTGTGCTAATATGTTGGATGATGCACGTCTAATGAATTTAATTACCGTTACTAATTTGCAGAATTCACCATGTGACCCATGTGTGGTCCATTGTTGCATGCACTGGTGTGCGCTCTGTCAGGAGCACCGTGAGATGAAAGGTCGCTTGTCAGACAATGTTGTCATGCCCATGACCATCATCAATCCACCTCCTCTCCAAGAAATGAGCAGTGAGAACAGGGAATCAACAGCTTCTGAGAATGGCGGAACACAGCAGACTAGCGTGGAGATACAGGCTTTGTAGGCTCTTGTTCTTGTGCTGGTTCATTTCGTGTCATTTCAAGCCAGTGAGGATGGTTTAGTACAGATCTTTCATGAAGTTATTTACGTTCATTTTGTACCCATTTGGGTCGGATATGGCACATTTCTTTATATAAGAATACTATACTATGATTATTATGTTGTTTTCTCGTTTCGTCGGACTACATAATTTGTATCACCTGGATTGGAAAAGAATTTTTGCCTGGGTGTTGTGAGTGGGTGTGTTATTGGTGCCGATTACAGGTCTTTTAATGTGGCTACGCCAGAGCTACTGTGCGTAGTGATTAATATGACCGTTATTTTTGGATGATTTATGAGAACTTGGACCAAATTTAGTCTTTACAAGAGCTGCTAAAAATTAGTTAAAAGTTTCCGTTGCCTGGACTTGAACCCGGGTGTCAAGCGGTCAGATTTGGGCTAAGTCCGTCTAGCCCATCGGAATATCTACCCCGTGCGGCCTAGCTCTTTCGAAGAACTAGTCAACCTCCTTGAGCCTCGGATCTTTCCACCGATACTTCACACAAGAAGTTGCAAGCCAAAAGGGATAACGAAAAGACTAAGATATAGAAGAGAAAAGTCTACTTTGTATTGAGAATACAAGATTACAAAGGGTGGCCAAACACTTTTGAAGGCCAAGGCTAAAAACTCTCTCTATACACTCAAAGAGCAAAGAATGCTAAAAATCCGAAATTCCTCCTCTCTACAATGGGAGAGGTCTCTCCTATTTATAGCCTCCTCCCCTGGGCATTAAAAGGCTCAGAATCCGTCCTAGCCCTTTGAAATTTCTAAAAACGCCCAGAAATTCGCCAGATCCCGAAAATTCGGTTTCTGGCGTCAAGGGCGCCCTAGTCAGGCGGGCACCTGGCGACTTGGTCGCCAGGAAACCCCATTTCGCACCTGGCGCCTGGCGCCTCAGGAAACCCCATTTTGCCCCGCCTGGAAACCTGGTCGTGCGCGGGCAACCCCATTTCGCCCCACCTGGAGTCCTGGCCGTGCGCCAGCAACCCCATTTCGCCCCGCCTGGATTCCTGGTCGCGCCCAACCCCATTTCGCCCCGCCAGAAGTGTCTGTTGGCATGCTGCCTTGTGTCTGAGCTAGCTGTTGGGGTTGTCGTGCACCTTGTTGCTTGCCCATCCGTTTGGCAAGCTCAAGTGTGTCTTCTTTTGCTGAAGTTGATGTCGGGCCCGCCATATGTGTGCGCTCCTCTGGGTCGTGCCATTGCACTTGACCTTGGCCGTTGCTGCTATTGCTATGCACTGGACTTGCACAGTCTTCTGCCTTGGTGTTTGGCTACACCATGACTTCTTCCCCCGTCTCATACTCCCACCGCCATAAGGCAGACACCCTCGTCTGCATCCCCCGGCGATAGTGGGCCACCTCCTTCTCGGATTGCTACAACTCGGCAGTGTCTTGCCATGTTGCCTAACTTTCCGGTTGACCTCGCCGCTTTGACATGTATTGCGTCCTCCGAGGCTTGCCCCTTTTGCACTCCTCTCGGTCTTTATAAGCTCCGTTTGGCCGTCAGTATGAGGATGAAAACTAGTGGAAAATTTTTTCAGTAATTCCCAATAGTTTAGATAACTCGGTCCAAAATTTTCCTGTGAATCTGGGGTCACGATCACTAATGATCGTTGTGGGCATGCCCCAGTTCTTCACCACTTGTGCCATGAAAGCTCGAGCAGCCTCCTCTGCAATCACTTGGCACCGTTACAAATGTTCCATGCTTCGTAACCTGGTCCACCACTACCATAATAGACTCAAACCCTTCTTTTTTACGCAAACCAGAAAGAAAGTCCATTGAAGTAGACTCCCACGACCGTTTTGGAATGGGCAAAGGCTGTAATAAGCCTCCGGGCTTTCTTTGTTTCATCATATCTTGTTGATAGATAAAATATGTGTACACAAACTCCTCCACATCGCTCTCCATGTCTAGCCAATAGTACTGGCCAGAGAGCATGGCCAACATCCGTCTTTGGCCTGGATGTCCTCCCCACAAGGAATCATGGCATTCCCTCAAGCGGTCATGCCGTAGGTAATCGTACTTAGGCACATAAAGTTGATTACCTTTGGTTTTGAACAATCCGTCGTCAAGCCATAGTCTTCTCCTCTCACCCAAAGTTGTAGCTTGCACAATGCTGAAGATCTGGGCGTCTTGGTGAAGTCCAGTGCAAATCCAGTCTAGCAACGAAGCACTAACATGTGATTGCTGTTAAGACTCGTAATCGCCAAGTCGCATTTTCCGTTTCTGCGACAAGATGGTCCTGCATGTGCGTAGGCACGCCTTGCACAAAGTGCATGACTCCTGTGCCTATGTGTGCGTCGTGCGCCACATCAGGTTCTGCTGCTACCGCCCCGCGCGTGGTGCGCGTGAAACAAGTGCCGACGCATGTGCTGTGCGTATATCCGTCTCGCGCAGTCGCTACCGCATTGCGAGTGAAGGGTCTGCCGCTTGCCGCATCACCCGTTGAGGTTACTGACTGCTGTTCGCATAGCGCCACATGCACTTCTACCTTTGCTGCACGCACAATTTCCGTTTTTGAGCGTGTTCCAGCAATGTAATCTGGTGATGTGCGTTGTATATGCGCCAATACCCTTGTGCCCTTTTCTCCATCAAAAGGCATAGAGGAATCTGCTTCTCTGCTTAAGGTATCTGCAACAACATAGCCTTCCCCCAACTTGTACCTCATCTCAAAGTCAAACTTGGCCAAGAAAACTTGCCACCGAGCTTGCTTTGGTCTGAGCTTGCTTTGGGCTGAGCTTGCTAGTATGGAAGTATCCGTCGTCGAGCCAGAATGTTCTCGTCTCATACTCCCACCGCCATAATGCAGACGTCCTCATCTGCGTGCCATCACCATATGCCACCCACTCATGGTTGGCTTGCTGCTGCTTCTGCCAGCAATTTCTGGAACGCAGCACTGGATATGACGCCTTTCTGCTGTCTCTCCCAGCAGCACCAGATCTGGCATCTCCATGCTGCCTCTCCCAGCATTTCCAGGAAAGCAGCACCGGATCTGGCGCCTTACTACTGTGTCTCCCAGCAGTACAAGAACTGGCACCTCCTTGCTGCCTTTCCCAGCAGTTGCTGGAAATCAGCACTGGATCTGGCGCCTTGCTGCTGTCTCTCCCAGCAGAACCGGAACTGGCGCCTCCTTGCTGCCTAACCCAACAATTTCTGGAAAGCAGCACCGGATCGGGCGCCTCTCTGCTGTCTCTCCCAGCAGAACTGGTCTTGGCACCTCCTTGCGAACCTTCTCCATTCGCAAGGGCTCTCTCTCATAGGGTGAGTGTTGCCCCACTCCTTTTTTGATGGTCTTAACATCTCCATCCACTCTCTGGATTTCAGTTCGCATCACTGCCATAGTACTATGTACATTGTCCAAAAACCTTTGGGACAAGTTAGGGACAGGGTGTAGGCCATGCGCAATGTCACATACAAACTCCTCCAGTCTCGAAAGCTGATTTTTCAAGCTAACAAGCCTGGACTTGAAATCACTAAAACGTAAATCGTTTTCAGAGTGTGTTTCCATACCTCTTGCTGCTACTTCTCCACTTGTGGACGTCATGGATGGAATGCTGCTCTGATACTAGTTGTCACGCGGTCAGATTTGGGCTAAGTCCATCTAGCCCAGCGGAATATCTACCCCGTGCGGCCTAGCTCTTCCGAAGAACTAGTCAGCCTCCTTGAGCTTCGGATCTTCCCACCGATACTTCACACAAGAAGTTGCAAGCCAAAAGGGACAACGAAAAGACCAAGATATAGAAGAGAAAAACCTACTTTGTATTGAGAATACAAGATTACAAAGGGTAGCCAAACACTCTTGAAGGCCAAGGCTAGAAACTCTCTCTATACATTCAAAAAGCAAAGAATCCTAAGAATCCGAAATTCCTCTCTTTACAATGGGAGAGACCCCTCCTATTTATAGCCTCCTCCCCTGGGCATTAAAATGCTTATAATCCGTCCTGGCCCTTTGAAATTTCTAAAAACGCCCAAAAATTCGCCAGATCCCGAAAATTCGGTTTCTGGCGTCAGGGGCGCCTGGCGACCAGGTTGCCAGGAAACCCCATTTCGCGCGCGGGCGCCTGGCCTGCCGCGCGCGCACCTGCACCTGGAGTCCTGCCACGCACGCGTTGGCGCCTGGTGTCCTGAGGAAACCCCATTTCGCCCTGCCTGGAAGCCTGGTCGTGTGCGGGCAACCCCATTTCACCTCTCCTGGAGTCCTGGCCGTGTGCCAGCAACCCCATTTCGCCCCGCTAGGAATCCTGGTCGCGCCCAACCCCATTTCTCCTCGCCAGAAGTGTCTGTTGGCGTGCTGCCTTGTGTCTGGGTTGGCTGCTGGGGTTGTTGCGTACCTTGCTGCTTGCCTATCCGTTTGGCAAGCGTAAGTACGTCTTCTTCCGCTACAGCTGGTTCCGGGCCGACCATATGTGTGCACCCCTCTGGGCCGTGCCTTTGTACTTGGCCTTGGCCGTTGCTGCTATTGTTGTGCACTGGACTTGCACAGTCTTCGGCCTTAGTGTTTGGCTACACCATGGCTTTTTCCCCCGTCTCATACTCCCACCGCCATAAGGCAGACGCCCTCGTCTGCATCCCCTGGCGATAGTGGGCCTCCTCCTTCTCGGATTGCTACAACTCGGCAGTGTCTTGCCATGTCGCCTAACTTTCTGGTTGACTCCGCCGCTTTGCCAAGTATTGCATCCTCCAGGGCTTGCCCCTTTTGCGCTCCTCTCGGTCTTTATAAGTTTCGTTTGGCCGTCAGTATGAGGATGAAAATAAGTGAAATTTTTTTCAGTAATTCCCAATAGTTTAGATAACTCGGTCGAGAATTTTCCTGTGAATCTGGGGTCACGATCACTAATGAGTGTTGTGGGCACGCCCCAGTTCTTCACCACTTGTGCCATGAAAGTTCAAGCAGCCTCCTCTGTTGTACAATTACTTGGCACCGTTACGAATGTCCTGTGCTTCGTAACCTGGTCCACCACTACCATGATAGACTCAAGCCATTTTTTTCTTGCGCAAACCAAAAAGGTAAGTCCATTGAAGTAGACTCCCACGGCCGTTTTGGAATGGGCAAAGGCTGTAACAAGCCTCCGGGCTTTCTTTGTTTCATCATATCTTGTTGATAGATAAAACATGTATACACAAACTCCTCCACATCGCTCTCCATGTGTAGCCAATAGTATTGGCCAAAGAGCAAAGCCAATGTCCGTCTTTGGCTTGGATGTCCTCCCCACAAGGAATCATGGCATTCCCTCGAGTGGTCATGCTGTAGGTAATCGTACTTAGGCACATAAAGTCGATTACCTTTGGTCTTGAGTAATCCGTCGTCAAGCCATAATCTTCTCCTCTCACCCAAGGTTGCAGCTTGCACAATGCTGAAAGTCTGGGCGTCTTGGTGAAGTCTAGTGCGAATCCGATCTAGCAACGAAGCACTAACATGTGTAATTGTTGCTAAGACTCGTAATCGCCATGTCGCATTTTCCGTTTCTGCGACAAGATGGTCTTATACGTGCGCAAGCACGCCTTGCACAAAGCGCATGTCTCGTGCGTCTATGTGTGCGTCGTGCACCACATCAGGTTCTGCTGCTACCGCACCGCGTGTGGTGCATGTGAAACCAATGCCGACGCATGTGCTGCGCGTATATCCGTCTCGCGCAGTCGCTACCGCATCGCGCGTGATGCACGTGAAGGGTCTGCCGCTTGCCGCATCACCCGTTGAGGTTACTGACTGTTATTCGCATAGCGCCACATGCACTTCTGCCTCTGTTGCACGTATAATTTCCGTTTCTGAGTGTATTCTAGCAATGCAATCTGGTGATGTGTGTTGTATATGAGCCGATACCCTTGTGTTATTTTCTCCATCAAAAGGCATAGCAGAATCTGTTTCTCTACTTAAAGTATCTGCAACAGCATAGTCTTTTCCCAACTTGTATCTCATCTCAAAGTCAAACTTGGCCAAAAAAACTTGCTATCGAGCTTGCTTTGGGATGAGCTTGCTAGTATAGAAATATCCGTCGTCAAGCCAGAATGTTGGATGAGCTTGCTAGTATAGAAATATCCGTCGTTAAGCCAGAATGTTATCGTTTCACCGAGAGACCCCTAACCACGGAAGTGCTGACCTTGTTTAAGCGTAAAATATTCGACAAAGTTTTAGTGAGATAGATTCCAACAATTTTTACTTTTCAAGCTATGAAATATCTCTTAACACGTGAGAAATAGAATTAAAGCTGTCCATTTTATGTAGGCCGTACGTGCTGTCGTTCATTAAAAAATTCCAACTCGATAGCCTCTGAACTCATAGCAACGACGAAGATAATGATGGAAAACGCTGTGAAGCTCCCGAAGATCGACTTATCGTCGCCGGACCGTATCTCCACAGCTCGCACCATCCGTCAGGTACATGTTTCTTCTTCTTGGATCCTTTTTTCCATCGGGGGTCTCTCTTGCACTTACTCTCTTCTCAAGTTTTAACAAATTTCAACGTTTAAATGGCATATTCTTCTAAAAAATGGAAACTAATGCAAGCTTCAAGCCTGCCAATATGTAAACTGCTGCTGTGGAAATGGTCATGAATTTTTTTGTTATTTCAAAATTTTCAGGTGTGCTTGGATCACGGTTTCTTCTATCTAGTAAATCATGGAGTTGACAGCGAGTTCATTAAGAAAGTCTTTGACGAGAGTCGGAAGTTCTTCTCTCTGCCTTTGCAAGAGAAGACGAAGTTCTTTCGTAATGAGGGATACAGAGGCTATACGGTCTTGTATGATGAGACTCTCGATCTTTCCATAAAACCCCAAGGTCTGCTATCTGATTCTTGCATTCGATTCTATCCTATGTCTTCCGGGGCCCGTAGTTTTCTTCCATTAGCCTGTTTTGCCGTTGTATCTCTCTCTCTCTCTTATCAACAGATACAAGATCACATAAACTAAATATCATTTTTAAATTGCAGAGGACTTAAAGGAGAGCTTTTATATTGGTTCTCTCGAGGAAAGTACACAAAATTTCCCAAATCAATGGCCACCAAACGGTATTTCAATCTGTTTTCTTAAGTTATCTGGTTTATCTTCTTGTGTTTTAGAGCTATCTGACCTTAAGGTTTTAATGGCCTACGAAATTTCAGAACTCCTGCCATCCTGGAGAGCAACCATGGAAGCATATTACCAGAGATTACAGTTAGTTCTAATATCCCTCCTCTCTTGTTAGTACTAAAAGTTTTCTGTTTCTCTCATTCTTTCAATATTTGTATCAGGACTGTAGCTCGAAGATTACTCTGTTTCATTGCCTTGTCTCTGAATTTGGAAGAAGACTTCTTTGAGAAAGTGGGTGCTTATCCACCAGCAGCTTTTCTTCGTCTTATACACTATCCAGGTTAAATGACAGATCCTTTTCTTGTATTTTTAGTTTATTTTTAAACCCAGAAGTTGATACAGAAGCCGGTTAAAAAATTCATTTTCAGGTGAACTCAGTGCTTCAGAAACATATGGTGCGTCTGCTCATTCAGATTATGGAATGATCACACTTTTAGTTTCTGATGAGGTCCCTGGCCTTCAGGCATGTTAGATGAATTTGCTATTTCGATCTGTTTCCTGTAAGGCAAATAGGCAGTAAAGTTTCTGATCTTTTGTGTTTTGGTATTTTCCAGATCTGCAGGGAAAAAGATAAAATCCCAAGAGTCTGGGAGGATGTTCCTCATGTCAATGGGTGAGCATTAGTTTGTTGCCATAACAACTGCAACAAAACTCAAGAAAATGAACTGACCACAATTTTAGAACTTTTAGCTTTATTTCACATAAATTTCTTGTTTGATTCCACACTCATGGTAGTAAGGGTGTGTTTGGAACTTCTAGAAAAGAAAAGAAAACGAGAATTTGATCGTTATTTTTTTAAAAAATAGTTAGTGCAAATGAGATAATGATCAGTAACAAACTATTTTTGAGAATAATAATGGTCAAATTCTCATTTTCTTTTCTTTTCTTTTCCATGGGTTCCAAACATACCCGAAATGTTTCTGCAGTGCTTTCATTGTCAATATTGGTGATCTTTTGGAGAGATGGACTAATTGCTTGTTTCGGTAATCAAATTGCTCCCAGTTCTTTTCTATAAGATTATTTTGAATTGCTTCCATTTCCTCGAGTGAAATGGTTTTCTTTTTCAGGTCGACGCTGCATAGGGTGATGACGGTTGGACAAGATCGCTTTTCTGTGTGTTCTACTTCCATTATTTTCTTCTTTAATGTTCTTTCGATTATAGACACGGCTGAGATTTCCAACAATGATCCGAATCAAAATTTGCAGGTGGCATTTTTTATGGACCCAAAATCAGATTGTGTGGTTGAATGTCTAGAAAATTGTTGGAGTGAAAAATCACCTCCAAGGTAAAATTATCTCTACTCCTTAAAAGGCAAGATGGTTCCTCCTGCATTTGCATTTTGTTTATCTATAATTGAACATCCACACAGGTTTCCTCCTATCCGTGGTGGTGACTACGTGATGGAACGTTTGAGGGTCACTTATTCAAAAGAATGATTAATGTTGCATTAAGTGCCGCTGGTCTCCAAGCCCTTGAAAGGATCTTGAGTAGAGCTTTCTGTGTTGATAACAAACCTCAGGGATCTGTATCCTGCAATACTAAGGGGTGACTCTATATATTTGGCTTTTAATTGTGAGTTTTTATCTTATTAGGTTACATAAGAATTGAATTCACTAAGATGAGCTGAAGAGATACCTTACACTAGTGAAAAGGAAGATCCGTAATTCTGATATTTTTATGTTTTTTTTTTTTTGAAGAATCGAATCAATTTGGGTTTTAAAAGTTTAGTTTGTATCCAAATGATAACCATAGTCAATTGATCGATGATTTTGTTAAGCATCTAGCTAATACTTAACCCAGAACCACAACATGACAGCCGTCCTTAACGACCGACGATCACGACAGCTTAACACATAGCGACGAGGGACCTAGCCTAATCCGGAAACCTTGCATTCCGGGGTTCGCGATAACCCATGTCGCATCTGTTGGGAATCGAGTTACGTCACGTAGCGTTAACTTTGATATCAAATGTTAAACACCTAGTTAATATTATCCAAAATACCAGCCTGATAAGTAGTGGAAAACCAAATACTTAACCCAGGACCACAACAAATTTATTTAGATACAATCATTTTTTTTTGTTATAATATTATGAACAACATTTAGGATTTCAGTTGGAAATTTGTATCTTAAGAAAAACAAAAAATATTTTTTTTTAGGATATACATTTTAAAGAAAATTTTAGATAAAATTCAATTAGTGCCTTATTAGGAAATTATATGAATTTTTTAGGGAAATAAATAAAATTTAATAATCAATATTATATATTACCACATTTATCTAATAATTTTTTATTAAAATAAAATATAAAACACAAAATTATTATGAAATATTGTATTAATTATTAAATACTTATTAAAAAAATATATATGATTTTCTAGCCAAGTTAGAAAAATTTACCTAAAAAACTTTCAACGGGAAAAATAATTTTAGAAAATATGAGATATTAATAGTCCGTGAAAACGTATTTCTATTAGAAATAATTTTTAAGTGTTTATTGGAAAAGGTATTAACAGGGTTTTAAATAAATAAATATTAGAAATAATTTTTTAAGTGTTTATTGGAAAAGGTATTAATGTTTGAATGGCTTACCATTCTCAAAAATGGAAATGTAAATCTCTGTCTGACAATATGCTAATTGATGTTGAAGAAGGCCCTTTAGAAGTTTTAAAAAATTTGATGTTCTTAGGGAATTTCTCTTATAGTACGTTCTATTGAATCCTTCTGCTTCTCGTTTCCAACGGAAAAGCTAGGTAAAGAGAAAAAAAGAAAAAAGACTTTATTTTGCGCTTGTGGAGAAAACTTTCTTTTCCTTGTTGCATTTAACTGCCGTTGAGAACATGCTAATGAATGATTTTGTTAATTTAAAATGTCAGGTGTTCTTGGATCACGGTTTCTTCTATCTCATAAATCACGGGGTTTATTAGAATGTATTTATTTATTTTATTATTTCATTAATTCATTTTTATGTAATAATTATATTTTACTATTTTGCCCCTTACTCTTTAAAAACCCATCTGTATCTTGTAAATCAACGGAATGATTATTTCAATTTAACTCCCGTTTTCGTCTTCCCGACTGTGTCTTCCCGACGGCAGAGCTCAACGGCTCTTTGCCATTCGAGGTTCTAACATGGTATCAGAGCGGACGATCCACAATTTCTGATTCTCTTTCGGACGATGGCTCTTCCTTTCTCTTTTCGGCTACCGTTTTCCGGCGGTTTCGCCATTATTTCCGACAAAGGGTTGCCGCCCTCTGTTCGGACGGGACTCTGCGATTCAAGCTATTGGGAGACTCTTCTGGTATTTCCGGCATTTTGATTCCGGTGGTTATTCTCGGCAAACAGGTTAGCTTCCGTTCCCATTTACTTTTCCTCTGGATTCCGTCGCCGAGAGATTGGGTTTTCTCTCCTGCGTTCGTTTTTTGGTTTTTGGGCGCCGATTTTGGGCGTCTTCTTTGAATCCTTGAAGAAGTATAGTTTCCGGCGCCGAGAGGGTCACCGACGCCCAGAGGGTCGCGCTGGTTATTCTTCTGGCCTTCTCTGGTTGGCCGAGCGCTGGTTGGATCTCTCTGGCCTTCTTTGGTTGGCCGAGAGGACTCTATTGGTTTAGGAAATCTTGAAAGCTGTGGATTATTTCTGCTTGATTTTTTTTTCGAGCTCGCTGTTGGATTCTAAGGTCGCGGAAACGGATTTGATTTATTTTGAAGAGCTTTGGTAGCAAATCTGGTAACACAAAAAAAAAAAAAAAAAAAATTGGAGTTGCATTGGTGGTCAGTGCTCTATGGAGACTTATTCATCTTCAGATTCTGGTTTACGTATCAGTTCGGCTCGTTCAGTTTTTGACGAATCATCGAATCCGTACTATATTCACCACTCGGACAGCCCCGGGCAAGTCCTTGTCTCCCAACTGCTTACTGGTGAAAATTACACCAGTTGGAGCCGTGCGATGTTGATCGCCCTATCCGTGAAGAACAAAGTCGGATTTGTCGATGGCTCCATCCTTGAACCTCCCTGTGCTGATCCTATTCTGCTAAACTTTTGGACCCGGAACAACAATATGGTCATCTCTTGGATCTTAAATTCCGTCTCCAAGGCACTCTCTGCGAGTGTTATCTTTGCTGCATCTGCCTGAGAAATTTGGCTCGATCTTAGGGATCGTTTTCAACAACGGAACGACCCTCGTATTTTTTAGCTTAAACGGGAATTGATGAACTTGCGTCAAGACAAGGATTCAGTTAGTACTTATTTTACCAAATTGAAAACCATTTGGGAAGAACTGCGCAACTACCGTCCTCATTGTTCTTGTGGGAAATGCTCCTGCGGTGGCGTTACAAATCTTAATGATCACCACCATATGGAGTATATCATGTCCTTCTTAATGGGCCTTGACGACTCTTTCTCCCATGTTCGTGGTCAGTTGCTCCTCATGGATCCGATGCCCCCTCTTAATAGTGTTTTTTCTGTGGTTGTCCAAGAGGAACAACAACGACGAACTACTCATGCCTCGGGTTCGAATGCTCCCACTAACACAATGGCGTTTGCGGTTAAATCTGACTAGACAGAGGTTAGTAAATTTGGGAACAACAACGACAGAGGTTACAATGCTCCACGCCCTTCGCCTTACCATACTTCCCGGACTCAGAATTCCAGTGCTCCTCGGAATCAAAACAAGGACAAGTATTACTGTACCCACTGCAAGACTACTGGCCATACCATCTCTCGTTGCTTCAAGCTCCATGGCTATCCGTCTGGATCTACATTCAACACCAAGCAAAATTCTCCTGCTGTTGTTCATCAAGTTTCCCTTGCTGATGCTCGCCCTGGTTCTTCTTCTGTCGGGGGTTTTATTCAGAATCTGGACCCCACTCAATGTCAGCAGCTCATATCCATGCTTTCTACACAACTGAGTAGCTCAGTAACGGTCACCACTGCTCCAGCCTCTTCTACATACAGTTGCTTGGCAGGTACTTGTTTTTCTGTATCCTTATGTTCTTTAAGTTCTTCCACCCCATTCTGGATTGTCGACTCCGGAGCTACTCGACATATTTGCTCTCAAACTCATGTTTTTATCTCATTGCATGCTATTCCTCATACTACCCTTACTTTGCCAGATAATTCTCATTTTTTGGTCCGTTTTGCTGGTGATATTAAATTACATTCTCACCTTCTACTTAAAGACGTACTATTTGTCCCTCAATTCAAATTCAACTTAATCTCTGTTAGTGCTTTAGTTACTGCTTCTGGCCTTACAGTAAGTTTCTTTCCTGATTGTTTTGTTATCCAGGATCTTTCCACCCAGCGGACGATTGGCAAGGGTGACAAAGTTCAAGATCTCTATGTCCTCCGTACTCAACATTTGCCCTCTGCTTATGTTTTTGTTAGCAATGTTTCTGCCCATGTTTGGCATAATAGGCTAGGACACATTTCTTTCAAGCGACTTGATTTTTTGAAGGATCAGTTGCACTGTGATGTAACTAGATTACACAAAGCAGATCCTTGTTATATTTGTCCTCTTGCTAAACAACGTAGACTATCTTTTGAATCCCATAATCATTTATCAAAATTTACTTTTGATCTTGTGCACTGTGATATTTGGAGACCATATCAAACTGTCTCTTATACTGGCCATCGTTTTTTCTTAACTCTTGTTGATGATTGTACTCGATTTACTTGGATTTATCTACTGAAGACTAAATCTGATGCTATTTCTGTGATACCGCGTTTTTTTTAACATGGTTTCTACGCAGTTTAATGCCAAAATCAAAATTTTTCGATCTGATAATGCCCCTGAGTTATCCTTTGTTGATTTTTTTCACGCTCACGGCGTTTTGCACCAGTTTTCATGTGTTGAACGGCTTCAACAAAACTTAGTTGCTGAAAGAAAACATCAACACCTTTTGAATGTGGCTCGGTCCTTGTTTTTTCAATCACGCATTTCTGTCTCCTTTTGGACCGAGTGTATTCTTACTGTGGCTTTTTTTTATTAATAGAACTCCTTCTCCCCTCTTACAACACAACACACCCTTTCATTTGCTCTACAACCACTCTCCTGATTATTCCCTCTTTCGTGTTTTTGGTTGTTTAGCTTTTGTTTCCACCTTAGCTACTCATCGCCCCAAGTTCCACCCATGTGCTCGGGTTTGAGTTTTTCTTGGTTATCCAGCTGGTGTAAAAGGTTATAAATTCTATGATGTTGAGATTCACCAAGTTTTTCTTTCAAGAGATGTCGTGTTCCATGAAGAAGTTTTCCCTTTTCATACTATTACCAGTTCAACTCAACTTACTGACCCCTTCCCTGATTTCGTTCTGCCTCATTCCTCCCTCCACGCTCCGCCTTTTCCTGACCTTGATTCTTCCCCCCTTCATGATTCTCCAGTTATTCATGGTGTTCCAGTTGATGATCCCTCACCTCCTACTCTTCCTACACTTGTTCCTTCCTCCTCCGCTGTTGCTCCTCTTCGAACATCTACTAGGGTGACTCATCCACCTCATTACCTGCAGGATTATCACTGCAATTTAATTACAGGCTCTTCATCCTCTGCTTCCTCCCATACATCTTATCCACTCTCTAATTCCATTTCTTACCATGCCCTTTCTGATTCGCACAGAAATTTTGTACTCAACCTATCTTCTCAAGTTGAACCTCAGTACTATCACCAAGCCGTGAAATGTCCTGACTGGAGGTTGGCTATGCGTGATGAGTTGGCCTCCCTGGAAGCCAACAATACCTGGACTGTCACTCCTCTACCTCCTGATAAACATACCATTGGTTGCAAATGGGTTTATAAAATCAAACTTAATTCTGATGGCTCTATTAAGCGATATAAGGCTCGTTTGGTAGCTAAAGGCTATACCCAACAAGAGGGTTTGGACTTTGTTGACGCTTTCTCTCCAGTGGCCAAATTAGTCACTGTGAAGGTTCTTCTTGCCCTTGCTACTTCTCACAGTTGGCATCTCGCTCAGCTTGATGTCAACAACGCCTTTTTACATGGTGATCTTTTTGAAGAAATCTATATGGATCTTCCTCTTGGCTACCTTCGACAGGGGGAGTCCTCTCCCTCTTCCACCAAACTCGTTTGCAAGCTTCACAAGTCCCTTTATGGCCTCAAACAAGCTTCGCGGCAATGGTATTCCAAATTTTCTCATGTTTTAATCAATTTTGGCTTTCTCCAATCGAAATCTGATTACTCTCTCTTCACCAAAGGTCATGGTTCCTCCTTTGTTGCACTATTGGTTTATGTGGATGATATCATCCTAACTGGTCCTTCCTCTAGTGTTATTAATGAGCTCAAACATTTTCTGCATACTCAGTTCAAACTCAAGGATCTTGGTTGTCTTAAGCTCTTCCTTGGTCTTGAAATTGCTCACTCCAAGACCGGTATTGTGTTTTCTCAACGTCATTACACCTTACAATTACTTGAAGACTCAGGTTACCTAGCTTGTAAACCTACTCGTGTTCCCATGGATCCCAAGCTTAATTTAACTGCCACTGACGGTGACCTGCTTCCTGATATAACCCACTATCGGCGTCTTGTTGGGAAACTACTTTACCTCACTTTATCTCGTCCTGACATTACCTTTGCCGTTCACAAGCTCACTCAATTTGTGGCCCAACCCCGCCTTCCTCATCTCCAGCAGTACATCACCTACTTCGTTATCTCAAGACCAGTCCTGGTCAAGGTTTGTTGTTTTCTTCTACTTCTTCCTTGCAGGTACGCGCCTACTCTGATGCTGATTGGGGATCATGCCTTGATTCTCGCCGCTCTACTACCGGCTTTTGCATCTTCATTGGTGATTCTTTAGTCTCCTGGAAGGCCAAAAAGCAAACCACCGTCTCTCGCTCCTCCGCCGAAGCTGAATATAGAGCACTTTCTTCAACTGCCAGTGAACTTATTTGTTTACAGCAACTGCTTCAAGATTTTCACGTCAAAGTCGACTCTCCTGCGTTGTTATACTGTGACAATCAAGCTGCGATACATATTGCTTCTAACCCTACATTTCATGAGCGTACCAAACACATTGAGATCGATTGCCATTTTGTTCGTGAACGGGTTAGTTCGGGCGTCCTCAAGTTACTTCCCATTCGTTCTCCATACCAGTTAGCTGACATGTTCACTAAATCTCTTCCATCTACTCACCTTTTTTCTTTGTTGTCCAAGATGGCTGTCAAGGATATTTATAAGCCACCTTGAGGGAGAGTATTAGAATGTATTTATTTATTTTATTATTTCATTAATTCATTTTTATGTAATAATTGTATTTTACTATTTTGCCCCTACTCTTTAAAAACCCATCCGTATCATGCAAATCAACGGAATGATTATTTCAATTTAACTCCCGTTTTCGTTTTCCCGACTGTGTCTTCCCGACGGCAGAGCTCAACGGCTCGTTGCCATTCGAGGTTCTAACAGGGTTGGCGGCGACTTCATTAATAAGAGTGTCTTTGGTGAGAGTCGGAAGTTCTTCTCTCTGCCTCTACAAGAGAAGATGAAACTCGCACTTAATGGGGGGCACAAAGGCTATACGCCCTTGTATGATCAGACTCTCGATACTTCCATAAAATCCAAAGGTCTGCTATTTGATTTTATCATTGTACTGTGTTGTCTCTCTTCCGCGGGGTGTAGCTTTCTTAGATTAGCCTGTTATGCTTTTACAAGAAAGTGCTCTTAAATAGTCTTAATCGATTACTTTATCCAAGATCTAGCTTAGTTGCATCTGAGTGAGACTCTTTATAAGATCTTTATAGGCCTTTTCAGTTTTCCCTTTTCTCTCTTAAATTCCTTCCCTTCATTTTATATTTATATATCTTCCCCTTCCAATTCTGTGTCTTGTATCTGTGGACTCAGCTCATAATTTACAAGAGAAATAATAGGTATTTGTAGGCTTACTGCTGAGAAGTTTAGGTGATTTTTCCCTCCTCTTTCGATTGGCTGCTAAATACTAGGAAATTGCATTATTGTTTTCTATTCAGTTATGAAAGCTTCAGAGTTATTTGTTTCCATGATACTCTTCTTGCTCTGTTTAAAGAAAATTTCAAGTTTAGTACTACTGTTGTTATGCTTTCACCTTGTTACTGAGCCTCTTAGCAACAGAAATAAGATCACTGAAATCTAATGCCATTTGAAATTTCAGGGGACTTAAAGGAGAGCTTCTATGTTGGTCCTCCTGAGGGCAGTACAACACAAAATTTCCCAAATCAATGGCCACCAAAAGGTACTTCAGGTTTCTCTGGATGTGCTTTACACTTTTGTTATCCCAATGTTTCATTAGTTTCGAGTACTAGATAAGTATTCTCAATTTTGGGGTTATCTGACCAAAGGTTTCAATTGGTTAGGACATTTCAGACGTCGTACCATCCTGGAGAGCAACAATGGAAACATATCGTGAAAAATTACAGTTAGTATTAACATCCCATTATATTTGTTTGGCTTGTAGGTCCAAGGTAATTTCAGGAGTAACATGATATTTAATTTTAAGATAAAAGTAAGAAAAAGAGAAGAGCATTGAGGCAAAATATGTTTTCTAAAATCTGCCGTTTCTTTCTTTCTTTCTTTATTTTTTTCTCACTTTGTTTTTTTAATTGTTGGTTGTGTTTGTCGAACTTGATGACAAAAGTCATGGAAATCTGTCAAACTGGTTTAACTCTTAATGTGGAGATAAGGCCATGTTTTGCTAATGCTGTTGAAATGACGAGTATGTCTAAAAGTATAAAACAGAGGATAGCGTTGGAGGTCTTGAGTTGAAAAACCAATATGAATAGAATGAACTATACTATTATCTTTTTGATATATTTCTCTTCATCATATAGAGAAATACGTCGAAATTAAAGTGTGAAATGGTGATAGGGAGAGATAGATGCTATATGACATTATCATTAAAAGGTAAATCTTCATTTACCTGTTGAAGTGCAATCATATTGAAACATTATGTAGTCACCCTTAACTTTCAACTGTGTCTAAATCCACATATGAGGGTAATGGCAGGTGCTTTTTCTTTCCATTTCCTTCTTTTCAGGACTGCGTCTCAAAATTTACTCTCTGATTGCATTGGCACTGAATTTGGATGAAGACTTTTTTGAGAAAGTAGGAGCATATCCACCTTCAGCAACTCTTCGTCTTATACACTATCCAGGTTTAATGGCAATATTTTTCATGCTTTACCTCAGAAATTCTTTCCTTGTAATCTCTTTTTGTGTTTTCTGCTTAATCAAGAGGTTGATACGAGTTCCAGTTACATTTTCATTTTTAGGTGAACTCAGTGCTTCAGAGAGTGAAACATATGGTGCATCTGCTCATTCAGATTACGGAATGATCACACTTCTGGTTACTGATGGGGTCCCTGGTCCTCAGGCATGTTAAATGAACTTCTGTGGATAGTAATTTCTGATATTATTCAAGATCGTAATACCTTAGTAAGGATTTTTCCATTTTTCGTGTTTTCAGATCTGCAGGGAAAAAGATAAACGACCGAGAGTCTGGGAGGATGTACCTCATGTCAACGGGTGAGCTTTCGTTTGTTACCAAAGCACAGAGAGAAAATTTCAAGAAAATTCAATCTATAAACATAGTTGACATGTAGATTTGAAACTGGCTCAGCAATAGGCTCATCTGAAAATGAAGTTTTAGCTTCATTGCATATGCATGCATACAGAGTCATGAGTGACAGGTGGTTCCTGGTTTGTCCTTGCCTCTCTGGTTGTGCTGTTTCCTTCCATACTCATGGCTGCAAGTGTCTCTGCAGTGCTTTCATTGTCAATATCGGTGATCTTATGGAGAGGTGGACTAACTGTTTGTTTCGGTAATTATATCACTCCCAGTTTTTCATGAAGATTATTTTGCATGGTTTCCATTACGGTTACGACTTGTGAATTCCACTAACGAATTCGCATACCTCGGAAAGAAAATGAGAAAAAGAGAATCATGATACAGCAACTCTCATTGTTTCTTCAACCTTTTGATAAGAGCCAAAGTTGTGCTTTTGCAGGTCAACACTTCATAGGGTCATGCTTATGGGACAAAACCGCTATTCTGTGGCATTCTTTGTGGACCCAAAACCGGATTGTGTGGTTGAATGTCTAGAAAATTGTTGCAGTGAAACATCACCTCCAAGGTACATCCCTACAACTTGAACGTAAGATCTTCTCAACCCAACTTTTTCCCTGCATTTTCTTAATCTGTTAAGAAGTAATTCTCACACAGGTTTCCTCCTATCCGCGCTGGTGATTACCTGCATGAATGTTTGAGGGTCACTTATGCAAAAGAATGATCATGAACTGGTCCCCAGTTCCCAGGCCCTTCACAGGTTCTTCTGGAGAGCTTTCTGTGCGATGATATAAAGCTCAAGGATATCTGACATGGTGAGGCACACTCGTCTATGCTACTAAATGCTGTAATACAAGCAGACTCTGTACTTAAGCCCAAGATCTATCTCACAGTCTTTTTGTCTTTTTGTCTTATTTGATTGCAAAGAATTATTTGACGGTATGGATAACTATCTCACAGTCTGACAAGTCTTTTTGTTTGTTATGTTGGGTAACATAACTCGTGGTCAATGCCACTATAATTTTCTTGTAAATAAACATGTTATATTATGTCTCCCAAAAGAATTTATCAGTTTAAGAATGACTTTTGTGGAGGTGTTTTTTCTAAGGTGGGGGATAAGCGAATCACCAAATGAAATAAGTGAGATCTAGGGGCGTTGACTCTCTTTAGGGAACTTGCTTCTTTGTGTTGGTGTTTCACAAAATGTGCAGTAGAAAGTGTAGGATCATTTAATTTTGCTGTTTAATCTAAGGTTGTTATTGAAAATGACACTACCTCATTTCACTCAAAACTTTATCTGGAGATAAAAACAGATGTCTTTCTATAGGGATCATCACTTCCCCTTATTTAGGCTTGAAAGAGACTAAATTCTTTGAGTTAGGTGAATCCCTCTCCTACCTTTCCTGCATTGTAATGGTTACTTAGTACTTGGAAAGTTGCTGAAGTTTTCACTTTCTCTAGAGAATTGGGCAAAATTGAGTTAGTCAAGAGTGAGAGAGACATTCACCTCACCTATGGAATATTCTCTCTCTCTCTCTCTCTCTCTCTCTCTCTCTCATACGCTCAATCTAATGCATAAATGCATGATTTCTCTAGAACATAGGTCAACGTTCAATGATTTTTCACTTATCTTTCCCTTAGGTGATCTAATTACTCTGTGCACCATCTCATACCTAAAGTTTTTTTGTTCACCTTTAATGAAAGTAAATTCTATTTTAACTTTTCATTGTGTAATATGAGGTCCGAAGAGGAAAATGAATTTCTCTGATTGATGTAGTTTTCTTTTCAGATTATGGATTAGTTCATTTACTTCTGGTATTTCCTTTTAGCAAAATGGCTACTAATTCAACTTTTTCATTGACTGTATCACTGTTATTTTCACTGCACATTTCTTGATTTAGGCTGGTGATAAATAAATGTCCTGTTATGTAACTGAGAGATTGTGTTGGTTGGCAGTTGGCTGTTCACAGATGTCAGGAATGTGGACAGCCCCTCCCAGAAAGCTATGAACCGCCTGCAGATGAAGCGTGGACAACTGGAATATGTGGCTGTGCCGAAGATTCAGAGAGTTGTAAGATTTTTTTCACTGTAGACTCACCATGTTGGCAGCTAAAAACCATTAGTTGTTGTTACTTCTTTAAATTGTAGATTATTTGTTAAATTTTACTGTTATCCTTCCTAGTACTTGTTCTGTTTGTACTGCTTGTGATTTGGCTGTCATCTCCAGTTATTATCCTCTTGTCTTCAGATGTCTAGATCATTATGACGATGCTTATTGTTATTGTACTTTTTTTGTTTTTCAAATGGTGAATTATTTATGAAAGATAAAATGAAAAAAGGTACAAAGAGCAAAGTGAGGCCAGGCCTTGGGCCTCAGGATCAAAGGGGAAAAGGGGTTCCCATGAAGTATTGACAGGCAGACCCTTATTTGGTTAATGTGTCAGCAGTCCAATTAGTTCCTGTTAGTATGATTCTAGAGTCTACCAAAGAGCTACATTTAGAGACCAGTCTTGATAATAGAATATTCCTTGCGAAAACTTATATTGAATGCTTCAACATTCTTGGAGTTTCATTGGGATTCAGTGCAGAGATCTTTTCACATCATTATAAGCATTCTTGCCAGTAAATTTTTTTCTTCAAACATTTGCCACGTACTGTACTGCAAAAACCAGAGTTTTGTTATTTTTTTATTTTTTTATTTTAAGAAAAAGACTGGAGTTGGAACCTCACTTTCCCAATGAGATCATTGTTACAACCCCCAGTTCACAGTCCTAATCTATCCAGTCCAAAACCTATATTCAGACCTCCCCTTTTTTCACATGTATTACGAGAACATAACAAGTTTATTCTTGAAATCTGTATAAACTTATCAACCTTTAAACATAACCAAGATTTATCCTTCAAAAGATAAAATTTTGATCAAGATTTGACAAGTTGCATTAGTATTTAACCACTTGAGGGTGCTCAAGTAACTTATGGTATTTTAAATGATCTGATGAAATTTGTAATGTTGAAATCTGTAACCATGCAATTCTGAAGATGTGACACAATACCATGTTCTGCTCCCCCTTGGTTTAAAAACAGAATTACATTGCTTTGGTGTGCTTAATACAGATGATAATGCACTTATTAGCTCCCTCCTCTGTATAATTATTAGCTTTCTATAAAACACCATAATTGGCTTAGTTTGGGCTTTTGGCTCAATGACCACATTGGAGATTTTTTTAAGTGTGATGTCTGGGTTAAAGTCTCACCAGGAAAATGGGATCTGGCTAGTGTATGTAATTGTCATTTAGGAAAGTAAAAAAAGGGATCTAGCTTGTGTAGGTAATTGTCATTTAGGAAAGTAAAAAACCTCATAATTAGCAAGCGCGAATCATGTACAATGCGTTATTGCTTAACACTTCTGTTGATTTTTTTCAGGCTGGACTGGGTTATTCTGTCCATGTGTGCTATTTGGTCATAATGTTGAAAGCTTGAGGGAAGACATCCCTTGGACCAAGCCTTGCATTTGTCATGCTGTTTGTGTTGAAGGTGCCATAGCTCTTGCAGCTCTAACTGCAATTTTCCATGGTGTGGATCCTCGGACATCTTTTCTGATTGGTGAAGGCTTATTGTTTGCTTGGTGGATGTGTGGAATCTATACCGGCCTGTTTCGGCAATCACTACAGAAGAAATATCATCTCAAGGTTGATCTCTCTGTTCTATGTATGTCTCATGCAGATATCTATCTAATCACACATGAAACTCATATTTCATGGACATAAGCATCCATGCATGCTAGGCCGTGCAAATGATTCTTCTTTTATATTGATCAGCACTTTATCCTTGATTGGTATTTTTCATCTGGAATTGCTTTTGAAATAGCGTTCTGCTTTAAGTTGAATGAAGCCATAGACAATGCTGCTGTTCAGACAATTTGTCTTACTTAGCTTTGGATTAGCTATATTGCATTTATTGTGCATACTGCTATTGGCTGTTTACTCATTTTGGTATAGGATGCGCTCAGGCCTTGTGTGATCTTTTTTATCAGGCCATATTTTGTTAATCTTGGATAATTTACTTCTCATGTCCTAGAAGAGAGCATTTACCATGAGTTTACTAAGTATAACTATCCCAGTAAAGGAATTAGACATCCTTTTTATATCCCTTGGCAAACAGGTTATTGTGCTATTGTAGTAAACTGTAAGACATGAATGTTTGTGCTAATATGTTGGATGATGCACGTCTAATGAGTTTAATTACCGTTACTAATTTGCAGAATTCACCATGTGACCCATGTGTGGTCCATTGTTGCATGCACTGGTGTGCGCTCTGTCAGGAGCACCGTGAGATGAAAGGTCGCTTGTCAGACAATGTTGTCATGCCCATGACCATCATCAATCCACCTCCTCTCCAAGAAATGAGCAGTGAGAACAGGGAATCAACAGCTTCTGAGAATGGCGGAACACAGCAGACTAGCGTGGAGATACAGGCTTTGTAGGCTCTTGTTCTTGTGCTGGTTCATTTCGTGTCATTTCAAGCCAGTGAGGATGGTTTAGTACAGATCTTTCATGAAGTTATTTACGTTCATTTTGTACCCTTTTGGATCGGATATGGCACATTTCTTTATATAAGAATACTATACTATGATTATGATGTTGTTTTCTCGTTTCGTCGGACTACATAATTTGTATCACCTGGATTGGAAAAGAATTCTTGCCTGGGTGCAGTGAGAGGGTGTGTTATTGGTGCCGATTACAGGTCTTTTAATATGGCTACGCCAGAGCTACTGTGCGTAGTGATTGATGTGACCGTTATTTTTGGATGATTTATGAGTTTAGTCTTTACAAGAGACTGCTAAAAAATTAGTTAAAAGTTTCCGTTGCCGGGACTTGAACCCGGGTCTCTCGGGTGAGAGCCGAGTATCCTAACCAACTAGACTACAACGGAAGTGCTTACCCTGTTCGACAAAGTTTTAGTCAGATAGATTTCAGGCCGTCTAGTCATTTGAAACAATTTTTACTTTTCAAGCTATGAAATATCTCTTAACACTTGAGAAATAGAATTACAGCTGTCCATTTCATGTAGGCCGTACGTGGCTGTCGGTCATCATTAAAAAATTCCAAACTCGATAGCCTCTGAACTCATAGCAACGACGAAGATAATGATGGAAAACGCTCTGAAGCTCCCGAAGATCGACTTATCGTCGCCGGACCGTATCTCCACAGCTCGCACCATCCGTCAGGTTCATGTTTCTTCTTCTTGGCTCCTTTTTTCCATCGGGGTCTCTCTTGCACTTACTCTCTTCTCAATCTGGGTTCAGAAGTTTTAACAAATTTCAACGTTTTAAATGGCATATTCTTCTCAAAAATGGAAACTAATGTAAGCTTCAAGCCTGCCAATATGTAAACTGCTGCTGTGGACATGGTCATGAATTTTTTTGTTATTTCAAAATTTTCAGGTGTGCTTGGATCACGGTTTCTTCTATCTCGTAAATCATGGAGTTGACAGCGAGTTCATTAAGAAAGTCTTTGACGAGAGTCGGAAGTTCTTCTCTCTGCCTTTGCAAGAGAAGACGAAGTTCTTTCGTAATGAGGGATACAGAGGCTATACGGCCTTGTATGATGAGACTCTCGATCTTTCCATAAAACCCCAAAGTCTGCTATCTGATTCTTGCATTCGATTCTATTCTATGTCTTCCAGGGCCCGTAGTTTTCTTCCATTAGCCTGCTTTGCCGTTGTATCTCTCTCTCTCTTATCAACAGATACAAGATCACATAAACTAAATATCATTTTTAAATTGCAGAGGACTTAAAGGAGAGCTTTTATATTGGTTCTCTCGAGGAAAGTACACAAAATTTCCCAAATCAATGGCCACCAAACGGTATTTCAATCTGTTTTCTTAAGTTATCTGGTTTTTCTTCTTGTGTTTTAGAGCTATCTGACCTAAGGTTTTAATGGCCTACGAAATTTCAGAACTCCTGCCATCCTGGAGAGCAACCATGGAAGCATATTACCAGAGATTACAGTTAGTTCTAATATCCCTCATCTCTTGTTAGTACTAAAAGTTTTCTGTTTCTCTCATTCTTTCAATATTTGTTTCAGGACTGTAGCTCGAAGATTACTCTGTTTCATTGCCTTGTCTCTGAATTTGGAAGAAGACTTCTTTGAGAAAGTGGGTGCTTATCCACCAGCAGCTTTTCTTCGTCTTATACACTATCCAGGTTAAATGACAGATCCTTTTCTTGTATTTTTAGTTTATTTTTTAACCCAGAAGTTGATACAGAAGCCGGTTAAAAAATTCATTTTCAGGTGAACTCAGTGCTTCAGAAACATATGGTGCGTCTGCTCATTCAGATTATGGAATGATCACACTTTTAGTTTCTGATGGGGTCCCTGGCCTTCAGGCATGTTAGATGAATTTGCTATTTCGATCTGTTTCCTGTAAGGCAAATAGGCAGTAAAGTTTCTGATCTTTTGTGTTTTGGTATTTTCCAGATCTGCAGGGAAAAAGATAAAATCCCAAGAGTCTGGGAGGATGTTCCTCATGTCAATGGGTGAGCATTAGTTTGTTGCCATAACAACTGCAACAAAACCCAAGAAAATGAACTGACCACAATTTTAGAACTTTTATCTTTATTTCACATAAATTTCTTGTTTGATTCCAGACTCATGGTTGTAAGGGTGTGTTTGGAACTTCTAGAAAAGAAAAGAAAACGAGAATTTGATCATTATTTTTTCAAAAAATAGTTGGTGCAAATGAGATAATGATCAGTCACTAACTATTTTTGAGAATAATAATGGTCACATTCTCATTTTTGTGCAAATGAGATAATGATCAGTCACTAACTATTTTTGAGAATAATAATGGTCAAATTCTCATTTTTTTTTCTTTTCTTTTTCATGGGTTTCCAAACATACCCGAAATGTTTCTGCAGTGCTTTCATTGTCAATATTGGTGATCTTTTGGAGAGATGGACTAATTGCTTGTTTCGGTAATCAAATTGCTCCCAGTTCTTTTCTATAAGATTATTTTGAATTGCTTCCATTTCCTCGAGTGAAATGGTTTTTTTATTCAGGTCGACGCTGCATAGGGTGATGACGGTTGGACAAGATCGCTTTTCTGTGTGTTCTACTTCCATTATTTTCTTCTTTAATGTTCTTTCGATTATAGACGGCTGAGATTTCCGACAATGATCCGAATCAAAATTTGCAGGTTGCATTTTTTGTGGACCCAAAATCAGATTGTGTGATCGAATGTTTAGAAAATTGTTGGAGTGAAACATCACCTCCAAGGTAAAATTATCTCTACTCCTTAAAAGGCAAGATGGTTCCTCCTGCATTGCATTTTGTTTATCTATTATTGAACATCCACACAGGTTTCCTCCTATCCGTGGTGGTGACTACGTGATGGAACGTTTGAGGGTCACTTGTTCAAAAGAATGATTAATGTTGCATTAAGTGCCGCTGGTCTCCAAGCCCTTGAAAGGATCTCGAGTAGAGCTTTCTGTGTTGATACAAACCTCAGGGGTCTGTATCCTGCAATACTAAGGGGTGACTCTATATATTTGGCTTTTAATTGTGAGTTTTTATCTTATTAGGTTACATATGAATTGAATTCAGTAAGAGGGATCTGTATCCTGCAATACTAAGGGGTGACTCTATATATTTGGCTTTTAATTGTGAGTTTTTATCTTATTAGGTTACATATGAATTGAATTCACTAAGATGAGCTGAAGAGATACCTTACACTAGTGAAAAGGAAGATCAGTAATTCTGATATTTTTATGTTTTTTTTTTTGAAGAATCGAGTCAATTTGGGTTTTAAAAGTTTAGTTTGTATCCAAATGACAATCATAGTCAATTGATCGATGATTTTGTTAAGCACTTAACCAATACTACAAAAAAAACCAACCTGGTAGGTAACGGAAACCCAGGACCACAACATTACACCCATTCATAATGACCGACGACCACGGCGGCTTAACACATAGCGATGAGGGACCTAGCCTGACCAGGAAACCTTGCATTCTGGGGTTCGCGATCACCCGTGTCCGTTGGGAATCGAATTTGGGACGTAACGCTAACTTTGATACCAAAGGTTAAACACCTAGCCAATACTATCCAAAAGACCAACAAGGTAGGTAGCGGAAAGTCAAGTTCAAGTACTTAACCCAGGACCAAAACAGATTTATTTAGATATAATCATTTTTTTTTACAATATTATGAACAACGTTTAGGATTTCAGTTGGAAATTTATATCTTAAGAAAAACTAAAAAATATTTTTTTTAGGATATACATTTTTTAGAAAATTTCAGATAAAATTCAATTAGTGCCTTATTAAAAAATTATATGAATTTTTTAGGGAAATAAATAAAATTTAATAATCAATATTATATATTACCATATTTATCTAATAAAATTTTATTAAAATAAAATATAAAATACAAAATTATTATGAAATATTGTATTAATTATTAAATACTTATTAAAAAAATATATGATTTTCTAGCCAAGTTAGAAAAATTTACCTAAAAAACTTTCAGCGGGAAAAATAATTTTAGGAAATATGAGATATTAATAGTCCGTGAAAACGTATTTCTGTTAGAAATAATTTTTAAGTGTTTATTGGAAAAGGTATTAACAGGGTTTTAAATAAATAAATATTAAAATACTTAGTAATGGACACAAACCTCTGCCGCTCTCAGTAATGGCGGAAAAGGCTCTACAGCTCCCCCAGATCGACTTATCATCGCCGGACCGTGCTTCCTCAGCACGCACCATCCGTCAGGTGTTTCTCATTCTCCAGTCCTCTCTATTCAGCTATCCCACCGTGGAGCCTTTCATACAGTTACTCTATTCCGTTCTTCGTCACATACTAAATTTTCTTCACTGCTCTGTTCTCAATTTGGGTTGTTAATTTTTTTGCAAAATTTAATGTTTGAATGGCTTACCATTCTCAAAAATGGAAATTTAAGTCTCTGTCTGACAATATGCTAACTGATGTTGAAGAAGGCCCTTTAGAAGTTTTTTAAAATTTGACGTTCTTAGGGAATTTCTCTTATAGTACGTTCTATTGAATCCTTCTGCTTCTCGTTTCCAACGGAAAAGCTAGGGAAAGAGAAAAAAAGAAAAAAGACTATATTTTGCGCTTGTGGAGAAACTTTCTTTTCCTCGTTGCATTTAACTGCCGTTGAGAACATGCTGATGAATGATTTTGTTAATTTAAAATGTCAGGTGTGCTTGGATCACGGTTTCTTCTATCTCATAAATCATGGGGTTGACGGTGACTTCATTAATAAGAGTGTCTTTGGTGAGAGTCGGAAGTTCTTCTCTCTGCCTCTACAAGAGAAGATGAAACTCGCACTTAATGGGGGGCACAAAGGCTATACGGCCTTGTATGATGAGACTCTCGATACTTCCATAAAATCCAAAGGTCTGCTATTTGATTTTATCATTGTACTGTGTTCTCTCTCTTCCACTGGGTGTAGCTTTCTTAGATTAGCCTGTTATGCTTTTACAAGAAAGTGCTCTTAAATAGTCTTAATCGATTACTTTATCCAAGATCTAGCTTAGTTGCATCTGAGTGAGACTCTTTATAAGATCTTTATAGGCCTTTTTCAGTTTTCCCTTTTCTCTCTTAAATTCCTTCCCTTCATTTTATATTTATATATCTTCCCCTTCCAATTCTGTGTCTTGTATTTGTGGACTCAGCTCATAATTTACAAGAGAAATAATAGGTATTTGTAGGCTTACTGCTGAGAAGTTTAGGTGATTTTTCCCTCCTCTTTCGATTGGCTGCTAAATACTAGGAAATTGCATGATTGTTTTCTATTCAGTTATGAAAGCTTCAGAGTTATTTGTTTCCATGATACTCTTCTTGCTCTGTTTAAGGAAAATTTCAAGTTTAGTACTACTGTTGTTATGCTTTCACCTTGTTACTGAGCCTCTTAGCAACAGAAATAAGATCACTGAAATCTAATGCCATTTGAAATTTCAGGGGACTTCAAGGAGAGCTTCTATGTTGGTCCTCCTGAGGGCAGTACACCACAAAATTTCCCAAATCAATGGCCGCCAAAAGGTACTTCAATCTATTTTTTTTAATTTATCAGGTTTCTCTGGATGTGTTTTACACTTTTGTTATCCCAATGTTTCATTAGTTTCGAGTACTTGGATAAGTATTCTCAATTTTGTGGTTATCTGACCAAAGGTTTCAATTGGTTAGGACATTTCAGACGTCCTACCATCCTGGAGAGCAACAATGGAAACATATCGTGAAAAATTACAGTTAGTATTAACATCCCTTCATATTTGTTTGGCTTGTAGGTCCAAGGTAATTTCAGGAGTAACATGATATTTAATTTTAAGAGAAAAATAAGAAAAAGAGAAGAGCATTGAGGCAAAAAATGTTTTCTAAAATCTGCCGTTTCTTTCTTTCTTTCTTTATTTTTTCTCACTTTGTTTTTTTAATTGTTGGTTGTGTTTGACAAAAGTCATGGAAATCTGTCAAACTGGTTTAACTCTTAATGTGGAGATAAGGCCATGTTTTGCCAATGCTGTTGAAATGAGGAGTATGTCTAAAAGTATAAAACAGAGGATAGCGTCGGAGGTCTTGAGTTGAAAAACCAATATGAATAGAATAAACTATACTATTATCTTTTTGATATATTTCTCTTCATCATATAGAGAAATACGTCGAAATTAAAGTGTGAAATGGTGATAGGGAGAGATAGATGCTATATGACATTATCTTTGGAAGGTAAATCTTCATTTACCTGTTGAAGTGCAATCATATTGAAACATTATGTAGTCACCCTTAACTTTCAACTGTGTCTAAATCCACATATGAGGGTAATGGCAGGTGCTTTTTCTTTCCATTTCCTTCTTTTCAGGACTGCGTCTCAAAATTTACTCTCTCTGATTGCATTGGCACTGAATTTGGATGAAGACTTTTTTGAGAAAGTAGGAGCATATCCACCTTCAGCGACTCTTCGTCTTATACACTATCCAGGTATAATGGCAATATTTTTCATGTTTTACCTCAGAAATTCTTTCCTTGTACTCTCTTTTTGTGTTTTCTGCTTAATCAAGAGGTAGATACGAGTTCCAGTTACATTTTCATTTTTAGGTGAACTCAGTGCTTCAGAGAGTGAAACATATGGTGCATCTGCTCATTCAGATTACGGAATGATCACACTTCTGGTTACTGATGGGGTCCCTGGTCTTCAGGCATGTTAAATGAACTTCTGTGGATAGTAATTTCTGATATTATTCAAGATCGTAATACCTTAGTAAGGATTTTTCCATTTTTCGTGTTTTCAGATCTGCAGGGAAAAAGATAAACGACCGAGAGTCTGGGAGGATGTACCTCATGTCAACGGGTGAGCTTTCGTTTGTTACCAAAGCACAGAGAGAAAATTTCAAGAAAATTCAATCTATAAACATAGTTGACATGTAGATTTGAAACTGGCTCAGCAATAGGCTCATCTGAAAATGAAGTTTTAGCTTCATTGCATATGCATGCATACAGAGTCATGAGTAACAGGTGGTTCCTGGTTTGTCCTTGCCTCTCTGGTTGTGCTGTTTCCTTCCATACTCATGGCTGCAAGTGTCTCTGCAGTGCTTTCATTGTCAATATCGGTGATCTTATGGAGAGGTGGACTAACTGCTTGTTTCGGTAATTATATCACTCCCAGTTTTTCATGAAGATTATTTTGCATGGTTTCCATTACGGTTACGACTTGTGAATTCCACTAACGAAATCGCATACCTCGGAAAGAAAATGAGAAAAAAGAGAATCATGATATAGCAACTCTCATTGTTTCTTCAACCTTTTGATAAGAGCCAAAGTTGTGCTTTTGCAGGTCAACACTGCATAGGGTCATGCTTGTGGGACAAAACCGCTATTCTGTGGCATTCTTTGTGGACCCAAAACCGGATTGTGTGGTTGAATGTCTAGAAAATTGTTGCAGTGAAACATCACCTCCAAGGTACATCCCTATGCCTTGAACGTAAGATCTTCTCAACCTAACTTTTCCCCTGCATTTTCTTTATCTGTTAAGAAGTAATTCTCACACAGGTTTCCTCCTATCCGCGCTGGTGATTACCTGCATGAACGTTTGAGGGTCACTTATGCAAAAGAATGATCATCAACTGGTCCCCAGTCCCCAGGCCCTTCACAGGTTCTTCTGGAGAGCTTTCTGTGCGATGATATAAAGCTCAAGGATATCTGACATGGTGAGGCACACTCGTCTATGCTACTAAATGCTGTAATACAAGCAGACTCTGTACTTAAGCCCAAGATCTGTAATTCTGTAATGGGTTTAGAGCAAATTTCTTAATTGTTAAATGATTTGTGTTTGATATTGAGTAGAAGCAGTTTTACGATTGATTAAGAGTGATATTTATACAATATTCACCAAGTAGGTAATTAACTATTATCTATAGAAAAAAAAATCCGGATAAGTTGGTTCGTCACATGATCCGGCGGGAGTTCCGAAAACTTTGGGAAGCCCGCTTTCGGTCCCGGGCCCGGGAGATGTGGCGCACAGACGTGGGTCTGACTTTTCTGGCGGACACCGGGAGGACAATTTTCTGAGGTCTCTTCTTCCCCGCGCTAACTTCCGTACATGTAATCAGATCCTCAAAAACGCATTTAGCTTAATCTAATCTAGTTCTCTCATTCCTCCGTGGGCCCCACCACAACACATGGATTTCACTAGATTCGCCAAAAAGAAAAAGTATTTAATGTCGCTTGTCTTCGTGTTGTCTTCCTTCGACGATATCACCAATCGCGTCCATCGATCTTAAGCCTTGGTGGGTCACCTCTTAATCTTGGAAACGCGGAGATGTGAAACGTGTCGAAACAGTGTGGGGCCACGTTTGCAAAGCAGATCCACGAAAATGGTTGAAGTCTGACTCGTGACATTCGCCGGCGGAATCGGATGGTTTTCTCGAGATAAGCTTTTTAATCCCGTCAGGTACATACGATCCGACTATTCTTTCCTATACACGTACATACCGTCGCGCCACGTAGGCTATCTGACGTGGCGGGTCTTCGGAGACCCTCATCTCACCGACCGCTTTATCTATAACCTATTCAATTCGTCATCTCATTCGCTCGTTCAACCCCTGGCTTTCCTTCTCTCTTTCCCCCTGCGAAATCCCAAACTCTTCTCCTCATTCCCTCTCTTTCTCTCTTACGATCCCTTTATTCCTTCTCATAAATCTTCCTCTCAAACCGTAGTGATCCGGCTCGGTGCTCTGGGTGTATGAGCGTTTCACGCGGGAGTTTCGGATCCGTTCGATCGTGATCGGACTGGTCCGGACCTGGGAGGACGAAATGACTCGGCGGTGCTCGCATTGCAGCCATAATGGCCACAATTCGAGGACGTGTCCGAACAGGGGGGTTAAGCTGTTTGGAGTTAGGCTGACGGATGGATCGATACGGAAGAGTGCGAGTATGGGGAATCTTTCGCACTATGCCGGCTCCAGTGGTAACAATGGAAATAATCCAGGATCTCCGGATCTTGCGGCAGAGGGAGGTGGTCAGACGGACGGGTATGCGTCGGAGGATTTCGTGCAAGGGTCTTCTTCGAGCTGCCGTGAGCGCAAGAAAGGTAAGACTCGCTTTTCCCGGTATGGTTTCAAGTTAAGACGGCGGACGTCTTTTGTTGAGTTTGGGTTTTTTTTTTATTTTTTTGTTGTTTTAGGCCTTATTTGATGCGGAGGGGAGTTGCGTTATTTCTTTCCTTTCATTTGTTAGGTTGTTTCAGTTTGATTCGGAGGAGTCTGACAGTTGGGTTTGTGCTTGGAGGAAAATTTCTGAAAAGATGCCCTTATGGATTGGTTGTTTGGGGTTCGTAGTTCATAGCCTTTTTTTTTATGTAGAGAGAATTAGAACTATTTTTCATCTTGAACCAATCGCGACATTGACTAATCTTCTTTAACTGATTTTAAACTCTTTAGAACTGACTATTTAAGGATTGAAGTTACTAAATTCATAGGTCTATAGTCAATAAGAACCATGTTACACCTAGAACCGGATCCAGATACAGAACAAACTTTTAGGTATGGTTTAACATCAACTTAAAAATCTTTGGGATTGATTATTAGAGGATTGAGGTCCCTTGATGCTTATTATTAGTGATATCTTCCGTTTTGCTTCCCAGAAGTTATGCTGAAACTACCTATAATGGTAAAGACGGCTACAATGCTGCCACCTTCTAGGAACATTCATGGTGGTGTTTGGTCAAAATATATATAATGTGTTCAAGGTGGCTTTGGACCTACTAAATGTGTTACTTCCATTAAAATTATTGCATGTTGCTCTCAGTCGAAGAAGAATTTTTTGCATACCTCGATCTTGAATTCTAGCTCAAGTGCACTAAGTGCATCCATGTCTCAGCATAATAGTGATGCTCCTCATAAGAGGTAAAATTTCAAAAGTTGTTAGTGATACCTCTCACTACAAAATCAATGCACTGCGGATGAATTCTCTCCTTTGTGTTTCATTTGGTGAACTGTATTTATTCGTGCATTAACTCATTCTGAAGGTTTTCAACTATGTACCTCTGTGACCTGTGATGTGTGACATACCTCTTGCCTCCATTGAGAGATATGTATGCACGCTTTTTGGCAGATAATAAGGGGAAAAGGAAAAACTATATGTTCCTGAAATTCATACAATTTGCTTTGACTCGATGAACAATGTTGAATGCAAGTCTCAAGTTTGTTTATAAGATCACTGACAAAAGTTGCGTGAAACTCATTGTCAATGGCTTTCACTTGTCTGTCTCATGTACTTAGAATTTCCATCTCAATTATACTTACAAATGCTTTATTCACGATCTGTTACTTCCCTGCTGGTTGAGAACTGCAGTCGGATTTATATTGGATAACATGTGATCAAGGCTTTTAGTCTTATCTTTGAGGCTAGGAAATGGGTGTCGACATACAAAGAATGAAATTAATTGTAATCAAAGGCTTCAACAGAGCTGTTTTGTGGTTCTTTTAGAAACACTTCAAGATTTTCCTTCTTCTTTCGTCTGCTGTAGATTGACATGAGATGGTGTTAATTATCAGGCGTGCCGTGGACTGAAGAGGAACATCGCATGTTTCTCCTTGGATTGCAGAAGCTGGGCAAAGGTGATTGGCGAGGGATAGCACGTAATTTTGTAGTGTCAAGGACACCAACCCAGGTAGCTAGTCATGCCCAGAAATATTTTATTCGCCAGACCAATGTCAGCCGAAGAAAGAGACGATCCAGCCTCTTTGACATCATCGCAGATGAGGTTACTTTCTCTCTCTCTCTCTATCTCTTTCTCTCTCTCTTATCTATGCCAATGCTTATGATAGTTTCTGTTATCTCAGCCTTCAGACACTCCACAGATGGTCTCACAAGATTTATTTCCTGTCAACCATCAGCAATCTGAAATGCAGAGCAACAATCCTTTACCTCCTCCTCCACCCCCTGCAGCTATTGACGAAGAATGTGAGTCAATGGATTCAACTCCTTCTAATGAAGGAGAAACTGCCCTTCCAAAAGCAGATAGTTCACAGTGCAGCTATCCAGTAATATTTCCTGCTTATTTCTCACCCTTCTTTCCGTTTTCATTCCCTTTCTGGCCGGGTTACTCTGCTGAGCCAATGGAGAGAGGTACCCATGAAGTCGTAAAGCCAACAGCTGTACACTCGAAGACTCCGATCAATGTTGATGAGTTGGTGGGCATGTCAAAGCTAAGTTTAAGAGAACCACTTGATGGGGTGGAACCAGGTCATATGGCACCGTCATCACTTTCACTGAAATTGCTTGAAGGCTCAACCAGACAGTCAGCGTTCCATGCCAACAACCCTGCCTCAGGCAGTTCCAGTATGAATTCTAATAGCCCAATCCACGCAGTCTAATGGGCATGATTGATGTGGGAAGTGGGTACTTGGAACTTCCAAGATTAGACTAGTATTGATCAAAGTCTGCAGAATTCCTGTTAATATGTGATGAATAAACTGCAATCATGTTTCGTATGAATCAGTAAACATTTTTTATGTAAGGAATTTCTTTACAGCACCTGGTTCATGGGAATGACACCAACTTACTTATGGTTCCTTTTGTGACATGATAACCACATTCATTTCCTTGTAGCTCTTTCTTTAGGAGTCAAGATATTCTACGTTAGATCTGACAAGTGCCATTTCTTTGCCCAAAATTGGAAAAATCAGGTCGGCAGGTTGTCATTTATCTATTTATCTTGTTTAATCCTCTTAAATCTTTCAGTCTATACTGCAGCAGTCTAAATTTCATCTGAATCTTGTGAAAGCTGTTCATTCTGGATGGAGATGAAAATGTTACAAATAGTTAAACAACAGGTACCTCACTGTATTTGTGTACCCTGTGGCACGTCCTTTCGTCCTTAAAAGTGGCAGAATAGGGACTTATCACTGAGGTAGGGAATCATTCTTTTTTGAATGTCATACTGGATGAGTCTTATCTCTTTCTGCGGGTGGCTCTGTTTTCTTGCATCAGTAAGTGTACTGTGTGGCTCAATCAAAGTGAACCAGCGTCATTTCTTTTGTTAATATTGAGCTGGCCTTACCCTATCGGATAAGGTCATTCAAGTAGATGACTTTGGAGGCCCTAGTTGGGATAAACCTTTATAATCAAAATACTGATTTATTTATTTATTTATTTATGTTGTCACCTTTAACATACTTCTTGGGTCTGGTTTTCAGGTGAGAGATCTTGGCGTTGTAGGGAGTGAATCCGCTTGAATCAATACAATCGAGACTCGTTGGATTTGGGCATGAATGCAAAACTTAAACGGCCAACATCTGCCCATCTAAATCCATTGATTAAAGCGTTATAACATCCCGTCGGTTGCTCCAACTTTCATTAACATTTAATTCAAAGAATCTTCTCCTTTGACCAATACCTCAAGGAGAGAAGTCCCATCTTTCAACCTTTCTCATTTAAACTTCAGCCCCCTCCCATCTGCATAGACACGGCGAACGCCCTTTAATCTCCTTCTCCGTAGCAATTATAATCGACTTCCAGAACCAGTGCTCCATCCACACTCGATCCATCAGTTCAATAGGTATATTCCGTGTCTCCGGTAATAAAAGATAAACGAATCCCGTCATTATTGCAACCCACCCACCAAAGAACAGAAAAATTCCCCACTTGAGATGGCAGAGCATCGATAGAAACGTCTGAGCCACCACGAAAGTGAACACAAAACTCACGGCCACTGTAATACCCTGCCCGGCAGACCTGATTTCCAGTTGGAAGATCTCGCTGGGAACCAACCACCCCAACGGACCCCAAGACCATCCAAAACCTGCAACGTAAATGGAGATTAATATGAGAACCAGGTACGCATAGCCCGTGCTTAACCCGCCGTAATCTCCCAGCTGAGCTGCCATTATTGCTCCTATTGCGAGCTGTGAAACAAACATCTGAATTCCTCCGACCATGAACAGAGTCCTCCGGCCTAATCGGTCCACCAACAGCATCGATACGAATGTGGAACCGGTTCCCACTAGTCCGGTCACAACTGCGGACATGAGCGAGGCGCTCTCCCCCAGACCGATCGTCCTGAACAAGAGTGGGGCATAGAAAGCTATCACATTTATGCCCGTCACCTGTTGGAAGAAAGGAATGGCGATCGCCATTACCAACTGCGGTCTGTACGTCCTTCTGAATATATTGCGGAACGGGTGTTTGACGGTTTTTGCGACCGCATTGGCTTTTATCAGATCTTCCAGCTCTGCCTGGACGTCTTCAGTGCCTCGGACCTTCTGCAGCATTTTCAATGCTTTGTGGTGATTATCGTCTTGTTGGATGAGGCTGTTGGGAGTCTCAGGGAGGAACAGAGCACCAAGGGTCAGGAGAGACGCAGGAACAGCGGCCATGGCTAGTGAAATTCGCCATCCATAGCCAGCTGGAATCTTCTCCGTGCCGTAGTTTATGAGGTTTGCTGAGAGGGCTCCAATGCCAATACTGAACTGGAAGCCATTGTTGAACGCTCCTCTGTACTTGGGAGGAGACATCTCTGACAGATACAATGGGACTGACTAAAAGAAGCAAATGTATCTGATCAATTTAATGAATGGAATTTGTAAAAAAAATGTTTTCCTAAATTGGTCTATATATACAAAATACTAGATGCTCTCTTGCTCCTTCTCTAGTTGATCTCTTCTCTCTTCCCCCTCTCTCATCGATAATTAACTAAGGGCGAGGATGCGAGGAAGGAGAAGTTGGCCAATTGCCTGACTTCTGTCTTTGGATTTTAGTGCGTGTTGTGATCACATGGCGCCAAGCACCCCCCAAGATCTGGGTCCAGATGCAGAAATAGCCCAGCAATCTTGCTTTTCATTTTGTTTTTTTGTTTTTTTTTTCTTTTCCCGTTCTTCCATCCAGAAGTTTGGTACCGTGAGTGACGATGATCCTGATATCTAAGTCACACTTACATCAGATCGTTCAGAAAGAACTAGGTTTGAATGTTTTCTCTTACTTGATTTGCGAAGCCAACTCCTATGCCGAGCAGAAGTCTGCCGATGATGAGCATGTAGATGTTGAGAGCAGCGGCACCCAGGGCCGTCCCGGCGAGGAAGGCGACCCCGCCCGTGACGATGGATGGTTTCCGGCCAAAGGCTCGTGTAACTGTTGAAGCAAAGAAGGAAGCAACCAAGCCGGCTATGTAGAGTGAAGAAGTAAAGGAAGTCAGGAGCTGACTGTCAAATTTGCAGTAATTGCTGATACTGGAATCCTCCTTCATCTTCTTGTACACCTCCGGAAAGAACTTCCTCAGGAATGGTTCCATGGAAGTCACCCCACCTTCATATAAGTACTAAAAATCAGCTAAACAGCTTGTAGTCATAGCCAGAAATGGAAAAATTAATACCCAGAAATTTTCAGAAAGAATGGAGTGTTTGAGGTAAGGATCGATAACCTGAAATTCCAATGTCATAACCAAAGATGACTCCTCCCATGGCTGCCGCCATACAGGAGAGGATCACAAAGGGAGTCATTCTTCCATTGTACTGGACTCCTCCGCTCTGTACTGCAAAACCAACTGCCATGTTTCTGAAGCTCGGGAAGCACAGAGTCGAAGGCAAGACGAGGATCAGTATAAAAATGAATTTTAAAGCTGGTGAACAGTCGCTACAGAATCATTTCTGACGGAATAATAGTCAATGAGTGAGACAAGAGTTCGATGGTCATGGTTTTGGTGTCTTTCAACGCTAGAAGGCTGAAAGAAGACAAGAGAAGCAGCCTGGATTGACTAATCGACAGTGAGGAAGAAAACATGGGCAGAACAGCATCTCCTTGGAATTTTCTTAGTTAACTACACTATGGAAAGTGAAATCAGCTCCTGTATCTGTAGATGCTCATGAAGTCCATCAAGAATCTCCCAATTATGCTCTCTTCACTCTTCAATTAATACTTCTCTGGGTAAAAGGGCTAATAGAGCTGATTAACAATTCTGGTGGTAAAAATGTGTTGATTGTGAAGCCATAAATAGATATATGGAATTTTAGGATATCATTTACTTATATGATATAGAAAGTTATCAGGCTTTTTCTGTACCATCATCAAATCGTCCGTGTAATGTAAGAGTAATTCAATAATCTTTGAGAAATATATAAATCGTAAGTCTCCAAATCTATCTCCCCTTTGATGCTCCGTTCATTCCAATTCATAGATTCAGTCCTTCACTCTGACGAAGCGGTGATCCCCCTCCAGTGTTTCACATCAGTTCTTAAGCTTTTCTTTCTCTTCTCTAATAAGAGTTTTTCTTTCCGATCTCTCTCTCTCTCAACATTTCTGTCTCGTGTCTTCTCCACCCGCCACTCATGCTTCCTCCTCCGCTTCCCCGTTTCCCTCTTTCTCTGTAGCAATTATCATCCGTTTCCAGAACCAGTGCTCCTTCCACATTCGATCCATCTGTTCGATCGGTGTGTTCTTTGTCTCCGGCAATAACAGATAAACGAATCCCGTCATCACTGCAACCCACCCACCAAAAAACAAGAAAATTGCCCATTTGAAATGGCAAAGCATCGATAGAAACGTCTGAGCCACAACGAAAGTGAACGCAAAGCACACGGCCACCGTAATACTCTGCCCAGCAGACCTGATTTCCATTGGGAAGATCTCGCTGGGAACTAGCCACCCCAATGGGCCCCAAGACCACCCAAAACCTGCAACGTAAATTGAGATCAATATGAGAAGTAAATACGCATAACTCTCGCTTAACCCGCCGTAGTCTCCAAGTTGGCCTGCCATTATTCCTCCTATTGCGAGCTGTGAAATAAGCATTTGAATTCCTCCGACCATGAACAGAGTTCTCCGGCCTAATCGATCCACCACCAGCATCGATACGAATGTCGAACTTGTGGCCACTACTACAGTCACTACGGTGGACATCAGCGAAGTGCTCTCCCCTAGACCTATCGTTCTGAACAATAATGGGGCGTAGAAAGCAATCACGTTTATGCCTGTCACCTGTTGGAAGAAAGGGATGGCGATCGCCATTACCAACTGGGGTCTGTATCTTCTACGGATTATATTGCGGAACGGGTGTTTAACGGATTTGGCGACTGCACTAGCTTTTACCAGATCTTCCAGCTCTGCTTGAACGTCTTCAGTGCCTCGAACCTTCTGCAGCATTTTCAGTGCTTTGTCGTGATTACCTTCCTGTTGGATGAGGCTGTTGGGAGTCTCGGGAAGGAAGAGAGCACCAATTGTTAGGAGAGACGCGGGAACTGCGGCCATGGCTAGTGAAATTCGCCATCCGTAGCCAGCACGGATCTTCTCCGTGAAGTAGTTTATGAGGTTTGCTGAGAGGGCCCCAATGCAGATACTGAGCTGGAAGCCATTGTTGACTGCTCCTCTGTGCTTGGGAGGAGCCATCTCTGATAGATACAACGGAACTGACTAACAAAACAAAGACATCCGGTTGGTTAAATTTGTTTCAGTAAATTCGGGAGAGGGAAGACTTGATTTTTCAATTTGATTAACACTCTTTGTAGTTTTTTCAAATCTACATAGCACAAACAACTTTCATCGAGCTCTCATTTTTTCGTTTTTTCAAATCTCATCTCATTATAAATATGATTCCCTGTAGATGTTATATTTCACTACTCGATCAAGAAGAAAGCATCTAGGCGTATTTATCAAATAGTGTTATGAAAATATCAATCTACCCTTATGAAACTGGCTTCCTGATCAACCTCATTAGAACCAGAGGTTGATATAGTACGAGACGTTATGTAGTTTTGTCATTGACGAAAATTGCCAAGTTGCCTATGGCTTGTAGCGCTTGTTGTGATCTCATGGCGTCAAGTTCCCCCCAAGATCTGGGTCCAGATGCAGAAAAATCGAGCAATCATTGTTATTGTCTTTCTTTGCTATCCTTCGTCGTCTAATCTCAAATTTCTTTGATTATTTTTTATTTGTTTCTAGACGCAACGGTTACTTTTTTTCCTGATTCATAAACCTCACTAACGTCAGAAATCGATGAAGAGGGTAGGATTGTTTGTTTTCTCTTACTTGATTTGCGAAGCCAACTCCTATTCCGAGCAGAACTCTGCCGATGATGAGCATGTAGATGTTGAGAGCAGCGGCACCCAGGGTGGTCCCGGCGAGGAAGGCGACCCCGCCCATGACTATCGATGGTTTCCGGCCAAAGGCACTCGTAACAGTTGACGCGAAGAAGGAAGCAACCATGCCAGCCAGGTACATAGAAGAAGTGAAGGAAGTGAGGAGCTGACTGTCAAATTTACAGTAATTGCTAACACTCGAATCCTCTTTCATCTTCTTGTACACCTCGGGAAAGAACTTCGTCAAGAATGGTTCCATGGAAGTCACTCCACCTTCATATTTTCTCAAAAATCAGCTAAAACAGTTTGTAATCTAGTCAAAGAAATGAAAACCAATACCCATCTCTAACAGAGACTCAAGAGATCTTCAGATTATATTGACATGGTAAAAGCTCGAGATACTCTAGTTATTATTTACCAATGGAAGGAATAAACAAGGAGGTCGTAGATGTAAGGATAACCTGAAATTCCAATGTCATAGCCAAAAATGACTCCTCCCATGGCTGCCGTCATACAGGAGAGGATGACAAACGAGGTCATTCTTCCATTATAATGTTCTCCTCTGCTCTTCACTGCAAAACCGACTGCCATCTTTCTGAAGCTTGGGAGAGGGGGGTCACAGTATCAGTTTGAGAATGAATTTTAAAGCTCGTGAACAGGCGCTGCAGAATCGTTTTATGAAGGACTAGTAGTCAATGAGAGAGACAGAGTTCGATGGTCACGGTTTTGGAGTCTTGCAATGGTGGAAGGCTGAAAGAGACGAGAAGAGCAGCCTTGATTGACCAATCGCCAGCGCGAGGAAGAAAAGATGGGCAGCTTCTCTAATTGTAGTTGCTCAGTCCATCACGACTCTCCTTCATCGGATGTATTCACTCTTCAATTAACCTTTTTCCTTGGCTAAAAGAGCTGCTAGAGCTGTGTGGGTTATCGTGGAATGAAGAACACTAGTATTGATTCAGAGAACTAGGACTAGGTAAAAATAAACCAGAGGGAAAACCCCTCACCCTCCTTTGAAAAACAAGTTGGGTGAAGAAATATTGCTCGAATTTTTCATAGTAACCCAACCCTACCAATTTTCTATGAGAAAAAAACAAATCTGTTACATCAAACAATAAAAAGATTACTACAACACCTACAACATTACAAGAACTATTTCTAAATAAATTAAAATAAAAAACACAATAGTAAGAGTAGATTTTGAGGCTATTACAAATATGAAAATTGTAAGAATCTCTACTGTCGTCTTAGATAATACCCAAAATTTTCAGTATTCTAAAACATCAAAATCATATTGTGAGTTTCATCAAGTGAACTGGTAGTCTTCGAGCGTGAGAGGTATTTTTTTTTCCGCACCTGTAAAATTCATATTTGCAGCTCTATTACACACGCGTGCTTATCTTCAACCTCTCGTTGATACAGTCAGGAGCGGCGGTTGCGCTTTAGAACCTGGACGACTGTTGTGGTATGTCAAAACACCGTTCTGAACGCTCGGTCGGGGTCGTCAGAGGTGCACAACCATTCATGGTTATGCAGGAAGGAGTTTAAGCGATAGAGAGTGCTCGAAGCTTTCTGACAGAGCTTGTTTCTTTTTTTTTCTTTTCGATTGCACTGAGCAAGCTAGTGTAGTGAGAAACTGGTTGCTAAAGAACAACAAGTTATAGGCATCGATGACGGTGACAGTGCCGGTGGCTATTGCAAAAATGATGTTACACGGGAGAGGAAGAGCAAGAGATCTTGAATTTTTTTTTCCAAAAGAGTGCAAATACATAGAAGAGGATTAATGAGCTGTTTTGATACCATATGAGACGTTTTGTTGATTGAACTTAACCACAATCTTTTATTGATTTAAAGTCATATTTATATACCGATTTACAATAAGAATTACCTAAACAAAAGGGAGGCCTGTAACCCAGAAGATTCCTGGGTGCATCGCCGGTGTCTGGATCACGGCGCCGTAGCCGAAAGTCTAGAACTTGACAGCTACTGTCAACATGGGGTAATTCGCTTTGTCCCTTGCGAAGATGGATAACCTCTGCATCGTAGAAGTCGAGTAGGAAAAAGGAAAGAGAATGGAAAAAAGAGGAATTTTAGGTTTTAAATGTTGAAATCTCATAATTTTGAGAAATAAATTTAAAATTTCTTTATTTAGGTAAATGAGTTTTTAAATCTGGTATTCGAGAATCATCTGGCAAACTTAATCTAGTCCATCTCCACTTCCCCATTTTTATCTTCTTCTGTAACAACGAATCTCTTCCAGAACCAGTGATTCATCCACACCCGCTCCATCTGCTCAATTGGTATGTTTTTAGTCTCCGGCAATAACAGAGAGACAAATACAGTCATCACTGCAAGCCATCCGGCAAAGAAGAAAAAGGTTCCCGACTTCAAATGGCAGAGCATGGTGAGAAAGCTCTGTGCCCCAGCGAAGATGAAGACAAAGCCCACAGCCACTGTAATGCTCTGACCTGCAGACCTGATTTCTAACGGGAAGATCTCGGCGGGAACCAGCCATCCCAACGGACCCCAAGAGCACCCAAATCCTGCAAGATAAATGGAGACTGAAACCAAGACCAAATACGCTGAACCTCTACTTAATCCGCCATGGTCGCCCAATTGAGCTGCGAGTATGCCTCCTACCATCAGCTCTGAAATGAACATCACAATTCCTCCTATCACGAAAAGAACTCTCCGGCCTAATCGATCCACTAACAACATCGATAAGATTGTGGCGCCAGTGCCGACCATTCCAGTGACAACAGCGGACATCAGAGAAGTGCTCTCCCCCTGTCCAATCGTTCTGAATAAGAGGGGAGCATAAAAGGTTATCACATTTATTCCCGTTACCTGTTGGAAGAAAGGAATGGCGATGGCCATAACGAGTTGCGGTCTGTATCTCCGTTGAACCATATTTCGAAATGGGTGTTTGACTGTCTTTGAAATCGCGCTAGCTTGGATCAAATCTTCGAGTTCTTCTTGAACATTTGTGGTTCCCCGAATCTTCTGAAGCGCAGTGAGAACCGTCTGGTGATCGGTTCCCCTTTGGATGAGGCTATTGGGAGTTTCCGGAAGAATGAATGCACTGAGGGTGAGAAGGGAGGCCGGCAGAGCGGCCATGGCGAGTGAAATTCGCCAACCGTAGCCGGCTCTGATCTTCTGAGTACCATAGTTGAGCATGCTTGCAGAGAAAACTCCAATACTAGTACATAAATTAAAGCCGCTGGTTATCGCTCCTCTGTATTTTGGAAGAGAGATCTCTGAAACATAGAGCGGCACTGACTACACAAATACCGATTTCATCAGTTAACGTAAGAAAACTTAAAAAAAAAAAAAAAAATCATAAATTGCGATAACCTGGGATTAATCAATCCTTAGAAAAATTAATCTAATACCAAGGTTTGATCTTACTTGATTTGCAAAGCCAACTCCTATGCCAAGTAAAACACGAGCCAATATGAGCATGTAGACGTTAACAGCAGCTCCACCAAGAGCTGCTCCAGCGAGGAACGTGACTCCGGCCAAGAGCATCGACCATCTCCTTCCAAATTTGCGCGTTATCACCGATGCAAAAAAGGATGTAACCAGGCCGGCCACATAAAGTGAAGAAGTGAAAGTAGTTAGAAGCTGGCTGTCAAATATGCAGTAATTGCTAACACCGGAGTCAGCTTTCATCTTTCTGTAAACCTTCGGGAAGAACTTCCTTAGGAATGGCTCCATGGATGTCACTCCACCTTTACAATTCCGAGAAAACTTCAGAATCTTAGCGAAGAGCCATCAGGGCTATCCCCTTCCAATCCATGCAACTATGCAAGTAATAAGAGTGGTGTAAGAATACCTGAAATTCCGAGATCATATCCAAAGAGGAGACCCCCCATGGTCGCCATCACACAAGAGATGACCAGAAATGGGGTTACTCTTCCACTGTATGCACGGCCTCCTTCGGTCTTTACCAGTACCCCGATCGCCATCTTCTTTCCTGCTTTGGACTAGTATCAGAGTTGATCCATAGCCAAATACCAGGTGGCTCAGCTTCTCTGCTGAAAGACAAAGATCAATCTGCAAGTGTGAGAAGTGATGACATGAGCAAATCGGCCATTAACTCACTCTCATATCCCATCCAGGGAAGGTCGTCTACTTTATTGATTCCAGCCTGCCATGTGCAATATTTAAACGAAATTACCCATTCTTCATTCTCGTTTCATTGTAACCGAGAGTGAAACTTCTAATTTTGTTCGATTTCAGATCAACAGCTCTGTTACTGTTAGAGGGTGTAAACGTTTTATAATCTGAAAAAGCAATTTTGAATACAATTCTGTTTATCCATTGCAATTTTGTTTATCATTCACCCATTTACCAAACAGTAAAACAGATGATCTGGTAACTAATATCATAAAACATTTTAAAAATCACATTACCAAAATTTACAGAAACTGTTTGTGAGTGGAAATTTAGTTCATCAATATTCGACAAAGAACTCCACAATAAGGAAGCAAAAAAAATGCCAAAAAGCCCCCACAAAGGAGCTTGTTTGTTTAGTAAGAAAAAACTATAATAATCTAAAAGAACATGTTTCTGTTGACCTAAGAATCTCTACAAATTTGAGGACATTAGAAAAAAGTGAAAATAGGAAGAAGAAAGTTGGAGAAAGTTGATGGGGCTGCCATTCTCCTCCCCTGGCCTTCCACAATCGCAATCTTGAAGAAGAAAGAAGAAGAAGAAGAAAAAGAAAAAGAAGAAAAAGAGTCAAGAAGGCAAGAATGTCGGGATGGATTGTAAAGCCAAGTACTTAGAATCGGGAGTGAAAAAGAGGGAATGAATGAAGAATTCAAAATTTTTCTACCTTTTATAACTTTATAAAGAAAATTTTACTAAATTTACCTTTATATGTAACTACGTAATCAAGTGATCGGGTTCGAAATAAGCTTCTTGAAGGCCATGGTGACTGGATTCTCATCCATTTCTTATAACCATAATATATTGCATATAACCATGGCTGAAGCTTGGTCGATTGGTAGTTTAGGGGGATTTCTTACGTTCTATTTAGGGTCTGTTTGGAACCCTATGAAAAATAAAAGAATATGAGAATTTGATCATTATTATTTCAAAAAATAGTCAGTGAAAAGAAAATTTTGATCATTATCTCATTCTCACTAACTATTTTTTTGAATAATAATAGTCAAATTCTCATTTTTTTTCTTTTCTTAGGGTTCCAATACTTATTTGTCTTGCTCATTGGTAGTGGAGGGTGGGGCTTCTTTGAATGCATGTTAAAGGACAGCCCATGAACCCTCATACAAACACAAGGCCAAGGGGCAGACGAGGTGGAGCTCTCTCCCTTCTACGTTTTTGTAAGATATGTTATGTGGATGAATTTGAAGACAAAGACTAGAGCTTCTGTCAACCAATAAAGTCAGTAAGAAATGTGGATTACATTCTTAGCTGTGATCTCTATATCGATTTCTTGTTCCTTTTTAAAACTTAAAAGTCCCTGATGATGCTAGTGATCAGTGGAGCTGGAAATTTCTCTTACAGAGCCAGATGTGAAGTTCAATATAAAGAAGAAAATAGCATTGAAATGATCCTAAACAAAGAACCTCCCCCAGTTTTCCTATCTCTGCTATGGGTTCTTGTTGAGGCGTGGAAAGCCTCAGTTTCTACTGCAATCGCCATTCCTGCTCTACCTCTTGCCAGCAGATACCAGTCATGTCATTCCCTGTTAAGACCTCAAAGTTTCCTGCTACGAATTTCCCACCAGTGCCGAAGGTGATTTGCTTGCGTGAATGAGCATAAGCACAGTACTCTACATTATAAACAATGGGGTTTTTCAGAAATGCCGAGATTGCAACTCCAACTCCTTCACCTGTGACATTTACATGATCAAATGAACAGAAGGATGAAGAACCGAGCAGTGAGCCCTCAGCATCTGTTTTTTGCTGACAAACAAAGTGCTTTACCTTTCATGATCCCAGTCATACAGAGTTACACATACTCGAATCCAATCGAAGGGGAAGAAGAAGACAGCCACTTTCATGTCACAAAGAAGAAGGGGCGGATCCCAGGGACGGGGCGCGGTGGATACCCAGAGCGGCTCCGCTTTGTCGATCCGATCACCGTGTCTCATCACGATCACGTGCTGAACAAAATGCGGTTGCTCGTACTGACCCGCCATGGTCGTCTTCCAAGCACAGACCTTCCTTCTTCCCGGATTGGAATTCTGAATCGAGTTCGATTACCAGAAAGAGAGAGGAGCAGATACAATTGACAATTGACGGTTGACGAAACGCAGATCAACAAGAACTTTTGCTGCGTGATCAATCACTCCGCTGATGTGTTGATTGTTGATTCGTTTTCTGAGATTAACTTTTTCTAATTTAATCTTTTTATCCTATGAAATAAATAACATCATATAGCTTGATTATATTTATAATGTAGATGCAATGTAGCTTAAACTTAGGTTCCAAAAATTTATATCTTGCTTAGAGTTAATCACCTATTAACCCATAAAAATATAGCACTGTATATCGCTAAGGGTGCCATCGAGTCGAGCCAAACTCAAACCTGTGCAGGTTCATGTCGAGTTCAGCCTCGAGCCATAAACTAAATTTTAAAATAAAAAATTACAAAACGAACATGAAGAATTTTGTAGCTAGGTACCATTGAATTGTAGAGGAGTCTAGGACTTAGTAACAAAGCTTACAAATGTACAATAGTCACCTTAATAGACATAGTAGAAAGAACAAACTTCTCCATCGATAGCATTTATTTAATTGGTAAGCAACAACATCAGATGTTAAGGGATTCAAAATGGTTAAACAGTCTGTCGTCTTTGAAGTTTGAGGGAAATTAAAGTGTCCAAGTTGGAACTCATGAAAAAATTGAACTAAGACGAACTCTAGTAAAAGGTTTGGCTTAGTGCCACCTCTATGTATGACCCTTATCTTTTAAAAAGGGGGAAATAACTACCGAGAAAGTTGAGTGCACTCCATTTCTAATTAGGGAAAGAAAAAAAAGTGCCATCTATTCTTTTAAGATGGTTGCACCAAATTTTTTCGGTCATCAAATTTGAATTAAATAACTTTAAAAATTAAAATTCTTTCTTAACTCATTTTCCATTATTGGTATGATTTTATTTTTTTGTTTTATAATTAATTGATAAAATGGAGATAATAATATTGTTGTAGATCAACTGCATTTTTATAATAAAGTGACTTTTCCTTGGAGAAAATGTTGGATGCTACTAAGAGTTGGTTGCTTATAAAAAAAATAATTGTGTTTTTTAGCATTTTTTTTTTTTAGTTCTAAAGTTAGAGTTTACTGATTGTATTTACTATATAATATAAGGGTTGTGGAGATGATTATTGTGATCATATTCATTACAAAAATATGTAGACATTAATTGGAAATGTAGGAATATATATATATAATTATACCATAGACTATGCATAATTAACTATTTAATATTATCTAATTTCAAATATGGCTATAAGATCATAATTTATTGACTCTGTATAATCAAAATATTATTTTCTGTAAAAATGTCTCCTTCATTCGCATAGGGATTGATGGATGCAGTAAGAACAAATGAACGTGCAAAAGATATATCGAGAAAGATGAAATTTTGCCCCTAAAATCATTTTTGACTATAATTTTCACCAACAACTTTTTCATTGCTAAGCCACAAAAAAAGGTTTTCCAAAAAAAAAAAATCAAAATTTCACCCCAAATAATAATTAATTCATGATGGAATATTTCATAAAAATTATTTTTTACTAAAACAATTCAATATTCCACCTCATAAAAAAATTGTATATTTTTAGTCCATATGTGATGGCATATTTCTTCAGGATCTTTTTAGTTTTTTACAAAACTATTTTGCTGTAAAATTCACTGATAAATACTTTTTTGTATTTGAAAATGTTTTGAAGTAAAAATATCCACCTATAATCATTCAATTTCATAAATCCTTTATATATATTTTATGAAAAAATAATGCCTATGGTGTATTATTAATTAATTTTAATTTTGACAGATATTTTCACTGAAAATAAGTTTTATTTAATAAAAAACATATCAATAGAATAAATTTTAAGTATTAAAAAAAATTTATTTTTATTTTTTATATTTTTTTGCCAATATACTTGTTTATAAATAATTAATTAAACAAAAATAAAAATGAATACAAATTTATTTATATAGGTAATATGGTTGAATATATCACAACCTAATGTCAGTTTTTTTTTTGAAAAAAACTCTAGATATCTAAAGAATTAACTTATTGAAATCTTGCAAAAAATGGGTCTTCTTTTAAAAAAATAAAGAATTATACGTCGATTTATCTTATTTAAAAGACTTCAATAATAAAATGATCTCCTTAGACTAAAGCTTAAAAGTGACAATCCTTTAATGTTTTTGTCTAACTAATATTAATTCATAACATGTCTTGTTTACATAAAAGAGAAGTATATGACAAAATTACAAGAATTTAGGGTCTCTAGTTCTATATCAATGGTGACATAGTATTAGTGGCTTGTTAGATATAAGGCAGGCATATTTTGATGTGACTTTGTAATTTGATCCGAATTTGATGAAATAGTTTGAGGAAATATTTATTCGGACTTTACAAATCCTTAGGTTAATTGACCAGAATAGCAAAAATTGGATAAAAATAATCTGATAAAATATTGTTTTTTTATTAATTAAAAAATATTTATTAGTAGTTATATAAAATTTATATTTTTAATTTTAAATAAATACATAGAGTTTGTTTTTTTTACATATTTTAGTTTTTAATATTTAAGTAGATTAATTCGAACCCAACCCGAACCTCTAACATTTGCCGGACCCGGACTGAACCATTGCCGGTTCGACGTTCATTAATAGGTTGTTGGGAAGCAGATGAACTCTATATGAGGGGGATAAACGGCCTCGGTATCTAAGGCGTGCGTTTTTAGGTGGTTGACAGGCTGATGAATTCTACTTTAAAGAAGATTGACCGCGTCGGTGACTCGGAGGCTTTATATACGAACTCCATCACAGGAAATTTATATCGTTTTGACCTTTGCTTTTCTCCTTCTCTGAGTTTCTCTTTCGCGGGAGTTTGACGAAGGTCGGTGGACATGGAGGGAGTTGATCACCTCGCTTTCGAGAGGAAGAAGGCCCAGTTCGATGTTGATGCTATGAAGATCGTCTGGGCTGGCTCTCGTCATGCTTTTGAACTTAATGACAGAATTTCGCGCCTTGTTGCCTCTGACCCTGTGAGATTTTCTTCTCAATGTGCTTTTCTTGGATTCGTCAATTTATGCTTATGGTCTTTGGTTTTTCCTAATGGGGCAACTTTCGGTTTTGTCCACGACTTGTCGTGGAAATATTTTGATGGATGGTTGTGGTAGTGCGTCTGGGATTCTGGATTCAATTAAAATTTTGGAATTTGACGTTGATTAGTGCTGTTTGTTTAATGAATTTGAGTTTCGTTATGCTAATTCGAGTTTTTTTTTTTTTGGTCATTGTACTGGACGGAGGTTTGAAAGTTCTTCAATTGTGAGAAAGTTGTCTTGTTTATAGCGTCGATTTATCATCATTATGAGTGTTTATAGTTCTCCGATTGAAGATATTGTGTTTTTGCTATGTTTTCGCTGTTATGTTTTCCAACTTTGCTTAGTTTAAGGATGTCCTCTTGAAGCAATGGATCAAACAAGAGTTCTGATCATGAATTGGCTGCAAATTATCCTCTTTTTTTTTTTTTTCTGTTAGCGGCCTGTGGTTTTATTATTGAGGATCTGCTACTAATTGGTTTGTATTTTAAAAAAATTCTGATATTGGTATTTGCTTATTGGGTGGAACTGCTACTGGAAAATAGGATGTCGGGACCAATGTCTCATGAGTTTCTGTTGCTGTGTTAGAGCCCATTGTCCCATAATGTGTCGGTGTTGGAGATTAATCTCTCAATAGGCGTTAAAACAAAATAGTTTCTAATTTCAATGAAGGTGGCTGCACTCATCTTACCATAAAAAAAGTGCTTTTAGAAGAATTCTCTAACGATCAATCTATTATATATGTCTGAATAAATGTTGATAAGTTAGATTTTACAGAAGCATTTTGGAATTTGATTTAAGCTGAATTTTCCATGTTTTGTTACTAGTGGATTGGATAATGCTGGTACATTGCATTAAAAATAAGTAAATACGGATATACTATAATCAGTTTCTGGTGCATGTGAAGAAGGAACATTTAAGTTATCCCTGTTGGAGTCTACTTGCTGGATCTGTTATTCTTAATAACAGGATACCTAGATCAATGACTGATCATAATCTTAATTTTTCTTCATCTTACTTCTCTATATATCTTATGGTTATTCACTATTGATCGTTTAGGCCTTCCGCAAGGATAATAGAACAATGATGGGCAGAAAAGAGCTATTCAAAAACACTTTAAGGAAAGCATCCTATGCCTGGAAAAGAATAATTGAACTCCGTCTCACAGGTTTGACTCAGATGTTGTTTTAGAGTTAAGTGAACTCAGACAGATAAAACCACCTATCTAACTCTTGGGCACCTATGTCAACAGAAGAGGAGGCATCTAAGTTGAGGTTTTTCATTGACGAACCTGCTTATACAGATTTGCATTGGGTGAGCAATTATGGCAGTTAATTACTTATTCTGTTCAGTTTTTGTGAACACAAGCTTTAGCTGTTGATTCCTTCATCAATTTCTTTTCAGGGCATGTTCGTCCCTGCTATTAAAGGACAAGGCACTGATGAGCAGCAACAGAAGTGGCTACCATTGGCAACTAAGATGCAGATAATTGGTTGCTATGCACAAACTGAACTTGGTCATGGTTCTAATGTTCAGGGACTTGAAACAACTGCTACATTTGATCCAAAAACTGATGAGTTTATCATTCATAGTCCAACACTCACTTCAAGCAAAGTAAATGCTGATGATACCCTATCACTATTCCAATTGTGAAGATTTTCTCTTGTCCGTTTTATGTAGTTATTTTCCTCCTTTTGTTGGTTGTATGGCTTTCTGTATATTGATCTTGATAATATTGACTTTTTGACTTTTTCTAAATAGTGGTGGCCTGGTGGCTTGGGTAAAGTTTCAACACATGCCATTATCTATGCAAAGCTAATCATAGATGGCACGGAGCATGGAGTGAATGGTAATATTCCAAATTGTCACCTACCCATGGACTAATATTTTGTTTCAGTTTCAAATTAATTGCTAAAATGTTAAATTCACAGGTTTTATTGTTCAACTGCGAAGTTTGGAAGACCACTCCCCTCTTCCAGGTATTACAATTGGTGATATTGGGATGAAATTTGGAAATGGAGCTTACAATACCATGGATAATGGTGTACTGCGGTTTGATCATGTGCGCATACCAAGAGATCAGATGTTGATGCGGTTTGTTCATCTGACACTTCTTGTGCTTCTGTTTTATTATTTGCTGATGGTGCTTTTTATTTTTTATTTTTTAAAGTTCTTCTATTTGCTGATGCACTGGCTTTTGCAGAGTTTTGCAGGTCACACGAGAAGGGAAGTGTGTTCAATCAAATGTTCCAAGACAGCTTATTTATGGGACCATGGTTTACGTTCGGCAAACAATTGTGTTAGATGCTGCGAATGCCTTGTCTCGAGCAGTTTGTATTGCTGTCAGATATAGTGCTGTTCGAAGACAATTTGGTTCTCAGGAAGGTGGTCCTGAGTTGCAGGTACTGTCATGCTCTTGGCTGAGGTTGCATTTATAAAAAAGTGCGCTTGATTTTCGTTAATGTATCTTATGGCATTTTTTTATATGTTCTTCCTTCTGATTTAGGTGATAGATTATAAAACTCAGCAAAGCCGGCTCTTCCCATTGCTAGCTTCTGCCTACGCTTTCAGGTTCGTGGGTGAGTGGTTGAAGTGGCTTTACAATGACGTGACTCAAAGGTTGCATAAGAATGATTTCTCAACATTGCCCGAGGCTCATGCATGCACTGCTGGTTTAAAATCCATAACAACCTCCGCAACTGCTGTAAGTAAACTGTCAAAGGTGTATTGAATGTATCTGCTTTTCTTTTTCACTCCCTTTTGGTAGGCTTAAGATTAAAGTAAAAGAAAAGTTTAAATGGATATTAGGAAAATATTGGTACACTAGTCCTTGAATTTATTCAAGAGTTGACTTTCCTTTTACTATTCCTTAAAAATAAACTTGGGTCTTTAGCTCATTGGTCTCATCTGGAGGGAGGGATCTAGTGTGAGGTCTTGGGTTCAAGTCTCACTAGGGGTAAGAGGGTTTTTGTTTTTGTCTTGCTGATGGCTAAGCAATCACTATTTGGGTACTACTGCTTGGACGATTTATCGTTTACAAATTGCATAGAAAAATCAAACTCAAAATTAAAAAAATGCTTTTGTTTATGCTTCTGACCAGCTATTACCTCTAAATCTTTTATCAATTACATTTGGAACATTTTGTCTGAACCATCTGCTCTATTCCATTATTTATTTATTTTTTGTCAAAGTGAAATCATGAAGACAGACACTACTGGTAGTTAGTTTCTTGAATACTAGTCATGAAATAGCAGATCATATAAAATGTTCTAGCTTTGGTTATTTCAAGTCATCATTATGCAGTAAGTTCCATGTTTTCTTGTGAATATCTCATTGTGATATCTGCTCCTTTTCAGAGACTTTACACTTATTGAGCCTAAACCATCTATTTTTCCTGCAGGATGCAATTGAAGAGTGCCGAAAATTATGTGGTGGTCATGGTTACCTGTGTAGCAGTGGGCTTCCTGAATTATTTGCTGTCTATGTCCCTGCCTGTACATATGAAGGAGATAATACTGTTTTGCTATTGCAGGTTTGTGGATTATGGGAGAAAAAGCACTAGTTCTAAGTTTGTTTAGATTATGTGCTATCCTAGGTTTATGGGCAACTTGAAAAAATATGCTGTGCATGCAAATGCTTGCTCTTTTCTATTTTGTTATTTCCATTCTAAATTCTGTTTTTGTAAAATTAATGCACATTACTTTTTTTAATGATATTTCACTCGTTATTTACTTTTTTCAGGTTGCCCGGTTCCTTGTGAAGACTGTTTCTCAGGTTACCTCTGGAAAACAGCCCATTGGAACCACAGCATATATGGGCCGATTGGAACAATTGTTGCAGAGCACCTGTGCCGTCCGTAACGGTAAATTCCTTATGTCATGATCCTTCTTTTCAATGCTTGTTTGTTATGAACAGCATAAATTTGGTTGTTTTTTATCCTTGTTCTTTTTATAGAGAGCTTGAGGTTGATCAATTTTGGTACTTTATTGCCCCTTGATTTAGATTGATATTTCTGTTCCTGGTTTTGACTTGATGATTTTGGACTCCCATGCAGTGGAGGATTGGTTGAATCCTGCAGTGGTATTGGAGGCATTTGAAGCACGGGCGGCAAGGCTCTCTGTTGCTTGTGCCAAAAATATTAACATGGCAGCAAGTCCTGAAGAAGGTAGCCTTTGTTTTACATAATTCTTTTTTTCAACTTGCTCTCTTATTCTGGGCTCTGATATTTTTTTGCTTCTCATGCAAACATGAGTGAAGAAAGTTGGACAGGACTAGTACATACGAGTATTTTAACAGCACTTGAAAAGCTTTTGATGTGATCTCTTGTATTCAGGGTTTGCTGACATCTCTGCTGATCTAGCGGAGGCGGCTGTGGCTCACTGCCAGTTAATTATCGTCTCCAAGTAAGTTGTGTGAGATTTTTTGAAGGTTCACGACAAAAATAAACAAAAGTGATTCATTGATTTGAGATTTTGAGGCGGCTGTGGCTCACTGCCTGTTTCATGGTTTGATTCATTGTTTAAGCAAAATAACAAATGGGCTGTCCTCTGTATAGCCCTTACTTCATGTTATTCATGTTAAGACATTATTCTACATTGCAGGTTTATTGAGAAGCTTCAACAGGAAATCCCAGGTGGAGTAAAAGAACAATTGAAGGTCCTATGTGACATTTATGCGCTCTCTTTGATTCACAAGCACTCGGGAGAATTCCTCTCAACTGGTTCCATCACTCCCAAGCAAGCTGCAATGGCAAACGAGCAGCTCAGAAGTGTTTACTCACAGGTTCTATCTCCCACCCATCATTCCTCTTTTCTCTCATCTTTCATGATCTGAATCTGGGCTTTTCTCTAATTTTTTGGGATCTCTTCAGATTCGGCCGAATGCCATTGCCCTCGTTGATGCATTCAGTTACACTGACCACTACCTCGGGTCTGTTCTTGGCCGCTACGATGGAAATGTCTACCCCAATCTCTACGAAGAAGCATGGAAGGATCCCCTGAACGATTCTGTGGTGCCCGACGGGTACCACGAGTACATAAAGCCTTTGATGAAGCAACAGCTGACCTCAAGGCTATGAAGGTAGCTTGTAAAGGAGCAGCCAAGAATTTCTATTATATTAGATATTTTCATTATTCAATCTGTCGAAGGATTAATAGTAGTAGCATTTAGGTTCTGGCTAACAATGTCAGCCATTGCAAAACTATGTATAATTATTCAAAACTATTGATTGAGATATTTTCGCTGTAATTAGGGATTCAAGCATAACTTACTGAAACAGATGGAATGTCATTTTCGGAAACACGCCAGCGCTATCATCTCGCCCAGATTGGTGGCATTGTTTGGGCGTCAAAGATACAGAACTGAAAGGATTCTCGTCCTTTCTACGTCACGGAGGGAAAAAAGTAACCGAATCGTCGACATATCATGACGGCCGTGAGCTAAATTTCCACTCGTTGATGTGATCCTCTCCGTTTTCATCTTCGTAAATTATCGCCGAACGGGGGACAGAAATCCGTCTCTTCAGCGATTTCAATGTGCCGAGTATTGACGATGACGATTGGTATTTCTGAATTTTTGGGAACACGTTATTAGACAGGAGCGTAGAGGCCTGACTCTGTCCGTCTAAATCCATGTGCTTCGTTTCCAGAAAAGCACTCCCATGGCTACTTTTCGGAGAAAAGAAAGAGGTGACACCATGGGAGAGCTTTTCTTTGGAGAGGTCAGAAGGTCAAGCTTAACTCTCTTGGTTTCACCAAGCAAAGTTCAGATAGTTGTATTTAGCCCAAACTAGACGGATTCGATTGAGCTATTCTTCTTCTTTCCTGCAAAATAGGGTTTCAAAACCAAGCAAAAACCCTGTCTTCTCCTATAACATGAATTATTGAAGAAATTTGGGGGATTACAGTAGAAGATTTGGTCGGTGAGGTTGCCTTCTCAATGAGATTCTCAGGGACGTTCCAAATATTTGTCTTCCTTCTTCCACCAATAAATCCAAAACCCTAGATTACTAAATTTAACTACTTTAATTGCTATTTTCAACGCGAGATCAGATCACGACCGTCGGATGATGTGTTGCAGACACCCTTGGAACATGCCGCATCTCGAGGGAATTCAACGACCTTTAACCACCATTAACGGCAGCTCAATTCGTCTGACTCGACTACGCTTGGGCCCCACGCGCCGACAGAGTTTTTAACTTCGTCTTCTGCATGTAAGTCGTGAAGCCAATGACGGGCTGCTCTCGTCACCTTCCTCCGCTCGCCTGCCATTTTCTCCTGCGGCTGTTGCCCCGTGAACTCTATAAATTGGACCACGTATGGCCTGTGTAAAACCAAGTCTTTAGTTGCACTTGGAGTGAGTGACTAATCATGGCTGCTCTCTTCATCTCCTTCTTTACACTCGTTTCTCTTCTAGTTTTTCTCAGCTTCTCTGAGTTCTGCAATGGCGTCAGTGTCAAACGGTATGGCTTGACTAGGACTGGCTCGCACTGGTCGCCGGCTGGGGCGACGTGGTACGGGAGCCGCGATGGCGCGGGAAGCACCGGTAAGCGTCCACTGTCGAGGGATGAGTAATTTCTCTCTCTGTTGCATGGTGCAATAGTGTAAAAGATAGTCGACATATATTCCCTTTTTATAATTTTTTTATGCAGGTGGAGCTTGTGGGTACGGGGAGGCTGTTGCAGCGGCTCCTTTCTCTTCCTTGATTGCGTCCGGTAGTCCGTCGATTTTCATGTCCGGCAAAGGTTGTGGGACATGCTATCAGGTATATATATATATATATATATATTTTATATGTCTCGTGCCGGTTAGTCACCTTCGTCACCTTCTTCTTCGTTCTTACATAGCAAATGGAGTTTAGTTTCGGCGGGTATGACTGGTTAAAATAGTGTAGTGGACGAAGAAGAGAAATATGGCAGCCTTTTGTTATCGTTTCTTTTCTTATTTTTTCTATCGTTGATGATCAAATTAGGTGACATGCACGGAGAATAAAGCATGCTCTAAGAAGCCAGTGACGGTGGTGATCACCGACGAGTGCCCCGGCTGTGAATCACCTCATTTTGATCTCAGCGGCACTGCATTCGGAGCCATGGCTCTTCCTGGCAGAGCTGCCGAACTGCAAGACGCAGGTCGCTTGGAAATTCAGTATGCCAGGTAAGAAATAACGCAACGAAGATGATCTCCTGCTGATCATTCGAAACCGCGCACTGACTAACAGAATCTGTGCTTTCTTGCTGTGGGTTCCAGAGTTGCATGTGAGTACCCGGGCAAGACCTTGACCTTCCGTGTTGATTCAGGCTCCAATCCCGAATACTTCTCCGTAGTGGTGGAGTTCGAGGACGGGGACGGGGACCTGTCTCGTCTGGATCTAAAGGAGGCGAGCGCCGAAGAGTGGAGAGCAATGGAACAATCCTGGGGTGCAGACTGGAAGCTCAATGCGGGCTCCGAGCTTAAGCCTCCATTCTCAATCCGCCTAACGACGGGTTATTCCGGACAAACCCTTGTGGCGAATAACGTTATTCCGGCAGGGTGGAAGCCGGGCGCCACTTATCGCTCTCTCGTTAACTATGACTGAACATTTTCTTGTTTCTGTCGGAGCCATACTTTCCAGTAGAGGAAAAAAGAGTATGGAAATTAAGCGTATAGCCCTGGTTTTTGCCCATAAACTTTGCGAGGTGAAGTATGTTATCACCCCTTCTTTAATGGTGAAGCCAGGATATATATGTTTCCTGTCAAGCTCTTTCATCTTATAACTAGTTCTGCTTTCGCTTCTCTTTCTCTAAGTAGTTTCTGCTTGTGGAAGTTTTCATGGAACACTAGAGGCTACATCAGTTACAGACAAAATTATCATCAAACTAATCTCTTTGATGTTCATTCGTAGAGTCTACAAATGGAAAACAGGATAAAATTTGCGGTGGTACATCATCCCAAGTAAAATCGATCAATTGATAGGGAAAATAATCTAAAATTAGATGAAAAACGAGTCAAAAGTATCAATTATATATGAAGGCCTGTTAGCCAGGTCAAGCTGTATGCACCACAAGCTCACTGTAATCATCTTCTTCTCCGTATCTTCTAATGCTACGCCTGGTATTCTTCACAATGTCGCGTCTCTGAGAAACAGGTCGAGCAAATACTCCTCGGCGTTGTTCCCAAAATCATATAGCCTCCTTATCGAAGCCATCTCATCTCAAGCAACGTCATTCCGTAGCTAAATTGCTGGTTTTATGTCGAGATGCAGAATAGGTGGATCATATTCATGTAGGCCTTATGGCTTCAGGTTTGTAATCCTTCTGTTTGCTCCTCCATAGGAAATCTATAGCCTTTTCGAAGAGAATTTCCGTCTGTATAGAAAATTCCGAGGATTTTATTTCTAAGAAAGGATCGTAGGGACTGTAAAACTGATTATAAATGTCCTAATTTTGTTTTACCTCTGGAACAGAGGATATCCAGAATAAAATTCATTTGTAATCATCTAAATGGATGCCCTCAACAATGGTTTAAACTAGAAGAAGGTGATTCCCTACTTACCTTCTCGGAGGAGATTTCTGTACGACCCTCCGAAAGCTTTCTCTTTTTTCTTCAGAAAGATGGCCAAATTCCTTTGTACGGGCTTCTGCACCTAAAGCTACACTTTAGCTGCTGTTTCTGAGAACATGGAATATCCTGAAACATCTATCCGGTTCTCGGCTCCCATACGAACATTCTCTTGCGTGCTCAGTTGCTTCATTTCCCTCTCTCTTCTCTCTTTCTTCATAAGAGCATACCAGAGATGAATCGTCTGATAGATTTTCTTCATTGCTTTCTACGATTTCCTTATCTTTCCCTTTCCCCAATTGAGACGAACAAGTCGCATAGGCTGTCTACTACCCTCTCCATCTTCTATAATTGGACTGATCCGAACCCGCTTAGTCTGATTGAAGAACCCTATGGGCACCTATCTCTGCAGATATCGGAATTTTGGATGCTGGGTTTCGAAGTCCTTGTTCTGTTCTGAGAATAGTTTCTGTTCGCTTGACATACTTTTGTCGAGTGCATTTCCTCTCTGCATTCAGTTCAGTAAGAAGTCATCTCTCGTAACAAATATCTTGCCAGAAGCTCGCTTCTCCTTTAGAAGATCGACCTCCACACAGGCGACCTGTAAGCAGAATTTCTAAATATATCTTGAATTTCAGAAAAGCGAAAGCAAAGCCCAAGAATACATACCTTCAGCTATGGTGGTCAATTCCGGGAATTTCAAGAAACTTGTCTAGTCTATTGAAGTGTAATTGAAGGAGAACATAAAGTTTTTTCTAGATAAGAGATCCACATGAAAATTAATGTACAAATTCTCAAAACATCTTTTCCATCAAACACATGAGAAGTTGTAATTGATGAACAATTACAAATGTCACAGTGTCCCTACATCTAAGGAAAAAACCGCCTCCTAATAATGGGTCAAATTAAGAAAGTGTCTAACATTATCCTTCTTAACCCTTCAGTATTTAATATATACCATTTAATATTGATACATCCTCAAATTTTTTCTTTAGATATAATTGAAATTTTTTCTATACCTTAACAAAAAAATTTAAATTGCATGAATCATGATGGTCGTTTAGAACAAGTATTACCTTCCACATATCACAATGTAACTTTCTCATTTGGATGACAACCATATGTGATACATATATTTATGAATGAACTTCCAAATGCTCATTTAGGATTATCGAAATTTAAATATACATTGTTAATTTCTAAACTTCATGTATACAACTAAATAAGAGAAGACAAATATAAAATTAATGGAGTTTTTTAATTGATAAAATGCGATACAAACATAAGGGTATCTCAATCACATAAAAAACTATATAGTAGAATCGAGTCTCATATGTTTAAATGCCCCTTATAAGTGATATACATTTTGTCAACAATCAACAATCATCAATCCAATGCTGATGTGTTCCACAAACCACTTTGTTTGTATTGACATGTTATTGAATAGTTAGATATTTAATGTCTTGACTTTCGCTCTTATTGTTCATGACCAAAAATATTGTAGCGGAATTATCACAATAAATCCTCAATGATTTGGAAATTGTGTCAACAATTTCAAGCCAAAAATAAAACTCCTCAACCATATAGCTTGTGATGTTGGTTCAAAATATGATAAAAACTCTTGTTCTGTGGTAGAAGTAGCAATCAAAGATTGTTTTGCACTTCTCCAAGAAATGACCCACCCCTCCAGCTAATAAGAAGACATATTTTGATGTCGCCTTTCTCAAGAACAAAACCATAGTCAGAATATCCAATCACTTTCAGATGATCAAATCACCTACATGTAAGCTTGGAGTCATTAGTTCCCCTGAAGGTATCACATGATTTTTTTTCCAGCTCTCCAATGGTCCAATCCTCGGTTACTTTGATATTTGCTCAATATTCGAACTGCATATGTTATGTCAAGTCTTGTGCAAACCTGAGCATACATTAAACTCCCAACCATGGAAGTATAAAGAATGTTTTTCATTTGTTCCCTCTCCAAATCATTTATAGGGCTTGTTCCAAACTGAGTTTGTCACCTTGGACAATAGGTGCAACGTTCGATGAACAATTCTTTATATGAAATCTCTTTAGAACTTTATTGATATAGGTATCTTAAAACTATCCTAATATCCCTCGGGGTCTGTCTCTTTATCCTTATATCTATGACGTAAGAAACTTTGCCCATATCTTTCATATCAAATTGCATTGAGAGAAATCACTTAACCCCATGAAGTAAGCCTAAATTACTTGAAGCAAGTAAAATATCATCTACATATACAACTAAGAAAATAATTTTTCTCCCACTAATCTTATGGTGTATATACATTGATCCATGTTATTCTCCATAAAACCAAATAAAAAAATAACATTATGAAATTTTAGATACCATTGATGGGAGACTTGTTTTAGCCCATATATAGATTTCTTAAACATATAAACCAAGTGATCATTCTCCTCTAAAATGAACCCATCTGGTTGTTTCATTTAAACCTCTTCCTTTAGGTCTCCATTGAAGAATATCATTTTCACATCCATTCGATGTAGCTTTATATCAAAATGAACTACCAATGCCATGATGATATGAAATAAATTTTTCTTTGAAACAAGAGAGAAAGTATCATGATAATCAATTTCTTCCTATTGAGTGAATCATTTGGCTACAAGTTTTTCTTTATATTTTTCAATATTGTCTATAGAGTTTTTTTGGTTTTAAAAACCTACTTACAGCCAATGGCCTTCCCCCTTTAGGCAATTCAACAAGATCTAAGACTTGGTTATTAGCCATCGAATCCAACTCATCCTACATGACATCATACCATAATGTGGATTTATTTTCACTCATAGCTTGTGAAAAAGGAATAGGATCTTCTTCAGCACCGATGTCCATGTTAAATTCTTGTAGGTACACAACATAATTTGAATAAATTGCAAGTTTCCTAATCCTTGAAGATCTTCTCAATATTACATTTTCAGGTTGAGAATACTGAATACCTGGATCTATAGGAATATCCTTATGATGATGTGGTTCTTCAACTATTAGTTGTTTATGAGTAATCGAATCCTGAAGATTATCATGAACACAACCAATCTATGTGAAGATGTAGAAACAAGTTAATAACTGCTATGCTCCTCAAAAACTAAGTTTTAAGGTTAGCTATTCCCACTAATCTCATCATTCTTAAAGAACCTTTGCATTTTTAGATTCCACAATTCTTGTCGCACGAGATATATAATAAAATTTATATATTTTAGACTTTTCTGCATAGCCAATGAAATATCCACTGACTATTCTTGAGCCTAAGTTTGTCTCATGTGGATTATAGATTCTAACTTCAACTAGACAACCTCAAATATGTACATGCATTAAACTAAGTTTTCAACCTTTCCATAACTCAAATGGCGTTTTGTGAACCGCCTTGGTTGGAATCCTATTTAGTACATATGATGCAATTTTTAGAGCTTCACTCCGCAATGGGAGATTGAAGTTACTAATCATACTCCTCACCATGTCTATTAATGTTCGATTTCTCCTTTCAACCACACCATTTTGAGATGGTGAACATGACATTGTGTATTGTGTCACAATACCTTGTTCCCATAGAAAACTTACAAATGAACCTAACAATTATCCTTTTTAGTTTACCTGCCATAATATTCACCACCTCTATATGACTTCACGTTCTAAATTTGTTTGCCCAATTGTTTCTCTACTTCTGCTTTGTAGACCTTAAAAGCATCTAGTGTTTCACTTTTATCATAAATCAAATAAAGATACATATATCATGTATAGTCATCAATAAAGATAATGAAATATTCCTGACCATTAAAATATGTATCATAAGGACATAAAACATCAATGTGTATTATCTCTAAAACATCAAAAACACTCTTGGCACCTTTCTTGTACTTATTAATTTGCTTTCCTTTTATACAATCCACACAAGTACCTTAATCAGTAAAGTCAAGAGCCTCAAGGACTCCATCATTACTAATTTCTTATTCTATCAATTGAGATATGACCTAATATCTTATGCCACAACATGAGGGATTTTTCATTTATAATACCAATCTTAATGCCAACATTACTACCATACACAGTTGTATGACTAAAATCAAGTGTAAAATTCAAAAGAAGTTTAAATAACCCTTCATCCAAAATACCATTACCAACAAGAACATTGTCTTTATATAAATGAAGGGAATTACCAACGAAACGGAAACTAAAACCACAAAGTAAATGTCTTGAAACTAAAATAAGGTTTCTTGAAAAAGATAGAGCATAAAAAGTCATTTTAATGTCTAAAACAAAACCAGAACTAAGGAGAAGTCTATAGGTTCCAACCGCCTCAACATGTGAACGCATCTTGTTTCTGGAATAAATGGAACATTCACTTTTCGTCGATTTTCATTAGTTTAAGAAGCCTTGCAAGGTGTAGGCAACATAGATTGTAGTACCAGAATCAATCCACCAAGTTTTATAACAAACTAGAACCATATTAGATTTAAAACACATTAAAGAGATGAGATTATCTTTTTTTTAAGGCAAAACTTGAATTTGGGACAAGTCTTCTTTATATGTCCTTTCTTTTTGCAAAAGAAACATTTGTCATTGCTTTTATTAACTTGATTAAGAGGCGCTTTTCTCTTCCCTTTATGAAATGGTTTATCGCCATGAGTCATCAAATGTATACTTTCAAGCCTCTCCTGATTCATCATCACTTCCTCTTGTACACACATGGTTAGAAGTTCATTGATTGACTATTACTCTTTATCTGTGTTGTAAGATATCTTGAATGGTCCATATTAAGACGGGAACAAGTAAAGGATGAAGTGAACCAGAAATTACTAAAACATCTCAATCTTTAACGATTTTAGTCTAGCAGTTATGCCCCACATCTGTATGATGTGCTCATGCACACCTTTGGTGCCATGAACACATTTTTGTCAACAGGGTTCTCGCTAATGCCTTGCAGAAGTCTCAAACTGATCTTGAATAGTTTGGAGATATTCTTTCTCTTTGGCACAATTAGGGATTGATCTATAGATACTTTTCCCAATGTGAGACTTGATAAACATCAAACTCAAGTGATTGGATCGATCCTATAGATTATATGATGTTTTCTTAACTTGGGTGTTTGATTCCGTGGGCCTTGGAGGTTCATCCACTTGAAGTGCCAAATCAAGGTCCAACACCCTGATGCAAGGAGGATTTTCTCTTTCCAATCAAATGGTATTATTACCATTCATAGGAACAATCTTGGAGGAATCAAATTTTGGAACAAATAAAGTTTGAACAACTGCAAAATAAACAACAATGCTAGACCAAAGATCTACTTTTCATTCACCTTGAAAACTTCACAAACAACTTCTCAAAACCTCATTCCAATCAAAAGAGGAGAAACTGTAACTGATGGAAAATTATAATTGTCCCACTATCCCTACACTAAGGAAAAAATCACCTACTAATGATGGGTCAAATTAAGAACGTGTCTAACACGTTCAAGTTAGACTCCTAGTAGGACCATCCATTGCAAAGTCCTTCCCTGCCAAAGAAGCTATGGGAAACAAAGCTCTTCCTAGAAAAAGGCCACGGGAAGGGAGGGGAGATAAACCCAAATTGCAATAGAAGAAGGTTCCCTGTTGGACGGAATGATTGTCAGGAACCACTTGAAGACTCGCATCAGGTGGCCTTTGATGAACCATCGCCCTCTTGTCCAAACATGGAGCATGTCGGCTTTGTTGTCAATTCTAATGAAAACATGACGATGATCCAGTAATGTAATTGGCCAGTGGCCTTCGAGTTTCCTTTTCAGTACTGACCCAATCTTTGATTTGCAATAAGCTAGGCCTCCATCCAGGAAATATACCGACCATACAAAATTTGAATTTCTAGGCATTGGAATCTATTTGAAGTGCTGAAAGAAAATTGTGAGCTTCCCATTTCATCGAGCACCATGAAAACCCTCCATGTCAGTTTGCCTTTTTTCTCCCATTTTTTTTTCATGTAATTAAAATATATTTTAAAAATTTTAATTTATGGTTTTAAAAATCTTGCATATTTCATTTCATTATCTTCACTTTAATATAATAAAAATATAAAATCTGATTATTAATTATTTAAATTTTTTATTGTAATTAAAACCTTATTATCTTTTTAAGATATTATTTAATTTAATACAATATTTTGTAAAAAATAATTTATTTTTAAAAGACCGCCCAATGGTAGGTGCATACGAGCATTCTCCTCTGTGCGCAGTCGCTTCGGTATACATCTTCTTGTTTTCCACAAGTGGTTCTAATTTTCTTTTTGTGCGAAGGTCAATGGAACTCCAAAATTGATTCATTGTTGAAACTTGAAAGAGAATAAAAATTATTTGATTGGTCGATCGAGACAGGATTTGACGTGGGTTAATCTCACTGAGGAAACTTCTGTTCTAAACGATCGAAAGACTTGCGTGTCGGCTTAAGCTGCTGTTTGGACATAAGTTCGTCTTCCACCTGCAGAGGTATCGGTCGTCGGTCGTCGGTCGTCGGTCTGCGAAACAGAGTAGGAGAGAGATGAACTTTTCCGACCGGATCTCTAATCAGACCACCATATACTACTCGCAGGGAAGATATAATCGTCAGCTGTCTGGGAAACTTTCTTCTCCTAATGTCCGCTCCCCAAAGAAGCTAAAGAAGGGCAAGGAGTCCACAAAAGAATGGGTGGCTCGCACCTTCTCGTCTGAATCTCTCTGTGCAAAAAGAAATTCTAGTTCTACTTTCACGAATCTTAAACCTTCTGTTCCTATTGTCCATGATCAAGCAAATGCCTCTAAGGATGGTAAGCCTGCGATTTTCTTTCAGCAGTCACTCGTAGATTCCATTAATGACGAAAAGTTCAAATTTGCTTTGGTCGGGAAGTTCCTCCGATGGAGGCCAAGCTTGTCTCAAATCAGAGATTGGGTCTCCACAAAATGGAAACTCAAAGGCCAATGGTCGATTACATTACTGGATCATCGTCATGTTTTCATACGACTCGACAACGAATCCGACATGCTCCATGTTTGGGCAAGAAGTCGATGGTTCATCGGAAATTACACGATGAGAGTCTTCAAGTGGTTCCCAACGTTCATTCCCTCCAACGGGGAACCTTCTTCTGCTGCTATATGGGTTTCTCTCCCTTCCCTTCCCGTGGCCTTTTTCCAGGAAAAACTTCTATATCCCATAGCTTCTTTGGCAGGGAAGGTCTTTGCAATGGATGCTCCAACCAGAAATCTCTCTCGAACGAACGTCGCCAGAGTTTGTGTGGAGATCGAACTTCTAAAGGAGCATCCTAGGCAGGTTTGGGTTGGGGTTGGAGAAGGAGGCTTTTGGCAAGATATTTGCTACGAAAGATTGCCTTCTTACTGCACTGATTGCAGAGAACAAGGGCACTCGACTCAAGGATGTCAAGCCAACGGAAGCGATTCAAGGAGCACAGCGAAAAAGTCTAAGCCCAAAATGAAAAATCTAAATTACAGCAGAGCAAGCGGTAAACAGGTTCGAATCTGTCCAATTATAGAAGATGATGCAGGAGGTAGACATTCTATGCGACTGGGTTCGTCTCAATCATCATTGTGGAAAGATAAAGACAAGGAAATTGATGAAAGTTTGTCGGTCTATTCATCTAGAGGATACTCTTCCGAGGATACAGACAACAAGCCTAAAGAAGCGACTGCTCAAAGAGGAGAATGCTCCTATACACCTACAATTGAGCAGAATTTATCCGCTGAGGACTCAAATGGAATGGCCAATCTAGAAATAGATGCCTCAGGAAAATCAGGTTTCTCGGAAACAGCCGCTGAGAGTGTAGTTTCAGATACAGAAGCCCCTAAGGCGGAGTTTGGCTGTCACTCTGAAGAAAACAGAGAAAGCGTTTGGCAGATCGTACAGAAATCTCTTCCAATAAGGTAAGCTGAAAATCGCCTTCATCTAAATGCCTTCGTCAACAATGTCTGAATTGATGTTATAAAGAACTTAACATATACTCTTCTGTTTCGGAGATAAAACTATATACTAGGCAATTGAGAATCAGTTTAATTTACAATCTCTGCGATATGTGCCTCAATCCTAAAATGTTTTTGTACAGACCGAAAGGGCTAAATTTCTTGTGGAGGAGCAAACAGAAAGACTTTATGCCCCAAGCCTCAAGGCCTTCTCATCTGGAGAAATTCAAGTATTCGGAGATAAAGAAAATGACTAATTCTTTTCGAGATAGAGTAGGGAAGGAAGGTTTTAGCTCAGTGTTCAAAGGGCAGCTCCCAGATGGCCAGAAGGTTGCTGTGAGGGTGACACACGCCGAGCAAGCATTCTTGAAGGAGATACAAGTCTTGAACAATACTTCCCATGTTAATATCATCAGACTCTTGGGTTTCTGCTGGGAGGGAACCAACAGAATTCTCGTCTACGAATTCATGCCCAACAGTTCTCTTGCCGAAACCACAAAGGAGTCATGCTCGACAAATGCAAAACGGAGCAAACAATACTGCAAAATTGCAATTGGTATAGCTCGAGGACTGAATCATCTGCATCATGAATTTGATCCACCTATTCTGCATCTCCACATAAATCCATCAGCTATTCTTTTAGACAAGGATTTCTGTCCGAAACTCACAGGCCTCGGGCTAGCCCACATTTCTTCTGATTCAGATCCGAAAGTCAGTGGCACTGTTGGTTACAATCCGCCGGAGTTCTATCAGCAATGGAAAGTCTCGAGGGAAGCAGACGTTTATAGCTACGGAATCACGGTGCTTGAAATGGTTCTAGAAACTGGGGGAAAAAATCCTCACTGGGTTCGCAGAAGAGTGATAGAAGAGGGAGGTATCGAAAGCTTTGCAAGAGAAGAAACGCAGAGGAAAATGGTTATAGTGGGTATGTGGTGCACTCAACATGATCCGGCTCGTCGCCCTTCATTTAGTAGGGTGATTGATATGTTGGAAGGAAGCGTTGATGACCTTTCCCTCCCTCCGAGTTGGTCTTCTTCCACGGTGGAAGATATGGAGACTGCAAATTAATACAGTTCTGTAGATTTGTTAAGGATTTCTAAATTAAGACTAGTTGTCTTAGCCTTTAGGATTACTTTGTTAAGTTAATCTGTTTTGCACGTTGGATCGTGCCTTTTGTGTCATTCGGCGACCCCTCGTCCCGTAGCTGAAGAAAGAGTACCTCGTCCTTCTTGCGCCGCAGCCGTAGAAGGAGAAGGAGAGAGTGAGACCTCTCCAATGTCGATAATTTCGGGAAGAAACAGAGACAGAGCCGACAAAAATTTCGGAACTCATCGCTGCCGTTGCAGCCGGGAGAAATCCCGAAATCAGAGTCGCCGCCGCAGACCTTCCTCGCCGTTGCCGTTGCCGTTGCCGTTGCCGTCCGCCGTCGGTACCGTCGGTATCTGGTATTTGATTGTCTCGCTAAATTTTTCAGCAGAAATGTTTTTCGTTTCGTTAGCCGCAGAAATGTTTTCTATTACGCTCTGGTCCGAAGAGAAAGGGCGAAGACGCGAATTAAATGAGCGATTTAATCCGAGTCAAAATAGTTGTGCCGAGCCATACCAGTTTAGCCGCGCAGTAACACTGAGCCGAGCCAAAACTATTGAGTCGAGTCCAAACTAATTGATCCGAGCTGAAATACTTATCAGAGCCAAAACCAATTGAGCCGAACCAAAACCAACTGAACCGCGTCGAGCCTAAACACTGAGCCGAGCCATGCCAGTTTTTAATTCCAAGCTTTAGAAAATTTATGGTTTCCGAAAATTTTATACAGCCAGCCATTCCACACTTTGATGATCACTATGACCATTAGAGCATGCTCATGGAAAATTTTTTGCGGTCCAAAGAATAATGGACGGTTGTTGTTTCTGGAGTAGTAGAACCAGCAGTAAAAGTTGTGTTTACAGATCTACACAAAAGACAGAGCTTGAAGGGTTGAAGCTAAAGGATCTTAAAGCAAATAACTATTTATTCCAAGTTGTTGATCGATCAATCTTGGAAACTATTCTTTGCAAAGACACAATTAAATATATTTGGGATTCCATGAAGAAGAAGTACCAAAGTACATCAAGGGCTAAGAGGCAACAACTTCAAGCACTTCGTTCGGAGTTCGAAATACTTCAAATGAAATCAGAAGAATCAATTAAAGACTATTTTTCGAGAACGATGGAAATCGTTAACAAGATGCGGATCCATGATGACAAGACAAAGGATGTTTTTATTGTTGAGAAAATTCTTCGATCCTTGACACCAAAATTTGAGATCCGGTCGGTAAAGTTCATCCTTTGGAGTCTGTACCGCTTCACATAAGGAGATTAATCGGGTTGAGGAAGAAGAAGAAATTTATGGGGGCGTCTTTCAACCTTTCTATCATTAATTGACACCCGAAGTTTCTTCCATGCTTCCCCACATTAATTGACACCCGAAGTTTCTTCCATGCTTCCCCTCAAATTGAACCCAGCTTTCATCATCTCTTTTGACATTTTACAATATAGGTTCCAGATAGCACGAAAATTCATTGCTATCTCGAGTTCATGGATAAGCTGCTTGGTCGTTGTCGTCAACTCTACCTACAGGCTACAGCATTAGGAATAGTCTTTAAAGTGCAACAAAATGCTTGTTGTTTATTTTTATAATATATTCATATTAAATATTAATCTTTATACTAGAAATAAGAAACTTTAATGTATTCATATTCTTACTATTACATCATATCCTAATGCTGTAGCCTGTAGGTAGAGTTGACGACAACGACCAAGCAGCTTATCCATGAACTCGAGATAGCAATGAATTTTCGTGCTATCTGGAACCTATATTGTAAAATGTCAAAAGAGATGATGAAAGCTGGGTTCAATTTGAGGGGAAGCATGGAAGAAACTTCGGGTGTCAATTAATGTGGGGAAGCATGGAAGAAACTTCGGGTGTCAATTAATGATAGAAAGGTTGAAAGACGCCCCCATAAATTTCTTCTTCTTCCTCAACCCGATTAATCTCCTTCTGTGAAGCGGTACAGACTCCAAAGGATGAACTTTACCGACCGGATCTCAAATCAGACGACCATCTATTACTCGCAGGGAAGATATAACCGTCAGCTGTCAAAGAGACTGTCTTCTCCTAATCTGCGCTCTCCAAAGAATCATAAGCACGGCACAGTGTCTACCAAAGAATGGGTCGCCCGCAGCTTCTACTCTGAACCTACAAGAGGGGAAATAAATTCTGCTTCTACCGTCACAGATGTTAAACCCTCTGCAGCTAATGTCAAAGATCATGGGAACACGTCTGCTGGAAATTCAGGTAAGGACTATACGGATACCAACAAAATCACTTATCAAGGGAAGCCTGCGGTTTTCTTTCAGCAGTCGATTATAGATTCCCAGGCGGAGAAGTTCAAATATTGTTTGGTCGGGAAGTTCCCTAAATGGAGGCCCAGCTTGTCACAAATTAGGGATTGGGCAGCTACCAAATGGAAACTTAGTGGCAATTCGTCGATTTCATTACTGGATCATCGTCATGTTTTCATCAGACTGGACAACGAAACCGACATGCTCCATGTTTGGACAAGAAATCGATGGTTCATCGGAGGTCACATGGTGAGGGTATTCAAATGGCTTCCGACGTTCGTTCCGTCCAACGGGGAACCATCTTCTGCTGCTATATGGGTATCTTTCCCATCCCTTCCCCTGGCGTTTTTCCAGGAAGAGCTTCTGTTCCCAATAGCTGCGCTGGCGGGGAAGGTTCTTGCCATGGACGACTCAACCAGATATCTCACTCGAACGAACGTCGCGAGAGTATGTATAGAGGTCGATCTTTTGAAGGAGCTTCCTCGGCAGGTATGGGTTGGGGTTGGGGAAGGAGGCTTCTGGCAAGATTTATATTACTGGAGACTGCCAACGTACTGTAGCAATTGCAGAGAACAAGGGCACTCGACTCAACTATGTCAAGCCAACGGAAGCGATTCACAGAGCAGAGCTCCGAAGTCGAAGAAAAATTTAAATTCCCCAATCTACAAAGGTAAATGCTCTAACGTGTATTCCGGTGAGCGTAAGAGGGTTCGTATATCTCCAATTATAGAACATGACGAAGGAAGTAGAGAACCTATGCGGCTGGGTTCGTCTCAATCATCAATGAAGAAAGAGAAACACAAGGAAATTGTTGGGTGCAAAGGAGAAAGTATATCGGACGACTCTTCTAAAGATTTTTCTTCTGGAGATACAGAAAAGATCATGTATACCGAAGAAAATTTACACGGAAAAGAACATGTCACAGGAAAATCAGAATTCTCAGAAACAGCAGCTGAAGCCCGTGAAAAGGGATTTGGCCGTTACTCTGAAGAAGAGGGAGAAAGCTTTGGGCAGGTTGTACCGAAATCTCCTCCAATAAGGTAAGATGCAAAATACTTTTATTTCGTAGGAAAAACAAAATTAGGCAATTTGGAATCGGTTCTACTGTCTTAATTCCTCATTTACCTTTGAAATATAATCAATTTACCTTTGATTAGGCAATTGTCTCTACGACCTGTCCATGCTTCAAAGTAGATCTTTGACTAATTTCTATGCAGACAGAACATCTCTTCCAAAATGCTAAATTTCCTGTGGAGGAGGAAACAAAGAGACCGTACACCTAAAACCCAATTGAGGTTTAGTGGGAACGTGCGCAGAGTGACGGAATTCCGGTATTCAGAGATCGTGAAAATGACTGGATCTTTTGGGAATGAAGTTGGGAGGGGAGGGTTTGGGCCGGTGTTCAAAGGGATCCTCCTGGACGGCCAGGAGGTTGCCGTGAAGGTCATGTCCCAGGCGAGTTGTCAGGGAGAGAGTGCATTCTACACGGAGATAGAAGTCTTTAAGAATTCTCGACATGTTAATATCATTCGATTCTTGGGTTTCTGTTCGGAGGGAAGGAATAGAATTCTCGTATTCGAATTCATGCCAAAGGGTTCTCTTGCTGAAATCATACATTCGTCGGAGTCAAGCTCATTCTGTTCAAAACATAGCGAACAATTATTGGAAATAGCAATTGGAACAGCTCGAGGAGTGGAATACCTGCATCATGGATGTGATCCACCCATTCTGCATCTAGACGTCAAACCGCACAATATCCTTTTGGATGAGGAACTCCGTCCAAAACTCACAGACTTTGGGATATCCCACGTTTGTACTGATTCTTCTCATTTGGAGATTCCAATCAGAGGCACTATCGGTTACCTGGATCCTGTCTTTCTCACGTCAGGCCGGGTCTCAAGGAGCACAGACGTTTATAGCTACGGTATCACGCTGCTTGAAATGGCTTTACGACGTAACTTCTATGAAGAGATCCCCGATGACGAATATATATTCCCCTGGCTTCGCAGAAGAGTAACTCCAATGGGAGGAATACCAGGCATGGCATTAGATGAGACACAAAGAAAAATGGTTATAGTGGGCATTTGGTGCATACATGATGACCGGGCTCTTCGCCCTTCATTTCGTAGTATCATACATATGTTGGAAGGAAGCCTCGATTGCCTTTCCCTCCCTTCCTCTTCGACTGAGGAAAATGTGGACAACGGAATTGAATTTGGTAGTGAAGACCTTTTGATTTCAGATGCATCGCTCACATGTAGATAGATCCTTGGCACGCCCTTTGCCTTGATGTCATGAGTGACAGCAAAGAATGACATGCAGGGATGCCTTGATGACCTTTGCAAAGGAAAACCTGGACAAACGAAAAGAATTTGGATACCTTATGATAATGAATGCATTGTAATGTAGGAAGATCATCCTTTTCACTATCCACTCACCTACTTCAAGCTGATGAGTATTAATATTAGTCTGCCAAGTTTTAGTTTTCTTTGTTCAACAAATATCAATGTGTATTATTTCTAATATGTCAAAACTCCTTTCGGCTCTTTATGTTCCTTGTTAATTTACTTACCCTCGAAACCAATAAAATCAAGATATTAAAGTATCCCATCATTTATTACTTTTGATTCTCTCAATGGAGATTTGATCTGATCTTCAAGGTAACATAGAAGATTTCTCATTTATAATACAATGTTTAATACCAATATTATTATAATACCAATCAAACTACAAAAAATAAAATTATTTAAATAATTTTTACAGAAACCCCCATTCTTTGTCGGCAACAATTGAGTTTTCAATAAAGTAAAAGAAATACCAAAAAAATTAATTGAAAAACTGTTAAGAGCATTGTTACAAAAATTAAGTTGTGGGAAAAACATGAGATATAAAATATTCCTTCTAAATTAAAAACACAACTAGAATTCAAAATGAGTATGGATGTTCCAATGGTCTCTACGACATCATGTTATTGGAGTAGATGTTTCGTTCACTATCCATAATTTCATTATGTTTAAGAAGCCTTGCATGACATTTGCAACATGAATGTCATTATTTGAGATTGTAGCTAGTGGTAGGGGTGGCATCGAGCCGAGCCGAGCCCGAACCTGCCTATGTTCGAGTCGAGCCTCGTCTCAAACCTAAAATTGTTATCGAGCTCGAGCCCAAAAATTTTACCCGAGCTCGATCCGAGCTTTGAGCTAAACTCGAGCCTCAACACACATTTAAAAATTTTTAAAAAATATATATCAAATAAATTATATATAAAATGATACATACATTTTATATAAAATTGTGCATGACCTCTACATAAAATTAGGCATAACCTATATATATAATACATGTATAAGATTAAGGCATAACCTCTTCTTAAAATTAAGTATAATTTATGTATACAATACCTGTATAAAATTCGGCATAACCTCTACTTAAAATTGGGCATAATCAATATACATAATACCTGCATAAACGCTCCATAAACACTCCATAAACACTCCATAAATACTCCATAAAATTATCTATACATTCCATAAACACTCCATGAAATTGTTTATACACTCCATAAAATTATCTATACATTCCATAAACACTCCATGAAATTGTTTATACACTCCATAAAATAGTCTAAACACTTCATACACTGCATGATATTATAAATAAACTCCATACAATAATCAAACATAACAAAATTAAATGAAATATCACTATCAATTTACAATCACCCAAATAAAAACTATAAATCCATTATAAAATTACAAACTATAGTTGTTTCTCTTAATGCTAGAAAATAATATACGTCCCTACATGAGCACTTTCTACCATTCTAAAACATCAAAATCATATTGTGAAGTTTCCTCACAACTATATGCACCTTCTTCAAGATAAATTTCCAATTCTGACCTTGGTGAATTAACTATATTTTTTTGTTTCATATAACTCATTAACTTTGACCAACCTGAACTTGATGAAGGCCTACGACTTATGGAAGCACCCATAGAGCTAGTACTTGAAACAATCTCTTCATTTCTAATATCCACATTATATAAGGATACATATTCATCGTAGATCTCATATAAGGTGCGTCGAACTAAATATATATTCATTGTAGCTTCCTCCTTAGAATATATCACTGGAAAACACGATCAACTTTAATTTGACCCTTGGATCCAAAACTGAAGCAACACCCATCAATAAATTGTATTCACCCCAATACTTCTCAAATTTCTCTTTCATTCTACTAACCATTGTCGTAATGAAAACATTTTCATTTGTAGAATGAAAATCCAGAACTTTTACCCTATATACCTCACAAAGGTACAAATTAGAAGTAGGGTAGTCACTCCCATAAATTATATTAGTAACTGCATTAAAAACTTCTAAAATCTCACACACCATGTCAACCTTTTCCCATTCATCAAAACTTGGCAAACAATCATATGTTGGTTCTCTAACTTTAAATCTAGAGAATGCATCTTTGAATTTTAATGCAGAAGACAACATGTCATAAGTGGAGTTCCAACGAGTTGGACAATCAATAACCAACTTCTTTTCACCAAGTTCTAATTGTTGACACTTTCACTCACATTATCAATGATATCCTTAATCTGAACAAGACCATCCTGGACTAATAAGTTCAAAATATGAGCACAACAACGCACATGAAACAACTTTCCACCACACACCAAATTTTTTTTCCTTGAAAAATCTTGTTTCAAAACTCTAATACAAACATCATTATATACAGCATTATCAAATGAAATACTAAAAACTTTATTTTTTGATCTCCCACTCTTTCAAACACTTGTAAATAGCATCTGCTATATCAATGCCACTACGAGGAGGAGGAACATGCACAAAATTCAAGACTCGTTTTTGTAGCTTCCAATTACTATCAATAAAATGCCCAGTAATAACCATGTATTCAATTTTTTTATATTGAGACTTCCAAAGATCCGTGGTAAGACTAATCTTGTTAATCTCTTTTAAAAAAAAATTCAATTTCTTTTTCTCTACCTTGTACACCTCCATACACTCCTTCTTAATGGTCTTACGGGATATTTTCTCATAATTCATATTTGCTATCTTCATTACAAAATTAAATCCCTCCTCTTCTACTATCATGAATAGATGCTCATGCATAAGAATCCAATGAGCAATGAGTACTCTCATTTTAGCTTGATCATATTTTCCTCCAAAATCCATAAAAGGAAGTCCAGATGGACTTTGATCAACATTAGACCCCGTTCCCACTGGTTGAAAGTTTAAGGTTTTTTGTTTTCTCATTGCCACTTTTCTACTAGTGCAACGTTTCAAATGTTGACTCATATGTGTGGTCACTCCACTACTAATAACACTCAAATTGATTTTATAATGAACACTGAGCCTTTTTTGTACCATTAAGTGATACTTCTTTGAATTCCAACCACACATGAGACTTTTTTTGTCTTTTTGAAGTATGAGTAGAATCACCTTCATCCTCATTTATGGTAATTTCATCTTGGCCCACTTCTATGACAGAGGGTAGTGACTCTGGTGGAGTTGAGTCACTATTTATAGCCACACTAGAACTAGTGTTAATTATTGATGTCAATTGAGGAGGTGTTGACATTCTTACTTCTACATAAAAATAAAATTACAAATTAAAAACATAAAGAAAAGAAAGTTATCCAAATAATAAAGATCATACACATAATTTAAGATTCTTGTCTATTCTTAGAGGAGGTACGTGACATTGTGACAATCGGGAACGACCCTTGTCTTTCAATGCAGCGGGGTCTCTTTGAGCCAGTAGCCCTGCACCCAATAGTTTCCAATCCAATATACCGATCCTTTTTTTATATATAAATTTAAAAACTTCTAAGAGAAGAAAATAAGCACACCAACATTCTCTTCTAATATTCTGATGAAATTCAACCTCAATACCAAGAAATTAATGATAAAAATGAAAAAAAAATCAACACTTACAGAACCCGAAAGTGTATTGGCCGTTTAGGGATATCTCCAAAAGCCTTCTAAGAATGAAGGAGCACTGTTGAAACGAAGCGAGAGTTAGAAATTTTGTAGGGTTAGGTCGGCGATGAAAAAAAAATAGAACATTAAATAAAAATCATACCTCCAGTCGTACCGTCACTTTCGTCTCGTCAGCCAGGAAGAATTTCAGATGAAGAAATCGAAGAAGAAGGGAAAAAATCGATTGTAAAAAAGAGAGATAATTTACATCTGTCTATATCTAACGTATCAATTCAACGAAATATGAACATTTGACAAGGTTTAAGCATCATATATCATCCAATGAGTAAATTTAAGACATCAAAGGTTCACACACAAGATCTCAATTTCCAAAAGATAGAAAAGGAACTATCAAATCACTTTTGCTAATACATCAAGCCATAAAACATTTTAGAACAACAACAGATATAAGTTCAATGAGAATTAAGAAAGAAGGACAAAAACTAACATTTTTTATTCTTTTTTATAATAAAGAGAAGTTGGATGCAATTAAGAAAGCTCCTGATTCCATTAACTATAATAGAGTATTATTGAATAGAATATGTTATCAACACTCAAAATCATGAAATAAAATTCCATTGCTAAAATATATCAAGTAACAATTTGAATACCATTGCTGTTTATTGCTGAAATATATGATAAACGTACAAAATTTTATAAGAGGTCAGATACCTAAAAATAAGAAGGCAAAAAAGAAACAAGATCCTAAAACATAAAAATATTTGAAAGTCTAGAATAATAACTTCATTTATGAAAAACAGTGCAATTTGAGCAAAAAAATCATTGATAACCAACTATTTTCCAAACATTATAGCACTTGAGCTTAGTAAGTCATTCTGGGATTTTTCTCCCCCACCCTTCCTTTCCTTCTTGAATGTCATAACTCAGTATGAAGTTTCCTAGCTCTCAGCCAGCTAGAATGCAATTGATGGCACACTCAAGCAAAAAAAAAAAACAAAAAAAAAAAAAATTAAGAGAATAAAATAGGTCAACCTCTTGTAAGAACAGGTGTCACTGAAGCAATTGAACTATTTGAGATGCAATCAATTGCAAGAAAAAGAGAGTATACCAAAAACTCATATAGTGGAGGAACCTATTATACAATACCAACTGCCAGAATTTGAATGCCCCTCACCCACCAAAATCACTTAAAACTAACTTTAACATTAACATTAGGATTGGAATTGTAAAGGAGATTTCTTTGAAACAGTGGAGGTTGTGCAGATGAGACTTGAAATAAGACATGAGAACAAAGAGAATACTTATGACCATCTCTGTTGGAAAATCCATCCCCCAAAGCTCTTTTTCTTTAAGTTATAAAGGAAAAAGAAACATCCTTATACAATCTGTGTAAAATGATCTTCCCAGTACGTTGTGACAGTGCATTACCTTCTACCCTTAAATCAAGAACTCACCATTTCAAAAAATCAAACAGTATCAACACTCAAAATCATGAAATAAAATTCAACACTCAAAATCATGAAATAAAATTAATACCAACAGTTTTCTTCCAAGGATTTCTTCCCAAGTGTACTTTGAACTGTCAGCTGCAAATATCTGCAAAAAAAAAAAAAAAAAAACAGATCGTTATCTTTGCTTAGGCATAACTGCATTCTAATACAGAACATTTCACTTACAGAAACAGAGTGTTTGCCGTTCGGATATCCAAAAAGACTTTCCAAGAATGAAGGAGCACTGCTGAGAAACGAAGCGAGAGTTAGAGATTTTTTAGGTTAGGTTGGCGACGAAAAAAAAAAACAGAAAGATTAAATAAAAATCTTACCTCCTTCCGCCGGACCGTCGATTTCGTCTCGTCGGCGAGGAAAAACTTTGGATGAAGAAATCGAAGAGGAAGAAGAGAAAGAAATCGCAAAGGAATAAGAGACAGAAATCGCAGAGGAAGAAATCGAGGAATCGAAGAGGGAGAGGGAGAACGAGGGATTTGAAGACCAAATCTCCCATTTCCCCTGAATACCTGCCGACGGACAGGGATTTCCGCAAGAAATCATGCTGAAACGGCATGGAAATGGCAGAGTGAGGTATGGGTTTCGCAGGCGGCAAGACGAAATGAAGAGAGGTTTCCCAAAAATTTTGAAATCTCCTGACCTCTTAATCGCTCGTTATATTAACGAGTTGGCTCGTGAGCCGACGAGCTGAACCGGGCTCTGCTCGAGCTCGACTCGTTAATGTAAATGAGCCCATTTCTGAGTTCGAGCTCGGCTCGAGCTCGAAATATAACGTTTCAAACCGAGCCAAACTCGAGCAGCTCGCGAGCCGGCTCGGTTCAAAGCCACCCTTAGCTAGTGGGAAAGAGAAATGGTTTAATACATCGAGTAGGGCTTGTTACTTCATTAAATCCTTTTAAAGAACATTTCATGGAATGACCCTTGTTTAGGTTTTCAATTGTCGTTTTCCAACAAGTCAAGTTTGTTAAAACTTAAGCAAGACTTAAAGCAAAATAGGGAAAAAAAACCATAAAGTTTAATGTGGCCATGAGAAAGATTTACTATCAAAATTTGGATATGCATAAGAGTTTCCACAGTTTCATTAATTATGTCTTCCTTCCCATAGTAACTGCCAGAAAATTTACCCCATCCTGACTGCCCCTCTTTCTATAATTAATATTTGATCCTCACAGTTGTAGAGCTCATGGAACACAACTACACGATCTGGAAAATCAATGGACTAATTTGATGATTAGTCAGAATCTTCTTGGCCATGTTAATGAGTCACAAAATTCTTATAAAAAATTCATTATGCAATAATAACAAAATAGAAAACATATATGATCTATTTTGTTCCCACAAACATTTCTTGGATTAATTGAGCTTGTAAGGATTGACTTGTAATTTTTGAAGGTTACTACTATATAAATAAGGGAATTTTACTGTACTAACTATTTTTTAAAAAATAATAATACAAATAACCAAATTTTTAACTTAATATCACAAATACCCAATTTTGACCCGTCAACTACGCATGTGTACAATCAAAGATGACATGTAAGTTTTGACCACTTAAGTGGTGCCATGTCATCACACCAAATAAGCACCAAAGAGTCAGATTTCCTATTGAATTTTCTTGTCTTGATGATCATGTATTAGTTGTTAATGCAAAAAACGAGTCAAAGCTAGGAATTAGAACAGAAGATTGATTCATCATGCAATTATGCTCTTATGATTTTAGAACCATGCTTTGTTGAATCAAATAGAATAGAAGAATGACAACAATTAATGAAGCAAGAAATTGTTGTAATTGAAGGAAACTGTAGTTGGAAATTAGTGGGCATACCAAATGGAAAGAAAGTACTTTGTTAGAAATAGATTTTCAAGACGAAATACAATGCAATTGGAGCATACAAGAGCACAAAACTAGGTTTGTTGCTAAGGGGTATGCACAAGAGGCAAATCTTGATTTTTATGAAACTTATTCACTACTTGTAAGATTAGAAACAATTAGAATTATTCTTGTTATTATTTCATAAATGAATTGGTTATTGCATCAATTTGATGTCAAATCACTTTTTCTAAATGGATAACATGAAGAAGATGTGTTTGTGGGACAACAGTAAGATTTTTTAGTGCATGGTAAGGAATAGAAACTTTACAAGTTAAAACAAGTGCTCTACGACTTGAAACAACTACTAAGAACTTGATATAGTAGAATTAATGCCTACTTTCCAAGAAAGAATTTAAAAAAAGTGTAAGTTAACCAACTCTATATACAAAGGTAAGAAATTCAACTATTATTATTGTGTGCCTATATAGATGTATAATATAAACTGGATCATTTAACCTGTTGAATGGAGAATTTAAAGAAAAGATGACACATGAGTTCGAGATGATTGATATGGGGCTTGAAATTAAATAAACAAAATGGGAATTTTTTTATCAAGACAACTTTGCTTTTGATCGTCTTAAGAAGTTTAACATTGAGAATAGTAAAGTGATGAACACACACATGAACGCACAAAAAAGCTTACAGTAGATGATGGGATTGGGAATATTGATTAGAAGCATGTCAGAAGTATGGTTGGAGGGTTAATGTATTTGACCCACATTTATCTAGATATGTTTGTTGTGATCTTGATATTTAGATTCATGTATAAACCAACAAAGCATCATATGAAAGAGATCGAGTGGGTTTTGTGATACAATAGAGAGATTGTAAACTATGGAACTCGGTATTTTCCTGTTTCGTATTTCAATTTGATTGGTTATATTGATAGTGATTTGGCCAGATCATTAGATGACAATAAAGGCACATCAGTCTTGGATTTGATGCTATCTCTTTGGCACTAAAAAGCAAGTCTCACTCCTCTATCTTCACCAAAAGCAAAATACATTGCTACAACATCAGCCAAGTCAAGCAATTTAGATTCAAAGGGTACTTGATGATTTGCATAAAAAATAGTCCCAAGTAACTATCATTTCTATGCCAACGTTTTTAACTATCTCAATGACAAGGAATTTAGTTTTTCATGGGCGAATAAAGCATATTAAAATAACTTTCTACTTCAGTACCGAAGTTGTTGTTGAAGGACTAATTGTGATGAAACATTATTTCACTGACTAATTTCACATTATTTCACTAAAGCAATATCATGTGAATTTTTTTTTTTTTTTGTTCAACTAACTATTTGGTGTAGATGAGTTTGTATCAAGGGGAAATTTTAAAAATTTATGCATAGTTTTATTAGAGAGTGTTATTTGTTAGTTAGTGGGATGTTTATTTTTTGGCAATATTTGTGGGTCATGTATTTTGGTTGTGAATGAGTGGTTTATGAAGCTTACTCCAAGTTTTAATTAGTTGGATTGTGAGAGTAATTATAGGGAGACATGGCTCTTGAATTAGCCTATAAATATGATTTATGCTTCAATTGTAATTCCATATGGGAGTTATCAATTCAAATAGTATTTTCTAAATCCCATTGTTGTTGTTTTTTTCAACACGACAAAGGGAGAAGTCCTGAAAAGGATCAAATCACATCTCCTGCAAGTGATGAGAGTGATGAATATGAAGTATGATGCAAATGATGCTAGTGATGATAGTGATGATTCTGAAGTTTCCAAACAGTACCAAATCATTTCCGTTGTTCAGAAGATGTTGGAATCAAAGGTCATCAAGGCTTCCTTCTAATATATGTATGATCCTGCCGAATGTAGGGCGAAGGACCGGGTCATATTGTGTGCACCACATGCCCACTATTACCATTTTTTATTGCGTCTCATCCAATACAATGCCGTGTATTCTTCCCATTGGTGTCACCCTTCTGCAAAACAGTCGAATATATATTTTTCATCGAAGATCTCTACATGGATGTTAATTGACTACCTTCCCCAAAGCCATTTGAAGCAGTGTGATTCCGTAGCTATAAACATTTGTGCTTCTTGAGACCCGGTCCGAGTGCCAGGTAACCGACAATGCCTCTGATTATAGTCTCTGAATCAGAGAATTAGTATTAACATGGGATATCCCAAAGTCTATGAATTTTAGGAAGAGTTCCTCATCCAAAAGGTTGTTTTCGAGTTTAATGTCCAGATGCAAAACAAAAGGATCACATCCATGATGCAAGTATTCCAGTCCTCTAGCTATACCAATTGTTATTTTGCATAATCGTTTGCTATGTTTTGAATAAGTTGAGCTTGAATCAGAATGTATTGATTTTACCAAGAAAACCTTGGGCATGAATTCACAGACGAGCATTCTATTCCTTCCCTCCGAACAAAAACCCAAGAGTCGAATGATGTATATTAATGTGTCGAGTGTTCTTCAAGACTTTTATCTCCTAGTAGAATTCTTTCTCTCCACGACGACTCATTTGGACTTGATCTTCACGACAACCTCCTCGCCATCTGAGAACATCCCTTTGAACATCATCCAAAAACCTCCCTTCCTAACTACATATCGAAATGATCCAGTCATTTTTCTATCTCTGAATACTTTCGTCAGACGAGAATGTCTTGTGAATTCAGGTGTACAGTCTTTCTTGTTTCCTCCTCCATGAGAAAATTGGTCTTTTCGAAGAAAATTTTGTTTGCAGGGAAATTATTCGAGGATGTAATTGTAGGCATAGATTCTGAATTGCCAAGTTTTGTTTACCTTATTGGAGGAGATTTTCGTACGTCCTGCCGAAAGCTTGCTTTCTTTTCTTCAGAGTAATAGCCATATCCCTCACCTAAACTACTACTGTTGTTTTTGAGAGTCTTGAAACATCTACTGCTTGATTGGCGATCTCGTATGAGTTCTCAGCTGCTATAGTTTGCTCAATTCTAGGTGCATACGAGCATTCTCCTATTGGGTAGTACTCACAATTTGCAAAAAAAATAGTCCAAGTTACTATCATTTCTATGCCAAAGTTTTCAACTATCCCAATGCCAAGGAATTCAGTTTTTCATGGACAAACAAAGCATATTAAAATAAGTTTCTACTTCATTAGTGAAGTTGTTGTTGAAGGATTAATTGTGATGAAACATTATTTCACTGATCAACAAGTTCCATAACACAATCCTCTAGATGAATCATTTGATGTGCTTTGTGTTGGATATTGAACCACATTATTTCACCGCTAGCAGCACTGGTGGCAGCTGGGAAGATCAATGACACTGGTAGCGGTTGAGAAGAGTAGTGGCATGGTCAGACTGAATTGGAAAGAAAGCATCGTTCGGGAAGAGCAATAGTAAGGGTGGACAAAATTGGAGAGAGTGCATCGTCCAGATGGGGAGAAGAGGATTTGAAGCTTGGGTTTTTTTTCTTGCATGTGTGAGTTCACATGTTGCGCAAGTACGAGAGTGGGACAGGGGCGTCAGAGGGGAAAAATAAATTTCCCCCTGGACTTAAGTTTGGCTATGTTGATACGACGTGAGGGGGGGGGGGGGGGGGGTTGGTGTGGTGTCAACAAAGAGCTTTGGTTACTGGTAGAGTTGATGACGGCAACAGGCAACAACGGTGAAGGTTGACAGATTGGATAAGATAACTGAGAGGGATTGAGAGGGATAGAAACAAAGAAGAGGGAGAGAAAGGCATGAAAGGCAATCAGAGAAGAGAAAAGTCTGACCGTCTATGCAGAGGGGATTTCGGGGATAGGAGAATTGAGCAAATGGCGGACCAGGCAGATGCTTTGGCTAATGTTGTACTATGGAACCGTGGAGTGTAGCTTCAGTGTTGGGTAGAGTCACGTTCAGTGCCGTCAAGACGTAATGGTGATGGCCATCAGCGTGGCACAAGTGTGTGGTGTTGGGTTACAAAAGAGGACTCATAACAGGGATGATTGTGGGAGAGAGCGAGAAAGAGAGGCACCGGTGTGAGGATTTGCTACATAGGGGTGGGGGGAAGACTTGTGCGGCACAACATCAGCAAGACCCGGTGGGGAGAGAAAAGATTTCCCGAGTGAAAGGTGTCATTCAGGAGGTGCATCGGACGGAGGTCGGGCCCGGTGCAACATTGGAATTGACGACAAAGGCTGGTAGGAGGTGAGGGATGCGTCGTCATCAGGAAGTTTAAAGGGCGATTGAAGGAAGAACGGCAGAGGGTTTTGCAGAGTGGTGATGCGGTGGTCGTGCTTGGGGTTCGGGGAGTGGTGATGTGGAGTGGTTTTTTTTCGAGAGAGGAGAGAGCAGACGAAGTGGGAGAGTGTGAGGCAGACGGAATCAAGAGTGCATCGTTTAGTGGTTCAGATTGGGAGGGTGTGGCAGAAAAAAAGTGACGGGTGGAGAGGCAGAGGAAGCGGAAAAAAATACGGAGGATGGCAAATGCCGAAGATTGATATGCTTTGATACCATGTTGGATATTGAACTGAACCACATTAGAGGTTGAACTAAACCACATTAGAGGATGAACTGAACCACACCTTTACAATTGATTAATGGTGGTTTTTATACAATTTAGAATAGAAAAGATAAGTTTTACATGAGGAGATAAATACAACATGGAATAAATCTAATGAGATCTTATCTGATAACTTAAGAGATTATGCTTATACCTTATCACTTTGTCATTTGCATTCAACAATCTCGTTGTCTTTCTCTTTCTTCAATTATGATTGAGATGAACCTAGTCACATAGTTTTGTCTACTTCCTTCATCTTGTTTCTATAATCAGAGAGATTTGAAGCCTCTTACTCTCACTAGAATATAAGTATTTCACTTCACTAATGCAGGAATTTAGATTCTTCTTTGACTTCAAAGTTCTGCTTTGTGAATCGCTTCCATTGACTTGACATACCTGAGTCGAGTACCCTTGTTCTTTGCAATTGTTACATTTCAAAGGCAATGTCTAGTAGCATATATCTTGCCAGAAAACTCCTCCCCAACCCCAAGCCAAACCAGCCGCCCTTCAAAAGATCGACCTCCACACCTACTCTCACAACGTTCGTTCAAAGGGGATTTCTGGTTGGATAATCCACTACAAGGACCTTCCATGCCAACGCATCTATTGGCAACAGAAGCTCTCCCTAGAAAGAAGCCAAGGGAAGGGATGGGAGAGAACCTATATAGCAGCAGAAGATGGTTCCTTTTTGGATGGAACGAACATTGGGCTCTCATCAGATGACCTCTAATGAATTTTGACTTAGTTGGAAGATGGGCTCAAGCCCACACGACCAAGGAAAACCCACACATCCAAGAGATGTGAACGATGGGTTCAAGACCTACATACCAAGGAGAAGACCCACATGCCCATATAGTGAGGACAATATGGTAAATAAAAAGTCATCTCATAAAGATGACATTGATTTAATTAGTTAATTTTTATGGGTATTATTATCATATTATAATCTTATTATCTATAAATTGAACCTCAGGGGGAGAGTTGGATACAAGTCCATAACCTCTTTTTTCCTCTTGTTTTTCTCCCAATATGTCGTCTCCCTTTTCTCCAAGAGCTAAATCTATGGAGTCATAAAAATCAACATGGTATCAGAGTATTGATTTTTACTACTCATAGCTATGATGTTTTAGAATTCCAATCTTGCTAACTGTTTGTATTATTACTGCTGCCCATTCCGAGTTGCTCTACCCATATTGTGGGTTTTTAATATTTTTATATGGTGAAGTTTTTTCCCTTCAGAATTGATCTTTTGATATTTCCTCTATTGATCTTGGTGAAAGTTGCTTGATAAATACCAAGTCAAGTTTCGAGCATGGATCTCTTGACTCTGCTCAACTCGGCTGCAACTCAGTCGTGGAGGAGCTTATGCTCAGTTTCTACCATCATACATGAGTAGTTGTTGCAGAGTGAAGAGTAGTGTTTGTCTTTTCATTTACTCCATAGTTTACCTGATTCCATTACGGGGACATCTAAGGATGAATCGGAAGTCATCCTTGACAGAGAACCCTTGACAGAGGAGAGTCGACCGACGCGGCAGCCGTGGTTCGTGCCATATATGCTTGGAATAGACCAACAAATGGATGATGAGTGGGCCATGGTTAGAGAAACCCATTACAACGACTGAGATTTGCTGCATGGTAAAAGATCATATTCAACCATTTTGTTCTCGTTGCTACCTGTTGCTGCAAGAAGTTGCCTCCTGGTGTCCTTATGCAAGATCGAACATGCAAGTAGTTGCTTCTTTTTTCATCTGCGTACACCAGAAGTACCAGAATCATACATTATTAAAATCCTTCCATTGAAGAAGCTGAAAGGGTGTTAAGAGTCAAACCATCTTCTTGTCTCGTGCGTCGTTCATCTTTGGTTGACATCTGACGCAGAATAGAGGACTCATCACCAGCTTGCTTGCTCTCTGGAGAAGATGACTTTGCTATTAATCCGAGTCATATTACCATTCCTGGTCGTTGCTGGTTCTTCGGTTCTCTGTTTCGCCGCTTTATCAGTCGAGTTTGGATTTTAATCTGTCGATACCGAGTAGCTGCCTAATTAGTATTTTTCCATTATTTCCAATCCTATCTTTTCTCCACTGCTGCTATCTATTAGAATGTAAATACTATTTATTATTTTATTATTTTGTAATATTTATTATTTCATTATTTTTTAATGTATGTATTTTTCTTTTTTCCCTCTCTGATGTATAAAGACACTTTTGTAACTTCGAAATGGCAGAAATCAAAAAACCCTTTTTTTCATTTTGTCTTCCCGGCTTTGCCTCTCCAACCACCTGAGCTCAACGGCTCTTTGCTTCCCTGAAGTTCTAACATGGTATCAGAGCAGAAGCTTCTCTCACACTTCTCCTCCTTCTCTGATTCTTCATTGTCAGCGCAACGTTTGTATTTTTTCGACGACAGACATTTTTCCTTCTCTCTCGCCTATTTTTGGAGACTATTCCCGGCAAGTCCTCCATTGTTTCTGACAGAGGGGTTTCCATTTTTTCATCTCTGTTAGGAAGGGGCTCAGTGATTAAAGCTATCAGGAGTCTATTTCTTGTGTTTTCGGCGCCATCTGAGTTGATTTCGGAGGTTCTTGCTGCGTCCTCCTGGTTCTGCAGTGGCTTTCATTGGTTTCTCACTCCGTTGGGGTTCCGTCGGCAAAGAGGTTAGATTTCGTTCATTTGCAAAAGATTTTGTTTGTTTCTTTTTTTTATTCCGTTGGGGTTCCGTTCGCTGAGAGGTTGGATCTCCTGGTTTCTCTGGATTTTGTTGTTGGCTAAGAAGTTGGCCTTTGTTCGAACCTGTTGGCAGATAAATTGTTCAAGCTTGTTGGCAGAGAGGATCTCCTGGTTTCTCTGGATTTTGTTGTTGGCTGAGAGGTTGGCCTTTGTTCGAACATGTTGGCGGAGAAGTTTTGCCATAGGCAGAAAGGTTGGATTTTATCAGTTGCAGAAGGTTGATTTATTGCTCTAAGTTCGTGGTTATTTCATCCCTCAACGACGACTTATTCATCGACCAGTGCTTCCGATTCTGGTGTTCATACCAGTTCGACTCGTTCCGCCATTGAAGAACCTTCAAATCCCTATTATATTTAGCCCAGGGCAAGTTCTTGTCTCACAGCTGCTTACCGGTGAAAACTACATCAATTGGAGTCGTGCGATTTTGATCACCTTATCCGTGAAGAACAAAGTGGGATTTGTCGATGGTTCCATTCCTGAACCTCAAAGTACTGATTCTAATTTGCTCAACTCCTGGATCCGGAATAATAATATGGTCATCTCTTGGATCTTGAATTCAGTTTCCAAAGAAATTTTTGCGAGTATTATTTTTGCTGCTTCTGCCCGAGAGATTTGGCTCGACCTTCGGGATCGTTTTCAACAGAGAAACGGACCTCGCATTTTTCAACTTAAACGAGAATTGATGAACTTGTGTCAATACCAAAATTCTGTTAACATTTATTTCACAATGCTGAAAATTATTTGGGAAGAACTGAGTAATTATCGTCCTAATTGCTCTTGTGGTGGCGTTAAAAACCTTGCTAATTATCATCATATGGAGTATATCATGTCTTTCTTAATGGGCCTTGATGATTCTTTCTCCCAAGTTCGTGGTTAGTTGCTTCTCATGGATCCGATGCCTCCTATTAATCGTGTTTTTTTTTCTAATTGTTCAAGAGGAACAACAAAGGAAGACTACTCATGCCTCTGATTCGAACATACCATAGATCGTTACTACAAGCTCCATGGCTATCCGTATGCATCTAAATCCAAAACCAATAACTATTCTAATGCTGCTGCTCATCAAGTTTCTATTGCTGATGATAGTCAAGGTTCTAACTCTGTTGGAAGTTTTGTTCAGAATATGAATTCAAATCAATATCAGCAGCTAATGTCCATGCTTTCTACACATTTGAGTAGCTCCGCAAAGGTCACCACTGCTCCGGAATCTTCTACAACCAACTGCCTGGCAGGTATTTTTTTTTTTTTTTGTCTTTAAATCCTCTAATTTCTTTTCATCAATTTTGGATTGTAGACTCAGGAGCTATTTGACATATTTGTTCTCAAACTCATGATTTTGTTTCCTTGTATTATGTTCCTCACACTACAATTACTTTGCCCAATCATTCTCAAATTTTGGTCCATTTTTCTGGTGATGTTAAACTGCATTCTAACCTTATGCTTAAAAACGTACTGTTTGTCCCTCAATTCAAATTCAACTTGATCTCTGTTAGTGTTGTAGTTACTGAATCTGGCTTTACTGTACATTTCCTTCCTGATTGTTTTGTTATCCAGGATTTATCCACCCAGAGAATGATTGGCAAGGGTGACAAAGTCCAAGATCACTATGTTTTTCGTGCTCAAAGTTTGAATTCTATTTCCAATGCTTTTGTTAACAATGTTTCTGCTCATGTTTGGCATAATAGGCTAGGACACATTTCTTTTAAGAAACTTGATTCTTTGAAAGATCAGTTGAAATGTGATGTAAAGATTACGAAAGTTAGGTCCTTGTTATAATTGTCCTCTTGCTAAACAATGTAGGTTGTCTTTTGAATCCCATAACCATTTGTCAAAATTTCCTTTTGATCTTGTGCACTGTGATATTTGGGGACCATATCAAACTGTTTCTTATAATGGTCAACATTTTTTCTTAACTCCTGTTGATGATTGTAATAGGTTTACTTGGATTTATCTATTGAAGACTAAATCTGATGCTGTTTTCGTGATACCAAAGTTTTTTTATATGGTTTTTACTCAGTTTAATGCCAAAATCAAGGTTTTTCGATCTGATAATGCCCCTGAGTTATCTTTTGTTGAGTTTTTTCAAGATCAAGGAGTTTTGTATCAATTTTCATGTGTTGAGAGGCCTTAGCAAAACTCGGTTGTTGAAATAAAACATCGACACCTCTTGAATGTAGCTTGGTCATTGTTTTTTCAATCCCGAATTTCAGTCTCTTTTTGGACAGAGTGTATTTTTACTGCGGCTTTCTTGATTAACAGAACTCCTTCTCCTCTCTTGCAACACAACACACCTTTTCATTTGCTATACAACACAGCTCTTGATTATCCCCTTTTTCGAGTCTTTGGTTGTTAAACTTTGTTTCCACCTTAGCTGCTCATCAAACCAAGTTTTACCCTCGTGGTCGGGTTTGTGTGTTTCTTGGTTATCTAGATGGTGTGAAAAGTTATAAATTCTATGATGTGGAGACAAAACAAGTTTTTATTTCATAAGATGGAATGTTCCATGAGGAGGTTTTCCCTTTTCATACTATTACAAGTTCATATCAAGTTACTGATCCCTTTCTTGATTTGGTTCTGCCCCAGTCCTACATACAAGCTCATTCTCTTCCAGAACTTGATTATTCACATATTCATGATTCACCAGTTGCTTCTGATGTTCCAGTTGATGATATTCCAAGTAATGATATTCCAGCTCTTGTTCCTTCCACATCTGATAGTGCTATTCTTCGAAAATCTACTTGGAAGACTCATCCACCTCATTACTTGCAGGATTATCAATGCAATATACTTGCTGGTTCTTCTCCATCTGCTTCACCTTCTACGTCTTATCCGATCTCTAACTACATCTCTTACCATGCCCTTTCTGGTTCGCACTGACAGTTTGCGCTCAGTGTATCTTCTCAGGTTGAACCTCAATACTATCACCAAACAGTGAAGTGCCTTGAATGGAGGTTGGCTATGCATGATGAGTTGAAAGCTCTGGAAGCAAACAACACCTAGACCGTCACTTCTCTGCCTCCTGATAAGCATACCATTGGTTGCAAATGGATTTATAAAATCAAACTTAAATCTGATGGTTCTCTTGAGCGGTATAAGGCTCGTTTGGTAGCTAAAGGCTATACACAACAAGAAGGTTTGGATTTTGTTGACACTTCTTTCTCCAGTGGCTAAATTAGTAATTGTGAGGTTCTTCTTGCTCTTGCTGCCTCTCATAATTGGCATCTAACTCAGCTTGATGTTAACAACGCCTTTTTAAACGGTGATCGTTTTGAAGAAATCTATATGGATCTCCCTCTTGGCTATCTTCGACAGGGGGAGTCCTCTTCATATCACAAAAAACTAGTTTGCAAGCTTCACAAGTCACTTTATGGTCTCAAACAAGCTTCACGGCAATGGTATTCCAAATTTTCTCAAGTTTTGATCAATTTTGGCTTTCTTCAATTGAAATCTGATTACTCTCTCTTTACAAAAGGTCGTGGATCCCCCTTTGTTGCAATATTGGTTTATGTGGATGATACCATCCTTACTGGTCCTTCATCTCATGCTATTATTGAGCTCAAACAGTTTCTGCATACTCAGTTTAAGCTAAAGGATCTTGGTTGTCTCAAGCACTTCTTTGGTCTTGAGATTGCTCAATCCAAGCAAGGTATTGTGCTTTCTCAACGCCATAACACCTTACAATTACTTGAAGACACAGGTTACTTGGCTTGTAAACCAACTACTGTTTCAATGGATCCAAAGCTTCGTTTAATTGCCACTAAAGGTGACTTTCTTCCTGATATAACACACTATAAGCTGCTTGTTGGGAAACTTCTTTACCTCACTTTATCTCGCCCCGATATTACTTTTGCAGTTCACAAGCTCACTCAATTCGTGGCTTAACCCCGCCTTCCTCATCTCAAGGTAGTGCATCACCTGTTTCGTTATCTCAAGAACAGTCCTGGTCAAGGGTTGTTGTTTTCTTCTACTTCTTCTTTGCAGCTAAGAGCTTACTCTGATGCTTGTGCTCAAGTTCGTTTGAAGGTTTTTTCTGATATTGATTGGGGATCACGTCTCGATTCTAGCCGATCTACTACAGGTTTTTGCATCTCTATTGGTGATTCTTTAGTCTCTTGGAAGGCCAAAAACCAGACCACCGTCTCTCGCTCCTCCGCAGAGGCTAAATATAGAGCTCTTTCTTCTACTGCCAGTGAACTTATTTGGTTGCAGCAACTTCTTCAAGATTTTCAAGTCAAGGTTGAATCTTCTGCGTTGTTATATTGTGACAATCAAGTTGTGATACATATTGCTTCTAATCCCACCTTTCATGAGCGTACTAAATATATTGAGATAGATTGTCATTTTTTTTGTGAACGAGTTACTTCGGGAGTCCTCAAGTTACTTCCCATTTGATCTCAATACCAGTTAGCCGACATGTTCAATAAAACTCTTCTTTCGACTCAACTTTTTTCTTTGTTGTCCAAGATGGTTGTCAAGGACATTTACAAACCACTTTGAGGGGGAGTATTAGAATATAAATAATATTTATTATTTTATTATTTTATAATATTTATTATTTCATTATTCTGTAATGTATGTATTTTTTTTCCCCTCTCTGATGTATAAAGACACTTTTGTAACTTCAAAATGGCAAAAATCAGAAAAACCTTTTTTTCGTTTTGTCTTCTCGGCTTTGCCTCTCCAGCCACTTGAGCTCAACGGCTCTTTGCTTCCCTAATGTTCTAACGTTATCCATCCCTGGTTGACGAAGATCGTATATTGAGCTTGCTTCTTCTCTATCTAATTGCCATCTTGGGACTGCTATTTTTTTTGGAAACTCCACTGACTCTCGTCTTCATCACCAGCTTGGTTGCCGCTTCAAGAGGATCACGAGTCTACTGATTTTGGAAAGATCCTCTATTAATTGATCTTTTGTTCATTGCTTCTCCGAGATCTCCTGTTGTTGCCGTCGGAGATCTCTCGCTCTGTTCGAAAGCAAGAGGCGAGGGGAAGATGATGACTTTTTGAATTAAAATACCAACTTAGGTGGTTGATTTTAATCCAACGAATCAACGCTTTTATTCCGCCGAGAGACCCAAACAGAGTCTGTTATGTTCTGCCTGGGTTAACCCAGCGAGCGGGCGACCAGGCTTTGTTTCGCTCGGGTTAACCCAACAGATATGTTCAACTCAAACCTAAGTCAATCTGACTCAGTCCACTTACTTATTTCCTCTGTTGTACGGCTCCGGGTCTGATTTCTCTACCGATTCCTTCCACGACTCGGCTATGTTGGTTTGATACCTACCTCGTCTCAACTCAGTCCTTGTCTCCAATTGGATTGTTACTCGGTTCTAACATACAATTTGGTGCAACTTCCTTATTTAGTGATGGATTATATGCAGATTATTTTATGGATCCCTTTTAAGGATTTTATTATTTGGTACGTGTTATTTGGGTTCATTATGTTGCTGTTATTGTATCTCTCTGATTGAGACATTATTATTAAAGAAGGATTTTTCGGTTGCTGACTGTTGTCAACATTGGTTATTTTGATGAAGAAGAAAGCATTTGGTGGCCCTAGAATGTTATTTTTCGATGATTACCTTTTATCCCCCTTATTAGGCATTTTTACTCCTACCATTTGAGAGTCGATGCCCTATGGAGAGACACTGTGATGGAAGAGTTTATTATTACATTTTTTTAGCAATGCCTATAGACCCACTACCTACAGAGAAAATGAGTCTGCCCAATATCCAGTGTGAGTCAAGTCTATTATTCACCCACGAGGTATTTTTTTTAGCTACCCTGAGAAAGTGGGTAGACTCTATGCCCCACGTCAAAGCTAATTTTCTGCCTATGAAATTGAGCAAAAAATATTTTTGACTATGACCATTTGACTGAAGTATAGAGCGATGTCTTACGGTTAGGAGTGATTTTACTCTCTCTTATACTATGCCAATTGGGTCTCTTGGTAAAGAACAAATAAACCACTAGCTTGAGGGGGAGTGTTAGAATATATAGTGGATTGCCATTTTATACGAGAAAATCCTATACACCATTTGTAGCAAGTTGAACATTCATAATGTTCTCTCACCCCCAGCTTGAGGGGGAGTGTTGGAAGATGGGTCCAAACTCACACGACCAAGGAAGGTTTACACATCCAAGTGTGTTAGAAGATGGCCTCAGCCCATAAAACTAAGGGAGGCCCACACATCCAAGAGATGTGGAAGATGCAAAGTGATGGCATTATGATAAATAAAGAGTCATCTCATAAAGATGTCATTGATGTAACTAGTTTAAGTTTCAGGTGTACTCTTGTAATATTGTAATCTTATTATCTATAAATTGAGCTTCAAGAAGAAGGTTAGGACACAAGTCCATAACCTCTTTCTTCCTTTTGTTTTTCTCTCAATATGTCATCTCCCTTTTTCTCCATGAGCTAAATCCATGGAGTCCTAAAAATCAACAAACTTCTTGGCCAAACACAAAGATTGTAGCAGTAGTAACATTTCTTTGTTCTTGTAGGGTTGTAGCAGAAGGTGATGAAATAGAGATCTTTATTTTATTTTTCTTCAATGAATTTTTGTTTGGTATACAACGTATTTATAGTACCATAAGAGGAGAAGATGACAAACTATTCTTCTTGATTTCAAGAAACAAATCGCAATTGATTCATTACAGCTTCTCTTTGACAACTCACGCTACCATAAGTAAATTCTTTTTTTCTTCTATTTGACAGCTCACACTAACACTCCCCTTCAAGTTAGTGCATAGACATCTATCATGCCCAACTTATCAAGCGAGTTGTAAAAGGTCTTGCTACAAATAGTTTTTTTTTAAGTATATTTGCTAATTGATCTTCAGACTCAACAAATGGAAATTGAATTATATTGGCTTCAAGATTCTGTTTGATAAAATGTCTATCCACCTCAACCTGTTTGGTTCAATCGTGTTTGATTGGGTTATGAAAAATATCATTGACTGTTTTATTATCACAAAACAAATTTATTTCCCCATGTGACCAGATTCCCTCCTACAAAGGTCAAACAACCTGAGGTGGACTTCTTGTCAATAATATTTCCAGCCCGATCTGCATCGATGTAACCCTGAATGTTTAGATGATGATTCTTGGAGAACATAAGCCTTTTTCCTGGAGAGGACTTTAATAATGAAGAATTAGAATAACAACATTCATTTGATCTTTACTAGGACAATGCAGGAATTGATTTACTATGCTTACAACATAAGCTATATCTGGTTGAGTATGGGACAAATAGATTAGCTTATCGACAAATTTTTTATATCTTTCTTTATTAGCTGGTACCTGATTTGCATACTCTCCAAGTTTATGATTTTGGATAATTTGAGTGTTGGGAGGCTTACAATCTAGTAACCCTATTTCCGATAGCAGATCTAAAACATATCTCCTTTCAAACATAAATATATTTTTTCTTGATCTTACTACTTTAATTCCCAAAAAAATATATAAGTTTTCCCAAATTTTTCATTTCAAATTCAGATGTCAATTGTGCTTGTGTTCTAGAGATTTCTTCCATGCCATCGCTTGTAATAATCATGTCATATATATAGATTATTAGAGCTATTACCTTTCTAAGTCGATGTTTCATAAATAGAGTATGGTCCTGAGTTACTTTGTTTGAAGTCATATTTTCTCATAGCAAAGCTAAACCTACCAAACCATACATGAGGTTATTGTTTTAACCCATATAATATGTGTTGCAACTTACACACCACCAAGGTACATTGAATTTTTATTCTTACCTTCAAAATTGAATTGGATTTTTGCAATATTTTGTTGTATTATTTTTAATAATAAAATTGAGGTGATGACATTGTTGTCAATACAATGAAATAAGTTAGATTCTTGTAAATAGTATAATTTTACTTAAAAGGAAAAAATAGGTCTCCTTGCCCTTTATTAATTGTACATAGTATGCAAATTCTACTTAAACAATTCATTCGACTTACTAATGTTGATAAAGTATATTGACATTCAACTTACTAACATGAATTAAATAATTAACTTTAGATAAGTTAAAATTTGTGTATGATAATTGATATATTTGAATAAGTGCATACAATCTAGCTTTCTAAATTATTAGACTCTATATTATTTGTATGTAACTAATTTACAATAAGACCTACTATTTAGAATAGTGTAACATCATGATGTAATAGTAAGAATATGAATACATTAACTTTGTTATTTCTAGTATAATGATTAATATTTAATATAAATATATTATAAAAATAAACTACAAGCATTTTGTTGCACTTTAAAGACTATTCCTAATGCTGTAGCCTGTAGGTAGAGTTGACGACAACGACCAAGCAGCTTATCCATGAACTCGAGATAACAATGAATTTTTGTGGTATCTGGATAGATTGTTAGATTGTAAAAGGTCAAAAGAGATGATGAAAGCTAGGTTTAATTTGTGGGGAAGCATGGAAGAAACTTTGGGTGTCAATTAATGATAGAAAGGTTGAAAGACGCCCCCCAAAATTTCTTCTTCTTCCTCCATCTGATTGATCTCCTTCTGTGAAGCGGTACAGACTGCAAAGGATGAACTTTACCGACCGGATCTCAAATCAGACGACCATCTATTACTCGCAGGGAAGATATAACCGTCAGCTGTCAAAGAGACTGTCTTCTCCTAATCTGCGCTCTCCAAAGAATCATAAGCCCGGCACAGTGTCAACCAAAGAATGGGTCTCCAATTATAGAACATGACGAAGGAAGTAGAGAACCTATGCGGCTGGGTTCGTCTCAATCATCAATGAAGGAAGAGAAACACAAGGAAATTGTTGGGTGCAAAGGAGAAAGTATATCGGACGACTCTTCTAAAGATTTCTCTTCTGGAGATACAGAAAAGATCATGTATACCGAAGCGACTGCGCGCAGAGGAGAATGCTCGTATGAGAAACCGAATTATCAGAATGAGATGACCAATCAAGGAATAGATGTCACAGGAAAATCAGAATTCTCAGAAACAGCAGCTGAAGCCCGTGGAAAGGGAGTTGACCGCCACTCTGAAGAAGAGGGAGAAAGCTTTGGGCAGGTTCTACGGAAATCTCCACCAAGAAGGTAAGATGCAAAGTATATCTTTGCTGAAATTTAATCAATTTAACTTTGATTAGGCATTTGTCTCTACGATCTGTCCATGCCTCAAAATAAATCTTTGAACAATTTCTATGCAGACAAATCATCTCTTCCAAAATGCTAAATTTCTTGTGGAGGATGAAACAGAAAGACCATACCCCTGTACCGCAATTGAGATTTGCTGGGAACGTGCGCAGAGAGAGAAGAGAGAGTGAATTTGGGTCCACCCTCCCTCTCCGTTCTCACGTAACCACAAGTCTTTCTCATCTGACGAAATTCCAGTATTCAGAGATCGTGAAAATGACTGGATCTTTTAGACTTGTACTCGGGAATGGAGGCTTTGGGACGGTGTTCAAAGGGATCCTCCCGGACGGCCAGGAGGTTGCCGTGAAGAGCCATACCCTGCCCCTGCCGCAGCGAGACCAGAAGGTTGCCCTGATGGTCCATAACTGGGCCCTGCCGCAGGTAGAGAATGTCTTCTACAAGGAGATAGAAATCTTGAAGAGTACTCAACATGCTAATATCATTCGACTCTTGGGTTTCTGTTCGGAGGGAAGGAATAGATTTCTCGTATACGGATTCATGCCCAAGGGTTCTCTTGCTGAACTCATACATTCCGAGGAGTCAAGCTCATTCTCTTCAAAACATAGCAAAGAACTATGGGAAATAGCAATTGGAACAGCTCGAGGAGTGGAATACCTGCATCATGGATGTTATCCACCCATTCTGCATCTAGACATCAAACCGCACAATTTCCTTTTGGATGAGGAACTCCGTCCAAAACTCACAGACTTTGGGATATCCTCCATTTATACCGATTCTTCTCATTGCGAAACTATAGTCAGAGGCACTTCCCGGTTACCTGGATCCTGTCTTTTACAGGTTGGGTCGGATCTCAAGGAGCACAGACGTTTATAGCTACGGTATCACACTGCTTGAAATGGTTTTAGGAAGGGGGCCAATTAACACCCATGAAGAGAGCCAAGATGACATACATATACTCCCCTGGGTTCGCAGAAGAGTGACTCCAATGGGAGGAATACAAGGCATGGCATTGGATGAGACACAAAGAAAAATGCTTATAGTGGCCATTTGGTGCACACAAGATGATCCGGCTCTTCGCCCTTCAGTTGGTAGTATCATACATATGCTGGAAGGAAGCCTCCATTGCCTTTCCCTCCCTTGCTCTTTGGCAGAGGAAAAGGTAGACAACGAAAATGAATTTGGTAGTGATGACCTTTCGATTTCAGATGCGTCGCTCTCAGGTGGATGATCCTTGGCACACCCTTTGCCTTCGTCGAGTTTGTTGTCTACATTTCTGCAATCACTGCAAATGAGTCTGATGCCATGAGTGACAGCATCGAATGAACCGAAACCTCGACACATAGGCAGAAACGCTGAACAGAAACTAAAGGCTACACACTCATGGGAAAAGCAAACTTCAAGAGGTAAATCACCACATTTTTATCTCTATTATCCATTTTTTTTCCTCTTATCTCTCTCCTGTTGGTGTAGAGAGATTTGTATATTATTTTCTTCTTTATATATCAAAGACTTAACTTTAAGGACAAACAGGTAATCATCATGATAATTACAAACTCCTTTGATATAGGAGTTCTGCCATTTGTTTTTGTTTTACTTACCAAAGGTTGCTTAAGAAGTTTTTGTTGTTTTTTTATTTGGAAATTGCATATTATGCTTAAGGCATCAGTTTTAACTAGAGAATGTGGGTTCAATTCCCAGCAAATTCATTTCTTTTTTATGGCTTTAAGTATATTTTGGCATGACTATGAGTGACTATTACAAGGGATGGTGTTGCAAGCACTTGTGTGTAAATATGTGTTTCTATGAAGAATGATTATGTTGACATTTTTTTTCCCAAGATAAAGAAATAAAAAGGATACTAAGAAATTTCCATCAACCAAATTATATCTATTATTATATTTAATAAAGAGAGAAAGCAATTAAACATTTTGTTATTGCAAGTGGGTCAACTCATATTTTATTTAATATGCATTTTGGATGTTTGTATTGCATTTGCAATCTTGAAAAAAAACATACGTAACATTGTGCTTGTATAATAGAGAAACTTTGTGGTCTAATGGTATGACACCAGACAACTAGAGATCTGGGTTCAATTCCTAGCAGAGTTAGTTCATTTCCGTTCTATTGATTTTCTTAACTAACAATACTAAAAGTATTCCAAATAGATACAAGAATGACCTTGATTGCTATAATGAAAAGGAACTTGGCAACTAAAGTTGAATGAGTGATAAGGTTTATACCAAAGAGATGCAATAATGACCTTGATACCTTGACACAAGAGAAACATTGATATAGCTGATAAAAATTCAAATCTAAGCAACAATTCATGACAGCATACAACACTCATATAGTTGCAGATCATAAGTATGCTAAGTTCACCATATGTATTAATTTGTGTTGAATAATTGTCACTTATGTGGTTTTTGTGAGATGTTTAAAGATGCAAAATACACTTGCTTCCAATCTATACCCACTTCAACTTCTATTACAAAGCAACATTCAAGAAATTTATTTCTCAAGAAGAAAATACCATCCAAAAAAGCATTGGCTACCACTTGGCCTTAGGTTGTCAAGTTACTTGAGTGCTCTATTATTATTGGGTTATACAAGATACTAGTACTTCTAGGTCTGCAGTTTGCTTATTGCAATGAAAACAAATTCATACAACAATCAATTGGTCTGCAAATAAAGAAATACATGTCTTCTTAATTACATTTATGATTTCACAGTAAGTATCCATAAGCACACCGGTGGTTTCCTCCTAATACCCATGCTACAGACAAGATCCAATTACAAGAAGTATAACACACGAAAAAAATAATAATACACTTGACTGCAAAAAATGTATCTATTGGTCGGAGCCTACCATTCTCAGCCAATGCCATGGAGATTGAATATAAAGATTCAATAAAGGTCCTTATAGCATGTTGCCAGCACAAACAAGGAATTAACAAGAAGCATTGTTGAAGTCGCAAACAAGAACATAAGCATGTTATCATGGTCACCTTATCAAGTCCAAGATATCTATATGCACTTGCCTCAACAGCAATGGAGTAACTGATTTGAGCCGATCCACCACTATCTATGATGGAATTGCTATGGATCAGATTTCTTCCCCTATAAAGGGTTATCCTAGAAGCTACTTTTTGGCTCTCCTATTATGGTTTTCCTACATAATCCAAATTACATTGATTATTTTACTCAAATACATTCTACACAGTTATAACCACAATATCCATGAATGTGATGTACTTAAAATACAATGGAGAGCTATCACCAAAATTATTTAAGAGAGACATCAGATTTTACCACCACGAATGAATACTGTCATTGCCCTTGAATTAGCATATTGCTCAATAGATCCTATATCATTCCAAATGATTTTTTTCTAACAACCCTAGGCTAAACAACATAAAGTATATAGCTCAATATCTATCAAATTTACTCAAATGACAAAACAAAAAAAAAAATACAATTCACAAGAGATTTCTAGCAATAAAAAAATAATAACTAGCAGAACCAGCCTACTTCTCAAAACCATGAGTGGCTACTGCAATTTCAATAAGCCTATTTTCCGATTAATAAAATTACTCTTATGATAATGCCATGAACTTCTGAATTACTAAATAATTCAGGAAACATAAGGGAATAGGAAACAAAGGAGAGCCCAAAGGAAACATAAAAATAGGATAGGAGGCTAGGGTACGACTCCAAAGAGATAATAGAAGAAGCAAATGAAAGAATCGAGCGAGGGTTTAGTGAACTAGGTGTTGTGCGATTTTGTTTTTCACCTGGCATAATTGTTCATAAAGAGGACAATGCCTAGATGTGGCAACGATGGATGGTGCGTGACTAAAGGACAAGATGCCTGGTAGAGGTGGATTAGGGCTCGGTGACAATAATGACGATGTTGACTGGGGATTTTTGGCTCGCAGAGGAGAGAGGACGTGAAGATGGAATAGTGCATAGTGATGAGGCGACGGTAATAACATGCGAATGGGAGCAGGGCAGAAGGGAATGAGGCGAGGTGAGGTTGTGGGGCTTAGGCGAGGGCGATGGGGTGTGAATGGAAACGATGCGATGGGTTAGGCGAGCGATTAGGCAAAATAAGAAAATGAGCAAAATGAGCTATTAGGCAATGAGAGGCAAGCAAGAGAGTCGAGCAGGGATCCTTCGCCTCCACCATTGATCAAGATTGAATGGCCAGAAATGTTGTTTTGTATTTTTCACATAAATTTGAGTTTCGTACCCAATCACACTTCTATATATATACACAACTGATCCAATACGAAAAACCATTTGGTATGAAACATGCAAAACAACTATCTCAGCTGTCCAATCACACCAAACGGTTTTTCTTATTGGATCAACCCTATATATATATATATATCAAATAATCACAACTTGTTAAATAATTAAAAAATACTTTTTATTCAAAGCTATCGTATAAATATCACCTAGTTGTTCAAAATACCTAATATAAGGAGTAGATATTTTCTCACTCAATACATCATCTAGAATAAAATGATAATCTACTTTGATATGTTTTGTTCTTTCGTGAAACACTCGATTACTTGCAATAAAATAACAATTTGAATGTCACACCTCATCTGAATATTCAAACTCTTCCAACTAAAGCTAGAATTTACCCACACAAGCTCACAAGTTGTATGAGTTACAATTTTATACTCCACTTCGACACTAGATCGAACAACCACAATTTACTTTTTTCTCTTCTAGGATACTAAATTTCCCACAACAAAGAGTAAAAACATCACTAGTGGGTTGTTTGTCCACTTAAGAACCCACATAATACTGCATAAAAAAAACCATCAATTCTAAGATTTTCGTGAGACTTATACAATAATCCTTTCCCTGATGACTATTTCAAATATCAAGATTATGTAAACAACATTACGAAGGACAATATCTTAAAGGAGACTCCAAAAAATGGCTTACCACATTAACGACAAAGGATATATCACGTTGTGTATAGTTGCATGTAACAAACTGCCCACCAACTTATGATATTGTGTCTTATCCCATAACATTGGGCTATCTGGACAATATAAGTCAAGACTACTATCCATTGGAGTCTTTGCCCCCAACAACCCAGTTTCCTTCAAAAAATCAGTCACATACTTTGAGATAACAATACCTTAGACTTACTTCGAGCACCTCAACACTCGAAAACTATCTCATAACTCCCAAATATTTAGTTTGAAAATGCATATGATATTATCAACATACACCAACAAACTAATAATACCATCTATTGCTTCAATATAAATGCTAAATGATCACAATGGCTTCTCCAAAACCAAAATGCATAACAACCACACAAAACTTTTCAAACCAAGCTATAGGACTGTGTTTGAGACCATAAATAACTTTTGAAGCCTTCAAACCTTACGCTCCTCCCTTTGAAATATAGTTGAGTGTTTGCTGCAAATAGATCTCCTCACATAAATCAACATACAAAAACACATTTTTCACGTCAAGCTAAAATCTAGGCCAATGAATCTCACAACAAAAATTAAAATACTACAAAATTAATGGAAGCTATAGGAGAAAAAGTATTAACATAATTCATCCATAAGTTTGGGAGTACCCCTTACAAGTCGAGCTTTATAGCGACTTATAAAACCATTAGTGTTGTACTTCACTATATGTACACCCAGTAACAACCAACTGCCATACAACCAGTAGGCAAATCACATAACTCCCAAGTACTCCAAGAAAGTAAGACTTCCATTTTATCATCCATAGTATGCTTTCATAGACTTGGGAGGAGACAAATGACAAAGAGGAGGTAAAAGCACAAAATGAAGGAAATAAATGAGAAAAAGTAACATATTTTGGACATAGGTTATCGAATATTAGACTTAAAGTATTGCCTTGCGCAAGGAAATAGGGAGATGAAGATTAGAAAATACAAGGACCAAACTTACCAGATCCATAACTAAAGAAATAGATGTTGAAATTGACAAACTGAGAGGCTTCAACATCGGTAATTCAACATCACAATCCTCCTGCAAATCAGCAATTGCAAACTCCTATTGATGAGATATAATATTTGTAGGTATAGGAATATGCAAAGACACATTTGATTTATCATAACCAAAAGATACACTAGAATGAGAACCAAAATATGGAATGCTCAAAACATTTGATATCGCTAAAACAAAATATTTGAGAACAAGGATCATAACAAAAAATACACAATCTAACATAAATAGACGATAATGAGGTTGGAAAAACCAGAAACAGAATTCGGCCACACAAAATAGATGAATGAACCTCATTGGTCAAGTAACTTCTTGTAACAACAACTTCACCCCAGAAAGACTTTGAAACAAGCATATGAAAGAGTGATGAACAAACAACATCAAACAAATGTTAATACTTTATCTGAGTAACCCCATTCTATTGTGACGCGGACACACATGACGTCTAATGAATAATACTATGCAAAGAGTAATAATGAGCACATTGAGAATTCACATATTATAATCGATTATCCATATGAAAAATTGAATAGAAAAACCAACATATGTTTTTATTTCATGATGAAAATGAATAAACACATCAAATACCTTTGTCATATTTTTTAACAAATACACCTACAAAACTCAACTGAAATCATCAACAAAGTATTGAAATTAAAAAATATTATGAATCAAACACAAACCTCATACTTCATAATCAATTGAACAAAATGGAGAAGAACTCATGCAATTCACTCTACCAAAATATGAAGAGCGGTCATGTTGCCTCAACTAGCATGATTCAAACTCAAAAATCTAACTACATGAAATGGAAGGAAAAAATTGATGAATATTCTCTATAGATGGATATCCCATTCGAATATGCCAACCATAAGAATAGGGAGAAACAACGAGTCCAAAATGACAATCATATGAATGTACAACAAAGTAGTAAAGTCCAACCCTCTCGTGGCTCGTACCAATCATCTTCTCAACAGTAGATCTGGAAACATACTATAAGAAGAAAAAATATGATAGAGCAATTCAACTATGATGTAAGTTTACTAATAGACATTCACATCGACTTATGACTAAAACCCATCAGTTAGAACAATAGATGCAAAAATGAGGAATGACCACAAGAAGAGAAATATTTATTGTCTGTCATATGAGTTGAGGCACCTAAATCTTCGGCACAACTAGGGCCAACAATAACATGAAGGGTTATAGTACTTGAATGAACAAAAGATGTATGCACAATATAAAATTTGCTTGGCTATGACAAAGGGCCAACTACCTATGAGATCAAAGGACCCACTCTCCTTTTTTCAACAAGTTTCGACAACCCATCGACAAAGTTACAATCGCCATGAAAATTCATTAACCCTAGGGCTGCACTACTATCAGTCCAAGCTTGCTTACCAATAAGCTCCCAACACTATGAAGAAATATGACCAATTTTTCGACAATCATAATATGTCTTGGCACAATTATGTGTACCTCCACCTTTACTATGACCACCATTTTCTCTTCCTCAAGAAGTTTCTTATTGATCAGTTGTATTTGAGGAAGAATATTAATCAGTATTTCTCCTAAGAAGAAACCAAGGGAACAAGAGCACCTACATTGTACTTTCAACTAGAATAACTCATGCATAGGTACTAGTGAGTGTGCGTATATCTAGTACACTGGATAACATTTGAGCACGAACAATCTCATACTTTGAGCCTAACCCATGTAAAAAATTGTGCTACATCAAGCTCTACCTATTGTTTTATCAACTAAACATCATCAATAGTATGGAGATGATAAATTCATAATTCTTGGAATAAGCTATTCAATTCACCAAATACTCACTCACACTTCATTGTCCCTGCTAAATAGTAAACAATTTAGAGTGAATATCATACATCTTGGTCAAATTATTTTTATGAGAATTGATCGTCTTCAACACATCAAATATCCTTAGTAGTTGCACAATGGACGACTTGATTCTGAATGGTCGGGTCCATACTTTTAATTGATTAGGTCACGATTGTGGCATTGTAGTTCTTCCTCACTATGGAAGCATTGGATGGTGGATTATCTGTTGAGATATAATCTTTCTCATAAGCTTAAAAATATGCATTACTCTTGACCAAACCAAATATTTTTGGCTATTCAGTGATTTTTTAACTTAAGTTTATTCTCAACAACATCCTGCATACCACCAGGCACAATCTTTGTAAAACCAGAAGAATCTGCCAACATCAAGAAACGATCGATTAATCACTACGATTGATCAATCAATGACCGATCATACATAAAAAAACACCACACTCCTCCTTCTGTCTAATTGATCACATGATAAACCACTCCCTAGTTGATCGATCAATCACAATGATTGATGAATGCTCCTTGAATGATCAATTAATGTTTGCTAAGCGAAAGCTAGAACTTCAATTTTTCCCAAAACAACTCCAAAAAATTCCATTTCTTTCATATCTAACTTAAGCCATCTTCTCTAGCACCCACAATGTTTATTTCAAAGCACAACTCATTCATACACCAATCCCAAATTCCAATAAAAAATAAATTCCTAATATTTTGCATGTGCACTAACATGCACTACTAGTTGCACATGAAAAAAAAAAAAAAAAAAAGAATTTGAGAGAGATCCAACATACCATCCATAAGAGAAGATATAGGACAAATGTGGAATAACCGAGAGACTACTGGAACTTAGTGAGGATGACATTTTTCCTTTCGAAGAGAGTAGGACTACTATGTTTGCCCAATCACCGATAGACCATGAGTAGAAGCCATTCACCTAAGCAACGTTTACTTCAACATCTCATCTCCCTCTCAAGCGATTGTTATATCTTTTGTAAGCTGGGTATCCAGCTCGGTACTAGGTTTAAACCCATTTACATACCATGTTTGTTGCTTGTTGTTCTCACCGCAAAGGACATTTGCGGTAGCCATGGTGAAAGCTATTAGAGTCTATGAGCTTGGCGGACTCGAGGCAAGTCTCTCCCTTTTCGAATTCTCTCTTCTTCGACGGCTTTGTTGGATGATTGAGTAAATTATAATTATTTGAATTGGTTTTCCATTTTCGGTGACGAATCCAGCAAAATCGGCTACGTTTTCTGTCTTTTACTGAAATTACCCAGTATGAGGAAGTGATAGTTGAGCTGATGCTTTGGGCTAACTAGATGGGGAATATGGTTTGCGATTGAAAATAGGGCTCAAGTTTGAGTTGTTGATTGAACTCGAGTCAGCGTTTATCTTGAATTCGTCGTGACATACCTGCAATTCTCCATTATTTGAATTATTTCGCTATATTTTGTTTAACCCATCGAGCGAAGAAGTTAGAATTGCACCTGGTGACATTTTTGTTTTTTTTATAATTTTCTGTGGATGTTTTCACTCGGGTGGCAATAACTCTATAATTGATCGCCTCAATCCAAAATTTGGAAATTGCTTGTTATATTCCATTGTGAAATTTGTCAGAGAAAAAATGTCCTCCGTGATTGTGATCAGTGTTTTTTCTAATTAAAAATGACAAGCAGGTCCTTGAGTGTGAAGATATAGAAATAGGGGAGCCCAAGGAAGGTGAGATCCGTGTCAAAAACAAAGCAATTGGACTCAATTTCATTGATGTATATTTCTGCAAAGGAGTTTACAAAACTACCTTGCCTTATACACCAGGTCTGATCACAGTTCTTTCCTGCAAAAAGATTTTTCTTCTTGTGCTTCAAACCTATCCAGTTATTTGTAGTTTTGCTGTATTATATTATCTAATATTTTCAAGTTATTGTATTTCTCTGTACCACATACCCATTAGTGGATTTAGTTTTGTAGGAGTGGAGGCAGTTGGAGTGGTCACTGCAGTGGGCCCTGGATTAACAGGCGAGAGGTGGGAGATCTAGTTGGTTATGTGGGCAATCCCACTGGTGCTTATGCAGAAGAACCGATACTCCCTGCCAGTGCTGTGGTGCCTGTCCCATCCTCTATATATCCAACTGTTGCAGCTTCAGTTATGCTCAAGGGTATGACTGCACAGTATTTACTCCGTCGATGCTTTAAGGTATATTCTATTCTGAGAGCTAATGATAACTAAAAAAAGATCTAGAGAAGTTCAAACTTGTGCTGTAACATTCGCTATATCTGCCAGGGAGGGGACTACATTATCCATTAACAAAGGAAATCAATAGTCTACTCCTGAGTTCTAAATTTGGTGTTGAAAATGTATAACCTGCCCCATGATCTTTGAAAGCCCTTACTCCATGCCTAATAGAATCTGGTTGTTTGGTTAAGACTCATGGGCATCAAGATTGAAGGAATATGATAAGGAAACCTTCAAACAAAGGAATATGATTTGAAAAATGAACTTCAAGACAACCTCATTCTCAAGGCAGTTCAAACTATTGAAACTTACCTTCATGTCTGTTAGGTTCCAGGATTCAAATTCAAGTTTTGGTAGATGTAATAAAATTGAATTCCCTAATAACCCTCCTCATATGAACAAGCTGCAATATTCAATATTTGACTGAAAATAGTATTTTTTATTCTTGTTAATAGTTCTGGTTCTGTTATCATCCATCTAGTACAAGAGTCCCTTAATTTGAATGGTCAAGGTCATGCAATCCAGTTGCCTACTTTGAACAATACTGCATTGTTGTTAGGCTGGAATGAAGTTACGGGGTAGATAATTGCAAGGAGTTACTTAAGGATTACCATTAAAAACCATTTATAGCATATGATACTCATGTGTGCAGGTTGAACCGGGCCATACTATCCTTGTTCATGCAACAGCTGGAGGATGTGGCTCTTTACTTTGCCAGTGGGCAAATGCCCTTGGTACAACTGTAATTGGAACTGTGTCAACGGAGGCAAAAGCAGCTCAAGCCACTGAAGATGTATGTCACCATGTCATAATCTACAAAAAAGAAGATTTTGTTACTCATGTGAATGAGATAACATCTGGCAAAGGAGTTGACGTGGTCTATGATTCTGTTGGCAAGGACACATTTGAGGTAAGCACTTCTAATATGCTTGTGTGAAAGGAGCCCTCATTTCATACCCAAAGCGTATCGAGGGCATTCTACACTTAAGAAATTGATGTTCGATTAAAAATAATGAGAAGTTGTGAAGATGAATGGATTTGGTGCAATGGATGTGGCTCGAGGCAGCTCTTCTGCAATTTGCTGATGTAGCACGGTAGTGTCTCTTGTAATGCATCTTTGATGTTCAGGGATCATTGGCATGTCTGGAGACTCTGGGATACATGGTGAACTTTGGGCAGTCATCAAGAACACCAGACCCAGTCCCACTATCGGCCATTGCTCCAAAAGGTGTGTTTTTTATGAGACCTTCACTTTCTCATTACAGAGCAACTCGATACGAGCTACTTGAATGTGCTGGAGAAGTATTTGCTAATGTTGCAGCGGGTGTGCTGAAGGTTCGTGTTAACCACACTTACCTGCTGTCGGATGCAGCTGAAGCCCATAGGGACCTTGAGAATCGGCAAACCACTGGATCGGTGGTTTTGATTCCAGATACAGCTTAGGATCAGTAGCATTTGTAATGCAGAATAAATAAGTGGATTGGAGTTGGTTGTCTCAGTGGACTAACCTGCTTCTAAAAGCTTTTCTATCACTATAGATATATGGGTGTTGCCTCCTGTTAGAACTTGAGAACTTCATAGTAAAAGTTGTAACACGAGTTTGTTGGGACAAATTATGCTTTGAAGTTCCAACTATTTTGGAGTTGCTGACTTCTTTCAGAATGCAGAAATCATTCTATTATCATCCTTGATGTTTGGAACTTTCAAACCAAAAAAAAAAAAAAGAAAAAAAAGAAAGAAAATCTGTTTCCAAAAGGGTGCATCTGCCCTCTCGAAACTAAGTTGCAATGGTGGAGCAGGGTAACTTTAATACTGTTATTGTCACAGAAAAATGCCATATCAGAGCCTTCTTTTTCATCGGAGAAACAGACGAATTATTCACCATCGACCGGAATATACAATATCATGATTGAGAGATTAAAGCTGATTTAGTAAACTTAAATCTAATTGGATTTCCAGAATCATTGTCAGTTGTTTAGAGAGACAGAAGCCTTGCATTCGGCTTGAAGCAATCACTCGACAGCGAGAAACATCAAAAGCCGCTTCAGTTCTCAGTCTGACAACTAAAATTGCAACAGAGAGCTTCCTGTAATGAACTAGAATCACGCCCAGGAAGTGCAAAGCGAATTTACTACTGTCACTGTAACACAAGAAATGCTCCAATTACTATGTATAATCAGCTCAAGACATTTTCAGTGTCATTTATGCGATTTGAACCTCTATTATTACTCGTCATGGAGGGAAGAATGACTGAGAAATACATAAGAGACGTAAAGCACTACAGAGACCAGAAAGAGGGGACTGAAGGCAAGGCCCCCAATCTTTTAGCTACACAGAATCATGACAGTAAGAAGAAAACATATGGAGAAGAACTCTACGCCCTTTCTCATTTTGGAGACAAGAGGAAGGAAGTCGCGGAAGCAGTTTCACAGAAATGGCTTCCAGAGAACGACCCAGAGAATCTTCACATGTCTGAAACAAGAACTGAACTGGGTATTTAGATTTGGAGACAGAGAAGCAGTTTTAAAAGGCTGCGAGAGGAGTCCCTATGAATCTTCTCATGACTCTTCAAAGGGACACGATTTTATGGCTCGTCAAAAGGACCGTTCGAGTTAGAAAAACTGAAATAAGCAACCACTTATCAGATTCTGAAAACACCAAGGATTTCCATTTCTCTTTTTTCAACCAGTTATAGCCGATCGAGGGTGAACATTCAGAGACGAGAGTGAGGCAGATACGCATCGTCGCAGTCAGATTAGTAGGGGATTGTGGAATTAGCGTCGCCTAGTAAGAAGATCCTTTGAAAAGCCAAATGCAACATTCCAGGAACTCGCATTTGACTGTCAAATAGTGTCAATCATCGTCCAATCATTGCCTAGTCAGTGTCACATCAGTAGAGTGCCGCTTCATCGCCTAATCAATGCCCCATCCGCACCACAGCAGCCATACGCACCTCTTCCTCTTTTTCTTCTTTTTCTCTCCTCATTTTATTCCCTTTTTCTTCTTCGTGCGACACTCTCCTCCCGACGCTCTCCCCTCTCCTCCCGGCGGCAAATCGTACCTCTCGGCGGCACAATCTCCCCCCTCCCCCCTACAGAATGGGTCCCACACACCTAAAGAATCAATGGACGCCAACATTTCTGTTTCAAAAAGCCAACCCATAAGCCCTCTTTTTTCCCGAGTTGGTAGATAGGGGTCAGTGAATCTTCCTCCCCATTTGTAACGGAAAAAAAAGAGAGAGATATCATGGAGCCGGCTCCACTGATAAGAATGGAGTCTTCGAAGTTAATGCTGACAGCAAATCCTCCTGATACGTGTTTTGGCATGCAGGCTCACCCTACCTCTCGCCGGTGCTTGTTAGCTAAAATGCAAACGAAACCTCTCGCCGGTACTGGAGGCTCTGCTCAGACCCCTTCCTCCCTTCTCCCTCTTCCTTCTCGCCATGGATCCCGTCATCAACCTTCTCACTTTCTACACTATGGAAAGAAACCTTTTCAGCCATTTGGTGAACCACATGTCAGTCGACCCCTCCATCGCCAAGAGCTCCATTGCCCTCTGGCTCTGGCTCGAATTCATCGGTCATCCCGACCTTGTACAACGCATATCAGCTCAGAAAGACGGCCGGGTGCTTCGATCCATCATATCCGAAGGCCAGTCCTGTCTTGCTATTATTCAGCCCGATTCTTCTCAACCCGCCGGCAACAACGACATCCCCATCACTGCTGGGCTGATAAAGGAACCCATCAGCCTCCGTTTCTTCCATTACAATCGCGATGTGGCCACTCACGGAATATCCCATTTTCTCCACAATGTCTGCGACATCATATGCAGCGAGGCTGCTGCTCAGATTATGGAAAGGGATACGAACCATGCCGCCAGAAGGCCAGCAAGGGCAACCTCGCCTTTTATCGCTGGGTCAAACCTGCGACTCGACGAGCTTGGTCTAAGGGAATCTACTCTAACTCCGATCGAGAAAATGACTTCCGCTGGTGCAAGTAGTTCTCAAGCAGCCGCTCAGCCCTTCAGGCTGAACCCTCAGGCGGAGCCTTGGTCCCCTGATATTGCCCGCAACTCCGACGATCACAGATCCATGTTCCTGACGTTTTCGAGAGGGTATCCACTGCGCAGAGAGGAAGTTCTAAGGTTCTTCACATCGTAAGTACAAATAAATTTTCATAATAGCAATAATTCTTTGTTGCATGTCTTTGCATTCCATCTTCTCTATATTATACTCACTCAAATCTGATTTTATTTTATTTTTGTGCCCAGGCGTTGGGGGAACTGTGTGCAGACACTTTCGATAGAGCGTACTCAAAATGACAGTCAGCCAATGTATGGAAGAGTTGTATTCAATAACGCCTCAGTTATCCCTCTCATCCTCAACGGGAGCACGACTGCCAAATTCGTGGTGAACGGGAAGCATCTCTGGGCTCGACTATTTGTGCCCAAGAGACAGTTATGAATGTCGAACCTGCGATTGGTACTCGCTTTCGATGGATATTTCACTCTTATTCTACTTCTTTTGTTTAGAAGTTTAATTTATTTTTACTTTTATCCAAGCATTGGCAATGTTTTCTGATCTGTTTTGTGTTGCGATGATATGGTGAAGATGAAGCAATCCATCTCTATTTCATACACTTCTTCATCTCTTAATTTTGTTGTGTTTATGGGTAGAAAATTGCCATCGAGCCAGAAGATTCTGTTGCTGCTCATTCAAAGGGTACTGAAACTTTACAGTTTCCTGCAATTACAAGGAAAAGGATCGTCTGATCAGAGCACCTACAAAAGGAAGGTTCGGGACAACTCTTCAAGATGAATATAGTCTTCATATAAACATAACTTGAATCTTTTGTACAATTGAGAAATATTTGCTCCTCATCTGATCTGATTTCCAAACTATAACCTGTGGTTTGAAGCAACATTTAGTTAGGACTACTGGTTCAAGTCTTAAAGGGGTAAAGCCAGGGGGCAAGGGGGAGGAGTTGCCCCTCTGAAAGCCCCCTTTCTTCATGGCTGCCCTACTGTCCTTATAACAGTTGTTTCATTTAAAACAAAGGTTCAGTGACATTTTCAAAAAAGAAGAAAAAATTACCTTATCAAATCTGCGCCTTTTCGAAGCTTTTTGCATCTTTGGCATTGCCAGAAGGAGGGGTACTATAAGGAGGTGTCAACAATAAGAGGAGGCAGTAGGGGGCTGTGGTGCCCGTTTGGAACCCACAGAACTTTTCTTTTAAACGTAGCCTTAGGGGTGACAATGGGTTTTTAAGTTGGGTTTACTAAACTTGTTGTTGAATAAGTTGGCCCGAACCCGAGTTATTTATAAATGAAAAATCTAAAATATAGGCCTATAACCAACTAGTTCAGGTTAACCCTCTTAAATATAAAAATAAAAAATACATAAAATATGATAAAAATTATGTTAGTGTTTAAAATTAATGTAAATTTCTTAAAAGAATTTTATATTAGTAAATAAATTGTCTTAATAGTAAAATCTTAGTGTTTATTCTTTTGATTAATTAAACAAGGACTTGTCGGGTCCAAACGTTAAACCCAAACCCAACCTGTGTATTAATCGGGTCAAGGGAATAAACCTATACCTAACCCATGTATAAAATCCTCTGTTAAAAATTGCATCAATTGGAAAATACGTACACCTATATTGAAATCACATGAGAATCCTCTACAAGAATCACATCTCGTTGTAGTAGGGGTAGGCACAGGTCTGGTTTCTTGAAATCTAAAGCAGACCCCGAACCTTAAACTAAAAACCCAAACCCCAAAAAACAAAATATTAAACCCGATTCCAACTGATCACAGCCCCCACCCCATCCTCGTAAATCTGATCCATCTCCGACCCTTCCCTATCCCATTTTATATTTCCATCTTGTCCTCGTGGGTCGAGTTTGGGAAAACCTATCTCTAACCCAAAACCGGACAGATTTTTTTCCCTTCCCCGTTCTAGACCCACAGGGTAAAACCCGATTCAGAAACCTCAACTCGAATAGACCTGCCCATTAGTGAGTCAACAGGTGGTGGCCATGATTGATCTGGAAGCCGGACGAACGAGACAATTCTAACTCGAAAAGACTCACTTGGACATACTGTCAAGGAGAAAATGGTCTTTTCACTGTTTCTGGACTTGTTTGCCCTTTTTACCCTTGTGCTCTTCGGGCTGGAACGCCGAAACAAGAAATGGTTGGCCTAGTCCGTTGACTGAAGAGCCCTTTCCTGTTTGGTCATGGAAAGTTGTCGGTATTAAGGAGGAAGAGTGTTGGTGTTTGTTGCTTGTTGTTCTCACCGCAAAGGACATTTGCAGTAGCCTTGGTGAAAGCTATTAGAGTCTATGAGCATGGCGGACCCGAGGCAAGTCTCCCCTTTTCGAATTCTCTGTTCTTCGACGGCTTTGTTGGATGATTGAGTAAATTATAATTATTTGAATTGGTTTTCCATTTTCGATGACGAATCCATCAGAATCGGCTACGTTTTCTGTCTTTTACTGAAATTACACAGTATGACGAAGTGATATTTGAGCTGATGCTTTGGGCTAACTAGATGGGGAATATGGTTTGCGATTGAAAATAAGGCTCGAGTTTGAGTTGTTCAATTGAATGAACTCGAGTCAGCGTTTCTCTTCAATTCGTCGTGCAATACTGCAATTCTCCATTATTTGAATTTTTTTCACTATATTTTGTTTAATCCTTCGAACGAAGACGATAGAATTGCAACTGGTGGCATTTTTATTTTATTTTTGTACTTTTCTGTGGATGTTTTCATTCGTGTGGCAATAACTCTATAATTGAGTGCCACAATCCAAAATTTGGATATCGCTTGTTATATTCCATTTTGAAATTTGATTGTGATCAGTGTTTATTTCTAATTAAAAATGACAAGCAGGTCCTTAAGTGGGAAGATATAGAAATAGGGGAGCCCAAGGAAGGTGAGATCCGTGTCAAAAACAAAGCAATTGGACTCAATTTCATTGATATATATTTCCGCAAAGGAGTTTACAAAACTACCTTGCCTTATACACCAGGTCTGATCACAATTCTTTCCTGTAAAAGGATTTTTCTTCTTGTGCTCCAAACCTATCTAGTTATTTGTAGTTTTACTGTATTATATTATCTGCTTTTTTCAAGTTATTGTATTTCTCTGTACAACATACACATTAGTGGATTTAGTTTTGTAGGAGTGGAGGCAGTTGGAGTGGTCACTGCAGTGGGCCCTGGATTAACTGGGCGGGAGGTGGGAGATCTAGTTGGTTATGAAGGCGATTCCATTGGTGCTTATGCAGAAGAACAGATACTCCCTGCCAGTGCTGTGGTGCCTGTCCCATCCTCTATATCTCCTACTGTTGCAGCTTCAGTTATGCTCAAGGGTATGACTGCACAGTATTTACTACGTCGATGCTTTAAGGTATATTCTATGCTGAGAGTTAATGATGACTAAAAAATGTTCTAGAGAAGTTCAAACTTGTGTTAATTTTTACTGTAATTCGATATATCCGCAAGGGAGGAGACTTCATTATCCATTAACAAAGGAATCAATAGACTACTCCTGACCTCTAAATTTGGTGGTGAAAATGTATAATCTGCTCCATGATCTCTTAAAGTCCTTACACCATGCCTAATAGGATCTGGTTGTTTGGTCAAGACTCATGGGCATCAAGATCAAAAGGAATATGATAAGGAAACCTTCAAACAAAGGAATATGATTTGAAAAGTGAATTTCAAGTCAACCTCATTCTCGAGGCAGTTAAAACTATTGTTATTTGAAAAACTTACCTTCATGTCTGTTAGGTTCCAGGATTCAAGTTCAAGTTTTGGTAGATGTAATAAAATTGAATTCCCTAATAACCCTCCTCATCTGAACAAGCTGCAATATTCAATATTTGACTGAAAATAGTATTTTTAATTCTTGTTAATAGTTCTGGTTCTGTTATCATCCATCTGATACAAGAGTTCCTTAATTTGAATGGTCAAGGTCATGCAATCCAGTTGCCTATTTTGAACAATCCTACATTGTTGTTAGGCTGGCAATGAAGTTACGGGGTAGATAAATTGCAAGGAGTTACTTAAGGATTACCATTAAAAACCATTTACAGCATATGATACTCATGTGTGCAGGTTGAACGGGGCCATACTATCCTTGTTCATGGAGCAGCTGGAGGATGTGGCTCTTTACTTTGCCAGTGGGCAAATGCCCTTGGTGCAACTGTAATTGGAACTGTGTCAACTGAGGCAAAAGCAGCTCAAGCCACTGAAGATGGATGTCACCATGTCATTATCTACAAAAAAGAAGATTTTGTTACTCGTGTGAATGAGATTACATCTGGCAAAGGAGTTGATGTGGTCTATGATTCTGTTGGCAAGGACACATTTGAGGTAAACACTTCTAATATGCTTGTGTGAAAGGAGCCCTCGCTTCATACCCAAAGCGTATCGAGGGGCATTCTACAACTAAGTAATGGATGTTCGGTGAAAAATAATGAATAGTTGTGAAGATGAGTGGATTTGGTGCAATGAATGTGGCACGAGGCAGCTCTTCTGCAATTTGCTGCAGTAGCACGGTAGTGTCTCTTCTAATGCATCTTTGATGTTCAGGGATCATTGGCATGTTTGAAGACTCTGGGATACATGGTTAGCTTCGGGCAGTCATCAGGAACACCAGATCCAGTCCCACTATCGGCCATTGCTCCGAAAGGTCTGTTTTTGACGAGACCTTCACTTTCTCATTACAGAGCAACTCGAGACGAGCTACTTGCATGCGCTGGAGAAGTATTTGCTAATGTTGCAGCGGGTGTGCTGAAGGTTCGTGTTAACCACACTTACCCGCTGTCGGATGCAGCTCAAGCCCATAGGGACCTTGAGAATCGGCAAACCACTGGATCGGTGGTTTTGATTCCAGATACGGCTTAGGATCAGTAGCATTTGTGATGCAGAATAAATAAGTGGATTCGAGTTGGTTGTTTCAGTGATCTAAACTTCTTCTAAAAGCTTTTCTGTCACTATAGATATATGGGTGTTGCCTCCTGTTAGAACTTGAGAACTTCACACTAAAAGTTGTTCGAGTTTGTTGGGACAAATTATGCTGTGAAGTTCCAACTATTTTGGAGTTGCTGACTTCTTTCAGAATGCTGAAATCATTCTTTTCTCATCCTTGATGTTTGGAACTTTCAAACCAAAAAAAAAAAAAAAAAATTGTTTCCGGAAGGGTGCATCTTCCCTCTCCAAACTAGGTTGCAATTCTGGAGCAGGTTAGCTTGAATACTGTTATTGTGACAGAAAAAAAGCCATATCAGAGAAAAATGTCAACTAAAAAGTTGGTCCTTCTTTTTTATCGGAGAAACAGAAATTATTCACCATCGACCGGAATATATATTATCATGATTGAGCGATTAAAGCTGATTTAGTTAACTTCAATCTAATTGGATTTCCAGAATCCTTCTCAGAGTTTAGAGAGAGAAGCCTTGCATTCGGTTTGAAGCAGTCACTCAACAGGGAGAAACATCAAAAGCCGCTTCAGTTCTAACAGTCTGACAACTGAAATTGCAACAGAAAGCTTTCTCTAGTGAACTAGAATCACGCCCAGGAAGTGCAAAGCGAATTTACTACTGTCACTGTAACACAAGAAATGCTCCAATTACTATGTATAATCAGCTCAAGACATTTTCAGTGTCATTTATTCAATTTGAACGTCTGTTATTACTCGTCATGGAGGGAAGAATGACTGAGAAATACACAAGTATAAAAAACAAACAAATTGTGTAGAATTGTAAAGAAATGTTTTTTTCTCGTCATCTGGTATTGACTACAGAGTGGGTATTTATATACATCGAGTGAGAATATTCTTTGAAACAATATGTAAGAATTAAAAGTAATAAAGTGACATGTATAAACAGATTTTATTCTAGAGGATTCAGGCTTGGCACGTCCTTTGTATGTGCAGATGAGGTACCGTTCTTTGTACTGTTGATACGCCCCTGCGAGCCAAGCATATCTAGAAGAATAGAGAAGCTCGATCTCAATGTTGAAAATCTGGTAGTGGACAACAGTTTTGTAAATATATCAGCAAGTTGATCTTTGCTTGATAGAAATGAAACTTGAAGTGCCTTTGCTTGAATACAATCCCGAACAAAGTGAGAGTCAATGTCAATATGTTTGGTATGGGAGTGCATTACTGGATTCATGGAGAGGTAAGTGGCCCCCAAATTGTCATAGTAAAGAGTAGAGGGTTTAGTTAAAAATATTCCTAATTCAGATAGGAGTGATTGCAGGCACAATAATTTACAAATATCATGAGGTAGTGCCTTATATTCCGCTTCCGTACTTGATCTAGCTATGGTTGATTGCTTCTTGGAACTCCATGAAACCAAGTTCTTGCCATAAAAAACACAATAGCCACCAATTGATTTTCTATCGTCTGGACAGCCAGCCCAGTCTGCATCGGTGTAAACAGCCAGAGAAAGAGAAGAAACGGGAGAAGGTGTAATCCAGAGACCACAAGTCCAATGCGTGTTTTAGATACCGTAAAATTCTTTTAACACTTTGCCAATGAGATAAACATGGAGCACGCATAAATTGAAACTTTACAATTTCCTACAATTACAAGGAAAATGATAGTCTGATCAGAGCACCTACAAAAGGAAGGTTCGGGACAACTCTTCAAGATGAATATAGTCTTCATATAAACATAACTTGAATCTTTTGTACAATTGAGAAATATTTGCTTCTCATCTTATCTGATTTCCGAACTATAAGCTGTGGCTTGAAGCAACATTTAGTTAGGACTACTAGTTCAAGTCTTAAAGGGGTAAAGCCAAGGGGCAAGGGGGAGGAGTTGCCCCTCTGAAAGGTGTTTTTGCCCCCTTTTCATGGCTGCCCTACTGTCCTTATAACAGTTGTTTCATTTAAAACAAAGGTTCAGTGACATTTTCAAAAAAGAAAAAAAAATTACCTTATCTAATCTGCACCTTTTCAAAAACTTTTTTTTGTTGGGGGGGGGGGGGGGGGAGAAGGGGAGGTGTCAACAATAAGAGGAGGTTGTGCGGCCTGTTCGGAACCACAAAAAAAAAAAAAAAGATAAAGTTATTTTTTGTTGTTTGGTAGTAGAAAATCATTAAGAGAAAAGAAAATAATAGAGAAAATTACTCTCTTAGTTAATAAATTTTTTCTCACAAAATGATGAAATTTTGGAAGAGAAAAAAAGAAATAGAAACTTGAGAGAAAAGCTTAATCAACAAAATTTTAAAATATTATTAATTTTCTTTTATTTTTATTTTTACACGTGTATCCAAACAAAAACAACTATATTTCTATTCCATTTTCTTTTTCATTTTCCATGGGCATCCAAACAAGAGAAAAAAAACATCTTTTATTTTATTTTCTTTTCTCTCTCTTTTTCTTTTTTCTTTCTTTCCTTTTCTCTCCACTTTCAGCGTTCCAACATAGTTTTAGGGATGACAACGGGTTTTTAAGTTGGGTTTACTAAACTTGTTGATGAATAAGTTGGCCTGAAACCGAGTTATTTATTAAGTTCACCTTCTTAAATATAAAAAAAAATGATAAAAATTATGTTAGTGCTTAAAAATTAATCTAAATTTTATAAAAGAATTTTATATTAGTAAATAAATTGTCTCAATGGTAAAATCTTAAAAGCAAAGTACCCATTTCAATTTAAATATATTGATCCATCTCCGACCCTTCCCTATCCCATTTTATATTTCCATCTTGTCCTTGTGGGTCGAGTTTGTAAAACCTATCTCTAACCCAAAACCGGACAGATTTTTTTCCCTCCCCCGTTCTAGACCCACAGGGTAAAACCCGAATCAGAAACCTCAACTCGAAAAGACTAGCCCATTAGTGTGTCCACAGGCTCCAGGTGGCCATGATTGATCCGGAAGCCGGACGAATGAGGCAATTCAACTCGAAAATACCAGTCAAACTCATTTGGACATACTATCAAGGAGAAAATGGTATTTTCACTGCTTTTGGACTTGTTTGCCCTTTTCACCCTTGTGGGTTCCTCGGGTTTGAACGCCGAAACAAGAAATGGTTGGCCTAGTTCCTGGACTGAAGAGCACTTTCCTGTTTGGTCATGGAAAGCTCTCGGTATTAAGGAGGAAGAGTGTTGGTGTTTGTTGCTTGTTGTTCTCACCGCAAAGGACATTTGCAGTAGCCATGGTGAAAGCTATTAGAGTCTATGAGCATGGCGGACCCGAGGCAAGTCTCCCCTTTTCGAATTCTCTCTTCTTCGACGGCTTTGTTGGATGATTGAGTAAATTATAATTATTTGAATTGGTTTTCCATTTTCGATGACGAATCCATCAGAATCGGCTACGTTTTCTGTCTTTTACTGAAATTACCCAGTATGACGAAGTGATATTTGAGCTGATGCTTTGGGCTAACTAGATGGGGAATATGGTTTGCGATTGAAAATAAGGCTCGAGTTTGAGTTGTTGATTGAACTCGAGTCAGCGTTTCTCTTCAATTCGTCGTGCAATACTGCAATTCTCCATTATTTGAATTTTTTTCACTACATTTTGTTTAATCCTTCGAACGAAGAAGTTAGAATTGCAACTGGTTGCATTTTTAATTTTTTTTTATAATTTTCTGTGGATGTTTTCACTCGGGTGGCAATAACTCTATAATTGATCGCCACAATCCAAAATTTGGATATCGCTTGTTATATTCCATTTTGAAATTTGATCGTGATCAGTGTTTTTTCTAATTAAAAATGACAAGCAGGTCCTTAAGTGGGAAGATATAGAAATAGGGGAGCCCAAGGCAGGTGAGATCCGTGTCAAAAACAAAGCAATTGGACTCAATTTCATTGATGTATATTTCCGCAAAGGAGTTTACAAAACTACCTTGCCTTATACACCAGGTCTGATCAATTCTTTCCTGCAAAAAGATTTTTCTTCTTGTGCTCCTAACCTATCCAGTTATTTGTAGTTTTGCTGTATTATATTATCTAATATTTTCAAGTTATTGTATTTCTCTGTACCACATACCCATTAGTGGATTTAGTTTTGTAGGAGTGGAGGCAGTTGGAGTGGTCACTGCAGTGGGCCCTGGATTAACAGGGCGGGAGGTGGGAGATTTAGTTGGTTATGCAGGCAATCCCATTGGTGCTTATGCAGAAGAACAGATACTTCCTGCCAGTGCTGTGGTGCCTGTCCCATCCTCTATATCTCCAATTGTTGCAGCTTCAGTTATGCTCAAGGGTATGACTGCACAGTATTTACTCCGTCGATGCTTTAAGGTATATTCTATGCTGAGAGCTAATGATGACTAAAAAATGATCTAGAGAAGTTCAAACTTGTGTTAATTTTTACTGTAACATTCGCTATATCCGCAAGGGAGGAGACTTCAATATCCATCAACAAAGGAAATCAATAGACTACTCCTGACCTCTAAATTTGGTGGTGAAAATGTATAATCTGCCCCATGATCTTTTAAAGTCCTTCATGCGTAATAGAATCTGATTGTTTGGTCAAGACTCATGGGCATCAAGATCAAAAGGAATATGGAAACCTTCAAACAAAGGAATATGATTTGAAAAATGAACTTCAAGTCAACCTATTCTCAAGGCAGTAAAAACTACTGTTATTTGAAAAACTTAACTTCATGACTGTTAGGTTCCAGGATTCAAGTTCATGTTTTGGTAGATGTAATAAAATTGAATACCCTAATAACCCTCCTCATCTTAACAAGCTGTAATATTCAATATTTGACTGAAAATAGTATTTTTAATTCTTGTTAATAGTTCTGGTTCTGTTATCATCCATCTGGTAACAAGTGGACTTTTCAAAAAGTTATTATCCATCTGGTAACAAGTGGACTATTTAAAAAATTTATCATCTATCTGGTACAAGAGTTCCTGAATTTGAATAATCAAGGTCATGCAATCCAATTGCCTACTTTGAACAATCCTGCATTGTTGTTAGGCTGGCAATGAAGTTACGGGGTAGATAATTGCAAGGAGTTACTTAAGGATTACCATTAAATATCATTTATAGCATATGATACTCATGTGTGCAGGTTGAACCGGGCCATACTATCCTTGTTCATGCAGCAGCTGGAGGATGTGGCTCTTTACTTTGCCAGTGGGCAAATGCCCTTGGTGCAACTGTAGTTGGAACTGTGTCAACTGAGGCAAAAGCAGCTCAAGCCACTGAAGATGGATGTCACCATGTTATAATCTACAAAAAAGAAGATTTTGTTACTCGTGTGAATGAGATAACATCTGGCAAAGGAGTTGATGTGGTCTATGATTCTGTTGGCAAGGACACATTTGAGGTAAGCACTTCTAATATGCTTGTGTGAAAGGAGCCCTCACTTCATTCCCAAAGCGTATCGAGGGCATTCTACAACTAAGTAATGGATGTTCAGTGAAAATAATAATAATTGTGAAGATGAGTGGATTTGAATGTGGCATGAGGCAGCTCTTCTGCAATTTGCTGCAGTAGCACGGTACTAATGCATCTTTGATGTTCAGGGATCATTGGCATGTTTGAAGACTCTGGGATACATGGTGAGCTTCGGGCAGTCATCAGGAACACCAGACCCAGTCCCACTATCGGCCATTGCTCCAAAAGGTGTGTTTTTGACAAGACCTTCACTTTCTCATTACAGCGCAACTCGAGACGAGCTACTTGCATGCGCTGGAGAAGTATTTGCTAATGTTGCAGCGGGTGTGCTGAAGGTTCGTGTTAACCACACTTACCCGTTGTCGGATGCAGCTCATGCCCATAGGGACCTTGAGAGTCGGCAAACCACTGGATCGGTGGTTTTGATTCCAGATACGGCTTAGGATCAGTAGCATTTGTGATGCAGAATAAATAAGTGGATTGGAGTTGGTTGTTTCAGTGATCTCAACTTCTTCTAAAAGCTTTTCTGTCACTATAGATATATGGGTGTTGCCTCCTGTCAGAACTTGAGAACTTCACACTAAAAGTTGTTTGAGTTTGTTGGGACAAATTATGCTGTGAAGTTCCAACTATTTTGGAGTTGCTGACTTCTTTCAGAATGGTGAAATCATTATTTTCTCATCCTTGATGTTTGGAACTTTCAAACCAAAAAAAAATTGTTTCCAGAAGGGTGCATCTTCCCTCTCCAAACTAGGATGCAATTCTGGAGCAGGTTAGCTTTAATACTGTTATTGTGACAGAAAAAAGCCATATCAGAGAAAAATGTCAATTAAAAAGTTGGCCCTTCTTTTTTATCGGAGAAACAGACAAATTATTCACCATCGACCGGAATATACATTATCATGATTGAGCGATTAAATCTGATTTAGTTAACTTCAATCTAATTGGATTTTCAGAATCCTTCTAAGAGTTTAGAGAGAGAAGCCTTGCCTTCGGCTTGAAGCAATCACTCAACAGGGAGAAACATCAAAAGCCCCTTCAGTTCTCAGTCTGACAACTAAAATTGCAACAGAAAGCTTTCTCTAGTGGTGCAAAGCGAATTTACTACTGTCACTGTAACGCAAGAAATGCTCCAATTACTATGTATAATTAGCTCAAGACATTTTCAGTGTCATTTATTCGATTTGAACCTCTGTTATTACTCGTCATGGAGGGAAGAATGACTGAGAAATACATAAGAGACGTAAAGCACTACAGAGACCAGAAAGAGGAGACTGAAGGCAAGGCCCCCAATCTTTTAGCTACACAGAATCATGACAGTAAGAAGAAAACATATGGAGAAGAAAACATATGGAGAAGAACTCTACGCCTTTTCTCATTTTGGAGACAAGAGGAAGGAAGTCGCGGAAGCAGTTTCACAGAAATGACTTCCAGAGAACGACCCAGAGAATCTTCAAATGTCTGAAACAAGAACAGAACTGGGTATTTAAGTTTGGAGAGAGAGAAGCAGTTTTAAAAGGGAAACGATTTTATGGTTCGTCAAAAGGACCGTTTAAGTTAGAAAAACCGAAGTAAGCACCCACTTATCGGATCCTGAAAACACATTTAAAACTTCCCCTTTAAGTAAACTATATTGCCCATAAGTAAACTATGTTTGATACATGCAAAGAGTGAAAAGAAATAATTTCATCATTTAATGGGTTTAACTGAAATGACATTCAATCACTAAATCTTATAAATAAAGAAATTTATAGTGATATGGGTTTAACCTCTAAACTGATCGGTTTCAGCACCTCGTAGCCATCGTCTCAGAGGCTGCGAAATAGAGCTCGAAGAAGAAAAGTTCTTTGGGACGTTGCTATTTTCATTAGAATATCACAATCTATGTTTGGCATTTTTGTTCGGTTTCCGCGTTGTTTTTCGAGTTACTGCTCATCGTATCCTCTAAACTGATTTGTTATAGAAAAAAAAATGGCCAGTCGAGGGGGATCTTTGGCTCTATTTCTACCTGAAAAATCAGTGTAGTTCATCGTATCATAACAAATGAGATCTTATCACGTGGATTTTTTTTTTTTTTGCTGTTGCTGTCATCTTGCCAAACTCAGCAACTTATATTTTTTGGAATAATTTCTCTAGAGCAGCTGGATACCAGAGTCGTTAACTCATTCCGTTCTTGGTGTTTCTCTGATTAACAGCGTAGAAATTTTGTTGCTCTATTGTCGACGACTGTTCCAGCCAGGTCATCTCTGTTATTTCCAAATTTTTCTGCTGTTGCCGAGTATCTTGGTATCTTATGTCTGCTGCTGTTGCCGATCTCTGCCAAGTATCTCTCTCTCAGCTAAAGCGTAACTGACTACCTCATCTTGCCTTAGTCTCCGGAGTTCGGACTAGTAGTCTCATCGGAAAAAAATTATTGGCATTATCTCCCTGTTAAGCTTCCCGTTTCTTATTACGGTTGTCGTCATTCCGAAACATTTGCTGGCTTATTTTCTCCACCGCAGACACAGGAAGAACGTCGAGTCCCTCGCTGATTGATCTTGTTGTATTCACAAGTTCGGGGATGAAGATACACAGTAGACGACTTTAAGTTTTTTAGGCAGGAAACTTGATTTAATCAGCACCTGCCATGACTCAGATCGGACCCGCGCGAGTCAACCCAAGGAACCCAATTCGATTCACTGCTATCGAGCCGCACCTGCATAATTGAGTCAACTCGGACCTAGTCAACTCGGTCTGGGTCAGTTTGTCTCGGCCCACCTCGGGGTCCCGAGTTCTATACTTAATTCTCCCACGACTCGGCTATATTGGTCTAATACGTAACTGGACTCAACTTTATCCCTTTTCTTCGACTGGATTATTATCTTAGATTATTACTCGGTTCTAACATATTATTTTGTACAACTTTCTTATTTAGTAATGGATTATCAGCCTATAAACCCACTACCTACAAAGTATAAGAGTGTGTCCAACAACCAGCATAAGTCAAGTTTATTATTTTACCCAAGAAGTGTTTTTTTAAAAGCAAAAAAGTAGCCCTACTGTGGGACAAATAGTCTACCTACTTTCTGAGGGTAGCTACAAAAACACTTTATGAGGATCGCTCGAAAGCTGGAGCAAACCGCATTTTAAGAAGAAATGGGAATTCCACTTGAAAGTTGAAATCGCTAACAATGACGAAAGGAATTTTATCCTCTCTTAGCAATGACGAAAGGAAGGAAATGCCACCTTTCCCCCTTTTTTTGTTCTCTCATCAAAGTGTGAGAGACAACTGAAAGAGGGGAGAGAGTGATCTATTCACCCCCTTCTTGTTGAAACAATGGAGCTCCCTTAGAAGTCTCCCTTCATTTAATTAGGTTTTCAATTTTTTTGTCAAATGACCTTTTTATAATTGACAGATTTTGAATTTGTTATACTTAATTAGTCCATATTGAACAATTGATTGTATTTAGAGTTAAAGGGATTTAATGAAGTCATATTTTGAAATTACCCATCAAGTAAATTGTGTTCCCAAATTCTATTAAAGAATGATCTAAAAGAAATATTTTATCATATTATAGGTTTTATTCAAATGAAATTCAATCACTAGATTGCATTAGAACCAATCACAAGCTTTCAGTTCGTTTCTTGTAGTACACATTTTCAGTCAAAAGGTCCCGACTACTGTTGTGGACCCACGTTTCAGATTAACCTAAAAAATATGATGCAAACAACTAGGGGTGGCATTGAGCCGAGCCAGACTTGAACCTCCATATGTTCAATCTTGGCTTGATTTGAATACTTTGAACTCGAGCCTAAAATTAGAATCGAACTCAAGCCCAAAAATTTTAACTGAGTTTGAATGCTAGCTCAAGCCGGGTTCGAGTTCCAACCTACATTTAAAACTTTGTATAAAAAACATATCAAATAAATTGTAGGCCTCTACATCAAAGTATACATAAACTCTTTGCATAAAATTTTTCATAAACACTGATAAATTATGCATAAACTTTGTTCAATAAATAATGCCAACATAATAGAAAGCTCAAAACAATTTTCTGAATCAAAACTACAAAAAGAATCTTATTTGACTCTCGTTTACTTGTTAACATCTAGATTATTACATTTCAGTAATGATTGATAGAAAAAGGTATATGACATATATCTTTCCGAACTAGTTCGATATTATGTTCCTTGCAGCCCCTTACTTGATTCTACACCAAAAAGTTCCAATACAAATATGATTGGGCCTTTGACTGGCTTCTAACTTGAGGTCTTGGGTTCAGTCATAATAGGATTTGGTGAGTAGTGTGCATAATCAATAATCACCAAAAAAAAAAAAAAAAAAAAATTCATTACAAGTGAAAAGTATTATCATCCAAATCTGATTCTCACCATAAAAATAAACATTTGGTCCCACCACACCTGCACTACCTCCAAATAGCTATGGCCCTTTCTTAGTTTTTACCAATTTACTTGCCCTCAATAGCACCAAAAGTTTCATGATAATTATGATATTTCACCGTTCTGCGATACCATCAAATTTGAATGGTAACTAACTGTTCATCAAATGCCAATAGTTTTATCCATGCAAAATTTTGCAATGCAACTCAACTGCTGCTAGTTACAGCTTTAAGATCAAATTCAAATGAATCATGTTCAGGATATTGCATCTTATTTAGATCATTAAGATAGTAAGTCACTGTGTCAGATGCTCAAATCACCTCAAACAAGATAAGGCCGTGCAGTTAAAAAGTTCATTTTCCAAAATTTCAAGGCATATTTCTTCCAGTTAAATTATTTCCTCTACTAGAATCAGATTCAATATCTTAGTTCCACCTGCAAAGGAAAATAAAGCTAAAATGATTTACAAAATAAGTGAAAAAGGACTCGCCCTTTCCTTATTGGCATTCGTAAAATCCCATGGAATGTCTAGATTGTTATTGGGCATGAAACGAAGACGAGCTGACAATCAAAATGAACTAAAAAAACAAAAAGATCAATAAAAAGAAAGAGAAGTAAGAGTAAGAAAAAAGCTAAAGCTCACATAATTTAGTGCGGTGGAGAAGGAACAAGAAGAAAAAGATTTGACTTGTAACACAAAAGAGAAAAATAAGACAACAACAGAGACAAAGAGAGGAAGGAAGAGGCAATGTTAACGAACCTAAGATGGGGTGAACAATTGACAGATCTCAATGAGGCCTTTGCTAAGGCGACCTACGACCGGAGAGAACATCATCACTAGCGCCTTGAGAAAAAAGGGGTGTAGAGAGCGCAAAAGGGGCTTGGGAATGTGCCGGCCTCGAGAATGAAGTGGCACTGGAAATTGGACAGCTAGAAAAAGAATGGAGGAGATGGAGACTGTGTCACTGCGTTTTATTGTTTGGAGTTTGGAGTTTCAAAAGAGTTCGAAGTCAAAACGAAAACGTACTCGAATAGGGACAGGTAGAGAAAGAGAGAATAAAGTCTAATTGGAATCAAAGTTGGAAAGATCAGCTTACATCTGGTCTATTTTGTGACTTCCATCACCGTTGGTAACACCTAAGTTGACTAGAGCTTGAAGACGATGAAGAGCAAAGACAAACATGGCTTAACTGATTGGATTCAGATTCGTATCCTTTTTTTTTATATAAAAACGAATCCATTCGGAAAGCAAAGCAGGGAGAGTCTTGCATTGTTTAAAAATCACATGGGAAGCCTTATTTGTTCCTGGTTGCTGGGGTAAAAGAGAATAAAATAATACTATTTCCATAATAGAAAGTAAAATCACATGCAAAGCAAGGAGTGCCAAACTTCCCTTCTCGGCTGCGTGCAACATAAACAAATCACTTTAAAAAAAATCACATGATCATAAAATAGTATACCGTTTTTAGATCAAATCTTTTGGGATGCCCTCGGTGTTAATCAGGAAGAAGATTGTTGGTTTTCGTAGCTTCTCGTTCTCCCCAGCAAGGACATTTGCAGTAGCCATGGTGAAAGCGATTAGAGCCAACGACCATGGCGGTATAAGTCTCCGTCTTTCGAGTACTGATCTTCTGATCTCTTCGACGGCTTTGTTGTATTCAATGCTTGGATGGAAGAAAACTGGTAGCATTCCACCCGGAGAACGCCTTTTGTTATGGTGTTTTGTATAACTTTCTGTCTATCTTGGTTCTCATTAAATTTTCACTCAGGTGGCAATATAATCGATTTATAGTTGATCGTCACCACCCAAAATTTGGATATCGCTTGTTTTATTCCATTTTGAAAATTTTACAGACTGTGATCAGGGCGTTTTCTATTTGAACATGACAAGCAGGTCCTGAAGTTTGAAATTCGTCTCAAAATCAAAGCTGTTGGACTCAACTTCTATGATGTATATTTCCGCAAGGGAATAAAAAAACTGCCTTGTCGCAATTCTTTCCGGCAAAAAAGGTTTGATCTGCTTGTTCTACACCAAATCTATTCAAATATATATATTACTGCTTTATTCGACTCAGAAGAACTGATACTCCTTGCCACTTCTGTGGTGCCAGTCCCATCCTCTGTATCTCCAATGGTTGCCGCTTCAGTTATGCTTAAGTCGTGACTGCACAGTTCTTACTCCGGCCATGCTTTAAGGTATCTGGTCTATGACTATGTTGGGAAAGACACATTTGAGGTTAGCACTGATCCAAGCCCCAGAAATGAAAGGGGCAGGTGTTTTTGATAAAAAAAATCGTCTATCCTTAGTATTTCAATTTTTCCATCTTACACTTTACATCTTACAAAATTTATACAACATGATTGCAGGATTTCCTCCTGCAATCTCTCTCACCGGATAAATTAGAGGATGAAATCCACTTTTTTTCTTAGAAGATAAGATTTCCTCCTGATCTTTCTCGGAGGATAAATCAAAGCATTTCTTCTTCTATTATTTGAGAGACAGCTCACGCCAACAGTCTCCCACAAGTTGGTGCATATAGATCTCTTATGCCCAACTTCCCAAGTGAGTTCTAGAAATTCTTGTTGCAAATCGTTTGTATAAGTACGTCTGCTAATTGGTCTTCAGATTTAATAAACGGAAATTGAATTATCTTGGCCTCAAGGTTTTGCTTGATGAAGAGTCGATCTACTTCCACATGTTTAGTCCGATCATGTTGAACCGGATTATGCGAAATATCAATAGCCACCTTGTTATCACAGAATAAGTTCATCTCATGGCTTGGGGCAAATCCAATTTCGGTTAATAATCTCTGAAGCTAGAGAAGTTCACAAAGACCCTTAGCCATCCCATGAAACTCGGCTTCAACACTTGATAATGTTACTATATTTTGCTTCTTACTTCTCCTTGTAACTAGGTTCCCTCCAACAACGTAAAATAGCTTGAGGTGGATCTTCTATAAAAAATATTTCTTGCCCAATTAGCATATGTATAACCTTCAACCCTTAGGTGGTTGTTTTTTTAGAACATAAGTCCTTTCCTAGGGGAGGACTTTAGGTACCGAAGAATTTGACTCACATCATTCATATGATCTTCACTCGGATAGTGCATGAATTGGCTTACTAGATTTACTGCATATGCTATGTCAGGTCGTGTATGGGAAAGATAGATAAGTTTCTCAACCAACCTCTGGTACCTTCCTTTATTTGTTGGCACTTGGTTTGGGTATTCTCTAAGCATGTGATTTTGTATTATTGGGGTATTTGCAGGTTTACACTCCTGTAGTCCAACTTTAGATAATAAATCTAGGATATATTTTCATTGGGAAATGAATATGCCTTGCTTAGATCTAGCAACTTCAATTCCTATAAAATATTTGAGTCTTCTTAGATTTTTCATCTCAAATTCTGTTGCCAGTTGCTCTTGACGTTTTGTTATTTCTTCTAGATCATCTCCTGTAATGATCATATTGTCTACATAAATTATCAAATATGTTACATAACCCCGTTGATTGTTTTAAGAATAGTATGATCCAAGTTACTTTACTGAAAACCATATTTTCTCATTGCCAAGCTCAATCGCCCAAACCACGCTCTAGGAGATTGCTTCAAGCCGTACAATGTTCGTTGTAGCTTGCACACCACTTTCGCTTTCGAATTTGCCATATATCCCGAAGGAACATCCATATAGATTTATTCTTTAAGATATCCATAGAGAAACATATTTTTAATGTAAAGTTCGTGTAATGACCAATCAAGGTTAGTTGCAAGAGATAATAACACCCTAATAATGCTTAATTTGGCCACTGGTGAGAATGTCTCTTGATAGTCGACACCATATGTTTGTGTGTATCTTATTGCTACTAGCCTTGCTTTGTACCATTTAAATGATCCGTCAGATTTGTACTTGATCAAGAATACCCATTTACACCCAACTATTTTTATACCTTGCAAGACTCCATGTCTCATTTTTCATTAATGCCTCCATTTCTTCCTTCATAGCATAAACCCACCTAGGGACTTTTAGAATTTCATCAACACTTGTAGGAATTTGGTGCGAGGAGAGTTCACTTACAAAGTTCTTGAAGTGTTTTGGCAGTTCTTTTGTAGATACATAATTGGCAATCGTATATCTCGATCTTTGTTCCTTCACTTAAGGAGAGTATCTATCTGGTGGTTTGCTCCAATTATGCCTAATAGGTAATTCATAGCCACTAACAAGAATATCCGCATCATTAGAGTTTTGAGGTGTGGCAGGAGTACTTACGCCACTGATATTCTCAGGAGAAGGGTCGTTGGATAGTGAGGAGAGGAGGGGTACTGTGGCTTCAACTTTTGGAGATGTTGGCTCTGGATTAGGTTATGCTACTTCAATTTCTGGAGACGTCGCTGTATTAGTGTCCTTGAACCACTCAAATGTCAACCAACTCAGCTCTTCTTCTCATGTCTCCTCGTGAAGAGAAGAATTGAATGCGGAAGGAGAGTCGAAAGGATTGGATTCTAGGAATGTGACATCCATAGGCACATATGTGCACTGATTAGTAGGATCATAGAATCGGTACCTTTTTATATGTACCACATATCCCAAAAAAAACACCGAATAGCACAAGGATCAAGTTTTGTACGTTGGTTTTTTGGAGATCAACAAATACAACACAACCAAAAATTCGAGGTGGGAGCATCAGCACCGTAGGTAATGAAACATCGGTTGACAGGACCTGTATTGGAGTCATGAACTCAAGCACTTTGGAGGACATGTGGTTACTAAGATGGATGGACTGTTGTAGCAACAACATCAATCCAATGGTGGCTAGGCACATGAGTTCTAAGTACAAGAACTCGAGCCGTTTCAAGGATATGATGATTTTTTCTCTCCGCAATATCATTTTGCTAAGGAGCTTGGGGGCATGAGGTTTCATGAATCAATCCATGATGTTGGAAATAATCATGGAACTATTGATTTATATATTCTTCACCATTATCAGATTGAAGAATTTGAACCTTAGTGGAAAACTGAACTTTGAATAATTTTATGAAAAATTGAAATTTCTGGAAGACCATCCTTATATTTCAAAAAATAAACCCAAGTCATTCGAGTGCAATCATCAACAAACATCACAAACCAATGAAAACCAGATAGAGTATATTTAGGGAAAGGACCCCCCACACATCAGAGTAAAACAAAGAAAAAAGGGACCTTACTCTTATTCAAATGAATTGAATAAGTAGGGATGGTGACAACATCACAGTTAAAGTTCTGAATTGACAAATCATAAAATAAATCAAGAAATACATGTTTCAGATAACCAAATGAAGGATGACCTAACTGACGATGTCATTGCCAAATTTGTTCCACTTTGAGATTACTCAGGTGGCACATGTGAGATGCTCGGTCCATACCAAAATCTTCCATGTAATAGAGCCCCCATCTCTTAGTACCATGCCAATGATCTCCTTGGTGAGAATATGAAGAATAAGACAAAATGCAGGATAGATAATACAACACAATTCGGTTCTTCGGTAACTTGACTTGCGGATAATAACTTGTGAGAAAGAGTAGGTACAAGTAATGTACTTGATAATAGTATAGATGGTGACAACATTACCGTTCCCGCTCCTATTACCAAAGAAATAACTCCATTAGCATTGACAATACTAGTTCACCAGGGAGGAGAGGTCTGATAAAAATCATTCACATCAATGTTATATGGTCCATTGCTCCAAAATCAAGTATCCATGTGCTGCAATTAGCCTCTCCAGTAGATCCGAGTAAAACCTTACCTGAGTCCTCATCCATCTGAGGAGGATCGTTGTTAAAATACCCCATCTTATCTTTGCTTGAGATACACATCTCGACAAACTAGGACAAGTTGAGTCTGGTTCGGTCGAGTCTAGTCTAACTTGGTTGAGTCCAATCCGAGTCTGGTTCGGTCCGCTTCAGGTTAATTCGTCTTGGAGTTCAGTCTGGGTCACGCAAAAAATCACTCAACAACACCTCAGTTGAAAACTTCATCGCCAACTTTTCTCCCACAGTCGTTGCTGAACTAGTTATTCCAATTCTGATACTATGATAAAAAATCATCTATCTTTCATATTTCAATTTTTCGATCTTACACTTTACATCTTACAAAATTTATACAACATCGATTGCAGGATTTTCTCCTGCAATCTCTCGCCGGATAAATCAAAGGATGAAATCCTCTATTTGTTCTCGGAAGATAAGATTTCCTCTTGATCTTTCTCGGAGGATAAATCAAAGGATTTCAATTCCTCAGAAGACAGCTCATGCCAACAATCTTCAACTCTAGAAAAATGGTAGTGTCTCTTCTATTAATGCACCTTGAATATGTTGAGGGATCTTTGGTTTGTTTGAAGACTCGGGGTTGGATGGTTAGCTTTGGGCAGTCATCAGGAGCACCAGACCCAGTCCCACTACCAACCCATAGGTGGTGGTGGAGGTGGTGCCTCCCATAGGTGACAGAAGGAGGTGGCAATCACCTTTCCCACTAGCAACAGGAGGGGACAACCACTCTCCGAACCAGTAATGGGAAGAGGGGCCAACAACCTCTCGTAATGACGACGAAAGGGCCTCCCCTCTTCTATTACAGAAGGATCTAAATGAAATAATTTTATTATTTCATAGGTTTTATTCAAATAAATTTGATCACTAGATTGCATTTAAGAAACCAATCACAGATTTTCAATCTCTCCTGTGGTACCCATTGTCAGATTTTCAGATTAACCTAAAAAACATGAAGCAAGCACCTGAAGGTCAAACCCCTCATGTCTAGCACTATATATCCAGAAAATCTTTTAACTGATCGGATTCAGATTCATACCCCTTGTTTATACAAAAATGAACCACTTCAGAGAGCACACATGTGAAGTCTTATTTATTCCTGGTTGTTGGGTATAAGAGAGTAAAATACTCTTGGTTCATAAATAGATAATAAAATGGGAATTTTACCAAAATACCAGTTTGAAACAACTTATTTATAAAAAACAACGAAGATCTCAACTTATTTGCAAAACTACCAAACTTTGACCGCCCCACTGTATATGTGGATAATCAAAGCGACACGTAAGTTTTAACTGCTTACGTGTCACCACGTCATCAGTGCGATTCTGTAGATGAACACATAGGCTACCACGTCATTATTATTGACACATCATCTGCCATGTCATTACATGATAAAATTTTGAATAAATTTTTAAAAAATCAAATACACTTTTTATTACTTTATATCTAAAATAATAAATTATTTAAAATTTTTTAATAAACAATTAAAAAATTAACTCATACTTATTTAACACCATTTAATATCAATTAACTATTTATTAATTAAAAAAATTATCGTTACACTTTTTATGTATTCATATTTTAAAAAATAAAATAAAATAAGTAAATTAATTAGATTTAAAATATTCATAAATTAAAAAAATACAAAAAAATTATTTTAGAGTTTAAAAATACAATTTATTTGTATACTTTTTATCACCTTATTTACAAAATAATAATATTTAAATATTTTAAATATTTATAAATAGAAAAGATCTAACTCTTACCCATTTATTATGGATTTAAAATATTTATAAATTTAAAAAATCGTACTCTTAAGTCTAACCCATATATTATCAATTTAAAATATTTAAAATTTTTTAAAAATATAAAAAAATTTATTTTAGAGTTTAAAAATACAATTTATTTGTATACTTTTTATCATCTTATTTACAGAATAATAATATTTAAAAATTTTAAATATTTATAAATAGAAAAATCTAACTCTTACCCATTTATTATGGATTTAAAATATTTATAAATTTAAAAAATCTTACTCTTAAGTCTTACCCATATATTATCGATTTAAAATATTTCAAATTTTAAAAAAATATACAAAAAAGTTATTTTAGAGTTTAAAAATACAATTTATTTGTATATTTTTTATCACCTTATTTAAAAATAATAATATTTAGAAATTTAAAATATTTATAAATAGAAATAATCTAACTCTTACCCATTTACTATGGATTTAAAATATATATAAATAAAAAAAATTTACTTTTAAGTCTTACCCATATATTATCCATTTGAAATATTTATAAATAGAAAAAAATTTACTCTTGCGTCTTATCCATATATTATCTATTTAAAATATTTATAAATTAAAAAAATATACAAAAAAGTTGTTTTAGTGTTTAAAAATATAATTTATTTGTATACTTTTTTTTCAGCTTATTTACAAAATAATAAATTATTAAAATATATTATTTAATTAAAAATCTTACAAAACTTTACAATAATTTTAATTTGGCAAAAATTTCATTAACATAAAATCAGAAATTAAACGGTAAATTAAACACCTAAATTCAAATCAACATTATAATTAAATACAATAATTCGATCAATTAACAAAAACCCTAAAAAATCACCCTCCTAAATCGGCTTCTGATATTCAAATTCGGGTTTGGAGGGTGAGTAGGGCTTCGGTTTTGAGAGAAGGGGCGGCGAGAGGATGAATAGAGGGGAACAGAGAAGAAGAACGAGAGATGAGGCTGAGACGAAGAGAGAGCGGTTGAGAGGGGGGCGTCGAGGGTGAGGCTAAGAGATGAGGCTGAGACGAAGAGAGAGCGGTTGAGAGGGGGGTGTCGAGGGCGAGGCCGAGAGGCGGCAGTAAGGGAGCCAGCGGCAACAGGGGAGGCGGCAGCAGGGGAGCAACGAGAGGAGAGCAGCCGAGACGAGAGGCGAGGAGAAAGATCGTGGAAGAGATTAGAATGAAAAATATATGTGAGGGCTGACGTGGCTTGTGCTTACGTGGCCCTAGATGACAGGGCAAAAAGAAAGTAATATATAAAGACGTGGTAAATTACATGGCAGATAATGTGTCAATAATAATGACGTGATAACTTCTGTGTTCATCGCTCTGATGACGGGGAGACGTGTAAGCAGTCAAAGTTTATGTGTCGCTTTGATTGTCCATATATACATTGGACCGGTCAAAGTTCGGTAGTTTTGCAAATAAGTTGAGATCTTCGTTATTTTCATAAATAAGTTGTTTTAAACTGATATTTTGGTAAAATTCCCAACACATGCAAAGCAAGGAGTGCCTAATTTGTTTTTAATTTTCGACCTTCCTGGACGCCAGATTAATCGGTCTGGAATCGAGTGCCTGCAACGTAAAAGAATCACACGATCATGAAGTCTACCGTTTTTAGATATAAATCTGTTGGAAAGCCCTCGATGTTATTAAGGAAGAAGATTGCTGGTTTCTGTGGCTTCTCGTTCTCCCCAGCAACGACATTTGCTGTAGCCATGGTGAAAGCGATTAGAGTCTACGAGCATGGCGGACCCGAGGTATCAGTCTCCGTCTTTCGAATACTGATCTTCTGATCTCTTCGACGGGCTTTTTATATTCAATCCTTGGATAAAAAGTAAACTGATAGCGTCGCACCTCGAGACACTTTTGTTATGGTTGTTTGTATAACTTTCTATCTTGGTTCTCATTAAATTTTCACTCAGCTGGCAAAGATCGTCACCACCCAATACTTGGATATCGCCTGTTTTATTCCATTTTGAAAATTTTACAGACTGTGATCAGGGCGTTTTCTATTTGAACATGACAAGCAGGTCCTGAAGTTTGAAGATGTAGAAGTAGGACAGCCAAAGGAAGGCGAAATCCGACTCAAAATCAAAGCTGTTCGACTCAACTTCTATGATATATATTTCCGCAAGGGAGTAAAAAAAACTGCCTTGCCCTTTATACCAGGTCTGTTCGCAATTCTTTCCAGCAAAAAAGGTTTAATCGGTTTGTTTTCGCACCAAATACCAATTAGTAGATTGGTTTTGTAGGAGTTGAGGCAGCTGGAGTAGTGACTGCAGTAGGGCCTGGATTAACAGGGCTGAAAGTGGGGGATCTAGTTGCTTATAGTGGCGTTACCATGGGTGCTTACGCAGAAGAAATGATACTCCCTGCCACTTCTGTGGTGCTGGTCCCATCCTCTGTATCACCAATTGTTGCCGCTTCAGTTTTGCTCAAGGGTCTGACTGCACAGTTTTTACTCCGCCAATGCTTTAAGGTATCTTCTATGCAGACCTATGAGGATTAAAACATCATGATCTATAACTTCAATTATAATATAGATGTTCGCTGTTGCAGGTTGAAGCTGGGCATACTCTCCTTGTGCATGCGGCAGCCGGAGCACTTGGTTCTCTACTTTGCCAGTGGGCAAATGCCCTTGGTGCAACTGTGATTGGAACTGTGTCAAGTGAGGCCAAAGCAGCTCAAGCCACTGAAGATGGATGCCACCATGTCATAATCTACAAGAAAGAAGATTTTGTTGCTCGTGTCAACGAGATAACATCTGGGAACAGAGTTGATGTGGTCTATGACTCTGTTGGGAAGGATACATTTGAGGGATCATTGGCTTGCTTGAAGATTCGGGGATGGATGATCAGCTTCGGGCAGTCGTCAGGAGCACCAGACCCAGTCCCACTGTCAATCCTTGCAGAAAAAAGTTTGTTCTTGACAAGACCTACGTACCCTCAGTACATTACAACTCAAGACAAGCTACTTGAATGCGCCGGAGAAGTGTTTGCTAATGTTAAAGCGGGTGTGCTAAAGGTTCGTGTTAACCACACTTACCCTCTGTCGCAAGCAGCTCAAGCCCATGCAGACCTTGAGAATCGCCAAACTGCAGGGTCGATTGTTTTGATTCCAGACTTCAGTATTTGCTAATATATATCTATACACATTTTAAATAGCATTGAATTTGTTACTGGATTTTCTGGGGGGGGGGGGGGGGGGAGATGTGAGCGGAGGGGTGAACGGTGGCAGGCAGCAGCGGAGTCGACTGATTTCTGTGGTAAATCGGCGACGAGAGAAGAGAGAAAGAAGAGCGGGGAACTCTGGACGGTCGGCATTGTGACCGTCTGGGATACCGGCGGTGGCGACGTGCGGCGGTGACGAGAAAAATATCGAGAAGAAAATACCAGTCTCGCGGTAGCAGCATTCGGTGGCATGCGGAGGCGAGCGACGGCGAGTGGCAGCGGCTTGCGGCGCCGTCGAGGGAGTTGACAGTAGAGCGGACGGCGGCGGCAGCGGGGTGACGGCGATGAGGATGTCAGGCGAAACAATGGTGGAAGTTTTTTATTTTTTCAAAAATACCTCCAGCGAGATTGCACGGAGCTACGAAGGCTAATTCCGATAAGGATTTCTAGCGACGACAGATTGATTCTGATTAATCGATCGGAAACTCTGATACTATATAGAATATAGGAATGAAGAACAATATTACCGTGATTATTATTGATCAGGTATAAACTATTTATAGAATTACACAGAGAGATTGTAGGAGATTAGGACTTTACAATCTGAGTGTATCTCTAATTCAAACACTAGTTATCTTTATCTCAATCATTATCTTTATATTTATCACTATGTTTATCTCTATCTCTATCAGCAAGCACTCGATTCCATACCGACTAATCTGGCGCCCAGGAAGGTCAAAAATTAAAAACAAATTAGGCACTCCTTGCTTTGCATGTAATTTTATTCTCTATTTATAAACCTAGATTATTTTATTCTCTTATACCCAACAACCAGTAATAAACCAGGAAAAAACGAGGAGGGCAATGGAGCACTCTCTTTCAGCTGTCTCTCTCACTTCGGAAAGAGAACAGAAAAAGAGGAGAGGCCCCTCCACTCCTTCCATTACCAATGGGAAAGTTGGCATTTTCCCTCCTTCCGTCGTCATTACCTCTTGTCTCTTTTCTAGTCCAAGATGGGTTGCTATTCCACTTATTGATGACAAAAGGAAGGGAGCAGCACTTCCTCCTTTGTGCGAAGTCATGCACAAAGATAGGAGGAAGAGCGTTTGCCTTTTTATTTGTTGGTACTGATTTCAACTTTCAAGTGTTTCCCATTTCTTCTTAAAACGCGGTTGGCTCCTGCTCCCCAGCTGCAATTAAAGAAGACCAGAGTGGATAGAATCCAACAAAAGCATGAAGCTCGTGGAACACCCCGCATCTAACGGGAAACAAAGCCTGAAAAATTTCTTTATGGCGCTATCTCTCACGTTGGTCAAAGCCAGGCTACCCTACATCTCTGGCATCTTATACAGAATCGGGCATTTAAATCAGATTGTTTACATTTCGAATGCAGGGGAAGAAGAAGAAATTGTTGTCACTGGTTTTGTTTTTTACGTCTTGGGCTTTTAAAGAAAGACAAGAGATGATAGCAAATGACATTTTTTAGGAGGATTTCTGATAGGATTTGACAGGTCCAAAGGAGTTGTAGACAATTGTTCTATTAATGATGTTTGTATATCATTACTTAGGAAACAACTTTCTCACTCACTTTTACTTGATGGAGAGTTTTTACATTTTTTATGTGCGGCCCATATTTTAAACAAAGTTGTTCAACAAATCCCTCGACAAATAAAAAAACAATATATAAATTTTAAGATATCGGGTTGTGTATGGAACTGCAAGCCCTTAGAGAGTTGAGAAGTTTGAAGGAATGACTTTTCGAAGAAGATAATTTTGGATTGTAAAACCCAATAAAACTCTACCTATATGATGCTTCAAGTGGCTTTAAAATTTAAAGCTTTATTTGTATGTTTGAAACAACATGAAAGTTTGAACATGGAATTGCTAACTAAAGAAGAGTGGAAAATGGAAAAAAAATATGTTCTAGATTGGAGGTGTTTAGTAAGGTAATCGAGTTATTATCAACTACTAAATACCCCAACTTCTGTGAACATTGTGTTTTTGGGAAACAGAATCGTCTTAAATTCAGTACGGCAATCCACAGAACCAAGGGTATAGTGGATTACATTCATTCTGACTTGTGGGGTCCCTCTTGTGTTCCTTCAAAGGGTGGTGATCGATACTTCATTAGCTTCATTGATGACTACTCCACGAAGGTTTGGATTTATCCATTGAAGTCAAAGGATGAAGCGTTTGTTACTTTCAAGCAGTTTAAGGCCATGATTGAGAATCAAACTGGAAAGAAGATCAAGCGTCTGAGGACTGATAATGGTTTGGAGTTCTGTTCAGGGGAGTTTAATGATTTCTGCAAGAATGTGGGAATTGCTCAGCATCGCACAGTGAGGAAGACTTCTCAGCAAAATGGTGTCGCAGAACGCATGAATAGGACACTCTTGGAGAGGGCTAGGTGTATGCTCTCTAATGCGAGTTTGGGGAAAGATTTTTGGGCTGAGGCAGTTTCCACAGTGTGTTACTTGGTGAATCGGTCTCCATCGACTGCTATTGAGTGTAAGACTCCTGTTGCGGTATGGTTTGGATCTCTTGCAGATTATTCTAGTTTGAAAATTTTTGGTTGTCCAGCTTATGCTCATGTTAATGAAAGCAAATTAGAACCTCGTGCTAAGAAATGTATATTTCTGGGTTATGCATCTGGGGTGAAAGGGTATAGATTATGGTGTACTGATCCCAAGTCACCTAAGTTTCTTATTAGTAGAGATGTTACTTTTGATGAAACTTATATGCTTCACCCAAGAAAGGAGTCTGATGATGCAGTTAGAAATCATGATGTCAGTGAACAGGTGGAGCTAGAATGTGACACTTCTGGGAGAGACATAGAAAACACTTCAGTTCAGTCTATTGAGGAAAGGGTGCAAGATTCTAGTGAGGTAGAAGATGCATCAAAAGAGCAACAGTACAGTTTAGCTCGAGATCGAGAGAGGAGGCAGATAAGGCCACTTCAAAAGTACGGCTATGCAGACATAGTTGCTTATGCATTGACTGTGGCATAGACCGTTCAGTTTCAAGAGCCCTCTAACTACTGTGAAGCTGTCACGGGTAGTGATTCTGAAAAATGGACTATTGATATGCATGTGGAGATGGAATCTCTCCAAAAGAACCAAACTTGGGAGCTTGTGAAACCACCATAGGGCAAGAAGATTGTTGGCTGCAAATGGGTCTTCAAGAGAAAGGAAGGAACTCCAGGTGATGACGATGCTAGATACAAGGCATGTTTAGTGGCAAAGGGCTATAGTCAGAGAGATAGTGTAGATTTCACTGAGGTCTTCTCACCTGTTGTGAAACATAGCTTTATTCGCGTGTTGCTTACTATGGTTGCTATGTTTGACTTAGAGTTAGAGCAACTTGATGTCAAGACAACTTTTCTACATGGTAAGCTTGAAGAGCTGATTTATATGCATCAACCAGAGGGGTTTTCTATTTTGGGAAAGGCGGACTATGTTTGTTTGCTTTAAAAATCTTTGTATGGGCTGAAACAATCACCTAGACGGTGGTATAAGTGGTTCAACATATTTATGGTGGACCATGGTTATTCGAGAAGTGAACATGACAGTTGTGTTTATTTCAGGGAGCTCGCAGATAGTTCATTTGTGTATTTGTTATTGTATGTTGATGACATGCTTATTGCAGCAAAAAATATGTCTGTGGTCAACAAGTTGATTTGGGTGCAGCAAAGAAATTATTGGGCATGGAGATTCGCAGGGAGAGAAAGGCAAACAAGTTGTACCTGTCACAAAAGAGTTATATTGAGAAGGTACTTGAGCGTTTTGGGATGCAGGATGCTAAACTTGTGAGCACTCATCTTGCTGCTCATTTCAGACTTTCAGCAAAGTTATCACCGCAGACCGAGGAAGAGGTGGAGCACATGTCTCATGTTCCCTATGCTAGTGCAGTTGGGAGCCTTATGTATGTCATGGTTTGCACTCGTCCAGATATTTCACATGCGGTTAGTGTTGTGAGTAAATATATGGCACATCCTGGAAAGGGACACTGGCAGGCTGTGAAATAGATATTTCTATATCTGAAGCTACTACTAGTACTTGGTTGGTATTTGGAGGTTGCAGAGATACTGGTGTTGTTGGCTATGTTGATTCTGATTATGCTGGCGATCATGATAAGAGGAGATCTTTGACAGGTTATGTTTTCACTCTCTCGAGTTGTGTTGTGAGTTGGAAGACAACATTACAAACTACAGTTGCCTTATCCACTACAGAGGTTGAGTACATGGCTGTGATTGAGGCAGTGAAAGAAGCTATCTGGTTGAGAGGTTTACTTGGTGAGCTTGGTTTGCCACAAGGTGCTACTGTTGTTCAATGTGATAGTCAGAGTGCTATACATTTGACTAAAAATCAGATGTATCATGAGAGAACTAAGCACATTGATGTTTGATATCATTTTGTGAGAGATATTGTCTCTTAGGGCCATATTGAAGTAAAGAAGATTGGTACCGTAGAAAATGCAATAGATATGATGACCAAACCAATTCCTACACTCTCGTTCAAGCACTGCTTGGACTTGATTGGTGTTCACAGTATCTGAAGAGGATGCCCTAAGGGGCAAGGTGGAGATGGCGATAGACAGTTTTATATTTTTAGAGAAGATTAATTGAATTCAAGCCAAGGTGGACATTTGTTAAGTGGGTGTCTTGAACCCGATTACCCGTTTCAGATCCACGTTATGACCTGACAGATGACTTAATCGGGAGCTTTCTATTCGGGACTCTCAGTTCGGAACATTCAGACATTTTTGGGGCTTCTTTGGAAGTAAGTGTTTCGTCGATTTGGGAGAAATTGATTTTCGATTTGTATATGCTTGGAGCCGCAAAGTTTCTCTTCCATTTAGTGGAATCGTCGTCTCCTCCCGTAGATGTAGGTTGTTGCCAAACCACGTAAACCCTGAGCCTCCTCTTTTGTTTGAGATTGATTCATGTTTCTGCATATTTCGTTTTCTCATTTGTTTATATACTTCGTAGTTTGATAATCTCGAAATCTATGCTCGGTTTGTACCTTTAGATCTAACACGGTCCCACCACACCTGCTGGCCCTTTCTTAGTTTTTACCAATTTTCTTGCCCTCAATAGCCCCAAAAGTTTTATGACAATTATGATATTTCACCATTCTGCGATACCATCAAATTTGAATGGTAACTAATTGTTCATCAAATACCATTAGTCTTATCCATGCAGAATTCTGCAAAGCAACTCAACTGCTGCTAGTTACAGCATTAAGATCAAATTCAAATGAATCATGTTCAGGATATTGCATCTTATTCAGATCATTAAGATAGTAAGTCAAATCACCTCAAACAAGATAAGGCCGTGCAATTAAAAAGTTCAATATTTTCCAAATTTCAAAGCATATTTCTTCCCGTTAAATTATTTCCTCTACTGGAATCAGATCGAATATCTTAGTTCCACCTGCAAAGGAAAATAAAGCTAAATTTTTTTACAAAATAAGTGAAAAAGGATTCACCCTTTCCTTATTGACATCCGTAAAATCCCATGGAATGTCTAGATTGTAATCGGGCATGTCAATGTTGTGCAATTCATCCAATTTTAGAAACAAGACGAGCTGACAATCAAAATGAACTCAAAAAAAGATCAATAAAAAGAAAGAGAATTAAGAGTAAGAAAAAAGCTAAAGCTCCCATAATTTAGTGTGGTGCAAGAAGAAAAAGATTTGACTTGTAACACGAAAGAGAAAAATAAGACAACAACAGAGACAGAGAGGAAGGAAGAGGCAATGTTAACGAACCTAAGATGAGGTGAACAATTGACCGATCTCAATGAGGCATTTGCTAAGGCGACCTACGACTGGAGAGAACATCATCACTAGTGCCTTGAGAAAAAAAGGGTGTAGAGAGCGCAAAAGGGGCTTGGGAATGTGCCGGCCTCGAGAATGAAGTGGCCACTGGAAATTGGAAAATTGGAAAAAGAATGGAGGAGATGGAGACTATGTCACTGAGTTTTTTTGTTTGGAGTCTGGAGTTTCAAAAGAGTTCGAAGTCAAAACGAAAACGAACTCGAATAGGGACAGGTAGAGAAAGAGAGAATAAAGTCTAATTGGAATCATAATTGGAAAGATCAGCTTACATCTGGTCTATTTTGTGTAACACCTAAGTTGACTAGAGCTTGAAGACGATGAAGAGCAAAGACAAACATGGCTTGTCCTAGTCTCTTGACGAACACCCTTGCTTCGCTGAATACCTGCCAGAAAAGTCGAATGTGTTAGGAAATTCACATTTCCTATTCTAATTTGGGTAACATATTTATTATGAAATTATATTTTCTATTATTAATGGAATGGGCTGAAATTAAGTGATCTAATTTTGTTAAACCCATTAAGGAATGAGCCATGGATATGGGCCAATTGACTAGATACCATAGGGAATTATGGGAACCCTATATAAAGAGACACAATATAGTTATAGTCCCCAATATACTAAATCACACACAGTTTCCCTTCTCCCCATCCGAAAGAGAGACGAAGGTCCCATTGAGGAATAAGGCGATTTAGTTGAGGAAGATCGCATCCGTTCTTATCGTTCGTCATAGTAAATTCCGCATCAGAAAATGAAATTTACGGAATTGATCCAAGTATATTTTTAATCCTAATATTCTAACATGTTTTAAATTCTAGATTAGAATTTACTATTACGGATCTAACAAGTGGTATCAGAGCAGTTCTGTTAGATTATTAGGATTTCTAGATTAATTCGTGGAGTGCAGAAAAAAAAAATTTCCCCACAGAATTCCTATTTTGGGTTGTGAGTTCGTCGGCGTCGTCGTCGGGTGGAGGATGGCACTGCAGCGTCCGCTGGGACACGCTGCAATGACTCTGATTGTCGGCCACCGGTGGAGACCACCCCCACCATCTCTCTGCGCGTCGCGGAGAGGGCAACAGAACACCCCCCCCCTCTGCGCGTGAGCAGAGAAGGTGACAGAACACCCCCCCTCCGCGCGTGAGCAGAGAAGGCGACAGAACACCCCCTCCGCGCGTGAGCAGAGAGGGCGACGACAACACCGCCCCCCCCCCCCCCCCCCCCCTCTTCTTTGCGCATGAGAAAAGAGGGCGACAAAATAAAGTCATAGAGCCCGTTGATGAAGCGACTTCCGACGGGAAAAGGGGGAGGCGACGGAGGAAACATGTCGTCGGACGGAATCCGAACAGTGATTGGCAGGCCAGAGCCTTCGGGCGAACGCCAACGCCGCCAACTGAGAGTCCGGCATTGCAGCGCCCATCGGAAATAATGGGTGACAGTAGTGCCCGTCGGGAGCGTTGTTGTGGCCCTTCGGCGGCAGAATCGCCTGTTGGGAGGGTTGTCATCGCCGTTGGGCGATAGCAGCGCCCGTTGACTCCACCAGGCGCACTGCCATATCCGTTGGGCAACCGTTGTGAGAGTGCGTCCGTTGGGCAACCGTTGTGCCTGTTCAAAGCAACAGGCGCGCTGCTATGTCCGTTGGACAAACAGCAGCGCCGCCTTAAAAAAAAATTATTCTCGGGGTTTGTCAAATTTACATAACGAGATTGACTCGGGTGAGTCAACTCGAACCGGTTGCGACAGATCGGGTCGACTCTAGCTAAGTTGGCTCGACTGAGCTAACTTTTGCGTTTGGCGTATATGTCGAATAAGGCTGCTCATATTTGTTTGTTACATCTGACTAAATGTTTTATTTATTTATATTACATTAAAAAACATTTATTGCAGGTCCAAGGAAATAAAGGCCAACGCCGCAGCGCCAATGGAGGCGGTGCCACAATGTTGGGCAACTGAATAAAAAAAAAATTATTTTGTTCAGTTGGTCTAGTATTTTCAATCAAATTGTTTGAAGCTACATGTTGCCAAAGTAACCTTTGTAGTGTAAAATAATTTGACTAGAAATACATAGATGTTTGTACGGAGCTATTTATGCAAATTGTGCTCGGCCCAAAGGAAGACACAATTTGGCCAAATCAACAACGTACCTATGATGATAAATGCGGGACGATTATAAAGACTTTTCATGTGAACAATAGTCGGTCCAAAGAAAGGCTATTGTTTGACAGAACTGATTGTCAGTATTTGATCATTGCACTGAGAGTACCACTTACAATTAATTTCTCTGTCCAAAGACTATGAATTAATGTTGTACTAGGTATCTTGAGATGGATCCCCAATTTGGATTTTATTTTGTACTTGTCTATTTTTCTTTATATGACATGGTAGTTAATGTGAGTATGTTTGTTTATTTTGTTCTGGATCCAATTTTTGTTGCTACTGCTTCAAATGTTACTGCTCAAATAAGCAACATTCCAATGTTAAGCGGGACGAATTTTAAGGCCTGGAAAGATACCATGGAAATTGTCCTTGGTTGTATGGATTTAGATCTTGCACTTCGGGCAGAGCCACCCATTTCTACTCCTGATAACCTCAATGAGGTTAAAATTGAGAAGTGGAAGCGCTCTAACTGTATGAGTTTGATGATCATGAAATGCTACATTCCGGAGGCGTTTCGAGGCTCTATGACAGAGAGCGAGAGCGCCAAGAAGTTCCTAGAAAAAATTGAACAATATTTTGCCAAGAATGAAAAATCAGAGGCGAGTAGCCTTTTGGCTAAACTCGTTTCGATGAAGTATAAAGGCAAAGGGAACATAAGAGAGTACATTATGGAAATGTCTCATCTCACATCAAAACTCAAGTCACTTAAGTTAGAGCTGTCTGAGGACTTGCTCGTGCACTTGGTTCTGATCTCTCTTCCTGCACACTTTGGCCAATTCAAAGTGAGTTATAACACTCAGAAGGACAAATAGTCCATAAATGAGCTTATATCTCACTGTGTGCAAGAGGAAGAGAGGCAACAACGAGATTTTTACAAGAAGAAGAAGAGAGGTAAGGATACTGCGGTAGGTTCTTCTCAGACTAAGAAACAGAAGAAGCAAGCTGAGGAGTTTACGTGCTTCTTCTACAAGAAGTCGGGACATATGAAGAAGGATTGTCCCAAGTATGCCGCCTGGCGTGTAAAGAAGGGTATGCCTCTAACTTTAGTTTGTTTTGAAGTTAATTTAGCTTTTGTACCTAAAGACACTTTGTGGGTGGATTCTGGTGCTACCACTCACATTAGTATGTCTTTGCAGGGTTGCCTGTGGAGCCGACCGCCAAGTGATGCTGAAAAATTCACCTTTGTGGGCGATGGCAATAAAGTTGCAGTAGAGGCTATAGGAACTTTTAGATTACAATTAAGCACTGGATTTTATTTGGATTTATTTGAGATATTTGTTGCACCGTCTTTCAAACGGAATTTAATTTCTATTTCCATTTTGGACAAATCAGGTTTTTCTTGTTCTTTTGGAAATAATAAAGTTAGTCTCTACCAAAATTCAAATGTTGTTAGTTCCGGTCCCTTAATTGATAATCTATATATGCTTGATGTTGTTAGTTCCTATAGAGAAATATTGCAAATTAGTTCACGTAGTACGAAGCAAAAATTAAGTGAGAATTCCACCACATTATGGCACAAACATTTAGGACATATCTCTCAACAGAGAATTCAAAGGCTTGTGTCAGATTGAAATTCTTGAACCCCTAGATACTACAAACTTCCAAGTTTGTGTTGAGTGCATCAAGGGGAAACAAACAAATGTTAGAAAATTAGGTGCCGAAAGAACTAAAGATGTCTTAGAACTTATACATATAGATATTTGTGGTCCATTTCCTACAGCTTCATGGAATGACCAACAATACTTCATTACGTTCATAGACGATTAATCTAGATTCGATTACCTATATTTAATACATGAGAAGTCACAATCACTGGACGTCTTCAAGTCTTTCAAAGCTGAAGTTGAACTTCAACTTGGAAAGAAAATCAAGGTTGTCAAATCCGACCGTGGTGGTGAATACTATGGACGGTATGATGGATCAGGAGAACAACGTCCAGGACCCTTCATGATTTTCCTCAAAGAGTGTGGAATTGTTCCGCAATACACCATGTCGGGCAAACCTAGGATGAACGATGTTGCAGAGCGACGAAACCGAACTCTTAAGGATATGGTAAGGACTATGACCAGTCATTCTTCTTTGCCAGAGTGACTTTGGGGAGAAGCTCTCAAAACCGCAGTGTACATCCTTAACAGGGTACCAAGCAAAATAGTTGCCCAAACCCCCTATGAACTTTGGACAGGCAAGAAGCCTAGCATTAGGCACTTAAACATTTGGGGTTGTCCAGCTGAAGCGCGGCCTTATAGGCTACATGAAAGAAAACTGGACTCAAGGACGGTTAGCTGTTATTTCGTTGGTTACGCTGAAATCTCTCGGGGTTATAAGTTTTACGATCCCACATCACGATCCTTCTTTGAAACTGGAAAAGTGAGATTCCTTGAGGATATTGAGTTTGGAGGGGAAGAAAACATAAGGAATGTTGTCTTTGAAGAAGAATCTGTTATTGATAGTGATCAGGTCTTCATACCTATTGTTGTTCAAGACACAGTTCAGGCATTAGAGGACAATGTTAAGGCTCCTATTCCTGACATTGTTCCAGATCAAGACAACAATGAGATTCTTCCTCTTGCACTTCCTTTAGTACGAACTCAACCACCTCAAGAAGTGCCATTAAGGACATCCACTAGGGAGAGGAGAAATGTGATTCCAGATGATTATATCATATTTCACCAAGAACATGAGGATGACGTCGGATAGACAGAAGATGACCCGATTAACTTATGTCAAGCCTTGCACAGTTCTAACTCTCAAAAGTGAATTGACGCCATGAAGGATTAGATAAAGTCTATGAATGACAATGATGTTTGGGATCTCATCGAGTTGCCTAAAGGTAAGAAGCCCATTGGTTGTAAGTGGATATTTAAAACCAAGAGGGATTCAAAGGGCAATGTCGAGAGATAGGGGTGGCTTCAAACCGAGCCGGCTCAGTTCGATTCGTCATTTATCGAGCTCGAGCCGAGCTCGAGCACCGAAATCGGCTCGTTTACCTTAACGAGCCGAGCTCGAGCGAAGCTAGGTCCGGTTCGTCGGCTCGCGAGCCGGCTCGAAGTGAGTCGGATTGGTATGGATCGGTAACGGGATCGCGAGCGAGGGGGGAAAATTTTTTTCCTCTTCCCTCGTCACCGCCGACCCCTCCCATCGGTTGTTGTCACCGCCTCTACCGCCGTCGGAGCTGTTCGCCAGCCATCTATACCGTCGTCGCAGCTGCTCGTCGGCCGCCTCTGTGGCCGTCCGTTCGATTTCTTCCTCTCCTCGTCGTCGCCTCTGTTTCCGTCACCGCCGCTTCCGTCGCCGCCTACTCCGTCGTGGCCGTCATCCCCGATGATAGGTCCTCCCCGGCGCCGTAACCCCCTTCCCTCCGCGTCGTCTCGGCGAAAAACCAGAATAGGGGAGAAATAATCTCCCCCCTCCCTCGCGAGAAGATGATCTCGCACGTGCGATTTCGCACGTGCGAGATCATAAAATAAAAAAATAAAAAAAACTTTTTCCTCTGGAAAAAATTAAAAATAAATTTTATAGAAATAATTTTCTATAAACTATTAGTGTCTCATGTTTTTTTAAACATTTTTCTAATTGAAATTTTTTATTAAAAATCATATAATTTTCTAAGTAAGATTTTTCGTACCAAGATGGGGTAGAAAACTGTATAGAAAATTTTTGAATAAGTATTTAACAGTTGATGCTGTAATACTTTTAGGATGAAGCAATTTTCATTGCAAATTTGTGTTTGATATTTTATTTAATTAAAAATTTATCGATAAGTATAATAATATATTAGATTGATTATTAATTTTTTTTATTTCCCTAGAAGAGACAATAAAAGGTCCATTTAACTTTCCTAAGAAAATTTTAAAATATTTCCTGTAATTTTCTAATAAGTCACTAATAGTAATAAGATTTTATTTAAAGGTTTTTTTGGGAATATGTATCATAGGAAAAATATTTTTAGTTTTTCCTAGAATATAAATTTTTATCTAGGGGCACTAAGGAGGCCATAATAAATTATGGCCATATTCAAAAATTACAAAATAAGCTAGACAACAATTGGAGTAAAAAATATTAATATTGGTGCATTTTAATCCATTATTGAAATTCAATCCTGAACCTCCTCTATCATTATATTTTTTAAAAATGTATGCATAATTTTATATATAATTTATTCAAAGCCACCCCTACGTGCGAGATCATAAACAAGGGAAAAAAAAACTTTTTGTCCCTTCCTCATGGCTCTTAAATAAATTGAAAAGATATTTTAGTAGAAATACGTTTCTAGAGACTATTAGTGGTTTTTTCAATAAATGTTGAAAAGAAATTTTTAATAGAAATATAGGGACCATTAGTGCCTCATGTTTTTTCAAAATATTTTTCTACTTATAAATTCTTTTTAAAAAATCATATAATTTTATAAGTAAGATTTTCTTGCCAAGATGGGTTAGAAAACCATATAGAAAAATTTTGAATAAGTATTTGATAGTTGATGATATAATACTTTGAGCATGAGGCAATTTTCATAGCAATTTTGTGTTTGACATTTGATGTGATTAAAAATGTATCGATAAGTATAATAATATATTAGATTAATTATTAATTTTTATTTATTTCCTTAGAAAAGGCAATAAGAGGTCCATTTAACTTTCCTAAGAAAAATTTAAAATATTTCTTGTAATTTTCTAGTAAGTCTGTAATAGTAATAGGATTTTATTTAAAGGCTTTATAGTTTTTATTTGGGTGATTGTAAATTGATAGTGATATTTTATTTAATTTTGTTATGTTTGATTATTGTATGGAGTTTATTTATAATGTTATGCAGTGTATGAAGTGTTTAGATTATTTTATGGAGTGTATAAACAATTTCATGAAGTGTTTATGGAATGTATAGACAATTTTATGGAGTGTTTATGCAGGTATTATGTATATTGATTATGCCCAATTTTAAGTAGAGGTCATGCCGAATTTTATACAAGTATTATATATATAGATTATGATCAATTTTAAGTAGAGGTTATACCCAATCTTATACACATATTATATATATAAGTTATGCCCAATTTTATGTAGAGGTCATGCCCAATTTTATGTAAAATGTATGCATAATTTTATATACATTTTATTCGATATATATTTTTTGAAAAGTTTTAAATGTATGTTGAGGCTCGAGCTCGACTCGAAGCTCGGGTCGAACTCGTTGGGCTCGAGCTCAATAACAATTTTAGGCTCGAGACAAGGCTCGGCTCGAAGCTCGATTCGAAATATTTAAATCAAGCTCGGGCTCGGCTAGTCGCTAAAGGCTTTACTCAAAGGGAAGGCATAGACTATAAAGAGACTTTCTCTCCGGTATCTTCGAAAAACTCTTTTAGAACAATAATGGCACTAGTGGCTCATTTAGATCTAGAACTACATCAGATGAATGTTAAAACTGCATTTCTCAATGGAGACATTGATGAGACGATTTATATGACACAACCAGAAAACTTTGTGTCTGATGATCCAAAGTCTATGGTCTGTAAATTGAAGAAATCCATCTATGGTCTCAAATAGGCTTCCCGTCAATGGTATCACAAATTCCATCAAGTCATAACCTCATACAGTTTTGAGGCGAATGTTATTGATGGCTGTGTATATCATAAGTTCAGTGGGAGTAAATACATCTTCCTAATATTATATGTCGATGATATTCTACTCGCTAGTAGCGATATAGGCTTACTGCACGAAACCAAGAAATTTGTGACGAAGAAATTCGAGATGAAAGATCTTGGTGATGCCTTTTTTGTATTAGGTATACAGATACTTAGAGATCATTCTCAAGGTATCCTTAGGTTGTCACAAAAGAGCTATATTGATAAGGTGTTCAGTAGATTCGATATGAAAGATAGTAAACCAGTAGACACACCCGTCGCTAAAGGAGACAAGTTTAGTCTCAAACAGTGCCCTAAAAATGATCTTAAAAGAACAGAGATACAAAAAATTCCCTATGCATCAGTAGTAGGGAATTTAATGTACGCTCAAGTTTGTACTCGTCCCGACATAGCATTTATAGTAGGAATTCTAGGCAGGTATTTGACTAATCCGGGTATGCAACATTAGAAGGCAGCCAAACGCGTGATGCATTATTCGAGGAGAACAAAAGACTACATGCTTACTTATCGGAGGTCAGACAATTTAGAGATCATTGGGTTCTTTGACTCCGACTTTGCCGAATGCCAAGATAGCAGACGCTCCACATCAGGCTACATCTTTATGTTTGGTGAAGGAGCTATGTCATGGAAGTCTGCTAAGCAGACTCTCATACCTTCTTTAACCATGGTTGCGGAGTTCATTACTTGTTTTGAGGCATCCAACCACGGAATATGGTTGCGAAACTTTGTCACTGGGCTACGAGTGGTAGATAGCATTGACAGGCCATTAAAGATTTACTGTGACAATAACTCGACGGTACTTTATTCCAACAACAACAGGAGCTCGACGAAGTCAAAGTTTATTGACACCAAGTTTCTAGTTGTTAAGGAGAGAGTTCAGAATAAGCAGATTTCTATAGAACATATAGGGACGGACTCTATACTAGCAAACCCATTAACCAATGGTTTACCGCCTAAGGTCTTTCATGAGCACACTGCTCATATGGGCGTTATTTCTAAGGATACCTTGGTTTAGTGGGAGTCATTTTTGTACTACATGTTTGCTTTAGACATTGCGTTATTTGATTTTTTTAATAAAATTGATTGCTTATTATTTTATTTATGAACTTGCTTGTGTTTTTCTATGTGCTATGTTGACATTGCATTAAGGACTATGGAAAGATCTCACTAAAGACTAAAGAAGGACCAGTTGGAAATAGGCATGTTTGAGATCACATTGCATGTAATTTTCATGCTACATCCATATTTGATCTATGTCATTGAGTGTATTAGTATAGTGATCATCGTGGTTTAATCACGAATGTAATGTGATGAAAGTCGCGGTGGTTCCATTATTAATATATACGATGGTTCCATTATTAATTGTATACAAATGCACGCCTAAAGAATTGTGATATAATTGTTTCAGGAATGATATGTAACCCAAGTGGGAGATTCTTAGGAAATTCACATTTCCTATTCTAATTTTTGTAACATATTTATTATGCATTTATATTTTCTATTATTAATGGAATGGGCTGAAATTAAGTGATCTAATTTTGTTAAGCCCATTAAGGAATGGGTCATGGATATGGGCCAATTAAGTATATACCATAGGGAATTATGGGAACCCTATATAAAGAGACACAACATGGTTATGGTCCCCAATATACTAAATCACACATAATTTCCCTTCTCCCCATTCGGAAGAAAGACGAAGGTCCCATTGATGAATAAGGCGATTTAGTTGAGGAAAACCACATCCGTTCTTATCATTCGTCACAGTAAATTCCGCATCAGAAGACGAAATTCACGGAATAGATCCGGGTATGTTTTTAATCACAATATTCTAACATGTTCTAAATTCTGGATTAGAATTTACTATTACGGATCTAACAGAATGCCCTTATTCCCTCTAATGCCCACTGGTCAGCTCACGAGTTCACTAACCGAATTGCTGCTCGTTTGAGCTCGGCTTGTTTACTTAAACAAACCCGACTCCAATCTCGAATTCGATCCGAAATCAAAATTTTTTGAATCATACCGAGCCGGATCAAATCCGAACTCGAGCTATTTGCGAATCAGCTCGGTTTGATGCCACCCTTACAAGCAACCAAAGGTAGGCCTGTATTGGGTTGGATTGGGTCAAACCCCTCGAGTCTAATCCTATATATCCAGAAAATCTCTTAACTGATTGGATTCAGATTCATATCCTTTTTTTATATAAAAATGAACCCAATCGGAAAGCAAAGCAGGGAGAGTCTTGCATTGTTTAAAAATCACATGGGAAGCCTTATTTGTTCCTGGTTGCTGGGTACAAGAGAATAAAATAATACTATTTCCATAATAGAAAGTAAAATCACATGCAAAGCAAGGAGTGCCTAACTTCCCTTCTCGGCTGCGTGCAACATAAACAAATCACTTAAAAAAAATCACATGATCATAAAATAGTATACCGTTTTTAGATCAAATCTTTTGGGATGCCCTCGGTGTTAATCAGGAAGAAGATTGTTGGTTTTCGTAGCTTCTCGTTCTCCCCAGCAAGGACATTTGCAGTAGCCATGGTGAAAGCGATTAGAGCCAACGACCATGGCGGTATAAGTCTCCGTCTTTCGAGTACTGATCTTCTGATCTCTTCGACGGCTTTGTTGTATTCAATGCTTGGATGGAAGAAAACTGGTAGCATTCCACCCGGAGAACGCCTTTTGTTATGGTGTTTTGTATAACTTTCTGTCTATCTTGGTTCTCATTAAATTTTCACTCAGGTGGCAATATAATCGATTTATAGTTGATCGTCACCACCCAAAATTTGGATATCTCTTGTTTTATTCCATTTTGAAAATTATACAGACTGTGATCAGGGCGTTTTCTATTTGAACATGACAAGCAGGTCCTGAAGTTTGAAATTCGTCTCAAAATCAAAGCTGTTGGACTCAACTTCTATGATGTATATTTCCGCAAGGGAATAAAATAACTGCCTTGTCGCAATTCTTTCCTGCGAAAAAGGTTTGATCAGTTTGTTCTGCACCAAATCTATTCAAATATATATTACTGCTTTATTCGACTCAGAAGAACTGATCCTCCCTGCCACTTCTGTGGTGCCAGTCCCATCCTCTGTATCTTCATTCGAGTGCAATCATCAACAAACATTACGAACCAACGAAAACCAGACAGAGTATATTTAGGGAAAGGACCCTACACATTAGAATAAATCAAAGAAAAAAGGGACCTTACTCTTATTCAAAAGAATTGAATAAGTAGGGATGGTGACAACATCACAGTTAAAGTCATGAATTGACAAATCATAAAATAAATAAAAAAACATATGTTTCAGATAACCAAATGAAGGATGACCTAACTAACGATGTCATTGCCAAATTTGTTCCACTTTGAGATTACTCGGGTGGCACATGTGATATGCTCGGTCCATACCAAAATCTTCCATGTAATAGAACCCCCATCTCTTAGTACCACGCCAATGATCTCCTTGGTGAGAATATCAAAAATAAGACAAAATGCAGGATAGATAGATAATACAATACAATTCAGTTCTTCGATAACTTGACTTGCGGATAATAACTTGTGAGAAAGAGTAGGTACATGTACTTGATAATAGTATAGATGGTGACAACATTACCGTTCCCGCTCCTATTACCAAATAAATAACTCCATTAGCATTGGCAATACTAGTTCACCAGGGAGGAGAGGTCCGATAAAAATCATTCACATTAAATGTTATATGGTCCGTTGCTCCAAAATCAAGTATCCACGTACTGCAATTAGCCTATTTAGTAGATCCAAGTAAAACCTTACCTGAGACCTCATCCATCTGAGGAGGATCGTTGTTCAAATACCCCATCTTATCTTACCTGAGATACACATCTCGACAAACTAGGACAAGTTGAGTCTTGTTCGGTCGAGTCTAGTCTGACTTGGTTGAATCCAGTCCGAGTCTGGTTCAGGTTAATTCGGCTTGGAGTTCGGTCTGGGTCACACAAAAAATCACTCAACAACACCTAAGTTGAAAACTTCATCGCCAACTTTTCTCCCACAGTCGTTGCCGAACTGGTTATTCGAATTCTGATACCATGATAAAAAAATCGTCTATCTTTCGTATTTCAATTTTTCGATCTTACACTTTACATCTTACAAAATTTATACAACATCGATTGCAGGATTTTCTCCTGCAATCTCTCACTGGATAAATCAGAGGATGAAATCCTCTAATTTTTGTCGGAATTAAGGTTTCCTCCTGATCTTTCTCGGAGGATAAATCAAAGGATTTCAATTCCTTGAGACAGCTCATGCCAACAATCTTCTAGAAAAATGGTAGTGTCTCTTCTATTAATGCACCTTGAATATGTTGAGGGATCTTTGGTTTGTTTGAAGACTCGGGGTTGGATGGTCAGCTTCGGGCAGTCGTCAGGAGCACCAGACCCAGTCTCACTACCAACCCATAGGTGGTGGCAACCATCGGTGGTGGTGGAGGTGGTGCCTCCCATAGGTGACAGAAGGAGGTGGCAATCACCTTTCCCACTACCAACAGGAGGGGACAACCACTCTCCGAACCAGTAATGGGAACAGGGGCCAACAGCCTCTCGTAATGACGACGAAAGGGCCTCCCCTCTTTTATTACAGAATGATCTAAATGAAATAATTTTATTATTTCATAGGTTTTATTCAAATAAATTTGATCACTAGATTGCATTTAAGAAACCAATCAAAGATTTTCAATCACTCCTGTGGTACCCATTGTCAGATTTTCAGATTAACCTCGAAAACATGAAGTAAGCACTTGAAGGTCAAACCCCTCATGTCTAGCACTATATATCCAGAAAATCTTTTAACTGATCGGATTCAGATTCATACCCCTTGAACCACTTCAGAGAGCACACATGTGAAGTCTTATTTATTCCTGGTTGCTGGGTATAAGAGAGTAAAATACTCTTGGTTCATAAATAGATAATAAAATGGGAATTTTACCAAAATACCGGTTTGAAATAACTTATTTATAAAAACAACGAAGATTTCAACTTATTTGCAAAACTACCGAACTTTGACCGGCCCACTGTATATGTGGACAATCAAAGCAACACGTAAGCTTTGACTGCTTACATGTCACCACATCATCAGTGCGATTCTGTAGATGAACACAGAGGCTGCCACGTCATTATTATTGACACATCATCTGCCACATCATTACATGATAAAATTTTGAACAAATTTAAAAAAAATCAAATACACTTTTTATTACTTTATATCTAAAATAATAAATTATTAAATTTTTTTAATAAAAAATTAAAAAATTAACTTTTACTTATTTAACACCATTTAATATCAATTAAAATATTTATTAATTAAAAAAATTATCGTTACACTTTTTATTTCTTCATATTTTAAAAAATAAAATAAAATAAGTAAATTAATTAGATTTAAAATATTTATCAATTAAAAAAATTCAAAAAATTTATTTTAGAGTTTAAAAATACAATTTATTTGTATAATTTTTATCATCTTATTTAAAAAATAATAATATTTACAAATTTTAAATATTTATAAATAGAAAAAATCTAACTCTTACCCATTTATTATGGATTTAAATATTTATAAATTTAAAAAATCTTACTCTTAAGTCTTATCCATATATTATCGATTTAAAATATTTAAAATTTTAAAAAAATATACAAAAAAGTTATTTTAGAGTTTAAAAATACAATTTATTTGTATATTTTTATCACCTTATTTAAAAAATAATAATATTTAGAAATTTAAAATATTTATAAATAGAAATAATCTAACTCTTACCCATTTACTATGGATTTAAAATATTTATAAATAAATAAAAATTACTTTTAAGTCTTACCCATATATTATCCATTTAAAATATTTATAAATAGAAAAAAATTTACTCTTACGTTTTACACATATATTATCTATTTAAAATATTTATAAATTAAAAAATATACAAAAAAGTTATTTTAGTGTTTAAAAATATAATTTATTTGTATACTTTTTATCACCTTATTTAAAAAATAATAAATTATTAAAAAATATATTATTTAATTAAAAATCTTACAAAATTTTACAATAATTTTAATTTGGCAAAAAATTCATTAACATAAAATCAGAAATTAAACAATAAATCATAAAAAAATCAATTCAGTAATTAAACACCTAAATTCAAATCAACATTATAATTAAATACAATAATTCAATTCAATTAACAAAAACCCTAAAAAATCACCCTCCTAAATCGGCTTCTGAAATTCAAATTCGGGTTTGGAGGGTGAGTAGGGTTTCGGTTTTGAGAGATGGGGCGGCGAGAGGATGAATAGAGGCGAACGGAGAAGAAGAACGAGAGATGAGGCTAAGTCGAAGAGAGAGCAGTTGAGAGGGGGGTGTCGAGGGCGAGGCCGAGGCAGAGCAGCAGCAACAGGGGAGCGGCCACAGCAGGGGAGCCAGCGGCAACAGGGGAGGCGACAGCAAGGGAGCGACGAGAGGAGAGCAGCCGAGACGAGAGGCGAGGAGAAAGATCGTGGAAGAGATTAGAATGAAAAATATATGTGAGGGCTGACGTGGCGTGTGCTTACGTGGCCCTAGATGACAGGGATAAAAGAAAGTAATATATAATGACGTGGTAAATTATGTGGCAGATGATGTGTCAATAATAATGACGTGGTAGCTTTTGTGTTCATCGCTCTGATGACGGGGCGAAGCGTAAGCAGTCAAAGCTTACATGTCGCTTTGACTGTCCACATATACATTGGACCGGTCATAGTTCGGTAGTTTTGCAAATAAGTTGAGATCTCCGTTATTTTCATAAATAAGTTGTTTTAAACTGGTATTTTGGTAAAATTCCCAACACAAGCAAAGCAAGGAGTGCCTAATTTGTTTTTAATTTTTGACCTTCCTGGACGCCAGATTAATCGGTCTGGAATCGAGTGCCTGCAACATAAAAGAATCACACGATCATAAAGTCTACCGTTTTTAGATATAAATCTGTTGGAAAGCCCTCGATGTTATTAAGGAAGAAGATTGCTGGTTTCTGTGGCTTCTCGTTCTCCCCAGCAACGACATTTGCTGTAGCCATGGTGAAAGCCATTAGAGTCTACGAGCATGGCGGACCCGAGGTATCAGTCTCCGTCTTTCGAATATTGATCTTCTGATCTCTTCGACGGGCTTTTTATATTCAATCCCTGGATAAAATGTAAACTGATAGCGTCGCACCTGGAGACACTTTTGTTATGGTTGTTTGTATAACTTTCTATCTTGGTTCTCATTAAATTTTCACTCAGCTGGCAAAGATCGTCACCACCCAATACTTGGATATCGCCTGTTTTATTCCATTTTTAAAATTTTACAGACTGTGATCAGGGCGTTTTCTATTTGAACATGACAAGCAGGTCTTGAAGTTTGAAGATGTAGAAGTAGGACAGCCAAAGGAAGGCGAAATCCGACTCAAAATCAAAGCTGTTGGACTCAACTTCTATGATATATATTTCCGCAAGGGAGTAAAAAAAACTGCCTTGCCCTTTATACCAGGTCTGTTCGCAATTCTTTCCAGCAAAAAAGGTTTAATCGGTTTGTTTTCGCACCAAATACCAATTATTAGATTGGTTTTGTAGGAGTTGAGGCAGCTGGAGTAGTGACTGCAGTAGGGCCTGGATTAATAGGGCTGAAAGTGGGGGATCTAGTTGCTTATAGTGGCGTTCCCATGGGTGCTTACGCAGAAGAAATGATACTCCCTGCCACTTCTGTGGTGCCAGTCCCATCCTCTGTATCTCCAATCGTGGCCGCTTCAGTTATGCTTAAGGGTGTGACTGCACAGTTCTTACTCCGCCAATGCTTTAAGGTATCTTCTATGCTTAGACCTATGAGGATTAAAACATGATCTATAACTCCAATTATAGTATAAATGTTCGCTGTTGCAGGTTGAAGCTGGGCATACTCTCCTGGTGCATGCGGCAGCCGGAGCAGTTGGCTCTTTACTTTGCCAGTGGGCAAATGCCCTTGGTGCTACTGTGATTGGAACTGTGTCAAGTGAGGCCAAAGCAGCTCAAGCCACTGAAGATGGATGCCACCATGTCATACTCTACAAGAAAGAAGATTTTGCTGCTCGTGTCAACGAGATAACATCTGGGAACGGAGTTGATGTGGTCTATGACTCTGTTGGGAAGGACACATTTGAGGGATCATTGGCTTGCTTGAAGACACGGGGATGGATGATCAGCTTCGGGCAGTCGTCAGGAGCACCAGACCCAGTCCCACTGTCAATCCTTGCAGAAAAAAGTTTGTTCTTGACAAGACCTACGTACCTTCAGTTCATTACAACTCCAGACAAGCTACTTGAATGTGCCGGAGAAGTGTTTGCTAATGTTACAGCGGGTGTGCTAAAGGTTCGTGTTAACCACACTTACCCTCTGTCGCAAGCAGCACAAGCCCATGCAGACGTTGAGAATCGCCAAACTGCAGGGTCGATTGTTTTGATTCCAGACTTCAGTATTTGCTAATATATATCTATACACATGTTACATAGCATTGAATTTGTTACTGGATTTTCTGTGGGGGGGGAGCTGCGCCAGCAGGCTGGGGGTGGTCGGTGATGTGAGCGGAGGGGTGAACGGCGGCGGGCAGTAGCGGGGTCTACTGATTTCGGCGGTAAATCGGCGACGAGAAAAGAGAGAAAGAAGAGTGGGGAACTCTGGACGGTCGGCATTGTGGCCGTCTGGGCGAACGGTGGCGGCGACGTGCGGCGGTGACGAGAAAAAAATTGAGAAGAAAATACCACTGTCTCGGGGTAGCGGCGTTCGGTGGCATGCGGCAACGGCGTGCGGAGGCGAGTGGCAGTGGCGAGGGAGTTGACAGCAGAGCGGACGGCAGCGGCAGCAGGGTGACGGCGATGAGGATGTCAGGCGAAACAGTGGCGGAAGTTTTTTATTTTTTCAAAAATACCTCCAGCGAGATTGCACGGAGCTACGGAGGCTGATTCCGATAAGGATTTCCAGCGACGGCAGACTGGTTCTGATTAATCGATCGGAAACTCTGATACCATATAGAATATAGGAATGAAGAACAATATTGCCGTGATTATTATTGATCAGGTGTAAACTATTTATAGAATTACACAGAGAGATTGTTGGAGATTAGGACTTTACAATCTGAGTCTATCTCTAATTCAAATACTAGTTATCTTTATCTTTATCATTATCTTTATATCTATATAGAATATAGTAATAAAGAATAATATTGCCATGATTATTATTGATCAGGTGTAAACTATTTATAGAATTACACGGAGAGATTGTAGGAGATTACAATTTGAGTCTATCTCTAATTCAAACACTAGTTATCTTTATCTCTATCATTATCTTTATATCTATCACTATGTTTATCTCTATCTCTATCAACAGGCACTTGATTCTAGACCGACTAATTTGGCGCCCAGGAAGGTCAAATTAGGCACTCCTTGCTTTGCATGTAATTTTATTCTCTATTTATAAACCTAGATTATTTTATTCTCTTATACCCAACAACCAGTAATAAACAGGGAAAAAATGAGGAGGGCAATGGAGCACTCTCTCCCCTATTTCAGCTGTCTCTCTCACTTCGGAAAGAGAACAGAAAAAAGAGGAGAGGCCCCTCCCCTCCTTTCATTATCAATGGGAAAGCTGGCATTTTCCCTCCTTTCGTCGCCATTACCTTTTGTCTCTTTTCTAGTCCAAGATGGGTTGGTATTCCACTTATTGATGACAAAGGGAAGGTAGCAAGGCAGCAGCTCTTCCTCCTCTGTGCAAAGTCATGCACAAAGATAGGAGGAAGAGCGTTTGCCTTTTTATTTGTTGGTACTGATTTCAACTTTCAAGTGTTTCCCATTTCTTCTTAAAACGCGGTTGACTCCAACACCCTAGCTGCAATTAAAGAAGACCAGAGTGGATAGAATTCAACAAAAGCGTGAAGCTCGTGGAACACCCCGCATCTTACTGGAAACAAAGCCTGAAAATTTTCTTTATGGCGCTATCTCTCACGTTGGTCAAAGCCAGGCTACCCTACATCTCTGGCATCTTATACAGAATCGGGCATTTAAATCAGATTGTTTACATTTCGAATACAGGGGAAAAAGAAGAAATTGTTGTCACTGGTTTTGTTTTTTACGTCTTGGGCTTTTAAAGAAAGATAAGAGATGATAGCAAATGACATTTTTTAGGAGGATTTCTGATAGGATTTGACAGGTCCAAAGGAATTGTAGACAATTATTCTATTAATGATGTTTGTATATCATTACTTAGGAAACAACTTTCTCATTCACTTTTACTTGATGGAGAGTTTTTACATTTTTTATGTGCGGCCCATATTTTAAACAAAGTTGTTCAACAAATCCCTCGACAAATAAAAAAACAATATATAAATTTTAAGATATTGGGTTGTGTATGGAACTGCAAGCCCTTAGAGAGTTGAGAAGTTTGAAGGAATGACTTTCCGAAGAAGATAATTTTGGATTGTAAAACCCAATAAAACTCTACCTACATGATGCTTCAAGTGGCTTTAAAATTTAAAGATTTATTTGTACGTTTGAAACAACATGAAAGTTTGAACATGGAATTGCTAACTAAAGAAGAGTGGAAAATGGAAAACAAAATATGTTCTAGATTGGAGGTGTTTAGTAAGGTAATCGAGTTATTATCAACTACTAAATACCCCAAATTTTGTGAACATTGTGTTTTTGGGAAATAGAAGCGTCTTAAATTCAGTACGGCAATCCACAAAACCAAGGGTATAGTGGATTACATTCATTCTGACTTGTGGGATCCTTCTCGTGTTCCTTCAAAGGGTGGTGATCGATACTTCATTAGCTTCATTGATGACTACTCCACGAAGGTTTGGATTTATCCATTGAAGTCAAAGGATGAAGCGTTTGTTACTTTCAAACAGTTTAAGGCCATGATTGAGAATAAAACTGGAAAGAAGATCAAGCGTCTGAGGACTGATAATGGTTTGGAGTTCTGTTCAGGGGAGTTTAATGATTTCTGCAAGAATGTGGGAATTGCTCGGCATCGCACAGTGAGGAAGACTCCTCAGCAAAATGGTGTCGCAGAACGCATGAACAGGACACTCTTGGAGAGAGCTAGGTGTATCCTCTCTAATGCAAGTTTGGGGGAAAGATTTTTGGGTTGAGGCAGTTTCCACAGTGTGTTACTTGGTGAATCGGTCTCCATCGACTGCTATTGAGTGTAAGACTCCTGTTGCAGTATGGTCTGGATCTCCTGCAGATTATTCTAGTTTGAAAATTTTTGGTTGTTTAGCTTATGCTCATGTTAATGAAAGTAAATTAGAACCTCATGCTAAGAAATGTATATTTCTGGGTTATGCATCTGGGGTGAAAGGGTATAGATTATGGTATACTGATCCCAAGTCACCTAAGTTTCTTATTAGTAGAGATGTTACTTTTGATGAAACTTATATGCTTCACCCGAGAAAGGAGTCTGATGATGCAGTTAGAAATCATGATGTCAGTGAATAGGTAGAGCTAGAATGTGACACTTTTGGGAGAGACATAGAAAACACACCAGTTCAGTCTATTGAGGAAAGGGTGCAAGATTCTAGTGAGGTAGAAGATGCATCAAAAGAGCAACAATACAGTTTGGCTGGAGATTGAGAGAGGAGGCAGATAAGGCCACCTCAAAAGTACGGCTATGCAGACATAGTTGCTTATGCATTGACTGTGGCAGAGACCGTTCAGTTTCAAGAGCCCTCTAACTACCATGAAGCTGTCACGGGTAGTGATTCTGAAAAAGGGACTATTGATATGCTTGTGGAGATGGAATCTCTCCAAAAGAACCAAACTTGGGAGCTTGTGAAACCACCAAAGGGCAAGAAGATTGTTGGCTGCAAATGGGTCTTCAAGAGAAAGGAAGGAACTCTAGGTGATGACGATGCTAGATACAAGGCACATTTAGTGGCAAAGGGCTATAGTCAGAGAGATGGTGTAGATTTCACTGAGGTCTTCTCCCCTGTTGTGAAACATAGCTTTATTCGCGTGTTGCTTACTATGGTTGCTATGTTTGACTTAGAGCTAGAGCAACTTGATGTCAAGACAACTTTTCTACATGGTGAGCTTGAAGAGCTGATTTATATGCATTAGCTAGAGGGGTTTTCTGTTTCGGGAAAGGAGGACTATGTTTGTTTGCTTCAAAAATCTTTGTATGGGCTGAAACAATCACCTAGACAGTGGTATAAGCGGTTCGACATATTTATGGTGGACCATGGTTATTCGAGAAGTGAACATGACAGTTGTATTTATTTCAGGGAGCTCGTAAATGGTTTATTTGTGTATTTGTTATTGTATGGTGATGACATGCTTATTGCAGTAAAAAATATGTTTGTGGTCAACAAGTTGAAGGCTCAACTCCGTGGTGATTTTGAGATGAAAGATTTGGGTGCAGCAAAGAAAATATTGGGCATGGAGATTCGCAGGGAGAGAAAGACAAACAAGTTGTACCTGTCACAAAAGAGTTATATTGAGAAGGTACTTGAGCGTTTTGGGATGCAGGATGCTAAACTTGTGAGCACTCATCTTGCTGCTCATTTCAGTCTTTCAGCAAAGGTATCACCGCAGACCGAGGAGGAGGTGGAGCACATGTCTCATGTTCCCTATGCTAGTGCAGTTGGGAGCCTTACGTATGTCATGGTTTGCACTCGTCCAGATATTTCACATACAGTTAGTTTTGTGAGTAGATATATGGCACATCCTAGAAAGTGACACTGGCAGGCTGTGAAATGGATATTTCTATATCTGAAGGGTACTACTAGTACTTGGTTGGTATTTGGAGGTTGCAGAGATACTAGTGTTGTTGGCTATGTTGATTCTGATTATGCTGGCGATCATGATAAGAGGAGATCTCTGACAGGTTATGTTTTCACTCTCTCGAGTTATGCTGTGAGTTGGAAGGCAACATTACAAACTACAGTTGCCTTATCCACTACAAAGGTCGAGTACATGGCTGTGACTGAGGCAGTGAAAGAAGCTATTTGGTTGAGAGGTTTACTTGGTGAGCTTGGTTTGCCACAAGGTGCTACTGTTGTTCACTGTGATAGTTAGAGTGCTATACATTTGACTAAAAATCAGATGTATCGTGAGAGAACTAAGCACATTGATGTCAGATATCATTTTGTGAGAGATATTGTCTCTCAAGGCCATATTGAAGTAAAGAAGAGTGGTTGTAAATGGATATTTAAAAGCAAGAGGGATTCAAAAGGCAATGTCAAGAGATATAAGGCCCATCTAGTCGCTAAAGGCTTTACTCAAAGGGAAGGCATAGACTATAAAGAGACTTTCTCTCCGGTATCTTCGAAAAACTCTTTTAGAACAATAATGATACTAGTGGCTCATTTAGATCTAGAGCTACATCAGATGGATGTCAAAACTGCGTTTCTCAATGGAGACATTGATGAGACGATTTATATGGTACAACCAGAAAACTTTGTATCTGGTGATCCAAAGTCTATGGTCTGTAAATTGAAGAAATCCATCTATGGTCTCAAACAGGCTTCCCGTCAATGGTATCACAAGTTTCATCAAATCATAACCTCGTACGGTTTTTAGGCGAATGTTGTTGATGACTGTGTATATCATAAGTTCAGTGGGAGTAAATACATCTTCCTGATATTATATGTCGATGATATTCTACTCGCTAGTAGCGATATAGGCTTACTGCACGAAACCAAGAAATTTTTGACGAAGAAATTCGAGATGAAAGATCTTGGTGATGCCTTTTTTGTATTAGGTATATAGATACTTAGAGATCGTTCTCAAGGTATCCTTAGGTTGTCACAAAATAGCTATATTGATAAGGTGTTGAGTAGATTTAACATTAAAGATAGTAAACCAAGAGACACACCCGTCGCTAAAGGAGACAAGTTTAGTCTCAAATAGTGCCCTAAAAATGATCTTGAAAGAACAGAGATACAAAAAATTCCCTATGCATCAGTAGTAGGGAGTTTAATGTACGCTCAAGTTTGTACTCGTCCCGACATAGCATTTATAGTAGGAATTATGGGCAGGTATTTGAGTAATCCAGGTATGCAACATTGGAAGGCAGCCAAACGCGTGATGCATTATTCGAGGAGAACAAAAGACTACATGCTTACTTATCGGAGATCAGACAGTTTAGAGATCATTTGGCTCTCTGACTCCGACTTTGCCGGATGCCAAGATAGCAGACACTCCACATCAGGCTACATCTTTATGTTGGGTGAAAGAGCTATGTCATGGAAGTCTGCTAAGCAGACTCTCATACCTTCTTCAACCATGGTTGCGGAGTTCATTGCTTGTTTTGAGGCATCCAACCACGGAATATGGTTGCGAAACTTTGTCACTGGGCTACGAGTGGTAGATAGCATTGACAGGCCATTAAAGATTTATTGTGACAATAACTCGACGGTACTTTATTCCAACAACAACAGGAGCTCGGCGAAGTCAAAGTTTATTGACACCAAGTTTCTAGTTGTTAAGGAGAGAGTTTAGAATAAGCAAATTTCTATAGAACATATAGGGACAAACTCTATGCTAGCAAACCCATTAACCAAGGGTTTACCGCCTAAGGTCTTTCATGAGCACACTGCTCATATAGGCGTTATTTCTGAGGATACCTTGGTTTAGTGGGAGTCATTTTTGTACTATATGTTTGCTTTAGACATTGCGTTATTTGATTTTTTTAATAAAATTGATTGCTTATTATTTTATTTATGAACTTGTTTGTGTTTTTCTATGTGCTATGTTGACATTGCATTAAGGACTATGGAAAGATCTCACTAAAGACTAAAGAAGGACTAGTTGGAAATAGGCATGTTTGAGATCACATTGCATGTAATTTTTATGCTACTCATCTATATTTAATCTATGTCATTGAGTGTATTAGTATGGTGATCATCGTGGTTTAATCACGAATGTAATGTGATGAAAGTCGTGGGGGTTCCATTATTAATATATACGATGGTTCCATTATTAATTGTATACAGATGCACGCCTAAAGAATTGTGATATAATTGTTTCAGGAATGATATGTAACCCAAGTGGGAGATTGTTAGGAAATTCACATTTCCTATTCTAATGTGGGTAAGATATTTATTATGCAATTATATTTTCTATTATTAATGGAATGGGCTGAAATTAAGTGATCTAATTTTGTTAAGCCCATTAAGGAATGGGTCATGGATATGGGCCATAAATATGGGCCAATTGAGTAGATACCATAGGGAATTATGGGAACCCAATATAAAAAGACACAACATGGTTATGGTCCCCAATATACTAAATCATACACAGTTTCCCTTCTCCCCATCCAGAAGAAAGACGAAGGTCCCATTGATGAATAAGGCAATTTAGTTGAGGAAGACCACATCCGTTCTTATCGTTCGTCACAGTAAATTCCGCATCAAAAGACGAAATTCACGGAATAGATCCAGGTATGTTTTTAATGATAATATTCTAACATGTTGTAAATTCTGGATTAGAATTTACTATTACGGATCTAACAGAATGCCCTTATTCCCTCTAATGCCCACTGGTCAGCTCACGAGTTCACTAACCGAATTGCTGCTCGTTCGAGCTCGGCTTGTTTACTTAAATGAACCCGACTCCAATCTCGAATTCGATCCGATATCAAATTTTTTTGAATCATAGCGAGCCAGATCAAATCCGAACTCGAGCTATTCGCAAATCAGCTCGGTTTGATGCCACCCTTACAAGCAACCAAAGGTAGGCCTGTATTGGGTTGGATTGGGTCAAACCCCTCGAGTCTAATCCTATATATCCAGAAAATCTCTTAACTGATTGGATTCAGATTCATATCCTTTTTTTATATAAAAATGAACCCATTCGGAAAGCAAAGCAGGGAGAGTCTTGCATTGTTTAAAAATCACACGGGAAGCCTTATTTGTTCCTGGTTGTTGGGTACAAGAGAATAAAATAATACTATTTCCATAATAGAAAGTAAAATCACATGCAAAGCAAGGAGTGCCTAACTTCCCTTCTCGGCTGCGTGCAACATAAACAAATCACTTAAAAAAAATCACATGATCATAAAATAGTATACCGTTTTTAGATCAAATCTTTTGGGATGCCCTCGGTGTTAATCAGGAAGAAGATTGTTGGTTTTCATAGCTTCTCGTTCTCCCCAGCAAGGACATTTGCAGTAGCCATGGTGAAAGCGATTAGAGCTTACGACCATAGCGGACCCGAGGTATAGCCTTGCTTTGTACCGTTTAACTGATCCGTCAGATTTTTACTTGATGAAGAATACCCATTTACACCCCACTATTTTTATACCTCGCAAGACTCCATGTCTCATTTTTCATTAATGCCTCCATTTCTTCCTTCATAATATAAACCCACCTAGGGACTTTTAGAGTTTCATCAACACTTGTAGGAATTTGGTGTGAGGAGAGTTCACTTACAAAGTTCTTGAAGTGTTTTGGCAGTTCTTTTGTAGATACATAATTGGCAATCGAATATCTCGATCTCTGTTCCTTCACTTTAGGAGAGTATCTATTCGGTGGTTTGCTCCAATTATGCCTAATAGGTAATTCATAGCCACTGACAAGAATATCCGCATCATTACAGTTTTGAGGTGTGGCAGGAGTACTTACGCCACTGATATTCTCAGGAGAAGGGTCGTTGGATAGTGAAGAGAGGAGGGGTACTGTGGCTTCAACTTTTGGAGATGTCGGCTCTGGATTAGGTTCTGCTACTTCAATTTATGGAGATGTCGTTGTATTAGTGTCATTGAACCACTCAAATGTCAACCAATTCAGCTCTTCTTCTCATGTCTCCCCGTGAAGAAAAGAATTGAATGCGGAAGGAGAGTAGAAAGGATCGGATTCTAGGAATGTGACATCCATAGTCACATATGTGCACTGATTAGTAGGATCATAGAATCGGTACCTTTTTATATGTACCACATATCCCAAAAAAAAACACCGAATAGCACAAGGATCAAGTTTCGTGCGTTGGTTTTTTGGAGATCAACAAATACAACACAACCAAAAATTCGTGGTGGGAGCATCAGCACCGTAGGTAATGAAACATCGGTTGACAGGACTTGTATTGGAGTCATGAACTCAAGCACTTTGGAGGACATGTGGTTAATAAGATGGACTATCGTAGCAACAACATCAATCCAATGGTGGCTAGGCACATGAGTTCCAAGTACAAGAACTTGAGCCGTTTCAAGGATATGATGATTTTTTCTCTCCGTAATATCATTTTGCTAAAGAACTTGGGGGCATGAGGTTTCATGAATCAGTCCATGATGTTGGAAATAATCATGGAACTGTTGATTTATATATTCTTCACCATTATCAGATTGAAGAATTTGAACCTTAGTGGAAAACTGAACTTTGAATAATTTTATGAAAAGATTGAAATTTCTGGAAGACCATCCTTATATTTCAACAAATAAACCCAAGTCATTCGAGTGCAATCATCAACAAACATCACAAACCAACGAAAACCAGACAAAGTATATTTAGGGAAAGGACCCCACACATCAGAGTAAATCAAAGAAAAAAGGGACCTTACTCTTATTCAAACAAATTGAATAAGTAGGGATGGTGACAACATCACAGTTAAAGACCTGAATTGACAAATCATAAAATAAATCAAGAAACATATGTTTCAGATAACCGAATGAAGGATGACCTAACTGATGATGTCATTGCCAAATTTGTTCCACTTTGAGATTACTCGGGTGGCACATGTGATATGCTCGGCCCATACCAAAATCTTCCATGTAATAGAGCCCACATATCTTAGTACCACGCCAATGAACTCCTTGGTGAGAATATCAAGAATAAGACAAAATGCAGGATAGATAATACAACACAATTTAGTTCTTCGGTAACTTGACTTGCCGATAATAACTTGTGAGAAAGAGTAGGTACAAGTAATGTACTTGATAATAATATAGATGGTGACAACATCACCGTTCCCACTCCTGTTACCAAAGAAATAACTTCATTAGCATTGGCAATACTAGTTCACCAGGGAGGAGAGGTCTGATAAAAATCATCCACATCAAATGTTATATGGTCCGTTGCTCCAAAATCAAGTATCCACGTGCTGCAATTAGCCTCTCCAGTAGATCCGAGTAAAACCTTACCTGAGTCCTCATCCATCTGAGGAGGATCGTTGTTCAAATACCCCTTCTTATCTTTGCCTGAGATACATATCTCGACAAACTGGGACAAGTTGAGTCTGGTTCGGTCGAGTCTAGTCTGACTTGATTGAGTCCAGTTCGAGTCTGGTTCGGTCTGCTTCAGGTTAATTCGGCTTGGAGTTCGGTCCGGGTCACTCAAAAAAGCACTCAACAACACCTAAGTTGAAAACTTCATCGCCAACTTTTCTCCCACAGTCGTTGCCGAATTGGTTATTCGAATTCTGATACCATGATAAAAAATTGTCTATCTTTCGTATTTCAATTTTTCGATCTTACACTTTACATCTTACAAAATTTATACAACTCGATTGCAGGATTTTCTCCTGCAATCTCTCGCCGGATAAATCAGAGGATGAAATCCTCTAATTTTTCTCGGAAGATAAGATTTTCTCCTAATCTTTCTCGGAGGATAAATCAAAGGATTTCAATTCCTCACGAGACAGCTCATGCCAACAATCTTCAACTCTAGAAAAATGGTAGTGTCTTTTCTATTAATGCACCTTGAATATGTTGAGGGATCATTGGTTTGTTTGAAGACTCGGGGTTGGATGGTCAGCTTCGGGCAGTCGTCAGGAGTACCAGACCCAGTCCCACTACCAACCCATAGGTGGTGGCAACTATAGGTGGTGGTGGTGGTGGTGCCTCCCATGGGTGACAGAAGGAGGTGGCAATCACCTTTCCCACTAGCAACAGGAGAACACAACCACTCTCCGAACCAGTAATGGGAAGAGGGACCAACAGCCTCTCGTAATGACGACGAAAGGGCCTCCCCTCTTCTATTACAGAATGATCTAAATGAAATAATTTTATTATTTCATAGGTTTTATTCAAATAAATTTGATCATTAGATTGCATTTAAGAAACCAATCACAGATTTTCAATCTCTCCTGTGGTACCCATTGTCAGATTTTCAGATTAACCTCGAAAACATGAAGCAAGCACCTGAAGGTCAAACCCCTCATGTCTAGCACTATATATCCAGAAAATCTTTTAACTGATCGGATTCAGATCCATACCCCTTGTTTATACAAAAATGAACCACTTCAGAGAGCACACATGTGAAGTCTTATTTATTCCTGGTTGCTGGGTATAAGAGAGTAAAATACTCTTGGTTCATAAATGGATAATAAAATCACATGCAAAGCAAGGAGTGGCTAATTTGTTTTTAATTTTCGACCTTCCTGGACGCCAGATTAATCGGTCTGGAATCGAGTGCCTGCAACATAAAAGAATCACACGATCATAAAATAGTCTACCGTTTTTAGATATAAATCTGTTGGAAAGCCCTCGATGTTATTAAGGAAGAAGATTGCTGGTTTCTGTGGCTTCTCGTTCTCCCCAGCAACGACATTTGCTGTAGCCATGGTGAAAGCGGTTAGAGTCTACGAGCATGGCGGACTCGAGGTATCAGTCTCCGTCTTTCGAATACTGATCTTCTGATCTCTTCGACGGGCTTTTTATATTCAATCCTTGGATAAAAAGTAAACTGATAGCGTCGCACCTCGAGACAATTTTGTTATGGTTGTTTGTATAACTTTCTATCTTGGTTCTCATTAAATTTTGGGTTTTTTACCAAAATACCAGTTTGAAAAAACTTATTTATGAAAACAATGACAACCTCAACTTATTTGCAAAACTACTGAACTTTGACCGGTCCATTGTACATGTGGACAGTCAAAGGCGACACGTAAGCTTTGACTGCTTAGGCGTGCTACGTCATCAGTGCGATACTGTAGATTAACACATCATCTACCACGTCAGTATAGTTGACATTTATTCTGCCACGTCATAACATGATAAAATTTTGAATAAATTTTAAAAAAATCAAATATACTTTTTATTACCTTATATCTAAAATAATAAATTATTAAAAAAATTAATAAACAATTAAAAAATTAACTCTTACTTATTTAACACCATTTAATATCAATTAAAATATTTATTAATTAAAAAAATCGTTACACTTTTTATTTCTTCAAATAAACCCTAAACCCTAAAAATAAAATAAAATAAGTAAATTAATTAGATTTAAAATATTTATAAATTAAAAAAATACCAAAAAATTATTTTAGAGTTTAAAAATACAATTTATTTGTATACTTTTTATCACCTTATTTACAAAATAATAATATTTACAAATTTTAAATATTTATAAATAGAAAAAATCTAACTCTTACCCATTTATTATGAATTTAAAATATTTAAAAATTTAAAAAATCTTACTCTTAAGTCTTACCCATATATTATCCATTTAAAATATTTATAAATTAAAAAAATACAAAAAAGTTGTTTTAGTGTTTAAAAATATAATTTATTTGTATACTTTTTATCACCTTATTTACAAAATAATAAATTATTAAAAAATATATTATTTAATTAAAAATCTTACAAAACTTTACAATAATTTAAATTTGGCAGAAATTTCATTAACATAAAATCAGAAATTAAACAGTAAATCACAAAAAATAATACAGTAATTAAACACCTAAATTCAAATCAACATTATAATTAAATACAATAATTAGATTCAATTAAAAAAAACCCTAAAAAATCACCCTCCTAAATCGGCTTTTGAAATTCATATTCGGGTTTGGAGGGTGAGTAGGGCTTCGATTTTGAGAGAAAGGGCGGCGAGAGGATGAACAAAGGGGAACGGAGAAGAAGAACGAGAGATGAGGTTGAGACGAAGAGAGAGCGGTTGAGAGGGGGGAGTCGAGGGCGAGGCCAAGCGGCGGCAACAGGGGAGCGGTCGTGGCTTAGCGGCGGCAGCAGGGGAGCGGCCGAGGCCGATCGGTGGCAGCAGGGGAGCGGTTGTGGCCTAGCCGCGACAGCAAGGGAGCGGCCGAGGCCGAGCGGCGACAAAAGGGGAGCGGTCGTGGCCAAGCGGCGACAGCAGGGGAGAGGCGGTAGCAGGAGCGAGGGTGAGAGGAGAGGAGAGGAGAAAGATCAAAGAAGAAACATTAGACGAAAAAAATATAACGAAGGGCTTACGTGGAGTGAGCTGACGTGGTGAGAGATGACGGGGCAATGAGGGAAATTGATAATGACGTGTCAGATGACATGTGTGTAAAAATAATGACGTGGTTGCCCATGTGTTCAACTACCATACCGCACTGATGAGGTGTCAACACGTAAGCGGTCAAAGCTTACATGTTGCATTTGACTATCCACATGTACAGTGGACCGGTCAAAGTTTGGTAGTTTTGCAAATAAGTTGAAATTGTCGTTGTTTTCATAAATAAGTTTTTTCAAATTGGTATTTTGGCAAAATTTCCTTAAATTTTCACTCCGCTGACAAAGATCGTCACCACCCAATACTTGGATATCGCCTGTTTTATTCCATTTTGAAAATTTTACAGACTATGATCAGGGCGTTTTCTATTTGAACATGACAAGCAGGTTCTGAAGTTTGAAGGTGTAGAAGTAGGACAGCCAAGGGAAGGCGAAATCCGACTCAAAATCAAAGCTGTTGGACTCAACTTCTATGATATATATTTCCGCAAGGGAGTAAAAAAAACTTCCTTGCCCTTTATACCAGGTCTGTTCGCAATTCTTTCCAGCAAAAAAGGTTTAATCGGTTTGTTTTCGCACCAAATACCAATTAGTAGATAGGTTTTGTAGGAGTTGAGGCAGCTGGAGTAGTGACTGCAGTAGGGCCTGGATTAACAGGACTGAAAGTGGGGGATCTAGTTGCTTATAGTGGCGTTCCCATGGGTGCTTACGCAGAATGAATGATACTCCCTGCCACTTCTGTCGTGCCAGTCCCATCCTCTGTATCTCCAATTGTTGCCGCTTCAGTTTTGCTCAGGGTCTGACTGCACAGTTTTTACTCCGCCAATGCTTTAAGGTATCTTCTATGCTTTAGATCTATGAGGATTAAAACATCATGATCTATAACTCCAATTATAATATAGCTGTTCGCTGTTGCAGGTTGAAGCTGGGCATACTCTCCTTGTGCATGCGGCAGCCGGAGCACTTGGCTCTCTACTTTGCCAGAGGACAAATGCCCTTGGTGCAACTGTGATTGGAATTGTGTCAAGTGAGGCCAAAGCAGCTCAAGGCACTGAAGATGGATGCCACCATGTAATAATCTACAAGAAAGAAGATTTTGTTGCTCGTATCAACGAGATAACATCTGGGAACAGAGTTGATGTGGTCTATGACTCTGTTGGGAAGGATCATTGGCTTGCTTGAAGACACAGGGATGGATGATCAGCTTCGGGCAGTCGTCAGGAGCACCAGACCCAGTCCCACTGTCAATCCTTGCAGAAAAAAGTTTGTTCTTGACAAGACCTACATACCCTCAGTACATTACATCTCAAGACATGCTACTTGAATGCGCCGGAAAAGTGTTTGCTAATGTTACAGCGGGTGTGCTAAAGGTTCGTGTTAACCACACCTACCCCCTGTCGCAAGCAGCTCAAGCCCATGCAGACCTTGAAAATCGCCAAACTGCTGGGTCGATTGTTTTGATTCCACACTTCAGTACTTGCTAATATATATCTATACACATTTTAAATAGCATTGAATTTGTTACTGGATTTTCTGAGATGCCATTGAACATGGGATGACTATTAGAGTCATTCATTCACTTGGAATACATAAATAGACAAATTTCATTGGTGAATCAAACTTGGGCCAAAATATAAACCCAAGAATTCTCAAGGGAAGGAGAAATGAGAGGAACTCTCTCTTTTGGGAGAGAGGAGAGAAGAAACCAAGGGAGAGAAAAAAAAAAAAGGAAAAGAGAGAGAGAGGTTTATAGAAGAATTTGAGCCAAGAAGAAGCGACTTGAATGATCTACCCTATTCCTTAAGGTTGTATTTATATTTATGGGAATGTATATACAATGTCTACAATGCCCTTAGGGCTACATGCTTCAAAAGGAAAAGGCATAAGAAGACATACACTAGCTTGCATAATTACAATTCTATGCCATCTCATGAACTTTTTTTATTTGCTAGCCATGCCACCCCTACACACGTAAGTGTCTTTTAACACTCTCCCTCAAGTTGGTGTTTGTAACTTCACTTGCAAATATTCTTGGTCAAGAAACTTGTATGCTTGAAAAAGAAATTTTGGTTGTCTTGCTTTGACTCATCTTGTTCTTGTTCAATCTTGCTTGTAATCTTCATCTTGTTCTCCTCCTTAGTTGGATATTTTAGTCACATAAAATTTGATTACTATAACATGTGGAATTCTTTATTGTGGACACTTCTTCTTCTCAACCGATAGAAACACCCATATTTCAATTTGGAAGGAGCCGCAACCATTGCAGCGCTCAACTTCCAATATTATCCTTCATACTTCTCTTTCTATTCTCCTCCTCAACTTGGGAGGTAATGGCAATGATACCAACTTTAAAAAAAAATAAAAAAACTATAGTAATTATCTTCCCCATCAAAGGTGTCCCAAGGATAAGTACTCAATCGGATGTGACTCTCAAAAATAAAAAAAATATGGGTGATAAAGCAAGAATCAAAACTAACCTCAAAGGATTTCAAACAAAATAGTGATAATAATCACTAAAAAGGGTAATACCTTTCACTAAAAATATGGCAATAAAAATCTAAAGGGAACCAATAAAAAATCTCAATGGACTTAAAAATACCCATATATAAAAAAAGAGGACCAACCAAAGCAACACACCAAGGGGAGGATAAATGAGAGTAAAAAAAAGGATGGTAGGAGAAAGATAACTGAGTAAAATGGTAATGAGGGTTTAAATGAAGAGAAAATAACCACCATCGTAATAAGAAGGAGACTGTAACAGTAGTATTGAAATAACTTAACAAATTTAACCAAGTATGACCCAAGAGGGAGATAAAAAATTAATTCCTCTATGAGCATGAAGATTGAGGAAACTTTAAAAAAATCTCAATAAAAAAGTCTTGAGATGGAATATAATAATAAAAACTTTCTAAACAAAGACTTTTCATATAAGGCAATTATTTTTTAACACAACTTGACCAATTTGGAAAGTAAAGAATCAAGAGATAAATTATAGAATAAGAGAGATTTAGGACATTAATATTTGGAATTTAGAATGAGGAAACAACACTTTCTAAATAAAAAATCTCAAACTTTGTCAAAAAGGAAACTAAACTCATAGGGAAAGACTTCTCTTAAGGAAACTAATGTAATGTGAGGTCAAATAAAATAAAATTTTAAGGAAGAAATGATACTCAAGTAGGTAAAAACTTAACTAAAGTTTGAAAACAAGTAGAAAAATTAACTAATATTAGCAACTCAAAAAGTGAAGCAAAAAAATTGGCTTAGACTCAGATTTTCGCATGCAATAGGCTATCAACATGACTTTTGATTCTTACAGTGTGGATACCTCTCTCTCAAAAAATCAAATTGAGAAACAGTTTAAACTCACATAGATTTATTTTGAGATATAACTCTCCATATAAAATCTCAGTCATGTTAGTACAACCTGGTCAGAAAATTAAGGGTTTTTGCCATTATTATTTGAAACTTTTCTACTCCTTGACCTTTGCTTAAAATTCCAATTTATCTCTAAATAAAACTCTAATTTAAAAAATTCCTTTTGATTTAGAAACTAGACTTAAATATCTTTCCAGCGGTATATACTTTGTTATATGAAACTTATGGGTAAGAGAGTGATAAAACCAATGAAAACTACCCAATACATGTATTTCTAAGTAATGAGAGAACTGTATGAGAATACTCCCTAATCCAAACTCCATGTTATCCCATCCTTAACAATGTCGATGAATGAGTTTCCTATACAAGGAATAAATATTTTTACTTGATTTTCAAGTCAATGACAAAATATTTTTTCGTTAATCCCTCTACATCAATAACATTCTTTAATTTATTTACAATCGATTCTTTAGAGGAAGAACATACTAAGTCTCGTGGTCTTAACTTTAATGTGTCTCAATCAATTCTTCAAAGCATTTCATTTTATTCTCGCCATTCTTCTTAAAACATGCCTGGCTCTCTAGCTACATTTAAAGAGGACTAAAGTGGATAGAGAATTCAATAAAAGGGTGGAACTCATTAGCAGATATAATATTAGCAACAAAAGACAATATTGACGTGAATGAATGACTCTAATGGTCATCCCAAGTTCAATGGCATCTCAAAAAATACTGAAGTCTGGAATCAAAACAATCGACCCTGCAGTTTGGCGATTCTCAAGGTCTGCATGGGCTTGAGCTGCTTGCGACAGAGGGTAAGTGTGGTTAACACGAACCTTTAGCACACCCGCTGTAACATTAGCAAACACTTCTCCGGCGCATTCAAGTAGCTTGTCTGGAGTTGTAATGTACTGAAGGTACGTAGGTCTTGTCAAGAACAAACTTTTTTCTGCAAGGATTGACAGTGGGACTGGGTCTGGTGCTCCTGACGACTGCCCGAAGCTGATCATCCATCCCCGTGTCTTCAAGCAAGCCAATGATCCCTCGAATGTGTCCTTCCCAACAGAGTCATAGACCACATCAACTCCGTTCCCAGATGTTATCTCGTTGACACGAGCTACAAAATCTTCTTTCTTGTAGATTATGACATGGTGGCATCCATCTTCAGTGGCTTGAGCTGCTTTGGCCTCACTGGACACGGTTCCAATCACAGTTGCACCAAGGGCATTTGCCCACTGGCAAAGTAGAGAGCCAAGTGCTCCGGCTGCCGCATGCACAAGGAGAGTATGCCCAGCTTCAACCTGCAACAGCGAACATCTATACTATAATTGGAGTTATAGATCATGTTTTAATCCTCATAGGTCTAAGCATAGAAGATACCTTAAAGCATTGGCGGAGTAAGAACTGTGCTGTCAGACCCTTGAGCAAAACCGAAGCGGCAACAATTGGAGATACAGAGGATGGGACTGGCACCACAGAAATGGCAGGGAGTATCATTTCTTCTGCGTAAGCACCCATGGGAACGCCACTATAAGCAACTAGATCCCCCACTTTCAGTCCTGTTAATCCAGGCCCTACTGCAGTCACTTCTCCAGCTGCCTCAACTCCTACAAAACCAATCTACTAATTGGTATTTGGTGCGAAAACAAACTGATTAAACCTTTTTTGCTGGAAAGAATTGCTATCAGACCTGGGATAAAGGGCAAGGCAGTTTTTTTTACTCCCTTGCGGAAATATATATCATAGAAGTTGAGTCCAACAGCTTTGATTTTGAGTCGGATTTCACCTTCCTTTGGCTGTCCGACTTCTACATCTTCAAACTTCAGGACCTGCTTGTCATGTTCAAATAGAAAACGCCTGATCACAGTCTGTAAAAAATTTCAAAATGGAATAAAACAAGCGATATCCAAGTGTTGGGTGGTGACGATCATTGCCAGCTGAGTGAAAATTTAATGAGAACCAAGATAGACAGAAATTTATACAAACAACCATAACAAAAGCGTCTCCCGGTGCGACTCTATCAGTTTACTTTTATCCAAGGATTGAATATAAAAAGCCCGTCGAAGAGATCAGAAGATCACTATTCGAAAGACAGAGACTGATACCTCTGGTCCGCCATGCTCGTAGACTCTAATCACTTTCACCATGGCTACAGAAAATGTCGTTGCTAGGGAGAACGAGAAGCTACAGAAACCCGCAATTCTCTTCTTGATTAACATCGAGGGCTCTCCAACAGATTTATATCTAAACACGGTTGACTATTTTATGATCGTGTGATTCTTTTATGTTGCAGGCACTCGATTCCAAACCGACTAATCTGGCGTCCAGGAAGGTCGAAAATTAAAAACAAATTAAGCACTTCTTGCTTTGCATGTGTTTTTATTCTCTATTTATAAACCTAGATTATTTTATTCTCTTATACCCAACAACCAGTAATAAACCAGGAAAAAACGAGGAGGGCAATGGAGCACTCTCTTTCAGCTCTCTCTCACTTCGGAAAGAGAACAGAAAAAGAGGAGAGGCCCCTCCACTCCTTCCATTACCAATGGGAAAGCTGGCATTTTCCCTCCTTCCGTCGTCATTACCTCTTGTCTCTTTTCTAGTCCAAGATGGGTTGCTATTCCACTTATTGATGACAAAAGGAAGGGAGCAGCACTTCCTCCTTTGTGCGAAGTCATGCACAAAGATAGGAGGAAGAGCGTTTGCCTTTTTATTTGTTGGTACTGATTTCAACTTTCAAGTGTTTCCCATTTCTTCTTAAAACGCGGTTGGCTCCTGCTCCCCAGTTGCAATTAAAGAAGACCAGATTGGATAGAATCCAACAAAAGCGTGAAGCTCGTGGAACACCCCATCTTACAGGAAACAAAGCCTGAAAATTTTCTTTATGGCGCTATCTCTCACGTTCGTCAAAGCCAGACTACCTCTACATCTCTGGCATCTTACACAGAATCGGGAATTTAAATCAAATTCTTTACATTTCGAATATAGGGCAAAAAGAACAAATTGTTGTCACTTGTTTTGTTTTTTACGTCTTGGACTTTTAAAGAAAGACAAGAGATAGCAAATGACATTTTGTAGGAGGATTTCTGACAGGCTTTGACAGGTCCAAAGGAGTTATACACAATTGTTCTATTAATGATGCTTGTATAGCATTACTTACGAAACGATTTTCCCATTCTCTTTTGCTTGATGGAAAATTTTTACATGTTTGATGTACTGCCCATATTTTAAACATGGTTGTTCAAGAAATCCTTGGACAGATAAAAAAGAAATATATATTTTAAGATATTGGGTTGTGTATGGGACTGTAAGCCCTTAGAGAGTTGAGAAGTTTGAAGGGATGACTTTCCACTTAAGAATTTCTTGTAAAGAAGAAGATAATTTTGGATTGTAAAATCCAATAAAACTCTATCTGTATGATGCTTCAAGTGGCTATAAAATATAAAGATTTATTTGTATGTTTGAAACAACATGAAAGTTTGAACATGGAATTGCAAACTAAAGAAGAGTGGAAAATGGAAAACAAAATATGTTCTAGATTGGATGTGTTTAGTAAGGTAATTGAGTTATTATCAACTACTAGATACCCCAACTTTAACATTTTCATTGAAAAAATGTGTGACATTAAGTTAGCATTAACTAGGTGAAGTGAGTCCAGGGATTATGTTGTTTGCTTGATGACACAATAAATGCCTAGAAAATTGTTGATTTTCAAGACTCTATAAATTTAACTCATGAAGAAAAAGGGAGAGAGACTCATTGGGAGAAAACTGAAGGAGAAGAGGTTATGGACTTGATGTCCTAACCCTCCGCCTAAAGTTGTATTTATAGATTAATGAAACTACTGTATTACAATAATACCCTAAACTTAGGGTTTAGGGTTTTAACCCTAGAACTTTAATCTAATTACATCAATGTTATCTCTATGAGATGACCCTTTATTTACCATCCTGCCATCATTGTATGTGGGCCTATGGGCCTTCTCCTTGGTTTGTGGGCCTTGAGCCCGTCTTCTATATCTCTTGGATGCATGGGTCTTCTTTGGTCTTATGGGTTTGGGCCCATCTTCCAACACACTTGGATATGTGAGCATTCCTTGGTCGTGTGAGCTTGGGCCCTATCTTCCAATATTCCCCCTCAAGCTGGGGGTGATAGAATAGCATGAACTCCCAGCTTGCTGTAAATGATGTATAAAATCTTTTTTTGTATAAAATGGCACATATTCCAATATGCCTTCATCTTCCAACACCCCCTCACGCTGGTGCTCTCGTTCATGAGGCCCAGCTGGCATAATATAAGGGAGAGTAAATCACTCCTAGCCTCTAAGACATTGCACCATACTCTAGTCTTAACTTATGCTGGATGTAGGGCACACTCCGTCTTCTGTAGGTAGTGTCTATTGGCATTGCGCTGAAGTGTCCACCTCCACCATCATGTCCCTCCACAGGACAACGACTCTCAATTGGTAGAGTAATAAATAACATTAATAGGTGGAAATGGGCTTATTTATCATGGTGTCCCAATCCGAACACTGGCTCTCATGGTGTCTCAACTGTGATATTTTTTAGAGTTAAATAAATGATGGTGTCTTAATCTGGGCACCAACTCTCATGGTGTCACAACCGTGAAGTTTTTTAGAGTCAAATAATTATGGTATGAGAAAAGGACCTCTTCTTCAATAATAATGTCTCATCCAAAAAGACACAATAGTAGTAGCTGAAATGGGCTTGGGCCTATATAACATGAACTAAAATAATCCTTGTAAAATTTACCCATGAAATAATCTAATGCACATATCTGTAACAAATAATACACTAACTAAGGAATTATCTGTCAATTCTTCAAAATAATAATCCAGCTAGAGAAAAAATTTACCCAAGTCACGTCGAGTGAAATAGTAGACCAATATATCCAAGTCGCTGCAGAAATATTTATAAGCTTTGGTCCAGACACGTATACTGAGGCAGAAAATAAGTATCCCAAGTCCGATTGACCCGGACCCGAGTTGACTCGGTCTTGCTGGGGCAGAAGCAGTAAGTGCCCTCGGGGAGGCCGGTTGTACTCGGGAACGCCTGTTCGAGTTGGGCTAGATTGGGCACGGGCTGCACGGAAATGATGCTCATTAATTCATGTTTCCTAAGTTAGGAAACATATAATTTTTCTATAGTGTCTTCTTCCCTGTGGCGAAGAGATCGGCAAACCAGATATGCAAATATGTATCATCGCGACAATCAAAAAATTTTCAGAAATAACCAATGAAGGATCAAGAATGTCTGAAAATAAAAGATCAGCCACAATAACTCGGAAGAACTAGAAAATTTAATCAGCAACAACAGTGGAGAAGGCAACATTGCCTTCTTCTTCCGCTTGGAGTCGAGCAGAGCGCTAGTGTTGTTGTTGAAGCAACGTCCAAATATGGAAATGCAGAGGAAGGAAACTTTTCGAGAGTGTACCAAGGATATCCTACTGTTGACGCCAGTGAAGGAGATCCTTCTTGTTGTCGAAGATGACAATCGACAATGAAGAAAGTCAATTCTCAGTTGCTGGAAAGACGTCAACTCTATTTGGAACTTGGTCGGAGTTGCCGATGACGGAGAAGGAGACCGGTCGTGAAACTGGTTGGCGACGACAATCTTTCAACTAGCGGAAAATATACGAGTCCCGGATGATGGCTTCTGTTTGGAGATGTTGCTCAACGGAATAACAGAGAGCTGAGACGCCGAAACACACTCAAGGCCGCTCTCTGGCTTCGGTGAAATTTCTCCTTTAGACCAGATAGAGAGCAATCGGGACCTTCTGAAAATAAACGAAGTGTCGTTGGATGGCAATATTTCAAACAATAATGTAAAATAACTTTTCGTCTCTACACGAGAAACAGAACCAGAGTCGTTGTCGTCTTCCCCGACGCCGGCATGGAGCAGGATAGTAGTAATTTAAAAATACCATAAACAAAGAACAAAATCTAAAACCTGAATTGTAGCAACTATAAAAAAATATAGATACGGGAAAAGAAAAAAACGGGTTTCAGTAATTCTGAAACTTTACTAGGAGTGCTGAAAATCAAAGCTCTGATACCATGTTGATTTTCAGGACTCCATGGATTTAGCTCATAGAGAAAAAGGGAGAGAGACCCACTGGGAGAAAACTAAAGGAAGAAGAGGTTATGGAGTTGATGTCTTAACCCTCCCCCTGAAGCTCTATTTATAGATTAATGAAACTAATGTATTACAATAATACCCCTAAACTTAGGGTTTAGGGTTTTAACCCTGGAACTTTAATCTAATTACATCAATATTATCTTTATGAGATGACCCTTTATTTACCATTTTGCCATCATTATAAGTGGGTCTATGGGCCTAGAGCCCATCTTCTATATCTCTTGGATGCATGGGTCTTCTTTGGTCTTATGGGCTTAGGCCCATCTTCTAACTCACTTGGATATGTAGGTCTTCCTTGGTCGTGTGTGCTTGTGTCCTATCTTCCAACAAAAATTTGACAAGTATTAGAAGAATTGTTTTTTAGTTTTGGCTATTAGATTTGTGTTGGATCTAAGGTATAAATTGGACATCATTGGGTTATACTATCGTAAGTTGTACATGGATAAGAGGGAAGTGGTTCATACAGTTCATGAATGTTTTTATATGCTTTTGAGAGAATACAAAAAAGGGGGGGAATGTCCAATGTATAGATGAATATATCTTCCACAAGCATGGATCTTGTTAAAGAGATCAATCTATCAGAGTTTAAGTCATATATTAAGGAGAGAATGAGTGAACAAATATCAAAATCTAAATTAGATTTCTACTTGGATGAGCCCTTAAACCTTAGGAATTCAGATTTTAATATTTTCATGTGGTGGAAGACAAGTTCATCTGACTACTAAGGGCTTCTTCTTAACTGTATCCCGATATTTATTAGATATATATCCTACATAGGGCAAGAATGAAGTCAAGTACTTTTGTTTCTACTCCCCTTACTCATAACACTAAAATAGATCTTTCGAGTCCTCCCTTACTCAAATCCTACTCATACTATAGTATTATAGGGGAAGTTCAATACCTCATTCTCACTCAACTAGACATCTCCTACTCAGTGAATCTAGTCACTCAATTCATACACTCACCGACTAATTTCCACTATACAATAAAAAAAAAATTAGATACTTAAAAGACACATATGATCATGGACTTCTATTCATCAAACTATCTTCTCTTAATCTGGTAGCCTTCTCATGCTGATTTAGAGTTTGTCCTTTAACCCCTCACTCCACAACAGGATATGCAATTTTCTTGGCTCTAACTTATCAAGTGGCCTAAAAAAAACCCTCAGTCTCTTGTTCTACAACGAAAACCGAGTTTAGAGTTATGGCATCTACTTGTGTTGAAGTCACTTGACTTCAATTGCTCTTAAAGGACCTATATATTTAGTCTTTTCATCCTCCCTCTTTGCTTTATGATAATCTAAGTGCATACATATTTCTCTCACAATCCTGTTTTTCACTTTCATAAACATAGGCATTGACTATCACTTTATTTGTGAGAAAGTCACAGTCGGATTGTTATGGTCCCAGATCCCACAAGGTGATTCGCAGGGAAGAAGAAGAAGAAGAAAATCAAGCTCGAATGGGAGCTTGAGACCCTGGGTTCATTGAGGGAGAACACCGATCCTAGGTTCATTGAGGAAAACACCGATCCTAGGGTTCGTTGAGGAGAACACCGATCCTATGTTTTGGGTGAAATTAGACTTGTCCATTTCATTCAATGTCGTCCCTTAAATAGGGTTCATGACCACAAGGTTCATGAAAAAAATACAATTTTGCCCCTCATGGCATTTAAGTTGAAAATAAACTAAATGACTACATAACTGACTCAGTTAGAGTAATTGACTCAGTCGTGGTATCTCTGCCTGACTCGGTCCACTATTGGGTTCATAACATTACACCTAGGGGTGGCTTCGAATCGAGCCGGTCGTGAGCGGCTCGGTACCGGCTCGGTTCGATTCGTTATCTATCAAGCTCGAGCAACAAAATCGGCTCGTTTACCTTAACAAGCTGAGCTCGACCGAAGCCAGGTTCGGTTCATTGGCTCGTGAGCCGGCTCGAGGTGAGTCGGGATCAGTATCGGGATCGAGAGTGGGGGCGCAAGAGCGGGATCAAGAGGGAGGGGGGGGGATGAATTTTTCCTCCCCTCGTCACCGTCGAGCCCCTCCCGTCGGTTGTTGTTGCCGCCTCTACCGCCGTTGCAGTTGTTCGCCGGCCGTCTCTACCGTCGTCGGCTGCCTCTGTGGCCGTTCGTTCAATTTCTTCATCTCCTCGCCGTCACCTCTGTTTCCGTCACCACCGCCTCCGTCGCAGCCGTCATCCCCGACGACAGGTACTCCTCGGCGCCGTAACCCCCTTCCCTCCGCATCATCTCAACGGAAAACCAAAACCTAAGTTCAGGGGAAAAATAATCTCCCCCCTCCCCCGCGTGAAGATGATCGCACGTGCGAGATCATAAAGTAAAAAAAAAAAAAATTCCTTAAACTCTCTTCCTTTATCTCTCGAAAAAATTAAAAATAAAATTTATAGAAATAATTTTTTATAAACTATTAGTGTCTCATGTTTTTTTAAACATTTTTATAATTGAAAAGTTTTATTAAAAATCATATAATTTTCTAAGTAAGATTTTTGTACCAAGATGGGGTAGAAAACTGTATAGAAAATTTTTGAATAAGTATTTAACAGTTGATGCTGTAATACTTTTAGCATGAAGCAATTTTCATTGCAATTTTGTGTATGATATTTTATTTAATTAAAAATTTATCGATAAGTATAATAATATATTAGATTGATTATTAATTTTTATTTATTTCCCTAGAAGTAGCAATAAAAGGTCCATTTAACTTTCCTAAGAAAATTTTAAAATATTTCTTTTAATTTTCTAAGAAGTCACTAATAGTAATAAGATTTTATTTAAAGGTTTTTTTGGGAATATGTATCATAGGAAAAATATTTTTAGTTTTTCCTAGAATTAAAATTTTCATCTAGGGGCACTAAGGAGGCCATAATAAATTATGGCCAGATCCAAAAATTACAAAACAAGCTAGACAACAATTGGAGTAAAAAAAAATTAATATTGGTGCATTTTAATCCATTATTGAAATTCAATCCTGAATCTCCCCTATCATTATATTTTTTTAAAAATGTATGCATAATTTTATATATAATTTATTCAAAGCCACCCCTAAGTGCAAGATCATAAACAAGGAAAAAAAACTCTTTGTCCCTTCCTCATGGTTCTTAAAGAAATTGAAAAGATATTTTAGTAGAAATACGTTTCTAGAGACTATTAATAATTTTTTCAATAAGTGTTGAAAAAACATTTTTATTAGAAATATAGGGACCATTAGTGCCTCATGTTTTTTCAAAATATATTTCTAATTATAAATACTTTTTAAAAAATCATATAATTTTCTAAGTAAGATTTTATTGCCAAGATGGGTTAGAAAACCATATAGAAAAATTTGAATAAGTATTTGACAATTGATGATATAATACTTTGAGCATGAGGCAATTTTTATAGCAATTGTGTTTGACATTTTATGTGATTAAAAATTTATCGATAAGTATAATAATATATTAGATTAATTATTAATTTTTATTTATTTCCTTAGAAAAGGCAATAAGAGGTCCATTTAACTTTCCTAAGAAAAATTTAAAATATTTCTTGTAATTTTCTAGTAAGTCTCTAATAGTAATAGGATTTTATTTAAAGGATTTATAGTTTTTATTTGGGTGATTATAAATTGATAGTGATATTTCATTTAATTTTGTTGTGTTTGATTATTGTATGGAGATTATTTATAATGTTATGCAGTATATGGAGTGTTTAGACTATTTTATGGAGTGTATAAATAATTTCATGGAGTATTTATGGAATGTATAAACAATTTTATGGAGTGTTTATATAGTGTTTATGCAGGTATTATGTATATTGATTATGCTCAATTTTAAGAATAGGTCATGCCGAATTTTATACAAGTATTATATATATAGATTATGCTCAATTTTAAATAGAGGTTATGCCCAATCTTATACACGTATTATATATATAGGTTATGCCTAATTTTATGTAAAATGTATGCATAATTTTATATACATTTTATTCGATATATATTTTTTGAAAAGTTTTAAATGTATGTTGAAGCTCGAGCTCGGCTCGAAGCTCAACTCGAACTCGTTGGGCTTGAGCTCGATAACAATTTTAGGCTCGAGACGAGGCTCGGCTCGAAGCTCGGCTCGAAATATTTAAATCAAGCTCGGCTCGAACATAAGCAGGTTCGGACTCGGCTCGGCTCGATGCCGCCCCTAATTATACCCCTCTTGGAGAACGAGCTTGTTCTCAAGCTCGAAGGTAGGGTATGCTTGCCAAAACTGATCCTCATCATCCCAAGTAGCACCCACTTTAACTGTGTCAGCCCACTAGACAACATAATCGGTGGAAGTGTGCCAATGTAGGTTCTCCTCGTTAGCCGTAGGTTCTACCTGAAAAATAATTTTTTTTTCCACTCTCTGTATTGTTTATCCCATACTAGGGACCAACAACATGAGCCTCATAAGCATCTTCATTTAAGTAAGCCATCAACAGTCCTAACTTCTTCCACCAATGTTAAGGCTACACTTCCCACACTTCGCATGGTCAAGGCAGAGAACCAGTAGGGTAGCATAGCTCCAACACTTAGTCCAACAATGACAGAGAACCATTGTCCAGCTGCATCAAGAGCATCTATTCTGTCCCTAATTTTGTGATGCATTCCTGCCATCTCAGCAATACCACCGGCATTATCATTAATAGGTTCTTAGACATCCAGCGCAAGCCCTCTTACCATTGTGCTAAGCATTTCCTGATTCCTCGTATGTGGGCCTAGCATTCTTCCATGATGCGGTTGTTGCAGTGCATGACTCTGTAGGGTTCCCCCACTTCCCTTGTAGGGTTCAGAGAGCCTGCCAGATTTGATTATTTCAACATGATTCTGGATCAAGAGCTTCAGCCGCTCAATTGGTGCAGCTGCTGTTTGTGAGACACCAGCAGAAACATCTAACTTGTCTTGCATCACTCTTTTTGCCTGCATTTCCCTGAACTTGTCTGGCGTTTGCTCACCATTCCCATTAATTATGTTACAAGATATGATAGTATTGCAAGAACAGGACTCCGTCTTGTGACCTCACTAAATAATTGAGTTGCCTCAGTTAACCTTCCACACTTTGCATACATGGTAATTAGACATGTTCCAACAAAGACAACATATATCAGGCCAAGAGGTTCCTGTTCTGTAGAATATGCAGTTAAGGTCCACTTTCTTGAGTGTTCAACCTTACTAAGTTTGTGTAGTGTTCTCATGACATGCAGTTGAAAATCTACACAGCTTGGAATTGGGTGATCAAAAGGATTCAACATCTTAGTTGCTCTGTCGTAATGAGAAGTGGATATTTCTACCCCCTCCTCATCTTGCACATTTCCATTAGAGCAAACACAAACTAATAACATGTTTAAAGCAAATTTACTCAATGCAACTGAGTCAAGCTCATAAAAGAAATCAACAACACCTAACTTAATATCATAGTCACCATCTGTTCTAGCAAGATTATCAAAGTTCGAACCAATTCTCATCTCTAAGATATGCTCAAGCATAGTTGCTGCTAAAATCTTGCTCTGTCAGTCAGACGGATTTTTTTTAAAATGAACTTCCACCTCCTCTTCGAACCCAACAGCAAGCATTTGATTTGTCCTCCCTCATTCTCCCAGTGTCTCATCTTGTTGCTTTGCAGCAACTATTGTTGTTGCCTTTGGACTCCTAGCAGTAAGGCCAGCCTTTTTGAAACCGTCAAATGGCATTGCTACAGCAAGTGGAAGTCTTCCCTGTTTTTTTGAGTTCAACATTTTAGTGGTACCTGCCATATCAATTGGCACAATGTCCACCCAGTACCCCACACTTGTCTGAATCCGACTGAGCATTTCCACATCTATCTTGTAGTTTATAGCAAACCCAACTCTGAGTGGATCTCTGTAGAACCCTTGTGCTACAAACCCAGCAGGTCCCTCTCTGGATTCACTCTTGTCCTTGTCATAATTTTCAAAAGTCTTATACAAGTGGTGTTCTTTTGCCACTCTATTCAGAGGCATCGTTACTGTGATGAAATCAATATAATCAATAATACAATTGCCCTCCACCTCAGCTACTTCCCTTAGTTGCCTAACTTCAAATTCTGAATGGGCATCATACCTCTTTGTGCCCCCTGCATTTATTTCATCAATAACTACAATAGACAGAGGAAGATCATCAGCCACCCTGAAAGGCTCCCTAACCCATTTTGGGGCATCACCTAGATGATTCTGAACCAAGTCAATACCAACGACACGCAAGACAGTGGAAAATGTTGACTTGGCCACGGTCTTTGCAAGTAACATTTTGCCAGTACCATGCTCTCCATAGAGTATCACACCCTTCGGAGGCTTGATTTTAATGTCTGTTGTTTGCTTCTCAAGGGTAGCCTTCTCAGTTACAACATTCTACTCATGCTCCTCACTCGCAACCAGAGCTGCACGAACTTCCCCAATGGAGGAGTTGTGATTTATGTGAGGACGTAAATCAGTAAAAAGATCCTGAATGGCACACTCCATATCTAGAAGTAACCCACCCCCCCGGATAGCTACCGCCACCCTTTCCAACGTGATCACCACCATCACTGTCAGGCGGGGCACCATAATCACCTCCGCCACTACCCCCATACTCATGACATAAACAATGAGGATTTGGAGACTTTGAGGAAATTAAAGAAAATGAGTCAGCCCGTGTTGAAATGAGATGAAGAAACTGCCAAAAAAAAAATTTGTTGTCCCCACAACAGAAAATTTGCTGCAGTTGACCGGTATCCCAAAACAGAGGGTGCCTTTCCTAAATTTTTACACGCAGGGCAGAGGAATTTGAAGACTCACCTGGCACTGATGTCGCTGAGTTGAGGTATGTCTCTGTTGAATGAGAAGTGGAGGCGATGCCAACTTTCCTCCCACTCCATTGTCACCGAAATTCATGCCCTTAGGAAGATTTTCCCAATGGCGAACAACCTTAATAGTGTTGACGAAGGAGGCTTTTGGACGAACGAAAACCTGCAAACCCAAATCGGGTTGTTCCGAAGAGATTTGAGGTCTAACGACGCTGGGTTTCGGCTCGGGATTTCCACTCTTGGAGGGTTTAGATCGACACTCTGTTGGACGGCTGTTCCCGAAGACGAACAGGGTCTCAGAAATTTCCGAGACAGGTATACGCTAGACGTCCACGCTTGAGGACTTAGGTCGGCCCTATTTGGAATAACGAAATTATTCGCCGAGAAATAGGTTGCACCGTCTTATTTTGTAACGACGAATTTCCCTTACGAATCCTTATCCAGATGTATCTCTAATTTGCCCCTTTCTCGGACATTTCAATTAAAAACTGTCGTATCTCATCACGTATTGCCAAAATTCTTTCTGTGTACACTACTACAAAATCAGAGATTTGAGGTCAGATCAATGAACAGCAGCGACTGTTCCTTTGCGGCGACCTTCCTCTCCCGAATTACTTGACGGATTGATGCGCATAGTTCATTAACGATCCCCGAGTCGCTCATTGTTTCAGCTCTGATACCAATTGTTGTGATCCCCGGATCTAACAAGGCGATTCTCAGGGAAGAAGAAGAAGAAGAAGAAGAAAATCAAACTCGAAGGGGAGCTCGAGACCCTGGGTTCATTGAGGGAGAACACCGATCCTGGGTTTGTTGAGGAGAACACCGATCTTAAGGTTCATTGAGGAGAATGCCGATCCTATGTTTTGGGTGAAATTAGATTTGTCCATTTCATTCCATGTTGTCCCTTAAATAGGGTTCATGTCCACAAGGTTCAAGAGAAAATTATAATTTTGCCCCTCCATGGCATTTAACTTGAAAATAAACTAAATGACTACAAAACTGACTCAGTCAGAGTAATTGACTAAGCCGTGGTGTCTTTGCCTGACTCGGCCCACTATTAGGTTCATAACACGGATATGTATAAGTTCATCATATTCCTACAATAAATCAGCTAGCAAACGTATTTACCAAGCCCCTATCTCATACACAACTTCATTTCATTAGCCCAAACTCAATGTCTGTTTGGCCTCCCAGTTCAGCTTGAGGGGGGATGTGAAGACACATGCATATACACTTAGTTCTATCCACTAGAATCGTCAAGAACATCCACCAGTTTACATGCTAGAAAAGTCTCAACAACAATCCTGTCAACGTTCTTCTTCCACTTTGGAGAACTACCCTCAAAACTCTCACTCATGGGTCTCACTCAAGGTTCCTCAAATTCTCATGTTGGGTACACCAAAGAGGAGATAAGCCCTATCTATACATAGGAATCATACAAAAATAAAAGAGTAAATTGTAGGATTAACTGTCTAAAACTCTTTTGGGGTCTTTGAGTCAAGAGAAGTCATGGATGATTAGTTTACCAAAATTATATTTGACTATTATTATATTATAATATATTCTAATAAACATCGAAATGTGTCTCGATGAGAAAGATGTACAGCTGAAACAAAATGTGTTGCTAGTAGTACATGTAGTATTATGTTGTGCCGGCTCAGGTTGCCTTGAGTACTCGCCTCGTTTTTTCTTCGGAGCTTTTGAGGCAAGCTACCTCGTTAGTCTCAAGGAGCCAAATTTAAGCAAAAGATGGAAAGCTGGCGCTAGTTCATAATCTTTTACAAAATGCCCTCTTGCATAAAGGCAAGACAAGAGGATTAGACATGCCTTAACTGGTTATTTCTCTCAAACCTTTGCTTGAAGCAAGTTCCATTCAGCTCTTACAGGTACACTCTTGTTCTCTTCTTCTTCTTTTTTCATTTTCTTATTCAGTGTAGTGGGAGAAGGGAGGGTTTCCTCCTCTCTGCTCTGTCGATACTTTTCCGATGAAGTGGGAGGGTGTTATGAGCATCCTCTTTTTCTTTACTGGGAGGGAGGGAGGCAGAAGCCCTCTCCACTCTGTAATAATTTTTCGATGAAGAGTGAGGGAGTTGTGACCAACCTCCTATCACCAGAGGGAGAGGGAGGACTCCCTCCTATGCATTTCTGCTCTCAGTTGGAACAAGGAGAAGAAGGAAGGAGTTGGGCCACACCTCCCTCTTTTTTATGCTCAAAGAGGAGCCAATCAGTATTCTTGGTAGTGACAAGAGAGCCCCTAGTGACAAAAGAATGGGGAAGGGGGGAGAGCTGAGATATTCTTAGAGATAGAGGAGAAGAGGGGAGAGCATGGTGGTTGGGGCCCTTACTGTTGAAAAAATAGGGCCCACCTTTCATCTAATGAGGTTTTGGCTGCACTAGGAATTAGGTCATATTCGAAAATATGACATCTATGAAATTTCCATAAATAATAGAGTTATGAATTGTTGAAAATTCAATGATGAATAGGTTCCATGTGGCCTGTGGGGGACCAATCACGGAGTATTACTTTCCGTCCAGGACATTTTCATCTCCGCGGCATTTTCTGCATCTACTTTCTTATCAGTCCATGACTTCAGACAGATCAGAAAACCGCAATAATTGGCCCAAATTTCCAAACAAATTCGATAACTTCAGTAATTGCTTCGTCTGTGGTGGTTGGGGATGTGAATACGTATCCCCAGCTATGAGAAGCTACGTTGGACTGAACTGCTGATCAGTGGTCCAGGACGCTTTGTCAGTCATTCACAAAGTTCTCCGCGATCCTTGTAGCGTATACGTCTTGTGTCCTTGAAATTGATCGAGAACGAATCTCTTTCATTGTAAAGCAAAGCCCCGTGGTGTCCATTCACATGGAACTTGTACGTACGTATTCGTTGATTGTCGACTCATGCTAAAACTTGCTGTTCTGGTTTACCTCGTATTGGTCAAGGCGGCCGTTGATATGGATCCATCAATGCATGCAACTAAAAAGTGAGGGAAGGCACTGACAGGAGGTGGCAGCCTTGATACTTGAATTCTAGGTTCAAGGGGTTGAAAAATCCTTTTAGAAGACGGAACATGCAATGGTTGCGTTAGAGGATTAAAGAGCCCCTTCTGGTTGAGGACGGAGAGCTCTCGGTTTTAAAGAAGAAGAGTGCTGCTTCTTGTTCTGATCACCGGGAAGGACATTTGCAGTAGCCATGGTGAAAGCTATTAGGATCCATGAGTATGGCGGACCCGAGGTAAGTCTCTCTCTTTCGAATACTCTTCTGATTGCATTGCAGCCGGAGGCGGTTTTCTGTTTTGGTTCTGTGTAACTTATTGTATAAATTCTTTGTAGCTGTTCGTTGACATCCAAATTTTGGATATCAATGACTGTGATCAGAGAGGTTTTACTAATTAAACATGACAAGCAGGTCCTGAAATTGGAAGATGTAGAAATAGGGGAACCCAAGGAAGGTGAAATCCGTGTAAAAAACAAAGCAATTGGACTCAACTACTACGATGTGCATTTCCGCAAGGGATATTACAGAACTGCCTTGCCCTTTACCCCAGGTCTGATCACTACTCTCTTCTGCAAAAACTTCTAATTAGCTTCTTGTAAAACAAACGATCTATTCAAATATATTATGGACTTATTTAAGGTTGTTGTAGGGGTTGAGGCAGTTGGAGTAATCACTGCAGTGGGGCCTGGATTGAGAGGACTGGAAGAGGGGGATTTAGTTGCTTATGATGGCATCATCACGGGTGCTTACTCAGAAGAACAGATCCTCCCTGCCAATGCTGTGGTGCCTGTCCCAGCCTCTATATCTCCAACTGTTGCAGCTTCAGTTATGGTTAAGGGTATGACTGCACAATTGTTACTTCGACGATGCTTTAAGGTATGTTCTATGCTTCAAGCTAATGTCACTGGGGATAGGAACACCATTTATAGTATATAATGTCATTGATGCAGGTTGAAGCTGGGCATAGGGTCCTTGTTCACGCGGCAGCTGGCGGAGTTGGCTCTTTACTTTGCCAGTGGGCAAATGCCCTTGGTGCAACTGTAATTGGAACTGTGTCAACTGAGGCAAAAGCAGCTCAAGCCACTCAAGACGGATGCAGCCATGTTATAATCTATACAAAAGAAGATTTTGTTGCTTGCGTCAATGAGATCACATCTGGGAAAGGAGTTGATGTGGTCTATGACTCCGTTGGGAAGGACACATTCGAGGTAAGAACTGATCCAAGGTGGCTTTTCTACTATTTGAAACTGGAGCATGCCTTGGTAATGCCTCTTCTATTGATGTTCAGGGATCATTGGCATGTTTGAAGACTCGGGGATGGATGGTGAGCTGCGGGCAATCGTCAGGAGCACCAGACCCAATCCCACTATCAGCCCTTGCAGCGAAAGGTCTATTCTTGACAAGACCAACGTTTGTTCAGTACCATGCAACTCGAGACGAGCTACTTGAATGTGCTGGAGAAGTATTTGCTAATGTTGATGCAGGTGTGCTCAAGGTTCATGTTAACCACACTTACCCGCTGTCGAAAGCCTCTCAAGCCCATGCAGACCTTGAGAATCGCCAGACTACCGGATCAGTAGTTTTAATTCCAGACACAGGTGCTAAGGATCAGTTTAACATGTTGGGTGCTGAATAAATGAGTGGATTGGACTTGGTTGTTTCGTTGGATGCTAAAATATCAAGGGAATTTTCCTAAAATACCCATTTAAAATAAATTATTTTCAAAAACACTGACGTCATCAAAATATTTCTAAAACTACCCAACTTTGACCGGTCAAATGCCTATGTGTGCAATCAAAAGCGACGTAAGCTTTGATTGCTTATGTGTTGCCATGTCATCAGTGTAGTAAACATAGATTGACACGTCTGCCACATCATTATTTTTACCACGTCATCTACCACATAAGCCACGTCATTAAATAAAAAATTAAATGATTTTTTTTAAATGGGTATTTTAGGGAAATTCCCAAATACCAATTTAGATATATATGGTGGTCTGGTACAAAACCCGATTTCATGTAAAAATACGAAATGGAATTCCTGGCCATTCGATCTTGATCAACGGCGGAACTCGCCTCTCGGTCCCCGTTTTTTCTGTCTTCTCATTGCGCCTAATCACTCGCCTAACCCATGAACCTACTCCCATTTGCATGCCATCACCCTTGCCTCACCCTCGCCATCACCATCGCGTCGCTTCATTCCCTTCTGCCCCGCTCCCATTAGCACGCCGCCATCATCGCCATCACTGTAGCCAAAGTTCTCAATGAATGTAAATGGGATTAGAGCTCAGCAGCGACTTTTTTCCAAATCAAGTCCCAACTGCATATGGCTCACCAAATCAATTTTGTGCAAAACTACAATGAGCTTTGCGTTCATCCAAACAAGTAAACTCTGGCATTTTATGTTTTGCTTTTTTTATTTTTTGCAACAATGATTAAAATCAAAAGAATCTTGTTTTTGCTGGTTTTTCTGTTGCTAATTACATTTTTACCTTTGGTTGTGTGTTAAGCACCTAGCCAATACTACCCAAAAGACCGGCCTATTAGGAGCGGAAGACATAGGTACTCAACCCAGGACCATAACTGCGTAGCCCATACTAGGGTCGTGTTATGGGCTAGCCCATACCAGTCCATAACAGCACACCCCCCATCGCGAGCCGACGACCACGGCGGCACACCGACACTGACCCGACCCAAGGATTACACGAGGACCTATCAGTATTCACGCCTTTGTGCGCTTAATCCAGCCTATGTGTCCACCGGGATTCGAACTCGCGATCGAGCGCTAACTCTGATACCAAATGTTAAGCACCTAGCCAATACTACCCAAAAGACCGGCCTGTTAGGAGCGAAAGACATAGGTACTCAACCCAGGACCATAACTGCCTAGCCCATACTAGGGTCGTGTTATGGGCTAGCCCATACCAGTCCATAACATTGTGATCTCAGCTGTTTTCACTTGTGTGGCTACTGTGTTTCACTTTCGACTTCAACTAAGTTGAACTCTTTGACAAAAGTGTGAGTAGGGCAACTGAGTTAAACAAGTTGCTTATGGAATGCGATTTCCAGTCCATATGCATACTTTTTGGAATGAAACAGAAGGAAAAGTGAGGAAGATAGTTGCGGGTGTCTGCCGGTTCCAGTGAGCTGATTTGGTTTGGGTCTTTTATTTTTTTTAGCAACAAGTGGCAATACCATTGTGTTGTGTGAAGAAGAAAGGAAGAATGATGAAGACAAAGGATTTTATGGTGGTTCGGTAATGTGCCTACGTCCACTGGAGTGACGGCCGAAAAAATCAATAAATTCAATTAGGGTTACATAGTATGTATTTATACTAACCCTAGATGTATAGTACAGTACAAAAATATTGCCCCCAACCTGTATGAGTTATATACTTCAACAATCTCCACCTTGGTGAATATCCACCCTTAAGAAAAAAGAAAGCATAACCTAAGACTCCACCCGGAACAATAGGTTGGGGTGTCTCCTATCTAGCAACTGGAGACATTAATCAAGTCCAAGAAATGCTGGAACTTATCTTTAATAATAGGTTTTGTCAATATGTTTGTTGCTTTTTCAAAAGTGTGAACTTTTTCAAGCAGTAGTTCACCTGATGAAACCAACACCCTAATCATGTGAGACCTCACATCTATGTGTTTGGTCCTCACATGATACACCTGGTTCTTTGCCAAATAAATGACACTCTGACTCTCACAATGCAATTGAACTCCACGTTGTTGGACACCCAGCTCCTGGACTAACCCTGTAAGCCACAAAGCCTCCTTGGCAGCCTCAGCTACTGCCATATACTCTGACTCAGTAGTAGATAAGGCAACTATAAACTGTACCATGGACTTCTAACAAATAGGTCCTCCCACAAGAGTAAATACATAACCTGTGGTAGACCTCCTGTCATCCAAGTCCCCTACATAGTCTGCACCCATATATCTCACAACTGAAAGAACACTCTGTTATCTACTAAACATGATGTCATAGTCTGTAGTACCCCTCAAGTATCTGAAAATCTACTTGATTGCATCCCAAAGTTGTCGACCCGGATCTGAAAGAAACTTGCTAACCACGCTGATAGCTTGTGCCAAATTTGGTCTTGTACAAACCATAACATACATTAAACACCCCACTGCACTGGCATATGGGACCATTGACATGTCATGAACTTCATCATCTGTCTTCTGGCATTGAGCCGTAGACAATCTAAAATGATTCGCCAAAGGTGTACTTACTGGTTTTGCATTACCCATGCTGAACTTGTCCAACACTTCTCAACATAGTTATGTTGAGATAGCCATAATCTCCTAGAAGCCATGTCCCTGCAAATCACCATCCCAAGAATCATCTTGGTCACACCCAAATCCTTCATGTCAAATTCTCTGTTCAACAAAGTCTTCACTTGTTGACCTCACTCATACTCTTTGCAGCAATCAATATATCATCCACATAAAGTAACAGAAAAATAAAAGAATCGTCATCAAGGTTTTTCACATAAACACAACAATCATACTCACACCTTTTGTAGCCAATCCGGATCATGTAAGAGTCAAATCATTTGTACCACTCCCTCTGAGACTGTTTCAGCCCATAAAGTGATTTCTTCAAATTACAAACCAAATGTTCTTGTCCAGGGTGACAATCCTTATATCTATCTGCTCCAAACGAATGTCTGAATGTGCTACTAACGCCAACACTGCCTTGATGGAGGTGTGTCTGACCACAGGGGAGAAGACCTCATCATAGTCAACCCCTTTCCTCTGTGAGTAGCCCTTTGCTACTAGACGAGCCTTGAATTTTTCCCCCTCTTTTTTTTATGCTACTTCTTTCTTCCAATATACCCATTTGCACCCTATCGCTCGCTTCCCCTCGGGAAGCTCCACCAACTCCCATGTTTGATTTTTATGCAGAGACTCCATCTCCTTCACCATAGCACCCATCCATCTACTTTCCTCTTGGCTTTGTACTACCTCCTAAAAAGTAGTAGGATCTCCGCTACTAGTAATAAGCGCATAAGAAACCAAATCTTCAAAACCATATCTGGTAGGTGGCTTGATAGTGTGTTTGCGTCTGTCTGTGGCTATACAGTGATGTTGTTGATCACCTGAACTAGAACTCTCTGCATGCTGAGCAGCCTCTTCTCTACCATAGTTCTCTAGCTCCATCAGCACCACATGCTCATTCGTGTTGTAATTTTCTGGCACTTGTTTCTCTTCTTCCTAAGTACGCTGCAACACGGTTTTTTCATCAAAAACCACATCTCTACTGATCACCATCTTGTTTGCTTTTGGATCCCAGAGCTTGAAGCATTTCACCCCTTTCTGATAGCCCAGAAAGATACACTGTCTAGACTTCGCATCAAGCTTCAATCTCTCCTCACTCGAAACATGTACATAGGTTGGACAGTAAAACATTCTCAAGCCAGAGTAGTCTACCTCACTGCCTGTCCACACTTCCTCTAATACTTTCCCATCTAGTGTTGCTCTAGGTGATCTGTTAATTAAGAAACATGTCATATTCACTCCTTCTGCCCAGAAGTTCTTTGCAAGCCCTGGATTCAACCTGAGACATCGAGCTTTTTCAGCTCTAGTTTTGTTCATCCTTTCCGCCACATCATTCTGTTGTGATGTCTTGTGTACTATAAAGTGTATTTTAATCCCATGTTGCTCACACAACTCTTTGAACTTTGAATCTGTGTGCTCAATACCATTGTCTGACCTAAGGCACTTAATCTTCCTCCCTGCCTGGTTTTCTACTTCACCTTTCCACAACTTGAATTTGGCAAACATTTCTGACTTGTGCTGCATGAAGTACACCCAAACCTTTCGTGAGTAGTCATCAATAAATATCACAAAATACACCTGTCCTCCTCGTGATGCTACTCTTACTGGTCCCCAAACATTTGAATGAAAATAGTCAAGAATCCCCTTTGTCTCCTGTGTGGCTGCCTTGAACTGCAACTTATTCTGTTTCCCAAGAACACAAAACTTGTAGAAATCAAGCTTGCATGTTTTGACACCCTTCAATAGATTTCTCTTATGAAGCTCCATCATCACACACACACCCATATGACCTAACCGCATATGCCACAAAATTGTACAGTCAGTCTCAGACTCTACAACTGCAACTCCACCTACAACTGTGGTACCTTGCAGTGTATAGATATTTCCAGATAGTTTCTGCCCCTTCATCACTATTAAGACACATTTACTCACTTTCATTATTCCACTTGAAGACTTGTAACTATATCCATTACAATCTAAAGTGCCCAATGAAATCAGATTCTTTCGTAAATCCAGTATATGTCTAACATCACATAATGTTCTAACCACACCATCAAACATTTTAATTTTTATACTCCATATTCCAACAACTTTGCATAAAGCATCATTACCCATCAGAACAGAACCAAAGTTTACTAACCTGTAGGTGTGAAACCAATCTTTATTGGGTGTCATGTGATAAGAGCATGCCGAATCTAGAATCCAAGAATCTCTGAGATGATCTGAATTAGATGAAACATAAAGCATATCCTCGTCACCACTCTCTGAGTCTTCTTCTTCCACTACATTCGTAGACTTTGATGGACCCTCTTTGTTATCTACATTCCCTTTCTGTTTCTCTAGACAATCCTGTTTTATGTGCCCCTTTTTTCCGCACTTAAAATACGTGATGTCCTTCCTCTTCCTGGATTTTGACCGAGATTTGTTGTTACTCAATCCACTCCGAGACTTGTTCCTTCCACGTTCCTGGTTACCCTTCACCACAAGTCCTTCACCTTGTCAAGTCTCATAACTGTCTTTCTTCCTCTGATGGAAGCCTAATAGAGCACTAGTGATACCCTCCAATTCGAGAGTTTCTTTCCCCACATCAGAGTTGTAACCAAATTTTCGTACATAGGAGAATTCGGTAGAAAATTCAGCAACATTAACTCCTTGTCTTCATCTTTAAAATTCACATCAACCTGCCTCAAATCACTAATGAGCTTATTGAAAATGTTGATATGTTGACTCAGATCTGAGCCCTCTAACATCTTAAGACCATATAGTTTCTGCTTAAGATAGAGCTTGTTCGTTAATGACTTGGACATATACCGACTTTCCAGTTTCAACCAAACTCTCGCTGGTGATTCGTCATCCATAACATGATACATCACATCATCATCCAGACAAAGCCTAATAGTCGCTACAGCATTCGATTCCATTTCTTTCCAATCCATGTGATCCATTCATATCAATTGTTTTCTGTATAGATCATTCAACATGCCCTACTACACTAACAGGTCCTTCACCCTCCTCTGCCATAATCCAAAATTCTCAATTTCGTCGAATTTTGTCATGTCAAACTTTGCAAAAGAAACCCCAGTCATCATAGTCTAACTTGGGTTTCCGTACGAAGGCTCAGATTTCTAGTGTGGCATGTGCACAAAGAATCCTTAACGTCTTTTCAAATCGAATATCTTGACAAGACAAAGCCAACACCTCCAAAATCACCTTAATCGGACATCAAACGAGTTGTCATAGGCCACCAAAAGATTGCTACCAGGAAGTGAGTCAATTCACTAAGTTGAACAGAACCACCCTGGTTGGAACTGGATTGAGAGAAGTCAGGCCAGGTTGAGCGAAACCGCATTAAGTGAAACGACAGACCCGACCCGTCGTCTTCTTCCCCGCCACTCTTTTTTTTTTCTCTACGATTTCTCACTGCGACGGAAGAAATCGCGACCTCAATGGCGTCGTCTTTGGCGATGCGTCACAGACAGAGAACAACTCTTGGACAATGAGGTCCATCGGGGATTACGAAAATCTAGTGTTACAGGGCCGCTGTGAGGTTTCACCCCAAGAGGAAATCCCTCTTCTGAAATCTGGACGGAGAGGTCCGTCATTTCTAGATTTCAGAAGAGGGATTTCCTCTTCGGGTGAAACCTCATAGCGGCCCCCGCGACACTAGATTTTGTTGTCTCTAACAACAATGATGGTCACGAAAACTCCTCGGCATGGTTATCGAGGAACGGCGCTAAGTGGCCTTGACAAAATTGTTGACCGTGCGACGGGGAGGGTTTTCCACTGTGCGACCTCTGTTTCCAGAAAACATAAAACAGAAAACTCCTCCAAACACCCTTGTTTTTCCTGAAGCTCTAATACCAATTGTTGTGCAAAGAAGAAAAGAAGAACGAAGAAGACAAAGGATTTTACGGTGGTTTGGCACAAACAGAAAACTCCTTCAAACACCCTTGTTTTTCTTGAAGCTCTGATACCACTTGTCGTGCAAAGAAGAAAGGAAGAACGAAGAAGACAAAGGATTTTACAGCGGTTTAGCGGTGTGCTTATGTCCATAGGAGTGACGGTCAAAAAAATCACTAAATTCAATTAGGGTTACATAGTATGTATTTATACTAACCCTAGACGTACAGTACAAAAATACCCTTGTACAAAAATACCCCCCCCCCCCCCCCCCCCCCCACCTGTATGAGCCATATACTTCAACACACTATTTTTCTTTTTCAGTATTGTTGGTTGTTTTGTCAATTTCTGCTTTGATTATATTATAAATGATTTCTCATATTTTTTTGTGGGAACAAGTTTTATGCACTTGAAGATGATGTGCCTGATATTAAAAAACTCATGTTAATCAATGTGTTTGTTCTCCTGATTGTATTAGACATCTCTCTTGTTTAATGTCAATGCACTCATTAATAGGGTAAGTGAAGTGTACATGTATATACATCATAATGATAAACTTGTTGGTGGGTGTGCTCTAGTCCAATATTGAGACCTGCATTATTAGATTTTGGATGATAACAAGTGTGTTTGATGATATAGCAAGGTTTAGGGATGACTATACGGGCCTTGAGGTGATAGGTGTATATATAACTAGTTGCCTTGAACTGTATACTAGTTGTATTGTTTCCTTTCTATTGAGAATACTCTATGGCCGAACTGTATGACATCAGGCAACGGGAGATCTGGGTTCAAATCCCAGGAGTTATATTACTTTTATTGTGTATTAACTCTTTACTTTTCTTGGTCAACCATTTGTTGATATTGCTTTGAGCTTGTAACCATAGATTTTTTTTTTTACTTATTGTTTCTTGTATTTCCAATAGTACTTGGAAATTGTCGTGTAGTTATTCTTACTCATATATCTGTTATGTTTACTTGCTGAATAAGTACTAGCATAACTATCAGTGACAATGAGATTGTGAGAAGGCACATGCTTTATTTGAAATTCGAGCTTAATATAGGGTTAGTTAAGCATCAAATATACAAAAGTATGATTTATTAAGCATAATCGTAGACATGGTTGAGATTTCCAACCTTGATCTGAAACAAAACTTGTAGGTGGCATTCTTATGGACCCAAAACCAAATTGTGTGGTTCAATGACTAGAAATTGTAGCAATGAGAAATCACTTTCAAGGTACAATATCTGTATGTCTTAAAATGCAATATCATTTGAACGCAATCCTTTCTCCTGCATTTTGTTTATCTATTGGATAGTCCATGAATTTTGTAATAGAAGATTTAAGAGCCATTGAAGACTTTGTGGCCTAATGGATAAGGCAACAGTTTAAGTTGAGAATTTGGGTTCGATTCCCAGCAAAGTCATTTAGTTTATTTGCTCTTCTATGGAAAAGGTCTCTTGGTGTTTCACCTGCAACTTGTGCATTATTTTTTATTTTTTTGACATTTTGTTCTTTTTTTTCTCATGCAAAGTGTAAGGCGAGAGCCAAACACTCATGTACATCCTCCTTTGGACCATCGTAATTTGGCTATGAAAGCTGAACCTATTGGTTCTCTCCAGGAGGATTAGCCAGATAGGATGAAACATCTTTTAACTTGTGGAATGGAGTAGTCCTTTTCTACATGCACCGGTAAGGCAGCTAGGAGCTTGTCAAGGAATGAGGATGGGACTATTTTGGCCACTGGTCCAAATTCTCACCAAGTTGTAAAACACAAAACAACAAAATAGATAAATTCATTTTTCTAGCTAAACTAGTCTTACAAGTCATTTGTACCAAAATCCTTGCAAATAATTGCTCTTGGAAGTTGGACAGTAGAAATACAAGAAATTATATGTAAAGAAAAAAAATGTATGGTTGAAAGCTCAAACCAATATCATTAAATAGTTAACTAAGAAAATTAAAAGAGTTTAGAACACAATAAGAGTAATATGACTCTTATTGGGATTTGGACCTATATCTCCAATTGCCAAGTGCTACACCGTTAGGCCACAATGTCTTCGTAATAAAATGGAAACAATACAATCGGCATACAACTCGACACAACTAGTTATATATACACCTAATACCTCAAGGCACTTGCAAAGAAAATAGGCATCTCTAGGCCCTGTAATAGCATCTGACACTTGTGAAAAAAATAAGTACTGCAAATTATAGCATTAATCTAAAAATCCATCAATCATGTTTATTATCCTAACAAAAACATACACCTAGCAAGAATATCAACATAGGTAAAAAAATAATAAATCAATTTTTGAAGTATTCATAAATAAATGATGAAAAAACTTATTTTCTCAAGCTTATGCGATATGCTCCCATATCTCAGGGGCTTCCATTGGCCTCAAACCTGCACATAAAATTGAACTCTACTAAATGAAAGCACCACACAAAGAGAGAGAGAGAGACAAACATGTATCCATGGATGCGAGCTTTAGTGAATTATCAAATGGAGCTCCCCTATCTGCATCTCCAATAGTATTTTGAACCTAGTAAGACACAAGTCTAGATCTATCATTGTGGACCCACCAAACATAAATCTAGATCCGTTAATAGTCAGATCTACATCCAAATGGGGCTCGCTCACTTTAAACCCTATACTTTATAAAATGAGAAATCAACATGAAAATAAAAACTAAAGCACCCAAAAAAATTGACAAAATATCACCTTAGGAATAAAAAAAGATGAAAACCAAGATAGACAGATCTCATAAAACTGTTAAAGAGAAAGCATCACTCACAAAACTTGTGAACGATGTGATTTTGAAGGGACTGAAGTCCACTGGAGCTTCCTTCAAGAACAGCTCCACATAATGGAGCAAGAAAAATCCACAGTCAAATGAGTTTTCTTGTTGTGGTAGCTAAAGAACAAAAGAAATAATGGAGCAAGAAAAGTCCACAGTCAAATGAGTTTTCTTGTTGTAGTAGTAGCTAAAGAACAAAAGAAATATATGAACTAAGTTTGAGAAATTTAGTGCAAATTCCTAAGAGGACTCTCCATGTCTTTAGTGATCATGTAATGTTACAGAGGGGTATATCCATTGAAAAATATCATGGTGTCAAAGGTAACTCAATATTACAATCTAGAGCATTGAAGAAGAAGTGGGTGATGCTGATCTTATAGTCAATGAAGAGTTGGATGCACATAGTATGGAATTCACACATAACAATCAAGTTGAAAGTAGTCAAATGAGTTCTAGTGATTTTGGAGAGCTATTTCTTAAGTTTTGCAAAGATTTCTTACATGTAAAATACTTTTTTCGTCATGAACCAAGAGCAAAAATCTCTTTGAGTTATGCCAACATTTGTGAAGCACCAACATATTCATTGTAAAGTTGTTATTTCATCATTTTTAAACATGAATTTTCAAAGCATTTTGTATATTTTTTTAGTGAAAATTGATTCAATAGACATCCGATGATTTTTCAAATGCCACTAGTAGAAATCGTTTTCAAGCTAATGTAATTTTCTTTAATTTCTAAAAAAAAAAAATCTAATATAAAGTAGATCGTCGGTGTTTACGAACAGTAAGATATAGATGCAATGTCGATAATTATTTTAAGTTATTAATAGGTGGAGGGGTGTATAAAACTCAACATGGTATTAGAGTAAGTGATCACTCTCCTCCTTCCTACCTTAATATTTAGATTACAATTGTCTCTTCTACTCGAATTGCTCAAGTTTGCATCTATAACTTCAATATCGCCATTCTCTTTTCTAAAAGCATACTTTTCTTATTTATCTAAATAATTGGGATGAATAGAGCCTCACTTTGTAGACTATATTCATCTTCCATTTTATATAGAAATGCTTCATTAATGCAAAAACGAACGTGATACTTTGGAGAGCCGAAATGGAAGGATGAAGTATCAGAATCCTCTTATCAAGCATCGTATTTCCGACTATTTCATGCTGATCTCACAGCGATGATCCATCTCCTCAATCTCCATCTTACTGTCTGCTCTCAGTGTTTCTCTCTCTGGTGTAACTGATTAAAAGAGAAAAATCCTACTGTTTTCAGACGCTTATTCACTTTTTCCAACTAAAACGGTCCCGTCGGCGAGTCGTGTCCCTTGGAAGAGTCATGAGAAGATTCGAGGGGACTCCCCGCAGCCTATTTAAACTGCTTCTCTCCCTCCAAAACCTAAATATCCAGATCCTGTTTCAGACTTTTGGAGAATTTCCGCGTCGTTCTGTGGAAGCCATTTTTGTGAAACTGTTCCGGCGACTTCTTTCCGTTGGACTTCAATATGAACAAGGGCGTGGAGTTCTTCTTCTTATGTTTTGTGCTTACTGTCATGATTCTCTGTAGCTCGAAGATGGGTGGCCTCGTCTTCAGTCTCCTCTTTCTGGTTTTTGTAGTGCTGTACGTCTCTTTTGTATTTCTCAGTCATTCCCTTCACGACGAGTAATATGAGTGGTTCAGTGGAATAAGGACACAGGATATCTTGTGAAATTCGTTTTGCACTTCACTGAACCGATTACAGATTCAGTATTGGATTTTTTCCATGAGATTTTATTTGTTTTCAGACGTGATATCAGATTTCAGTTGCGATTTAAGTTATGAGACTATGAGAACACAAGCGGCTCTTGATGTTTCTTTGTTGTGTGTTCTCTTAACATGAACAGCCTCTTGCTCGACTTCTGACTCTTCAAACTGCCCTAACTCTTTCTTTAACTTTTTTAAGAATTTCGTCATTAATTGTTTAATTAATGGTCCTAATCCGTGACATAAGAGAAAGGGTTCATCAAATGCAATTAGATTAAAGTTAACTAAGTTAATATTAATTAATTTAGGGCTATAAACGGTTCATCGACGGAATGGAATGAGTTATTCCATATACGGTTCCATTTATATTAGGTATATTGGTTTACGGAATTATCAGTATAATGACTAATTTATTCTATATAGTATTTATTTATTTATTTATCAGACATTAGAACAAATCATCAGTAAATAAATCAAACAATAAAGATGGATTTATAAAATTTTCAAACCGCAAAGAAATATAAAAATTATACTCATATACACATAAACCTAAAAACTATGTCATTCTAATTCTATGTATAACAAAATCCTTAAAGTATACATATTATTTTGTTAAAATTGAATATGAATTGGTCTTCGATTGGTTGGTGCTACCTTTTACTTAGTCATGACTTTGAATCCTCTCTCTAATAAAAAAAATCTCACTATTCTTTCTTAAGAAAATTATTAAATTGGACCGAACTAACTAGTCCAATTCAAGTTTAGACCAAACAACCAGCTAGGGATTCTTGTTTGAAGCCAAAAACTATTTCCTCTATGTGAGAACCAGAAAAGGGCCTGGTTCTAGTTCATTCGAGTTAAACTGGACGCCCCGATTAGTTCTAACAATACTGATTTTAGTATGATTATAATAGGTATTTATTGAATTTTTGGAAAAGAGAAAAACAACACTAATGCGATATAATTTGAGTACACTAAATCTCTATTTATAATAGAGAAAACTAGTAGAATTCAATTACAATTAAACTACCCTTGTCCCAGTTATACCTAAAGTTAAACACTAAAAAATATGTCCAAGAACAATTATACAATTAACATAAATAGAAGACTAACATAACTAAAACAACTTTGAAATGAAACTCTTCTATGAGACCTCCTTCTATAATAATTTTGGCCCTACAAGACTTCTAGTTGTAAGAGTCATGTGAGACTCATTCGTACCTGTTCTTCAATAACACCCCCCCCCCCCTCAAACTGGAGTTTATAACTTCAGCTTGTAATAAAAAAGATTTTTGGTCTTCAATCTTCATTGGCTAAAACTTTTTCATATATGTTGAATCTTCATCATCCGTTCTCTCCCCCTTCCTTGAATATTTTGGTCACATAAAAATAAACACAACATGTGGAAACAAATACCTCTTTCTTGTATTTCTTTTTCTACTTCTCAAATATGGAATTCGGAAAGAGGCACAACCACTACAACACTCAAACTTCCAATCTCATCCTCATACTTCTCTTTCTATTCTCCCCCTCAAACTAGGAGGTAATGGCAATGATCCCAGCTTAAATAAATAAAATAGTTATAATGATCTCCTCTATCAAGGTGTCCCAAGAATAAGTATGAAACTGGACACATACTTTCAAAAAGTAAAAAATGGATGATAAAAACATTGTCGAAACCAACCTCAAATAATTTCTAACAAAAATAGAAAGAATAATCACTAAAGTGGGTAATGTCTATCACTCACAAGATGACGATAAAAACCCAAGGGTACCACTAAAAATCTCACTGAACTTAAAAACACCCACACATATATAAAAAAGGACCAACCATAGCAATGCACCAAAGGTTGGCCAAAAAAGGGGTAAACGAGAGTAAAAAAAGGATGGTAGGAGAAAGGCTACCAAGCAAAAGGTTAATGGGGAATTAAAGGAAGAGAAAATAACCACCACCTTAATAAGAAGGAGATTGTAATGGTAGTAATTAAATAACTAAAAAAATTTGACCAAGTATAACTTTTTTTGGGGTGACCATAAATTTTTCAAAGATAACAATGTGGAAGATATACAACCAAGTAAAAAAAAAAAAAAACACAAAACTTGAAAACAACATTGATGCAAGATATAGTATATCTTGAATGAACACATCATTGAGTGATTAAGTAGGACCGAAACTCTCTGATTAGAAAACAAACTGGGTAAAAAAAGTAGGATTTTAGGGGAAAAGAAAACTCAATTCACAACAATGTTTGGAGAGATAAGATCGATCAACTTAAAATGTCACACCCAACAACAAACATATTGGTTGATCATACCATCAACCAATAAGATACATTATGACAGAAAAATAGTCATTACACACGCTTGATTGATCAATCCAAACACTAACTAACTTTTACGAATGAGCAAAAAATGGCTAGTTTGACTTGGGAAAGTTATAAATACCCCCATCAAACCTCACATAGAGAAGTTAATGAGTATTTATTGGCAAATCTTTCAGCTTTTATTCTCAAAGTGCTTTGAGTGAAAGAGAGATATTCCCTTGCAAAAACTTCCAACGATTTCCTCCACCTTTCATTTCATTTGCATTAGACAAGCTCTCATTCAAACATTGTACTGCAACAATTGGATGTTTGGATCTCTCGAGGAGAACGTACTCTCCAAGTGAAAGGGTGTAAGTGGTTTTTACCTTTCTTTTGATTTTTCTTTTGAGAAAGCTTCATATAAAACCTATTATAATCTAGATAGAAAGGGTGTAGCTAGAGGTAGAATCTAGCTTATCTCTCGATAAGATTGTATTTGTAAAAGCGTGTACCTGAGCTACACGTAGCTTAAAAAGAATCAGAATCTCTTTGATGTAAATTCTAGCTATTAGAGCTTATATAGTAGAATTTTCCAAGTATAGGTTATTGGGTGGTGAATACCAATAGGGGAACATCGATAACAAAAATCTTGTGTTACCCCTATGGTGTGTGATTGTTTTTATTATGAAATTGCTTAATTGTATGTTTTACATTCTATGCCTCAGTAAAAAAATTCATTTATAAATCTCAATTCATCTCCCTCTTAAAAAGCCACCTGGGGCAATAGTCTGCTCACATATTCTCATACACCATTGTATAACACACACAAAACAACATTAAACCATAGTTGATGCATTATATAACAAATCAAAATACATCAACTAATCAACTAATATATATTAGTTCGCTTCTAACTTAGTTACAAGTATAAATATTGAACCGGACTTGAGCAGGGAAGCTCAATGGTTAGGGTCCCTTTCCTCAAAGCCAATGATAGAAGGAAGCCCTGATAAAAAGTTCGGCTATTAGAGAAGTGCATAAAACAAGAAGAAGATAATAATAAATAATTAACCCAATAAGCAATAGGTTGATTTGGAGAACCACAAATTGCCTCAAATCTTGACCCAACGGGCTCGTGGAACATAAAACATGTAAGAGAAAATGTAAAATAAGAAGAATAAAATTTTGACGCTTAATGCATTGACTCACCTCCAGCAGCGTGCACTCCTGCCGGATATTTTAATATTTATTAGATTCCTTAAAAAATCTAAAAAACTTGGGGCATACCCAATCCACACGTCATCTAATACCGCCAGCTAAGCGTCCCTCCCATCGTTCGATCAGAAAGAACCAACAAAAGGGATCTCAGGACTGGGTCTGCCCAAAAGCTGCTCGCGTGGAGGCGGTTCTTTTTCAAGGAAGCGTCAACTAAGGCGGAAAAACCTGTTTCACCGGCGAGCTGAAGCCGAGGCGACTCGGCGCTTCTCTCGCACTTTCTTACTTCTTCGCCTGTGCATCCTGTGAGTTAAATTCTATTCTTATTTTTTATATTTCTTCGTCTATTGCAGTTCACTGTTTGTATTAAGGAAGTCCGTCGATGATATTACGGTCTTTTTTCTTTGTAATTTGAATAAATTTCACCTGGAAAGCTAGATACAAGATCACGGTGTTGTTTGATGGTTTTTTAGGTTTTGGTATGTACCGCACTCCCTATCTAGAAATCTAAGATTTAAGGATTTTGAAATTGTGGCTTATGTGCTTGTGCTGCCGAATCCGATCTGTCTTCAGTGAGTACTTGATATTAGGTTATCTGTTTATGTTGCATGGTTTTATTGAGCTTGATTGCACGCAATATCATCGTTGGCTGAATTGCTTATAAAGTGCCTTTAAATTATCATGGATGTTTTTCCTTCTGTTGGAGTACGTAGAAATGTGTAATGCTTGTCTCGAAAACATATAGTTATAATGTGTAGCTGTTTTTTGTTGATTTTGGCGCCAGTGAAGATGATAGATTACTTCTTGTTAGTGTACACCTGCTGGCTTATGAGTTTGTAGCGTTTCTAGTTATTGAGTTACAGTTGGTAAGCAGTTCCTCTTTTTGGTGTTATTTGTTCAATTGAAGCTGTAAAAATTACACTTGGTTTCAGCACTCAGACTAATCAGCTGCGGTGACAAGATGTGGATTTTTATTCATAACTTTTGTATTTGTATTGATTCCCTTACTTGGACCTTCAGGTATAACTGTGGAACCGGGGAGTGGGATTCAAAATTGTCTAAAGTGTTTCTTTAGTGGGCTCATTGCCTTTCAAATTAAATTCCTGTGATTATGTTTGGGCGTGCACCAAAAAGGAGTGACAATACAAAATACTATGAGATCCTTGGTGTCTCTAAAAGCTCAAGCCAAGATGAGCTGAAGAAAGCGTATAAGAAAGCTGCCATGAAGAACCACCCAGATAAGGGAGGGGACCCGGAGAAGGTCAGTCTTATCTCGTTCCTCAAATGCTAATGAGTTTGTTATATCTTTTAGATATGTCTTTTTTATAAAAAAATTAAGATATATATAGATGATGTGCTTTTTTTATATATATAACATACTAGAAATGCAATTAGAACGTGAAAATAAAAAAATGATGTTTTAAAATCAGGTTATCAAATCTAGGTTTTTGATCAACATCAGAGCCTCTTTTCCCCATACTTTGTAGAGAATATGACATACTTTCAGAAGCTTAGCATATTAACAGTGATGGTAAAAGAACTCTTTTTGTTCCATTGTGAATATCATAAACTATGTTTTGTCTATATCACAATCTATTCAAGTAACTATACTGGAGTGCAGTTTGAAATTTATTGGCGGTGTCAAATAGGTTTCCTCTTCTATATTATGCTCAAATTTAGCTTTTTATAGATTTGATTGAATTAGCAGAAGCAGCTATCAAATAAAATCACCAAAAGAAATATATTGCTTAAAAATTCCTGCATGAGCTGCAGTTGTGAATTTTTTACTGGTAATATTGAATTTGCATTCTTTAGATACTTGGGTCTTCACATTTGTGCCTGGTTAACTGTAACTGCACTAATATACCTCAGAACAGGAGGAATTTGAACTGTGTCATTCATCAACTAGCCTGTTAAGCAATATGAATACCGTTTGTTCCCATTTGTATCATCTTTATGTTATGTGAGTGGTGAACAGGGTTTTTTGTGTTTGAGACCATCTGAGTCCTAGATTGGTGGATTTATATATTGCTGGGGATGTTGGAGCGGCAGATACTTTATGCAAATTTGTTCTCAGAACTTGGAGGCACTATGATCTCTCTTTTGCTATTTCAAAAAGAAAAAAATAAAAAGAACAAATTTGAGGCAATACGCTTGTTATTTATGAGGCTGGTTAAGTGATACTCTTGAAATTAAAGGCTTAAGATGATCATAGGCTTTATTTGCAAGTTTGTTGACAATTATACTTCTGAAATTGCTATATAGAGAAGATTAAATGTCGAAAATAAGGAGACAAAGAAGAGGAAGTAGCATGGAGGCTGCATTGAATGAGGACTCAGAACTTGAGCCCCTTCTCTTATCCAATTCACTTAAGTGAAAAGCATGCAAGGACCACTCTGCCCTTCATTACAAAGATACTTATAACTCCATAAATACAAGTCAGAATTCAATTACAATTGAAATATAAAGTCCTGATATGAACTCTAGCTTGCTGTAATTTAATGAGATTTATATGAGATTGTGAAATGACCAAAATACCCTTATACCAGTATTCTAACTCTCCCCCTCAAGCTAGAAAGTTGATGTCAAATAGTCTTAGCTTGTTAGAAAACACCAAATGTTTACACTTTTTGAGGAATTTTGTTAACACATCGCCAAGTTGTTCTAAGGACTTCACATATGGAGTGACAACCCTCCCTTCCATAATAACATCTCTAATGAAATGACAATCGACCTTTATGTGTTTGGTCTTATCGTGGAATATTGGGTTACTTGCTATGGATATGGCAACCCGATTGTACACTTCATAACCATAGACTAGAATATGAAATTCAAACTCAAGAAGAACTGACTTCACCCATATAAGCTCACTAACTGTGTGAGCCATCTCCCTATATTATGCCACTACGACTTGTTTCTTACTTTTCCAACTCACTAAGTTAACCCCAAGAAAACAACATTACCCAGTGGTGGACCTCCTATCCATCTTACACCCAACATAGTCTGCATTAGAATATCCAACAACATCAATTTTTGCGTTTCGAGTATTCAAAACAAGCACCTCTTAAATATTTTAGAATCCTCTTAGCAGCTTCTAAATGTATTTTTTTGGGTTTTCTATGAATTGACTCATCTCTCCCAATGCAAATGATATATCAAGCCTGGTAATTGTAGCATAAATCAACTTATACACTAGGTGTCTATATTGCGTTTTGTCCTTAAGTATAAGAGACTAAGAATCTTGAAGGCTAGCATTAACATCCATGGGAGTGTCCACTGGTTGTGCACTCAATAAACCATACTCCTGCAGCCTATTCAAGATGTAATTTCGCTTACATAAAACAACACCGTGCTTACTTCGAACAACTTTAATACCAAGGAAATATTTCAATTATCCTTAATCCTTTGTATGAAAATGTGTGGCCAAATACATTTTTACTTACTCGATTCCTTCAAGGTTACTCCCAGAATAAACAATATCATCAACATACACAACCAAAACAACAATCTTGGGCTTCCTTTTAAAAAAAAACATAGAATGATCACAATGGCTCCTATAAAAATCAAACTTCATCACCACATTACTGAATTTTTCAAACTATGCTCTAAGACTTTGCTTACGTTCATAGATACCCTTCTTCTTCTTTTTTATAAAGATAGATACCCTTCTTTAACTGGCACATTTTCACTAACACCCCCTAAGCAACATACCCAAGACGTTCCTCATATAAACCTCGTCCTTTAAATCACCATACAAAAAGACATTTTTAACCTTTAGTTGAAATAGTAGTCATCCTTTTTTAACCGCCACAAAAGCCTAAATACGAACCAAGGTGAGTCGAGCAAGCTGGAGAGAACGTTTCAAACACATCAACACCGTACGTTTGTGTATATCCCTTTGTCATCAATCTAGCCTTGTACCGATCAATGGTCTCATTAGTTTTGTACTTAATTGTGTACACTTAATGACATCTCACAACAACAGCCCCTGTAGGTGGATCACAAAGACTCCACGTCCCCCTAAACACCAAACATCCATCTTCCCATCCATAGCTCGTTGTCGCTCAAGTGAAGTCATAGCATCCTGCATTGAATGAGATATAGTGGACATAGATAATAACAGAGCAAAGGACTTGTAGGATGGTGATAAAAAAAAAAAAAAAAAATCAAGGAAAACATATTTCAATATGGGATGAGAAGTACGTGACCTTTTAATTTTAGAGACTAATGGGTATATCCAAATCAGAAGGAATTGGACCTGTAGGCAAAGAGGAAGATGGCTGGTCTTGACGAGAGGGCTCATGAGTTGGAATGTCAAGAGGCTTTAGTGCTGGTAACAAATGACGAGAATGTCATATGTACACTTGAAGCGACAAAGAGGAACCTACAGTCGGTGCATCCATAATAATAATAGGCATTGGTTATCCAGAGAAGGACCAGATGATGACTGAGAATCAACAAAGGATGTGAAATAGTGAGTGTTCTCAAAAAACGTAACATCAACAGAATTGTATGTCTTACATTTAACAGGATCAATGACACTTATATCCTTTTTTATGACAACAATAACTTAGAAAAGCACATTTAATGGAGCGAGGAGACAATTTATCTATAAAATTATTGAATAAATGAACAAAACATGTGGACCCGATACGAGGAAGAACATCAAATAATTTACACTGTGGTTTTAAAACCTGCATAGGAACTTGTTCTTGCAAAATATATGATAACATACGATGGATTAAGAAACATGATGATATTAACACTGCATCCCCCGAAAAGATTTAGGAACATTCATGTGGAAGATTAAAGTACGAGTAACTTCAAGAAGATCTATTTTTGTATTCAACAACAACCCCATTTTTTTGGGGAGAATATATGCAAGAAGTTTGATGAGTAATACCATGTAGGGCACAAAACGAAATAAATTTGAGAATGAGAAATTCAAGGCCATTATCAATACCAAAAATATGAATATTGGCACCAAACTGATTTTTCATTTAATTGAAAAATGTCAGGAATACATAAAAGACTTTGGATTTCTCTTGTAGGAGATACACCGAAGGGACTCTACTAAAGTCATCTATAAAAGAAACAAAATACTTGAAACCAAACAAACTAGGGACTCGACATGGACCCTATACATCTAATGTATTAATTCAAGAACTTGAGAGCTACGACTACAACTAGCAGGGAAACTAGCCCCACGATGTTTTCCTAATTGATGTGACTCGCAATCAAAAGTAATATTAGCTGGCAAAACGGAAAAGACTAACGAAGCTTAGCGGGTGATGGATGTCCCAAGTGTAAGTGCCATAAGTATGGAGAATCTTTAGTTGTGAGTGCCACAACCTTTGGAATTGATCCATCATCCAACAAATAGATGGCCTCCTTTCTCATGTTCGAAATCAATCTTCCTCTTCATATGTAAATCCTAAAAGACACAAGAGTTTGGAAAGAAAGTTACAAAAAAATTTGGAGATCTAGTGATATGACTGGTAGACAAAAGATTGACAGGAATGTTTTGAACAAATAGAAAAAAGTTCAAAGATATTTGAGGTGTTGTATGCATAATACCCTCCCCCCTAAATCAAAAGGTAGACCCATCGGCTAAAGTAACATGATGGTAGGACTGAGAAGGATTAATAGAATGAAACAAAGAAATCATACCTAACATGTGGGTGGATGCTCTTGAATCGATGATCTAGGAGGGAGAATGAGACACATTTTGTGCTGGCATACCTATGTTTATCATTGTGGCACTTGATGAGGAACAAGAATCTGACTTAGTGGTAGGAGTGGTAGGTGTTTAGGTCAATTGACCAAGCCTCTGGAGTAATTGTTGAATTTTCTATTGTGGACTAGAATATGAAACATTGTCTTTGCTTGTCATAGTAGAGTTTGCCCATACGGACTTGCCAAAATTTTCCTTGTATTTATCAGAAAAGTGGTTTGTTTGGCCATAGTGAACACGCTTTCTATCCCCTCTATGACTATGTCAACAGCCTTGAGTAGAGGAGTCTCTATCACCCCTACTATTGCTCCCACGGCCTCGGATCTTAGACTTACTAAATGATGAATGGAGGTTCAGAGCAGTAGTATCGGAAAGTCTTGTATCCTTCTCACTTTTACCTGCCATTGATCCTTCTACCTGAATGACACGGTTGGATGTTTGTACCAGTGTAGTCACTTCATCATTAGCTAACAGTTGTGCCCATATGGTATCATATTCAGAGCCAAGACCATTTAGAAACCTTGCTACCTGAATTTAATTTTTCTCCTTTCGAATATCATCTACAATCATAGTAAAAAGATGAGAAGTGCCTATTTCTTGCAAAACACCCCTTTATCTTTGTAAAATAATTAGTGACTAATCTGGCACCCTTCTACATGTTAAAATATCGGATATACAATTCATATATTCTTAGATAAATTACTCTCCCGAGACAAAATTGAAGCCAATATACTCCACATTTTCTTTGAAGTTCCACAACTCAAGATCTAATCACTAAGTCATGACTCCGTGCTATTAACCAACCAAGTCATTACTTGATTGTCTTTGGCCTCTCAATCTTCAATTATGGGATTAGGAGGATCATTCCTCATGTATTTTGCTTTCTATTTTGCCTTTAAAAACATGAGAACAGACCAAGACCAATTCACGTAATTAGACCCATTAAACTTTACTGAAGTGATCTTAATGGAGTAGGAGTCTTTACTGTTTGAACTTTCAAAAGGCTTAATTACAACAACATGTTGGCTGGATTCAGCCATTTAGTCCTTCAAAATACCCCACAAATGTACCCAAGATGATACACTTGATAGAAAGAAGCAATTGACACAAACCCCACCTAGCACAAGTCAAGTGGGCTCCACACTTCTAAAATAGGGCACAGCCACAACAACCATAATAAGCAATAATATGCACAATCTCCAATTTATATATTAATCACCACAACTTTCAGTCTAAACCTCAAGGTTGACACCGGCAGATAGGAGATGACGTAGGCATAGTGAAGATGGTACAGGTGTGGATGGAGCAAAAACTTCAATTGAGAATCCTCAAGGGTGGTAAGACATCATACCTGCTCAATTATTAGTAAAGGTCATCAACCAAATGGTTATTGTAGAAGATAAAAAAAAAGTGGGGAAAAGCTGACCTTTACCCTACCAGTAGAAAATTGGTTGAAGAACCTTCTGTAGAGATGACAAAATTGTGAAGAGAGCTCAAGAAACTGTAGAGGAACTGCGCAAGATCGTCTTCTATCACTCTAATACTATGTGAATTATAGAGAGGATTAAAGAAGAAAGGGGGAAAATAAAGAGGCAAAAAGAGGAAGCAGCAGCACTGGAGGCTGCGTTGAATGAGAGCTCAGAACTTGAACCCTCTCTCTTCTCCAATTCACTCAGGTGAAAAATACATGAAAAAACCATTCTGCCCTCCATTACGAAAATACTTATAACTACATAAATACAAGTCAGAATTCAATGGCAATCAAAATATAAAGTCCTGATATGAAGTCTGGCCTGTAGTAACTTAACGAGATCCATATGAGACTGTGAAATGATCAAATACCCCTATACCAATATTCTAACAATACTAATGCTGTTGATTGTGGCTTTTGCTCTTTTTTATGTTTCCTTTTTTTTCTAATTTTTATTTATATAACAGATTGTGAGTTCACATTAGTAGTCTCTTCTTCTTTTTTACCTTCATGGGTTATTTGTAGTATCTATGTGGTGTCTGAGTATTCGACATTCAATTTTTTTTTTGTTAATACTGTTTTTTGGGTTTTTATAAGTGAACTTGTGAATGGCATTGGTAGTCTTGATATACAAAAAGACATCATGTAAATTGTATTACCTCATTTAAAAAATCTTATCACCTTCTTTGGGTCTTTAACACTTCAGTTGATTTAAGGACATTATGCTAATTCTATTATTACTTTAAAGGATATCACTACTGCATAATTTTGTGAGATGGGTGTGAATGTACCTTCATATGCTAAGTCTAACTGTTGTTGTTACTGATGATCATCATCTTTGCTTTGGATCAGTTTAAGGAATTGGCACAAGCTTATGAAGTGCTTAGTGATCCAGAGAAAAGAGAAATGTATGACCAATATGGAGAAGATGCACTTAAGGATGGAATGGGACCAGGCAGTTCCTCTCACAGTCCTTTTGAAATATTTGAGCATCTATTTGGTGGAGGTTTTGGTGGTGAGAAATAGTTCCTTATTTTCAATGTGCAATGATAGTTGCTACTTGTCATTTCTTTATGATGCAATTTCACTCGTTACTGATGTTGATTTGATATTGTCTAGGTGGTAATTCAAGAGGACGGAGGCAGAAAACAGGAGAAGATGTTGTTCATTCCCTAAAAGTTTCTCTTGAAGACTTGTATAATGGAACATCCAAGAAGCTATCTCGATCAAGAAATGTATTATGCCCAAATTGTAAAGGGTAAATTGGTTTAATTTCTCCTTGTTGATCATGCAGTTATATGCTGGAGCTATGGGTAGAATACAGTAGGCGTTTGGCTAGTTGTAACAATGACTAACTCCAAAAAGCACTGATCCATTTAGCTAAACTATATACTACAAGATGATACGGTTTCTTAGTATTGTTGGGGACTGCTAGAGATCTATTCTTTTTCTAATACTTGTCCTTCATGGAGAAAATATTTCACTTTCATGTCTTCATTAATCATTTCTTTATGTCATCTGGATGAAGCATGCCTAGGAGCAAAACAGTTTTGTTAGAGGGCTAGATTGTTATTTAAATTCATGTTCACCATTTTAGAGAAGTCTGTGAAGAGCAGCAGGGAATAATACCTGTTCCTACATACTTCTAGCAACCATTTTTCTGGTTTGTAATTGTCTTCCTTTGTTGTAAATTACAATCCTTACAACTCGTTACGTTTACTATAGCAAAAATGGCTTTGAGGTACTTAGTTAAATGTGAGAGCTATTCAGGAGTTAAAACTTGTGCCTGCCTTGATCATGTTTTTTTCTTTGTATTTTAATTAATTGTTTAGGAAAGGTTCGAAGAGTGGTGCATCAGGAACCTGTTATGGCTGCCGAGGTTCAGGTGTGAAGATCTCAACTCGTCAGATTGGTCTTGGCATGATCCAACAGATGCAACACGTTTGTCCTGAATGCAAAGGGTCAGGTTAGGCAGTGGGCAGATTATATTACATTTCAGTTAAGCTATTTCATCCATCAAGTTTTTTTATGGTTGCTTTTCTGACCTATTGTTGTATCTCAGGGGAGTTTATTAGTGAGAGAGACAGATGCATGCTGTGCAAAGGCAACAAAGTTACAAAGGAAAAGAAGGTCTTGGAGGTTTACGTTGAAAAAGGAATGAAACATGATCAGAAAATTGTTTTTGAGGGAGAAGCTGATGAAGCTGTAAGCATCGTTTTGTTGTTTTTGTTTAATTTTTAAGAGATGATCTACCTTTTAGCTTTTTTTAATTTTGTTTTACCGAGATTTTTAAGGAAGCAAGCAGTGAGGCCTGTTTTAAGCATGTAGTTTTTTTTTTTTTTTTGTTCAGTTTCCTCTGATTATACCTTTTTTCCCCCCTTATCATCGATTTAGCTTCTTGCATGCAACCCCTACTGCATGGTTTCAATACCTGCTTTGACATGCATCAACCACATTTTTTTTCTTATGTTAAATGAATGTCACCATCAGCTGGATGAGAGGAGCTGCAGAATGTCACTTTTGTTTTTGTCAAACAGAAAAAGGAGAAGTTATTTTTGCAGCAGTTTTTGGTGGCATGTCTTTGTTCTATGTTTTGGGTCACTTATACTGTCTTTCTTCTAAATTTCCAGCCTGATACAGTTACCGGAGACTATATATTTGTGTTGCAACAAAAGGAGCATCCGAAGTTCAAACGCAACTATGATGATCTGTTTGTGGAGCACACCCTCAGCTTGACTGAGGCTCTTTGTGGCTTCCAATTTGCATTGACTCATCTTGATGGGAGGCGGCTGCTCATAAAATCAAACCTGGGTGAAGTTGTAAAACCTGGTATGTGGACTATTTTCTCCTAGTAGAGTATCTGTTTCTCTTTAGAAAATCTGCAGACAAATGATTCACTATTTTCGCCTCCTCATCCAGGACAAAACAAAGCTATTAATGATGAAGGGATGCCGCATCACCAAAGGCCTTTCATGAAGGGTCGACTTTATATCCAATTCAATGTGGAATTCCCTGATTCTGGTTTTCTATCACTTGATCAATGCCGCACCATTGAAACAATTTTACCGTGTAAATCAACCAACCAGATTACGCCAATGGAACTGGAAGAGTGTGAAGAGACCACTTTGCGTGATGTGAGCATTGAGGAACAGATGAGGAGGAAGCAGCAACAGCGGCAGAAGGAAGCATACGACGAGGATGATGATTCATCAGGACCCCAAGTGCAGTGTGCTCAGCAATAGAGGCTCAGACCTTCGTCTCAGAAAGGTCTCTGGAGGGGGCAATCTTATATAGGATATTTCTTACAGGTTAAATAGGGTAGGGTACTTGAATTTTGCTTAATAGTTATCATTATTTTTTTTGGAATTTTGCATGGGTTCCTTTTTAGTAGCTACGTCATATTTTTCTCTTGACAGACTTGTTTGATTCTGGTGCGCGCTTCCCCTTTGCTATGTGTCATGAAGCTGACATGCTTCCAGAGTCATTGCCATCCCCTTTATCGGGTGAGAGCCTCCCTCCAGAATTTTGTTGAAATAAAAATATCAATAATTGATGCTTTTAAAAAACTGAAAATGCTATTAACTTAACTTTTTCCATTAAATTGTAGGGTTGTATCTACAATTTGATCACAATTTAAAAGTACTCCAATTGGTAGGTTGTTCGTGAATTATGGTATAAAAAAAGCTCTATTTAGAAGCTTAATTGACCCAATTACTTACATTTTCTAAATGTATTGTGCTTTATTTGAATGTCCTCTGAAAATCTTATCATCTTTATATGTAGTTATCCGATTAAGCAACTTAAGAAATCGTTATTTTTTCCAAATATATAACGTCTTGTACAAGTGTCCTCAGAAAATATTATTATGTTGGCCCCCTTTCTTATTCCATTATTTTCTTCCAAGAAAAATTGTTTTCAAATTTATTTTGAAAGTAATCCAATATTTCCCCTATTTTGGACAAAATAAATTGAGTAAATTGTTAGACTGGGAATGCATATAATCCAACAAATGGGTAGTGAACAAGGTAAGACATATGAGTAAATGTAATTTTGAGATAAAATATGATTAAAGTGTCTTTTTGTAAGAATAGTGTAATACTCTTTTAAAGATTTTGTCTTAGAATGAATTTGTTTTTAGGCTTAAGTGTCAAGGATTTTTTATTTTATGATTTTATAAAAAAATAAATTATTTTTATTATTATTTCATTTATTTACCCGATTATTCATTCTACCATTCAATAAATAAAATACGAAACTTATTCGATATACTTATAACACTATATATCGATAAATCAAATATAAAAAATAAAAATATGTATGGAATAACTTATTATGTTCCATTTATATACTATTTACAGCCCACACCTTTTTTTTAAAGCTAAATAATTTTGAAATATATAAAGCTAAATTGTGGCCACTTTGCGTTCCAAAGATGGAGGAAGACATTAAGCTTTTGTTGCATGCAAGAGGAAGGGGGTCTTGCCTTCGCCAGCTTTCCATCACAAGGGAAAGGTAGAGGCAATGAGTAGCTACCCTCATCGGGGAAGAGGCGCCTAGCTCACCCTTTGCCATGCACTCCTTTGATGCCCAAGATCCTTAAGGTGGAGGGTAGGGGAGGTGGGGGCCATCATTCCCATTAAAGAGGGGCTTGCTTCTCCTTCCTCTTCACATTAGGATGAAGGGCAATGCCCAGGAGCTTCTCTCCTTAACCTCAACAAGGGAAAGAAGGTCCAATTGCCTTGCCTTGCCCCCACTCTAGTAAATCATTGGTGTTGAGGAAGGCATGAGAGGAGTAGGGTGGTGCATCCTTTTCCATTAGGATTGGAAGAGAGGCACCATGACGCCTCTTTGCCTCTTGGAAGATTAAAGTGGGGTTTTAATTTAAGATATATTCTTTTTGGAAAAAATAAAAGACATTGAGAAAAAGAGCTCAAAATACTTACAAGACAACAATCATAATAAATATGCAAATGAATAATAAATCAATACTAGAATATGCTTTGGTGATGTTGCAAAAGGACAATAATAATAAAACAATACCAGTCTACTTTCAGCAGATTTTTGCATTTGAATTCCATGCATTTTGGCAGCTCTTACTAAGTGGAAAAGACCCAATTTAATGCCTTGATGAAGAGTGTTGAAGAGCATATATGGAAAGACTCTTACATGATTCTCACAATAAAAAGTCTCGTAGAAAAATCTTAGTTAAAGGTGTTTTAGTTATGTTAATCTTCTATTTATGTTCAATTATTCTAGGACTTATCTTTTAGTATTTAACTTTGGGTGTAACTGGGATAAAAATAGTTTAATTGTAATTTAATTCTACTTGTTTCCTTTATTATAAATAGAGACTCATTATACTCAAATTACATCAAGTCATTAAAGTATTTCTCTTTTCCAGAAATTCAACATAGTCATAAATAATGCGACCCATTTTTAATCTATCATCTCTAGTAGTTTAGGTTCATATTATATCTTTTTTTTCTTTCACCATAGTCACCCCCTTCTAGGTTTGTTACTCACCAGACCTTACATGTTATGCACCTCGCCAATACTATCCAAAAGATCGGCCTATTAGGAGCGAAAGACATAGGTATATAACCCAGGACCATAACATCACGCCCACGCTCGCGAGAGCCGATGTCCACGGTGGCCCACTTGCAACGGCCTACTCTAGCGATGGCCCATGGTGCGGAAACACACTCAGGTCGCCCCTTCCGCATATAGCGGTGGCCCATTGGTGCGGGAAACACACTCTGGTCGCCCCTTCCACCAGGTCGTCCTCTCCATAGTCACCCCCTCCGGGATTCGAACTCGTGACGTAGCGCTAGCTCTGATACCAAATGTTATGCACCTAGCCAATACTACCTAAAAGACTAACCTGTTAGGAGCGAAAGACATAGGTACATAACCCAAGACCATAACATTACACCATATTGTGAAGTAAGATTGTTGTATTCTTTTTTTTCCAATTATAGCATCTCTCTCATGTCTCTCTCTACTTAAAATTTCCACTATTCTTTTTCTTCTTCTTTTTCTTTTTATCTACCATCTCATGCCTATTTTATCTTCCTTTGGTTACTTCTTGTTATTCTCATCATCTTTGCACTCTTTCATATTTCTCCTTCTTGTGAAAGAGAAAAAATAAGAGAGGGTAGAGACTACTTGCCTCTCATCATAATGAAAGAGGCAAAAAAAAAAAAAAAAAAAAGTGAAGATAAAGTCTCTCTTTCATATGGGAATAAAGAACAGGCGGTGATCACCTCCCCTCCCTCTCATGAGGGAAAAGGGGTGGAAGAGGTGGGTACCTCTCATTTTAATTTTTTTAAAAATAATAACAATAATAATAATAAATTTTATTATTATTATTATTATTATTATTATTATTATTATTATTATTATATACTAATGGTTTGACCTTAATTATCTTTTATATTTTGTTCGTAAAGTTGTATTTGAAAATATGATATATCCAAGCCAGTAGGGCTTTCAATCATAGATCTCAAATCCACAATTAAGGCCAAATCATCAATCAATCCAAAATTAGATTGGCAAGAATCTAAATTATTTTGAAGATAAAATTTTCATATTTGACATGATTTTTCTTAATATTTCATTGTTTCCCCTTCAAGCTATAATCAAGGTAACAAAAAATTCCAACTTGTTGGTAACAAACAAGATGTGCTTTTTGATCACTTGTTTGCCTTGGCATATTAAAGTAAAAATGTGAAAGACTTGGAACATATTTTAAAACACATTTGGTTGGAGTTTGCTCATATTACATATATGACAAGAAAATCACAAGTTTATAATAAATAAAAAAATATTTTTTTAATATTTTAACAATTAAGAGAATACTTCCCCTATATAACAACTCTCATTGCAAAAGAAGGCCTACAATAGATGAAAGAATCTAGTGGAAAATACATAGACTAGACTGACTTAATTACAACCCCTAAAAAACAAAATTTCAAATATAGGAGGGGGACATAAAATTTGCAACTTGTAAAACATTGAAAAAACAAGTAATCATAAGAGTGATAAAAAAAAAACACCAAAAGATTAAACACTTATTATCCCAATAGTAAAGTTCAAACCTAAAACAAAATTCAAAAAAGAAAACATGAGTTCCAAGGTTTTCTAAAGTTCACTTCATTTCCTTTTTCTTGATACGAATTTTTTTTTAGGATTTTCATAGTCCTAACTTAAACTTTAGGATTTTACAGAATAAACAATAATGACTTCTCCAAAACCATTATAGTCATTTTTTTCTCTATTGATCTTCTACTCGTACAATTAAAAGAATAGAGTAACTTAAACGGTGACAGGGTTCTACTCGAATTGTAAGACTCTGATGAAGTTTAATATGAACTTTTGGTGAACTCAGATTCGTTAATGATTTGCAAAAGTAATAATGAAATATATAGGGTTTCAATTAAGGAATGTTTATCAAAATCTAACTCTAGTTTTAAGGTTCTAATTTTCTCCCATTTCCTTTTATTTGCTCTGTAGTGAGATAAATTACAGTATATGATGATGTTCTCTTACAATAAATTAAAATCGTACTACATATGTGGCAAGACTCATCAAGCACTAAAGGCAACCACCCTCCTACGAAACACACATACACACATTCACACTCACACTCAAAACTTGTATTGTAGACCCAACTCAAATAATAAAGAAACTTAACCAAATAAAGTAACAGGTAAAAATCATGTCCCCTCTCATCTACTCTAGGGCTCACCCTAGTCAAAGTTCTCGTGGTTTGAATTTTGGACAATGGTTTGTCAATTTTTTTGTCCATCTTTCTCCTATTTCCTTCATAATGAATTGCTCATCACAGTTGTAATAATGTTCTTAATTTGGCTCTCCTCATTTTCATTCTTTTTCCGAGTCAGGTCATGGAGTTCAAGGTAGAAGTTTTGACTTCACAAATTAAATGGTTGCAACCTTGTAGGATTTTTTTAGGTGAGAAGGCATTTTTTCATCCCATTTCCTTAAGAGTTTTGATTTTTTTTTTCTGTTTTTATTACTATTACCTTATCGACTAATATCCACCAAAACACCTTAACTTCCATTTATACGTCTTCTCACTCTCTAATCGTAAATAATCCCACTAAGGTTCTCCTTAATCCACCCATTGGCTGGATTGGATTGATGTTCTAATTCAAATTGATATTGCTGAATAGTATTGATATGTTTCAGCTTAGGTATTAAGACACTAACATCCCAAATGTGTGCACACCAAAAGTATTCTAACTAGTGGTTTCGAATTCCATTGAACCATTGATACCAAATAGATGAAGGTAGCAATATATTTTTGAAGATCCAATGTTCCATAGTAATTGAAAAAAAAATGATCTTTCTCATAAAGCCCAACTAGTGGGATCATTGGTAGGCTTGAGCTTGAGATATTCTATTGTTGCAAGCTTCATTAGATCTGCCTCAAAGTGTTCTATTTGCCTTGCTTGGTGTCTTATTGTTCATACCCATAGGTCTCACATGAAAGCACAACTTTAGTTTTATCTTATGTTGAGACATGACTCAGAAAATTTCAACAGCTTCCCCTTACCCTTTTCAAACCATAAACAATACAACTACTTTACCTGTAGATCAACCACACAAACGTACTCCATTTCTTAGCTCTCCACTCCTTTATTATAGATCTATTTGCACACGGTATCTATACCTAGTGTTTCATGGTGACAACTGTATGGGACTTGATTTAGCTGCCAACTCTCTTTTTCTTTATACATTTGGGTTAGATTGTTTTGATACCACTTAATAGGGTTCTATTCAAATTGTAAGATTTTTCAAGTGTTTTTACATTTTTTATTTTTTTATTTACAAATTGGCGGTTCGCGCAAATGATAATGGAATAATTTGAGAGAAGATATAGGGATGATAAGGACTTTGCACAAAAATTAGCGATTTGAACTTTAAAAGGATAGTCCTCCACCATTAAAGTCCAACACTAACTTTTAGGATTCTAACTTTCCTCCCTGTTCTTTTCTTACTCTTTTAGTTTTAGGGTTCAAACAATCATCTTGTTCTTTTCTTGTTCTACATGACAATGACACACTTTAAAAATGAAAAGCGATACTACTAGCCTAAAGTAACTACTAAGACCTAATGAAAACTAGATAAGTGGTTGTTTTATGTAAGTGGCAATGAAATAATTTGAGAGAAGATATAGGAATGATACTGAAAATTAAAAAGAAAACTCAAAACTTCTAGTTGAAAGTAACGATTGGGGCGTATGTCTCAACTAAATTAAGTATCGTGGACTTGTACGACAAGTACCCTATCAAATGACTTTTTTAGTTCTATAGTTTTGATAATTAGACCTTTATACTATTCAGTGAATTTTAAAGGCATTTTTAGAATAAATTTTAGGGCTTGTCTGGAACCCACAAAAAATAAAAGAAAAGAAAAAAAATGGGAGAGAAAATTATTTTTTGTTGTTTGGCAATAGAGAATCATTGAGAGAAAAGAAAATAATAGAGAAAATCATTTTTTCTCTTAGGTAATAATTTTTTTCTCACAAAATGATGGAATTTGGGGAGAAAAGAAAAGAAATAGAAACTTGAAAGAAAATTTAAATATTACTAATTTTTATTTCTTTTTATTTTTTTCACATGTATCCAAACAAAATAAATTATACTTCTTTTCTTTTGCTTGGATGCTCGTGAAAAATGACAGAGAAAATGTAAGAAAAATAGAGTTTCTCTTGATTGGATACACGTAGAAAATGAAAAATAAAAGAAATTTAGTAATATTTTAATTTTTTGATAATTAAAATTTTCTTTCAAGTTTCTATTTCTTTTCTTTTCTCCCCAAATTTTATTCTTTCGTAGGAGATAATTTATTAACTACTCAATGATTCTCTGCTATCAAACAATAACAGAAAATATTTTTTTCTCTTTGTTTTTTGTTCTTTTCTTTTCTTTTCTTTTCTGTGGGCTCCAAACATGCCCTTACTCTTGAAAAATCTGGTGAAACGAAAATATCTTTCCATTGACCAACTTTCCACTTAGAACAGGACACTAACCCTCTCTTATTAATAAAATTAAATTAAAACAAAAAAAATACAGCTAACTGTAGTGGACTCAAATCCATATTCCTTTTCACTACTTTTAAACTTCAATCCACTCAGGTTACAATAAATCAATCATTTGATAGAAACCCAAATGAATAAAAAAAAGAATAACAAATCTCCAACTAGAATATACTTTGATGAATGTTGCAAAAGGACAAAAATAATAAAACAACACCTGTCCATCTCCCTTCATTTTTTTTGCATCTGAATTCCTTGCAATTTTGGCAGCTTTCACTAAGTGAAAACGACCCAATTCAGTGACTCAACCATGAGTCTTAATCAGAGCTTCTTCTCAAATCTTCTGATTCTACGATCGACTGAAACCTCCTCAGATCCTTCAACACTTGTTATTCTACTCTGCTTTCTGCTCCTGACCATACCACCAAAGAGGAAGAAAAAAGTAGCCCAAGCCATCGTGCTTCTGGTTGAGTTCTCGCTATCCTAGAAATCTATAAAACTGTTGGCTTGCACAGGTTCACTTCACCCTGCTTGGAAGAAATCCTACCTGACTGAACATACCAAAGAGGAAGAAAAAAGCAGCTCAAGGCATCGTGCTTGTGGTTGAGTTCTCACAATCCTAGAAATCTTATAAAAAAACCAGGCCTTGACTGTTGGCTTGCACAGGATCACTTCACCCCCATCCCACAGGTAGCTGGTTTTGGCTTTTCTCACCATCATTTCTGGTTGGAAAACGCTTCTGTCAGGTCTGCAGTTATTGGCATCAGCCCATAAAATTTTGCAGCATCCCCTTTGAAGTGTCTGGATCACAAATGAAGTACTGTTTGTACTATTATGAGGAAATAAAATAACAAAATATTTGCAGTTTAGTGGTAGAAACAGAGAGAAATAGAAGAGAATTGTGGCTTCCCATCCACCACATAACTTTTCATGGAGGATTTGGGTACAAGGCTGTAGCTGCAACATTAAAGGCTTGTAGCTTGGTGAAATGATAAGTTTCCAGCCTTAGAGGAGAAAAGACTTTTTAAGGAGCTTAACATGTTTCATCCCCAGTTAGGTGGCATGACCCATCTGGGTTTTAGGGCTCAAAGAACTCTGCACTAAGGTCTGTTAGACAAATTAAAATCACAATAAGCAGAATTTTAATGGTGGTGTGGCCCTTTTCTTGTGGGAGTAGGTGGGGGAGGGAGGCCCTTCATTATACTGGTGGATGGAATGTAATATATCTGGAAAAGAAAAAAAAAAAAAAAACTATTGTTTGGTGCAAAGATTGATTTGGACAAGTAATGAACTATTCATTTTTTATGGAAGAATGGAAAATTCCACTCAGAAAATCCTGTTCTGGGGGTTTAAAGTAATGTTATGAGCTACCCAGTTGATTAGTCCATTTGGAGAAGAGTAATTAATTTGTTTTTAATTCCCAAGAACCTGGGCTGAAGGTGTTCATCAGACAAGTCCAAGTGGAACAGTATTGGTGAAAGCAGGTATGGCTGGCAAGGCAGGATAATCTTATATAGTTTAGGAAGCTAACTTTTGGCCATTAGAGAGTAAAGAATGGAGGTCTGTAGATATTTGCTGCCATAATCTGCATTTGTAAAACCAGAATTTGTGGCCACGAAGAGAAGATTTACAAATGGTGAAATCCGCAGCAGCAAAGGGTCTGGTGAGGGAGTCTGATAGATCCGTCGGTACTGATTTACAGAGTCATATAAACCCGTGTGGTTTCCGCGTGGGGCAGTCCTAACTTTCCGAATGCCGGAAGAGAGGACAAGATGTCTTGTCTACAGTACAGCCAAAAAACAAAAAAAACCCAAGAGATTCTCCTGCGGTGATCTGGTGTGTGATTAGTGCATTTTGCTAGAACCGCCGTTTAATTTCTGGGTGCAAATCTTGATTTTACAGTCATTAACTTGATTTGCAGTTCCCGAAAACGAAACCAGAAAGCCCTCTATAATGGCGGGTGGGAATCTCCAGCAAAGTGATGACTCCAATACAATTCAATACGGAAAAAATCCGATAACCTGTTATTCATCTGCAAATGGGCAAACTTGCTGAATATTATATGAATAGTTATAATGGTGGAGAGCGCTTGAAAGGGCTTTAATTGAGGTTCCTTAATGAAGGGGCTCCACCCTGGAGTTGTTTTGGATTTGCAGAGCTTTCCCGTGGGATTCTCTAAAAAATCACTCTCCCGCCATGAGAGGCCGATTTGAGCGCCGAGTTTTAACACATGCTGTAATTCCGATGGAGAGGCCAGCAAATATGCTGCGGCTTTCGAGTCTCGGCCGAAGATTTGACGTCCCACCTCACAGGGATGCCCACTTTTCTGGCTGCAGATTCATGGTTCTTCCCAGGCCGAAGGTCACCCAGAAATCCATGGCGACAACCCTCCGTGGAGAGTCAGCTGAAGGACAAGAAAGGTGTTCAACAACCTACTGTCGAGTTGGGACCCATCAATCTACATCGAATCACCGACTCGGGCGAAATCTATGACCGTGTAGCTGTCCTCCCCCGAGTCAAATAAAGCGGGAGGCAACGGCAACACCGTTCTTCCTCGTGTGATTTCCATGGCTACTAGTTACAGCTCCAGAAGCTGGAACAGATATAGAAGCTACGGAAGCCAGAACCAGCTTCAGGGTCCCACAGTCAGATAAAATAAAGAAAGCTACAGGGAAGGGGAGAGAGGGAAGTAGATAAATCTTTTGTTTCTTCTCCGAACGGCCAAGTATAGAGAAAGCAGAAGTGGTCCAGGAAACAGTAAAAAGTGATGTCAAAACTATTCAGAAATGCATGATGGAGGGGAGAGGAGAGTGAGAAATGGCAGTCACTGTACACTGTAGCCCTTTTAAGAAAGGGCCCATGGCTTCTCCTATTTTCCCCCATTTCCAACTTACAGAGGCATCATAAAAGCCTCAGCGATTGAATTTATACACCACTTCTACATTCTCTCCTGTTACGCACACCAACTCCTCATTCTTCATTCTCCCCCAGCCCTTTATCATGGAGGAAGCAATTGTTATAGAATGCGAGACCAATACTTCTTATTCCTCTTCGTCGGCTTCTTCTTCTTCTTCCTCTGCAGGTGGTGCTAGTTTGGGTGTATCTCGGTCGGGATCAATCGCGGCAAAGAAGAGGGGCTCAGCGGAGTCGGAGAGAGACGGGAGCAGTGCGGATGTTGCAGGGGGCAATGAGAGCAAGAAGAAGCCAAAGAACGACGGGAAGCATCCGACGTATCGGGGAGTACGAATGCGCAATTGGGGGAAATGGGTGTCGGAGATCCGGGAGCCGAGGAAGAAGTCGAGGATTTGGCTGGGGACTTTTCCGACTCCGGAAATGGCAGCAAGAGCGCACGATGTGGCCGCGCTGACCATCAAAGGCCAAGCTGCTTACCTCAACTTCCCTGAACTGGCCAACGACCTCCCCCGGCCTGCTTCCGCCTGCCCAAAGGACATCCAAGCTGCCGCCGCCAAAGCAGCGGCCGCCGATTACGACGAGCTCCGAAACAGAGCTGCCAAGCAGCGCGCCCAATCGGAAGAACCAATCTCCCATTCCCCGTCCATGACCAATGCCTCCGACGACACGACAGATTCGTCAAATTCTGCTTCCAATGAAGACGACGACGCCTTCTTCGACCTGCCCGACCTCTTTGTCACCGATCTCACTTCGTCAACCGATGGCGTCTACTACTCTCCGTCCTGGGTACCCGCCGCAGTCGACCAGGGATTCCGGCTAGAGGAGCCGTTTCTATGGGACTACTCCTAGACCCCCCTTCCCCGCCCACTGTGCAAGCTTAAACTGATCAGCAATTCACTCCACTCTGTTCAACATGATCAATCCAGCCCAGCACGGATTATCAGCAATTCACTCCACTCTGTTTCACCATGATCAATCCAGCCCCGCACGGATTCGAAAGCAACACTCGATCGAATTATGAATCCATTTTCCAACCTGGGTCACTCAGCTCGTTCAATAACCTGTCCACAACACCCAGAACACAAAAATTCGGTTCAAGATTTTCAGGAATTGATCTATGTTTCTGCGGATGTACACTAGGGAAGGTGATGAACTTACCCCTTCACGCCCCTGCTTTGTTTTTTATATCAAATATAAAGATTTGTGTCACATATATCAGATAAGTTTCCATGTATATGAATTGCGGAAAGAAGGAAAAGAAAAATGTAACGTAATTCCAGGTTTTTTTTGCAGAACTGATTTCCTGTAAATTTCCAACATTCAATCTGATCTTCCTTTTGTTGCCACATTAGGAAATCTTCCCCCACTGATTTGGTGATGATAGGGGTGACAAAAAATCTTTTTTGTTAATGGCTTCTTTTTTTCTTTTCTTTTTTCTTCTTTAATGGTATACCAATTGCAAAGCCAATCTTGCCAATGAAGAAAGATCCAGGAAGAACAAACTTTTGCCATGGTCATCATCTCTCTCTCTACCTTTCTTTCGATGAGTAGTAAAAAGAGAGAGAGAATGAGAGTCTTCTTCGTTGGAAATTGGTGCAAGGCATGGCAACTGGCAAGGCAAGCCAGCCACCCCACATGGAAACAGAATCTAACAGTGTTTATGAGAAAGTGAATGGTAAAAAGCTAAAAGGACCCATGCTCAATTTGGAGTAGTGAGGAAAAGATGACATAATCGCCGCTAAGGCACAAAACTGTAAGTAACTAACCAATATAACCCGAAAAGACTAGTCGATTAAGGTACGGATATCCGCTAGAATTTAAAATTCAATTAAGCTAATTTGTAAGTATTTTGTCGTGTTAACAGTTGGCACAGGAGTAGACAATGTCAATTAGTGGAACGTGTTCGATATCTTGATACAACACCCTTTTATGTCATTGAAAAACTTAGGTAGATATTAATTGGGATGACTAAGATTTTAAGGATTTCCCATGAGAGTATCGTGAGTCGACTCGTTCAAATCGGTATCGAATTAAAATATATCTAAATAGAAAAGTTAGATACATACTAATGAACAAATAGCACAAGAAGGCAAATGAGTGATGGTTTTACTTGACTTGATTTAATGATGCAGAAAAGATCCCTAATGTGGTGAGAGGACCAAAGCAAGGGAGTTTATGATGACAAAGGGAAAAGAGTCTAGTGTAGGAGGGAAGCCTTCCCCTTTCTTTGAACTAGGAAAGGGGTTTAGATGTGCTTTTTCCCCACATTATAAGATACTTGTATGCTTTTCATGCATGGTTGCTCTTTTCTTATGGGACCTCATCAAAGTGAGACTCGTTTGTTTTTTCTTTATTTGATCACTCAATTTCAGATTTTTTGTTTTTATTTATTTTATTTTATTTTTATTTAATGGTAGCATACTTGTCACAAATGCTCATTGTCTGAATTTTTCTTTTTTTCTTTTTTTGTCCAAACACGGAAATTGGGGCTTTTATTTATAGCCTAACGGTGCGAAAATTGATCACCGACATGTTTATATATGTAAATACTCATTTAAAATTAATTAAATGTTGTATGTGACTTCATAGATATGATACATAACAATTACTTATGATTTAAGATAAATTTTTCATTTTTTTCCCCTCCAAAAATGCTTCATTTCAGTTTTTTTAACCACTAGGAAGACCTGACCGAGTTATGGGTCGACTCACCGAGTCTTATATCCGATTTGTGTTAGACCAAAGTGTGCCGACGCTTTATAGGGGATCAGTAGTGATGTTTTGTGAAGGAAACACTGTTTTCTTTTTCCGTCCCGTTTTGCCTTCTTCCTCCTCCTCAGAAGTTCACGTCGTCCCTTCCCTCGATTCCCCCTCTGCACAGTGACCTATTATTGATCGCTGGGAATAAAGCTAACTTATACCCCTCGTTTCGAAAGTAAAGCCCCAGGTGAGACAAACCTCCGTTAACATAAGATCGAGAATTTTTTTTCTTTCTCGGAGAAAAAGATAGAATAAAACGTGAGTAGACGGCAAAGAAATTGAAAAAGTAAAAGGGTCCATTGCACTACGAGATCATAAAAATATTTGTATATATGTAGATGGAGCGAGAGAGAGAAAGCAAAAGATCGCTGTGCGATTCTGTGGAGCATCTCATCGTCTGCATGTGGCTCATGTGCAGATAAAAAGATTGACGGGAAGGTGGGTCCCGGAATTAATGGAGTTCTCCTTGAGATGGTGCAGATAAGACGATCGTAACGGTCGGATGGGTTTGTAACGGTGGAGAGAATTTAAAATAGGGCTCCGTCGTGGCGGCGATTGATTTCACCGCTGTCGCGATCTGCATACTTCGTTATCGGAGGAAAGAGACCATGGTTTTTTTTTTTTTTTGTTGCCGTTGCAGAAGATGATATTTTGGTCTCGTTTTCTCTCTTTTCGTTCCCATGTGCAGACTCCCAGTCTTCAGTCTTCAGTGGGAACAACCACGTTTCAAATACGAGATGTTATTTATTTAATTATTACATTTAAAACTAAATTTTTATTCACTAAATAAGTAAAAAGTCTAAAGAGTTTTCTAATAAAACGACTCTCAAAGAAAAAAAAGTTAATTTAAAAAATATATAATAAATAAATAATTTCAATATTTTGTGATTGAGTTGTCTAAAGTGTTTTTAAAATAAATGCACCTAAAACTCCTATTTTTTAAAATCAATAAAATTAGGATTTTTTTGTAATTTATTTCTTTTTAAATTTAAAATTTTATAATTTATAATATTATTAGTCTTAATTTAATGAGTCATTTTATTTTTGTTAAAAGTATTTTTAATAGTTGTAAATTTTTTTATTTCATAATTTCTTCTGCCAGCAAAAATAAGAAATTCACTGACATAAGGTTTTTTAATCTTTATTTTTCTATCATTTTTCCGTCGATGACTTCTGCAAAACGAATATATTAATTCGTATTTATTTCGCTAGAAAAGTTTTAAAATTGTGCTAGCAACATCTCATTATAATTTTGAATTTTGCTAGTAAAGATTTCAAACTTCAACAATAAATTTAGAAATTCGCAAATGCAACCTATAGAAGCACAAACATGCCAACAAACTCTTCCTGTAAAAAAGTCGTAAGAAGAAATTTTGCCAAAGAATTTTTTTTCTTCTTTTTGTTGATCACAGAAAGTCAAATTTCTTGTAGCGAAAAAATAAATTTCTTATAAGAAACCATGTGAAAACTAAGCCAAGAAACTTTCCCTGCCATTGTTGCTAACACTCACATGGCTTCCACTTTCATTTAAAAGCACTAATGATCTCAAGCTAGATGTCTGGCTTATGTCAAAATCCTCCATTAAAATATGTCTTACAAAATCCTAAGGGGTTTATGAGCTTGTTTCAACCAAAATGTTCACTCTTTGAAGCTTTAGGCTTAAAACTAATACAATCATTGCTTGCTTTACCTCACTTGTGGACACCAAATTTGATGCAGGTTGTACTAAAAGTATGTACCAAACTTTGGTCTATTTGGGTCCATTCCAAAGCTTTCAAGTGTTTTTCAACCTTTTTTTGACCTTTTTTGAAGCATATGGTCCATGAACTTAGTCCCATGGTACTATAAATCAATTTTCATTTGACTTTGTTCTTGTAATGGCCATTTTGCAGTTCCTTCTCCTTATGATTGCTTATTTTTGCCATCTATTATGGAATAGGGTTTAAAAATATCGGTCAAATGGAAAATAATCGTTTGCATTTTTTTAATAATTTTTTATTAACACAGGCACATTATAAGGGAGCTTTTGTGCTATTATAAGAAAACAATGTAATAAAAGATAATTTTCTCTTTACCGATTTTGCAAACCGAGAAAAAAAATTATCCTCTAAAGTTGGCATAAACTCTAAAAAAATATCGATCAAATGGAAAATAACGGTTTGTATTTTTTTTAATAATTTTCTATTAACACAGGCACATTATAAGGGAGCTTTTGTGCTATTATAAGAAAACGATGTAATAAAAGATAATTTTCTCTTTACCGATTTTGCAAACTGAGATTGAAAAATATTCACTTTTGTTAGTTTTGGTCAGGGATGTAAATGGAAGAGAATAAATTATTTTTATATTTTTGTATTTATACATATCGTATTCTATATAGCATTTTATCGTATTATTTATATCTTATTTTGTCTACCCATTTATCAAAGACTAAAATAGGTAATTGGGTAAATAAATAAAATTATAATATATAATACACTAAAAATATATAAAAATTAAATTATCATATACACAAAAGCCTAAAAATAATGATATTCTAATTAAGATTATTAAAAATATTATAAATTCCCTAAAAAATTATACAATATCTCAATTTCACTAACACTGAAACATAAAATCACCAAATTGCAATATAAATGGGTAATAAATTAATAATCTTCATTCCATTTATTAAAGGGGAATTAAAGAGTCAAATAAAAATTTAAAAGCTCTAATCAGGTAAATATTTTTGTTCCATTTGTGAAGGATTAAGGAACTAAAGATAAATATCGATGATGAAGCTCAAAATCAGACATCTCAACCACTCCTTGGCCTATTTGGACCAATGCTCACATCATCTAAAGGCGGGCCCATCATTTTGCTTCATCGGATGGTTTTTAGCTGAAAATCTTGCCTCGTGTGGGTCCTATCAACCCTTGGATTCCTCTTAAAGGTTCTTCGATTGCTGAACGAAGTCCCTTCTTCTTGATGTAGAGTAAGTGGAATCCATCTAAGTGTGATCAAATCAAGCCCTCTAGTTGACAAAAAGGCAGGACTCTTTTTGATTTCAAGCTATGCTTTTCCAAGTCGTTAATCAGGCTCCTTCCTCCATTCCATTTCATTTTCCTCCATATCCGTTCCCATGAGTGAGACAAGAAAAGTCGCGTTTTGCACATAATTTTTCTTTTTCCGTATCCGTTCGGACCCATGAAGTTTTGTCATCGATCAGATAAGGTAATCGATCAGATAAGGTAAGTTGACGTGAAACAGGAGCAAAGAGCCAAAGATTGAGCACCCTTCACTCGGGAATTTCGTCGAGCACTAAGTTTTTGCCCCGATTTATGCATTATATTAGATGTTGTTAGATGTTGAATTGAACCGAACCTATGTATTTTATTAAGTGTGATATTTATACAATTTAGAATATAAAAGATAAGTTTTACACGAGAAGATAATTATATTAATCCCTTATCATGCGCCCCCCCAAGATAGGTCATGGTTAGAGAGACTAATCTTGTCTCGTAGTAACTGAATATGTGAACTTCGTACTAGCTTTGTAAGGAGATTTGTTTCAAGGGTTCTTAGAAACAAAAGGACGGGAAGAGCAATGGCACCGGTAGCTGTTGGGGCGGACGGAATCCGAGAGAGCGCATCGTTCGGCGAAGAAATGTATTTCGAGGGTTATTGGAAGCAAAATGACGGGAAGAGCAGCGGCACTGGTAACAGCTGTTGAGGTAGACGGAATCCGAGAAAGTGTATCGTCTGGCGAAGAGATGTGTTTCAATGGTTTTTTTTTTTTGTGGCAATGGTTTGGAGTCATCAATATAGCCAAGGAGATCATACCCGATAAGAGCAAATATGAGCCAAAAGGTAGATGTTTGAATTGGGGTAGGGATTTACTATAAGCAGGAATTTAGAAGAAGTGAGCAGGCAATCATGGACTGTGGGCAACTATGTGTGTGTTCATCCATGTGCGGGACAAGGGCTCTATTGAGACGACACAATTGGGGGAGAAGGCTAGTGCAGCGCAAGTGAGCATGGTTGCAGGGAGAGTTGACGGCGACAGTACGCGGCAGTGATGAAGGTCAACTACAACTGCAACGACGACGGAGGTGAAGGTCGAATCATAATCAAAAGGGCATTATTGGAAGATGAGCCCAAACCCACACATCCAAGTGTGCTAGATGATGGGTTCAAGCTCATAAAACCAAGGTCGGCCCACATATCCAAGATATGTGGAAGATGGGCTCAAGACCCACAGATCAAGGAGAAGGCCTATATGTCCCCACATAGTGATAATATGATGGTAAATAAAGAGTCATCTCATAGAGATAATATTGATGTAATTAGTTTAAGTTCTAGGGGCGTAATTCTTGTGTCTATCTTCTAACACTCCCCCTCAAACTAGGGGTGAGAGAACATAATAAATGTCTTGCTTGCTGCAAATGGTGTATAAGATTTTCCCGTATAAAATAACAGTCCCCCATATCTTCCAACAGAAATGAAGGCGGTAGACTTGGTAAGGAGACGAAGGCGATGATTGGCGAGGGGCGAAGAGTCGGAATACAGCAAGATGATGGTGAACAGAGCGATGGAGGGGTTGGCTGACTGTGGCAAAGTAGCTGACAACAGGAGCTTTGACGTAGGCTGTTCTGCGACAGTGATGATGGCTCTAGGAGGTTTGAAAATGTCGAGCGAACAACTAACAACAACCAAAAGGTTGGGAGAAGGAGAATTTGTGGCGAGGATTCCGGGGGAGATACGCGGCACTGGTAGCAGCTGAGGTGCCAATGTGAGGAAGCGATTTTGAGGAAAATATTCAAAGGAAGGTTTTTGCGACTTCTTGGAAGGGTCATTGCAGATGGTTGGGGGAGGCAGAGATGAAACAATAGAAGTAAAGGCATTGTGGCATTGCAAAAGTGTCTTTGCACATGGCCAAGGGGAGGCAAAGAAGAAATGGTGGAAGTAAAGGATTTTGCGGCATCACGGAAGGGTCATCACTAATGCCTAGGGAAGGCTGACAACTACGTCAATGGTGATGGTGGCTGCAGATGCTATGGATCGAGTGGGGGAAAGTCATGCGCAGCGTGGCACTGGTATGCGGCATCAGGTGACAGGAGAGGGAGAGGCACACATGTACGTTCTAGCGAGTCACACGGTGGAGCAATTGTTCTGGAGGTGCAACAGGCGAAGGTCGGGCCCGATGCGCTAGTCGATGAGGGTGAGGTGGACAGAATGGAATAGTGCATCATTTGGGTTGTTCAGCTTGTAAGGGTGTTTTAGATAGTGAGCTACAGATAGAAAGGTAGAGGAAGAAAAAAATTGAAGGATGGAAGATGCAGAAAATCGATCTACTCTGAAACCATATTAAATGTTGAACTAAACCACAACTTTGCAGTGATTAAGGATGGTATTTATACAATTCAGAATAGAAAAGGTTTTACATAATAAAATAATTACAACATGAAATGAATACAATGGGATCTTAATAACTGAAGGGATTATGTTAATCCATTATCACATTATATATGACACGTTTGGACATCGACCAACACCCACATGGCTTCACACGAGGCATGTATATCAGCTCCAAACAATTATATTTTACTCGGTATGTGTAAGATGTAGATAAATAACCCTTACTCGTCGATATTCTATATAACAAATAGTAAATAAATAATAAAAAATATCCAAATATGTAAAATTAACACTCCTTATAGAGGTCATCTACTGGAGTTTGCAAATGTACTTTGGACTTTAAAGCCAGCTGACCCACTTTGTATACTGCACCATCGTTTACAGTCTGTACAAAGAGGATACAATCCATCGATAGGTGGTTGATCCATGATGGTGGCCAATGCAGAAAATTACTCATGAAAAGATGCAAGCTTTGGAATCCCATGCAGATAGCCAGGACGTTGCTTCGTTCTGAAAACTCTTTCCTCAAAATATTTATTACAAATGGCCAACTGCAGGAAAGGGTAGCTCATATAGAACCAAACAGCAAAGGATCTGCTGAAATATAAACTCCATTTAATGGAATGACTAATTGAGTCACTCTCAATGGCAGTGAGAAGACCATATATCACCTCGGTGACTATGCTTTCTATCCTCTCAAACACTTCATGGCCATTAGGGTTACCGAATGAAGAAGGATACATTAGGGCTCTGGAAATAGAGAACCTAATGTTGTTGAATTTGAAAACCTAACTTGCTCGAGGCTACCAGATGCATGTGATTGTAAAAATCGAGATTTGGGTAAAGAAAGAAGAGAAAATTAAAAGAATTAAAAGAAATAAAAGGAGATTTTTTTGAAGAGTTTGAAAATGTTTCGTTTGACATCGTGCATCGTCGTTAATTATGTCAGTGGTTAAATTTTTATGTAGAGGATTTTTTAAGTATCCAATTATCATTTTTTATATTCATGATATATGTTAATTAGAAATTTATTAATTAAAATAGATATAAATATAACTATCAGAATCTAAGAAGCAAGTTTTAATTGAGTAAAAAAGTATTAAAATCTTAATCTTCATACAGTTAAGAATTTAAAAATTCAGTTAAATAGCATGAACACTGAAACCAAAACTTCTTTACAGTCTTCTTGAGAATTCCAGTGACATGACATAGGAATCAAATCAGAACTTCAGAAACTCCGAATATAAACCAGAGAGAGTACAAGTGACGAAGAAAATCAAATCAGACGGAAGACCTTTTTGTTTTCTGCCAAGAAACAAAATCGAAGAACGGTTTTCCAGGCTAGATGGGACCAACCCTGCAAAACGAAGAAAAAGATGAAAAGACACCTCCGCACATTCTGGCGTTGCCGTATGTTCCGAGGACGAAGCTGATTGATGAAGACGAAGATGAGGCTCCCCAAAGCGGAAGAAAGAAGAATGGACGACTCAGCTACTCCTTTTGGCCAAAATGGACAGCACTTTGTAACTCGAGAATCTTCTCACGTGTTCTTGATAGAAAATACACAAACGATAACAATAATAATTACAAGAGAAAAAATAATTAAATACAAAAAAACATAATATTTATATAGGTTCACCTCAAGACAGAACTTCATGTCTTCCGTTGCTACAATAATTCTCTATGATGATGAAGTAGTTTACAAGATAATTCGTGCACATTCAACTGTTTTTATATAACCTCTCTCTCTTGCAACTCATGATCCTCGATGATAGCCCTAATAATGGTGCCTCAAATATAAAAATAAAATTAAGGCAACAGAAATACTAATGTGAAATTCCTAAACTATCTTTAATGAAATAACTGTCAATATATCGTACACCTTATCTTTCTAGCAAAAACTACTATTTGATTAATTAAAGATTAGTTTAAGTGAGCTCAAACATATATTTGAAACAACATATCATGCTTGTCAAACTGAGCCTCATGACCTAGCTAATACTAAAGGGGGGGTTAGTGCACAATGTAAGTTCAGGGGGAAAGTGAGAGGGAATGTAAAGTATTTGTTTGTGTTAGTGTACGTAATGTAAATTGTAGATAAATTATTTATTAAATAAAATATTTTGATATATCTGACTTTCAGAAAATTAAATTAATATTAGTTAATAAATAAAATAAAATAATATATAATAATTAAATAAATACTTGCTTCTATATTATTAAAATTTTAATTTTATAATATCTAAATATGAAATAATTATACAAACATCATACTACACAAACATTGTAATAATAAAAATAAAAATAATACAAATATAATTCAATCACTTATTTAATATAAAAAACTACAATTGTATATACAAAAATACAACACACAAAATATTTGTCAAATTAGGGTGGGAAAATAGGGTGGATCTAGTTCCTTTTTTTAGCCTTTTTTTTTGTCAAATTAGAAGTAGGGGTTTAAGGTTAAGGGTTCAGGGTAAAGTTGAGTTCTTAAAAATATGGCTCGAGGTTAGGTTGAGTGTTTAGAAACTCCACTTGACCCAAACATTAAACAAAGTTAAAATTATTTTAAAAGGAACGAAAGAAAATAAAAATAAATTATTAGTTTTAATTATACTTTATAATTAAAAAATAAAATTGGGAAGTAATTAAATACTAAGTATTGCATAATGAAAAAGTCCAAAATATGAATATAAAAAAAACAAAAAAACGAGATTAAAAAAAATAAAACAGAACATAAATAATAACGAGTTACTGTAGCTCGTCTTCCTCGCTTAGCTAGTGGAACGAATAACAGAGGTTGTAACGAGTGGAACGAATAACAGAGGTTGCAGAGAGGGGAGAGAAGTCGTTGGTGCAGGGGACGGTGAGAGGAAAAGAGTTGAGAGCCGGGGAGAGGTCACAGAGGGGGCGACTGAAATCGTCGAAGGTCACGAGCGAGAGAGGAGTTGGAGAGGTTGCAGAGAGGGGAGAAAAGTCGCCGAAGGTCATCGGTGTTGGGGACGGCGAGAGGAAGGGAGTCGAGCGCCAGAGACAGGTCGCACAAAGGGCGATAGAAATCGCCGAAGGTCGCGAGCGAGCGAGAGAGAAATTTTTTTTTCTCCGTTCGATAGAGCCTTCTTTCCCGACAGCCCGAGCCCGATGTAATTGAGAGAGGGAAAGTGAATTCGAAGCTCGACCCCTTTGAATTCACTTTCCCTCTCATTATGCCTAAAACGGGGGGAAATAAAATTCATTTGTATTTTACTTTCCCCCTGCACACACGCTGTGTACTAACAGCTTTTGGCATATTTTACCCGGTGTAAGTGAAACACTAACGGGGCCTAAGTGGATTTCACATTGAAAGGCCATGTATCTCTAATGTAAATATATATGGTTTTTTATATGTTGCCTTAGCTTTGATTTTGTGACTTGGTCGATCACGAGTTTGTGACTCACCTGATAAGAAATTAAACCTAGTTGATTTTTTGTGTTTTTTTTCAATGTCTTGTGCAACCCCCCCATATTAAAAAATATGACACTATCTTTTGGATTGGAATGTGTTTGTCTTTAATAAGATGCATGACCCCATGACACATTAAAATATGACACAAATTCTAGATTTTTTTTATCTTATGCCATGAAAGTTGATGGACACCACGTCTCAATTATTTCTAGCATGATTAGACCATGCAACGCTGATTCATGTGAGTCAGGAGAATCCATGAATGGCCCCTCGGATCTCCAAGTAGGCCCGCTAATGATAGAAAACATACACTCTACGTTATCTTTTTTATACAATGCGTTATTAAATTAAAAATCTATAAATATACATTTTAAATATGAATTATCAAATCTTTTCTTTATTTTTCCAAGAAAATTCTAGGGTTTGCTACTTTTGAAGGAAAAGTTAAACTTGGTCTAGCCCAAGCCCAAGCCCAATATATCTGCATGTCTGGCCTAAAGTCAAGGGTAATAATTCATGGGTCTCGTTGAGTTGGGCCAGTTTGTATTAAAAGTAACCAGCCATCCGAATTTTGGTCAAATAATGACATAAACACATCCACATAAAGATGGTGTTATTGAATCGCCGATTCAATTACGAGTTGCCTGGATTGACTCAGATTTGAGTCTGGGTTGAAGAAGTCGATAACGGGTAGAAGAAGCGGGTCCTTGTACCCGCTTAAAGGCCGAAGGTTGCGTGTACTTGTAGAAGTACTGAAGAAGAAGGTCACTGACCTGCGGAGAGGCGTTTCGTCGAGGCGTTTCTGCCAAGTTGATCTTCAGCTTTCTCAATTTCTTCATCGCTCTACCGGATTTGGCCATAGTCACAGGTAAGTCGGTTCCTGGCTGTTTCTTCTAAAATTTTAATTTTTAGAAGTTCAAAAGGGCACGAACCAATTCTTGGAGATTACTAGAATTTGTTAATCGCGCTAAACTTCATGATTAAGACTTAGGAGTTTTCGCAATGTTATCGCTCTTCGTGTTTAACACTTACAAATCAGTAGGTGATTAGAAAAAAAAAAAGTGTTTTGCGTTGGCTTTTGTTTCCTTGACTACTAACTAGGTGCGTTGTAAATTTTAATGTCATTTGGTGTTCATTTTTAAAAATATTTTAGTTGATCTCCTTTGATTTCCTTAGGCTTTCATTTTAGCCCTTACGACTAGTTTTTGCTTCCTTTGATATTGTTATTTCATTTAAATTTTTGTATTTGATTATTGTACAAAGTTAATTCATAATTTTATGCAGAGTGGATGGAAAATTTTAAACAGATTTTATGTATAGTATTTATGTACAATTTTATGCAAAGGTCATGCACAATTTTATGTAAAATTTATGCATAAGTTTATGTATAGTTTATTTGATATGTATTTTATGTAAAGTTTTAAATATAGGAGCTTGAACCCGGCTTGAGCTCGATTAGATATGTTTTTTTGGTAGATTTAGATATGTTGATGGTGAAAATTGTAGTGCATACAAGGGCATTTTCTTTAACTTGACAGATTCAAAGCATTGTCCTGTGTCCTATCTTCATTCTGCAGTTCACTAGAAGAGTGGAAAGCAGTCTAATGGCTTCTTTTTTTTCTGGATACTATTTTTTTCTAGATTGAGAGATGGTTCTGTCTCAGAAGATCCATGAAGCTTTCAAGGGTACTGTGGAGAGAATCACTGGTCCCCGGACAGTTTCTGCTTTCAAAGAGAAAGGAGTTCTCAGCATCAGTGAATTTGTTCTTGCTGGCAATAACCTTGTCTCCAAATGTCCCACTTGGTCATGGTACTAATCCTTTGTTCTAAGTTTCCTTCTTATTGTTTTTCTTTATGTATTTCATAAATTTCAAGATTCTTTTGTTTCTCATGATCAAATGTCGGCTTTACAATTTAGTTTCTTTTAGCAATCCTAAAGAAAGAAATAGAAAAAAAAAGGATAGAGATTTTTCACAAAATTGAGAAAGATTAGGGGTTGGTTTGGGCATGATTGAGCTTTCCTTTGCACTTAGTAATCGTTCTTGTCTTCTGTCTGGTTATACATTTGAGTTTTGTTTGATTAATTTAGGGAAGCTGGTGAGCCAAGCAAGAAAAAGTCCTACTTACCTGCTGATAAACAATACCTGATCACAAGAAATGGTAAAAACCATGCATATCCTGCTCAGTTTCTGGTTATTAGGATCTCATTAGTAGCTTTAGTTTATGCAGTCTCTTCTATCATTTCACTTAAGTGATTATGTTTGCTTGCTTTTCAGTGCCATGTTTGCGCAGGGCCATCAGTGTAGAGGAAGAATATGAAGCTGCTGGGGGTGAAGTTCTTCTTGATAATGAAGATAATGATGGATGGCTGGCAACTCATGGGAAACCAAGAGGTAAAGTTCGGTGTAAATATTTCATGATTAGGACAGAAATACCGTGTTAAGACTATTTTGAGCTCAGTGGAAAATAATTTTCTAGTATTTTCACTCTTTCAGAAGCAAAAGGTGATGAAGAAGAGAATTTACCTACTATGGAGGCTCTGGATATCAGTAAGGGCAGGACTATTCAGTCTATCCCGTCTTACTTTGGTGGTGAGGAAGAAGATATACCTGACATGGCTGCATATGAAGATGCTGAGAATGTCTTGGAAACTGATGCAGTAGGTCTTTGTTTTCCTTGTATATTATTGCTAATGTCAATAGAGCATTTCTGTGCATATTCTAACTGAAAAAATGCTTTTATTATATGTGGGTTCTGAGACCTGTTCATTCTTAGTAAAATATGAAAGTCATATTCTGTTTGTTAGGACATCACATTCTGAAAGTCATATTCTGCTTTTGACCAATAAGGACATCACATATTTTATTTTATTGGCATTGCATATTCAGCTGAACTGCAGTTTCTTGCTCACAATTTCTTAAGATGTGGTATTTTGTTCCCATTTTGTTTCTTATATATGCAGGCAACACTGGGATCTACTTATTTTGTTGCACATGAACCTGATGATGACAATATTTTACGAACTCGAACATATGATGTCAGCATAACGTAAGATGATTTCTTCTATATTGATTCTTGTAGCTTATGATTGGTTCTTAATATGATTCTTTAGATTGCTTTTACCATACCACAATCTTCATTCGATGTTTTTCATTTACATCTCACTAAGAGAAGTTCTTAAGGCCATTTATTTTTGTGCAGGTATGATAAATATTATCAGACACCTCGTGTGTGGCTTACAGGATATGATGAGGTAGTTCTGGTGATACATTTTTTCATGTACTTATCTAAGTATACAACAGTAGATTACAGTTTGTTCTATATGTTTCATTGGAAGCTAATTAGATTACACAAGAATCATTGTCACTCGAAGTAACATCTTTTGAATCACCTCTGGTGCAATTCATCTTAGTTTAAATTCTTCTGATCTTAGAGTAGAGAAAAAAAATGTATTTTAGGAAAAATAAGATTTAGTCAATTTGTTAATAGTTTAACTATTCGAAGTTAGTCTTATAGATGCTGGCCGGTTGGGAACTGACAAAGTCTTTAAAGCTAAAAAGGTTGTTTTGACATTTTTGGCAACTGAAAGGTCACTCGTACTTGTAATAGATGCTTGTGATTTCAAAACTAATGGATGAATGGATGCTTCACGCAGTAGAAATAATTTGATGTTCTAAACCTTATCTTGATTGTTATCTGTTTCTTTCTTTCATTTCTCTTTTAGCTGATCTCTAGTCGGTATTAGCCTTAATGAGGATGATTTTTATAGCCATTTCTTTTGAAGGGCAAATGAGTTTTATAGCCATACCATCATCTTTCAGTGGATTGATTATTTTTAGAAGTTTAAAATTTAATCAGAAATCTTCTGTTGGCCTTTTTTTTTTCAGTCAAGGATGCCCTTGAAACCAGAACTTGTGCTTGAAGATGTTAGTCAGGACCATGCACACAAGACGGTAATGTCCTTTTTACCATGTTTGGTTTTTCATAATGTTATTTGAAGTAAAAAAAGTTAGATTCATCTCAACTTTACTTCTTCTTTTTTAATGGAAGTTGTCTTTGCTTGTTTCTCCTCAATAATTTACAGGTAACTATTGAGGATCATCCACATTTACCTGGGAAACATGCATCTGTTCATCCATGCCGACATGGTGCTGTGATGAAAAAGATTATTGATGTTCTAATGTCTCGTGGAGTTGAACCTGAAGTTGATAAGTACTGCTCTTTCTTTTATATATTATCATTAGATAATTTGTCTTAACTATTTAAAAAAAAATGCAAATATGTGAATAAGTTTGTTTTAAATGGAATGAATTTTTTTTTCTGAAAATGGTGAACAAGTTGAGGAATTAAAGCTGAAGTTAGTGGAAGAAACTCCAATAGCATCCTCAATATTTTTATGCGCTCATGTTATGACTGTGATGGTTTCTTTTGATGATCAACGTATGTAAAATTGTTGTTGCATTTTCCAGTGACGTTTCTTTATGAGCTTGAACTTTACTTCTCCATTTATCTAAGTTTCAAATTTTTGTAGGTACCTTTTTTTATTTTTGAAATTTATGGGATCTGTTGTTCCAACAATCGAATATGACTACACTATTGATTTTGATCTTGGCAGCTCCAGTCAGTCATAAATTGGAGGTAAATATTCTCACAGATTTACTTTAGTATCAGAAGGATGCCTTTTTCTTTCTTCTTTTTTTTAAAAAAAAATTAAATAGTTGCAATATATGAAGATTTGATCAATTTTCTTCCCATATTCAAATTTTGAAATGGACATACTTCAGATGATAACTGGAAGCCTTGCTTGTCTTTTGGTACTCCACAAAATTGAAAAAGCTTTATATTTCTGTTTGATCTTTTGCGAACTAAGCCATGGTGCTGTGCAGGTTCTGTTTAGGTTTGGTTTTAGCTTTGTAAGCATGGTCTTTCTTGGACATATATTTTTCCCATTCAGAGCTAATATTGATTAGTTTTTTTCTGTCCAAAGATTTAATGTACTTCAAAAAAGAAAAAACATTTTACACAACAATTTATGCGTAATTGGGCAGTTGAGCATTGCAACTACTGTGACTTGAAGATGGTTCATGTTTTGATTGATGTTTTCTACTCCAGTGTATATTCATGCTCTCATGTTTCCTCCTGCAGCGGTTACCAAGTAGTAGTTTCCTCCTGAAACAGCTGAAAGTGCTGAACTTGAAGCATATAACTTTCTCATTGTTCCTCAGCCCAAAATTACTATCTGTAGATGACACAAAAAGAGGAGTGGTTATTGGTTTAAAGGTGGTGGACAGCTCTCTCTCTCTCTCTCTCTCTACTGGGTAATCTGGATTATCCGGATGCCTTCCAAAAATCTTAGTACAGTTCGTAACTAAACTGGAAGAATGTACATGCTCTGCTCTTTACTGTTGTTTTTGTTTTGACTAATGACGTGCACAGGGTCACAGGCTTCGTTGGCTGTATAGATTGTTTATATGGTGGGAGAATAAATTTATGAATTTTATTTGATCGTATTTATAATTTACGCATTTGAAAATTTACTCTTTAATTCTTTACCATGACAAATCTCCCGTGTAATTAAGAAATGTTCCGTGAATCGCATGAGAAGCCATTATCTATCCCTCTCTCTTTCAAAATTCTGAAAATAAGGAAAAGTATGAAAGGCGGATCATGGCTGTGGACTCGCCGCTTCCCTTCCCTTCCCTCCCTCTCCTCCTCTCGGCCGCTGCTGTTTGTTTGTTTTCTTCTTCGTCGATTCATCATCCAGCATTTTGTGACACACCTCAGATCAGGCGAAGAACAGTAAGTCTTCGTAACACTATCACAACTGTTCATCTTCCTTGATTCTCATCATGCGTCATGATCATTTTGGTCTGGAATATTTTGTTTCGTTCTTAATTTATGTTGATAAAGTTGGTTTGTGAAACTGATGTACAGATGGACAGGATGAGTGCGTCTACACCGTGTCCACCTGAGGACAGGCAAATATTCAAGGTCGGCACGGATTCGAAGATCAGCGCCACCTTGGGAGACGCCGAGGTCGGAGTTGGTGGCGGTTCTAAATCTCAGAGCCCGGGGCCTTACGGTTCTGCGACTACCTGGAGTTCACGGTCACCGGCCTTCACAGATGCTGCTCCCAAGTCCCAGGGCATCTTCTACGTCAATCAGTGGCTGCTTCCCGGTGAGCTATCACATTTCACATTATCACTCCGCCTCCACATATAGATCACTTTCGCATCGCCAACGGAGTTTTGCTTGTCCGTGGCTTGTGTAAAATACACAACTACTCCATCTAGGTTGATAAATCTCTTCATTACTAATCCACTCGAAAATCTCCTAATTTCGATGTTCAATAAAATAGAAGATTGCTTATCTGAAGGAAATAAATGCTTCGAAACTGAATTTTTTAACTCGAAAAAATATGAACAGATTCTGTTGGATATGGAATCATGAATAACAATCACATTATAGCACTGAAAACTTTATTTGTTCAGTGACACACCTAATGCCATCCAAACAACACAACCTGCAATAAATCAATTTCACATTCCAATAACGAAGGGACTCCAACAGAAACGTAATGAAAACAACTTTACAAGAGGGAAGAGACACTGCGAAGGATCTGCCTACGAATTCTGTCTATAATAGTCAAACTGCAGCTCTAGACCTACCAAAACAATGGTGAATTTCCAGAAGACACGGCAGACCACGCTGAGGATCTTCTCACCGGTGCTTGAGAACATTCTAGTCTTTTCTTCTTACAAAGATCGCACCCCCGCAAACATCCGTAATCACCATTCTCTTTGACATTGCTCAAGCATGCACACCATTCATGTCAGATGTATACATTCTTCACATCATTAGGCCCAAAACTTGCACTGCACATAGGGCATTTCCTAAACCGATTCTCTAGTGCTTTTTGAATGCAAGGACCGCAAAAGAGGTGGTAGCATTTAGTGATCACAACCTGGCAAATCAAATGGGAGAGGCATTAAAAAACTGAAGGGGTAATGAAATTGTGAAAACATGGTAATAGCTAGTGGTATAAAGCATTCCAAAGGTGCTTAAGATGATGAACTTTACCTCTTTCTGTCTGTCATGGCAAACATTACACTTGAGTAATTCTCTGTATTCTCCTACTTCTTCCTGGAGCTTGTCCAAGAGTGATGAAGACTCGGTATGTACACTAAGGTGATTGGCTTTCCTTGTCAATGCTTCCAACTCCTCTTCTGTCCTCCTCCTACTAAATCTGATAAATTCAGCAGAATTTGAGAACTAGGTTCTTTTTGGACTTGAAAGCAGCAGCCAAGAAAACCAAAAATTATAGTACAAAACATTACCTCTCCCTTTCTAATTCTATCAGATGTGCCACAACATCTTGTCGGCTTTTCTCAACTTTTGGTTGAGATCCCTCTTGGGTTTGCTTTAACTGCTGAGTTTGCCTTTGTATATCCAACAACTTACTTTTGATATTCTCCATGGCAACTGAATTCTGCCACCCTTCCTCACCAAGTTTTCCTACTTGCTCTGAGTAAATTTTGAGCTGCAAAAACAAACAAAATTTAGATAACAAAGCAAAGCCTACTTTGCCCAACAGATACTCAGATTTAGTCAGAAATTACTTGTTCTTCAATCCGAATAGCTTTAAAATTATATAAATCCAAGGATGCACTGGCTTGCCGCAATTCCCTTTCCAGATGTTGCTTTTCCATATACAAAGCATCCAGCATTTGCTTTGTTCTCACTCCCTCTAAAACGAGCTGCAACAAGATGAGTTCAGTATCAGTTTATACAGCAATGCTATATAGATTTTCATTGCACATATTTCTGTTAAAAGAAAAAAAATCTATAGTGTCAGATTTGTATACACAAACTGATGTACAGCCTGTGAAGCACAAAATACAAAATTAGTTCAGATGAAAAAGCTAAAGTATGGCAAAACAGTACAATGGCTACAACAACCAAAAGAAAGCTTTTAATACACTGGCCGTGAAGCTCTTACTAAGTACAACCAGATTAACCATACAAGAATGCATCAAAGAGCTATCCACATTAGATGAAATTACAAAGCTGTTTGCAAATGTTTCTACTCAGAAATAAATTCAAATAACTCCAACTTTTCTCCCTTTTGTTTAATTTTTATTGCCTTTTTTGGATAACATATTTTACTTTGAAGGAGGACAAGAACTATCTTCTGGTTATTTTTATTTTTTTATCAACAACAAAAAACAACAAGTGTTCATTGACTACAGCTTTTCGTCTCAGCAAGTAATTCCTATGCTTTTATCTTTTTGGATCTTCCACAGCATGTTCTCTCTTCTTCCAAAGAAATAAAAACAAAAGACCAAAATCCATCTAGCCCATAGATCATAAAATACAGGAGCTTCCATGACTTCACTAATTTTGATGCATGTCTATGAAAAAGTTTTCACTAATAACTTTTGAGATATGATGATTATGAAGACTATATGATGCCAATACCTCTGCCAAGAAAGTGCATAGTGTTAACTTTAGCCTTTCAAATATCAGACAACCATGTGCATCAATATTCCACCAATTTTCAAATTTTGTGGTACTATCTTTAAAAAGAAGAAAAAATTATCTAAAGGAATCTCTTTGTAAGTGAGAACAATTCTGGATAGGCTGATGTTAAAAAAATCCTGGAGTTCATAGTTGGGAAAAGACTTCTAAACTTCTGTTTGTCATATTGGGATGGAACTGGATCCAATTTTAGTATGGTATCAGAGTAGGGTGTTTGTTTTATTGGGCCTAATTCATGGCCCATTTAGTTTGTACACCATTTAGTCATCCAAATCACAGGCCCACTGTCCCTTTGTAAGGCTTGCAAATGACAGGAGTATTAGTGGGAATAATACCCTTAAGTTAATGTCATGAGGCCTCTTTAACTTTGGCTAGTCATTTGGGGATTGACCTGGACCCAATTTTAACAATTCCTTTGCAGAAGCAGGTAGCTACCTTTTTTCTTCCATTTTTTTTCCTTCTTATCTCCCCATTTGGTAATGGTGCACCTAATACAGAGTATTGTTATAGGAAAACAAATAATAACAACAACAATAAATGATAAAATCTAATTCAGTATCGAATATAGAAATGACAAGTTACAATTGTTTCATTGGAACTTTCTAATTCAACCATTACAATAGACGTGGCATGTTGCAGCTGTTCAATTGTAATGGGTTTTTAGGCACACCAATGTGGCAAATCCAACCTAGGTTCTAATGTTTCAGATTGCCTTTTCTCCCCAGAAATAGAAAAGCAATTATTTTTCCATCCGTGAGCTATTTTACACTAAAAAAAGTATAAAGACAACAAAAACATATATCGGTTTTATTTATGCTCAACAAGACCAGAAGAAGAAAAGGTAAACAGTTTGAATCATGCCAGAAAAGGAAAAAGTCTGCTGCACCTTGATGTTGTAATCATCTCTCTCAGTAACTTGCTGCAACAACTGGCGATTTTGATTTTGCATATCTTCATATGCTTGTCCAATTGTCTGGAAGGAACATTTAAGGCTTAGTTCCTTTTGCTCCTGCCCTTTAAATTTAGTGACAAAAAATGCAGAGATATACAAACCTCAATCTCTGACAAGTAAGCTTCACCTTCCTCGTGTTTAGATTTCAAGACCTCTGAGAACTTAGTTATCTCCCTGAAAATAAATTATTACAAAATATCAGCAGCCAAATTTTAAGAATCACACTGTATCAGGTTACCTGAACATTTTAATGCATAATTCATTGACAAAATAATTGTCAAAAAAAGTAAAAAAGTTTCAAATTAGGGAAAGGACTTGTTATTGGCTGCTCTGGACCTAATTAACACAAAAGTTAGGATTTTTTTTTTTGGAAAAGAGAATAAATAAATAAATGAAACAGAAATTAACAACAGTGAAAGTCAATCTTCAGAAGTTTAAACCTTCCAGAAGCCTCCAACTTCTGCCTGAGGTCAGCTATCTCAGCCTCAGCAGCAGCCAGCCTCTGTTGAGATATTGCTTCAGCTTCATTGGCCGCTTTAACACGCAACTCCAACTGGTGCTCATCAAGGGAGGATTGAAGACTTTGGACTTGTGCCCATGCTTTGTACTCAGTCTCTCTAGCCTCAGTAACATTTCTACAATTAGGAAAAGGATATATAAAAATGGTAGTCATTTATAATCTTCATTAAAAAATTAAAACTAGTATGAGCCTCAACACCTTGGATTATCTCTCACTTGATCTTTTCATTGGATCAACATCACCTATGTAAAGCTACTCTTCTTAGGCTAGAACCAGAATCCAAGAACAATGATGCAAGTATAAATATTGTCCAGATCAATCCAGAGACACTTGTATAATGAAAAGTACCATCGCTAAATTAGGTGGGAAAAGTTTAAAATGCCAGAAAAACCTCGAGCGCAAAAGACACTACAGAACAACTGAAACCAATGCTTGGATTGCTTTCAATATACTCTACCCAAAACAATACAACTAGCACACTAAGATTATCACATACAAGATGCAGCCATGCAGTATGATTTCTTCAAGAATGAATGACATAATAGAATGTTTGGCTCCAAAGAAACATGACATAGTCTTACCTGGATTCAGTAGATTCGCGCCCATACATCTCTAAAATTAGCTTGAGCTCCTTTACACTCTCTTTTAAATCATACACCTTCGTTACACCAGAAACAATCACAAGATATTCTTACATTAAACCATTGTCATTCCCATAGCAGGTACAAAATTGAAAACATCAGTTAGTAACTATGAAAATGCAACAAGTCGATATCACAAATTTAAAACAAATTGACCCTATCAAGAGCTAACACCGCATTGGGACATTTCTTTTCTTTATCATGTACACAAACACTTAGTCAACAGGGAAGTATTTAACACATCCTGATAACACGAGGCATTTAGGTGATCAGCTTCACTCTCACTAGTTAAGAATTAGTCTGCCTAAACCCTAGTCCTACAAATGGTTGAACCCAGTTTAACCCCACGACTGGGTCTGAAAACTTAAAATACTGGATTTTTAATAACAATGCAACTAGACCAAGAGGAAAAAAAAAAGTCACCATGAGCAGCATTCTTATGAAACCGTAAGGCAATCAACTAATGTTATCAAAACCACCAAATAATTGAACCAGGTTCAACTGGACCCAGTCCCATCACCGGGTCTGAGAACTTAAAAAACTGAATTAGTAATAACACTGTAGCCTAAAAAAAGTCAGCATGAATAGCACTCTGATGAAATGGTGATTTTGAAATTTTAGTCCAGCCAAAAGCAATAGTGCCAGTAAAACAACTCAGAATCTCAGCAAAATTGTTCAACAAGAAGAGAAATATTGTTTCGCTCATTACCATTGCTATCAGTTACAAAGATGCGAAAGTACAAATAATTTTTTTTTAAAATCAAACAATAAAAAAGCACAAAAATAAAGCAGTTAAGAACTTGCACTCAAAAAAGTAAATCCAAACAGTAAAAAAAAAATAGAGTTAACTGAAAAGGAGAGAACAAATAAAAGAAACATACTTAGCATTGTGGTGAGCATACACACAAGAATGAAACATAATGTTTTTTTGAAAGAGGAAACATAATGGTAAAGAGTTATAACAATGAGACAAGAAAGTAATATTGTTTCACCATTGCTACGGCTATCAGTTATAAAAGATGTGCAAGTACAAAAAGATGCAAAAAAATAATAAGTAGTGGAGGATTTAAGACTTGAGCACCAAAAAGCAAATTCAAACAATAAGAAAATAATAAGGGTTAACTGAATGGAACAAGGGAGAGAAAAAATAAAAGAAAAACCCTTAGATATGTGGTAAGTATATGCACAAGAGTGAAACATAATATCAAGAGTTATAATCATGACAAATAAAAGCTCACAAATTATGCAAAATTTTGTTGACAAACAAAGAAGAGGGAAAAACAGGATAATGTCTTGCACGTTTAGCAACACCTCTTTTGCATTCACAATCATCAATATTTAAATTTCCTTTAAAAATCAACTCCACAGTGCTGATTATTCTATGACCTCCCACTTCAACAGAAATACACAGTGAAAACTTGAGCACAGAAGCAAAGCAGTTACAAAGCAAGGCAGATAAGAGCACACCAAAGAAAGGATACAAGAAGTTAAACATAGTTACTCATGGACTCCATTTGGAAACGCAACAATCACCTTTATATATTCGAGTTCGCAGGATATTGCCAGCTAAAAATTTGAGTTGACAAATTTTCATTTTCATAACACTCAGATTTGAGTTTTACTAAAAAAACACTCAAATTTGAGTTAATAGACACAAAAAAACATAAGCAGCTTCACATTTGACAGGTAAAAGTCAAGCTGAAGAACAAAAACAACCCCTTCTAATCTAAAACTAGGCCTACTACATCATCATGATTTATGAAACTAGATTTCCATTTTTCAACTTTCTAGATCATCAAGATGTAATGGCTTGACGTCTTACAGCAACATACTCAGAGAGCCAATGGCATTGCTGTCAGCAACTCTCCCCCTTTGAGTTCCTCATTTTTTATTTTCGTGTTTGTATTCTTGCTTTTTTTCTTATTTTTTCTCTCCTCCAAGAGCCACCCTTTATCTACTGAATTGCCTTTTGTCATTGTAATGAAAACAAAAAGAAGGCTCACCCCAACTTTTGGGCTACATGATGGCACCTAGCCAGTTCCAACAGCACATTTAACTATTCATTTACCTACCTGAATCAAGCAGACGTTCATTGGAACCACTTTCAATTTAGGACGCAAAGCACTAAACAAGCCTGGGTCAGTTGAAGAGATAAGTTCTCTATCCCTTAAGCATTGGCTTTCTTCCAGATTTAGTTGGCACCAACCAAAAAAAGTAGCGTACTTAGTTACTAATAGTTAGTGATTTTCTTTTAATGTGTTCCAATTTTTCCTAACAATATTCCATGTATCCATAAACAAGGGAAAGATAGATCATACCAACTTCTTTTTAGAGACTACGATTCCCCCCACAGAGTCATATGTAAAGAAATTACGAAAAAAACAGAGGCCCTTCCTCCTCCTATTTAAGTTATTAACTTTATTTTGGCTGCTGAGTTGAACACAAGGAGAAGGCAGAGAAACAAATGTAAGTTCATATGCAATGGCTTTCAATCATGTACAATTTTTCTCTCCCCTTGCTCTAATTTCACATGCTAACTACTAATTACAATTCACTAACATGATTAGAGAATTTCTCTAACGTGTTCCTATTTTCCCTAACACTGTATCCATAAACAAAAGAAAGATAGGTCATACCAACTTCGTGCTGAGACAATGATTCCCCCCCCCCCAACAAGAGTCATATGCAATGCAATTATGAAAAAACAGAGGCCCTTCCTCTCTTCTATTTAAGTCATCAACATTACTTTTTGGCAGCTGAGTTGAACACAAGTAAAAAGCAGAAAAACAAAAGTAAGTTGACACCTGCAAAGACTTTCAGTCATGTACAATTTTTCTCTCCCTTGCTCTAATCTCACATGATTCTACTAATTACAATTCACTTATACGCTTGTTATTTTTCTTGATAACACTTTTTTTTAATGTAGAAACCCTTTACCATGGCAGACTCGAACCTTGAACTTCAAACTAGAAACCCCCCATGTGACCATTGAGTCAAACGCCCATGCCACAACTGTTAACACTCTTACATGTTATCATTAATTATAGTTTAACGTGATATTACAGGATTAGTTGAAAATGTAAGCTTTCTCTAAGTATTGCACAGATCGTACTTCAACAAAACAGTAGCATGTGTAGCACATTCTATACTTACAATTGATTCTCTTCTTATATGTTCATTATTTTTCCTAATATTCTTGTATTCACCGATCACACATGATGAAGTTGTTGTAGAAATTTTTAGGTTCCTTCACAAAACCAGATTAAAAGTAATGATAGTTTCCTCTTTTTCGTTTACACTGTTAACGTTACTTGTCTGCTCAACAAAGAGCAAATAACAGTTAACAAGCAGAAAAATCAAAACTTTTGAATACCACTGCTTTCAGTTCTGTACATCAACTTGAGGAGTCAATTATCAGATATTCTCTCTCACTTTTCTTCTCTTACATGTTCATTATAAATCATGATTCTCTTAGATTTTTTAAAACTCTCAGACAAGTTAATTATAGATGATAAATTAACTAATGCTTCAGTAAGTAGATCGCACAGAGTAAACAAACTTGTATAAGAGGCTAATGTCAGATACCACAGCTTTTAGTTTCTCTACTTCAGCTACTTCTTCTTCAGATTTACCCAACAACGTTTTTAACTCATTTGCCTGCATAAAAAACCTATTCATCAGCACAGGCAAAAGGCACGATAATGATAACAACAACAACAACAACAATAATAATAATATCAAAATAAACAAGGAGTTGATAATGTAAAACCCTCATGCTCACCTTTCTATTGAGGAGAGAAGAAAGGGACCGAACTTCAGCTCGCAGAGAATGAACTTCAGAAGCAGCCTCTTTGTATTTATTCAAATGATTTTGCATGCTACCCATTTTCTTGGGCAATAAAGATACCAAGGCTTTGAACTCCTGTATAATCTCTTTCCTTCCTGGGATATCAAACACGATCTTAGCTTAGAGTAATTAAACAGGAATTCCAATGTGAAGTTAAAGATAAAAAGTGCATATTTACCTGGTTCTCTTGAGGCCTCCTGTAACCTAGTTTCTATCCAACTTCTTTCATCAATTCGTCTTTGCAATTCCTTTTCTAGTTCACTTCTTTTATGATTTGCATCTATAAAAGCCTTTCGAGATATTTCTGTTAATTCAATTTTCAAGTTTGCTTCTTTCTCCCACCATATGAAATTGTCTTTCTCAACCTTTCACACCAAAGTAAAAACAAGTCAAGACAAACAAAAAAGTTTAACTGGAGCGACTAATCAAGCATCACTACATGCAACTACCGACCAGTTACCACCTGAAGTTTCTCTAATGCCACTCGGTACTGGGCCACCTCATCTTTCGATTTCTCAATCTGATCTTTGAGCAAGACAAATATCTTAGAAGAAGAAATAGATTTCACATCTTTCAGGGTGCTCTGTCAAAAAAGAAAAAAAAATTGCTATCAGAAAACATTAATTAGAGCAAACAGTAAAATCAGAGTTAATAAGACTGAATGACAAGAAAAGAAAAGAATAAGATGGCAAAATAAAACAGACCCGCAAACTTGCTAACTTCTTCAAAATCTCTATCCGCTCTTCATGCATATTACTAAGTTCCAGAAGTCGACTTGAAGTTAAGTTCTATTCAAAACCCAAAAACACAAAGATTATAAGTTCAATATGAAATTAATAAAAAAAATTATGTAAAGAAGAGAAGGCACCAACTGATTACCAACAACTCCTTCAGTGAAGATTCCAAATCTTGCAAGTCCTTTTCCTTATCCCTGGCTTTTTTCGCTGCCACAAACTTACTACCCAAATTTAATATAGGAAAGTAAGATCCCCGTGGAGCATCTTTTTGTGCTTTCAGGGTAGCCAATTTATGATTACTTTCCTCCAATTCTGCAATAGTACTTTCTAGTTCCCCTGTGGAAACAAAATAAAGGGAAAGTGGGTCAATTTTTTAATGCATTTGTGTTTTGAAAGATGAGAAAGATTTATTTTTTTTACAAAGATGTATTTATATTAACAAGAGAAAATTTTACAAAGGAAGAGGGAGCAAATCCCTAACAATAAGAGATTGCAGGGTCGCTCCCTGCTTGGATTTTTTTTTTTTTTTTAACTATGATGGATGTATTTTGTCATAGGACCAAGAAAATTACCAGTCAAAAGTTTAAGCTGAGCCTTGTTCTTTGCATTAGTGTCACGATACCTCTGTACCTCATTTCCCAGGGATCTGTGCTTCAAATGAAGGTCACTCAGAGCCATGCGTAAGTTCCTAACCTCCATCTCTAAGTCATTAATGGTCTTTTCCATTTTTCTCGTGGACTCTATAGAGAACAGAACAAAGCAGCTAAGAGCTGAGGCACTAGCCCTCAAAAACCCATTTTTAAGAAATTAGATTACAAGTTAAAATATTGCAGATGAAGCAGATAATTGTGGCAATAAAGCTTACCATCTTTGGGTACCACTCCAAAGACTCTGGCAGAAAGTACATCGCTTTCAAGCAACACACCATTAATGGCAGTTAGTAAATTTTGTAGGACACCTTTGGTGGCTGCATGTGACGTTCCATCATCTTGCACTTTATCAGGAGAACTGCCCACTGAGCAACTATGTGTGGCACCAGTTTCCAGCAGTCTAGACAGAAAGGTCTCTTCCACTGAACAGGATGGTTGACCTATAGTTGCAAAGTCAAAAAATATCTCTAAAGACGGAATAATACTAGTGAATCTTAAAATCATAGAAACATTTTTCAGAAAAATAAAAATTCAAAAATTACAGTGGAAACATCTGACTGATGAAACTTTATATAACTATGCATCTCATGGGCTAAGCCACTTTAAACATCGACTTTTACCTACAAAACCTTAGCCAATAACAGGATCCTCTTTCTCTAGAATGCAATAAAGAAATGAATTTTGGATAAATCAATTTAAAACTTTACAATAATTATGTATTTTTAAATATATTGTTAGAAAATACATCCAGGGGTATTTTGTAATTCTCAGCCTAAACCTATTATTTAAGAGAGCTGGGGGTCGTGCACAACCCCCAACAAGCCTTCTCTGGCTCTTCTCCCTTTCTCTCTCTCTTTTCTTTCTTCGTTTCCTCTCAATTTTCTCCTCTTCCTCCACCAAAATCCTTACTTTATACAAATATTAAAAAAAAGCATACAACACATGATAATTCCAGAACATCAACTTTTCTTACCATCTAAAATTTTAGAATGTTTCACACCTCGCACACCATTTACAGAACCCTTGGTACGAAAAGAAACTGAATCTAAATCATCCACTAGCTGTCAAACAACCAAATCAATGTCATATACATATATAGTTTTGTGCAGCTCCATGCAGTGATAAAAGATAACAGTCAATCAGCACATACCTTCTTCCAAGACTTATTAACCACTTTTAAAGTTTCATCATAAGCCTGCTGTTTATCCTTCAACTGATGAAACTTATCCTCAAGCAAAAAATACTCGACCTTCTGAGTTTCCAATTGCTGAACAAGCTTTTGATTTTGATATTGGAGTACAGTAGTATCAAGCTATCAAAAACAAATCACATGTCATGTTACAATGCCGAAGTTGAGAATACAATTCAGATAGATAGACAAAAACCAATATGCTAACTCTATAGCAGTCAGATAACAGTGAAAGAAAACTTCTTCCCAAAGTAAATGCATTCACATAATTGACAAGTAAATATCAAGTCTTAGGATTACCAAAAAAGCAGATATTTTTCTTCCAAATGACAATTGACATGGGTATGAGGTAAATCTAAGAAAGATTATTTTTTAGACATTAAAAAAACAAAATTCGAAAAATATATTAGAGAATACTCATGAATTAAACCAATAATTGAGCAAATTCGAGACAATCCTTTGAGATGTTCTTTTCTTCACCCTTTTTCCAATGAAAACCTGATAATGCAATAATGAAAAGATTTGACAGTCCCAAATGAAGTACAAACAATTTTATTCACCAAATTTCAAAATATAATACCTATTTCAGGAAATAACTTAAATAAAATGCCAGCTGGTCAAACATACAACCATCAACAGGTTAATAGCATACTTGTATGTAATTAAGGTAATTAAATCTCCTATCATCTATACAGTAAGTAATTCATAATATTGCCATAGTAGAGGCCGCAGCAGTAGATTAATAATATCAGACAAGAACTGAAAATATCAAAGTTGTTATAAAAAAATAAACACCTACTAAGGATTTTTTTTTTCTGAATTAGGTTTCTTATTTATCCTAAATACCATGAATTATGCAACATTTGCTCAGGTCAAACTCACACAAAAAGGGCGATGTTTCAGGAATACTGAAGATTTTTAAGTTTCCATTCCTGAAGAAAACTTAGAACTCTAAACAACTTGTTTCACAATAGTTGAACTCAGAATGAAAAACCAAGTGCGTGATGACTTGTCCTCAGTTGAACCACTGATACACCAAATACACTCAATGTTTACATGTCAAAGACTGCACACCTGTTTTAAATTGACCACCTGAAAACTAAAAATAAAACATAGTTATCTTATTGATTATAAAAGTTCACTGATGCTTTAGAGAAAACTAGAAAAGTTCACTGATCATATAATTACTTTCTGCTTAACAGAATTTTTTTTCACAGCCACTCAAGGAAATTGAATAGTCTGTTCAAATTCGCTACAGATGCTGCACACATTGTACACATACAAATAAAATCTAACTTAAGGCCAGACCGCTACTTTTGGTTACTCGACTTTCGATACGACTCCAGAACCAAAACTTTTCAACATGGAGGTGAACCCATCAGCTTCATTCTGACATATTAAGGACACCCAAGTGAGATTTTTGAGATACTTTTTAATTGCATTGTCGTAATGAATAAAAAAGAAGTGTTGCCAAATAAAGAAAAACAAACTCATAAACAGTTCATTAATCAAACTCCTTCCATAATGAGACTTTACCATCTGGCCATAACTCCTCTCCACCCCCAATCCCCCCATAAAAAGAAAGAAAGAGTTGGATAATCTAGGGAAAGAAGTTTTCGTACCGCTGGACTCAAAAGTTTGTCATAACTCAATAATCTCATTAGTAGAAACAATTTCACCTTTTGTCACCAGTTTCCATGTTGGCTCTGTTTTAAAAGTACTGAACCTGAGAAATGTAAAGTACCTACTCCCAAGTCCAATGTTAACAAAAAGTGGAATGCAGTCCCAGGAATGTTTCATTCTTATGTCCAATTAACAACTCTTGATCATTTTACCAAAGTGAGGCTACAAGGATCTTAAGTTCCATCACTAAATCACTTTATCATTGGACCAATAATACATCAATCACATTGGTTGATCAGCTAAGCCAGCCAATGACGGTTTTGTAGTTACAAATTGTTTCGTGTAAAAATTCACTGAGTAAACCATCAAACTCAATATATATATATATATATATATATATATATATATATATACACACACATATACAGATAGAGAAAGAGAGATTAGATTGGTAGACAGACAGATAGTCATACTGGCACGAGAATGCTTCCTCATTTCCACTATGCTCCCTTCCCCCTGCCCCAGGAAAAAAAAATAAAAAATCCTACCCAAAACAAAACGAGTTACAAATAACTAGGAAATATAAAAATACCATTGGGACTCGAAATTTTGTTTAACTTTGAAACTTAAAAAGGAGAAAACCCTTTGCAGATCTAATCATAGGTTTCCAGTTTTGAATTGTTTAAAGTAAATGGAAATAATCACCATAATCAAATTCATACAAAAAACTATCAAGCTATTACAGGGAATAGGTCAGGATTTCATTCCTAGCCTTTTGAATGTTGGGTACGCCTCCCCCCTTGTGACCAGTGAAACAAAGGCCTTATCAATTCTTATGTCAAATTAATTGTGTCAGACAATTTATCTCACAATAGCTCAATTCGTAACTTACTAAAGCCAAAACAAAGGATATGATCCTCAGTTTCATCATTACATTTCCTTTTCCTACAATTAATAAAAACATTTCCATAGCCATCTCAAAAACTGGAGCAATAAGACATCAAAATGGTTGACCACCAGCTGATTTTGTTGTGGTTCCATCCTTACCCGTAAAATATTTCATTATCTGACCACTAAATATTGAATCAATAAACATAAAATATGTTCATCCCACTTCGTAAAATCAGAATAATGCTTCTTAGTACAGTTGATTTTGACTAAATTTTTCTAATAAACAAAATTTTTAAACAGTATCCATCACATAATAATTATTATCCAGATTTGTGGCACAAGCAGAATGAGCTATCACACATAGAAATAGAGAACTATCACAGCTAGTATCTATATAATTTAATTGAACTAATTGTTATATTACTAAGGACGTCTGGATATCATGCTAACCCCATTTCACAGCATAACATTCTTATACACGGTATGTCATGAGAGACTTCCTTCATGAGTCCCCTGTTACTCAGTGGACCATAACTCCAACGCACATGTCAACCCCTCCACTCGCAATATCAAGTGGAACCAAGACATTAATAGAACAAGGATCAAGGCTAAAGACCTGGATGACGTAAACAAATATCAATCACAGTACCCTTTTAACTTTAAGATCCACCAAAATGTCATATTAGAGAAAATAAAATCTTTGGAAACGATTAGCCAAACTATTCACTAAGATCTAGTCTAGGGATCAGTAGAAGTTCAGAGAAATTATTTTAAGCGAAAACCACGGACCTTTCAGTTGATACAGACACAAGCTCTTTTCTTATTTGGGCTTTCCATAAACAACGAAATGGATTTTTCTGCCTGCCCACTTTACTTTCAGCCACTTTTTGAGCATCCCAATAATAAAATCAAAAATGGGCAAAATCAAATGCATGTTGTAACATATTTAATGGGCAAGCTGTTTTACTTTACAGACAAATGCATCAAACAAGATAAATAACATTCGCCCAACTGGGAGTATCACCATGATCAAAAGTTCCCTATCATTATGAAGAGAAGAACTATAAATTTACTCCGCCTTTACTGCAGTCCACAGTGTAGGTAATGCAATTCATGTGGCCACCAAAAGAAGGTCCCGCTTCTTGAATATTGATAGGAAAAGAAACCACTTAGCAATTAGCTTTATTGATTCCATACACATTATAAGAAAGAAAAACGATACAGAATGATGATAAGCAAAATGAGAGACTTGAGTACTGACTAAAAATTTGTGTTCTCACAAGGCTATATAACCTCAACATCAGAAAAAACTACCAGAAGAAACCTCGACTAAACCCACATACAACAAATGATTCTGGAAAAGGCAAAGAGAGTCTCTCTCCTCAGAAACAAGAAGTACTGCGACAAGAAGATTGCTGCAATCGCTAAAAGGGTCAAAACAAACTAACGTGCAGAGAAAACTATTTGCTAAAGTATTACCCTGAACAAGAATTTATATACCACCACAGCCAAAGACGCAAAACACGTATAACAGATAAATAGATAAAATCGTAAAACCGAGGTCAAACAGATTATTCAAAATCGTAAAATTCAATAAAATTTGATGAAACCAAATAAGTAGAGGGTCCTCTAATCAACCACACAACATAGAGGCCGAGATCAAGCAATTCATTCAGGATGAAGATATAGATTTAAAAAAAAAAAAAATCAACCTTTTTATCTTCGGATACCGGCAAAAAGGGAAGCTTTTTGGCGGCAGCGGCGGTTGGCGAGATGGAGTTGAAGTGACGCCGCTTCCGGTCTGGCTCTCCGGTGCTCCCCATGGCGATACAAGCTCCTAACCCGGCCTCGCCCTCATATTAGGGCAACAAGATTATTTCAGGCCATGGCCCCAAATCAGCGAAAACCTAAAGAGACAGCCAAGGGAGGAACCAAAGGTCGAATTCCCCTCCACCCAAGAATCACCCTAATTCCTCCTCAGTTTACAGAAATGAATAACCTAGGGCATAAAGGACAGCAACATGAAGTGGATTCTCCGTACTATTCAATTTGCCTATCCCACAAGCCGCAGAAATTCTGATCCTGCCCTCCCCGCCCTTCAGCAGTGAGAAATGGAAAGAGTAAAAGCGAGAGAGTGAGAATTGGAGAAGAAGCCCAGGCGCAGTTGGAGTTGAAAGAAATAAAGAGAGAAAGGCGTTCCTGTGCATGCAGTCCTCTTCAACCCAATGGCATGAGAAAAAGAAAGAACCCCCGGCTGCAATCGTCTGTATTTCCGTATAAAATTAACACTTATTTTTACTAATTGAAAAGGGTAATTTAGTCTTTTAAATTTTACTTGCCAGCTGTCGTGTCAATGAGCGTGTGTGGACTCGTCCCCGAGTTACTGTCAGTGATGATGCTAGAAATATTTAGGAAAGCGTGCAAAAAAGGATAAGGAGAGACGGGTCATCTGGGATTTGCATTTTAGGGCCCGTGTCAAAACGAGTTAACTTGCTTTGTTAGTCGGTTGCAGGCAGGCGCCCAGTCCCCACATGAACCTTTTCTGTGTGTGAAGGCAGCACCAAGTCAAACTAGAATTTGACTAAAATAACTCAAATAATTCAATTTTTATTTTAACTCGAGATTTTTCAAGTTCGTCTTATCACCTCGTTAGTTCAACTGATTAACTTAGTTCGTTTTATCACCTTATTAGTTCAACTGATTAATTTAAATTTGAAATATTTAAATCAAACCAAACTCGGAAGAGTTTCTATGCCTTTTTAAATTGGTAAAAATTTATTTCGGATATAAATATAATTTCTGGTATCTGTATTTCTTGTGAAACTTAAGAGTTAATATATTCTTTCAGCTTATTATTTACAAAATAAATTAAGTATCTCTTTGTTTTCCTTTTTATTAGACAAGGGTAATCAAGGTAAAAAAATTTACCATTAAAAACCAGAATGAATACCAAAAGTTATCGATCAAATGGAGCTTTTTAAAAATTTGCAGATTTGGGGTTCATTGCTCAACGATAAATTAGCTAAGAGATGAAAAGTTCACAAAGGTCAGTGCCAATTCCGTGGTATTTAATGTTGTGACCTCAATGAAGAATCTAACTTCATCTTTTTCTTCACTGAAAATCCTTTAAAAAGATATTTACAACATCCCAAGAATCACTTCCTCGCTGATTCCCTCATCAAATGAACATAAAGGGAGGAGGAAGACACAAATAATATGCACATCAGGTAACTCTCTAAGAATCCCAGTTCTAGTCATCTTTCATTGCCATATCATGCCGCCTCCTTTGACCCGCTTCCACAAGGAAAGTTAAAAGAGCCTCACATACCTGAGCAGAATTGGCTTCATTAGAGTCACCGCTCAAAGATGAGTAAACCATCCAAGCATGGTCCAGTTTCTGCTTTAGCCTGACTACAACGGATCCTGGCACCTCTGCATCTCGACGAGTCACAAGTCCATCGCTTTTTTCACCATATCGGATCTGAAGTAGTTGGGCACAAGCAGCCATTGCAGCTGCAAGTGGTATAACCACCGGGACTTTGGTGGTCTGACCAACCATAGGGAGCTCAGCATGTGCTACTTGAGAGAGAGTAGCAAGAACGGCAGGAGAAATCCCAGCTTCTGTGTGGAATGAAATTATTGGAATTTCCTTGGGCAAAGGGTATTTCCTTAAGAACTGTTTCCTTCTTTCGTATGTCAAGTCTTCGAGAGCTTGCATGTCGCCCTGCAACATGAAGATCACAATTTGTATCAATCAGGGAACGACTTTTGATAGGCCTCAACAATAAAAACAAGGTATGAAGTGGTTGGGTGAAGCATGGGAATAAAATCTAGCTGCCTGGCTTTATTATTTGTGTGCTCTATCAGAACCCCTCTCTGAATAATTACTGCCATAAAATAGATAAAGCTTGCCAAAGCATAATTATCTAAATGCACAGAGAAGAGTACCTCTAGGCTTATCAATGATTCTGCCTCCTTAATTTTATTTTAAAAAAAGAAAGTTGATGAAGACACGTAAATTTCTTGACTAAATTTCAAATTTTGTGATACAACTTATTGCTGAAAACTGAAAGAAAAGCAAATAAATACCTTGATGACTTTACATATGAGAATCTCCATGAGTTGTCGTAATCTAACATAATCCCCAAGCTGCCCTTCACGCAATATATCGGAAGCAATAGGGCTACCTCCATACGGACTCTGGGCTAATGCTATTCCCGCAACCTTATCTTTCAATTCAGACCAGTACATGGACACAGCTGCTGCTGCATCTACTCCTCCTTTGCTGTGTCCGAGGAGAAGGACACGTTTCCCAGATCCCCAGTATATTTCCTCTATATACTCTTTTATTTCTCTAGCATTTTTTTCCACTGATGCCTGCACATTTAAAACTTGAATATGCAAATACAACAAACATCTACAGATGCAAAAAAGTAAGATAATGAAGCAAATCTACCTCACTGTGAATCCGTGCAATATGACAAGCCAAACCCATCTTTGAGAAATACATTTTTGTGCTACTAAAGTAAAGAGGACCGTGATTGCTGAACAGACCTGTCCATCCAAATCATGAAGGATCATAAGCAATGAGCACGAGAACAGCTTGACTTCACCTGCTGAAAATACCTAAAATCATTTGTACCTGGAACTAGTAGATACACCATGGAGTTTGGCAACTTGTGGACCCCTTTCCTGGCCAGAACAGAAAAAGTAAGAAATCAATAAGACAACCATTCATTAAAGTATCAAATAACATGGAGTGTGATGTATGAGGTAAAATAGAACAACAAGTGCGTACCTCACGTTGTCAAGTAAATCCATGAATCGTTTAGTTCCATCTTCAACTTGGGGCATCCCTGGTTCAGACTGCAGCCATCCAATGTCATCTGCCGATCCACGAATGGTCTTGCGGGCCCGAGCAAAAAGACTAAAAATTTAACCAACGAGACATCAGTCCTAGCAACATAATGTAATTTAAGTTTACTCTACAACATGAAACTGTGTGCTGTATCATATCTGTCGATCCACAAACTGTTGCCAGTGCATGCTAAGTCTAAGATTACATGAGTGACATCCCAGTCCTACCAACAACCAACATCATGGAAGTTTTGTTTTCTCTTAAGCACAAGAATATAAAACTGATTTGCAGCAAAGAAAACTCTAGTTTGAAACCTCGTATTTAGGACAAAGCAAAATTAGTTCCAATAGTGAAACATAATCTATTTATGCCTCCATCATTAAATTCCCCCCGCCTTTTCAGTGCTGGGATACGAATGTTAGTTATTTTATTGGGAAAATCATCTGAATTCAGTAAAAAGTTAATAATCCACTGTAAACTATACACCATTCAAAAACCAATGAGAATAGTCCACGTTACATGTACACCACGCAACCTAAAGGCCATAGGCCAGCCTGTATAAAACTAAAGCATAAGAAGAACAATAGGCACCCATGCTTTACTCTGGTTCAGGAGAAACTATACCATCGCAAGCCTGTGGAAGCAAACAAACATTCAAGTAGCATTAATCTCTACGACTATGGCATGGACCCTGAGGCCTTGGTTAGCACAGGAGCCTCTGGACTCTGAAAAACAAGCTTAAGTTTATAGATCTAGCACATAACTAGATTAGCCCCATACCATTTCAACGAAGAACCTCATGCATTATCCAGATCAACAACACATTATTTACACGTCTTTAAACCTCAACACATCAGTCACAGAAACTTTAACATTTATACCTTTGGAGCATAGAGCCTCCGCTTTTAGCATTTTGAGCTGGTTGTGTGTGTTGCCTAACTTGCAGAGAGTTGTTACCCACCAAGCTATCACTAGCCGATGATGCAGTGCCACGGGTCATAGAGCGTTCCAACATCAAGGAGCTGCTCCCAACTGAAGATAGAGAACCACTATCAACGGCATCTTCTGGTTGACTTGATGAAAACGTCGTCAATTCCTGTCCATCCAAGCTAGAATTTTCTGGGGCAGCTTCTGCCATTATAAGAGAAAATCATATGAGATACAATCAGAGAGCAATATATATGAAGCCATGGGCTTATGTAATGAGAACAAAAAAATGACTGGTACAAAAGATGGACAGTAAGGAGTGACACAAACAAGTAAACGCAGTTTATAAAAAGTATAATAATAATAATTTTACTAATAAAAAACTTACAACAACAACCTAGGAAATCTTTACTTTCTACCAAAATAAAACCCTAGTAAATCTATACAGCCAAAGAAGTAACGCACCCACAAAGTTGGAGAAGCATTGACCCAAATATGAAGTTGTTTGGGCAAGGTAGGTAGCAGCATCACTGAGAGCTGGAACAGATGTGAAAATCTGAGGCATAAGTGCACTGTTCTGCAACTGGTCATTCTCAATCTGACACGAGAATACTATTTATTAGCACGCCCAACCAATCAAACATGAAGCATCAAGCAATCTTAACGAGAAACCTCCATTTCTCAAGTGGTAATCGGTAATAGTAATAATAATGGTAAAAAAGTCCTAACAACCTATTGGGCCCTACTCCTCTCAGATGTAGACATGAACAGACCTTTTTGGTCCAAAATTTTAAAATGAAGTGGTTGATTGCAGAAATCTCTCACCCATTTTTGGTTTATTCCAGAAAAATAACTAACAATATCCACCAAGGCATCCATCAAAATCACATTTTCACATTTACAAGTTCCACTGCCTCCCATCAGGCAGAAAAGACAAGGCAGTCCACAGCCTCTAATGAGAAAAGAGTCTCATGTTAAACTAGAAAATCATGATGTTGAATCTTAAACTGGTAAAGAAAATAATGCTTCAGATGGACTAAAGACATTTTGTGAGAGAACCAGTAGATAAATTATATCTTGCTCAAAACTTTTCAACAAAATATTGCATCCCTCAAAATTCACCTCAGATTATTTAATCACATCAAATAATTGACCAAGGATGATATAATTTTCATGGGCAGAACTTTATGCATCAGTCCTTACCACCAATCTATTGGCTGGTTCTTCTCTGCTGGATGGCGTCTCCTGCATGCTTGCAACAAAACCTAGCAACTAGCAGAGTGAAGAAACTAAATAAATCACCAGTGATTATGTTACTGAGTTTAGATGTCTAGATATTAGAATATTAACCAACCACAATAAAATCATGAAAAGATACATAGAACTCAAACAGTAGAAACAGTTAAGTGTATTTGGGCCCAAAGTTCTATGTCACCCACACAAGCATTAGCCAATGCAGGCAAAAAGGAACTCACCCTTGCGCTTGCAAATAAGCAGGACAGGAGTACAGTAGGACATATAGCAGCGAATAATAGGAGGAAAATAAGCAAGTCATTAAAATTAAGGAATATGTTAAGCAAGGAACCTGCAAGAAAATTTATCTCTAGACATATGCACATATTGAGAAATGCTCTTTTTAAAAAATCCGATTCAAAAAGAAAAAGTATGCCTATGCATACGGGGACAATCCAAGATTTTTTATTTTTTTTTTTCTATTGCTGAGTGGTGGTTGCACACACACGAACAATACCACAATCACCTCCGTGACTTGACCGAGACCAATACAGCACCAACAACAATCAACAAATTGATGCATTCTTTATTCTGCTGTTATTTGCAACTATAACATCAACATCAAACATATGATTCTCTTGAAACTTTTAATGGAGAGGAAGATACTTCTAAATAGTAGGAAAGACAACTGGTACAAATATTACACCTCCACCTTGTTATGATGTGTCTTCAAACATAAGGCACAGTATGTTAAGAGGAATGAGAAACAACTATCCCAATCATTTGTTCTACCTTGTTGAGAACTGTTTAATGCAAAGAATTGAAGTAAAAAGATACCCAATATGGTCTTCAATATCCTGATTTATATAAACAGACAAACAACACTGACTGCAGGATGCATCCTGTGATGCAATAAATGTGCCTTCAAATGTAAGGCAGCATGGCATTCTTTTTCATTCTACTACCATGTTACTTAACTCAAATGTGAGACACCAGACAGTTACAGGAACAAGAAATAACTACCCTTATCTTTTAAATTTTTTCCTTGTCAAAACTATTTAACTAAGACTTACTAGAAGCACCCGTTGTCCCTTTCTTTTACGCTGTTCTTGTGATTGTTGATAGCACTCAAATGACACTCATACAACCCTGTGAGACTGCACACTTGCTCTAAAAGATTCCTCATAAGGCCCTACCCACTTCTTTTTTTAATGCTAAAAGGAAACAAGCAGAAGGCACTTCAACCCCACTGGGTTTTTTTAATACCCCAACTTATTTACAGTCGGGCCAGCAAAATTTAATGTGGTTCCTCATACCATGCAACAGTAAAAAGCAAAAGTGCAAAAAAGGAAAAAGAAATCAAAAGATTAGATGAGCCAAATTTGGCAGCCACTAAAAAGAAAAGGTAAGCTACAGAAAATCATAAAAGGGAGAGAGTTGCTGATAGCAGGGTGCTGACAACTAACTCCTTCCCTAGCCAGGTCGTCTGCCATACTCTTGGCACTTCAAAGGACATGCAGCCAACAGATGGCCTAGATCTACCAATGTCCTCAATGTCAATGGAGTTTACCAGGAAGTGCCCCAGCAATTCATGCAACGCATTTTTCCAACATTATTTTCTAAATTTAATAGAGCAAGTCCCTACCATTCAGACAAAACATAAATGCCAGATTATAGTGAAAAAAAATTGCCAGTGGAATTAAGCTAACCAAAGAAATTTATAAAGAACAGGGCAATCAGTCTTGAAAGAAATTGATCACATCTCACTTTTTTACCACCATCATACAAGAGTTGTTCACCTTGTGAAAGGTAGATTGCCTTGGAATTGCCAATCACTTTTCTTTCATCAAATGATTTGTTTTTGGCTGTATCATAGCCTAACATGGTGCACTAGGAAATTGTCCACCAAAACATATATCTCTGACATTCGTGTTGATTGGTCTCATCCGCCACAGCAAACCAGAGACTATTATAGATGCTATAACAAAAGTACATAAGAAAGAACCAAGAGAAAGAATTGGGTGTAAACAGTAATTTCAATATTTTATTATCAATCAAAAGTTTCACATTGGACAAAATACCCATATTGGATATTATGATCAAGGATTACTCTACTAATCTGTCTTCTTCAGAGAGACCTATAATATTTTTCTAATACAAAAGTTCAGTATTTCCCATGAATCAATGAAATAGCAAGCCAGGGTGCTTTTGCTGTGTCCAGGGTAATAAGCAGCAGGTCACTCTTTATAAATCTCAAAGTCAATTTGAGGCAAAATAACAGGTCGTTTGGGCAATATCAAAATAAACACAAAGAATTCACCTTCAACTTGGTCTGAGCTTCCTTGCCACAAGTTCTATCCGGGGATATCTTTCCGAAAAGAAGGAACCTCTATGCAAATACTTCTTCAATAGTTCTCAAAAAATAAAAAGACCCGTCACTAATGGCCAATATAATTAAACGAAAAAGGACTGAGAGGATAAGCAAATTTGCAATACAGTCACCAATATCATAACATAATAGATGTCAAAGTCAAGACTTCACAAACTCTACCAGGGTCACAAATAGCAAAGAGAAAAATAGCCAAACGCAACGGTGTATATAGCTAAATACAATCCTCACAGGGAAGTCAAACTAACAGAAACTAGGCTGACAATCAATCCATAACAAAATCCAGATAATTCATAGAGGAAGTCGAGGAGTAGTTCAAAATTTATTAACTTCATTTACCAATTTAGGGCAGGATAAATACAGACCCAAATGCTAAACCAGAACAAACTTTCAAAATAAAATCATGAATTGATCTTTGTAACCCTAACTTACAAAAATTCGAGCCCTTACCGGTAAAAGTCGGTGAAGAATCCAATTATCGAGAACAAGAGATCAACAGAAGAGCCGGGGCAACGCGATAAGATTCCAAATTGATCTTTCTATCCAGATAACGAGAGAGAAATAGGGGGAGTAGAAGGTACAAAATTCAAACCGCGTGGTAGTTTCCTTGAGTGGTGATCGATTTATTTATTTTGCAATTTTTGGGGGAAAAATTGGCGAATCCGCTGAGAAAGGGCGGGAGAATGATCTACCGACCGATGTTGCCCGAAAAACGTGGGAAGGTCTGTGGCTGCACACGTGGCGTGAGGAAGGCCGTCAAAGACTCGATTCCATTATATGCAGTGCAGCCGAAAGAAACAAAAGAGGAAAAAATTATTATTTTATTAAAAGAATTGCTTTTGACATATTTTTTTGTGTTTGTGCTATCATAAAAAACAATCTGAAAATTAATTATAGTGTTTATATTTATATTAAAAATAAATTATTTTAATTAATAATAATAAATTCCAGGAAATTAATTATATAGTTTATATTTATATTAAAGTAATTTATTTTTTTATAAATAATAAAAATAAAATTCAGAAAATTAATTATAGTGTTTATATTTATATTAAAAATTAGTTAATTTTAAACAAATATACAAATAAAATTCAGAAAATTAATTATAGTGTTTATATTTATATTAAAAATTATTTAATTTTAAAAAAATAAACAAATAAAATTCAGAAAAAAAAAATCACTAGGTATTTCTACACAATCTATTAACTCTATAAATCGATTTTTATATCACACAAAAACTCGCATAAGCAATGTGACATCTACCTACCTCAAGGTATGTAGTAGGCGATTAACTTAAAAGGGAACTGCAAGAATGAAGCCATTTTGATCATGGGTATTTCATGGTAAAATATTTACTAGTTTTTTTTAATTAAAACTAGATCAATTTTTATCACTTAAATAAATTTTTACCACATTTTACCATGTTCCTTTTATGAATGTATATATTTTTTAAATCCAATAAAATAAATTATTTGTCATGTTGCATTTTTTTATTTGTGTATAATCTAAATGTATTAAATTGACTAATCTATTATGTTAAAAAAAGTCCTCTTTTTAATTTTATTAGAAATTATATTTCATTTTCAATTACTTTTCTCCATTTTTTCAAAGAGTTTAGTTTAAAGCAATTATTGGTCACTCGGTGTAATTGATTAGAAAAATCGTATACAGTTATTTGGACTTATGTGTGTTTTTGCATTGTTAGGACTAGTTATCTGGACTTATGTGTGTTTTTTGAATCACCGGTGAATTTGGACTTATTTGTTAGTAACCCTAACAATGCAAAAACACATATAAGTCCAAATTCACCGAACACCCCTGGTAGAGCCCCATATGACTTCGCAGTCACTACGAACCGTGCCTCGTCAGTGATGGGGGTCAGGTTTCATTGGCTAATGGACACCGGTGCAGGCGACTCAGCCTAGTTTGAACTAGACCCAATCTACTCTTAATCAAATTCTCTACCCATCCCTAGGGACACATGGAAACTCAATAAAACATAAACAAAAAAATAATTCCATAGAACTTCAAAATTATTCAACATTTAAAAAATAATCCAACTAATTCTATAACAGATAACTAGTCCTAACAGTGCAAAAACACACATAAGTCCAAATTCACCGAACACCCCTGGTAGAGCCCCATATGACTTCGCAGTCACTACGAACCGTACCTCGTCAGTGATGGGGGTCAAGTTTCATTGGCTAATGGACGCCGGTGCAGGCGACTCAGCCTAGTTTGAACTGGACCCAATCTACTCTTAATCAGACTCTCTACCCATCCCTAGGGATACATGGAAACTCAATAAAACATAAACAAAAAAATAATTCCATAGAACTTCAAAATTATTCAACATTTAAAAAATAATCCAACTAATTCTATAACAGATAACTAGTCCTAACAATGCAAAAACACACCTAAGTCCAAATTCACCGAACACCCCTGGTAGAGCCCCATATGACTTCGCAGTCACTACGAACCGTACCTCGTCAGTGATGGGGGTCGGGTTTTGTTGGCTAATGGACGCCCGTGCAGGCGACTCGGCCTAGTTTGAACTAGACCCAATCTACTCTTAATCAGACTCTCTACCCATCCCCAGGGACACATGGAAACTCAATAAAACATAAACAAAAAAGTAATTCCACTGAACTTCAAAATTATTCAACATTTAAAAAATAATCCAACTAATTCTATAACAGATAACTAGTCCTAACAATGCAAAAACACACCTAAGTCCAAATTCACCGAACACCCCTGATAGAGCCCCATATGACTTCGCAGTCACTACGAACCGTACCTCGTCAGTGATGGGGGTCGGGTTTTGTTGGCTAATGGACGCCCGTGCAGGCGACTCAGCCTAGTTTGAACTGGACCCAACCTACTCTTAATCAAAAGCTGTACCCATCCTAGTAACTAGGGCAAACATAAGAAAATATAAACAAAACAAAAAAAACCTTGTGGTGGATATTTATAACACCCAAAGCTCCTCACCACATGGCATGATCATTCCATGACACTTCAAATTTATTCAACAACTAGCAACTTCATAAATCAGAAAATTAAACGAAATTAACTAAAATTAAACTAACAACTTCAGAAAATACAATTTTCAATGGCATAGGAATCCATAAACTAAAGTTAAACTTTATAATAATTTTAATTTATTTTCAATTGACAGTAAACAGTGAATCACAAAAAATCAATACAATAATTAAACAGTAAATTACAAAAAAAATCAATACAATAATTAAACAGTAAATCACAAAAAAAAAAAATCAATACAGTAATTAAACAGTAAATCACAAAAAAAAAAAATCAATACAGTAATTAAACACAGTAATTAGATTCAATTAACAAAAACCCTAAAAAATCACCCTGCTAAATCGGTTTCTGAAATTCAAATTCTAGTTTGGAGGGTGAATAGGGCTTCGGTTTTGAGAGAAGGGGCGGCGAGAGAGTGAAATAATAGGGTAATAAGAGAGGGGGCCCTGAGAGGAAATTATAGGGTTCGGTTTTGAGAGAGAGAGCGCCGAAGAGATGAAATGATAGTTTTTGGTTTTGAGAAAGGGGCGGCGAGAGGATGAACAGAGGGGAGCGAAAAAGAATAATGAGAGATGAGGTTGAGACGAAGTTTGAGTTGAGAAGAAGAGAGAGCGGTTGAAGGGGGGGGGGGGGGGATGTCGAGGGGCGTGCAACGGCAGCAGGAGAGCGAGCGAACGAGCGGTGGCAGCAGAGCGAGCGGCGGCAGCGGCTAGAGGAGAGGGGTCGAGAGGAGACGCGAGGGGAAAGAAATATCGAGGAAGAGAGATTTTTGAGAAAAAACTTAAGTGAGGGCTTACGTGGCAAGAAATGTATAAGATTTTTTTATTTTAAATAAAATATTATTTAATATTTTATTTAATGACATGGTAGCTTATGTGGCAGATGACGTGGTAAAATAGTGATGTGTCAATGTAAGTTGATTGTCATGATGACATGGCGACACATAAGCAGTGAAAGCTCATGTGTCGTTTTTGACTACCCACATAGGCATTTGACCGGTCAAAGTTGGGTAGTTTTAGAAATATTTTGATGACGTTGGCATTTTTGAAAATAATTTATTTTAAATGGGTATTTGAGTGAAATTCCCTACTGATATATGATCACAAAATAACCAATTTAAGCTTCTAGATAATTTTCAGGATTTATCCCCAAGGTGGACCCCATTCATAGAGATTAGGGTTAGCACAAAAAATAGGGTATGCACTTCAACAATTCACAGTTATTTCAACCAATATAATGCAAAAGTAGTAGCAATTAGGGCTGATATCATCAATTAGGTGATGACACAAACATCCAACACTAGGTTGGGTGATGCAGATCTAAAAAATCCCACAAGCAACCCAATTACGGCAATCAAAGTGTAGAAAAACCTTAATTGATTCATAAAGATTAGTAACCTTAAGGTTATAGCAAAAAAAGGAGGAAAAAAACTTAACTTTGATAAACCAGCATAAAAAACCTATAGTTTGTCCTTCCAACAAGTCATCCTCTTAAAAAATTGCAAGAATCTACAATAGAATGCTCCTAACAACAATCGACTGCTCTAATACCGTACAAAAATCAAGATTTGGGTGAAGGAAGCAAAAAAAATTGAGATAAAAAAGGAGAAAGAAGAAGAATAACTTTCCGAACCTAAACCCTAAAGAGCCTTAAAGGCTTCATTGGGAACTATGCATGAATTCTCATACTTTTTAAATGAGTATTTTGAGTCATAAATTATAAAAAAAATATCCTTATACACTTAAAAAACTTTAATCTCCTTATATTTCCCTAACTACAAATCCTCTGCACATAAAAATTTATCCAGTGACATAATTTTAACATACATAATAAGATTACGTAAAAAAAATTAACCACTGAATGACCAAAATATCCCTGGGTAAAATTACCAAAATACCCATAAATGTATGTTTAAATAGTTTTTTAATAACATTAATGGTGTTTATTATTATTTTTATTTTAATATATATTTATTGTAAGCAAACAATGCAATGGACAAGGTTTGAGTTGAACTAATTATTAAATGGGTCACCACCTCATGCCTACCCGTTTTATTGCCAAGGTCAGGCTAATTAAAGACTACGATGTGATGGTGTCAATTGATGACAATTGATGAGGGGAAAAAAATGCTGCCTTTACTTCTTCAGTGCACCCAAGATACTCCTTCAACCAAATTTCTCCATCTACACAGTAAACCTGCCTTCAACCCCTGTTTTTCCGGCATGCGCCGATCATACTAATGCCAAGCATCAGCCATTAAATTTGCCAATAAAGTAGCAGCAACGCTTGAATCAAAGTAAATCGTGATACAAATGGTCCCATTTTGTGGTACCAAATACCCCAGATGAAAAATCTGTAACGTGCTCTCAACGTACCGTCCAAATCAATCACAGACGATGCTGCTGAGGTTCAGAAAGAAGAAACAGATTCTGGTAGCATGGCCTGGAAAGTTAATGGGTTGCCTTTCTCTATCAGCTCATAAGTGTTTTCTGGCAGAAAAACGTTAATGGGACCGCTGTCTATCCAAAGTTTCTGGTAAAACGAATCAGTAAACCATGATCCAGAGGAGGTCAAAAGTCTGGAACTTTGGACGAAGTTTGCTTTTTCTTTGTTCTGTGAAGAAGAAACAGGTTTACTGTATGCAATGATGCGAACATATTCTTCCTTGTTGGCATAATGAGTAGACGTTTACCGTAAGCAATGATGCAAACATATTCACTGCGAACTTTCTTTGATTTGCTCTTCTTTTGTTAAAGGGGAAAATCAATCCGAGTATAGCCTTCCTTTGCCTTAAATTTCTGGAAGATGAAAGATACAGGGCAAAAATGACATACTAGAGAATTTTATCGATTTCATAAGCCAAAGAAGATTAAATCCAATGGGAGCTAAACAGGTTCAATTTTTTTTTATGGTGAAGAGAGAAGCATCTTACCCTACACTCGCATTCTCGGCAGCTTAGACTTGCTAAGAACCTTTATAAGTCTGTTAATGGCTTCAGCATCAAAACTACAAGCAGAAAGAACAAAACCAGATGAAAAAAAGTGATGTTAAATTGCTGGGTTACAGAGTTTTGCTGATCAAAACTCTTACAGTTAGCAGTAAAACAATTGGGTATCTTTCTTCTAATCATTTGCCAACGGAAATATCTGATTTCAGACCCATTCCCATTGCCTCACAAAACAAAATCATCGGAGCTGAACATGCTACATACACAAAATCATCAGTCCCGAACCAGCCATTTGTGCCTTGTTGAACTCATCATGTTTGTCTGCTACCAGGAATCTTCAACCAGAGATTGAGATGGTTTTTTAACCATGAAGAATATCCATCACTCAGACATATTGTGCTGTCATCATCATGGTGGTGCTGAGCCACTGTTGCTGGCAGTAAGTGTTGATCCCTCATTTTCAGATGAAAGGGATGCGATAAATCTGCTATCCGATCTGTTCAAGCTTTCTGATAATTTGTTTGGTATCTGGTCTCAATGATGGGGATGGAGAACAACAGCTGATTGCAAGTTGAAAAAACATGAGCAGACCTTCCTCCGTGATTGGGTTTTGTGTCTTCAGATTATCACTCTGATTGAGCAGCTTCGTGTTCAATATTTCAGAGACTTTATGATCCAAAATTGCATTTCTCGTTGAAGAAGGAAGATGAAGAGTTCTAAGAGATAATGGGTCCCCAAACAGGGGTTCCTTCCCAGTGAGAATCTCCAGTAAAATAACTCCTAAGCTGTAAATGTCACACTCGGTGCTTGCTTCTTTCATTTTAATCAGTTCTGGCGCCTTGTAACCCTGCTCAGCTGAGGCTTCAAGCATTTCTTGGGCGGCAGTTGCATTAAGAAGGAGATGAAGGCCAAAATCCGATATGTGAGGCTCGTAATTGGAATCCAGTAATATGTTTTTTGACTTCAGATTTCCATGGATTAATGGCTTTGGCAACCCAGAATGAAGATAATCCAGTCCTCTCACGATGCCAAGAGAGATCCTATAGATGACAGACCATCTCAGAGCTTCGTCCTTGCCATCTGTCCTCAAGAGCATGGCAGCAATTCAGATTTCAGAAACCAAAAGCCACTCTAAAATACAAGTGTTACAAATATGATTTACAGAACTTAGTGTCGAGATCTTCCTTTATTAAAAAATCAACAAGAATGGATTTAAAACAAGAACTCTACGCAGATGGAAAAGATCACAAAGAGAATCAAAGATAAGAGAGAACGGATTTCTTTTTTTTAATAAAAATTTTAGATAAGAAAGCGAGCTGTTAACTTTTTATGAAAGAGTAACAGAAAAGAACGAGAAATTTCACAAAACCGAGGCAAGATAAAACAGAGAGCATACAGGGAGACAAACATAACACCTTGTCCAAAAAGGGAGTAAAGACCAAGAACAACACAGAAAGAGGTTACTTAAGGATAGATACCAAGTTACAGGGGAGTGGAGTCTGTCCGAGTTTCTTCTTCCCATTTGATGTAAAAAAAGCGATACCAAGGAGGTATGTCTAGATGAAAACAGAACTAACATATCAGGTTCAATCTTCAAACATATCACAACTGGCCTCAAACATCTCAGAGCAGCAAACAGTTTAATCCGGAAAAGATAAAAAAAAAAAAAGGATCTTCAACAACTTTGTTAGATACAGATCGATCCGTTCCCAAACAAGACACACGAATGAGTAACATCAAATCATCTGTAATTCAGTTTAATCTTACGAGGAAGGAAGAACACTCGAAGAAAGAGAAAAAAGAAAAAAACGAATTTGTACCTCGTAAGAACTGTGACAGATTTCCACTGCTAAAGAACGGATGAACAAGAAGCTTCTCTCCTCTCGTCCCAGAGTAGAACGCGTCCAATGAAACCAAATTCGGATGCCTGACAAAACCCAGCAACTGAATCGCCGGAAGAATTTCTTTCATCCGTCCAGTGCACGCCGGCCGAAGAAACCGAAGCAACACCAACGACCGACTCCTCACTAGAGTCGCCTTGTAAAGAGTCCCATAGCTCGATGTCCCCACAACCTCCCCTGGCGCATCAAGAATGTCTTGCACAGTCAAATCCCCACACCCCGCAAAACTGATCAAATCCTCTTTCTCAACCATTTCACCAAGCTCGCACTTCCCCCTCTCAGAAGACTCCTCCTTTTTTGATCTCCTTCGACAAAAATACACAACGAGGAAAAGCAGTAACACAAGGCTCCCAGAAACCACGCCAAGCACTATCTTAATCCGTGTGTCTCTTCCCATTCCAAGCCGATTACTATCACTCTATTCTCCCCAAATACCAGTTTGATCCGGCTGATCACAAGTAAAAAAAAGCACAACCCCAACTCTAGATTGAGGAGAAAAATGCCAAATTTCTTAGACTACCTCCCTGTCGACCATTCGCTCCAGTAGATAACCAAGGTCGAGAAACTTTCAGTCTTTCAGATCCAGTAACGAAACGAACAGCAGCATTGTCAGCCGTTTCACGACCCTGCCAGTAATCCAATACCGAGATCTTGTTCAAAACAGCAATCCAGTACACAGGATCCTGCTCTCAGACCAACAAAAAGTCAGGTAGAAAGCGCCGAAACTCCAGACGAGAAAAAAGAAAGTTCTGATTTTTGGGATCGAGAGACAAAAGAGAGAGACGCGAAGGGGGAAAAGACCGCGTCAGACACGTGGCAGAAATCCCTTGGCAGGATCCATTTTTAACCAGAAGATTAATCAGTTTAATTGGATAACACGTTCTGGGTCTGGAAACGAGCTGGCTCGATCCAATCCGTTAGATCGAAGAACACCGAAAAAGAGAAATCCGGTGGTTGGGATTACATCTTATTGATCATTACAGCCGGAAATGATAATGATAAATATTAATGATTAAAGCTAAAAATGAATTTATTAAATATTAAGTCATTTTGAGCTGGGTGCATTAAATGTAGACTTGGTTGGATCAGAAGCGGGGGGCCACTTGTAGGCCCGGAGCGTAATGATCTGAGTCTCTGAGCCGTCCGATCAACAGAAAGTCGTTGCCTTTCACTGTATTTAATATTTCTCCCCCTGTTAATATCGCTTCATTCCATTAATCCAAATTTTCTAATTTTCCTTTTTCTTTAACGTCATGGGACCCACCACAAGAGACGAAGTGAACACGTGGGATCGTGCCAGTGGTATTAAGAGGTGGTCCCATATGGGTTTGAATGCGTCAACCACCGCTTAAAATGCTAATTAAAGCAAAAAAAAAAAGTGAGTTAAGAATGAAAAGAGGGGGGGGGTGGGGCCCGCATTACGATTCTCTGACACAAGAAAAGGAGTGGAGAATATTCCACGGGTGGGCCCTGGGAAGGCTGATGGATTGTCCAAGACTCCCACACCTTTCACGCGCGGAGGCCCCAAGCAAAAGCTTTAGATTCCGGAGACCAAAAGTGGAGTGGGCGGTTGCAAGGTTGGTGCCTGGGTGGCTGCTAAAACGTTTGTAGACATGGTCCGGAATATGATAATGGGGTGGATTGATTCACGAAGAGAATAAATTATTTAGGAAAAAATATATTTTTTTATTTTTTATTTGTGTAAGCGTATGGAATGTACTATAAAAAAAATCATAAAATCTTTTAATTTAACCTTAAAAAGAGAGAGAATGAAGGTCATATCATGCTTCTTCATTTATTTATTTTTAACTTTTTTTATTAAAAACTTGTATCTTTCTCTTATTTATTACTCTACCGTACTTGGCAGAGAGGTAGGTAGCCTCTCCTATACTTGCCCAAGTCGGGGACCCTCTCCTGTTAAGCTGAGTTGGTTGCAGATCGACTTTCGCGATAAAATCGTTCCCCTCCCGGGGGTGCTGGGACGGAACCCACGTCCAATCCATGATATATTGATTTTTGTTTTATTAAGGGCAGTTTGAGAATTTTACTCTTGTATAGCGGTTGTCCTCATTTTCTCTTTATAATTGAGAGGCATTGCTATTAGGGTTTGATCATCTTAATCTCAGGTGCATCTCAATAGGTTAGAGAGAAACACCTGTAAGTGTACGATTTCTCTTGTGTTCCATTTTATCTTCATTATGGATTATTGCAGTAGTGGAAGACAGAACGTAATCTCTCGTGCTTGTTTTTCCTTTATTACGCGATTATTATTATTGTTATCGTTAGTTTGGAATTAGGGGGAGAGTCACCCCATTACATGAATTCAAACAAAGCAAGAGAAAGCATATAACCACCTCGCCCACTTCTCCCCTGCTATCGGTGTGGGGAAGAGGGGTGGGAGCATGAGAGTATTGGAGTTTTATAAAAATAAATGGAATATGATAAAATTAATATTTATTTTATAAAGAAATGTATGTTCATGAAATATTTATTTTATATTAAATTAATTAATAATATGAATTTTATTAAATATATATGATAATAAAAAGTACATTTACTAAACTACTTTCAATAATACATTTTCAAAAAAGTCCAAGATAGTATTTGGTTTTTTAAAACGTATTATATTTTAAGACAAGTTAAACTTTAATATTTACATAATCAATGTCTAATTGAAGCAGTCCAACAACCGATATTGAAAGTGGGAGTTTCATCGAGACATCTTAGATTTTGAATTTGGACTTGCAAAATTTATAGGAAATCTAAGATGATTATCTCTAATATTACCCATAGTCCAAATTTAAGTTGATTCCATGACACAAAAATATGATTTTTCTATCATTTCCTCAAAAAAATATAATAATGCTTATTAGAAAATATTAAAAAAATTATGAACAATTTTCTAATAGGTTACCAACAAGATGTCAATTCAAAGAGTCCTTGCAAAATTATAATTTTAAAAAATATTTCTTCCTTACAAAATTATAATTTTAAAAAAATATTTCAAACGTTTCCTAGGATATATATTTCCATTAAGGACACTAATAGGTACTAAGAGAAAGCAAACTAACCTCTTATTTTTTTATTGAGGTAAAAAATCTAGATTTTCCCCATCTAATGTCATTATGACATTAAATTCTAAAATTAGACATTTTCCAGAAGAACGATCGAATTCTAGGAAGAAGGGTTTACCCTAATATCTGTCGAATCGAGAGGCAAGTGTCAAGAATCACTGGGGATGGCGAGAGAAAGAGAGGATCAGTGAGAAAAATCAGTAGGGAGAAGTTGCAGAGAGGAGGGACATGTCACTAGAATGTGAACAACGTCTTCTTTGGAACGGCGAGGGAATTGAACGAGTGAGAGTGAATTCAATCGTCTAATGGAATGCATTCACTTTCACTCATAACTTCCTGAGTGCACTAATGTTTTTTTTTTTTTTTTTTTTTTTGGCATTTTACCTAATGAAAGTGAACTGAAATACATCTCAGTTACAGAATACACTAACACAAGAAACAATAATCAAAGGAAATTATACTGCATTTCACCTTTACATACATATGTCTTAGTTTAATTTCAAACCGAGTCAACTATTCCTTCCTTGCAGGAATGAATTCTCTTATTTTCATAAACACAAGGTGGAGTTAGCACAGAAGGTTAATGTCTAAAACTGAGCCAGTCAGGGGATGTAGTACATGGGATTAGGAAGTTTGAAGGAACGATTGGCAATTGAGGAACCCAGTAAATCACTCCATTGGTCTCCCGAGTTGCCAATAATCCGGTATCCCTCTTTCACCATCTCCTCCAGTTTCTCCGATTTGTATACAGTTGCAGATTTGTCGTGATCATCCACGCCCCTGCATCAAGCCAGACGAAGTCAATAACACATCTTTGCACAAAATCTTCTCATCTACAGTAGCGACTCAATACAATCCAAAAAACCATGAATGGTTCTTCCAAATCTATCCAGCTCATGGTTGCAGAGAACAGTATAGGTGTTTACAGGTTCCCATTCTTGTTCGGAACAAGGGACAAGGGATAGCAGTAAAAGGAGATGGAATGGAACAAACCTCAAAATAAGCTTGTCCCAGTTCTGAAAACCAGCATTTAACAGATTATTTTCCGTAATGCTTCTGTGGCTTTCGCTTCGCCCAGTCAACAAGAAAACCTTAAAGCCCAAGTTTCGAACTTCTTCATATAGCTTCTGACTGGATTCTATCGCTGGAGCCACAGCCTTCCCGACCCAATGATCAAACTCGTGTTTATCAAAAAGCTTTAACCTGTAAGCTTGGAAAGGTATCGGGTCAATCGTCAAGACGAAGAAATAGGAGATGAATCCATCCATGAGAATAAACTACATAATAATATAAAAACCAGTGAAAATCCAAGAAAAAAATTTATGATTTTTTCGTTTCATTCTCTTTCGATTGAACTGAAAACTCAAAGATTGAGTTATTAAGCATCATGAACGCCATCAGAGAAGAAAGAAGGAAAAAAACCCATCAGAAAACCAAATTGATCTCCAGAACGGAATAACTCACCCAAATCCACGTTCGGCATAATAAGGGAGATTCGATAGTAACGTCTCGTCCACATCAAAGATCCAAACATCCTTCCCATCACCACTCAACTCCACACTCCGGGCATAAACACCAGCCTCCTCCGCCACCAATTCCAAATCCCAAGAATACCCCCTGCCGGTTATGTAATCTCTGACATACTCCGCGCACTCCAGCGGAATCGTCTTCCAGGGGTTCAGATTGCCTGCCTCGACGGCGACCCTCCAACTCGTGCATCGCAAGTCAACCACCTGTTTTTCCTCGATCTCCTCGTTGCTCGGGTATTCGAGAATCAACGGTCTCGGTAGGGGCTGCGAATCGGGCTTGGAATGCGCTGAAGCGAGTTTAAAGAGGACGAAACAAAGAAGAAACCCACGACCAATCATGACAACGCTGGTAAAGAATGGAACTGTTTGATTGAAAGGTTGAATGAAATAAAAAAGGACAAGAATGCGGAAAAGAAAACGACGAACTGTGGTTCTTTTCGTGCAGCGGAAAAACCCAAAATGCTGGTCTTCCAAAGTTGGGTTTCTCGAGAACCGGGGGTGGGGGAGGACGGTGGGATGGAGTGGCGTAAGAGGAAAGAGGAAGACGAAGAAGGTGAGCGCGATGGTTTACCTGCAACTACAGGTTTCCTTCTGAAAAAGGGTAAGCGGATAAATTCCTTTCCTAAATTCAAATTGTTGAGGGCGCCTTGGGCGGTGCAGGCCCGACCTTTTGCTTCTTTTGCTTCAAATTTAGCTTGTTATATTTCAAACGATTCAGTGAGTTTTCTCGAATTTCTTCAGTCATGTTCCTTCTGCTTCAGAATCGGAAGGGGGTATTAAGCAAAATAAAGAATAAATAATTTGCTTCAGGCGCGAAATCTCGGTGTATCCAGGAAAGGAATATTCGCCCACGACAAAATCCTCAGCCCGATTTATCGGACGTAAGGGAACCGCGGTTCCATTTTCTGTCGTCCCGTCAGTGCCCTTTTGCAAAGTGATTCCTGAACACTGCCTTTTTTTCAGACTTCTTTCTATCTTAAGACTTGAAAGCGTAGTTGCAGATGGTCGGCGGCAGCGAAATGGGTGACTCTTTAATGGCAGCCGAACAGCCATTAGGAAAAGGCAACGTGTAGCCCACGTTGATTACTCTAATATGGAGGCTCCCCTCCGTGTTTTTTCCAACCAGAATTCCTGTTTGGGTCGGAAGAGGAAGAAGATAAGAAATTCAGAGTTAAATTGATTTTAAAATCGTCGTCTAATCCGACCGTATTAAAAAAGGCGAATCATCATGTTCATGGTGGAAATGAAAACCCAACAATGGCAGGACGCCTCTATGATTATTTTTTCATGAATTAATGGAAAACTAAGGCGACTGTACTAAGATTTCGAAGAGGGCATTTGAGCCCTGGATTGGTTTATCTTTAAGCACATGTCCCTACACCCAAAATAACTTGACGGCACGCCAGACAACCAAAGAACAGTATCACACTCTCATTTGCTAAATATAATCCACAAAACCTGGAGATCCTTTACGCCTATGTCATCTTTGCTGACGTCCGACGGACCCTGCGGAGAATTACAACGTCCGACGGACCCTGCGGAGAATTACAACATAGAGATTACAAACTCGGTTTATGTTTGAGTCTATTTGGTCCTGTATTTCGATTCTTATTCTGAAATAAAACTTCTCAGTTACAACAACAATGAAAATTACTGCCTGTCTGTTGTGACATCTACGAGCAGCTGCAAGATGACACTCAGACACCAATATACATTAAAGAAACTTTAAAGTTACATTTCATGATTATTCTTCCAGAAATGTGACATTCAGTATCATATGTACAGATAACCTCTTATGAAACTTTCCTTCATCCCTAACCTGTCTCCCCAGCTCCCAAACAAACCCACCAAAAAGGAAATATAGGTGAAGGGCACGACAAGCATAAAATACAGCTAGTTGTAGCTTCAGCAAGCATGACCACCAGAGCTAAAACCTGCGTCCGACTCCAAGCCAAATGAAACAGCAATCTTAACTTCACATTCCCCAAAGGGCCTTTTGGTAGTTCGGGTGCTGCTCTGAATTGACGGGTTGGTGCATTCTCATCTGGTGATAAACTATGTGAAGTTTTTTCTTGATTCGACCAGCTTCTGTTGAAGAAGAAAAGATAAAAAAAAGGTTTGAGAAAAAAAAAAAAAAAAACTGGGAACCTTCTTTACATCCCCCAACTTCCACCTGCACGGACAAGTCAATAAACAGGGATATCAACACCCATGCCTCCTAGCTGATCAGCCTCTGCTGAGCAACTCTTCTTCCCACCACACTTTTCGGGTGTTATCTTCTGCCTAGCATGGCAACGGATCCATAAGCATGAAATCCTGGTCAGCGCTGCCTGCCCTGCAAACTGAACCCTATAAACAAGGCCCCACTCCGTCCAGATGTCATTACCCACAATGCCAGATTCATGTGACCCATCATATCCATCAAGATCAGATTCAGTCACCACCACCATAGAGGAGCTCTCGTCGAAAGCAACAAACTTCTGCGTAGCAGCTATCAGTGCACCGGGGGCTCTAGGGACTAGGTCAGCCACAAGGTTGGTCCTTTCAGCCCTCTTCAACCCATGTTGATAAAACTCTTGCACTGCCTAATATTCAATACCCAAACTTGTATAGATTAGTAAGCAGAAAAAAATTCAACCATGCTGGGAAAAGCCAAAGCAAAAGATGAAGGAGGAACCATATGTGCACATTGAGAAAACTAATTACCTGCCACTGTGAAGCAGCAAGGTGCACTCTTGGCCTCCTAGATCTCACATACTCATAAGCAGCCTCAGGTGCCATTTTCCTGTGTCTCACCTGCAAAAACATATTCAGGTTGTCAGTCTCTTATACCTTAGTTACAACGTGAAGATGAGTGCAGCATCACACACCAGGTAACAGAGAACAACAGTTGTACTGCGGCCACGGCCTGCTTTGCAGTGAACATATGTCCTTGTTCCACAGGATGCAAGCTCTTCCAGGAACAAAAAAAGAACAGAAGTAAATGGAATTGAATAAAGTACCACAAAAAAGGATGATGACAAAGGAGGGAGGGAAGGAAGGGAAAGAGAGAACTGTCTATTTGCAGTCATGTTACATTTTTAGGAACCCATATGCTCTACAGAATTCATGAATCAATAATTGTGTGAACATAACCCAATCAAGCACCACTCGACTGCATTGCTACTTGAGAAGGATAAAGTGCCTAGAGTCAATGCAGGCAGGCAATATGACAAAAAAAAGTACTAAAATTGCAATCATGGATATTAGATAGAACCTAGCTTTGTAAACGAAGAACGTCACAGGTAGATGTAAATGTGTTCCCTTTCTTCTTTCCTTCTGTTTCTGAACAAGAAGTACTATAGCGTAGCTTGCTTCTCCTGTAATTCTTTAATTTACCAGAACAGATAATACATTTTCCCACTAACACTCCATTTTTCATATCTCATTGCAGTCTTTTTTCAAGTTGTGTTTTTAGTTTTTTTTTTTTCTTTTTTTTCTTTGAGTGTTGATTAAGCACACAAACTATACCCTTTTCCGCTTGTGAAACATTAACCCAAGACCTCACACTAGACACCCCTCCCTTTATGTGGCCATCAAGCCAAAGGCCCAATCCACAACCATTTTCCACATGCCAATTTCTGCCTTTTTTTCTAGCTGTATTTTAGGTAAGTAAACAGCCCCACATTATTATTTTCATGACTTAGGCAGATGAAAGAAAATAAAAAGTGCTTTTTAAAAAAGAATATAATGTTTTTTATTTGGAAGACAGCGAAAAAACATTTTAGTGAAAGAGAGGAAGAATGTAACGTATGGCCACAAAGGGGAAAATGGAAGGAAAACGTTAACTTCTTAAACATAAAGATAGAAATTGTTCAGAGAACCATCTGTATAAGCTTTTGGAGTTAAAAAAAAGAGAGAGTATATTAAAGTATAGACCTCATTTATTGTTACAGGTCCCAGCATTACTGACTCTTTTCATTTTCTTACATTTTTTCAGATTTTTATACACACTTGATATTTAAAAAATTCACAATCTTATTTGGTGATAAACAAATACAATAACAGCTTTAGCTAAGAAAAAGAAAAAGTTTTCTCAAAATTGTTAACAAGAGATGTGTAACCTCGAGAGATTATGAAAATAAATGAAATATGACATAGATATTGAACAGAGGTAAGCACAGGCCAGAGCTCAAACGTAATAACTCACTATGAATGAAATCTACAGCTCGGCATATATCTCCAAAAGAAGGAGCAAAAAGGTAATCTCTTGTGGGGATCACCAAGTGGTCAATGCCATGAGCCTACAGATGAAAAGGAGATGATCAAATTCATGAATGACTATATTAACCAAAACATGGAAACAAACTGTCCCATCAACTGAACCCAACTAAAGTTTTATGGGCAGATGATGGGCTGCCAAACCTAAAGCTAACAACATAAGCCTTTTCATTTCCTGTTTTCTTGACCATCCAGTATTGTTACTTCGGTAATAACAAAACAAACTACTTTTTTTAATTTTTTTGAAGGAGTAAATTCTGCAGAACTTCCCAATAAGGGTGCCACAGAGTGGACCAGTAAACCTGATTGCATTAAGAGCAAAAAAGCTCCAGGCTCCCAAACTCCACAAAACCCCTAATACTCAGAAAACGACATAAAAAGACATAAATACATGCATCTATGCACATACTCCACACTATGCTTAATATTCAGACCTATAATACACAAAAATAAAAGAAAGCTATAATAATAGGCCTTTTCATTTCCTGTTTTCTTGACCATCCAGTATTGTTACTACGGTAATAACAAAACGAACTACTTTTTTTAATTTCTTTGAAGGAGTAAATTCTGCAGAACTTCCCAATAAGGGTGCCACAGAGTGGACCTGTAAACCTGATCGCATTAAGAGCAAAAAAGCTCCAGGTTCACAAACTCCACAAAACCCCTAATACTCAGAAAACGACATAAAAAGACAAATACAGGCATCTATGCACATACTTCACACTATGCTTTATATTCAGATCTATAGTACACAAAACTAAAAGAAAGCTATAATATCCATAAAACAAACCCTCTAATCTTTTTCCATGTTCAAAGACACTTTACTACAATGAAGTACTCACACGATACAAAGATGTCGGGACAAGGGTCTCATATGCTTCGTTCAGAGTGACCACTCCATGCACACCAAGTTGTTTTAGGTGGGGAACGTCTCCAGGAAAAGGTACAGCACCTAATAATAAAAACTGATAAACAGAAGCGTTAGACTGAACTTGCCAGGGCACAATTCCTTCCAATTCCCATTGCATGCCAAAAGATTACCCTCATGATGAGAACCAGGTCCATTGAGTGCAGGGGATCGGTTAAGGGAAGAAAGGGGAAAAACAGAAGAAACCATCCAGTTTAAAAAGCTTGAGGCAAACACAATGCTTCGATATCTTAATAAAATATTTAGTAGTCAAAATATTAAAAATCATGAGGCTGAGAGAATATCTGTTCCTGTAGTATTGCTAATTGATCAAAGTTAACAAAATCAATGAATGATACAAGGATTACGGTAGTTATTATCTAAATAAGATCTTTTAAGGGAAAAAAAGGGATTACGTCCGTTGCTCAGAAAAGAATATACAAGCAAAAACAGAACGCATATTTCATGTATTATTTCTTCTCGATATTTGATTGACCTCCCAAAATAGGAAATGTGAGATCTACAAATTCCCGTAGCAGATAATCAGCAGAAGTAGGATGGTTTCTTCAGAAGTACTACCAAATTAACAGTAGCAGCAAAGCCCGCGAAACATTTAACCCATGTACAGAAGCAAATCGAAGGTAGAGAATAAAGGAATTTTACCTCATCAACCTCATCCCACCAGCGGAACTCCGCATGTATCTTGTTCCGGACAACATTGTACAGAAGCGTCGGGTAGAAAAGAAGACGTGCTCCGGCACCGATCACAACTCTCTTCGCATAAAAAAATACAATCTCATGGCGACAAACCTCTGAGACGGACTCCTCATCAACACATCCCGACTCGCCCTCCTTTAATTCCTCAATATGCATGCCTCCAATTCTATACTCAAGACAAAAATCAAGCTTATTCCCCAACAACCAACCAAAAAGAAAACCTAGAATAACAAAAATTCCTTCAATCTCCGCTTCTCCGCTCGAGTATGTTCAATTGCCCCACGGATCCAAACGCCAAAGCATCCGATCATCAATCACGACCCCAACTTCCTCCTAAGAATCGACCAAACTTAACTTATACATCTTATAGAATCTACACAGACACCCCCACCAATGTCCTTTTCTTTCCATCTTCTCCCCTTTCAAAAGCCACGATATACCCTCTCAGACAAAATATAAGGCATCCTCCTTCAAATCACACACAATAAACAACACACAAAAAAAAAAAAAAAACAAATCAACAACCTGAAATCAAACCCCGTAAACCCCATAAAAACAAACCCTCAATTTCTCAACCGAAGTATAAGATTCGAAATCTAAGTGACAGATCGGATGAAAACATAACTTATTCTTCAACGATTGTCACCAAATTTACCTTAATCAAGAACAAAATCTGAACGCCAACAAAAACAGAAAAGCCCTCCTCAGGTCCCCTTCCTCAGTTTTTCACCAAATTCGCTTCCAAATCCCAAATGCGAGAACCACAAGATCGGCCTTTCAAACCACCAGCTTCCACTTTGTGTCTCTCTCTATCTCTCTCCTAAATTAATCCCTCGAAACAGTCATTCAACAGGGGGGGAACATGAGAACGACAACGGAAATGGCGTGAGGACGGAAATGGCCCGAGCTTTGATGGATTTACGATACCGCCCTTCCTTGGTGGAAGAAAAAGGGTAGTAGGTGAGTGGAGGAGGGAGACTGGATGCTTTGCGTAGGGATCGAGCTGAATTTCTGACCCGTGGGCGAGCAACAACGAGGTCGCTAGGAGAGAGAATTAATTATTTGATTTTGCTTATTAAAACTGCCAATTTGTGGACTGTTAGAAAGAAAAATGATTAGAAATTATTAAATTTATATTTTATTAATTTGGCGGTTAAACAATGCCTCCCTTCTTAAGGCTTGACCATGATAAACTAATTAAAAAAGATAATCTAACTTAAACAATGACATTTTGGAAAAAAGTTGGAATGGGTCATGAACCATGAGGGACACAACCTAGGGATAATGGTGTACATTATGTATGCGTTGCAATTGATCGGACAAGAGAGCTCAACACAATAAGAAAGACAGAGTAGTTAGACTGGACATTGCTCCTCTAATTGAATAAAAACGAGATAAGATTGTTGAAATCTATTTACTCAAATGCCCAAATGACTGATCCAATGAAGTCGGAAAGAGAAAAACTATTAAACAAGTTCATGCAAAGAAGTTTGTCCATCAAACTACCTCATTTGACTAAACAGAAGATAGAAAACATATAAGTATTCGTTAACCAATTGATTGAAGACCCCGAAGAAAACAAAAGTTGGTTTCTAAAGGATGATTGATTAGACTAGGATCATCCAAACGGCAAGAAAGAGAAAAGTGATTCATCTTAACAACTAATTCAAATATAGTCAAACACCCATAAGAGAAAAAAAGGCATCCAATGAAGACCGTAGATTGATTCATAGGCGTCCAAATGGTGTATTTCAGAGTTACAAAACATGATTGAATGTTTTCATTTGCCAAGATAGATTTTCAAAATCTATAAATGATCCATCTGTGTGATTAACAACTCATTCAAAATATTAAGTATTTTATTGTGATTTTTAATCAAGAATTTGTCAAGATTTGAAAAGGAGTAGATATATTTTTTTTAGTACAATGGTTCAATTTTTAACCCCAAGATTTGTCTATCTTGACCCTTAAACCGAATTTAACCACTCCTAAGCACTCTAATACTTTGAGATCAACATTTGAGATTGATTTGAATTTTCAAAAAGGCAATCCCCATAGAGCAAGTTTTTTCTAGCTTACACTTTGAAATTTTTTTGGTCGATTTATTTTATACAAGAATATTTGCTCTTATACTTTAAAATCATATGTTAATATATTCTAGCATATTTATTTGTTGGGGCAATTGAATAAGCTTTTAGATAGAATTAAAAATTTTGGGGGCTACATCATAAGATCCAAGTGTAAATGTGTGTGTATTTTGAAATGTTTTGATTGAACTTGAGTTACTACACTTTGAAATCAAGTGTCAACTTCATATTGCTACTTATATGCCTAAAATTTGAAATTATTGTTTATATCAAGTTGTTTTTATGTGTTGTCCCCCCTATTTCAAAATCAATTCAATTTACTTTGGTGCTATTAAATTTTGAAATCAAGTTATTAAGTACTATTTGAGTTACTATTTATTTTGCTGAAATTATCAAATCTACCTATCAAGAGGTTTTTTTGTAATCGGTCAAGTCTTGTTTAGGCAAGACCATCCATTATCTCAATTTGATTGACAAAAGTTTGGGTGGTTGAGGATTCGTTGTTGTAAAATCCTTTGTGAATCTAAATTGTTGCTTAGTGGTTGAGGATGAAAGTTGAGAAGTCTTATTGTTTTTATTGTTAGTCAGGGGGTGTTGAAAGTTGAGAAGTCTTCTGTAGGTAGGGGGTGTTGAAAGCTCCTTTTGAATTTAGGTCTGGTGTGCTGAGTGAGTTGTTGCAAATCTTTGTGTACGTCTAGATTAGTATAGTTTACTTAGTTGTTGATGTTGAAGAAGTACTAATGACATATCTTGTAATTAAGTAGTTTAGTGGCACACCTTATAATTACTAAGTGTTTTAAGTTCTTTTTGCTCATAGATACGTATAAGGGTTTCTACCCATCGTTATCAGTAAGATATAGAGGAGACGGTAAACTCATAAATTCACGAGCTCCTATTGGAGAAAACCCTAGCTTTCATCTCTTCTTGAACTTTGGCACCTTATCTTCTAGCTTTTCCTCTTCTTCTTTTCTTCTTTTCAAGCATGAAACTTTATACCTGGACTAGTTTATAGTCATGTTAGACCTAGACTAATTTATTGTATTCAAATATCGTGGCTATTTTTTCGTTCTATTTAGTAGTTGTATGTAATTAGTTAGTTATTGGGTTATCCTCACTTTGAGATTAACTGTTTATGTAGACTCGTTGAGCCTTTTTTGAAGACATAATTATATATGTATATTTTTTATTCATTAAAGTTTGTTTGTATTACTTGTAACCACATTCCTAAGCAACCATTACTCATTTCCACGTCAATTTTTTAGAATAAAAAGAGTTCAAATAAATAAACCTTTTGTTATATATGTTAAAAAAAATAGACTCATAGAGTATTGTTTAACATAAAAATCATGACTTTATGTTAAAACCCACATCTTTCATAAAATATTTTGTAAGAATTGTTAATCCACTCTTAAAATATTTTGTATGATAGAGTTAGTTTACTATGTTACGATTACCAAGCGACACTTACATCAAATTGCCTCTAAGACTAATTACAAATGCTACCCACACAAGGACTTATGCCATTCAATTAAATACAATAATCAATTTACAATACTTATTCAATTAAATCCACTCTTAGTTTGGAACAACAAACTAAGACACAACATAGACCTACAAAGGGATTTTTCATAAGTTAACTAGGCTACACAAGCCTTGATGCACACAAAGATTTGCAACACTCACTAGATACACCACTCTAGACCCACATGTGGATTTTTAGTGTTCTTACCTATACAAGGGTTTCCATTTTACATAGCATCAAATATGACTTCTCAACCTCTAGTCCTTAGCTACATAGGTTTTTCTCGATCAAATTAAGATAAGGACAATCTTGCCTATATAAGGCTTGACCAGTACTTGCAAGGGTTGCTTGCTTACACTTAAGTCCATACAGAAACTTATTCAATAGACAATTTTTTTATAGTTCTAGCATAAGTATATAGGCACACTGGTCCTTAGAACCTAGTAGCTCAATTAGTCTTTAATGACTTAATTCCAAAATATAAGTTCAAGAAAAATCTCAAATTCATTTTCCAAGTTGCAAAAACACACACAAAGTAACTCAATAGAATAAATAATTTCAATGTTTAAAGCACGGGTAGTAATTTGAACTTTAATGAATGATTTCAAAGTGCAATGACATTTTTCAGTGTATTCGACCAAGTATAATCAATAGGCTTCAAAGCAAATGCATGTAGATACTTGAATATTTAAAAATTTATCCAAACTATACTACTATACAAAAGCCCCTTTTAATGCCTTAATAAACCAACATGCTAGAATGTATAATACAATTTAAAAAAAAAAAAACTCAAACAAAATTGGTTATGAGTAGAAGTCAAACAAATTACTTAGGTGCAAATACTAAACCAAATCATATAAAACAACTTAGCATATGTTCATAAATTACAAATCTACGTACCCAAACAAGATTTAAATGAATAGGTATAGAAATTCTTAGCTCAATGGATAAATTTGCCTTCCTTTAATTTTAAGTTCTAAAGGATGCACGAATTCTAAAAATCATGTGTGAGGGTTTAGAAGACTAGGACTTCACTATGACAAAAGTTTTAGGATGTTTAGAGTGTGATTTGGTTAAATAGAAACTTCTCCAACATGTAAAAGGCCAGTTATTAGACTAAAAATGACTTTTCATCATTTAGTTTGAAATAAGTCAAAATCCAAAATTTTAGTTGCTAGATACAATGGAGGTGACTTAAAAAAATTTTAGACATAAAAATCTTGAATTGGGGTGGACACGGGTCAGGGTGAGTCGAGGTTAGGTTTTCGAAAACCTGAACTTGACCCCAAAAAATTATTATACTGTATAAATAAATTATAATATAAATCTCTTGAAAATAAAGAAACTCTTTTTTATTTTAAATATATAAAATTATAATTTAAAAAAATGATATATAAGTTAATTAAGTCAAATTAGGGTCAGGGTTGAGTCGAGTTTGGTAAAACCCGTCTTGCCTTGAACCTAGGTATACTCCTTCGATGTGGTTGACTACAAATTAAATTAAAAACTTACTATTTCTAATAGTTGACTCATTATGTTTCCAATTCTTATGAAGTAGTTGATTCCTTTCATGTGTTCTACTTGTTTTTGGTTCTTATATTCATCTTTATTTCTCATAGTGATGGTGTCAACTCCTTTGTATATAACCCACTTGTTTTGCCCATTCTACTAATCTTTGCGTCTTTCAGACTCGTCGTAACTAGTAGTTTAAGCTTTTGTTATCATTATAATTATATTAGTGAGAATCTTTAGAGTAACAACACATTTTTTTGCACCATGTCCTTGGATTAAACTGGTCTAATACCAATTCATTATGAAATTAACTTAGGCTAAGTTTAGGCCTTTTTGAGAAGGCCTCTATGAAAGAGCTCTACCTAGTAAATACCTCTTTTAAAAAAAGAAAGTGTTGTTTGGTTACAACTATTTAAAAAGAGTGCATTTTATTAAACAAAATCAGGCACTATGTCTAATTATGCCTACATAAGACATAATTTAAATTTTTACTAAAATACCATTCCTTGTACCTCAAGTATTATAATATAATAAATATTATATATCATATAACCAATTTGAAGGTTAAAATATGAGACCTCAAGTTTGTAAGATTAGTGTGTCCTATCTCACATGTGTGTGTGATTTTTTAAATATTATAAGAATATATTTATCAAGTAAATATTTATTATTTACTATTTCCAAAAGAAAAAATATATTATTTTGGTCTTCATTTTGAATCGAACTTGTGTAAGTTTGAGCTTCGCTCGACCTTAAGACTTCAAGCTTAAGCTCAACACCGAACCATAAATTGAATTCGAGTTGGAGCTCAAGTTTAACATTGAATCTTAAATTAACTTTGAGATTGAGCTTGAAAACTTTAAATGAGTTCAAGCTCAAGTATATACATTTAAAATTATAATAATTAAAAATCACAAAAATGAATAGAGAGAATTTGGTGATCAGTTCAATGCCATTGGATTGCATGTTATTGCAGAGCAGTCAAAGATTTTGTAATGGATCATATTAAAATACAATAGCCAACTTAATAGACATAATGAAAAGAGCAAACTTTTCCCTGAATAGTGTTTATTCTATTGGCTAGCAACAACATCAGATGTTTAGAGACCCAAAAGGACTGACCAACTAATAGTCTTTGAGGTTTGAGGTAAATAAGAATAATCATCAACCAACTAAAGAGGGAATTGATGTGAATAATTAGGGTAAAGGATATTTTCCTAAAGAAATATATAATAACGAGTCGGCTCATAAACCGACAAGTTGAGTTTGGAAAATCTCGAGCTCAATTTGTTATACTTAATGAGTCTAATTCCAAGTTTGAATTCGAGCCAAGCTCAAATAAAAACTGACTTGAACTGGGTTTTTCTCGAACTGAGCTCGAGCAAGTAGCGAGTCAATTTGGTTTACTGCCACCCCTAACTATACCAAATCATTCATAAAAAAAATTATAAGATTAAAATTTGCCCTTTCTTTTTTGAATCCATTCTTAACTTAGAATTGACTCAGTATTAAAAAAACCAGGTCAGATCATTTGAGTTGGATCAACCAGATAGAAAGAGCAAAAATACCGGACTATCCTTCCCTCCCTTCCCTCCCTTCCAAGGCTGCCCAGCTGAGTTTCGGGTCGACTCGCCGGGTCGGACCACCCTGGCAGGGACAGGGCCAGCGCTGACGCATTGATGCACGTCCACGCGAGCCACGCGAGAGTCGCGTTAGCGCGGTCGTAGCAGTGGCGAGAGAAGTCGTAACGGCGTCTCTGTTTAGTTAAAAGGGGCTAAAGGAAAGCTTATAAGAAGTCCGGAGAACAAAAACCCCTAAACATTTCCCTTGCCCTCTCTAGCCTCATCTTTCCAGTCTCACCCGGTCTAATCGCCTTCTGCTCTTTCAGTTTTTGTGGATGCTTCGTCGTCAATCTCTTCTGATTTTGCTTGGATAATTTCTTCTTCCTTCCTTTAGCTGGTCGACGGGGACAGTAAGCTGTTAGGCGCGACATCCGTCGCTCTACTTGTATCGACGTTTTCGTGTTCGGGTACCAATCAAAATCTGTTGCAGATTTCCTGTCAACTTTTAGTTATTTGGTTTAAAATTTGATGGCTTTAATTTATGCTGATGTCCTCAATCTCATCAATTTGAAACTCTTTATTCCTTGTTTTATTGAACAACAAAACATTAAAGAATGGTGTTTCTTTTCTTGAAAAGGAAAACACTGTCATTGGATGTTTTAATTGTTTTTTTTTTTTTGTTGCCGAATTGTGATTTGTTGACGAGTCAATAATTTGTGTTGATGTTATTTGACCCTAGGAGGTCCCAAAATCTTCCAACTTTGTTAGTGCGATATAAGGTACTTAGTTCTGTAGATCGCTTTTTGAATCTCTCTGAACGCATCTAAATGTCTTGCTCTGGACCTATTTTTTTGGTCAATTATTATAGTAATAAATATTTGTAGGGTTTAGCGACTGTTGTATAAGTGAATCTGGATTTTATTAAATTCATTTCCGGTGTTAGCTTGGGAAGGGACATAATCGTCTTGGGGGTGGTTAAGTTTGGATAGAGCACAACCCAGTGCAATTGCATACTCTAAGAGTCCACCTGTGTTATCATGCCTCTTTATTAGATTGATCTGTGTTGTACGCTCTTACATTTGCATGTCCTAATTCCTCTAAAAGTTGGATGGGGTGATGCTTTTCCAGAGATTTTTGAGTTTTTTTTTTTTAAATAAATTCTTCGAGTGCTTTCTTGTCTTGCATGCAAGAAAGATTAACCGTCTGATCTGTTTAGCAATACCAACTGACATTTTGTCTTCATGCATTTATACAGGAGTTTTCAGCTCGTTGGTGGTGTTCCCATTGTTGTTTGTAACATTGAGGTGCTAAAGGTTGCATACAATATGGAGGATTGGGGTAAATATTCATTCATTTTAAGCTCTGGTTTCTTTTTTTGTGTACTGACAGATTCTTTTGTATCAGGTCTTCATATGTTGTAAGGTTTGTTTTGGATCTTTGAATTCCTTTACTCCAAATATCCAAGTGGCATATGGCTTGACCCATAAATTGTTCACGGCTAGATTCTGTAGCCACTTAGTTCTGAATATTTCAATGGAAATGCTGAATTAAGTGATTCCAAAGCTGAAAATATTATCTTTGAGTCCAGTGTTTTTCTTCTTTATATCAAGTATTGAAAATGGAATGGCAGCACGGAACTATTATTTTATATGTGATGGATACTCAATTTGACAGTATCAATGTGATGGAGAGAAAATGCATTTCATTAAAAGTACTGGAAGCATTTGGAAGTTGAATTTGAAAGATTCAAGTTGAAGATACTGACTGATTGATGTATTTTGTGGTACAATGACTGCATCCCTGTCTCTGAACATGAAGTTGTATAATCCAGTTCTGCTTGCTTCTTGGGTAGTCATTGTAACTAAACTGAAAAGAAAACTGGTAGAAGGATGTGGACAGACTAGTTAAAACTGTTAAATAAAAGTGGCCAGTGACGTAGAAGATAGTGAAGTGGAAGAAGTGCACAGAGGGGTAAAATTTGTTAGTTAACTGGTAAAAGTAAGATTTGACTTCATTTATTTATTTCTCTTTCTTTGGCAATTGTTCAGGATATTAGAAATGGAAGCACTGTTTCTTTCACTCTACCACACAAATTTTTTTATTTATGAAAATGAGAAATTTATAAAGAGAAGAGGAAGCTACATTATAACAAAGGAGGCACACCTTCAACAATGAGAGATTGAAGAGAGGTGCCTCGATTAGCTAGAGTAACAGCCAAAGAGTCGGCTGAACGAAATACATAGGACCAAGAGCAAGAAATAGAAGATACAATGTTCATAATCGAGTCGTAAGTCGCCCAAAGGTGCCAAGGAGGTTCAGCGGCTGTGGAGCACCAGCGGATCACACTCTGAGAGTCTCCTTCAATGATTAGAGGTCACCAAGGTGACAGGTGTAGAGCTGGAGACCATGGAAAAGGGCAGCGAGCTCCGATTCAATAGCATCAGCGAGGCCAAGAGGGCCAGCAAAGGAGAGGAGGGTGGTTCGTTGAGAGTCTCTGAACGCTCCCGCCACCCCAGCAATGCCCAAACAGCTTTTAGTACATCCATCAAAATTGAATTTTATGAGGCCGAGAGGGGGAGGAATCCAGGCATGATTGGGAGGTGCACGGGGGGGTGCTGAGAGACTGGCAATGGTGCTCCAATTGTGGCATGATGAGTTACCTTCGAATGAGGCGAACTCTTTCTTGGTATGGAGCTAAGTCACAATCTGACCAACAAGGGATACACTGAGCTCAGTTATTGATTTAGATTTGTGTGTGAACATTCTCTGGTTTTGCTCCTTGCATAGGGTCCAAGGAATATGAGGGAGACATGTAGAGAGGATTCGTCCAAGCTTTGGAAGACGAATCCCCAAGATGGAGTGGCACATGGAGGTGCATACTCGGTATGCAGGTGCTGAGGTGGAGCTCATTTAAGAGGCTGGACCAGATGTGCTAAACATATGGGCAGTGAAGTAAGAGATGAGAGTTGGTTTCGTCTTCAGAGCCACATAGGGGGCACAATTGGGAAGCTTGCTGATTGCCCCCGTCGTCTCAAGTTATCAGCAGTGATTGACCAAAAGAAGAATTTGATTTTTGGAGGTGCCAAGAGGGACCAGGCAGAGCTGGAGGGATGTGGGGGTTCGGCAGTGGACCAACCACCCAAGAGATGATAGGCGGAAGACACGGAGAAGTGGCCTCTGCGCTCAAGGTGCCAGACATTTTTGTCTCATGCGTGCTAACAGAATCGGCATTGCTGGATAGTTTGGAGAAGGTGAGCCAGTAGATTAGTTCTACGAGTTTGCATGTCATAAGAGGCTTCCATTGCCGATATGAGGATTGCTGACGGGAATTGGAATATGAACTTTAGAAGGGGCCTTTCATCGCAGAGGGGACCAGCCCCTATCCACCAGTCATACCAGAAGCAGATAGAGGTCCCATTACCCACATAGAACTTGATTCCGTTGTCCCAGTTCTGAAAGAGAGGAAAGTAGGAACACCAAAGTGGGGAGAGGCAAGCTCTTCGCCCACCCAAAATCCACCAGAAACAGTTAAAATTAAGTTTGGCAGCTCCCATTGGTCTCCAAATAAGGTTAGGACTAGAGTTAAATAGCCAAAACCATTTTTGAGGGAGAGTAACATTCATTAATTTGGTAGAGTGAATGCCAAGACCACCAGCATGCTTCGATTGACAGACCTCCTTCCAAGAAACCATGTGATATTTGAAATTTTCGCTACTTCCTCTCCAGAGAAAGCAGTGCTTTATGGCTTCAATTCGGTTGGAGATTGAGACTGAGCAGCGGAAGAATGACATGAAGAAATTGGGGATGCCCACAATGCATGATTTTGGGAGAGTAATTTGTCTCACTTTACAAAGTAAGCGACCCCTCCAAGTTATTAATTGGAGCTCAAGCCGTTCGATAACCGGAGACCATAAATGCTTATTGGGTTTGCTGCAGAATAAGGGAATACCCAAATGTGTGGTTGGGAGGGTGCCGATTATGCATCCATGGGAGGAAGCCATTTGCTGAAGCAAACTTTCTTCAATGTTTACTCCAATTATGGAGGTTTTCTTCCAATTGACTTCTTGACCAGAAGTAATTTCAAAGAGGCGGAGAAGAGCCTTAGTCTTGATTACTTGATTGAGAGTCCCCACTCCAAATAGGATACAAATTGTAGTAAAGGAATATCGAACTTTTGGTGAGGAGAGGTGGGCAGTAGCCAACCTTTTTCGTTAGCAGTAATGGTCAAGACCGAGAGGTATTTCGCCATTATATTGAAGAGGAGAGGGGAGAGAGGGTCCCCCTATCTAATTCCTCTAGATCCGTGAAAATAACCAATGATGACACCATTGAGTAGGAGAGAATAATGAGCTGAAGAAACACAGCTTCTACTCCAGAATCGCCACTTCCTCCCAAAACCTATACGATTCAGAATATCGTCGAGAAGAGCCCAACATACTCTCTTAAATCTCCATATCGAGTTTGAGAAGAAATCTGAGCTGATTCGAGGCTGAAAAGTGATGAAGGATCTCATGTGTCACCATGGTGGAATCAAGGATTGAATGGTTTTTTTATAAAGGCACTTTGATTTGGGCTGATGATGAGGGGGAGAGAGGTTTTGAGTCTTCTAGCTAGAAGTCTAGCAAGGATGTTCTAAGGGCTGGAGATTAAACTTATAGGCTGATAATCAACAGGCTGTTCGGGGGAAGATTTCTTTGGATTAAAGAGATAAAAGAAGCCCCGATGCTTTAGTAAGTGATACCATTGAGATAGAAGTCATGGATGAATGATTGAATGTCGGCTTTAGGGTTGATCAGCAGTTTTGAAGAATTCCCTGTTAAATTCATCTGGGCCAGGGGTCTGGTCCTAGGCAATTTTGAGGGTGGCTTTCTTGATCTCCAAAGGTGAGAAAGGGAGCTCAATCAGGGAGGCTAGGGAGGAAGGAATTCTGGAGAATTGGAGATGTGGAATCTTTGGATGGCTTGGCATCTCCTCCTTATATAAATCTGCAAAAAAATTACAGAAAATGTTAAAAGTAATGGACCGATCTGAGGTCATCTCCCCATTGACAAATAGGGAGTTGATTCAATTGGTCTGAAGTTTCGTAATTGCATGGAAGAAGCGAGCGTTCTCATCGCCCTCAGAAAGCGATTTGAATCTTGCTCTCTGTTTCCAGCGTGTGAGTTGCTGGAGACGACCTTGGAGTGAGGATCGAAGATGGAATTTATCTGAGGTGAGGGGTCGGATTTCGGCCAAATCATCAATGGTATTAATCTCGGCCTGGATGGAAGTTTTGGAGGCAGCAATAGCAGATCTTTTATTGGACGCCCAAGCCGTTAGAATAGGTTTAATTTACTTCAGTTTCTGAGATAGATTCCAATCCAGGGGGACCTACTATCACGGAATTGGGCCAGAAATCAGAAATGGTTTTGTCAAAATCCTCCATGGAGAGCCAGAAGTTTTTGAATCGGAAGGGTCTTGGGCCCCATTCACCCAACTTGGTGTCAAGAGCAATGTGCCAATGGTGAAAGCAAGCATGATTGAGCACGCAATCCGTCAATTGTTGATATAGTTGAAGCCAAACTCCATTGGCAAGGAAGTGGTTAAGCTTCGAGAGAATGGTCCCGATAAGCAGCAATTTGTCCAAGTAAAATTCTTGCCCGAGAGGGGTAACTCCTACAATTTATTTCCCCCAATAAAGTTAGCAAACATGCGCATGGCAGCGGTGATGCGGTTGCACGACAAGGACTTATCATTGCAAAAATGAATGGTATTAAAATCTTCGGTAATCAGCCAAGCTTGCTGCTTGAAATTGGGAATGGAGTCAAGTTCCTCCCAAAAAAGGTGGGGTTCCCAATATTGGGTTGGGCCGTAGACACCCGTAATTCTCCACTATGCACCATTACTATAGTCTTGGATTAGAATGCTGATAGAGAAAGTTCCCAGGTGTTGATTGAGGACATCGATATTGTTTGTGTCCCACAATGCCAGGATGCCCCATGAATGACCAGTCGTATGAACAGCCGTCCAGTCCAAGGAGGGGCAATTCCAGAGTTCTTGAATGAGTTGAGAATCCAGGAATTGTGCCCGTGTCTTGTAGGAAGATGGTTTAGAAGAGGAGAGGAGGTCATGGATGACTGATCACTTGTGGATGGATCCAATTCCTCGCACATTCCAGGATATCACAATCATTTATTCTTCTTTGATTTGGACTACGGTTTTGAGTTTGGAGACACCCTCAGAAGTTGACCTTGAAAAATAACCCTCATAATTTTGGCTAGATGTATCATCTGACTCCACGTCTCTTCATCAAACTTGTGTCTTTTTTTAATTGGAGAGCCTCCACAAATTTACGAGAATTCTTGTTAGGTGGAGGGAAGATCATGTGTCAAGTGTTGGGATCAATAGGATATCGGGTGGGGGGGGTTACTGGATTCGCTGGGGAGGAAATGTCGGGTATGACTATGCCTCCTTCTGCGATGATATGTGGCAAAATTTGTAGGATTTTTGGATGGGCTGGAGTTCGGGAAAGAAGTCTGGGGATGAGGGTGTGAAGAAGATGTACTTGATTTAGTATCACTTTCTAGTTTGGATGAAGGGGAGTTGGGATCTGAGATTTGGCTGTTATGGGTTGGCAAGATGTTTGGGGATTGGGAGGGAGGAGATGGAGGTGGTGAGGGCATGTTGGACAGGGGAAAATGGGGCAATTGGGATGAAGGTAGTAGAGAATGGCAACAGTTTGTTAATGCCAGTGTGGTGTGGGAGGGTTTTGAATGAGGACAAGGGAAAGGTTGTTTTGTCAAGTGTCAAAAGAAGGGTCTTCCTGGGGTTGGTCAGGTTCTGGAGGGGCATTTTGGGGAGGATGGTTTGAGGTTGCTCTGCCACACAAATTTAGACACCAATAGGAGTCAAATAGGCCTTTGGGTTGCGATGGGTTGGGGTTTGTTGAGTCCTTATATTTCAGAATTCAGTTGATTTCCATTTTTCAATATCACTTGATATTCATCTTACTAGAATTTTGTTGTTGCCCGTACTAACAACTAAATTTGGATTCTTGTCTTTATTTACATACTGCCTAATTTATCAGTTTTTAAGAAAGTATCTGAATTTGGTCTAATCCTGACTAATTGAATGGAAAAATTAGAATTAGATGAATGTGTTCAGGAAAATGTCAATATTGTTTTGGTTTGTTCATGAAAAGAAATTTTTAGTTTGATTTCTTTCTCCGTATGAGTAGATGCCGCATTTGAAGAAGATGATGTTATAAGGATATGAAGTAAATACAATGGAGTAATGCTTCTCTCCAAGGAATAAAATTTTAATAATTCCTTTCTAAACAGAGTGAATATGTTCAGTTTCCTTATATTCATTTCTCTTCATGCTTGTGCCTCTTTTGCCACCAGAGGATGAGCCAGCAGCACTTACTTTGAAAAAGGAGCAACCAATGAAAAATAAATGGGATGATGAAGATGTTGATGATGATGATGTGAAGGAATCTTGGGAAGATGATGATGAACCTGCCCCTGTGAGCTTTTTCTACATGCACTGCTCTAGTTTTTCCTTTTAAAAATATTTTTGTGAAAGCATGCCTGTTCAAATTGGATTCCAGTTTTTTCATACTCATTAAAAGATATAATGATTGGATGGATTTTCACCACCTATTAAAGAACATTTTTGAATTTCTGAAGCAGTTCTGAGGATTGCAGTGGTGCAGTTTCCTTTTCAATGTCTTCTTGTTAAACAATCAAATTGACGTTACTACTATACCTTTGTATTCAGTTGACTTTGAAATAATGCAACTTTCTCATTACTTGACTTTTTTTTTGTTTTTGAAAGTCAAAATGAGAGAAAGGGAGACACCACTATTAAAAGAGAGGGGTGCTGCAATCCTAGATTACAAATTTGCGAAAGAAACCAAGACGAATATGTTACAGCTTTGACATGAGCATTGGCTGCCATAGTTGCAGATCTGGGGATGTGTTTATTTGTACTGGAGAGGGATTGGAAAATGTTGAAAATTTCTGCCAACACGTGTAAGAGTCCTCGTGGGGGGTCATTGCTACTGCTACACCAGTTAATTACTGCGGTGGAATCACCTTCCGTGAGGAATATCGAAGTTGTTGGTAGTATCATTGTTCATAATCATAATTTTCATGAATCACTTTACAACTCTGATACTGTTTTTACTAGAGTTGACCAACTCTATATCAGAATGTGCTGCTGAGTCATTGACTCTTTATTAATAATAAATTATTCATTTTTTTACTTGAATGAGGGTTAATATTTGTGTCAGTGTACATTTCAAAACAATATTTGTGTTAGTTCATCCAACTAAGTATTCATCCAATTGAGGCACTTTGTCTTCTCTGAATGGACCTTGACTTCCTTCTAGAGGGAAAAATGTTTCTGTGCCTTCAAGGATGTCTCTGCTCCAGCTGCAAATAGCTTTGTACCTTTACTCCAGCTCAATGTGTCCCTGGTTGTTATCATGATGTCATGCGGAGATGGAATTTATATATTTTTGTTTTACTCTTGAATCTATGTTATGGTTATGAGATTCACTGGCAGAGAATAATACATTTTTTTTGTCTATGAGGCATATTTTGGTAGCTAATGAATCTTTGGCTTAGTTTTTATATGTAATTAATTATCATTTGGGGTGTTTAAATGCTGCAGGCACCTGTTCCACAGCCTCCTGCAGAGAAGCCAAAACTCAGCACAAAAGTCCCTGCTAAGAAAGGAAAAGCTGTGGAAGTAGCAAAGGAAGAGCCTTTGGATCCTGTGGCAGAGAAGCTTCGCCAACAAAGGTGGAGCAAATAAAATTTCATGTCATCTATTTTTGTTACTCTTTGGAAATATATCTTTTGATATTAGTTACTGTTTGTTTTATCTGTATCTTAACATTTTGTTCTTTTGTGATCCAGACTGGTAGAAGAAGCAGATTACAAGTCGACTGCTGAACTTTTTGCAAAGAGAGGTGATGAGAAATCTCTTGATAATTTCATCCCCAAGTCTGAAAGTGATTTTCTCGAGTATGCTGAGTTAGTCTCTAATAAGCTTCTTCCATATGAGGTAAGTTTGTTATTCAAGTACGCTCTCAGGGCAAATCATCTAGCGTTGGATAAGTTAAATAAGACACTTACCTACATCCCCATTGATGTGTGGAGATGTGGAGACATTGCCTCCTTTTTTTTGTTTTTTAGGTTTTTCTGTCGTAGTCATTTTGTACTATGTAAAAGGTGTAGGTCCAGGTCTGAATCCAAGGTGTGCAGGATGTGCAAGATGTGCCCATTACAAATGTTTCAAAGAATGTATGGGGATAGGTATACTGTTGGTGATGCGGATACTTGGGACTCATTTGTTGGGTCTGGCCGCAGATATATGGGCAACTGGGTTGCACTCGTTTTCTTGACCCTAAGCACATTAACATCCTCTCACAGCATTGAATTAATGTTGTAAACATAGCACTTAGGTCCTAAAGTTTGCCATGTTCGGATAGTTTCTTGTAACAACAATCTGTTGCCCGGGTTTAGGTATCAAGGCTTTGATTATACTTGCTGATTCCTTTTGCTTTTCTTCGTAATTTGTAGAAAAGTTTTCACTACACTGGCCTACTTAAGGCGGTGATGAGACTCTCCATGACTTCACTAAAGGCTGCAGATGCCAAGGAGATTGCTTCTTCTGTCACGGCTATAGCAAACGAGAAGTTGAAAGCAGAGAAGGAAGCCAATGCTGGAAAAAAGAAAACAGGTAAAAAGAAAGTTCAAAACCGAGATTTTTACTTTAATAATATTTTTATTACTTTTTTGGCTCTTCTAATCCCTTACTTTCTCTGCCCCAATGTCAGGTTCCAAAAAGAAGCAGCTTCATGTTGATAAGCCAGATGATGATGTGGTGGTAGCCTATGATGCCCTTGATGATTTTGATTTCATGTAAGAGCATATGAGCGACATGATCAAATTCATTCAATCTTTTTTTTAAACAAATAGACTAGGGGAAACCAGTTATTTAAATAGGAAAGCCTATGGGGGGGGGGGGGGGGGGGGGGGGGGGTCCTACGGCCGTAGTTGTAAGGGATCAATTTGAGTGTGGTAGTGATATTGTTGCGTTCTTCAAATAATTTGGTTTTGGTTTTTTGTTCATCTCTGCTACCTCAAATTTTTTTTCCTGTTATGTGTAATACGGTAGTCGAATTGAACGACTTTTGTTACTCCTAGTGTCTGTCTGTAACTGTTGTTGCCTATTTGAAATACCAATTGAATTTAGCAGCTGGAGTTGCCAATCAGCCTCCACTGATATTGTTCTCATTTTTTAGTGATGGTTTCATGTCTCTTAAACCACCACATCTTTTCAATCTCAGCCGTTTACCCAGGGCATGATTGATCATCTAGTATGTTAGAAGACAGGGTTATAAGGCTTGATCGATAAACCCTTACAGACATGATCAATCTTCGAGAATGTTGTCAGGCAAGTATATAAAATATTTGTGTCGATAATTTTCCTTATAATTTGATACATATTGCCTGAAAACTGACGCCTTCAACAGGCTTCAAAGGGGCCAGTGCGAGACAAAGTTGTCGTCCTCTTTTAACGGCAGCGAAGGGATTACTGAAGGCCGTCGGTTAAGCAAAACCCATTTGGAAATCTTATGAATGTGAAGAAACGGTTTCCTGGTTACTGTAACTGGGAATAAAATACAGATTGCCCTTCAACTTTCGGCTCAAAGATCACAATTCTACTTTCAAATCCCAAAAGTTTAATTGTTGCTCGATTCGCCTGATTTCTAACCGTGATTGTGAGTTTTTCTAGTGAGCGGGTCCCTGTGTTTCCGTATGCACATGGTATGTTTCATCTTTTTCTTTGATTGAGAGCATGCTTTCTACGGCTACAAACGGCTATTTTTTTTTTTATGTTCGTTCCAGAATTTGACCCGTTTGTTCTGTTTCTGCTCTTCAAAATTTTTATCCCGCAGTTTGAGATTCAGAAAACTGGTATAAATCTACCCAGAACTCTCCTGAAAGAGAATACGAATTTACAGATGTTGCAATGGACTGACCTGTCGTTTGCAGAAAGTGTTGATTCCGCCAGGTCGTGCATCACATGAACGAATTGGGTGGAGCTGGTTTTATTAGAGCGGTTAGAGAACTAAATGCCAAAGAAGTTTGTGATCCAAATTTGTCTTTCTGAGTTTAAACGACAATACAGAGAATGTTAAGAACAAGAACACCGAGAACGGCAACTCTTCTCTAATATGGTTGCTGGGTTCTTTGTGGCTATCTATATAAACCATACAAATCTTCATACAAGCAAAAACGGTAATTCCCCATTCAAAATAAAACCAGAAAAGATTAAAAAGTAGGGAAGAAAAGGAGTTGAGAATTGCAGTTGAAGCACAAAAACAGAAGAAACGGAAAGATTCGACTGTTTCTAATTAGATAAGCAGTACTTTACGTTGAACTTCTGCTGGTGCGCTGTCGAGTAGACCTCTTGATTGATTCGATCCTCTGTAGTCTGATCTGCTCTCTGAATTTGGCGATGAACTCATCGGCTTTCTTGTCAACCTCGTTCTCTTCGGAGGCACCTTCAGCAACAGAAGCTGATGCTGCGTCTTCTTCATTGTAGTAATTCGAGGTGAAGCTCTCATCTTCTGAATGATCAGATTCCACGATGACTTTCTCGGCGGGTTCCTTCTTGGGATACTTGGGCGGAGGGCGAGGAATCTCACGACTCGGTTTCTCATATCCGTTTGATCCTGCTGTCTCCATCGCTACTGACTCTACTTCTTTCGGCTTCTTCCCGCTGCTATTCGTCTCTGCTCCACCTCCGCTGTTTGATCTCACCGTCCGAACTGACTTAGCGACGGGGTTACCTTCAGTGTAGTGTTTGGCTCTCGTCTCTGACCTGAAAGACTCGCTGCCTGAATCTTTACTCCCCCATGAGTCTTGTCTTCCAATCGACAAGCCTTCGTTAAAGAGTTTCGACTTCCTTTCTAATCGAAAAGATTGGCTACCCAAATCCTTACTGCCCCATGAATCCGGCTTCTCCGGAGGAGAACTTTCACTGTACTGTTTGGTTTTTGATTCAGACCTGAAAGAGTGGTTACCAGTGTCTCTGCTTGCCCCGGAATTTGATATTCCCATCATCAAACCTTCATTGAAAGATTTGGCTTTCATGTCCAATCTGAAGGGCTGGCTCCCCAAATCCTTCGTACTGAAGTTGTTTAAGTTTTCTCTGGAACTTCTGTTCAGATCCTTCCCTTCATCTCTGGGACTTCTTCTAGTTTCTCTGGGGCTTCTCGCGGTTTCCTTGGGAGAAATCAAGGAAGAATTCACAGGATACGGTTGAGATTTATAACTGAAGGGTGGTGGTGGAGGTGGGGGAGGAGGAGGAGACCTATAAGAAGGTCCCTTCTTCTTCATTGAATCCTCGCCATTTTTACCACGAAATTCAGGCGAAAGAGATGGGGAAGGCGAGAGTTTTTTGGGCGAGGGGGTAGTAGAAGAATTTTGCCGGGTGAAAGAGAGTGGAGAATGGTGAGAATGAGACTCGAACCTGTCGAAATTTGATTCGTTCATAGCAGGAGGAAGAGAATACAGAGGTGGAGAAGCCGCACCAAGGCTACCCAGTTCATCGTCCTTCACCTCAATTCTTTCCGATCTGGATCTCCATGGAATCGGTGAAGGACGAACGACTGTTTCCTCCAGATTTTCCTCAAAATCGTCATTATCCATTGCTCCGAATTCGTCATTCGTGATCATCATTCTTTCAGGACAGTTCAGAGCACCCATCTTCACAGAGCTCCCATAACTTCTATCAACAGAATCCACCGTCTCCGGGTCGGAAACTCGCGATTTCAAGCTCCTAACTGGCAACAAAAGAGGCTTATTCACATCGCCCATACCGTTCTCCTCCGACACGACGACCATGGGATCTCCCCGAAAGTATTGGTGGTTCCAAGTTTGGATTTTGCTATCATCATACCCAGACTGGTTTTCGATCTCGTCATCGAAAACCGACGACACCTGCAGAATTTTAGACACATACGACTGGACATTATCGGGCTTGGTCGCCAAGCTTTCCTTCTCCATCTCCAAGTTCCTCCGACTGAACACGCCATAGGAGACGGCTATCCCAACCAAAAGAAGATGGAGCAGCTCCCAGCTCCTGGTAAAGATGGTCTGGTTGATAAATTCAGGCGCTTGCGGCGGGAGAAGCGGCAAAACGGCGATGATAACGACCACAAAAAGGCTTCTGAAGAGGAAATGAAACGAAGACTTACTTGGGTTTTCTGGGTTTGGAGGGACCGGAGAGGTGAGATCTGTGACCAAGCGCTGAGCAGGGATCTGTAGGCGTTGCGGGACGTCAAGGTTGGCCTCGCCCATTGAAGACGAAAAGGAGCTTCTTTTGGTGCGTTTCAGAGTTGCAGAGGCGCAGAGAAGGGAATGTGGGGAGGAACAAGAAAGGGAGAAGTCTTAGGATCGAAGGAAAAGTGGGATGGAAAAAGTGAAAGGAAGGCCAAGGAGGGGATCAGTCATGACTGAGCAGATTTTAAGCTGCGTTTCTGCTCCTTCTATCCACAGGGAAGACGTTAAAGGACGTAATTGGCCTAATCTTCACCTGAATTGGCGGGAATGCCCATTAACTCTTTCCTACCAAATTCTTCGTTTTTTTAATTGGTAATAAATAAGGTAATAAATAAAAAAAGAATGCCTTAAAATTCTTGGGATATTTTCATAAAAAATGACCAAAAATAAGAAATTAGTATTAATTAATTAAATATATTATTAAAATAATTTATATTAAAAAAAAAACTTTGCCTTTGCATTTATTTCCTATTTTTACATATTATTAATTATAATAGAAATTCTAATTTGGTATTATTGAAATTAAAAAAAAAGATAAAGAGGGAAGGAGAGTTTTGGCGAATAGGAAAAAAGAGAAGGGCAAGGAAGGAAATATAGATACGGTTGGGTTGGGATTCTCTTTTGGGTTGCGTAGGCTTGCCTTTTTTTTTTCGGCTTAGAAATTTGCGTGGTGAGAGCGCGCTTTTGTTCCATCTTCTTCTTCCTTCGACCCCTTTTCTGGTTTTTTCTCCACAGTTCTCATTTCTGGCTTTATTTTAATCGCAATAACGGAGAGATGCTCTTAACGACCACGCAGACATAGTTCTCTCTCTCTCTTTCTCTCAGTTTTTAACTGGTTTCGAATCGATTTTTTTCGAATCAAAATGAAAAATCATAGTTATATACATTTTTAATTAAATAATTATTTTTTTAGAGCACTACAGATCATAAGTGATATCAATGGTGACAAGTTCAGGAAAGAAGTGCAGTGAGAGTGGGATATTCTAATTTATGTAAGAATCATCTACAGATGATGTAGAGAACTCCAGTGAGACCCAGAGGGCAGAACTGAAAAGACAGAATCCAATCTCCCACTAGTAACAAAAAAAAAAAAAAATCTAGAAAGGGAAGTTTGTGGAAGAATCATCCTCTAATCAAGGGCTCTAAAGTCCCACAATAATCAAATGAAGACAAGAAGAGTAAGCAATCCCATTCTTTAAATCCTTGCTCACTGAAAGCTTTCTGCAAGAGAGTTTTGTTAAACCATGCAAGTACTGATTCTATTCCTTTCTACAGAGGAATCCACTCACTTCCTGCTCCCTCACCACTGTTTTTTATTTCCTTCTTGGAATATTAAATGCCCTTTGCATCAAGCAACCGCATGCTTGTCACTTGAAAGTATTCCCATATCTACAGTAAATTTTCTTCTTCCTCTTCTCTCTCTCTCTCTCTTTCTTGTTTTCCACAGTGCTGATGCAAAAGAGAGACAAGAAACCATCTGGAAGATAATAGTGTGAAGGAACAGTAAGGGGATGATGAACAAGTCTGGAAAGTTTTCTGGGTCAAACAAGCAGTTACAGTAAAATCTCCATTAAAGACTTTGAGGGAAAGCTTTTTGGTGTTAATTTGTTTGTTGTTTTGTAGTTTTTAACTGTCTTTTGCTTCTAAGACAGTGCTGATGCAAAAGAGAGACAATGAACCATCTGGAAGATAATAGAGTGAAGGAACAGTAAGGGGATGATGAACATGTCTGGGAAATTTTCTGGGTCAAGCAAGCAGTTACAGTAAAATCTCCATGAGACAAAGCTTTTTGCTGTTAATTTGTTTGTTATTTGTGTAGTTTGTAAATTGTAACTGTCTTTTGCTTCTAAGACAGTGCTGATGCAAAAGAGAGGCAAGGAACCATCTGGAAGATAATAGTGTGAAGGAACAGTAAGGGGATGATGAACATGTCTGGGAAATTTTCTGGGTCAAGCAAGCAGTTACAGTAAAATCTCCATTAAAGACTTTGAGGGAAAGCTAAGCTTGTTAGTTGGTTGAGAGAAATGATCAGATTTCATAAAAGAAGATGATCTCCCCTTATTATTTTAATATCAAATTATTATTATCTTTATTTAAAATAATAAAAATTGGCCTTAAAAAATGAATCAAAGCTGTCTATTGACTCGGATCTTGCATGTTTCAATAGCCCTGATTTAATCTCATGAGCCTCATGAAATTTAAATGCAATTGCTACGATAAATTCAATCTAATTGATTACAAATTTTCCATCTTTTTAATTAGTTTCTTTAAATTCACATCCCTTATTTTTCCTTTTTTATTAAAAATAAAGGATGACGGTCCTCACGATTAATCATTCGCAATGATTAGTAGCCATTCATCACTCTTAGCAAAGCGGCCTTGGATCGTCCCACTCTGTACATTCCTTCCGCCATTAGAGCCCCGAGACAGGAGAGACTGGGTCAACGGATGTGGCTTCTTTCCCGATGGGAATTTGCGTCGGCTCCTACGCTTTCGCCCATATAAAAATGTACGACGCTTCTTTCTCGCGGGGATTTTGCGTCTGCTCCTTCGTCCACTCTTTCATCCTCCCTCTACCTAGTTAATTTCGGGTTCGTGCTTGGGTCCAAGCTTTTCCTGTCAATTGCTGCACACCCTTGTTTTGTTTTTTTGTATCGGCTGCTTCCGTTTCGGTTCCCGCCGGCGGAATCTCTCGAAGGCAGCCGAAACATTAACCGACGACCATTTTGTTTTTGTTTTTTCTTCTTTTTCCGGTTATCTGATCGTCATTCTCTGCGAGTCAAAAACTAGTCTTGAAAACTCTTTGATGCAACAGTCGCCGGAGGACTGAAGATACGGCGCACCAGGTTGAGACTTTGGCGATGAAGAAATCGGCGCCGCAGATGGTGATGCGTCAGCCCACGGCGTTGTCCCGGGAGTGCCCCTCTACGAGCTCCAAGTTTGTGGAGACGGCTGGGGTGACGACAGCGGAGTGCGCCGCGGTCTTCTGCTGTTGGCCCTGTGGCCTCATCGACCTGGTGGTGACGGCGTTCGTGAAGCTGCCGGCGGGGCTCTGTCGGAGGGCGATCAGGAACAACCAACGCAAGCGACGGGTGAAGAGACTCTGCGCTCTGCCTCGGAGGCACGACGACGAGTACGACCTTCGGATTCATCCCGTTGACGAAATGATGATCCCCTGGCTGCCGGAGAGTTCGCCGTCGGCGGTCGTGTCGGCATTCGAGAAGGAGATGTGGGCCGAGTTCTGCAACACAGGATTTTGGAGGAACCCATCGGCCAGAGAAATGAAATTTTTTTTATTTCCTGAAACGAAAATGGACTCCATCGGAGCTTCCAACGAGTAAAATTTGTAACTTCGATTTTCTTCAAAATTATGGATTTCATTGTTTCTCTCCATTATCGTCACTCTCACCAAAAAAAATTGGGATCATGAAGGCAAAATAATGTTGAAAATAAATATATAATATGAAAATAAGGCTGAATCGTAACTCGGAACGTTACTCGAATATATGAAAATCCGAGTTAAATCAAATATCGCCAATTCGATTTCTGAACTCGGACGAGTTAAAAAGGATTCCGCTGCTGGGTCTCTTTCCCCACGACTATCTCCGACACGCCCGAAAGCATGCTTTGGAAGTCGACACTCCAGAATTAGCTTCAAAATCAAATTTGAGAAAGTAAGCGAGAACACTTTCATCTCTGAGATTCAAATGGTGGAAGCGGAGTTGGTGGGTGCAAATCCCTCCGAGCTGTGAACCTGTATTGAATACAACAATGGTCGGACACGAGGGTTTTGTGGAGGCAGATAATGCAGAAGCCATAATCGCTAGAATTGAGCACAAATCGCGTAAAATTGAAAGCTTACTCAAACTGTAAGGCGTTTCACTTTATGTAAAATAATTTTTTTGTCTTCTGCGTTCTCTATTTGTATAATTTGCATGCGCTGTTTTTTCATTTAGGTCAAAACCGATAGAAGCCCTCAAGACAGCTCTCGAGGGATCGCCGCCTAAGACCAGGGATGAAAGATGCAAGGTTATACTCTTTCCGATTTTTTTTTTTTTCTGTGTGTTGTTGAATTCTATGTTGGCCTTTTTTAAATACTTGATATTTTTTGCAGTCTGCGAATTGGATAGCGGTGCATCGGGCGCTCATGGCTATAAAAGATATTGATGCGTTGTTTTCCTCTTTGGATCCTGAGTACTACGACATCCTCATGAAGTGAGCTTTTTTCCCCCCTACCCTCTTGTCGTTTCCTATCTTGGTGTTATAACTGCGTGGTGCAAACACTAGGCAGTTTGATTTAGTCGCTTCTACTGATCTTTTATCTAAATAGCGCGCATTCTCTGTAACATTATTTACATGAAATGTCTCTTTTTTTGTGTTTAGCATCTGAGAGACAAGGGGAAATGTGGACTATCTTTTGTACAAACAAACTTAGGGATATGCAGTGATTGCGTGTCTCGTTTGTGAGAAAATTCTTGAATTGGGAATGAGAATATGTTGATGAAAGGAGGATGACTGTATCAAGACTTCTTCCTGTGAAAGACGACTATAGTAATTTGAGTGGTGAAGATCAAGAATGTGAACAAACCAATCTTAAATGAAGATTGTCTTACAGAAAGCCTGCCTAGAGTTGAATGGGCTGCTTCCCTTTCAAGAATCTTTATTTGACTGCACTGTTAACTATTTATAATGAGCATGAATTTGGGTGACCAAGTGATCTACCTGAAAAGATCTTTTATTTTGTTCTGTGAAACATCTAAAACTATTTACACCTAAATACATATGAACAATTGAATGTCTAAAGTTTCATCTCTCTCATTTGTTTATTTATTCTTTTGAGAGTATGCACTGATTTATTAAAAAAAAGGAAAGCTCAATTATGATACAAGAGGTTTTTCTCTGATCTGGTTTGCTCTTGTATTAGGTGACAGTATTGTCCACAAGATGGTTTTAAGAAAATGTGATCTATTTATCTACAATATCAGCTACTATTATAGATTAAGGAGTGCAAATTTTTTGATACAAAGCTTCTTATATGGAGGCAATTTTTTTTAATAAATGATTTAGCCTCCGTGGTGGAATTGAGCCAGACTGCAACCAAATGATGATGAGTAAAGACTGGTCTTCAATTCCATGTGACACTCTCTAGACATGGTTTGCTGACTTGATTGATGTGGCTTGTTTAGTCAAGTCAATTTGGGTTTGGAAGAGAGTGTCACGGTTCAAACCTTCCACATCACGAATATGACTTGGTGTTTTAGGCTGCTCAACCTGGTTCCAGATACCAAGTTGGCTAATTTTGTTATCTATTTTTAAAGTATGACATGAGCTTTGAGATTCCACACCAATTGGATCGAAAGTGGTCAAGAGGGCTTGACTAGAGGGTCATATTACTCCATCATGATCATGAATCTGCCCTCTGCATTCTCCTCGGCTTGGATTTTTCATTCAGTTATTAAAGACCATAAAAAAATGAGTGTTATAATGTTAAAAGTCAAAACATAATGTGATTATATATTTCAAATAAAATCTACTGCCAGTATGCTCTTTTCTCTTCTTTCTTTATAATCTTAACCTGTGAAGCTATATAAGGCTCAAGTAGACATAAGCCAGTTAAAATAAAACAGACATTTACAATTGCAACCCAAATAAACAACTAAATGTCAGTTTCTAAATCTACTTGAATTACACAAACTCAAAATTTAGGCTCTTTATTGGGCTAGATTGCCAAATTTATCATTTTCTTCTTTGAATAAACTTGAAACTCTTAGCCGCCAGCAATGATCGTACAAGGTATACAATGGAGGCTGCTGCTCGTAAAACTTCTTGAGCATACTTGCGCTGTCCCTTATGAGAGCGATGGAACCTTCTTTTTCTGGTCCACTAATTGGTCATATGGCTTTTTCTGACTTCTTTTTGTTTTAAGAATGTTTATATTGTTTTGAGAAAGGGGAAATAAGGAAAATAAGTCAATCTCAGTATGGATTTTTTGGTGGTTGTGTGGTTGGACTTAGGCTAGACATTTTTCAATTCAAAACTGAACTTAAATACTATACTTTCTACCCATATTTGTGGCAATGTTATTCAAGACTTTATAGATCTGAATCAGTTATCCAATGTATTGTGGGGAGTCCTGTCTAATGACATCCTAGATAAAGTTCGTGCTTTATAAAATAGCAAATTGGAGACAAGAAAAAAATGTTCTATTGGAAAGAATCGGCTTCACTTGAATTCCTAAATGTGTGTGTGGTTAAGCAGTTTGATTTTATTTTTTTGAGTGTCCATTCCTTTTTTTATGTAATCATAACTATCATAATAGAAAAACCCTGACTGCTAAAGTTGGATAATTTATTGTATCATTGGGTTGGGTTAATCTGTCAGGAAATCGACTACTGGATATATTTGCTGGATTATTATCGATTATTGGAATAAGCATTTCCAATATAGAACTCCAGAATTAGTTTGCTATCTGAAAATATAAAAAGAAACAAATTCAATTTTGAGAGCATGGAAATAACCTGTAAATTTATGCTTTGTCATGCTATAAAATTCTGTTTTCCCTCTGCATTGACATGGACTAGCTAAATTTTCGTTGGCCTTGGTTTTACTTATTGTAGATAGTTCAGAATTAAGTGCTCACTCAAGTCTCAACCTTAAATGTTGAGGGTATGTGAGTTATAAAGTCAATCATTTTGTGACAGAAAAAAACTTAAAGAAAGGAAACTAGCTAAAAGTGTCAGGTTTAACTTCAAGGACATCTTGACCTATGTTAATAAATTGGCTTCTTTGATTCTCTTGTCTATTTTTATCTGCCTCGGAAAGAAGCTTTTGTATCATTTTAGTTAAAATAGTCCCACATGATCCTGTGCTATTTACTGGGGAAGAGGCCTCTTAACTTCAGCTGGTCGTTTTGGGAGGGTTCCCAACTTTAATTTGGTATTAAAGAAAGTACTTGTATGTGGGTCTGCGCCCAAAGTTATCCATATGTAAGAACCCAAAAGAGTGTCCACACACGAGAGGGAGAGTTAAGAGTAGTCCTTGTTAGAAAAATCTTGTGGTTATTACATGGGAAAAGGCCTCCTAACGTCAACATATCATTTTGGGATGGACATGGACCCAACTTTAACATTTCCTCAATTTTTTTCTTATTCCAATTGCCCCTTTGCATCTCTATTTCCATTCAAAGGATTGATCTGTAACTGCTGCAAGGACTGATTTGATTAACCATAAAGTGTCTGGAAATAGTGTTTGCAATTTCTGATTCTTAGATATAGACCGCGATGGCAGGAAACTGCTGTTAAATTTATTTTGCTTGGGTGACTGACAGCAATGTTGGCCTCCTCTGTTGGCTGTCGGATCTGACATTTGGTTCTAGATGTCTGATTCTGTCATTTGCTATGTTAGTTTTTTCCATTGCCTGAGGTGATATCTACCACCTTACAACCAGATTTTAGTTTACCACTTCTTCTTTATTGATTTATTAACTTCTAGAAATTTTCAGTTGACTAAGCTGTTTGAGTGATATAATATGTTGTGAGTGTAGGCTCCTAAGCTTCTTCCTGAAACATAGGCTACCTACCAGAGTTGAGGACACTCAATTAAAAAAAAAAGGTTTGAGATGAATTTATATGTAATCTGACTTGGAGAATAAGCAAAATTTGTAGTCTAAAATCGGGAAATTTGATTGTTTCACATGGAGTTTGTTACATTTTCTGGATGGCTTATGCTAATTGCAGATGTTGTGTCTTTAGCTGTTCTGGTAGATGTTAAAAATCATTGATTTTGTTCCATATATTACAGTTTACATATTATCTACTTTTTACTGTCTAATCACGCTAACTTAAAACAACCGCCTAGCAGGAGAATTTTTTCTGTTAAGCTACTTTTATGTGTATGTGTTATCACCAATCTGGAAGGTGTTAATTTTTGCAAATCCACTGTGGAAACTGAGTGATCCGCAGACTTTGCCTGATTCATAGGCCTCCTAAGGATGGCAGTGGTGTTAAGCTGACCTGCCCCATGCTGCCATGCTTAGAGCATAAGAAGAGTGATTTCACAATACAGGTAGGTGGTGGTAAGGATTCACTGTCAGGATGAAAAACCTGTTTAGGAACAAACTGATGTAGGGTTTTTGTTAATCAACGCTACAGGGTATTGTAATCTTTCTGTTTGTGTGACTTTAAGAAGAGACTAATGGATCTCAAGTTGGTCTTTGAAAAAAAGGAATAGGTAAATATCCAAAAAATGCATAACTTTAGTGGGTTTTATGACCCTTACTGACTTCTTTTTTTATCAAAAGACTAAACCAAGTGAGTTTGAGTTGGTTTCTCGAAATGTGAACGGTAATAGCATACAATGCTAAAAAGTTTGACTTCAGGCTTATGACTTTTTCTCACTTGCATTAAATTAGAATACTTGCTTAAGTTGGTTGTGACAAGGGTTTATAATGATGGTTTTAAGAGAAGACTCTGAACCTGAAGAGCTTAAGTTGGATTTTGAAAAGAAAATTGAAGGGTATTAACACAAAAAGATACAAACTAAATCAGGTCTATGCCTCTTTTTTCCTTCTTAAGTACCTGCTGTGCCTCCTGAGCTATATCTTTGATGAAATTTGTGACCTCTGTGCCAGAGCTGTGGAGTCCAGTCATATTCCCAGAGATGCTGACAAGCTCTCTGATCATTTAGCTAAAGGAGTTTCTTGAGTGCATCTTACCCTCAGAAACTCCCTTCCTTTGTAATAAAGGGTTGCTGGTCCATCATGACATTTATTTTCCCCACTAACTAATAAAGCTTATTATTAGTTAAAAGAAGATGAAGTACTTGCTCAACCTAATGAGTTTCAGTTTCTGAAAATGTGAAAGTAATGGAAAAGCTAATTGAAAGCTTTCCTACTCTTTCTCCTTGCTTTCTATTTAAGACTGGTAAAAACTATAAATTATGCTACTTTTACCCGTCTATTATTGTATGAATGACTTTTATCTGATTGTCTGCGAACTTCAGGTACTTGTATAGGGGCTTGACTACCGGGGATCGACCAACGTGTGAGCAGTGCTTACGGATACATGACAAATTGACACAGAGAGCTGGTTTAGGATCCATACTGAGATCACTTGCAGACACTGTAAATACGGTTTAATGACATAAATCCCTATTGTGTATAGGAAAACAACTGATAGCTGTACTAAAGAAATTCAGTGTTTGGTGATGCCATAGTTGGCGAGTTGTCTTCTCTATGGCTGATCGATTTGTTCTTCTTGGTGGAAAGAATTTGTTTGCTCATTGACCAGGAAAGGAAGGCAACCCATAGAACCAAAAAAAAAAAAAATCTATATTTTGGAGATTAGTTGCTCTACCAGGCCTGCTCTAACCTCCGTTTCTTGTCAAGAACAACCCGATAGCAAAGAGAGAGAGAGAGAGAGATACTGGTCAAGTTGACCAGTTTGATTTAGCAGTTTAGCAACCATTAATCCTTTTGTAAGTTTTAAATTCGAAGAACCAAACATAGACTAGATCGTCAATTGATTTCAGTTCAATCAGCCGCCACGCATGGATCTATAAATGTTAAAATCATCATGGTGAGGAGAAGAAGGGGGAGAGAGAGCCACTTCCATTTCTTTGTTTGCAAGAGTGGTCATTGCCCTCTGCATGTTTAACACAGAGGATGCATCCCTCCCTCTTGCTTCTTTCTGAAGAGAGAAGCTCATACAACTTTAATAAAGCTAAATAATAAATATTGGTGCGGATGTGTACCTCTTTGTCGAACGACTTCACCAATGACATAAAATTTATATAAGAGACGTCTAGTCATTGTCTTTGAAAAAGATTCGCCTCCTAGAGTACATTAGATGTTGGCAAATCAACCTTTGAGGAGTATCATTAAGGGATTCTACTCATTTCATATCTAGTAAAGTAGAACACCTACTTCATAGAAATGCAACATGAAATACATTCACTTTAATTTGGGCTCCTACCAACCACTCAATTGGCTTGTTTTTTTAATTGAATTTTTGTCTATGTGATATCTAAGTTAGATAAGCTGGGTTGCCACTGATGGTGACTCAAAAAATAGGTTTTAATCCCATCCCCCTAATGCATATTGTGCTTGTCCAAGTCCTTTATTAGATGATATGTCAAGTTTTCCATTAATTTAATGTAACTCAAGGTTATAACTTCAATATATGCGACCTTACTTAAAATTTATATTGAAGCTCGATGGTTTATAGTTACCTGATTATCACAATTAATCAAGATTGATAGAATTGGTTTCATCTTGGAAATGTCTAATAACAAACCCCTACACCATTCAACTTTTCTACTAGCCAACTCTAAAGCTACAATTTCATCCTCTAATGTAGATTTGGTAATCAAGGTTTGCTTAGAAGATTTTCAAGTGACAACACCGCTACATAGTGTGAATACCAAACCACGAGTGACTTTTATCTTATTGAAATCAAAAACCTAATTACCATTTTAGTATAGTACGAAATCCAAAACAAGTGTATTCCGTAGTTAATAGTAATTTTCAAATATTTTAGATGTCTTTCAATAGCATTCCAATGAGTTTATCAAGGTTACTTGTGTACCTACTATATATTCATATTGTGTAGGAAATATCCAGTCTGGTATTGTTTGATAAATACATAAAACTTTTAATAATTTGAGAGTACCACAACTTAAAAATACTACTCCCACCGTTTTTTATTAATTATATGCTAAAGTCATACAATGTACTAACCGGTTTAAAATTTTCATAATTTAATCATTTTAACACTTATTCGCATAATAAGATTGACTCAAAACAATTTCATTTTCATTTTTTATAACTTTGATTCCAAAAATAATATTTATTAATCGTAGTTTTTTCATGTCAAAAGTTCTCACTAAGGTATTTATATACCTCTAGAATTTTAATATTTTTATTTCTAAATATTAAAATGTCATCTATGTGTAGACATAAAAAATAAAAAATGTCTCATATATTTTTAAATTACTTGCATTTTTCAAAATCTCATATTTTCAAACTATAAGAAAGAATCACTATATCTAAATTTTCATATCACTGCTTTAGAGCTTGTTTTAAAGCATATAAAAATTTAACCAACTTATACACCTTAGTCTCTTGACCATGAACTACAAAACCCATATAACCTTTTACTACTCCATATAAACTTCTTCATTCAGAAAGACAACTTTTATATCTATATGATGAATTTTGTGTTTGCATGATGTAGATAGTGCAATAAACACTCGAATTCTAGTTGCCCATAATTTGTTTCTAATGTTTTTCATAGCCCTCTAAGTAGATGTGAGATAAAATGTTCGTGAAAGCTCTAAATATGAAAATGGATTGGTTCATGCACTTCATTATGTTACCATTATATATATATATATATATTCAAGAGGCTATTAAGGGTATAAAAATTATATATTTGAAAATTGCCCAATTTTCGTAATTTTACGCCAGAGAAGGGGGCACGAAACTTCTTAACAGAAGAAACTTGTTCTTGAAGCCATGCAGAGTGACGATAAAGGAGAGGAAGAGGTGCATGAACCGACCGAGACACCTCATACACCCTCGAAAAGGTTAAACCATCTGGGCCCCCACTCCGCACGAAATGACTCCCCACCTAGCCCTTAAACGGACACAAGGGTTCAATCATTTGGCGCTGCACCAACCTGCCCTCCCTTTTCCTCTCTTTCTCTTCCGCTCCACGCCCAATAATGGACGCTTCCTCTTTTCCTGCTTTTCCTCCGCATTTCCCGTGCCTTTGTCCCCCACCTCCACCCTTCCTCGCTCCGGCCTCCCCATTTCCCCACCCCTCCCATGCCCAAATCCTCTTTCCTATCCCGTGAATTCCTCTTCAACCACAGCTCCGAAATCTTTACTCTTCAATTTATCATCATTCTCTTCCTCTCTCTCATCGGGAAAAAAATATACATCAAAGGGATTTCTGGTTTCTCTACAAAAAACATAAGCCTGCCAATCCCTGTTCCTTCAGGCTAACAGATCGATAGGCAGTTCCAACTTCGTGCCCCTTGTATAAACCATCTGTAAACCACGGAAATGCCCTCAAATCTCGTCTGCATTGAGTATCCTGTTTCTTCAAGACATGATGACGACGAGGGAGAGAGAGAGAGATTCAGGTGCGCTGGGAGGGAGCGATGGCGTCGAAGACACGGAGAGGAGGTTGGGCCCAAGAGGGGATAGGAATGGAGGGAGCGCCAGTTGGTTGGTGGGGGTTATGGTGGGAGTCGGACGATACGGCGACCCTCTCGCAGGACGGACACATGGTGAGAGTGGTTGGTGGAGTCATGTGCATGTAGAACTGAGGAGAGAGCTTTAGGGCCCTCAGCTCCTGCACCTCCTTCTGCAGTCTCCGGTTCTCGTCTGTCAGATTCTCGCAGCACCGTTTCAGAAACTCGCAGTCCACCTCCGTCTGCTTTAATTTCGTCCTGCGTATGTTATCGTTTTTATTAGTTTCGGTTTAATAATGCACAAAATCCGACCAAAAAACTTAGCAACAGTAGCTAGATGCCTCAAGAACAAAGAAGTTCTCCCTCACCTTGCTCTGCGGTTCTGGAACCAGACTTCTACTTGACGGGGCCGCAGATTGAGTTGCTTCGCCAATGCAAGCTTTTGTTTCTGCAGATAGAAAGAAATGGACATAAAGATGAGCTCCAGCAATACAGAGTAGTGCATGTTGTATCCCAAATCCAGATTTCTGAAATTGCAGAGCAGAGTTTTTATGCGTGCTTACGGGATTGAGAGTGTTGTGTTCTTTGAAGCTCTCTTCGAGAATGGCGGACTGATCTTTGGACAATCTCAACTTCTTTCTCGACCCATCGCCGTCTTCTTCATCACTCATCCCTCGAGAGCTGGCTCTTTCGATCTCATTCTCTTCACCGTTACGATCTCTCTCGCTCCTCTTCCCGCTCACGCTTGATATCGTGCTATTCGGAGACGACACAGCCGTTTCTTCTTCGTTGTCAACCGTAGACGGCATTCGATTAACGTCTATTCCTCTCAAAAAGGATCTGGCCTCGCCTCGATAGATCTCAGAATTTCTCTCTGAAAGATATTCGGCACAAGAAATAATTTAATTTTTGACACAGAAAAATATAGAAAGGAATTCCAAATACTTATTCCATCAGGACACAAATCCACGGCAAGAAAAATCATAAAAAAGGCACTTTTCCCTTCTGCACTTTTCAAAAATACGTCCCAAAATCGAACTTTCCATTACATAAAAAAGGCTAAAAAAGCAGAAATCCTCAGTATATCCGGACCTCGCCAAAACAAAAACAAGAACACAAACATACGACACAATCCAAGAACCACAAATTCCCGAAAAAGATTCACACACAAAAAAAAGCCAGATCAGAACATTCTTAACAAGAAAAAAAAAAATCAGGGTCGCAAATACCTGTGGAAGGAAAAAGATCACTCCAGGGATTCTTCTGTGCCAAAAATCCCGACTGCAACGATGCAATCGACGACGGTAAGAGATTCAACTGCAAAGGGGACCGGTTCTCCACGGAAGTACTCAACCCCAAGCTCAGTCCAAGATCATCCTTTTCAACCACCATTTTCCCCGCTTTTACACTCCCTCCAGAAAAAGAGCAAACAACCCCTCACTCGATCTGCGTTTCCGCCCCCCTTTGTTCGATCTTTTAGGGTTAGGGTTTGGCAGTTGGTATAGCTCTAGAGAGATGGAGGAAAAAAAGAAGGAAATCCGAATCGCGAGGGTTGATTCAGCTTTTCTCAGTACAGAGTGAGAGGGAGATGGGGGAGAAGCGGATTTATATAGAAAGCGGAAGTGTTCAATCATGACTTGTGTCAGAGCCTCAATTATCTCAATCATGACTGCCTAACCACACCCTTCCCTTCTCACACCTACTTAACCTGACCACCAATGGACTTCTTTAACCGCTGTTAAGCCGGTCGGCTTCCTCTCTCAGCTTCGCTTCCGCTTTGACCGTTGACTATCAACAAAGATGACTACGATGATCTCAGCGGAGATGATGTGAATCAATGGTAGGGATGCTTTTGACAGTTATTAGATGGGCCCACCCCAAGGGCACGGCATCCAATTAACCTCACATTTGTTTTTATTAACTATATAATAAATCTTATATTTGATCGGACACCAGGTACTAGTCGATCTGAGCCGGAGATTCATATGGGCCCACCTATGGTTGCCGTTCTGTCCGAACGGAACCAGGAGAATTACCCGATACGTATCTCTGACACCCGAAATAACTGACAAGGACAAATCGTGGGGCTTTCTGAGAATATCAAGAAAAAAGGGTGAAAACGTAATAATAATTAATAAGAAATTAAGAATAATAAGATTGTTGATATTGAGTGCTCCACCTGCCCGGGTCAGAGTCCTGAGACGAAACAGAGGAGGCAGGGGCACCCTTGTTGGAATTGATCATCATCATCCACCCCTATCATTATCATCATTATTATGATCATCATAACCGCCAGTGGGCCCACTTGCACCACGCTAATCATTAACGAGACAAAAGGATCTGGAATTACATTTAATAATTTGTACGTAGCAAATTGTGTGTATTAATACGGGGCAACTACCACGTGTTATGTTAAGTGGGGCCCACGTATAGTTCAAGCTTTTTTTTTTTAAATGTCAGGAGAAAAGGCTGGAGGCGGAGCCGAAGAGAGCTGCAGAGCCGAGAAAGGGGAAGTTCATATTTGATAGAGGACCCCGACAAGGGACAGTGGCGGTCACGTGGGGGGATTAAAATTCAGGGCCAACTCACGTGAAGCGGCATGAGCTGCCTGACACGTGGAAACGTGGTAGGGAAGGACGTGACATGTTGACCCGCATGTGGACGATCATGTCATGTTGTCCACCTGTGACCAGACACTCACTCTTCTCAATCATTGACCTCACTTGCCCCCTCATCATCCACTTGTTTTTACCCTTTTTCGTATAAATGTACCAAAATACCCTCTTTACTCCTTTTGTTAGGCAAATAATCAAGTGGGCCCAGTCATTGGGTCTTTTAGGTGGCTTGGACTGGGAACCCACTCAACCCGTTGAACAAAAAAACAGGCATTTGAAAGGGTAATTTGGTCAAACGACTATTTTTAAAAGGCTAAGATGGGACTGGATTAAGGTAGGAGACGACACAATTATTATTTTATCCAGGAGTAATGAAGCCGGGGAAATGAAAACCCGGCACGGTGTCGGACGATAATGGGTTGTCCCCACGAGTGCGTGATAGCTGTCCCACGTGTTCCCTCATTATGGATCTCCACGCCTAAATCCGACAACCTCCATCCTCACCTGCCCTTGCCGTACGAGGCTCCTTCCCCATGTGTCCCGCACGTGACTCCCTCCTCCCTCCCAAACCGGATTTTACCCCTTCACCCTTCTCGCTGTAGGACTCCCAGCCCTTAAAAAGGCTTTTTAGGTCATTTTATTAACAGTTGCATGTGCGTCCTACGTGTTACCCTGGAAAACCAGCCGAGGACAGCCGGGCGCACACGTGTGGTTAGGTCAAACGATCGGATCCTCGGTCAATGCCAAATCATTGCGATTTTATATCTTTTCTTGGGTTTCTTCGCGCCTTCTCGAGCTGCGTCAGCGATGAAATCGTACGGAGACTCCCCTCATCGTCAGATCAAGTCCGGTTTTTCGAATTCTTCGATCGGGGAGATCAACGGTTTCCAATCCGGAGCTCACTTTCGTGGAAATGGGACGCACGTGGGACCATAGGGAGGCGTGCGATCGTGGGACCCCCGTCGGTCTGGTGGCCATGTGACCGGGCCTGGCTGAGCTGGTCTTCATGTGGGGGTCGGTCCGAGAGAATCCCTGCATGGACTAATTTTTCCCCTTGGACCTGCACGTGGGGGCGTACGGTCCAGATTTGGTCTGGGCTGGTTGGACCGGGAAAAGACTTAATTAGTCTCAATGAGATGGTTAGGCAAGCGAGATTTTTAATGAACAAAGGCAACCAAGAGAGGGCATTTTCGGTATTACGAGGACCTAGATTGGATTGCCTGTTATATTCGGGAATGATGGGAAAATATCACATGGGCCAAATTGCCTATAATTAATCGTGATATAATGATTGTGCTCCCTTAATCATGATTAACTAATCATTTTTCTGAATTTGATCCACGTAGGCCCACTTGTATTTTTATTTTTATTTTTATTTTCCAAGGGTTTGATTTGTTCAATCATGTTTCCTTCCCACATGCGCTCTTTGGTTGCTTGCTTTCTGTGGGTTTACGGGTTTAGAAATAATTTTAGTGGGTCAGTGGGTGCCTGCAAATAATTCGGTTTTTGATTTGATTGATCGGGAGAGTAGTAGTTGGAAAGGCCCACATGTCTTCTATATGGGAAGACCAACTTTACTTATTTCTAGGGTCCAGTACCCCTCTTGTGACAGTTTATGGGTTAAATGGGACCTATACATCACATGGTTTGAAGTTGTTCCTGTTAGGTTTGGAAGGACTGAGATGGGCTAATTCCAGTTTTGGTCTTGAAAATCCACAGATTCTGAGCTGTGTCTTAGACTTATCTATTTCTAGGGTCCAGTACCCCTCTTGTGAGAGTTTATGGGGTAAGTGGAAGCTATAGATCACATGGTTTGAAGTTGTTTCTGTTAGGTTTGGGAGGAGTGGGAAGGGCTAATTCCAGATTTGGTCTTGAAAATCCACAGTTTCTGAGCTGTGTCATAGCATTGGACCAACTTACCAATTTCTAGGTCCAGTACCCATCTTGTGATAGTTTATGGGTTAAGTGGAACCTATAGATCACATGGTTTGAAGTTGTTCCTGTTAGGTTTGGGAGGAGTGGGAAGGGCTAATTCCAGATTTAGTCTTGAAAATCCACAGTTTCTGAGCTGTGTCATAGCATTGGACCAACTTACCAATTTCTAGGTCCAGTACACATCTTGTGATAGTTTATGGGTTAAGTGGAACCTATAGATCACATGGTTTGAAGTTGTTCCTGTTAGGTTTGGGAGGAGTGGGAAGGCTAATTCCAGATTTGGTCTTAAAAATCCAGAGTTTCTGAGCTGTGTCTTAGCATTGGACCCAGATCCCTGAACAGCCCTAATTCCATCTCAGAGGAGAACCAGAGGAGAAGCCTTAGTGAAAGTCTGACACCACATGGACTTCTGAAGCTTCCTCTATTCAATTAGATGATTGAGAATTCAAATTTTAACAAAAGGAGAAGCCTATCTGTCAGCAACAACATGTCATACACATTGAAAATGGAAAAAAATATTAAATCTTAATGCTGCTCTTTGATACCAATATATTGACCTCACTATTTATTTTTGCCCCTGTTTATATACAAAAAGTTTACTTGTCACAGCACTCATTCTGTCTATAATACAAAACACAGATCATCTTACAGAAACTGAAAATTCCCAACTTTGACATCAGCTCAAACTAACAAAATAGCAGATGTAACTAATATAGAGTTTACTAGTATTTCTAAAAATTCTATATGGTATGCAAGCAGTGCTGTCCCTCCAAATAGAAATAGCTGAAGGATCTTCCACTGCAATCAGAATTGATGGTTTTTGGACTTCCACTGCTTAATTGCAGATAGGAGGGTATAATTTGGTGTGAGATGTTTATGTGGAAGAGGTGCATTTCTCATGGGGGATTTGTCACTCATGCTCAATCAAATCTCGGTCGTATGTATAACCATCAGCAGCAACACAGAGATCATTCATCACATCCTGGAAACACACAAAAGAGCAATTAATACCATAAGAATAGTTTGACAGGATTTTGTGATTCATAAGCAACTAAAGGAGCCACAGAACAGCTGACTTCAGAGTAAATCGTAATCAACTAATATTCATGCAACTAAAGGAGCCACAGAACAGCTGACTTCAGAGTAAATCGTAATCGACTAATATTCATGCAAGCCGAAGAATTGGGCAAATGAATTGACTTGGAGGGATAGGCTGCACAAGTGAACCCAAATCTCTTGCCTTCTCGGCAAGCTTTTTCAATCTCTCCAACACAGGAAGAACTTGTGTCTCCAAGTCAGGTCTATCCCTTCGCCTTAACTCAGTACAGCGTAGTCCGAGAACAGCCAATTCTTGTGCCTGTTCTGATGGCCATGACCCAGCTTCAGAATCCAGAAGATGAGCTAAATTGCGCTCTTCTAGTGCATTTTCCACAACGTGGGCCAATCCCATAGGTGATTTTGCAGTCAGCAACTGCAAAATGACAATCCCATAAGCATAAAGATCAGATTTTGGAGAGACCAATCCACTCCTTTGGTACTCAGGGTCAATATAACAAAGTGTTCCAACAGGAGCCGTGTCTTTGAAAACTGTAGAGAGGGGATCATCTTCTGTAGGAAGTAAAGTGGACAGGCCCACATCACCAATCTTACTCACAAAGTTGCCATCTAGTAAGATATTTGAAGGCTTAAGGTCGCGATGAACTACTGGCTTTGGCTTTGAGTTATGAAGGAAGGCCAGGGCAGAGGCTACTTCCCAGGCTATACGGAAGCGATGGTACCATGGGATAGGAAGAGTATTATTTTTCCGCAGCAACCTGTCTTCGAGGCTACCATTTTCCATGTACTCATAAACAAGACAACCATGACCAGGGCATGCTCCAAGTAGCATGAGTAAATGAGGATGACGAATTCTGCTTAAGACTTCAAGCTGTATCCACAAAAAGTAAGGTTAGAAAAGTATAAGTCCAGTCAATAGTAAAATCCACTGTTACTTCTTCTAAATTCTTAAAGGCTGTAGAGCTTGCAGGACAATTATTATAGGCCTAGATTCCTTTGAAACGTTTACATACCTCTTGCTGGAATTGTTTGGATTTGTGCCCCATAGTGGAGTGGAGGACTTTCACTGCTGCTGTGGCATGACCCAAATTGCACTTGTAAACTAACCCATATGCCCCCGTTCCAATTTTAAGAGAATCAGAGAAAGATGAGGTGGAAGAAACTATCTCTTCCCATGAGAACTTCTTGTACTTCTGATCAATACAAATTAGGGACCTTTCAAGCTTTTGCTTCTCTTGAGTGTCCCGGGCTGCTTTAATCTCTGCTTCTTTTCTTTGCAAAGCTTCTCTTTCAGCACATTCCTTCACAAAGTCAGCTTCCCATTTTGCAGCTTCAGTCCTCTCCATCTCTTGTCTAGCCAGTTCCCTCGCTTTTTGCTCCCTTAAGGTTACCTCCCAAAGCCTCATTTTTTCTTCCATTTGCCTTCCACTTAGTTCATCCAACTGAACAAAAAGTACGCATATGAACATTCTCTATTTCAATTGAAATTAGCTAACAATAGGTGGTCAACTTACTTGTTGGGACGCCTCAGCTGTCTCATTTTTGGCCATTGCATACATTCCTCGAACATGTCTGAGTTCAATTCTCAGCTTTTCTAACTCAACGTCAAGGTTTATCTGCAATAAGACAAGCCACTACTTGTTTAGTTACTACTCTCCGGTTGCTACTTCCAAAAGTGCCTTGGACACTGGTAATCTGATTCACATAAAACATGGCGAGCTACACTGCAAAAAGGTTCCCCAGTCATTGAGCCTACCATTCGCAATTCAATTTTTATTGCTACTGGCTGAATTAGACTCTTTGACTATTGCTGGCAATCCATGGAATGGATCTAGAGCAACTGGTGAGATGCAAACCATGCAGCAGACTAGGATATCCTATTATTGATGTTGTCATGCTCAATCATAACTCTAAGTTCTGATATAACGCAACCTACAGTGTATTTTTAATCTCTCACATTCATGCGCATGACCAGTTACCTTATTTCTTTCCAAAGAAGAATCTGTTGGAGTATCCGAAGTTGATGCCTGACCAGAATAACAAGATTGATTATCTGTTCGAGTGCTTGAGAAACTTGAAGATAGACTTTCATCATACTGTAGTTCAGAACAATTGGCATCAGAACTCGTAGCATCCACCTCATAAAGGAGAGATAGATGTCTGTGGTGTTGTGGATCAATTGGCTTCGATTTTCTGTTAATAATAGCATGATTCACAGCTAAGAGAGCTTGATATCGCTGCATAGGTAGAGAAGAAGACTGCACAAAAGAGCCATTTGTGGAGGTGCTTGTTTCTGACCCTTCTGAATATAGAGATGTCCAAATTAGTAGTGGTTCTAAAATCTAAAGCTTTAGACAAGAAATAGCAAAAAAAGTTGATCAATTACAAAAAGGATATATAAGACATCTGATGGTTTGCAAGAAACGGTTGATCAATTGCAGACAAGGATCTATAAGACAGCCGATGGTTCATCGGGTCATTTGTTAGCAAAGCTGATTCATTCACTCTTAAAGATGCATGTTGCAACTAATGCATAGATTCCAGATAACACTCATGTCTTCCAGTTATAGTTTCTTACAGCCACTCAAGCCACATGTTAGTGAATTTCCCCCTAGACAGTGGACACCTTAAAAAAAATTCATCCAATTTTTCAGTTTGTTTCTATACCTGTTTGTGTGCTAACTGTGCAGCTTGTCTCACTGCCGGAGGAATTGCTTCTGTCATGCCTTTCATCATTGTTGCTATCACTAACATCTGATGTGGAGGGTCTAACAGAGCATAGTTTTCCTTTCGAAATGACATAGAGTGTACAGAAGGTTGGAATACATCCTGAGATTCTTGATGCCATTCTTTGGCCTCTAAGTTTCCTACAAACAGCTATCACTTAAAATCATGAGCCATGAGTTTGAAAAGACGCAATCAACCAAGCTACGACAAGTACACATTTGTAACAAGTAACAGACTGGTTTTGTTAGGTCAAGTCATGAGATATACATCTTCACATGCAACAATAAATAAATACATAGAGAAACATGATTATTGAGTACTATGCACATATAAGTCAAACAGCTCTCTCTCTCTCTCTCTCTCTCTCTCTCAGCATTCTCTATCACACTTAAAAAGGAAAATGATGCTTTAATTCTACTGTTTCTCTATCTAATTGCCACCCCCAAGGCCAGGCAGAGGAGTAACATTATCTCAGCTCAGCTAAAACTTTTCTTCAATTGTGCATGATTCCTTCAGACTGTTGAGCATGCGCAACTGGCAAAAGGGGATAAATTGGCTGACCACTAAACTTAGCCAGGAATGTCTAAGACAACGAGGAAATGGGCACGTTGAAAAGACAACAACAGCAGGGTACTTTGTTCTCTTTTGAATTAACAAAAACCCAGGAACGCGAGTGCCTTTCCAGCTACCTAAGAGCAAAGAGATAACGAGTATCCATAGTTTCATATACATGTGGACTGTCTCATAAATCTGCTTAGAATTTGCCTGTAAGAAGACAAAGTGCACTGATGAGGTGCCAGAGACTTGGAAACAACTTTAAGGGGAACAAACAGAGAGACCCTTCTTCCTAAAATCTATCTGGGTGTTTCCTTAAGGCAACCATTTTAGTCTTCAAAGAAAATAACGAAAGTCTTATTGTATCTACTTGATCCTAATCTCCAGATATTGAATCTTACCTCGTGAACACATTATGTGAGGAGGCTCCAATAACAAGAGTAGTGATGGAGAACTTAGAAATCTCATCAGATATTGCTGCTACGACATCATCTGCTTCAATCGCCACAGCCTCTGCTTCCACCTGCAGAGAAAAAATATGACATCGCATTAAATAAGTAGTTCCACTCAAATAGAGCCATGAAGAGATTAGAATAATACCCGTCTCCGAGTACACATCTGCTTGAAAGGGAGAAGCATTGAATTTGTTTGCCACTCTATTTCTTTTCTATAAGCAGAAACTACTTCATCTCGAACACTTGAGATAGGAATAGAGTTTCCCACTGCTATGCAACAGTTGTGAAACAAGTAAGAGATAACTGATCTCAGAATTAAGCACTAAACTGGTAATACATAAGGTATGGAGAAGGAGAGAAATTTAAATTAGCAGTTCTAACTGAGTGAAATTCGAGGACATGAAAATCAATCTAATTGAATCTGCTAAACTCATACTTGGTGTAGGAACAGATGTGATCTTTGGACGGATATGTAAGATTTTGAAAAGAACTATTCCTTCAGGAATGAACCTCTCCAATGCCCACTTCACCGCAAGCTTGCTGTTTCTACTTCCATTAACAGCGACTACCACAGTCAGGATTGAAGAACATGGTGAAACATCCTCTGGCACCACACTCTGAATTTCCATGGTGAAAGTCCCTACTCGAACCCTTCAGATAGCATCTGCGTGTCGACAAAGGAAACACCACTGAATTTTGCTAAGATGCAGTTGATATGTCAGTTCTCTAATCTCAGAGCAACAAGCATGTCAAAGCTAGAAGACCCTGTAATCTACAGCTAAATAACAGCCGAAAGAAATTTCATAGGAGTTTACGGAAGCCTGCCTGTGGCTATGCATGCGTTTGACCATGAATGGCATAAAAAAAATGAATATTTCTTTCAGAAAATCCAAAACCCGCCATTAAGTCATATGACTGAACATTGAAGCAAGGAAAATCAGTAATTTCCGAATGTTTGAGATGAAAATCAAGAGTGTGGAACCAAAAGAAGCTACAACCGAAGCATGTTACGGATGCTAGAAGAAAAACGAAATGCTTACAGAGCTTCACATCTCAACAATGGAAGTCGTTCTAAAACTTATACTAATATGCTCAAATCTCAAGCAAAAAAACTAAAAATCTAAGAGCAGCAACAAACAATTACTTGTATACACTACTTGTTCATAAACATTCGACGCCATACCAACTGAGAGTTTCAAATACAACGCAGAGAGAAAAGAAGTGGGGAAACGTCGACCATCTTTACGGAAAACATTGAACACAAAAGAATTTCCATACCCGAACAAAATTTCAACGAGATATCATCCTCGGATGGCGAATCGAACCCGAGTCAGAAACAAACTCAAAGAATCACTTAAAACATCTTTCGATGGCACTCGTGAAAGGACCCATTTGTTGTTTTCTTCTTTACAAATATCAAAACGCAGCGGTTCCGCAGCAAACGAGAAGTTTTAAATTCTTATGCCGACTGTTTTTCAAATGGATTCTAGTTTAAAAGTCAGAAACATGATGTGCTCGTCACACACGACCTATCCGAAGGAGAGAAAGGTAAGGGGACGGGAGGCGTAAAAGTATGGCCTGCATTTTGGTGGTCAAAGACTTTTCGCATGGCGGCAGTGTACGACTCGGTCAGCGGTCAGTTGTCACTCTCCGCCTCCTGTAGTCTGCACAGTTGGTTCATTTACTGCTTGGGTTCTTTCTCCAGTACGCGGAGAGGTGGTTCAACTGCTGTGAAGAAGCACTTAATCCGAATTGAATGTCGTATACTGAAAAAGAACGATCACGACGATGTTGGGCCATTTAGTCAATTATTTATTTGCATAGTCTGAATTCCTTCGGCCGACAAACGTTAGCATGAGATTGCAGAGATACCGCTGTCGGATGATTCGGAGGGGAAGCCAACTGTTTGGTCACCGGCCTTAAGCTCCATGAGAGAGTTATTAAGATTTCTGAATTCTCAGAAGACTTGCTCTCTCTCTTCTTTCTTTATGACGTAAGAAACTCTTTCGTGCAACATCTTGATTCATAAAAAAAATCTCTTAAGCATTAACAAGGGAAAGAGATGGTGTAGCAAGAATCCAAAAAGATTCCATCACTGACTTCACAGAAATCCAGCATCGCTGAGGAAGTTTCTTCGTGTTGACTCCATTGAAAAGTTGTAGTCTATCATCTCTTCCCACATCCACACGCTAGCAAATATAATACTAATACTAATATACTATACATACTGGGTTATTGCCTGTAATAAAACAACAAAAAAAGGATCAAAGAAAGATTAATCGTCAACAAGAGAAAGAGACGGAAACGGATTTTTCTAATGCCATTGGTGTTATTATATGTGTTTAACGTCGAAAAATCAGATTCTGAGATTTAAAATTTGCCGATAATGAAGCTGAGAGGCATTTGAACACAGACAGCTACAATGTAAGATTCAAACGGAAGGAGAAGAAGACTTTGAATTCTAAAATAAGATCATCCGAATTATGGATTGGTAAAAATAGATATAAAACAATGTTTTGGTCTATGAGATTTTTATAAAGAACTTCGATTAGTTCTTGAAAGGATAGCTGCTACAAAGACAAGTGGAGAGGAAGCGTGCCCCCTCCATTCTGCAAGGAGCACTGACTGAGAGAACAAGCAAAGAAGAAATGAAAAAGGAAATTGTTCAGCTACATCAAAGCACAAACCAAATTCTGGGTAGCTATTGAAATTGAGACGATAAAGTACAAATCATTCCCCTTTTATAAAAGAGGAAAATTACAGTCACAAATGACTCATAGCAAGAGAGGATAGGAGACTCATCAAAACAGTTTGTGTTATTTCTGTTCTTTTTGTTGTTTTAACAAATACCCTGTCTCCTCTCGGAGATAAAGTCAAGAAGAAAAGCCATTCCATTTGGGAACCTGAAAGATGAATTCCCTTCCAAAGATCTCAGACTCTCTACTGGTTGAGCCGATAGCTTCTTCCGCGAAATGCCACACCTGCAGACGGATTCGGCGGCACCGGACTGTTTACCTGGGTTCCCTCACCCCAGTACACAACCAGCTTGTGACTGCAGAAATTTTTTAAGGAAGAAAAGAAAAAGAAAACTCACCGCACAAAAAGCCACATCACTTGTAAACAATTCACATATTCAAAACAGAAAAATACTACTCGAAAAAAGTTCAAAACGAATCTGAAAACTGCATAGAATCAAAAAGGATACACCCATACAGGAGTCTTCAGTATGTTCCTTCCTGTGGAGGGAGGATAAAGAACTGACAAGAAGTAATACAAATGACCTGCAGCAATACCCAAGAAGCCAGTCTTCAACGGGATTCCAAAGATGAGATCCAGAGCAAGAAAAACCCAAGGAAGATAAAACCCCTGCAAGATATTGTGAAAGTAAGATACATGAAATCAGTTCCCGAATCAAAGAACAATTTGTGAAATTGGAAAGGTCAGACACGTCTGAAACAGAATTGAAGAACAACCCATCTGGAAATAATTGGTAACTTCACCTTGATTGTCACAACACCATATATGTTAATTCTTGCATTTGGATTCTCTCTACTCCAAACATAGACAATCATGAAAACCAACGAACAACCTAGGAAGGGAGACGATAATGGTGGCAAGGCTGCAAGTACCTAGACATCATATGAACATAGAAAAGAGTTTTGAGATGCTTGTTGGGGTGGCAATGGAAACGAAGAACATACCAGAATAAAAAACAGTGCAAATATGCAAACAAATGAAATATTACCAGAAGAGATGCTGCTCCAAAAATCATCATCCACAAAAAGTCTGCAGTTCTCTTGTTAAATGCCCCCTTCTCGAGCAGAACCCCGTATCTTGCTCTGTGCCCCAGGCAACAAGTACAAATTGGAACAAAAAATGAAACATACTATGCATCTTTCAGGGTGATTCACAATCCTTAAAAGATTTTTTTTTTTTTTTTTTTTTTGTGATAGTACATATTTAAATAGCAAGTATTACAAAAAAAAAAAAAAATTGAGATGAAAGATGACATCTTCTCACTTAAACATTCTTTGGCCTTAAATGAAATTTATTCTTTAAGATAGAATTTCACTTATTCATTTTTTCCATAATCAAAGTAACTTATTTTCTCTAGGTAATGCTAATTCCAAGCAAACTTTCTATATATACTATTGCATTTTAATCATTTTATCTAAAGAATTTACATTTTGCTTTAACATTTCTAAGTTTTTTAAGGCTTTCAACAACTACTATCTATGGAGATAAGAAATTTGTGGAGATGGATGTGGGGAATAATGAGAAAAGGAAGAATCACAAATGAACATATAACTAGAAAACCCCTTTAAATAATTTTGTAATTTTGTGTAAGGCATGTTTGGAATCGACGGAAAAGAAAAGAAAAGGGGGGAGAAAGTTATTTTCTATTGTTTGGTAACAGAGATTCATTAATGGAAAAAAGTTTTATTTAATAAATTTTCTCTCACAAAATGATGGAATTTGAGGAGAAAAAAAACGAAATAGAAACTTGAAAGAAAATCTTAATCATCAAAATTTTAAAATATATCTATTTTTTTTATTTTTCATTTTCTTCGTGTATCCAACCAAGACAAATTATATTTCTCTTCCATTTTCTCTCTCATTTTCCACGGAACAAGAGAAAATAAACTTCTTTTCTCTCCACTTTATGTGTTCCAAACATAGCCTTAATGTCAAGCTAGATAAATAATACAAAAGTCAATCGATTTCTTACAGCATTATAAGATGTATTGCAAACTTAATGGAAAACGGAGCAAGGAAAAAGAAATTTGTAATAAGCCTCCACACCTGCATGATAGAGACTTTGAGAAGATGAGTAGGTGATAGAACAATACCATATAAGCAAATTTAGAGAGAGAAAAAACAAAAAACAAAATCTTAAATTAAACATAAAATTGGGATCATAGCCGGGTTAATTACTCCCACCCTCCTAAAAAATGGTATTTTAAAAGCTTGTACTCTCACCCCTTGGATTACTTTTATGACAGACAAGCTAAAATAGACAGCTCTGTTCAAGTAATGGCAGAAATGCTAAGAAAGAATTAAAGTGTGATTAATTAAAGCTAATCACCTGAAATTTTTTCAATACAAGCCCATAAGATAACATAATAACTGCTGGGTCATACAGTTGCAGATAATAAGCTGATGAAGTCATTAAACACAGCACACCATAGGCCTTGCTAACTGGCGGAAGAGACCGGTAGTATCTGAAACACCATTAAACAACAACAAAGCAGAAACCAAGAATTAAAGAACTGATCAGATGGAACAGACTTTTACTAAATAAACCGCAAAAAGAAAAGTTCTAAATTATTTGCAGAGAACTGTGTGATTCACGACCCAAGAACAAGAAGAAGAAAAAACATGGTAAGAATCATCAGATGAAGTCCTCAGTGAAGCAAGAAATGGTAGAATCAGAACGAGGACAGGAAGAAAAGCAGAATGATCAGAGAATTCACAACTGCATGCAAGGAGATGAGTTATGCAGCTTACTCGCCGGGAGTAGACATTGAAACAGTCGGTGGTGAGTACCGCAGGAAGGATGGTGGTGGAGTCCCTGTTATAAGATTCCTCGAACATGAACGAGTAGAAGACTTTGGGGAAGACACAAATGACCTTTCAAAGAATTAAATGGTGGGAAGCTTCAGGCCTGACTTCTTCTGAAGTGGGTGGCATTGAACCTCTCGAGCCTAAAATGGTTATCGAGCTCGAGCCCAAAATTTTTAACCGAGTTCGAGCCAAGCTTTGAGCCAAGCTTCCAGCCGAGCTCGAGCTTTAATATACATTTAAATTTTTTTTTAAAATATATATCAAATAAATTATATATAAAATTATGCATACATTTTACATAAAATTGTGCATGACCTCTATATAAAATTGGGAATAACCTATATATATAATACATGTATAAGATTGGACATGACCTCTACTTAAAATTAGGCATAATCTATGTATATAATACCTGTATAAAATTTGGCATGACATCTACTGAAAATTAGGCATAATGTATATACATAATACCTACATAAACACTCCATAAAATTGTCTATACATTCCATAAACACTCCATAAAATAGTTTAAACACTCCATACACTGTATAACATTATGAATAAATTCTATACAATAATCAAACACAACAAAATTAAATGAAATATCACTATCAATTTACAATCACCCAAATAAAATCTATAAATCTATTATAAATTTACAAACTATAGTTGTTTCTCTTCATGCTAGAAAATAATATACGTCCCTGCATGAGCAAAATCTCCACCTACGACAAAAACAAAAAAATAAATTTAATTATTGTCAGATAAAAAAATACTCTTCCACTACTAGTTACTTAATGTCGTTAAAAATATTAAAATTACTTCATTGTCAGGTGGCAGAGCAGCGACACAGGAGACGGCTGGTGCGGACGGAATTTTATCGTCAAGTGGAAGAGCAGTTGCATTGGAGGTGACTGGTGCGGACGGAATTTCATTGTAAGGTGGCAGAGCAGCGGCACTGAAAACGTTTAGTGTGGACAGAATTGCCTCGTCCGGTGGAAGAGCAGCAATACTAGAGGCAGTTGAGGAGGATGAAATTGCATCGTCCGAAGGAAGGACAACGGCTGGGGCGAATGGAATCACATCATCCGGATAGGATGAAGAGTTTTTTTTTAATAAAAAAAAATCCGCACGTGCGAAACTCTTACGTGTAAAAGCCCACGTGCGAGTTCACACGTTGTGCACGTACATGCGCGGGACAACCCATCCAAGGGGGAAAATAATTTTCCCCCTTGAACTTAGGTTGTCTCGTTGCCCCCTCTCCTATTCTTGAATCGACGAGCCGAACTTGGTTCTGGTCGAGCTCGACTTGTTAATTTAAACGAGTCAATTTCTGATCTTGAGCTCGAGAGATAACGAATCGAACCGAGCCGAACTCGAGCCACTCCTAGCTCCAGCATTTGGCTTGTATGTTGTGTATCAGTAATTCAATTATGTAAACATGAGCAAACTTACGTATCTCCCTTATTAAATATAATAATAAAACTCTCTTTTATATGTGCATATACACGATTTGTGTGTAGCTAAAATAAGCTAAAACATAAGCAATATGGATGATATAGATGAACCTCGAAGTTGACTTGTTGATTTCATCTGTGCTTGTACTAGGCCGATGCACTTTATTAGTAGTTATTGATAAGTAGTGGGCACGGATGATCCGATAGGAAAAACCATTTGATGTGAAACATGTAAAAGGAATATCCCAACCGTCCGAACTTATACTAAGTTGATGCATTTTACTAGTAGTTAGTGTCAAGTGACTATGTTAGAGGTATAGTTAATCCAATACGAAAACCCATCTCAATCGTTCAATCATAATTAGATGGCTGAGATAATCGTTGATCATGATCGGACGGGTGAGATAATATTTCGCATATTTTGTACTAAAATAACTTTCGTATTAGATCATCCCTTTGTTAGAGGGTATGGGTATATAAAATAATTTTGGTGCTACATGTAAACACTAATTTAAAACCCAATAGTACATTTAGGCGATCAGACTATATTTCAAGGGAATTGATTCTTTTTAATTCTCCATTCCCTACTTTCAGGAAATCATGCACGAATACCTCCATCTTATCCTTCAAAATGAAGGTATAACTGAAGAATTGTAAATCTACAAATACATTATACCTAATCTATGAAAGTGAGAATGAAATTTCTTCTTACTTCTGCTTTTTAAGCATGGTTTTATGACTCTTCAAGTTGATTTAGGACGCACTTAGGTTGACTAATTGGGATAAGGCAGGTTGTGGCAGGGAATCAGACTCCACCCTACTGCAATTAGTACTTCTCCCTGACTTTGGCTCAGTCTGGTCACCATCCAACTACATAATAATAACAAGAAGGTAGAGATAAGATGGATCAAAAGTCATGGATGATCTTAATGCTTTTTTTATATGTTTTTAAAGTTTCCTGTGGTTGCTAATAAAAAAATTATTTTTCTACCCTCTAAAACTGATATAAATACCAGAAAATTTTGGTCCAACAAAATATTTTCAGTATATTTTAGCAATACCGACCCGTATATAGCCGGTATCCATCATAAAAAAAAAAACAGAGAAAAGAAAAGGCAGTAAGTCTTCAGTTCCTATCATCTGCTTAGACATGTTTTTTTCTTGCAAATATTGACTGACTCAACCCCCTTTATTTTCCTTTTGTATCTTTCCACACCTGCTTCTCTATAATCATCCGATTGTGAAAATTCGGTCCAATTAGAAACAACCTAAAGCACTTTCTGGATCATGAATTCGATAACAAAGACCCCATTTTAGTCACAAGGTCGAAGACCCTAAGCCCCATCTATAGCTCTCGAGGTTATGTCAATCAGAAGTATGCAGTAAAATTGCTTGGTGATTTCACCATTAATACATATAGTGTATCAGCATATCCTTGTCTTATTTCTTCTGTGACATTCACTTGGCTGTGTACCAAATTCCTACATGGGAACTTATCAGAGTTAGTGCAAAAAGCATTTATTTACAAAGAAACAGGAAATTAATAGGTTTCAAAGTTCAAGACCTTGGTTATAAAGGGTCAATTTGCCATGAAGAAATGCTGGAAAATCACGAGCTTCACGCCCTGGTATGATCATAATGTAATTCATTGTCAAGAATATTCAGAGCTATGGAATGCAGAAAGTTAGACCAATCTTTCAGAGAAGGAGCATTTCGGGATTCTCACCTTTTAACTACAAATACATGTTCTACACATCAGGCCCAGATGCAAACATGCTGATTAAACCTCTGAACACCTGTGCAGAGAGTTGGCATGCTGGAAAGAGCTCTCCATCCAAGTTCCAGGTACTTTCGTCGTTTGATGTCGTGAAGGTGAATGCAGTTGTCTGGGATCATGATTAAATGACATTTTTTTATTTTCTTCTAGAAAAATAAATGAGTGATTTAGATGATAATCATACCTTATGATGTTCCACAAAATCTAAGTCTAAAGGACGACCACCTTTTCTTGCAAGCTGCGTAAGGTGCCTACACCATCCAAATCACTTGATTTTAGGGACAGTCGTAATCATGGTTACAACATGTGTACACATTTATGAAACTTTTAATAGCTAAAGATTTATGCAAATTTTCTTCCAGTTACCATAAAAAGAGAGGATGAGGACAGTCTTTAACAAGTATCAGATGCATGAACCCATCAGCAAGATGTGCATCAGCCACCAGGCCATCAGGAGCTCTTTCATTGCGGCATGAAATCACTGCTGCACCGACACTTAGGAAACGCCCCTTGCATTGAAGCCATTTTAGATCTTCAGAATCACAGCCGGATTTTGTTTCTGCATCACAAACAGGACAATTCACAGAACAAGTCACTTTATCGTGGGTTTTTGGCAATCTCCACCACTGTCGTGTACCACTGGCAGTAGAAGTTTTTCCAGCTGGTGGATTCACAGTTTTGACATCTACGTATGCTACGTCTGCCTCATATGACCTGAAAGAAGAAACCTTCATAAGAATGGCTACTAAAGGAGTGAAAGCCAGACTGAAGAATCAAGCAGTTGGAGCAGAGGTAGGAAGTTACTTGTGTTTCAAGAACACTTTTGTTCCAGCATAATCATAGCGTTTAGGGCCCATCCACCGATACCTCTCACTTTCCTTGATGACATCCCCATAGAATCCATACCTGTTAGTTGGTTTCCGAAGTTAAAAGAAATGAAGAAGACTTTAGCATCTTCCATCATCTTCCCTACCATGAAATGCTTCCCACTCAAGCTAATTTGTCTTGGTTTACTTGTCCCCATTATTGCTTTGACAATTGCCAAAGACCAAAGAGTGGTTGAATTTATTTTTCTTCCCCTAGCTGAACTTTTCAAGATGCATTAAGTCAGCATGACAAATACTAGGTACTGTCACTGCACAGTGACACTGTATTTGTAGAGGGATCACACCTCAACTGCTTAGAGATTGAAGGAGGTGGAACTAGCAATTTGAGCAAGTGGCACTTACGGTGCCAGGCCTAGTAACCTTAACATAATGCACCCACTTTCAGTAACTATGATAGTGTATTCATATGCACATGTAAGTGTCTTAGTAGTGTGTGTGTGTGTGTGTGTGTGAGAGAGAGAGAGAGAGAGAGAGAGAGAGAGAAAGAGAGGGAGAGGGAGAGAGACCCAACAAAAGAAGCTGCATAACGGACAGAAGGTGCATCTATGGATGAAGGGCTAGTTTTCCATCTGACAACTTGAGCAATATCCAGATGTCGCTTTTTACCAAGGACAATTTGCAGAGCAGATGTAGCAGCATCTCGAGTGCCAGTAGTACTGCAAAGAAAGACATTGGATTGCTAAAAAGGTCTCAAAGAGTTTCACAACTTAAGGGAAAATTTAGTCAAAAACCAAAGATAAAGCCATGCATAATAAAAAATGGCAAGAAATATTCATGTCTCTGTTTTTTTTTTTTGGATTATGCTCATATGTCTCAGTTTAACCCTATGAAGAATTGAAGCAGTCATTTTATTTTTGTTTTTCTGGGTAGTTATATCACTTAGTTATCCTTCTATTAACTTATTGAGGGGTATTTTTGTACTTTTGATACTAAGCCATCATTAATAAAACCTAGAGAAGGGTTGAGCTGAGCAACAGAAAATAATTCTACTACTTTCCCACTCTCTTTCTATATCCTCTCTGCTATATCCTTTCTCACTCTATCGTAACTCTCTATCTTTTCTCAACAGAAGGTATCAAGCTCCGTTTTTCTCTCCTTTTGTTTTATCACTCTTGTCAAAATAGTATTAACATAAAACCCTGAGATTCCAACAGTCTCGTAGTGTAATTATCAAAATCAAGGAATCACCGATTCCCTATGCATGTGTCAATGGGCTCTCAAAAAACTGGTCCATTCTTGCAGACATGGAAATTATGTAATTACTCTCTTCCTACATGGATAAAAAAATTTTACACACATCAAGAACAAACACACTCAAAATAATGAATATTTTGAATAAAATGATTTGGAGAATAGAAAATTTTAGCCAAAATTTCCTCTCTTGAAAATAGAAAACATTACAAGTTACCTTCTTCTTCATCATTAAAGCTCTTCACAATAGGGCCAGTTTTACTGTTGGTCTTTATTCCCCAATTCTCATCTCATTTATCTGTTTCTCCCAAACAAATACAATAAAAAAGGAGAAGACACTAATTTCAGTTCCATTGCTTTCCCAATGTTATGCACCAATGGGCATGATAGCCTGCCTAGAAAAGTGTGCACAATCTTTTTTATCATTATGATCATCGTCTTATCTTAACTACAATGGCACCAGTAATGTGAACCCTCGCACATTCAACTCTATCCTTAGCTAGCTCCATCATTACCTTTCCTCACGACTTCCGTCAATGTCATTTGCACTTCTCTATTTCTCTATTTGTTTGTCAGTCCCTCAACTGTTATGACAAAATCTCTCCTCATCAATGCACTATAATGCCTCCTTTGACATGTCCAAACCATCTCAAGTAACAAGCCTATGTAAGTGCCCATTTGCATGGACTACAAATGAACTTAAAAAATTAAATGGAATTATGAATATGAGAAATACCAAATCACTATGGCATCAGTTGAGCCTGCAGGTATAATTCCAAATCTAAACCATTCATGTGGCAATGAGAGTACAGGCTCTCTATCTGCAATACCAAACCAACAACAGCATAATCATCAAAGCTGAAGGCCTTTAAGATACTTCATTCCAATAAACCACCAAAAAGTTATATTAATCACAAGTGTTCAATTGTCCAATGCAATTGTTTAGGATAAAAGAAAAGATATAAACTAACCCAAGTTGTGTGATCCATCCTTCACTCCTGTCATCCATGTAAGCACAAGAACATATTAGGGCCTAACCATCATCTGCGAATTCACCCTAACAAGTAAAATCCTAGACAAGAAAACCCAGTAATGCATTAGGGCCTCCATATAGAAAAGCAATTTAGGGCACATACTGAAATTTTTGTGGACTGAAGCAATGGCCTCTGGACTACGAAGAAGAGGTTCTTGGTCTTCACCTTGATCCAACGTAGGGCCAACACTGCTGCTGCTGCTGTTAGATACTCCCTGTCCACTGTGATTCTTGTTATTACTAACAGAGTTCATAAACTCTGCAGGAGCTGGTGGGTAAGGGGCATTGTGCCTTGACAAGAGAAACCCATTCAATATTTCATTGAAGAAACCATCTCCGCCCTGGGCATGTATAGAAACCGAATCAATCTAAGAATCAAGTAACTATGGAATAAGTAGGTAAGAGTCATGGAAATTTAGTCCTTAAAACAAATGACAATCAATCTTCCAAACAGAAGCGAAAAACATCTCACAGAATAATGTCAAATTTTCACGGTGTTGATGTAGAATCATTTAGATATGAATGTTAAGACTAATATCAATGCATTATCATTTTTTCAAAGAAGTAAAGAAGAGTTTATAGGAGTTAAGCTAGTGATCTAGCACAGAAATTAGCGACTTACTACAGCAATAACACCATCATAGGAGTTAAGGTCACTATCTGTAAAAGAAGTCATCATATCAAATGCATGCCCAGCCCTCTCTGTCACCACCACCTGAATACATCAGAGTTCAGTGGAGAAGTTCTTTATACCCAAAATTTGCTCCCAACTTGCAAAAAAAATGGTGTTCGTTTATTTTAACCTACTTATAAAAATGCACTCTGAAAAGTCACCTTTGTTTTTACTTTAGCACGGTTGAATATAGGAGCAACACTTTCCCAAGTTCTAGGGCCTTTCCCTTTACCACTTAATGGATGGACAAAGACCTGATCGTTGAGGCAGAAAGAAAAGCTCAGGGATGCCTCTTCTCAAAACCATAACTGAAGCAAAATTCAGACATCAAGAATTAAAAAGATGTACCAATAGGTTCTTAGGCCTCCCAGCTTGCAAACTTAAAGAAGCATTAATTCTTTTCGTCCACATGAGGCATGTCTGAGTGTCATTGTACCCAAAAATGTACATAACTGGTACCCAAGGGGAATTTTGAGTCTGAGATTTTTGGAATGCATGCACAGCAAAACGATACATCTGCATGCAGAACAAATCTGTCCTATGAGATTTACAAAAACATTGATTTAAAAATATCAAGGAGAAGCATAAACAACAAGAGACCATAACCATAGAAACCCGTGATAAAAAGTGTGCTCCAGATTTTGGGATGATTGGTTCATGAATTGGTCCCCATTTGATGAAATCGGCAGCATAAATATCTGAAAATCTAATCTCAGTCTCAACGTTTGAGCCAAAGCACAGGCAATCCCGCTTCTGGCAACACAATTAACAAATTTTCAGTATTCAGTACTAATTGAAAATTTTCTTTGAAAGGCAATAGGAGCAGAGAACTGAGCTATCCAAATTGAATACATTGAAATGAAAGAACCAAATTGCTTGATTATAGCATCCAAATAATTCTTACTATTCCAAAACCTCTTTTTGATCGTAAGTATTCTTTTTCTAAAAGATGACAGTCATATATATTCAGAGTAGTAGTTTTCCAACCCCAGATATCAATCTTTGATTAGACAAGAAAACAAACTTGATGTACTCCACATCCTCAAACAGAGAATCATCTAATGCATGGTTACGCATATGTAACTAGTTTTTGGAATCATGATGTCCTTAAATTGTACAAAAATAAATAAATAAATAAAAAATAGAGTACTAAAATAACAATCTGTTGCAAAAGGCAAGTAACTCATTTATATTATGCTGCAAACTAGGGAACCCACCCTCAGAAGCAAAATTCAGTACTAAACTACTTAAATTTGTAACAAAATGCTAGTATGAAATTCCTTTTTCAAGTAAATCTAAATCATTTAACAAATTTGTTTTTCAATTGGCAATGGCGAAAAATTCCTAGTTCAATAAATCATACAGAATAACTAAGCTTAAGACGAGTCCCAAAGTTTCTCTCGTTTCCAGGTATCATGGCATACATAAATTCATAAAACTGCAACGGTAATCAGGTCTCAAGCAATTCCATCTCCACGACAAAAGAGCAAGTTCGGTTCTAAAAAAAATAAATTGTTCACCATATCAGGTGAGTCCCACCAACAAAAGATGAATTCGACGAGCATAAGCATCACAAGTTATAAATTTAAGCGACAAAACGCCTAATCAGTAGCATACGCGAGAACTCAACAAGACAAACTTAAAACTTAAATAAGTTTACAATCAAGCAGCATGAATATAATTATAATTGCTCGTTTATCTAGTAGGAGGAGGAAAGTTGAGAATGAAAAATAAATAAATAAACCCACATTTTCCTCGGCTCTAACCGTCTTCCAGGACAACGCATCCGAATCTATGGTGACGACGACCTCTCCGACATGATCTAACCGGAAAGTCGCACTCATCGAATTGGGGAGAGGTCTGTCACCCTGATCATCCTTAGACCCATCTGCGTTGCCTTCCATAGAAGGTAAAAGCAGAAGTCTCCGAGATCCCAATATGGCCGCGGTGATATCCTTGAGAATTCAGCGAAAACAAAGCATTCTTTTCTTCTGTAAGAGAGACATTCGCCACTAAAAAACCGGAGAAATGGCTTGATCCTGACAAAACAGAATCATATATTGGAACTTTCCGTTCCCTTGACGGCTTCACCCTTATTCCAGTCGCATTCTGTCGCCACAGTTTCTCCTCCGCCCGGTTGCATGTACGCGCGCAGCCGTTACCATGACGTAGGCCCACAAGAGGTCAAATATCCGACTCACAAATGTGACGTAGGAGCAGGGTTTTCCGACCTGGAATCAGGATAAGCCCAAACTGATCTTGATGACTCGTGAAATTGGGTCAAGAATTATCCCAGAATGACTAGCAACTTTAGATGCCTATTGCTCAAGCTTATAAAACCAATCCCTAAACAATTTTCAGATGAGGGACTAATACCCAAGCTAACACCACTTCTCATCTCCGAGCCCAATAGAACAAACAAATGAGCCTACAATATGCACTAATACAGATAGGGCACAAACAAACACTGAGGCAAAAATCTAGCTCTGATACCACGATAAGTTTGAGCTTGGATCCATCTTAAAATGATTAGCCTAGTTATGAAGCCTCTTCCCAATAAATAAGCATAGGATCTTTCCAATATTTGATCTACGTGGGACCATTTTTAACACTCTCCCCACGTGAGCTCTCTTTATGGCTCTTACATGTGGACAATTTTGAATGGGGACCTAATTTAAGACAGGCTCTGATGCTATGTCAAAGATGGGTCAAGTTCTATCCCAAAATGACTACCAACTTAGGATGCCTAGAGTTCAAGCTTATAAAGTAACAGATCTCCAAGCATTTTTTGAAGTGGGACTAATAACCTGAAGAGAGTGCCAAATGCGGTGAATCTGACTGAGCAGAACCAATGTTGTATGTAGGCATGACTGCAATCACTTTGTTTGGTGGATTTTCCCTAAATAAATAAGAAACAGCGAGGAAATAAAAGACTAAGACAAAAAGTGATAAAAAGAAGAGTAATTGAAGAGACATGGCAAAAAGAAAACATAAAACCTCAGTATGTTGGCAATTTTCTCCAAGGCTTTTAACACTTCTTGGATGCTACCTGAGACCTGTCTTAAACAATTGTAAGGAAATTGTTGATTGCCAATTCAAACACAAAAGCATTATATAGAAGTTTAAACAACTACATGCTATTAGCTTCAGGCATAGAGACAATTCAAAAAAAAAAAAAAAAAAAAAAATTGGGCGCAACCTGACGCACCTAATGTAAGAAGAATACCACTAGACCACACGGCCATCGATAAAGTTTTTTGGGAGTTAATGACCAGTAAAATAAATGATACTTATATTAAGGAATAAGAAATTAGATGAGGACCAGTGACATAGGCAAGCATCAAATTTCAAATAGAATAGAACAGTAAAATAGAATAATTAATTTTTTCATTAAAAGCAACTTGTGTTTTTCTTCGCTCGAGTCTAAAGGTAGTCAACTACCTCACTAGTTCACCAGTGAATTTCGAAGCATAAACCAGTTTTTTTAGAAAAGTAGGTCAAGCATATAACAGAGAGAGAGAGACAGAGAGATCTGAACTTTTAGGATTCTTACTCATTTTGCTTTTGATTATCTATTCTTCATAGATACAAATATGTATAGTTCACTGAAATTAACCTTCACAATAAACCTCAAAATATATGCTATACATACACTTAGTGTTATGTAATTAGAATTAGAGAACATTAGAAGAATTGGAATTTTCTTGAAAATTTTGAGCCAAAATAAGATATATTGCAAGTGTGTTAGACTTAAAGCAAAGGGCATTTAGATAGATCTTCCAAGATGAACCACACCATCTACTGATTGTAATTGTGGTCATTAAGCTTTTTATTCAGAATCCTATACATAATCCGCTTACTTAACAATTTCAACTCATCCTTGGGTTAGTCCACAACGAGCTTGAAATAAAGTGAAGATTTCAATTCATCTTAAATGAATTGATTAAACTTCAACTCATCCTTGGGTGTTAAAATACATTGGAAAACATATTCCAGTATTAGTGCCCCAAAATGAAAAATATAATATAAACAGGAGAATGAATAACTTTTTGTAATATATTTAAATAGAGCATATACTCAAACAGATAATTAACCAAAATAAACATGGTTACTACACTTATAAGTGATTTAATGTGTAGTATTAAAATATATAAATAAAGTAATTAATGAAAGACTATATTATATTACTTAATGATTACAATTTATTTTAAATTAATATAATAATTATGTGTGACTAGAATAAATTATAAAAAAAGTAAAAAATAACATAAACTAATATAATTAATAAATAAATAAATTATTTTTTAATAACATAAGATATATTTTAACATTAAAAATGACTAATTTAATACAATAATAAAAAGAATGATAAATAAATAAATTATTTTATCAATAACATAATATATATATTTTTCGTATTATTAATTAATAATATATTGCCACAAAATTTAAAACCATTGATTTAATTAATTATAACAATGGGATAATTAAACCAAAACAATTTATCAAATATTTATTTTAATAATATTTTAATTATGACTGTTAAATCACTAATTTAATACAATAATTACGAAATGAAAATACTAAATAAATACAACGTAAAAAATCTAATAATTATCCCATTTTTATAATTAATTAAACTAATCATTTTTTAATTTTGTGGAAATATATTATTAATTAATACAACGTAAAAAATCCATATTGTGTTATTAATAAAATAATTTTATTTATTTATTCATCATATTTATTTTTAATTACCGTATTAAATTAGTGATTTAATAGTGGTATTTAAAATATTATTAAAGTAAACATTAATTAAACCAAAAATTTTAAATTTAACGGAAATATATTATTAACTAATAATACAGAAAAATATATATTGTGTTAAAGTAAGCATTTGATCAATTATTTTTGTTCGATTGTTCCTTTTTATATATATATATATATATATTTATTATAAGCATTCATGTTATTTTTTAATTTTTAATTTTTTAATTTTTTATAATTAATCACTGCATAGTTAATTGTTACACGTAATTATTGTATTAATGTATAATAAACTATAATCATTAATTAATATAATATTTTTAATTAATTAATTAGTATATTAATATATTTTAATTATATATTAAATTACTTATTAGTTTAGTAATCATGTTTATTTTGATTAATTTGGTATTTAGGCATATATGTTCTATTTAAATATATTATTATAAGTTATTTATTCTCGTTATATTTTTCATTAGGGGTTATTCACAGTTTAAACTGTTTTCTAGGGCACTTATTAATGTTGACGTAGTCGTACATGTTGACCCCCCCCTCAAAGTCGAAATTCAATTTCTCCTCCCCGCTTTTTGTCCGGAAAAGGGGAGGTTGGGAAGAGGAAGTGAGGAACAGCCGACGCGTACTCCTTTTCGACCTTCTCGAGTGAGTGAGAGAGAAAGAGAGAGTGAGAGAGAGAAAGAGAGAGAGAGAGAGAGAGAGATGAACTCCAAGGAAGCCTATCGCAACGAACTTCGAACTGCAATCCGTCAGCTTTCCGATCGATGCCTTTACTCCGCTTCAAAATGGTCTCTTACTGTCTAGTGGCCAGTGTTATCCCCTCTTTAGAATTTTCTTCATCTCGATCTGGGTATGAACTGAACGCCATTTCCATTTTGTGGCTTCTCAGGGCGGCAGAACAGCTGGTAGGGATGGAACCGGAATCCGCCAAGTTCACCCCGTCCCGTTACACCCCGGCTCACCGAGGTAGCAGTTCCTATACCCGTGCCCACAGGTTCCGCGCAGGTGACATTACTTCGACCCCCCTCGCTGGCGTCTCCTATGCCTGCACTCCTACTCTTGTTGATGATGAAATGGAAAATGATTATTACTTATTAGCAAAATCTTATTTCGATTGCCGCGAGTACCGAAGAGCTGCTCATGTTCTTCGTAGTCAGACAGGAAAGAAGGCTACGTTTTTGCGATGCTATGCCCTTTACCTGGTTTGTTCTAGTCCCTTCTGCTTATAATCAGAAAACTGTTTTTCATCTTGTTCATCTTGCTGTTATGGGTGTCAATGCCTGAAGTCTTTTTATTTTAAAGTGGGCGTGGAGAAAATAGCAATTTGCAAGAACTCTGCTTTCCTCAGAGAATAACTATGCTCTCCTCTTTGAGGTTTGATCCGGGTCCTACAGTCCTACTGCGAGCAATTGAAAACTCTGTTGCATTTTAGCTTTTTTCTTTTCTGTCGTTCTTGTCTTGTCTTAAAAATTTTCTCGCAGGATGGCATATAGTAGGTGTAATCGTTGTTAGGTTACTAGCTATATGGTCAAAAGGATGAGACTGGTTACTAGTTATATGGTCAAAAGGATGAGACTGGTTACTAGCTATATGGTCAAAACGATGAGACTAGCTACTAGTTATATGGTCAAAAAGAGATAATGCAAACTTAGGAGTAAAAGAGAAGAAGGAAGAAGAAAACGACGGTAGAAGAATAGAGAAGAGAAAGAATAAGAGAACAAGAAGACATCAGAAAGAGGGCAAACCCTGAAATCCAAGGGCTACTACACCCCTACTCGAGCTCCTCATTAATCTTCATATAAATTTTTTTCATAATAACATAAATGCCTTTAAGGTTCGTAAAAAGAATAAAAAATTACATCCAATCACAAATAGACTCAAGTATTTAACTAGTACAATAAACTCTTTAATTCTAACGCTCCCCTTCAAGTTGGGGAGTAGGCATCAGATAATCTCAACTTGGAACACAATGATGCAAAGCGAGCTCCTTGTAAAGACGGTGGAAAGATCTGCAAGTTGATGCTCAATTTTCACATGTGGAGTAGCAATTTCTATCACTCAGCACTTGATCTCTGATGAAATGACAATCTACCTCAGTGTATCCTGTTATCTCATGAAAGACTGAATTATTTGCTATAAAAATTGAGGATTGATTGTCGCAATTCATAACCATAGGTAACTTCATATCCATGCTCAATTCAAATAGAATGATTGTACCCATATGATTTCACACTGTATATGGACCATGGCTCTGTATTCAGACCTTGCTATTGCATTTTGTTTTTACTCCATGTCACCAAGGTGCAAAAACCAAAATTGATTTCGTGTCTATCTTTGATCTAACATAGTCTGCATTACATTATCCTTGTACTTCTATATGACCATAGCACTTGTAGAGTAATCCTTGTCCTCCCTTTGAATGCCTTAAAATTTCTATTCATAACTTTCATATGAGTTTTCCGAGGAGCCTCTATGAATCTAATAACCAAACTCACGACAAACACAATATTTGGATTAATTGTCCGACCAGGTGCAGGTATTGAGTTTTGTCTTTTAGAACTGGATAAGTCTCACTAAACAGGTCTATATTTGCATCTAATGGAGTGTAAACTAGTCTTGCTCCCAAAAATCCAACTTCACTCAAAAGATAACAGACATACTTCCTTTGAGAAAGAAGAATACCAGACTTGTTCCTTGTTACCTCTATTCCCAAAAAAACATTGAAGAGTTCCCAAGTCTTTAACCAGAAAATGCGTATGAAGATGAACTTTAATTTCAACAATTCCACTTGTATCACTTGCTGAGATAATAATAACATTTAAACACAATTAGTATCACAGTACCAATCATCCTCTTCAAAATAAATACAGACTGATCGGAATTGCTTCTAGTAAATCGAAAGTTTAGAACAACTTGGCTGAACTTATCAACCCAGGCTTGGGGACTTTGTTTAAGCCTATAAATAGTTTTATTCAATTGACACACTACTCCAGACTTTTCCTAAGCAACAAATCTTGGTGGTTACTCCATGTATACTTCCTCATTCAAGTCTCCATACAAAAAAAAAAAAAAACATTTTTTCACATCAATTTGCTGTAACATCCAGCCTTATATACTGCCACAAAGATTAATATGCAAACTGAATTAATCGAGCTATTGGGGAAAAAATTCTATTCGTAATCAACTTCATAGGTCTAAGTGTATCCTTTTGCCACCAACTGCAGCTTGTATATTTTAATAGACACATTTGATTTGTGTTTAATGGTAAACACTTGTCTACAATCCACAATTGTCGGGGTGGAAGGAGGAGCATATAAAGTCCAGGTACCCTTGGATTTTAAGGAAAACATCTCTTCCTCCATAGCTGCTTTCCAATAGGGACATTGTAGAGCCTCAACATAAGGTTTAGAATAGATACAAAATAGAGATTAGATAATAACATTTTGTAAGAAGGAGAAGACCTCTCAAAAAACACAAATTTTGATATAGGATGTTTAATACATGCTCTAAACACCTTTTTTTGACAGCCACATGCAAATGAAGATCCTCAAAAAGAGGAGAACAGACTCACCTGAAGAAGAAGGGTTGGAGGAGAACTTGGAGAGGTGGTGGCTCTACTACCTGTGCATTATTTGAATCCTCCACGACATCTCTTGGTAGTGGTTTAGGCATCTCTAGAATGGACATATTTTTTTACTCAACTTGGAGTATAATATGGATATCTTCAAAGAATGAGACATCTGGTGAAACAAGCCAAGTCTTTGAAAGTGGGTTATAACACCTAGAGCTTTTTTGAAGTTGAGAGTAACCAAGAAAAATACATTTAATAGATAAAGGAGATAACTTCTTTTTGGTTGGATTGATATTATAGACATAACAAGTACAGCCAAAGACTTGAGGTGAAAGGGAGATAACATTTGGGCTTCAAAATACATATAGGTATTTTGCCTCCAAGCACGTAGGAAGACATACAATTAATGAAAAAAAAAAAACAGTTGTAAGAACAACCTCTCCCCAATACCTGTAGAGGACATGCATATAGAAAAGAAGACTACTCGTAATGTCCTTGATATGTTTATTCTTACGTTCAGCTATTTCATTATGTTTAGGGGAATAGACACAAGGGGTTCGATGTATAATTCTGTGAGACAAACGAAAACCTTGAAAAGAAGAATTGAGAAACTTTTTAGCATTATTTGGTCGGATAGTAGCAATGGACATTCCAAACTGATTTTGAACTTCAATATAACAATTCCTAAATGTATCAAACACTTCATTTCAAGACTTAAGTAAATACACCCAGGAAACTCTATTGAAATCATCAAGAAAAGTAAAAAAATAAAGATTTCCACTACTACTAGGGGTAGGACAAGGACCCCATACATCAGAATGAATTAATTGAAAAGATTTAGTGGAGTGCATGTTTTTGCTAACCAGGTAGGACACACTATGTTACTTTCCTAATTGACATGCTTTGCATTGAAATGTTGATGCACCAGCGAAGAAACCAAGGGAGGGCAGCACTTGTTTCATTTTCTCAAGGCTTGGATGTCTGAGCTGGAGATGTCAATCGTATGTTGTAGTTGAACTTTTAAAGGCTGTAGGAGGAGATGTCTGTTGCTCCTTAAGATACTAGAGTCTACCATTGAAGGCCCCACCCAATCTTTTTCTTCGTCTAGAGATCACGAATAACAGACATACGAGGATAGAAAGTAATTGAATAATTTAAGCTTTGAGTAAGTTTATTGACAAACAGTAAATTAATAGAAAAATCTGGGACATATAACACATCAGAAAATGACACTGAAGAGGTAGAAATAGGATCAATACCAGACACCTTTGAGGTGTTTCCATTTGCTAATATAACAGCTCCAAAATTAGAAGACATTTGAAAAAGAAGGTAAAGTACCTGACGTATAAGCTGAGGTTCTAGAATCAATGACCCAAGAAGAGGATGAAGAACTCCTTCCAGTTACCCACAAAGTGCATTAAAGGCTTATCACCTTTTTCCCTAGTGTAAGATTTTGTGTACAACTCATAGATTTTGGATAATTTTTTCTTGTAAGAAAGTCTTTTCTTCAAACCTCTCCAGATATCATATGTTGTGTGACAAAAGATTACCTGATTACTGATATGAGGTTCCATACTACTAAGCAACCAAGTCACAACTTATAAGTTCCCGACTCTCCATTTAGATAACCTTACGGTTGGAGGTTCTTGGGAAATATACTTGTCTTTACTCCGAGAACCTATATAAATTTTTGAAGCTCGTGCCTAGAGTATGTCATTATTACCATTTAATTTTGAAGTTGTATGTTACCAAAATGTCCATCCTTCTTTGATGAATCATCTGACCCAGTAACTGAATTAATAATATCACCAACTCCTTCCAAAGGTTCAACTTAAATATATATGTTAAACTTAACAAACTCACTAATAACCACAATTTTTTGCGCATGTCCCATGGTGCCTATGACTCGAGTGAAATAACCGGAGATTCAACACCAAGGATACACCTTGAATAAGACAATTTCTCAGGCAGTGGGCCTTATCTCAAGTTTGTTACATACTAGGAAGGAGTTTGCCTCTCTATCAGGCGTTTCCTTTCGGGAAAATTGGAGTTTTATCGCGCATATGGTGGGCCCCTGCAGGAATCCGGTTATGGCCACCTGGGATCCTCCCCCTTATGATTGCATCAAACTCAATTTTGATGGCAGTGCTTTAGGTTGTTTTGGGCCGGCTGAAGCTTGTGGTGTTTTCAGAGACAACAGTAGAAACCCTATTCTATCCTATGCTGGGCCGGTGGGTATCGCTGATTCAAATACTGCTGAAGTGAGTGCTCTTCTATTCGGCCTCCAAATCTTTAAAGAATGACTTCATGGCAAGCTGCTTATTGAATGAGACTCAAAGATTGTCATCAGCTGGTGTTCAAAAGATAACTCCCCCCCTTGGTGCCATTGGCCAATCACTGATTGTATTATTGACATTGTGTCATCCATTCATTGTAATTGGAACCTCGTTCCTAGATTAGCCAATTCTTTGGCTGATAAATTGGCAAAATTCGGAACCTCTCAGCAATCTCTCATTGTTTGGGAAGGCTTCCCCTCTTGCTGCTCGTTTGAGCTATCTTAATAAAATTCAGCATCACTTAAAAAAAAAAAACCAATCACAATTTTTTCATGGAGGAGAACCAACTTCATACATCACTAGGAAGATGAGTAAATATAATAGGATCCCATGCTCTACATAAACCACATGCACGTATAACCCAGTACATCACTTATACAATAATTGAATCAAAATGAATAACTTTGGCAAAGAGTTAGAAACCTGGTGAAACTCTTACATGTAAGTTACCCAAAGAGCAATCTCACATGTGATAACAACTTCCGAAACTTTCTTGAGCTCTACAACTCCATAATGAGATAAATTCCTGTTCTTTCAATCTCCGCTTTGCAAACATGATTCCACAACAAATTAAACATCATCAAGTGTGATAAACAAGCAGTTCAAGGAATAGAAGAATAGAACTCTCTTTCTTCCTCCCGACAATTCGCAGTAATCTAATGGTTTTTTTTTTATAAAGTAATCTAATTGTGATTTTTCTTTCCTTTTCCTCTCTCCATGAGAGTATACTACTGAGTTGTAGACATTCTTTAAATAGATGATGTTAAGCTCAAGGAGCTTACCTCATTAACCTCTGCAGGTTAACACAATAAAAGACGAACTGAAAAAGCTCAGAAGAAGAACCAAGCGCTGAAGCTTCTCTACTTGACTTTCGAGTATTCTTCCTCCAGCCAAACCTAAGTTTTTCACAAAAAGAACACCCTCTAAACTGCCTGCTCTGATACCATAATATATTTCAGAAGTTGTGTTTAATAGAGAATGTAAACTTAGGAGTAAAAGAGATGAAGGAAAGAAGAAAATTGGGTAGAAGAATAACAGAAGAAGAAGAAGACATTCAAAGAAGGCAAACTCAAGCTCATCATTAATATTTATATGGAAACTTTTACATAATGACAGAAATTCCCTTAAGACTCATAAAGAGAATAAAAATTTGCATCCATTCACAAATGACCTCAAGTATTTAATTACTACACTAAAATCATTGATTTTAACAGTTTTTATCCATTGTTCACAGTAATCCCATCTGCTTGGGTTGTGATATGGTTGTTTTATAAACTGCCTTTGAGGTTTAGCCATTTTGCTTTTGGAGAAATGTGAAGGAGATTCAGTATGAGATTTGTATCTTTTACAATAAAGGAGATCCCCCCTTTTTCATTTACTTGCAAGTTTTAATGTGCAAAAATGATACTCTAAGAGTCCCAATGGATGACCTTAATTTGTAACCTGAGTTTTCATCATGGAGCACTCTTCAGTTTGGTGGACAAGTCAGTCATCAGATTTGGTAAAATTTGTCATTGTATAAGAATTTCTTTGGTGGCTGGGGCCTTACAAATGGTGAATGCAAATCGCATATCAAGTGGATGGTGCATTCACACGTGTATTTCTTGAAATAGCACATTTTGGACTTCAGATGTGGCACACCTAACTTTCTAAGAATTGTGTTCTTGATGTTTCCGGCTTCTCTACTCTGTTTTGTACCTCTATTTACTTGAATATGAACAATTTAGAAACTACCATCTGTTTTACTTAATTTATCAGTCTGTTTAGGTGATGAGATGTTAATCTAGGAAAGAAGTTGCATTCAACATATTTGTGAAATATAAATTATATAAATAAAACTGCACTTCTAGCAATCTAAGTTCCTGTGCAAGAGAAAATTATCTGGATATGTATTTGATATTTCTCACGGTGAGATTTAATATTTGACTTTCTCAAGTAAAGTTTTTTTTTCCCTCCTGATAATGCTCTTTCTTGTAATTCTATTCAGTACATCAAAAGGACCTTTGTTTTCAGGGCTTAAAGTTTGTATTTGATTAATTTTTTTCTTTTCCATCTGTCTTTGTTCCCCAATGAAGGCAGGCGAAAAGCGAAAGGAGGAAGAGCTGATAGAGCTTGAAGGACCTTTAGGGAAAAGTGATACAGTGAACAATGAGTTGGTTTCCCTAGAAAGGGAATTATCTGCACTGCGTAAAATAGGGAACCTTGATGCCTTTGGACTCTACTTGTACGCCATAGTGCTTAGAGAAAAGGGCTGTGAAGATCTTGCTCGACCCATTCTTGTTGAGTCTGTCAACCTATATCCTTGGAATTGGAGTGCATGGTCAGATCTACAAACTCTGTGCACCACTCCTGACATCTTGAATAGCCTCAATCTTAAAAACCACTGGATGAAAGAGTTCTTCCTTGCTAGTACATATCAAGAACTCAAAATGTATGGTGAAGCTCTGTCAAAATACGATCATCTGCAGGGAGTTTTTCGTTTCAGTGACTATATTCAGGCTCAGATAGCCACATCCCTGTACAGTTTAAGAGAACTTGATGAGGCAGAAATACTATTTGAAGAGCTTTTAAGAAATGACCCCTACCGTGTAGATTCCATGGATGTATACTCAAATGTACTATATGCGAAAGAGAGTTTCTCTGGTTTGAGTTTTCTTGCTCACCGGGTATTCTTGTCTGATAAGTACCGACCTGAGTCTTGTTGCATAATTGGAAATTATTATAGCTTGAGAGGACAGCATGAGAAATCTGTCTTGTATTTTAGGAGGGCTCTGAAACTAAATAGAAAGTATTTATCAGCTTGGACCCTGATGGGTCATGAATATGTTGAGATGAAAAACATGCCTGCTGCAACTGATTCATATCGTAGGGCTGTTGAGATTAACCCACGTGATTACAGGGCCTGGTATGGTCTTGGCCAAACTTATGAGATGTTGGCAATGCCATATTATGCCCTACATTACTATTCTCGGTCAGCCTATTTACAACCTACAGATTCTCGGTTATGGAATGCGATGGCGCAGTGCTACCAGTCAGAACAACTTAATATGCTTGAAGAAGCAATTAAGTGTTATAAAAGATCAGCAAACTGTAATGACAGGGAGGGGATTGCACTATACCAATTGGCAAAACTGAATAGTGAGCTTGGGCATTCTGATGAGGCTGCCTTTTTTTATAAGAAGGACTTGGAGAGACTGGAAGTTGAAGAGAGGGATGGGCCTAATATGGTTGAGGCTCTGCATTATCTTGCAAATTACTGCAAAACCCAGGGAAATATTGACGAAGCAGAGGTGTACTACACGCGCCTCTTGGATTATGCTGGTCCGGTAAGTTTTTTGAGTCTCGTTGATACATTCTTTGAAAAACAATAAAAAAATTCTCTAGATTGACAGGGATATTGGCTGGATTGGAGATTTTAATTTGCTTTTAACTTAATTGAGTAACACTAATGATCACATTTTCGCTGCAATGTTTTGTACAAACACAACTCATGAAGTTCTTTTAAACATAGAATCTAAAACTCAGGGGAAGGGAATGTTCTGTTCCCCTAGAATGCTGTTATTCTAAATGTGCATATATTTGTGACAGGAAAAAGAAACAGCAAAGAGTCTTTTAAGAGGACTTAAAATGGCTCAAACAAATCTTCCTTCAATGGATGTTGAGCATTTCACCCCGTGAGTGCCCACCCCTGCAATGAGCATGTCACTCTGAGAGATTCCACCCCTGCAATCAGTTACCCGCCATCCATAAAAGTGATCAGGTAACACAAAATAGCTATTACACTGAAGTATACGGTAGAGAGTGGATCAAGAGATTAAAAAATTAGGGTGTATAAAATTTCTTCTGTACATCCTGATAAGAAGTATAACATTTGAAGAGTATCAGTCTGGTGCTTTTACTGCATAATGTTGTATTTAAGTGTGGAAATCTTGTTGACATGTACACATATTAAGCTGTGATCTACCGAAAAGCAAATTCTAATGTACTTGATGAGTCGCTGAGGCCTGGTGATAGAGGTATGAATTCTTCACTGTAGATGAAGAGCTTATCTGTACAGGTGATCCAAATGTCATATTCCAGAAATGTTTAATTTTTTTCTAGTTTCTCTTTTTGGTAGAACATAAGTTTAGTAGTTAAAGTTTGCATTGGAAAATCTGCTGCCCTCCACTTTTTGTTGTTGTTTACTTTGCACAAGAATCTGCTGGCAGTAAAGTGTTTCATATTATACTTGAAATCTTCTTGCACCTTGTTAGTTTCTTCATCTTTTTGGAGGAGATCTAACAGTTTACCAGTTAGAAAGTTCCAGTATTGATCCGAAGAAAGTTAACCTTGCACAAGAGCTATCAAATCAAACAGTACCTAATAGAGAAGGATTCATGTAAATCATACCAAGAAGTAAAGTTGTTTTAACGACAGTGATTATTGTTTTCTTAATTTGTTTTATGGAAACAATTGAAGCTTCTGAGCGTATTGATATATGTTTGTATTTTTTTATATTGTATTTACAGTGTTTAGGCCAGTCTTGGGCTAGTCCTTCCTGATCACATGAGGGTGAATGTTACCCGTTTGGATAAGGAGATATCCCATTCACCTCCCATGGGAAGGGACAGGCCCCAATGTTAGTCTATGGACTAGTAAATCCTTCTCATTCTAAAGTACCATATTTCTTATAGTGGAGTACCCCTATTTTAAAGTTTTTAAGTTTCAAAATCTGTGATGGTTATCCCAATGAAAAGCATGGTTGGATTGCATGAGCAGTTAAAGTATGATGTAAATATGAGTTGAAGGCATCCTAAGAGATTTTGCTTGGCAATGTGAAAAAAACTAAATCATCTCAATTCTGTGAGAAAAAAAAGTTGTGTAAAAATGAAACCTCATCTCAGTTATTTCTTGAATTTTTTTATTTATTTTCCTAGTCAATAGAAACTAAAGGTTCTTTACTAGGTTAACTGGACCTTATAACTAAACAAAATCAAACTGAACAATTCACAGCCACTGAGATAAACAACCGAGTGTTTGAGTTCTTTTGGCCAATTTGGGTGGTGATTGGTGATGGCAGTTCCCTCCCTCATCACTTGTGTTGCAACTGCCAAGGTTAAATTAGAAAAATAGGTGGATTTAACATACATGGACTTGACCTTATATTCCATTTCACATGTCAATGCACTATGCCAATATGAACAGGATCAGGATGCTCCGCTGCACAAGTACACCGGTAAGGATTCTTTGATCCAGGGAAGTGGAATCGAAGGGTATATATATATTTTTTTGAAATAACAGGAATCTTGAAGATAATCGTGCAGAAATGCTGCTCACCTGATCTGATGTCAAAAGGAACCAAGTGAGTCTGCAATAAATTCATCGTATACTTGCACAAATATGATCGAAGGTTAATTAATATAGCACGAGCAATTGAAAACATTTGGATGTAGCTCATGCTCTATATTCCTCCGCTTGAAAACATTGATAGGACTGGTTCAAGGATTCTCTGGTTGGTGAACTTTTCTTCCCTTTTTTTGTTGAAAATGTCACCTTGGTGAACATTTATTTGTGTTATTCTTTCTTTTAAGGGTCCGTTTAGAATCCCATAGAAAAGAAAAAAATAATAAATATTTAACTTTTATTAATAAAAAAATAATTAATAAAAAAGAGAATTTGATCATTATCTCATTTTTATTAACTATTTGTTCTGTGTAACGATTTTTTCTACGCATTTCCCATATGCCCTTGAGAATAATCCTAAAACCTTGGATTAGAAAACCCCCTTAATGGCCAATCAGCCAAATGTGATTCGCTTTATCTATGACAATTATCACCAATTTGACAACCAGTTGGATGTCATGGATAGCACAAGGAGCCCAGATTTCCAATGTTAGCATCTAGTACTTTTATAGTCCACTGATCGCCTTCAGGAAAAATCGAAGGTTGATCAATTCAGCTAAATGTGTGAAGAGTTTGAAAACCCACCTAGTACATTTGCTAAAATTAGAGTCAGTGGTCATGTTGAGGAAAAACTGTAAACACTTCCACATCCTCCATGCCAGGGCTTCTAACCGAGTATTGAAATATCCATCCATGGCAAGCTCCAGCATGCACACCCTCCTTGTTGACAGCAACAACAGCTCCTACAAAATCTGGATATTTGCGTGCTATTCGCGCTATTGCATCTACAGCAGCATTATGAGGCTTCATTCCCAGTCTCATGCTTTCCACAACTTGATAGCTGTTGACCAAAGAGAGTTTTCATTTTTCAGTCCATGACTCGATTCCATCGTTATGATCTGATAAAAAAAATGAAGCTCCAAAGCTTTGACTTTTGAGACAGAAACATTACCAGGGAAGGAATCGCATCACGATATCTCCATCCCCTGTTGCACCACAAGCACCAACCTCATCATCAGCATATGCTGAGGATCCAGCAATAGGTCCATCACCTACCCTGTAGTTTCATGCCCAATTTAGCACAGTAAGAGCATAATACTTTATGGAATAATCGTTTAGAAGTGTTTTAATCAAAGCACAGAGATTGCAAACACTAGGTAACTTCAGGAGCACCTGTTTCATCTTTTTAAATTACTTCCAGTTATTTTCTGAATCATTATACAATTGAAGTGGGTCTGTTAATACTAACATGTTCTTTTCAAGTAATTTAGGTGCATTGTAAAAATCAAGATTTGGGGTGAATGAAGAGGAAAAAATTGAGAGAAAAGGAGAATGGAGAAGAAAATTTTTCTAAAGAGCCTGAAAAGGTCTCGTTGGGAACTGTGCACGAATTCCCAGACTTCTTAAATAAGTGTTTTGAGTTAAAATTACAAAAATACCCCTATACAGTTAATAAACCCTAATCTCCTTTTATTTCTCTAACTACACATCCTATGTAAATAAAATTTTGACCACTAAAGTGCTAAAATGACCAAAATACCCTTGGAGGTATTTTCTAACATGCATAATACTGTTTTATAATTTAAAAAGATTACCTTCCAGGAATTTTAAAAGTTGCACCATTAGTTGAAGTGCCAACAGCAATATGGCCTGCCTGCAGAGACAACATTTTTATACGGCACCCACAAAAAAATCTAAATATGTAAATAATCATGACTTACTTTATCAATCACAGCCATGGAGATTGTGTCATGGTTGTTGTAGTTGATGAACTTGGAATTTGATTTGAGAGCTCCAAGTAGATTGTGTTTCTGTGTCTCCTCGGTGTAGTGTCCAAAGCCATCCTCAGCTATCAAAGGTGTTATGTCACTTTGATGGTAAGGGCCACAGCCATTTATAGGTATAACATTTTTCCAAAAATTAGGCTGACAGGAATTCTCCTTCCATTTGGTCCACTTCTCAATTGATTCTGGTGAGGTAAGGTTAGTAGGCCCAGGAAGCCCCATGGAAATGGCAAAGACTGATGCCTGTTCCCCAACAAGTAATGTGTGTTTGGTGTGTTTCATCACTAACTTTGCAGCTTTTATGCCATTAGTAACATATCTCATAGCAGCAACAGCCCCAACCTCCATTGTTGTCTACTGATGCCCTTGTCAAAAAAGTTGCAGCAATATTGTCCTCAGTATGTAAAGCAGAGGGAGAGAGAGAGAGAGAGAGAGAGAGAGAGAGACCCCATCCATGACAAGTGCATCAAGAGTAGTTTCTCCGTTTTCATCTGGACTGCCTCCAGGCCCAACTGAAAACTCGAGGTAAGTTAATGAGGTAATGATACCAAAAGATGAAAAAACAGGCACATGAAGTGTTGCTAGACTAGATGCTAATAAAAAAGAAAACAACAAGCAGCAAGTTAAGATGCAGATAATTCAGAAATTGCAAAAACATCTCATGACATGCAGCAATGCATGGGTGAAAAATGCATCTTAATTTTATTTCTGGTTGTTTTTTTAATATCATTCTGTCTGTACTTCAAGCTACTGAAGGTTTATCAGTACAGAACAATTGCAGAATCACTGTAGTGAGGCCCTCATACATTTCAAACAAAAAAATGAAAATGATTAGACTCTTACCAGTACCATCACAACGCAGTTCCTCACAAGCGGAGCAGCCTTCCACCACGGCATCCACGGCTGAAAGCCCATCTTCAACAGCTCTCCAAGCAACTCTAACCGCTTCCAAGAAAGGCCAGGTGCTCAGGACCAAAGGAAACTGCCTCGAATTTCTATCACCATCTCCCAGGACCTGGGAATGAACACCCAAAAGAATCACAGATGATGGTTAGAAAGCAGATCATCATTAACTTTGAAGAAATCAAAGAGAATGAACGCCGATCATCAAAACAGTCAAGAGATGCACAAGAATAAACTCATATGAAGGATTTTAACTCACAGTGGTAGCTATAAACAGTAAGAGAAGGAAGCTGCTGGTGAGGTTTCTGATGGCCATGGAGATAGAACCGCTGCGAGGAACAGAAATGGGGCTGACTTCCCTGCCCTAGCCGAGGTTCCTTTGGGACCATGAATCGTAAATTATATTTTATGTGTATTAAATCCTAATGTATTATTTATTTATTCGTATTGAATATTCCTATTTAAATGTTCACATAAACACTAGTGAGAGGGCAAAAGAGGAAAACCAATCGCTCATCTTTAAGACTTTAACCTGCAAGCCCGGCAGTACCTGAAGCGGCTGCACTTCCTGAGGTCCTCACTCTTATCCATGACGGAAATCTCCGCAACCGAAGCATCGGAAGTAAAAAGCAAAGGTGGGATCTGGTGGTGGGCTGCCTCCTCAGCCCAATTGGCAGTTGGTCTTGCCGCCTGTAGACGAGGCTCCGGAGATTCTCTCATGCCCTTCAAAGCATTCGGCGTCGCCTCCCTCTTCGTCGGCGCCGGAGCCACCGGTCTGGTCGGTGTCCTCCGTGTCAACGGCATACATACGGTATTTTTCTTTTAAAGCTTTCTGGCAAATCTCGAAAAGTTCTTTCTTATTCATGAGGGAAGGACTAATCGTTTCTAAATCCAACGGGGTTTGTTGATTAAAGTCAAGTTCTTCTTTCCTTCCTCATCCTAATTTTTGGTTCATTTATATTTTTATTCGAAAATATGGTGATGCAGGTAGGTGACTTGAGGGAAATGGGCAAGAGCATAAGGAGAGGGTTGGGAATTCCGCCGAGGAAAACTGCCTAGTCCGGATGTGCTTTTCTCATTTTATTGTAACGTGTTTCCTTTTTTTTTTTTCCTCTCTCTCTCTCTTTTATTGAATAAGAATAGCAGAGGAAGTTCTCCTGTAACTTTTGATTGTATTCAGGATGCCCAAAAAAATTGGTCTAACGAAAATGAATCAAAAAAATGATTTCTCAATTCCCTTTCTAAATGGCTAAATTTAGACTTTCGTTTTTTGAGTGCAAGTGATCTCAGTTTATGTATTCAAACTTTTGCATAAGTTTTAACAGACACAAGTATTTTTCTGTGTAATTCATTAACAGTTCATGCTAGGTTTTGAAGGTTTATATGAAGAAAGAAAGCATAATTTACTTTCTGCTTGATTCAATCATAAGCTGCAGTAAACCCACTTTACTGTTCATATTTCAGCAACCATTGCAAACTACTGCCACTGATGAACTGCATGAATGATTAATATTAATTTTTCTGTTTATTGCTTTCTGCATTTCTTTGAATAGAAATATCATGATATATTGTTAAACTCATCTTTCTGATCTAATGGGTGCCATTCATTTAAAAGCTCAAACCAACAACCAAAATCTGCTGGCCATCCTCTACTCACTCAAAGAAATGGTAATGAAGGCAGAGAGCTTGTTCATTTAGTGGTTGTTATCTTCTTGAAGAATCAGGATCTCCATAATGCTGGTGGAAAATACTTAGTGGGACTTGAATTGGATACTTTGGCTTGATTAACAGTAAAACCTAAAGTTAGGGCTCAATTTTTCCCTCCTTTTTTAGAGGGTAGAATTTCATAATAATTGAGGAAGGGATGTCACTTAACTGAGTAGTCTTTTTGTTTTCCTTTTATTCTGGCACTGTTTCTCTACAAGTTTCGATCTTGGCAAAGAAGTTTCATTTACCACCAGCAGCAACTCAGATTGAAGACGGCTCTTCCTTGCTAGTCAAAAAGGCAGTTTTTTTAAATCTCGCGAGGACAGCCCCAAGATTACTCAGCTGAGAAACAGAAATGACCAGATTGCTATGTACTGAATTGCACTGATGTGTGACAGTGAATTTATGAGTGATATTCTCTTGCCTTGGTAAAGTTAGCATCTTAAGCAGCAGAATCCTTCTGGCAGAGTATTTGAGAACTATGGATTGAAATAAATCATGTTTTATATTTTCCGTCCAAACCATGTTAGAAAAATCATCTTCTTTTGTTCTTTTGTTCTTCTGTTTGGTTTGAAAAGAAGTTGTTACTTGGTTGATATCTTGACTGGCTTTTTTGACCAATTGTTTGATAAAATATTCTTTTTTGGCTCAATAAAATGTTCCAGATGAACTTGTGAAGACTTCACAGATTTCTTTTGTTTATTTCACCATTTTCGATCCATTTGAAACCATTTCTTCCATCTTTTTAGGTGGGTGCTTTCTTAACATCTTCTATCGTCCTTACATGAAAATGTGTGATTCACTTCACTTGCTCTATATCTTCTTCTTGCTTTTATATCATAAACAATCGGTAAAATCGATTGAACTTAAAAACCAGATTGGCCATTTTTCATGTTCTACATATAATTGTCATTTGAAACAACCATAAACTGCACTATTATACACATACTTTTGGATCAAAGTGGCTGTAGAAGCTCAACTACAGGAGATTGCCACAGGGCGTGTTGACGAATGGTGATCAAGTCCTCTGGGCTCTTGCAACTAAAACCACAAGAAGCACCATAATGGACAACATGAAGGAGGATCTCAATGTTTCTTCTAAAGGGTTTGCACCGTCTTCCTCCCTTGGTGCCACGAAGAGATCATTCACCAGTTTTGTTATTTTGTCGATGAACTCGATTAACTTTGCCTTGGCACTGCCCAGAATACATTTCAGAATCCTTGCTGCTGGTTTGTCATTGGAGTCATGGGGACTTTCGCTTCCTGATGGACAAGCTGAGTGGACAACAGAGATGAATATTAGTCGGAGGTTTTCTTCCTCTTCCGTAAACTATGCAAAATGCTCCAGTAAGGAGGCACAGTCATGTAAGTAAATCGCTACTGACCTCCACAGAGGGACTGCTTCATTTCTCGCACAACCTCATTCTTCATGACTGCGTCCCATATAGCCTTATCAGAGGACAAAGAGACGACCATTCTCTGCAAAATTGCAGAAGAAGCAGAACAACATTGTTAAAGCGAAAAAAATGATCACCTACTGCATAAAACATGGTTTTATTCATAAACGTCATCGTTAAGATTAGACTAGAACAAAACAATTTGTAATTTGCACAGTCGATTTTTTAGATTATTCTCGTACCTGAACAGATGGATTTATTTGGAGCAAATTGAACGCGGCCATGGCGTTGTCGTATCCATCTAATTGCATTTTTCTTGGATCACGAAGGTGAAGCGTGGGCTCAATCCAATCCGGTTCCGGTTGCGGAGAAGGCGCATGTCTGTTTGTACTGGATGAGTATCGATCTTGGACTCTCGCAAACGAGCGGACGACTCTGAAAGTAGAACATCATCTAACTATTATCGTCGAATCACTTGAAACAAAATGAAAAAAATGGACAATGACGAAACATCCCACGAGTAAGGTGAAGGAGATTCTGTATATTGAGTTGGTTTTTGTTTCGTTTAAGACCAGAAACCTATTGTTCATGTGTTTGGAAATGGTGGATTTGAGTCGGCGAAGGAGCATTGAGGCTGTTTGAGAACGGAGCGAAGAGACGAAGTCCCATTATCGCAGAGTCTCGAAGAAGGGCAAATTTGTCAATTTCTGTGGTACCCTTGTCTGTCTCTTTGCATGTATGCCACTTCAGCTAATACCAGTGAGGCTTTCTCTAGCGTCAGCTCTTCTGGCTTTGGTTCGATTCGGTTGCGAGTTTCGGAGCAAAATTGGGCATCTTATCCACATTTGTGAATTGAAAAGGGATGAAATGAATCAACAAAATGAGCTTGAATTTACAGAATGGTTTCACCTTAACAGAAAAAAATTCATGAAATTTGACGTGAAAAAAGAGGGAAGAGAACGGAGATTCCAATAAGAAAACGCACTGTTGAATTGCAGAAACTGCATCTTCCACTTCGTTCCCGGAGGGAGGATGCCCGAAAACGAACCGCTCAAAGAACTCATCCTCTCCGCCTACTTGATGTTCTTCTTCCTGGTGGATTACCCAGTCGTCGGTGTCGCACAAACAGGAGGAAGAGCGCCAGGCGGAAGCCGCCCCGGAAGTGGCCGACACGGGAAGCGTCAAGGAAGACGACGAGGAGGGAGACGAAGAGGAAGATACGGAGAGAAGGTTGGCGGGCTTCGGCTTCGAGGAGGAGAGGGCTTCCTGGACTCCGCCGACGCCGGCACCCACAGTGCGCCCCACCGACCGCAACATGCCGCCTCCCATTCCTCCGCCCCCGAACGATTTTATCCGAATGCCTCTAGAGGGAACGTGAGACGGAGAGTAGTCTCATATAATCACAAACGCACCATCGTTAAGTCCAAAATTATAGACTTAAGGGTAATATCGGAACCAAATAAAGTTAATAACGGACGGCGTAGATCTGAGGTGATGGACGGCAGAATTAGCCGCTACCTAAAACCCTTTGGTTCGTCCACTTATACTTGGTATCACGAGCGGTACCTCGCGCCTCCTGAACGAAAAACCCTAGAATTGCGTTCGTCTCCGAACGATGGGTAAGCCTTTTCCTTCTCCGATAATCATCGCAACATTGTTTTCTTCTGAGGCGAATTAATCCTTCGTGGTTTGATGTTGTTTGTATTTTAGTAGTATCGTATTCTGCAGATTTGGATTCATGGTACCAGAGTTTGCGTACTTGGTTTTGGATGTATTGTTAGTTCTAGGCATCTTGTTCTGTAGGCGAATCTTATTTTTTCATACCTTGATTCGATTATGGCATTTTGGTGTGGAAGTGGGAATGATAGTGCCGTGCTGTGTTTTTGGCTTCAGGTGCTTACAAGTACGTTTCGGAGCTATGGAGGAAGAAGCAGTCCGATGTGATGCGCTTCTTACAAAGGGTTAGGTGCTGGGAGTACCGTCAGCATTCATCGATTGTACGCGTCACTCGTCCCACCAGGCCCGACCGGGCCCGGCGTTTGGGTTACAAGGCCAAGCAGGTGTATTGCCTTCCCAACTTATTTCAGCCTGTTTATGTTGCATCTTTTGTTTTGGCTCTTTTATATAAATTATTGTTTTTCATGATAAGTTTGTTTCATTTTCGAGTGAGACAGAACTGTTGAAACTGAAATGCTATGTATGAGTAGCATGAGGCTATTAGAAAGATCTGTGAACTGCTCTTTGTTGTTGTTGTTTGGTCATAGTAAATTCACGTAGAGGGAAAGCATTGCTCTCAAATGGTTTTGACTATTTTCAACATGTTTCTCATTGGTTCTGAATGTGTATTCCCAATCCCTGTCTTTCCTGTTTACTCATGGAACTAGTCAGTGTTTGCTCTTTTTTGCCATTCGTTTTTTCTTCAAGAAAAGCGCTCTTCAACCCTTAGAAATTCGTGCTTCATGTTCTGTAGTACTGTTCTGTCTTTCTCATTATAATTGTAATATTTTTCATCATTCATTCCTCTAGTTTTTATTTTGCTATCATGTGTATAAATGCTGTTGTAGTTGCATTTGGCGTTGTTTCTCATAGCTATGTTGTTCTTTTTTCAATGAATAAATTTTCTATGTCAATAGTAAATACCTTGAATAATTGCCTTTAGATCTATTATGTCCTTGATTGTGCATGTTTTATATGTAATTAAGTCTGTTGATCTAGCGTTCATTGATAAGACCATTTGATTTTGACCTTGTTGTTATGATAGTTCTCTTAACCAATCTTGAACTGACTGAAACAGTTACGTATATACCATGAAAAAAGGAAATGAAAATGAATGAGACAATGAGTGCTGACCTTTTCATCTCATTTCTAGCTTTTGTTTTTGCATGTGCATTCTGTTGTCTTTGTTATGTCCTAGTGGACCGAGAGTAACCTTTTTTTTGCAGTTGCATCTACTTCTCCTTTTAACAATAACCACTTGCTATTTCAGTTTCTATTCCAGAAATTTATGCTTGCTTGCATTTGTTATTTTGAACTGCCTTCTACTTTTAATCAATTTTTGAGGGCTAAATAGAATTTTGCCTTAACCATTATTTATTTGATTTAGGATTGTTGAGGGTGGTGTTCTGGAGTTGGTTTTTTTCATTGTCCATCTAATACTTTGCACTTGCTGGGACATTATTCAGCCTGGCTTGATCATGTTGTTGTATAAGCCTTAGAGCAGATATCTACTGTTATTTTATTTAGTTGCTTATAGTAAAATTGCTATTTAGATAAGATATTAGACTTACATGTAATCACTTGTGTTTCATCTCTGGTTCATGTGGCTGCAATTTCTATTTGTGATTTTTTTTATTGGTGTTCTGCATCCTTTCATTGCTCAAATCTCCCAGATTCTGTTTTCTGAATTTATAATTTGTGGTGTTGCTCATGAGGAACTATTTCTAAAATTAAACTTGTTATCTTTCATAAATTGATACGTGCTGATTTATTCTTTAGGGATTTGTGATCTACCGTGTCCGAGTCAGACGTGGTGGACGTAAGAGGCCAGTGCCAAAGGGTATTGTGTATGGGAAACCCACTAACCAGGGTATTACCCAACTCAAATTCCAGAGGAACAAGCGTTCAGTTGCAGAGGAGAGAGCTGGACGGAAATTGGGTGGCCTCAAGGTCCTCAACTCTTACTGGGTCAATGAGGTAGCGAGACTCTCTCTATGCTGTAACATTGTTTTCCTTTTGTTGGTTTCTCCTCGTGTTTGGTTCTGAGATTTGTTCTCTCTTTGCAGGATTCTACTTACAAGTACTACGAGATCATCCTTGTAGATGCTGCTCACAATGCCATCCGCAATGATCCTAGGATCAACTGGATTTGCAATCCTGTACACAAGCACAGGGAGCTCAGGGGTCTCACATCCGCCGGCAAGAAGTACCGTGGTCTCAGAGGGAAGGGGCACCTGCATCACAAAGCCCGTCCATCTCGAAGAGCGACTTGGAAGAGGAACCAAACCCTTTCCCTTCGCCGTTATCGTTAGACATAGACAAGACTAGTTTTACTGCTCCCTTCTAAAGATTAATTTGAGGAAAAATGGAGTTTTCCTATCGCTTTTAAACTCGATAGCATTGGCAATTTTTTTCTCCTAATTTGTAAGAGGCATGTTATTGTAAGATTACGTTCAAAGTCATCCATTTCATTAGAGTTCCTTGTTATTGAATGATCTTATCGTCATCTTATATTAAAACGTGTTTCAAGAATAAGCCAGGTTATTTCTTTTATAAGATAGAAGGTTATTTTTCCGAGATTCGAATGAGTTCATTCATTCACCGGAGTTGAGGGTAATGAAGGGGCGGGAAGAGGTACAGGGATGTCGATGAATGGACGATGAATTCTAAACGAAAGAAAGATTCGGCAGAGAAGGTCAGTTTTCCTTTGTTTGATTCCATGTTTGGATGTTTCTTTTCTGAAAATCAGTGAATCAAATTGCTCTTTTGTTGCACTCTTCCTTTTCTGAGTTTTTCAACTCTTAGGATAGGAATCGACTTTGTAGATCACATTTCGAATTCTTGCTGGAATTTTGAATAATTGGCTTCCATTACTGTTTAGTGGTAGATGAATCTGAGAGGCCTGTTGATCCAGTACTAGTGGAAAGATGTTTCAACTGGCTGGAGCAATGGATCCCAAAAAGTAGCGGGTCCGGGCCTCCACCGTCATTGGTGGCTCCTAACAATCGATTGTATTATTGGTAATGCGGGTCCTGTTCAGAAGATATGCCAAGTCTTTGTTGTTTTCATCGCTTCTGACGTCAAGATTCATGATGCAAATCATCTCTTCTCAATGGCAATGCATTTGTTATTCATTTTTTTCTTTCACTAGTGTAATTTATAAGAATACTACTTGATATTTCTTTACCGGGTAAGGAATTAATGGACTCGTTTATCTGATGAATAACTGGATTTTCTTTAATACAAGAGAACGAACATGGATGAAGTTGGAATGAAACCTGATACTTGTCTCTTTAAAAGACATGCAGGGGTTCAAGAGACGATCTGGATGGAGCTGTTTTCATTAGAAGATTAAAACTCTCTTTTTTTCTTCTCTTTCTATTGGAGAGTATAACATTCACCTAGTCTTGGAGAATGTTATAGATTCCAGAGAGAAAGGGAAGATAAAAGATACAGTTTGAGTTCATGAACCGGCACAAGTTGTCCAATATCTGCTGGCAATTCGGATTTTTCCAAGAGGCAAGAGTTCTACTACTTTGGAGCTATCAACTCTGCTCTTCTTTGTGAGGATATAAAACATGTTTTTAGTCTACCAGAATCTTTGGATAATTTTCTTTTGCTTCTCTTCTGCTGTATCTCTTTACTGCAAAGGCTACGTGCTAGGCAAATGTGAATGGTCTAACTTCCATCTGGTCATACTCAGAGACATAGTTGCCCACCGAGTGGCTGTGACTAATTCTTGACTCATATTGTGTAATCCATTATTTTCTTACTGAGATTGGATTGGACCGTTGAACTTATCATACCTGAACAACACTCTGCAGTTGGAACTTATCAGACCAGGACTGGATGGTGCAGTTGAACTGGAGACCTGATCTTTTATCCAGGTCTGAATTTTTAGAACTTAGAGGTGAAGAACATAAAACCGTAGTTTTCATGGTTCGATCGATCGGTTGGAGAGTGGGCGATCTTGGGTGGATGTTGAAATATTTGTTTGTATCGACCGGGCCGTGGGGTTGTTTTCCTAAGAGGTTCGAGCCTTTTAGCATAATGGTTTTAACAGAGGATGTAAGATTCTTTGTGGTATCATAAATCAAGATTTTTTTTGTATGATTTTGCACTGAATATATATGTTTTATTACCTTTTATTTATTGTAATAAAATATAATTTATATGTTAAGTAATAAAAAATCATATTATAATCGATTTAACATATTTCATTATTGATTTAAGATATTTATAAAAAATAAGTATTGGAAAAAAAATTTGTTTTTAAAAATCTTATTTGTCGGTACCTATTTTATTACCTTGTATTTATTTTAATAAAATTTGTATATTAACTAATTAAAAAATATATTCTGATTTATTTAACACCTTTCATTATCTTAATATATTTTTTTAAAATTTAAATATTTTAAAATTCGTTTTTAAAAATCTTATTTATTGCACATGTTTTATTACCTTCTATATATTGTAATAAAATATAAATTTTATAGATTAATTAGTATAAAATTTTCAATTTAATTTGATTAACTCTCATTATCCTTTGAAGAAATTTTTTAATTTAAAAAATATATTTTAATTTTTAAAAATCTTATTTATCTACACATGTATCATTACCATATTTTTATTGAAAAAGAATATAATATTTGTAAATAAATTAGTAAAATATTTAATTTTAATTTGATTAACACCTTTTACTATCTACAGAAGATATATTCTAATAAAAAAAATTAAAAAAATATTTTAATACTTAAAAATCTTTTTTCTCGCATCGTGTTCATTTCATTTTATTCAATGTAATAAAATATAAAAAAATTATTAGTTATTTAAAAACATCTTTTTTCTAATGTAATTAGCATATTGCATTTTCAATTTAAGATATTTTCTAATTGAAAATATATATTATAAAATATTATTTTAGTTTTATAAAATATTATAAAATATCTTTTTAAAAATATTTTTAAAATTTGTAAATATCTTAAATCGATATTCATAGTTGTTAATAAGATTTGAAGACGCTTATTTTTTATAATTAATATACTAATTTTATATTTTATTTCATTAAATCGAAGGTAATAAAACGTTTTTTGATAAATAAGATTTTAGAAAACATAAATTATTATTTAAATTAGAAAATATATTAAATCCTTAATGAAATGTATTAAATAGATTAGAAGAAGATTTTGAATTAATTAATACACTAATTTTATATTTTATTATCGTAAATATAAGGTAAGAAAACAAGTACCGATAAATAAGATATAAAATTTAATAATCATTAGAAAGAGTTTTTATAGTAATTAATAATCAAAATTTATATTTTTATTATATTAAATTGAATACTAATTGGATTAACCTAATTAAAAGGAGGGTTTATAATAGATCGAATATCTACACGTACTTTCTAGCATGCAAACCGCCAACACTTTGAAGCAACTGAACGCATGAATCTGCACTCATCCTTCTTTCCTTTTCTGCTCTGGAATTATTTTAATGAAGTCGTCCTAGACTGAGACTAGATCCACCAAGTCCGCATAATTTATGCCTTGGATCCGATCTCGTTTCTCTACTCCGTTTAACGAAGCAAAACCTTCCACTTGCAAAAAGAATACGGCCACTGGGTTTCATTTTCCGAGGTATTTTCTGTCGTGATTCTCCTTCTGGGTTCTCTATATAAAGCTACGCACCCTTCTTCTTCTTCTTCACAGACTACTTCTCCATTCTCGTTCACGTAAGAGCTCCTGCAGTAGTGCAATTATGGCTTTGATCCCTTCTGCATTCCTTCTCGTCTCCCTTGCCATTTTCTCCACCGGCGCCCCGTCAGCCGCTGCTCTTCTCTTCAATAACGACCCTATTGCCGCCGTGGATGTGAGGGGTGTTCTCTACTGTAGCATCGATGGAAACCTACCAACGCTTGGACTAGCCTCAGTCGTCTCCGGTGCCCCCGTCGATCTCCGCTGCCCCAATGGCTCCCTGACACAAGTGGTGAAGACCGTGATAACCAGTCCCACCGGCGCTTACATCTTCGCTTTCAATACAGCCGAGGTCCTTCTCTTTGATCCTGCCCAGTGCTCAGTTGAAGTCAACTTGCCGCTGCTCAACTGCGACGTCTCTCTGCCGACTGGCATCCTGAGGGCACCCATCCGTGTTCTTGGCCTGCTCGAGCTTCTCCTTGGCAACTTACTCTACGGCCTCGTCGGCACTTTCGTCCATATTCTCTAGTTATGCTCGTAGCTAGGAACCCTCGTTAATAAGACTGCCTGGAGCTCTCCCCTTCTGTTATCTTCTTCAACCTTTACGGAGCTGCAGGTCCATGTAGCGTCTTTAATACTAAAAATAAGTGTATCGGTGGAATAATAAGAAATGGACCTGGTTTCAGGTGTTTTACAGAATCAAACTTGTTAGATAGGTCTTTATTTGATTTTCGAATTACATTTTACGTGCATGGCATAATGGTTAATCAAAAACTTTACGTCCTGATCCGCCCTCTATGATTTGCAACCAAATCAACAATATCGTCTTTCTATTCTGTTTGTTTGCTAGCTTCTGAACCAGAAGCGACCTGGTAGACTGATTGGGGACGACGATGTTCTAAGCATGTAGAGTGGTTAATATTGTTTAGGAATCCGAAGACGTACTTTAGCCTATTCCATGCTTAATTAACCTGCTTAAGATTCCATCTAAAATTATTAAATCTAATGGAACCTACAACACTAATGTGGGATTTAACCAAACCCCTCCTTATGCCAAAGTTAAGAGCAAATTGCTCTTCTAAAGTAGGACTCGAGAGCAATCCTGCTTGTATCAATCCACCAAGGTTCACACCGAACCTTGGAACATGATCCACTAGCTATTTATAATTACTTATGTTTGAACAAACCCAAAATATTTTGAATTTTGGAGCACTTGGGAATGTGATTTGTAAATCTCAATGCAAAGTATTCTTAAGGATTTCTGAAGTTTCAGCTCTTAAAAATGTGGGTGCTTATTTATTTTTATTTTCACTCAAAAGTCACTTCAATGGGGTATTAATAGAGCTTGGAAAGCCACTAGCTGTTTTTTGGCCAAGCTAACTTGAGTTTTGTGAGCATGCAAAGCTTCACATGTCTATTTTTTAACTCGGGCAAGATAACGTGTCTTCAAGTTCCTTTTATTTTGTTCACTCTAATATTTGGAGCTTGTTAATGTACCGAATAGTTTCAATTTAAGTATTTTGTGATATTTGTGGATGATCATACTCGAGTAACTTAGCTTTAATTAGTGAAAGATTTATCAAAAGTTCTCCATCTTTGATTCCTTTTGGGTTGTGCTTGAAATTCAATTTGACAAAAAAAATCAAGTTGTTTGATCTAATAATGTTAAGGAATATTTCTCTTCTCTGTTTATGATAAAAGAAAGGTATTGTTCATTAATCTTCTTGTGCCTAGACACCCAACAAAATAGTATCTCTGAAAGGAAAAAGAAGCATCATGTCGAAGTTGCAAGAACTTTTAGGTGGTCCATGAATGTTCCTTGCAATATTATTGGTTACGTGTTGTTTTCACGACATGTTTACTTATTAGTCAAAGGCTTTCAAGTTTTTCACAAGACAACACAACTTTCTCAAAATTATTTATCAATTCATCTCCAATTCCACTTCCCCCTCTTGTGTTTGATTGTGTTTCTTTTGTGCATAATCTTTTCGCCATTAAAAATAAATTTAGTTCCAGGGTAGTAAAATACATTTTTATTGGCTACTTAAAAAAAAAACAAAAAAAAAAAGATATTTGTGTTATCCCCCTTCTATGAGGAAATCCATTTTTCAGTTGACACACATTTTTTGAAGATTAACCCTTCTATTCCAATAGTTCTCCTCTTGGGTTTTAGTCTTCTACAGAGATACCAAGGCCTTTTGTTCTACCAGACCCACACATGTTACATGATGAGTAGACTCCTTCAAACTCTTGAGACCTTCTCTCCCATTGTTGATCACTCACCTATGATGTTCCCGAGGTAAGTACATCTCCATGTTCTCCATCAATGTGCTCATCATTTGGTTTATACCTACACTATGTTCATCTCCTCTTGGAGATTGGTCAACCTCATGAAAATCATTCAAAAAATGCAATTATTCATTGAATAAAATTATTAATTGATTGGTTGATTGCGTGATTGATACATAAACTATTTATACAAATCTTTGTTTTGAGAAAAAAAATAAAAAATTTAAAAAGGGTAATTGGCTTTCCTCTTGAGTGTTTCAAAAAATGTGGTGGAAAAACTTTTGAATTTTGAATTATCCTTCATCTCTTGAGTCCTCAATTTTAGGATCTTGGTCGATTCTATTTGAGTGAGAGGTTGTAGGATCTTAAATAATATGTAGAGATGATTGCGTAGAATTCTCTCCATATTATATGTATCTTGAGAGATGGATGATCTTTGTTGTGGGTCACATGAACGAGTGATTATAGAAGACTTTCTAGAAAATAATTTGTCTTAACTTTTTCTCAAACAAAATGATAGTCAATCTCTATGAGTTTACTGTGAGAGATAAATGTGTAGCACTCAAGTTATCACATAGAAGAGTAGGAGAACGAGATGAGTAAATGGGTAAATCTTTTGGAAGAAATTGGATCCTTGTAATTTCAACGCAAGTAGAGGCCATGGCCCTATATTTAGTTTTAGTTGTAGAGCATCTTGTTAAGGGACAACCAGCCCAATTTGCATTAGAAAAGGTAAATAGATCTAACAAGGTTGAAATGCGATATTTTAAGTACTAATTTCGCCAAGGTGATATGAAACTTATTAGGGGAGTGCATGTATTAAGCAACTAAATTAATAGAATATGAGATGGCTAGTCTCGTAAGGGTTGGATATTGAATTGCTCCTATAAGACTGATAATGTGTGGGATAAAAAAAAAAAGGGGTTTTGGAAATCAATTTTTGTATTTGGGGTAATTGTAGTCACTGATGAGCATGATTCTATGTTGACCCTATGTAAAATGTCTTTTAAATATTGAGTCTGAGTGAGAAAAATGTTATTGGAAGTCCTATGTACTTGGATCCTTTAATATATGTCTAAGGTTGAAGGCTTTTAACAAAAAAGACTAATGTAGGGTTTTTTCAACAATATGAGAAATGTATCATTTATGATAAGAAAGATATCATTAACATAAAGCAATAAATAAAGATGACTAGAAGAAAAGTGATAACAAAATAAGGATCAACTTTACTTGTTTGAAAACCAAAATAAAGAAAATTTACTAAAGTCAGGATACGAAACTTGAGGAGCTTGTTTAAGATAGTAAAATGTCTTTTTAAGGTGACATACATGATGTAGAAAATTGTGGTCTTTAAAACCAGGAGCTTGACGCAAGTATACTTCTTCTTGAAATGCCATGGAGGAAAGCGTTACTTACATCAAATTTTCTGTCTCATATGCCAAAAACAATTTAACAATGCTTATACTGAGCTTCACTATAAATGCCAGCTTTATTCTTTGAAGTGTATACAATTCCATATTGGAGTCAAGTACTTTCCATTCTTGTGACATTTTCCCTACAAAAAAACTTGTGATATGGTTAATATTTCAATCTTGCCCCTCTTCATTCTCAATTCTAAATTTCTACATAATATCATATTATATACATATATTCTATAATTTTATCAAATAAATTTCTATGCATTACTAGGTCAGGTTGGGTTTTTAGGGTTAAGCAATCCTTGAACCTATCCGTAACCTGCCCCGCCTCAGGCAGTGCAGGTCGCAAGTTCCCTCTTGAACCCCATCACTTTTTTTGTAAAGCTTCAAGAAATTTTGACAAAGTTGCAATAGAATTTATGTTTGTTATGCATTTTATGAGAATTTTGGCACATAAGTTTCTAGTGTTTCTTGGATTTGGAACTCTAGTAGATATTTTTAACAATTTCTCTTCTCCAAAAGCTCTCATTTCTTGAATTAAACTCTATTTATAGATCAAGAGTGGTTCCTCAATTTTCTCCTCCTTGTTGTTTACTTTGTCTAAATCTATGGGAGTGTGTTAAATGTCATTTTACTAATTCTTCTCTTAATGAAGAATGATCAACCATTTGGGGCCATGAGGGCCCGGCTGGTGAGTGGCCGGGTTCAGGTATTTTTGGGACCGCATCGTGGTGAGCTGATTGCCTTGCTTTTGTCACTCTGTCTCGGAAATCAGTTTCTTAAAGAGAGGATAAGATCGTAAGGATCAAAAGCGGTGGCGCCCATGATTCGCTTGTCGGGTTCGCCCCTTCGTCAGAACTGGCGGCTACGCTTGTCCGGTTCGCCCCTTCACGTGTCTCGGCTTGAGGCTAAAGGCAACCGGTCTGCGCACTCGGCCTTCACTCCACTCTCGCTGCCGGAAATGGGAACCCCCAAAGGTGCAGTCTTCTTCTCAGTCGTCGGTCGTCTCTATTACGGCTTCGACATTTACTCCGTCAAACTCCCCCCTCTCCTCCCCTGCGGCGATGCCTACACCGATCTTACAGAACGACGTCTCACTGACGGAGTCTCCGTCAATTTCAACGGCAACTTCATCGATGAAACCGGCTCTCTCGCTTACGTATCTGAGCGAACCGGCTCTGCGCGGATTTACCAGAACCGCCCCGACGCCAAACACCCTAAGGCTCTTCCGTCCATCGCCGGCAGCCTCTTTCACGACCGTCCTACTGTGAAGAACGGCAGCCTTTACTTCGTTTCGGCTCACGAACCGGCCGATCAGCCGTTCAAAAGCTCCTGCGCTGTTTACGTCTCTTCGGTGCGGGAACAGGGAATCGTTCGGTTGACGCCGCGGGGAGCGGTAGATTACAGCCCCGCCTTATCCAGGAGCGGGGAGCTGATCGCTGTCGCCTCGTATGGCTTCCGTCCGTGGCCCGGCGAGTTTCACGATCTTCAAACTGATATCATTGTCTTTAGGGGATCTGAGCCGGAGAAGCGGACGGTCGTGTGCGAAAGAGGGGGATGGCCGACGTGGTGCGGGGATTCGACCATCTTTTTTCACCGGAAGGCTGACGACGGCTGGTGGAGCATTTTCCGTGTTGATTTGCCGGAAATTTTTGAAGCAGCTTCCGGCGATATCAGAAAATTCGTTGAACCTCGAAGGATCACTCCGTCGGGTGTGCATGTTTTCACGCCATCGGCATCCCATGACGGGAAACGCATCGCTGTCGCGACTCGACGGCAAGGGAGCGAGTTCAGGCACGTTGAGATTTATGATACGGAATCCGGTTCGTTCTTTAAAGTCACGGAGAAATTAAACTCTAGCTTCCATCACTATAATCCGTTCTTCTCTCCGGAATCTGGACTCCTCGGTTACCACCGATTCCGAGGCGAATCGGATGCGGAACCTGGCGAATTGACGGTTCCTCATTTGGAGCACATAATTTCTCCGATTAAAGACGTGAAATTGATTCGTATAAATGGATATTTTCCTTCGTTTTCACCAAAGGGTGATCTGATCGCCACTAATCACGAATTCAGAGGTTTACAGATTCTAAAGAGGGATGGTTCGAAGAGATGGACAGTTCTGAAAGATCGAATGGCGTTTCAGACGTCGTGGAGTCCGACGGAGAAGGGCGTAGTTTACACATCAGTAGGACCTATTTTCGAATCTTCCCATTCGGCTGTCCAGATCGCGAGGATCTCGTTCGAACCGGCGGACCTAACCGATCGGGAAGAGATCCCGGCAGAGGTGAAAACCCTGACGAAGGAAGGTAGCGGCAACAACGCGTTCCCTTCCTGCTCGCCGGACGGGAAATTTCTGGTATTCCGATCCGGCCGGTCAGGGCACAAGAATCTCTACATCATCGACGCCGTACAAGGAGAAACCAAAAGCGAGGCGAGGCGGCTGACGGAGGGACCGTGGACCGATACGATGCCGAGCTGGTCGCCTGACGGGGAAATCATCGCGTTCTCGTCCAACCGGCACAACGATAATCCGGAGGCTTACAGCATCTACATTATCCGACAGGATGGAACCGACCTCCGGCGTGTCACGCTGGCGGGGCAGGAGTCAAATAAGGAGAGGGTTAACCACGTGTGCTTCAGTCCGGACTCGCAGTGGCTTCTTTTCACGGGGAATCTGGGAGGGGTGACGGCGGAGCCAGTGTCGCTACCGAATCAGTTTCAGCCCTACGGGGAATTGTTCATCTCGAGACTGGATGGCAGCGAGTTGCAGAGGTTAACATGGAACAGTTACGAGGACGGGACGCCGGCGTGGCATCCGTGGGAGCCGGACGAAGTCGACTTGGAGGGGCTGTCGTTGGGGATAGAATGCGGCGAGCCGCTGCGTGGGCAGTTCGAAGAGCCTCGTTGGATAACTTTCGATGTGTGAATTGACACGGTCGCCGCCTTGATTTTTAAGTCTTTAAATAAATTATTAATAAATTCGTCTTTGAGAATTACATAATCTGATTTTTTTTATATAAATGAGATAAAATATTATAATTTAATTATAATTAGACTATACTATTTTTTTATATTATAAATTATAATATAGGGACAGTTAGGGGTGGCTACGGTATCGGTTCGGTTCGACTCGTCATTTATCGAGCTCGAGCACCGAAATCGGCTCGTTTACCTTAATGAGCCGAGCTCGACCGAAGTTAGGTTCGGTTCGTCGGCTAGCGAACCGGCTCGAAATGAGTCGGATCGGTATGAATCGGTATGGATCGCGAGCGGGGGAGCGGGAGCGGGAGCGGGAGCGAGAGCGAGGGGGGAAAAATTTTTCCTCCCCCCTCGTCACCGCCGTCGTAGTTGTTCGCTGGCGTCTATATCGTTGTCGCAACTTTTCGCCGGCCGTCTGTTCGATTTTTTTCTCTCCTCGCAGTCACCTCTGTTTCCGTCACCGCCGACTCTGTCGTGGCCGTCATCCCCGACGATAGGTCCTCCCCGGCGCCGTAACCCCCTTTCCTCCGTGTCGTCTCGGCGGAAAACCAGAACAGGGGAGAAATAATCTCCCCCTTCTTCGCAAGAAGATGATCTCGCACGTGCGAGATCATAAAATAAAATAAAAAAAATTTTTCCTATGGAAAAAATTAAAAATAAATTTTATAGAAATAATTTTCTATAAACTATTAGTGTCTCATGTTTTTTTAAACATTTTTCTAATTGAAATTTTTTATTAAAAATTATATAATTTTCTAAGTAAGATTTTTTGTACCAAGATGGGGTAGAAAACTATATAAAAAAATTTTGAATAAGTATTTAACAGTTGATGCTATAATACTTTTAGCATGAAGCAATTTTCATTGCAATTTTGTGTTTGATATTTTATTTAATTAAAAATTTATCGATAAGTATAATAATATATTATATTGATTATTAATTTTTATTTATTTCCCTATAAGAGACAATAAAAGGTCCATTTAACTTTCCTAAGAAAATTTTAAAATATTTCCTGTAATTTTCTAATAAGTCACTAATAGTAATAAGATTTTATTTAAAGGTTTTTTTGGGAATATGTATCATAGGAAAAATATTTTTAGTTTTTCCTAGAATATAAATTTTTATTTAGGGGCACTAAGGAGGCCATAATAAATTATGGCCAGATTCAAAAATTACAAAACAAACTAGACAATAATTGGAATAAAAAATATTAATATTGGTGCATTTTAATCCGTTATTGAAATTCAATCCTGAACCTCTCCTATCATTATATTTTTTAAAAATGTATGTATAATTTTATATATAATTTATTCAAAGCCACCCCTACGTGTGAGATCATAAACAAGGAAAAAAAAAACTCTTTGTCCCTTCCTCATGGCTCTTAAATAAATTGAAAAGATATTTTAGTAGAAATACGTTTCTAGAGACTATTAGTGGTTTTTTCAATAAATGTTGAAAAAACATTTTTAATAGAAATATAGGGACCATTAGTGCCTCATATTTTTTCAAAATATTTTTCTAAATATAAATTCTTTTTAAAAAATCATATAATTTTTCAAGTAAGATTTTCTTGCCAAGATGGGTTAGAAAACCATATAGAAAAATTTTGAATAAGTATTTGACAGTTGATGATATAATACTTTGAGCATGTGACAATTTTCATAGCAATTTTGTATTTGACATTTTATGTGATTAAAAATTTATCGATAAGTATAATAATATATTAGATTAATTATTGATTTTTATTTATTTCCTTAGAAAAGGCAATAAGAGGTCCATTTAAATTTCCTAAGAAAAATTTAAAATATTTCTTGTAATTTTCTAGTAAGTCTGTAATAGTAATAGGATTTTATTTAAAGGATTTATAGTTTTTATTTGGGTGATTGTAAATTGATAGTGATATTTTATTTAATTTTGTTGTGTTTGATTATTGTATGGAGTTTATTTATAATGTTATGCAGTGTATGGAGTGTTTAGATTATTTTATGGAGTGTATAAACAATTTCATGAAGTGTTTATGGAATGTATAGACAATTTTATGGAGTGTTTATGGAGTGTTTATGTAGGTATTATGTATATTGATTATGCCCAATTTTAAGTAGAGGTCATGCCGAATTTTATACAAGTATTATATATATAGATTATGCTCAATTTTAAGTAGAGATTATACCCAGTCTTATACACATATTATATATATAAGTTATGCCCAATTTTATGTAGAGGTCATGTCCAATTTTATGTAAAATGTATGCATAATTTTATATACATTTTATTAAATATATATTTTTTGAAAAATTTTAAGTGTATGTTGAGGCTCGAGCTCGGCTTGAAGCTCGGCTCAAACTCGTTGGGCTCGAGCTCGATAACAATTTTAGGCTCGAGACGAGGCTCGACTCGAAGCTCGGCTCAAAATATTTAAATCAAGCTCGACTCGAACATAGCAGGTTCGGGTTCGGATCGGCTCGGTTCGATGCCAGCCCTAGACTTTGGACCGTAACTCGCACGATGATCAAGGGTTTTTTTCCGGTCCTGTCATCGGATCCTAGCTACCGATACACATAGTCCAGCCCGGCTCCGTTTAGAGCTCCCTATTCGTTCTCGATTCAAATCTTTGAAATACGCAGAGCTGCCACCGATACTTTACTGAGTTTATTTGCTGTTATCCTTCACGGAAGATCTGAGAAGGTAAAAATGAGAATGTTGTTCCATTATAACCGCAGGATCTGATGGTCTGAGAGAATCTAGGAGAGTTCCTTGCGGCAGTTTGGCGGAGATTGGGGGTTTTGCCCATTTCTGAACTTAGGTCCGGATTTCGGCATTTTTCCAGTTTCTGGCACTTGACACAGTCACATTTCGAGAGTCATGACAGTTCAAACATCGCTGAATACCGGTTTAATTTAAGAATCCTCTGGTTCCTTTTACTGTGAATTCGCAATGGAGTTCACAGATGCTTATAAGCAGACGGGTCCATGTTGTTTCTCCCCTAATTCCCGTTTTCTTGCTATCGCCGTGGATTCGCGTCTTGTTATTAGAAATGTTCTCTCTCTCAAGGTACGTCCAATTCCATTGTGCTTACTCACTTCCTGAGGGCTTTGCTGGTTTTCATCGTTTCGCTATGTGGAAAATTATTTCGGATTTTCTCGCTTACTCTCTATGAGCTGAAACTTGAAGTGATATATTTGTTTTTCCTTCTTGACGAGCATCCTGCTCTTCTTTCTAAGTGTCTGTGCTTAAAGATTTCAACGTATGCACTTGAAGCCAAATGCGTATTGGAGGAAATCTGCGTTCGTGGCTAAATCCTTTCCCATCAGGCAAACAAGGTCGGCAGGATCCAGTTCATCAGTTTAGCGCGGGCTGGTGTACTTAATGCTCAGTGTCTTACTGGAGCCGAAAGTGCTTACATTTGTGAGCAAACCCCGCAAATTAGGATATTTGCATACGGCATTCACCAATCTCTTCTTTCTTTGGCAGTGTTTACTAGTTTGAAAGGGAAATGACATTTTAAGCATCGTTTATAAAATTGTATTTGCTGTAGGAAAGGCTTTTACACCTTGTCTCAGTACGTAGAATATTTTTATTGGGGAGTGTCTAGAAACTGAATCTTTCTTCACATAAAAAACACTCACATACTTCAGATTTCATCAGATACCTGAACTGTCCATGAAACAGGCATGTCTCTGGTGACTTAGTAATTCAGGACAACCATCTTGATAAACATCGCACTGATGAGCTACCAAGGGATGTTGGAAAGTAGAACTTATTCATGATTATATGGACACAGATTAATCTACACTCCAAATAACGAGGAGATCAAGTACTAGAGCTGATGTAACTTTAGACCCATAGAAAAAGTTTTCATAACCCACATTGTGACTTGCCATAGTTTGCTAAACCTGATCCTGGCTGCTTAGCTTTGCACATAGCAATGGCGTGAAAGTCCTCTAAAAGGGTATATGCCCACATTATAAAGGCACTATATCATTTCTATGATGCATAGCGCCTTCAATGCGTTATCCATTTTTAACTCTGATCAAATTCAATTGGTAGCTTGAAGCCCCAATATCATCTGGATTTGGTGCTCTTGATGCAAAGAACTATTTCCTTCCTTGGATTACCATGATGGTAGATGTTTCTTGTTACTCCCTCCTACCAAAAAAATAGTGAAAGAGAAAGAAAGAAAGAAAGAAAAAAAGGTAGATAGTTCTTCTTATTTGATATGCTAATCATATTTCTGCTCATGGTTTTTACTCTTGCTGACCGCAGGTTGTACAACTGTATTCATGTTTGGATAAGATAAACTTTATTGAGTGGGCTCTTGATTCAGAGTATATACTTTGTGGTCTTCATAAAAGACCAGTAATTCAGGCATGGTCATTGACACAACCTGAGTGGACATGCAAAATAGATGAAGGTCCTGCTGGCATTTCTCATGCAAGATGGAGTCCAGACAGTCGTCACATTCTTACCACGTCAGATTTTCAGTTGAGGTTGACTGTTTGGTCACTAGTTAATACTGCATGTGTTCATCTGCAGTGGCCTAAACATGGTTCAAAGGGTGTATCTTTTACCCAAGATGGAAAGTTTGCAGCAATTTGCACTCGGCGGGATTGCAAGGACTACATAAATCTACTGTCCTGCCATACATGGGAAATTATGGGCGTTTTTGCTGTTGACACAATAGACTTGGCTGACATTGAATGGTCTCCAGATGATAGTGCTATAGTAATATGGGATTCTCCTCTTGAGTATAAGGTATAAATCCTTCATGCATTTCTTTTAGTATAATCTAATCCCTCATGAAGCTACTGTGGCCATCTGTTATAAATTGTTTGCGGAACTGCCAAAAGGGCTTGAAAATTGTTATGATTTATATACGAGAGAACTTGGGGCAGCCTGCTGACTCTTGTGCACTCAACATAGGATGAGCTATTCCAAGGCCCTAAATAAGGCCAAACATGTATCAAATTCAAGGGTAGTATTTCTTATTCAGCTGTAAGAAAAGATCTAATGAATTGTTCTGGTGCAGATTCTGATCTATTCGCCAGATGGTAGATGCCTATTCAAATATCAAGCATATGAAAGTGGCTTAGGTGTAAAAACTGTTGCATGGTCCCCTAGTGGCAAATTTCTGGCGATTGGTAGCTATGATCAGATGTTACGTGTATTGAACCACTTAACATGGAAAATCTTTGCTGAATTCACTCACATTTCTACTGTTCGTGGGCCTTGTAACACTACCATTTTCAAAGTAAAATTCCCATTTTCTTCATGATTTAAAAACCAGTATATTGGTCAGCTGCATTACCTGAACATAAAATACTAAGTATGTTGAATTATTTGCAGGAGGTAGATGAGCCTTTACAACTTGATATGTCAGACTTTAGCCTAACGGATGATCTTCCTCATAAGACACAAGGCAACTGTCCCGGTGGGTTTAATGAAGAATTCTTTTTTGCTGCTCAGTATAGTTGTTTGAAATTATCTGTCTGCTTAAATTTCTCTCTTTAGATGTTCTAGGAAATTACTGGCCAGGCCACCTAAAATGGTCTGTGCACGTCTAATATAAACTTCCCAAAGATATCTTGGTCTCCTCTACCATGTTTGACTTCTCAAAGAGTTCTCAATAAGTTCTCCATCTCACTAATTTGGTCATGAGAATTAGCACTTTGCTCTTTTAGCAGCTTTTCCGCTATGAGTTTGTGTTCTTGACTTTTGGCTTCTCTATGTGATGTCTTCCCTCCTACTTCAAATTCATTCTCATGTATTCTTTCATTCATTTAGGAAAAGTTTACCGGAAACAGCCTCTTGATAACCAAGACTTGTGGCTAGTCGTATTTAAATAAAAATGCCTGTGGAGAATGTAAGAAACTCCAGTTTCTTATTTATATGCTATTTCTTTTGTCAAATCATTGAAACAAAAAAGGAGCTATCACTAGTTATCATTACTGGAATAGACGACAAGGTTGCTAGTTTATTATCACGACCCAAAAATATAGTTTTTTATTGAAGAAAAAAATTGTACATTTTTCGATAAAAAAAGCTCTGAACTATGACTGTGAGGCAACGATTTATCAAATCCTATGACAAATGAATAGGTAAAAATGTTAAAGAGGCAAAATGTTTATGGATTAATTAATTGATAAGTTTCTATAAGTTATTCATAGAAGGTGGTGAAAGACATTCATCTAGCAATCTTTGTTTAGGGAAAATCTATGTTTTGAATTATTAAAATTTTTCAGAAAAAGGAACTGCTCTCCCCCTTAATGGTTGGAGCATTTGTATTGTTCTAGACTTCTGTAGCTCTCTTTCCATCTCCTGGAGCAGACTCATAGGGATGCAAATTGAATTGCTAATAGCTTGGCTAAAAAAGGAGTCTTCAGACAGCATTTTGCCATGGGTAGCTGTCTCACTCTTGTTCCCTGAGGCTTGCAGATTCTCCCTCCCTCCCCTTTGTATACTTCTTCTCCTCTCATAAAACTTCTCTTTTTTCTACAAAAAGGGTATTCCTGAAAGATCCTATTGATATACCTGTTAGATAATTCCAACATAACTAGTTAATAATTACTTAATTTCATTTGTTTTTTTTTTCCTTTACACTTAGAGAAGACATTTCTATTAGATCATTGGTAGAAAATGTGTTGTATATAATTTGCTTTCAGAGGCTCATTCATAAACTACTTGTGAGACAAATGAGGTACATACACTGATGCCAAAGTTGAGGATTTTTACTACCCTCAGGTTGAAGGAGTCCTAAAAGATATCACCAAAGATAGCTAACTTGAACTGGCTGGATTTCCTTTAATATTTATCTTAGTTATTGACCAGAGATTATAACTCTAAAAAGAATTATTGGTTAGTTAATATCAGCCCTAATCATTTATGCACCATACTAAATTCGTTTCTTCAACTATCTATTGGAAGTTGCTACTTTATTTAGTTTTAGTTATTTATTGCAAAGTTTGCTTTGAGTGGCCTATTCACTGCTTAAGCAATGTGTGGACCAGATTTGAAGATATAGTTTGCTAAATATTTTCAGCTTTCCACACTTCTAAAGGTATTTAAATAGGTAAAAAATAAAAAATAAATTTGAAATATACTAGTCTTCACAATGATATGTTTTTTACTTGCCTGATGTGCCAAACTATTGGAATTTTTTTTTTGTCTTCTCAGCTATTTTTATTATTCTAATATGTCTTTTCTTATTTGTCTTCTATGATACACACCATGCAAGTAAAATGTTTCTCTTGTAAGTTGGAAGTCTTGACAAATACAGAAAGTTGAACCATTTCGCTAAATTTTAGCTGAATATAGAGTTGGTAGTTCTATAAAATTATTTTTTATAATTTTCAAATATCATAAAACATAAACCAGCCATAAATAGAACGTAATTTCTATAAGAAACATCAAATTGTAGAAAACATGATGAATGACATATGCACTCCAGCTTATTCACTAAATTTACTACCATGTTACAATGTCATCGTTCAACTTTAGGAGCCACAAATGAAACTTATTTTGTGTCTGTTTTTTCTAAGTCAGAGTCATTTGATGTGACAGGGTAGGATTTTTTTGTGTGACCCGAAAAGGCTACCGTATTTAGTTCAATTGGGCTATCCAATCTAAGTCTCAGAACGCCGGACATTTGTATGTGTCGGTGGTAAAAAGTTCTACCATTTATGGTTATACTTGTGCTCCATGTCTTAGGCCAGTTGCTTGAGACTGAAATTTGGAGTGTGAGAATAGTCCTGCAATATTTTGGGACTGAACAGATTTTGTACTTTTTGGTTGGAATTTTTTTTCTAACTGTGGCCAATCGTTTTGGGATGGGCAAGTGACTCAACTTTAATTGTGTGTTGGTGTGAAATTTACTATTAGTAAAATGTTGTGGCTCTTACTACTTTTATCTGTTAGTTTTCACATATGCTCCATCTGCAACTTTTTATTACAATATAGTGCTTTGGGCCTGCTGCATTGTCCAACACGATCTATTTTCTTTTTCATTCAGAAAATTCTTCAGAACAACATGTCAGGGTTAGATATAAAGTAATGGATTCACCAATTAGCTTACCATTTCAGAAGCCTCCCCATGAAAAGCCCAATCCCAAGCAAGGCATTGGTGAGTTTGTCATTCATATTTTTTACAGTGCATTTAACTGCTCTCTCTTCCGCTTTATTTTTCTATGCATATCTCTAATTTAAATATCTTTATATTGTCTTTTGCTTGTGTTTATTTATTTACTTGAATGGTTGGTCAGGAATGTTGTCATGGAGCAATGACAGTCAGTATCTTTTCACTCGTAATGATAGTATGCCCACAGTTCTTTGGTTATGGGATATTCACCATCTTGAATTGGTTGCCATCTTAGTGCAAAAGGAGCCTATTCGTGCAGCAGCATGGGACCCAACTTGTGCTCGTCTTATTTTATGTACTGGAAGTTCCCATCTTTACATGTGGACTCCTTCTGGTTCCTGCTGTGTGAGTATCCCACTTCCCAACTTTATGATATCAGACCTCAAGTGGAACTTAGATGGTAGTTGTCTGCTTCTAAAGGATCGTGATTCATTCTGTTGTGCTACCATTCCTGTTCTGGTAGATTCCAGTGAAGATAGCTCAGATGAGTAACTTGTATTGGCTTTGAAGTTGAACTAGCAGCTTTGTAATTATATGTTAGCAGCAAAAACGGGTTATTATGATATTCTTCTTAGAACTGCTATCGAGGGTTTTAGCTGTGTGTATTCGTTGTTTCGTGTTTTGAGGATTACATATGGTAGGTTAGATGTTATTACCCTAACGCAGAATTAAATGGCTAGAAAGAAAGAGTTTGATGCTTTTTTCTTCCTATTTTATACCAAAAACACTTATATAAATGTATTCCCAATTTTCAATTCCATTAGGTGGTTTGGAACTAAGTAGAAAAAATAGAGAAGTTTGATTTGACTGTCATCTGATTCTATAACTGGTTAAAGAAACATTTCATTTTAGGCCTCTGAAATGCCAAGCTAGCAAAACTTTGATGCAATAAATTCAAAATCACTATTGATTAACTCATTATCTGTAAGAAAATAGATGAAGCTGTCTACAATTCAAACATTGGAAAATTTTGCAGGAGGCCAGCAATTCTTCTGCAAACTGAAAAATCACATTGGAGCATACTACTACCCTCACGAAATCTTGGTTGTTGTTACCGCAGGATTTCGGTTTATGACTCTGGCCCATCCAATACAACCTATTACACGAGGAATCATGCTTTTACAACAGAGTTTCAGTTTACCGAAGGAATACAAATGTCTATAATAATACAACATTTATTTGTCAAAATAAGAATATAACAAACACAAGATCTGGCGAAGGTGCCTATTAAGTTGCTTCTGATGAGGTCCTGTGATAAGCTATTACCTGGTCTGAGTCCACTGGATGTGCATGATGCTGTCCGTAGAAGGCATAAATTCCAATTGTGATTATGCTGAGGATGACAAATCTAATCCATGCTTCCTCGTGTAGCTGCAGAAGTCATAGGGTAACAATAAATTCAGGGAACTAGATTTCGTAAGGTGACAAGCTATAGGCTAACACATCAATCCACGGAATCAAAAATGCAAGTAATTGCTCAAAACAAACCAAGATTCACAACCCAATACATGCATAGGCAATATTACACTGGAGTGGACTGAAACGCGGCTGCATATAGCAAAATATGGTAAATAAGGGGATAGCAAAAAGGTAACATCAGGCGCTGCAAAGGATTTTGGTCTTTTCAGGGGTATCGTACTTTGCAGGACTATCAAGATAGGTAATTCAACCAGAAGATTTGATAGGTGAGAATGTTAGGGACGCTCCCGGACCAATTCTGTGCAAAATGGGCCAAACCATTCTCCTATAAGCAGCAATGAAGACACCACATATGACAGCATAAAACACAGTAGAGTTAAGATCCTATTATCTAATGAGTCTTTCCCCAGCTCAGTTATGAGGAAATATTGGCAGCAGATAATTCAATTTGGAACTTGGAAGCCCCAGTTCTGTCCCTTGGGAGCACCTTCCGACAGAAACTATTGGCAGCAGATAATTCAATTTGGAAGCTCACAGCAAGGAACCCTCCCTGCCCTGTGCCAAAAAAAAAAAAAAAAACCCTGACCCAGATGGCACTGGTGGTTTTTTTCATGAACTCAATGGCCAAACGAGGCTGAATCCAAAGCTTGCTAGCAGACATTAGATTATTTGGCCAAAACTTCTATAGCAATTGGTTGTAGAAGGTGATTCAGCCACGTATTGGCTGGATGAGTAAGGATTTAGCTCCCCCTTCAAGATTAAGATACATGTTTGATGAAACTGCTGCCCTCAAGGATTCATGGGAGATGATGTGAAATCATGTCTCTAGATCAGCTTGGTAAAAAGGAACTTCTTTAAAGTGTCTTCGAGTCCTTGGCGCCTCCCTTCACCTCTAGTCATTGAGGATATGTATGTACTTAATGTTGTATCATATAGTTATACAACCTTCCATGCTTTGAGATACCTCTTGTCCTCGGATATCAATGTTTACAATCCAATTTTCAGCACTTATACATAATTTTGTCACAATTGTCATGAATAATGAACTTCCTTGGAAAGAAATAAAAGTAATCCCTGAAATGCAAACCTGGGCAAAGAGAAAGATGTTGAAGAAGATGGAAACAGATGGCAGAAAGGGAACTCCTGGACAAACGAAGCCTGGGGGATCCACATAAAGCTGCAAAAGAAGAAACCGGGTCATTTATCTCGCTTCTTCATAGTTTTAAGGCAGTTTGTGCAACATGGCAAAAATTAAGTCAACACTTGCAGTTAAGTTTGACGCTTTTGAATTTGGTAACCATGTTGATGATCAACTCAATTGCTGCTTGTATCTCATGATGTCATGACTAGAAACCGACAAATTGCAGAGTTTGAAAGTTGGTTGTGCTAACTGAAACTAATCCTTCATATGTGTGTTATGAATTCTTATTTGGAGCAAATGCTATACTTCAAATTTAGAAAGCTTCACACAGTTAAGAATGTAGCTACAAGTATTGTAAAAAAAAAGAAAGAAAGTGAAGCTACAAATGAAAAGGACCGAGATCTCTCTCTCACTATTGTTGCGAAATAATTTAACTTACTTTGCGAAAATGAAGAGCAATAATAGCAAGCACTGCTAACAGTAGAGCCACAACTGAAAACACGAATGGAGCACCATAGCGGTAGCAGAGTCCACAAGCGAATCCACACAAGCTAATTCCTATAAGACATGTAACACCTTCATGCCACATAGAAATCCAACTCCCAGACACTCGATCCACTGCCCTGTCCTTCCAACGAAGGACTATTACACTAGCAGATACAACAGAATAGCCAGTCTGCAAGGATCTCATAATCAGTATCCATGAGGTTGGAATATGTCAAAGGAAAATAAATGCTTTGAAAGTCATGTCAAGAACAGAATCACAATAAATATTGTCCAAGGATTGACAAGTATACCAGTGAGCCAACTGAAAGAATGTGGGACAGTTCATGCACATTGAGTAGCGCTGCCATGATGATAGCAACAAAACCAACCCAAATCTGAGAGCAAATTGGAGTATGACGTTTGGAGTCGACTTGAGAAAAAAATGCAGGCAATAATCCATCCCTTCCAATCCCAAGATACAACCGAGACTGCTCAAAGAAATCAGCCCTTGTTATTACTAAGGAGAAGAAAATCTTAAATTTTTTATCCTTAAATTGCAGTCCTGTCCTGATATAACTCACCTGAACATACAAACCAACAAGAAGAGTTGTAGTAAGACCTGCTACAGCACCTATACTGATAAGTATAGTTACATATTTCATTCCCTTGGCAGTAAATGCTTCAGACAAAGGTGCATCTTCACCAAGAAGCTTGTATGGCACCATTCCAGTAATTACTAAGCAGACAGCAATGTATAATATTGCACAAAGGAGGAGGCTCCCAAGGATACCAATGGGTAAATCTTGCTGCAGTTAAAAGGAGCAGGATGAAAAGATCAGGAAAAGGCAATGGTATTTCAAAAACTGAACACTTGACTCAAAAACTGGTCTGGACATTGAACATCACAATTAGCACCTGTGGCCTTTTGGATTCTTCAGCTGAGTTTGCCACTGCATCAAATCCAACATAAGCAAAAAACACAACAGTTGCTCCAGTAACAACAGCTTGAAAACCATTAGGAGCGAAAGGAGACCAATTTGACACCTCCACTTCAAAAGCACCAGCGAAGATGACAAAAACAACAATGAGGACCTGCAACGTAAGAAAGGAGAGGCACATGAAAGTCTTCAACTAATATTCTTGCAGTAGCTCAAAATTAAATTAGCACTCTCATTTCATCATGCCTGATACCAAAGTAAACAATTTGAAGATTCATAGATGTCACAGCTGAGGTTTGATAATGATGCAAGGGGATGTGGAAAAGGGAAGCTAAATCAGATTCTCATATAGGACATTCAGATCCTAAAACATTAAGACAAGAAAAGAAAAAAAAAGCTTGAAGTAAACCTTTGTCACAGTCATAATTGAATTCACAACAGATGACTCTCCAACACCTCGGCAAAGAATTATAGTCAGAAGCACCAGTAGGATAGGAGCCAACGCATTGATGGAAAGAAATCCTCCAACCTCTTTGCCATGTCCAATCCAACTAGGAATATGACCTTTGAAAACGGGAAAGAGCTCTACTATTGTGATCAGATAGCTTGCCAAGCTTCGAGCAATACTAGCAGCACCGATATGGTAATCAAACATCAGTTGAGCAAAAACAAGGAAAGCAGTCAGCTCATTAAACGCGGCATATGTATACATATAAGCCCCGCCAACAACAGCAGGGAAGCGGGAAGAGAGCTCCGCGTATGATAATGCATTGAGCATACACGCAGCTCCAGCAAGTATAAAACTAATCGTAACACCTGCATTTGACAGAAACAAGGAAAAGAACATAAAATTCTAAATATTCAACATAAGGAAATTTACAAAGAAAAATCAACCCAAACCAAAAGCAAATTCATAACGAAATTAGCTAGAGGACAAGTAAATATTAACCAAACGAAAAAAAAAAAATTACAAAAACAACAACAACGACGGCTTAAGCTTAACTAAAAACACCATCCAAGCACGAGCGAGTTCCAAGATGAAGAATACTACACTACTACTAACTTGGTCCGGTATCACGAGCGACAGTTCCGGTGACGACAAAAATCCCAGCACCAATCGACGCCCCAACGCCGAGGAGAATCAGGTCGAATAGGCCAAGACGGCGAACCAAGACGTCACCGACGACGGACCGTTCTGAAGGCCCGATGAGGGTTTTGGATCTGTTAGCCGAAGCCCAGAAGTTAGAGAACCATGACGTAGGAGAGGAAGACGAAGATCCCTTCTGCCTTCTCATGTTCCGTGCGACTGTCGCCAGGTCGAAGGCAGAGTCCAGGGGTCAAATCACGAGATTTTGATCAGAAGTGTGCCTCCACCGCAAAAGGACTAATACCAGCCCCTCATAATGGGCTTCTTTCACTTTACAGTACACGTAGAGCAAAAGAATTATTTCAGCCCAAAACAATGGGCTTCTGCTAAAGTTGTTTCTTTCAGACCCAATAACTTTTAGTTTGCTGTAGATGGAAAGTAAGAGAAACCGCGAGGCAAGTAACAAAAGCCGGGCCGCCCCTCCTGTGTCTGCATCAGATCCTTCAAGCTCCATACCTCCTGAATATGGAGTTCTTTGACGAGGAAACCCGACCAAGATTCCTTTTCCAATCCCGAGCGTGTTCTTCTGATGATTCCAGTTCCGAACCCCATAAAGTTAACAAATTTCACCTAGCAATTTGTGCCGCTGCTTCTCTAACTACTGCTGTCGTTACATTCCTCTTCGTCGAATCGCAAACATTACAATGTCTGTTCTTTTGGGTCGCCATGTCTCTCCTCGTTGGTCCTGTTGCTCCTATCTCTCACACCGGTGGTGAAATTCGTGTTGGTGTAGGCGAAATTGTGGACTTTCCAGATCAAGATCCTGCAGAAAATGAAGAACCCAAGAGAGTAAACCCTAGTCGCAGATCCAAGGTCAGAAAGGCCGAGGACATTCGGGTGAACAGTCCCGCGCCTGTGGCGAATCCGGTCATTTTGGATAAATCTGAAAAGAAGATCGGGAATTCTGTCTCTAATGCTGTTGAATCAACGAAGACAGAAGAAAAGGAATGGGTAGAGGAAGATTTTGAGCTTTTGAAGAAACAAATATTGAAACATCCGGTGGGGGAACCCAGACGCTGGGAGTTAATCGCGGAAGCTTTTCGTGGGCGCCATGGATTGGATAGTGTGATCAAGATGGCAAAGTCGATGTCAGAGAAGAGAGCTAGTGGTGGAGACCCGTTTGCGCAGTTTCTGAAGCAAAGAAAGCCTCTGGATAAGCGAGCTGAAGCTAGCATCGGAGTTTTACCGGTTATTTCTACGGAGAACGGCGACTCTCAGAAAGCGAATGAGAAAGAAGGCGAGAGTTCAAGTTGGACATCCGGAGAAGACCTTGCTTTGCTTAATGCTTTGAAGGCTTTCCCAAAGGACACTTCCATGAGGTGGGAAAAGATTGCCGCTGCAGTTCCTGGGAAACCTAAGGCAGCATGTATGAAGAGGGTTGCGGTGCTCAAAAGGGATTTTCGTGGTTCAAAGGCTTCTGAAACTAGGGAAAACTAGGGAAAGGGACTGAAAGCTTCGTGGTCTGTTTCATGTATTCTTTCTAGGGGCAACGGTGAGGTAATCTTTGTAACGGTGATACAATTTACATACAAAGAGTTAAAATTCATTTGTTAACGTGCTACTTGGAGAGTTGGAGTTTTTCTCCAGAAAAAAGAAAAATGCTACTTGGAGATTTTCTCTTATTTCTGGAGGCTATAGTTTCAAGTTATTTTCCTTTTCTTCCAAAGACTGGTGTTGGACTCTTAGTTACAGGCACAGGTTCAAAAAAAGCAACTGAAAATACAGCTTTTATGACTGTAACTTCAAGCAATTTATTGCAATAAAGCCTTATACTGTTAGGAGTGATTGCCAAAGAACAGATGAGTTTAGTGGTGTATAATGTTGTTGGTTTTCTAAAAGTTTATTGCATCTGTGACCTATTATTGCCATTTTATGAAGCTGTTTGTTGACATGGCTGATGCACTGGTACCATTAACTATTTATAACTTTGTAGAATGTAAAATATGGATCTGCAGTCGACCAATGAGTTATGTTGCTGTCAAGGACATGAGAAAAAAAAAGAAATCTCTGATGAATAAACATCTATTGCCACATAGAGAGTGATCCTTGCACTCTTGAATCTTTGGTTACATTAAAATGCCAACTTACAGAAAATGGGAGTGGTTTTTGTGTTCGTTTTGAAGAATTTGACAATCAAGAAGGATTACATAAACCTTGTAGTAGTGGATGTCATGCAGTCAGTTCAGTATCAAACAAGTTTTGCAATGACCTTTTAGTTAGAACTTCCCATCTTGAACCTGTTTGCTGGGGTTGAGTTCGATCTCGCTTACATCTCTTTGTCTGCAATGGCATCCACCCTAGTTTTGTCACTTATTGTCAAGTTTCAACCTTGTTATGTTTTAAGGAAGGTTTTCAAAGTTCTTATTTTAAGGCATGTTTAGTGTAGTCTCTTCTTAGCCAGATCACTTGTAGCAGTACCTTTTGTATTTCTTAGTATCTTAATTTATTTGGAAAGAAGAGAAGTTGTGCAGAGGAACTGTGTTGCAATTTGGTCTTCAGTTAACCTGGTGAGCCAATGATCCAAACCCAAACTAACCTTGGTCGTGTTTCAACTTTGAATTACAATGGATCAAGAAGATTGAATGTGCCACACTTGCTTCAGTTCTATCTAGTTTTTAACTTATGCACAACTAAAGATCAAATGCCAAATTCTGGTTCTTGAAGGGGCTTGAATCTTTTCCTCTAGATTTTAAGGTTTTGGAGCTCCATTATTGCTTGGTGAGGAAGAACTTAAACCTGATCTTTGGGAACTCCAGCCAAGCAACTGGTTACAACACATCCACACACACAAAAGCAACAGGCCTAGAGAAAATGCACAAGGTTTTTACAATTTGATAGTACTAGAATATCGAAAAGATTGTGATTCCATCTCTGCCAACCTAGTATTCATCACTAAGATCTTCCCACATTTCTATAGAAAGTTTCTTTGCAAAATTGAAAATAATGTTATCAGAGTAAAAACAACAGCAGAATTAGATCTTAACGTTCGGTTTCAGGTCTCACATTTGTGATTGAATTTGAACTATGTTGCATAAAAAACAGATTAGATTCCTCTTTCTTTCATCAGGAAGTCCAGCATTTTGATTTTTACTGTAATTTTCAGGAGTGACATTCAAATAACCAAATATTACGCTTGACAAATCAACATAGGTGACACTTCACGGCCATTTTCATTATCTGTTCACTGCTCATCAATGAATCTAAGACCATTGCAACCTTCCATTAATTTCTGTCCACTCCAAATATCTAATATCGCATATGGAGTTCAATCTTTTCCACTCACAACCCATGCCACCCACTTTCTTGTTTTTAGATGAAACATCAAGGCAGAATCTGTAGGATGGACTCGCTCACAAATTTATTATTAAGCAGCCAGAAATCTAAAACCATTAATCTAGTTTAGCTTTGTTTTGCCTGTTAGATAGTCCAGTAGAACTGTAACAGTAGCATATTTTTCTCTAATTCTAAGGTAGTCAGAAATTAAATGGAGAACATTACAGACCATTCATTTAGCATCATAAAGCTTTTGATCCCATTAAAGAGGAGACAAGTTGATGCTCTAACATGTTTCTGAACATATGAAAGATATGGAAAAAGGTCATGGCTTTCTTCCATTTCATTACCTGAACATGTTTCTGAAGAAGATATGGCAGTTGTTATGAAGACTAAAATGACTTCCTCCTGAGCACCCAGCACCTTCTCAAGCTAATTTGAAGTGTTCTTTTTCTCCATGTTGATAACAAAGGTCAACAAAACCCCATTGCAGTTTTTTTCTTTTTTCCTCTCTTTGGAGGAAAACAGACTTATGAACCCAAGTTACATATCCTGTTAATTTTTTCCTTTCTTTCTCTTTTCTTTAAATATCTTGTTGTTTTCCTGTACTCAATGTTGTTCTCCTGCAGTTACATAATCCTTTAAACTCATAGCCATGCATAATATAGAAGAATTAATGTCAAACACACCAAAAGAACTTCGCCATCCGAACTGCATCATTCACAAGCTTTTTGATTTGCCACCTTTCTGTCTTCAACATTTCAGTGTTGTTGTTTATATCATTTATTTTATATAATTCTCCAGCTCCTATATCCTGAAGATTAACTCATGGCCGTCCTTAATTTAGACCGATCTGGTACAAGACCTAAAAGACAAAAAGGCCTGGGATTTTAATTGCATTTTTTGCAAGCTTTTTAATATCTCACACATGATGCAGAAGGTCATGGCTTTCTTCCTTTTCCTTAATTTTTCTTTCCTGTAGACTCTTCTGCTACAGTAAACCTGTTTCATGACCAACAAATTTGATGCAGGAGGCATTAAGCATCAGATAAGTTGAACTTAGTAACCTGAATTGGAAAGAATAAGAAACCGACCCATAATTTTTCTTTTCAGTCTAGTAACATAAACGTTTCTGATGCAGCACATGTCCCCAGTAAGGGCTGAATTTTTTTTAATAGAACACTAGAAATTTCATTGCACAAGCTTTGCAATCATGGCAAATACTCGAACAGCGATGAAAGAATTGGAATGAGAAAGCAACACAAGAAAACATAAGTGCTATACAAATGGAACTATGACACACCTCGATAATAACATAGAGCATCGGAGAGGTATTAGCACTCAAAACATGTAGTAGTAGTCATCATTAGAGTTTTGTAGATAATAAACAATTGCAAGCACAAAAAGTAAGAAGGAAGACAGCTGCATTGCTAGAGCCCCCCAACAAATAACATTTGCATGCTTCAAGATAGCAGGTATTGCGATGCTTCCTACTGCTGAAGCTCCAGTCAAGAACTTGGTAGCATCCACCCAACTGAGTTATCAGCAAGACAGAGAAGATTGTTTTAGCAAAAAATCTTCCATAAGACAACAGAGATAGTTTTTTCAAGCTCAAATAACCTACCTATCCCCACTACTTGACATGATGGAGGCTGTGTCAGACCCCGCAAAAAATAATAGAGGCATAGGAAGAATTACATACATTGATACTGCACATAGATCAGTCAAAACATTATTATAGTTTTACTTTTTGTAATGCCCAAAAACTACATCTTCTTGAATGAGAGAAGAGATGAAAAGAGAAACTCTATAACTGATTGATAATTTACCAGTTAGCATCGGCCACCAGTTATTATATAAAGCACATGACTGCAACAAACAACGTTATATATCTGTTAGTTATCAGTCATATTCAGTAAAAGCAACAGCAAAACATAAACTGATCAGGATACTGACCAAGATCTGCAATACTACTCCAGAAGAGACCAAAATTGCTAAGAAAGCAAGTCTTCCAGTATGCAGGCAGGTTCGAACATAACCTGGTAAGTCTGCCATAACGCGATTTGCTTACAACCAAATTGATATATCTGAATGAAGAAAGAGATTTCAACAATGAGAAACCTACTGAAAGGAACTGCACGAGCAGTATCACCAATGAGATCATCACTGAGAACTGCAAAATAATTCTCACGATATTACCCAACATGATTCATAATTTTGATGTTAGTGAGGTTAAAAGAAGCTATTTTCTTAGTAAAGGAACCAGGAGATATCTTAATTCTCCCCACATTGCAGTCCTTGAACACTACCTCCAACGTGAATTATAATTTAAGCTTTCAGTGTGAACTCAATATCTACACACACAAAAAAAAAGCGTGTAGTTGATCCCACAGTTGGAAAGGCAAATCCCTATCCACACCGTAGTTCCTAATTCCGTTTTGAAACTAAACTAATTCAAGCATTCAAAATAAATACCACAGATAAGACACAGAAACAACATTTGAGCAATACGAGTAGAAACTTCAAAATTGAAACCACCAATTATACGAAAATCAAGTAAATTCAGAACTGTAGATAACTTCATCAACCCATAAAGAATTAGATAACACAGAAACCAGGAGGTTGATATCAGGTCCCCAGATATCTGGTTACTCAAGTTTCACAGAGAGGAGCGAAGAGCGGGAACTCACCCCAAGAATCTGTTCTAATTAGGTTCTCTCGTCACGAATCTAGGTTGTCTTTTGATCTCTACATTCGTGGAAGATGAAACCCTCTGGCACTTGCCCCGGTATCGTCCGCCGTAGGGACTCGACAGGCAGAGTTACGAAAATAACCCCGCTTTTTTACCGAAGTCATGAGTTAGTCCTTTGATTCAATCTTTGAACTTGATTACAGTTCACCTATTTTGTTATCATAAAAATAGAGGGAGATCAACATACTTCTGGTGTAACATTGAGATTATTCTTATAACAAATAGAGTTTCGCCATCAAATTTTCTCTCCCCAAAAGGTGCTTACATTTCAGGCTGCCTTCTGTCTCAATGTCGCTCTGATTTTCTCTCCTTCGCCAATGACGCGCTGATTTTGATTTCGGCACATACGAAAGAGCTTCTCCGGCTCGAGAACAATGTCTGGTCCCGCCAGAAAGGGCCGGGCATCAGCTGAGAGTACAATTTCTTTCCAATTGCCGTTCCTTGGAGAACCTTCTCCGGGTTTCTTCCCTTCCATGGAAGAGTTTGTAAAGCTCTTAACAGTGGTCGCTATTGCATCTTCTGTCGCGGTGATCTGCAACTACGCTGCAACTGTTCTCACTCGCCCGCCGAAACCCTTCTGTGATAGTAATGAAACCTATGATCCATTTCTATCTGGTTAGTCTTTCTCTATATGCACTAAACAACGGGTCGGAACAATTTTTTACTTTTTATTTATTTATTTATTTATTGTCTTCCAAAATGCAAGCTCTGAATTGAACTCTCTTTATTTTTAAAATGGTCCGAAACTTATGGGAAAAAGGGTATTAGTTCCCTCCTTGTGAATTGATTTTTTCTCTTGTGCTGTTTATTCCATATAACTGATTTAACATAACTCTTCCTTTCATTGTATGTTTAGTTGTTCACGAATCACGGTCGACAGGTTACTTTGTCCAGTCTTTTCTATTCACGCCACTCTTTTTAAGTTCTTTTTTTGTCACGTTACAGAATACAGTTATTCCTGTTTAACCTTACGAACTTCTGCAGACCATTGTGAGCCCTGTCCTGAAAACGCAGTGTGCTCTGACGGCAAGTGGGAGTGTCTTCATGGCTATAGAAAGGAGGGGAAAATATGTGTGGAAGATGGAGAAGTTAATCAAGCAGCTAAGAAAATTGTGGGTCCTTTTAACAACTTTATTTTACCTTTTTTAAAGTTGAACTTTGATACTCTAGAGAATTTTGAATATATTTATGGATATCTTCTAATCTATGCAATACATTTATAATGTAGTCAGACTGGGTGGAGAATCGACTCTGTGAAGCATACGCGCAGGTTATGTGCAATGGGCCTGGGATGATTTGGGTCTGTTATCATGGCCATCTTCTGACTTTCATGAAGCTCATACATAGTAATGACTTTATTCATATCAGTTGGTGTATGCCTGTTGAGCTGTCACTACTAAAGGCACGAAAACTCTGGCAGTATTATATCAACAAACTATTTTTTTTCCAGTTTCAGGAGACAGAAATATTGAAAGAGCTGGAAGAAAACAACTTGAAGCAAAATTTTGGTTTCAATGAGGAGACTTTTATGTATGCAAGAAAAAAGGGAATGGAAAATGTACAAAAATCATTGGATAAGAGGGAGACTCTTGAGGGGTATGATATTTTCTGACAAAATCAATCTTGTAAAGTCCAGATTGTTGAAACTAGAAGCAGCCTTGGCTGTGAAATTGTGCCAATCAGTGCAACTCATGTGTTATCATGAGATGTCTCAGACATGCCCTGAGATTCCATACTCTTGAAGGGACTATATCACTCAGCCAGTGTTTTTTCGGCTCTGGTTCCAATGCATAGTGTTATAAAGAATTTTTTTTTGTCTGTTTAATTTGTGCTCGTTTATAATTCCTTGTTGTTGTTTTTTTTCCATCACAGGCTTACAGAGTTTAAGTGTTCTGAGTGGCTCGCAGAAAAATATAAACCACTTCTCTGTTGTGTTCGGGAATGGTTTTACCAGCATATTTTATTCATATTGCCAACTTTGGCCATGGTATGAATTATAGCATCAAAAGCTTATATCATAGAATCTATATGGTGAAGTCTGCTCTTATTTAATAGAATCAATTTGTTGAAGTTTGCGCCTATGGTTTGAAATTGACAGCTAGCAGGGTTGGTAAGAGTTTTCTGGAAAGTCTGCCAAAGTTGGTACAGAGCCAGTAGAGCCGAGCAGCTATATGAGCAGGTATATTGATGTTTTGTTTTGTTTCTTTTCAATTTTCAAATATAGTAACTAAGTATTAGAAAAGGCTCGTCTAGCATTTGATCTCCGTATGAAAAACAGTGAAAATGTGAAATGCTAATCAGTTTAGTTGCAACCTTTTCTGAAGACAACCTCTGCTTTTGAAATTGTAATAATTTGGTTGTTGCAAATAATTGACACTGATCGACAAGGAGGTGAATTACTTCTGCAAAGAATTCAGCAACTAATTTAAGCTACCAGCTTAGACCAGCTTGTCAGAAGTGCAATCTCTAGGATGACATAAAGAAAACCAGAAGCAAAATTCAACTTTTAGAAATCTGCTAATAACTGCATTCCATATTCACAGCAGGAGTGATCAGGAAACAAGACCATCATATGAGAGACAACACTATAAGATGTGGGCAAAATGCAATAATCTAGAGAAATAACTTTCATTTTCCCCCCTCAAGATCTTCACTTGATAAAGCTAATCCCCTTATGTGTTCCAACCAAAGTTCCAGTTTATTCATCTCTAGATCTCTGTCGTCATTCAAAAATAATTTTTTAAACAAGAAAAGAGAAATTTTGTAGACCTGTCTTTTTCTGATATCAGATCTCCAAACTATCTGTGGAGTTGGCATGAAAATCCATTTGCTTGTAATGTAGTCACATATTATCTGATCACGTGTGTTTGTGTTTTTGCTCATCACCAGATACATTGCTTGTTTTTCTGCACCTTTAACACTCTTAATGTATTATGTCATTTCACTGAAGTCTTGCAACAATCTGACAGGCCTGTGAGATACTGGAAGAGAATGCATTGATGGCAGCGAGTGGAAGTGATCAAGGTGAACCGTGGGTGGTTGCATCACAATTAAGGGACCATCTACTTCTGCCTAAGGAAAGGAAGGACCTCATCTTGTGGAGAAAGGTTACAAATCCTCTTAAATATCTGTTGTATTAGTCAGCTGCATGCATTTTTCAATTTGGTGGAAGTGGAAGCAATTGCCTCATAGGGCCTTGTAATTCCTGTCTACAAACCTTTCTTTACACCAATATCATACATATAACATGGTTCATGAGTGCCAAGTCACCATGATTATGTGAATGCCTATTCGCATAAACAGTTTTTCTCTAATATTTTGTAGTGGCTTGATATAAGTTTGAATAAGATTTCAATCCTTCCAGAGTCTTTTGTGACATTAATGTTGTTTTTCATACTGTAGGTAGAGGAATTGGTTCAAGAAGATTCTCGTGTAGATCGGTACCCCATGTTGGTGAAGGGCGAGCAAAGAATTGTGTGGGAATGGCAAGGTGTGAAATATGTTTTCCTTGTATTTTGAACTATTGTATTCTAACCCTTCCAGTATTTTTTTTAAACTTGACTTCTTGTTGGATTATTTGCTCGCTAGTATACTTGTAATACTAGCATCTTTCTCTCTTTTAAATGAAATGTTTATCTTCATACAACAAAAAAGATGTTTAGTTCAACTCTTGTCTGGGAATGCTCCACATTGATGAAGACCAACTAATGTTCTAGTAATTGGGAAGCTGGATTTACATACCTTAATATCTGTCAGAACCTCTAGTTGAAGAAAAGCAAATCTTACCCGTTATTGTCTCGAAACCTTGTTCTAACAGCGGTGGAGCAGGCCAAATAAATCCCCTGATGGTAATTTTATTGTTAATTTTGTCGATGATGTTTTAGATATTTTATTTCTAATTTATTTGATTTTGGTAAAGGCCAACATTGACACTTTTTATATATGAAACATGTTGCTTGCTATTATTAAATAAAAAAAACCAACCGAATTTTTCATCTCCTGCAAAATTCCCACCCATTGAAGAAATTTGATGTGTAAAAACCCATACAGATTCCAAGATTTTCATTTCTCTGCTAACAAGGAAATACCATTAACTAGCTCCTCTATGCCTCCAGATAGTATGGTAATAGATACAGTTCACCAGCTACTTGGTAGTAAATAATTGTTTAGGTTTCTTTAGAGGGTAAGATGTCTGCCTGATGCCCACATAGGGCAGAGCAGCAACACTAATCATAAAGCTGATATTTTATGGAAAAACATCTTATGTAGCCTCAAATTTATTATCCAGCATACAGAGACGTTATGTTCAAATAAAATACCTCAAACAGCATCAGTATCTGATTTCTTGTGGTACCCCCAAACACAGTAAACTCCTAGTACATGCAGAAGCATCTCCAGAGTGAGAAACCTGATCTTTAGTTTTCCAGCTCATTGCCTATATTAGCCATGAACTATCAATGTAAGAATATTATTATGGGTTATTTAACTCAAGCTGCTGGATCCATGGCAATCTGTCTTAAGGTGGGAATATTAAGTTTCTATTTTTACAACTTGTATGCTTTGGGTTGGTCAATATGTTCTTTGTGTGTTTGGCTAGGGTTCCACTTTTCCCTATTCATGTATTATCATTTGTTGTGATTCTCACTTGCTCCTTATCTTGCTTTTCAGTCAAGGGGTCTCTCAGCTCAAGGATGAGATTAAAGAAAGCAGCAAGCAAGGCAAAGTCAGGTGTGGGTGAACATAAGACTTCTACTCCCTTATCGAAAATGCAGGCTGGCAAAGTTCTCCACTCTTAAAATTGTCTGTGCAGTAAGTCGAGATCCCGAGTGGTGCCATTGTAACAAATGGTTGAGTTTTGTAATGGCTTTTTTTTTCCTGTAGTTTTAAACTGGTGTTTTATGTTATAACCATTAGCATGTTGATGGAATGTGAGGTTGTGTGCATTTAAAACTCATGCAAACGAGGTGTTTGTTTGTGCACTGACTGAGACAAAGAGGAAACACAGGTTGAGAAATCGTTTCATCTTTGGGATTGATTCGCTTTTGAGCTTAACTAAAGAGTAAGCAAGCAATCCAAAGAAGATATATTTAAACTAAAATGGCCTTTTCAAATAAACATTAATGGCTTTGGAGTAGTCAAAATTGAACATAAAAATTCCAAGAAAGAAGATTCTCTAGTGAGATTAATGTGCCAAAACTGCCTACTCAAAATGATTTTCCATTAGCCAGCCCCATCCCTATTTCTTTACTGGTTAGATTTGCTCTAATCACAAAAGAAAAAAAGAACCCAACAAGAAGTGTATATGGTGTAGGGTTTGGGTCAAATTCTTATATGATTCAGAGAAAGAATTTGGAGGAGGCAAATCATATCGACAGTTGACATGTCATGGCAGCAAGTGGAATATGCTGGGGGACATCATATAGTGCTTTTATGATGAGAATCTTTGCTATCTGGGCCATAGAGATTATCATGTTTTGGATCAAGCCTTTGGGGCACGTCTTGAAGGACACTTCCATGAAATATTCTGTGCCCTAGGGACACTTTCATGTGACCCTCCATTGTAAGAACTAGAGTTACGAAATGAAGTCAATAATTGAACCAAGTTTAGGATTTTTGTTAATCTACTCATAATTTATAGATTTGTGAGTGAATTACTCTCATTTCGACCTACAAATCTCGAAGATTTTATTTGGGATTGCATTTATCTGACAATGCATCCCAAGAACTACATGAAGAGTTTGAGAAAAATCACTTCATGTAGGTTTAATATAAACGAGTCTAACACATTGAACTTGTTAGAGAGGGACAAGTGAGCTCATACTCACTCTTAGGGTTAGGTATATCGGTCGGGGAGTATTAGTATTGGAATTGGTTTATTTTAAACGTACGAGGAGAATGCATGGGACCTATCTTTCTATCACTTTTCTTGTGTTTTTTTTTTCTGAAAGCGAACAAACCAACTTTAATAATGATCAAATTCTTATTTTTACTAACTATTTTTTTGAATAATAATAGTTAAATTCTTATTTTTTTTCTTTTCTTTTCCATGGGTTCCAAATAAACCCTTAGAGATATATTAGTCGGAGAGTATTAGTATTGGAATTGGTTTGTTTTACTCATAGGAGGAGAATGGATGGGACCCAACTTTAATACATGTACTGACATATCAAAACTCTTGATACCCTGGACATGAGAATTGGCCTGTTTGCAAAGAGGCACCTTTACAGCAAGATAACTCCATTAGACAAAGCTTGTCATAACTCTTGACTATCTAACAAATCTTGAACCCCCATTTGACAGCACAAGGGAAAACGCCTCTTCCCCACCATTAAAGAGACATCACAGAATTGGCTTTCGACTCTCATGACAATGATATTATCTTCATCAACATCTACAGATCAGATGATGTGATCATCGCCCAAGTCAAAAAGGATTTCTAACTTTTCTGGAGGAAACACCCAGCATGTGACCGAATGCCGTCTACCACCATGCTATCTCTGCAAAAGCTTGTTATCCACGGGTTTAGATGATTCAACCTGTCTGATGGTGAGAAGACGATGGTCAATTCAACATAGCTCCCTTTTCTTTTTCTTTCCCTGGTCTTTGAATCTAGCATTACCCTACCATGAGGGTTGCGGAGGACCCACCCCTCTTGAAATGCACAATAGCACCATGAGGCTTCCGTATTGTATTAAAGCTCTATCAAGCTATGGTAGTCCGTCATCATCATCAAAAGTGCAAACTGCACCATAATTAGTGGTGAGGAGGAAGAAGACGTGGGACGATGAACTCGGCAAACGAAGGTTAGAGCGGACTCCGAAGGGTAGGATTTGTATATGGTAAGTTATGGTTCTGGACGTGTGATCTGAGAGATAGAGATAAACATAGTGATAAATATAAAAATAATGATAGAGCTAAAGATAATTAATGTTTGAATTAGAGATAGACTCATATTTTAGAGTCCTAATCACCTACAATTTCTCTGTCTAATTCTATAAATAGTTTATACCTTATCAATAATAATTACGACAATATTATTCTTCATTCCTATATTCTATATGGTATCAGAGCTTCCGATCGATTAATCAGAAATAGTCTGTCGTCGTTGGAAATCTTTATCGGAAGCCGTCTCCGTAGCTGCAGCCCACTGCCGTCGCCCATACCTGCTATTTTCTCTTCCATTTCTCCGTGCAATCTCTCCAGAGGAATTTTGAAATAAAAAAAAAAAAAAATTATGTTGTCGACCATCCTCGCAGTCGCTGCTGCCCCACTGTTGACGACTACCTCCTGAGTCTCGACCTCCCGACACCAAGCTCAGCCTCTAGCGACCTCTGGTCCCTCTCTATCTATATCTGCAGCCCCTCTGGTCCCGCTGCCATAGACATTACCGTGAGCCTCTCTGGTCGCTCTGGTCCTGCTACCGTCGTCGCTACCACTCGTCGCCACTCCCCATCGCCAAGCAGCCGCCGTACGCCATCGCCGCACGCCACCACGGCCAGCCAAAGTTCCAACACTCTGTTTTGACGGTCTTGCGTCGTGTCGTCGTCGAAAATCATCGCCACAAGCAGTTGCACACAGTTGCCGCACCCCACTACAGCGAACCAGTGATATTCTTCTTCTCAATTTGTTTTTTTTTTCTCCTTCCGTGGCTGCCACACGCCTTCACCACTCACTGCCGCAAGCAGTCGCTGCACACCGCCGCAACGAGCCAGGTATTCTTCTTCCCATTTTTGTTTCCAGCGACCTTCAGTTTAATCCGAGGTCTGATTAAATTTTGGGATGAAGAAGACTTGCACGTGTGAATCTCACGCGTGGGATTTTCCACACTGCGAAGCAAAAAAAAAAAAGAGATAAACTCAATCAAGAACCTCTTCATCCTATTCGGATGGTGTGATTCCGTTTGCCCAAGCTATTGTCTTTCCACCGGATGATGCAATTCCGTTCGTACCAACCACCTCTAGTGTTGTTGCTCTTCCACCAAACGATGCAATTCCGTCCGCACCAACCGCCTCCAGTGCCGCTACTCTGCCACCTGACGATGAAATTCCTTCTGCACCAGCCTCCTCCAGTGCAACTACTCTTCCACCAGACTGTGATTCCGTTTGCCCCAACCGCCTCCAGTGTTGCTGCTCTGCCACCTGACGATGAAATTCCTTCTGCACCAGCCGCTTCCAGTGCAACTACTCTTCCACCAAACTGCAATTCCGTCCGCTCCAATCCCCTCTAGTGTCGTTGCTCTACCACCTGACTATGAAATTTCGTCTGCACCAGCCCGCCTTCAATGCCGTTGCTCTTTCTAAACCACTTCCAAGAACATTCTTTTTGAAGATCAAGATTGGATTCTTTTGTCGCCCTTCCATCTTGTAGGGGCATGATAGAGATAGAGATAGAGATAAACATAACGATAGATATAAAGATAATGATAGAGATAGATTCAGATTGTAGAATCCTAATTACCTACAAGCTCTATGTGTAATTCTATAAATAGTTTACACCTTATCAATAATAATCATAACAATATTATTCTCCATTCCTATATTCTATATTTTATATGATCAACAATCTTTTATATAAAATTTTCTTGATTATTACCATGAATGAAGTTTGGTAAAATTTCGTTGTTTTTAATAAATTAGAATCGGAAAACGTCAGAGAATCAAATGAAATTGATATGAAGAGAGGCAGATAAGAACAAAAGTTTCAACAGGTGGAAGGGTGTGGAAACAATGGGATTCAGGGAAGAGATGACGACTGAAAACTTAGAAAAGGATAGCTTGCTCCAGATAAGGGAAAACAACGCTTCATGTCGTTGCAGCATTTATGGCCAAAAGAAAAGCTTGGCGGGGCTCCGTCTTCTTCATCAATCCACATAAAGCTGGGTAGTTCTTAGCTTGCTGTGAACGCGGTAGTTCTGTCTTCTCCTTCTCTTTCCAACTAAACCAGTTGATAGCTCAAAAGACAGAAGAAAAGAAGGTTTTCTTTCTGGTTTTTTTTTTTAAGTTTAATTTGACTCTTGATGCTGCTAGTTGAAGTTGTTCTTACGTAATATTCTGGAAATTCATTGAAACCACTTTGAAGTCTGCTTTTAATTATCGATACGGGCAAATATTTATCAGATTTTAGGTTTCTTTTTATCTAGCTATAATAGTTGTTGGTAGGGATACTTCTTACGACAAGCAAGAGAGGGGTATTTTGGTAAATTAAAGCTCCTCCGTCCGCCGGCCAAAATGCGCAGACGCTCAGGGGAGCGCTCCTCCGGCGTCTCGTGAGCCGGGAAACGCTTTTCTTCGGCTGACGTGTCATTCCGTAGGCGATGACCCCGGATCCAAACACGTTTGCACGCCGCTAATTAAACTACTAAAATAAGCTTCCGACTCATGAACTAAAGCTAATGATAATTAATCATTTGAACGCCGTTTATTTCATACTAAATCCCACGTCAGTACTTTTAATATTAAATGACTATAATACCCTTCTTCTGATTTTCACCAGCTGCTGTACTACGGCATGAATGTTCACGTACAGTCAGTCCTGGCGGTGGGGCCCATATAACCTGTTGGGCTTTTCGGTAACTTTACCCCTGAAAGACGTGGCACCTTCTTAATTAGTGATAATTAAGTAACGATAATCGAGTGATCGAGTCTTTTTGCATATTAAGTGATCCAAGAACCTGACAGCAACAGTAGATGAAAAACGCCGCAACCGCACCAATCCCACTTTCTGCTTTCTCATTCTCTCTCTCTCGATTTCGATTTCCATTTCCATTTCCTCTCTCTGAAATTGGTTTGCAGAGAGTGATATAATAGCTAGCTTTTTCTCTCCTTTTTTTATTGCTTCTAAAGCTGAGGAGGGAAGTCTTTTGGGTCCTTTTTGGTGGGATTTCCAAAATGCATCTCTTTGAATATGCCCACTTTTTGGCATTGCAAAAGGAGCTTTTGATCATTTAGGTGTGATTTTGCTGTTTTTCGTCTGAGCAAATGTTTATTTTTTTCATGCTGCTGTTGTCTAGTTTTACGTTGTTGATCGGTTTCTTGTTTTGGATTTTGGTTGTTTTAGCGGTTTGTTGCGGTTGGGTGGGAGTGTAGACGCTTGAAATGTTTATTTCACTTGGTTTTGAAGAGTTTTTTTTTTGTCGAACGTTTGGTGGGATCTCTGTCCTCTGTCTTTCTTAGCAATTCAATGTTGTTGCAGGTCTGGTAGTGACGTTTGGTGCTTGAGATCGAAGAGCTTCGTTGCAGCTCTTTGCTTCTGGGTAGTGGTAGTTACGAGCTGCTGACGATTACTGGTTTATCGTCTCTGCGCCGAATTGAGGAGACGTTAACTGTTGGCGATCTCCGATACTTGTTGACAGTCTGAGAAAGGATGCAAAACCAGCTATGGTTTGCTCTGCTGATGATCTGCGGGAGTGGAAGGATTTTCCCAAGGGCCTCAGAGTTCTGGTTCTTAATGCAGACACCACTTCTGCTGCTGAAATAAAATCGAATCTCGAAGAGATGGACTACATTGGTAAACATGCTGAACCGAATTTATCTTTTTATTTTGCTTGAATTATTGAATTTGAGTTGATTTCATCTCTCCGTTCATGGGGATGGAGGATGAAGCTTTTAGATGTAGAACTTCTTCTCTGCCATATCCAAATTCCAAAATAGTGAGAGAGAATGGTAGCTTAGAGTGGCTATGATGAAAAACGAGAAGCACTGAACTTGGGTAAGAAGATCGGATCCTCCATTATTTGACAACGAAATTTCAGTTGCTTTGGATCAGTGGGTTAATAATTGCAAAGGTCTTCACCTGGGTGAGAAGCATTGGCATCACTGCACTTCGTTTTGTTTCTCTGGTTCTGTAATGAGTTCAGAACATAGTGATGAATCTAGATGTTGAAAACTCTCTCTGGCCAGGCAAGATAAAATCTTTAATATCGCTTTTCCTTGACCAGGAGCCTTGCCTTCTTGATAAAAAAGCTATCTTTCTTCTAGTTTCTGGATTGCATCTCTCTCTAGCCTCTGCTAAGAAACTATATAAGTTTACTTTATAATAAGTGCATTTATTTAATAGAAATTGTTTTAACTGTCCTGTTCACTCATCTCAGTTTCCATATTTGGCAATGAGAAGGAAGCATTACAAGCAATTTTAAACAGAGGAGAAAGCTTCCATGTTGCTTTAGTTGAGGTAACAGATTCGATATTTTATATTTGCTGAAGCTCAAAATGTTTTTAAAATTTATCTCTTCATCTTTATTGACATGATTAATCATGATAGGTGAACATTGAGAATACTGATAGGAGTTTCAAGTTTCTGGAAACCGCTAAGGACATACCCACCATTAGTAAGTTTTCGAATCCTTAAAATTGCTAAGTGGAAATTTAGGTGATTTTGCTTTATTCTGTAGGACAATTACACTGAACCTCTTTTAAGATAAAATGTTTAACAGCTGCCATTCTCATTGACATGGTTTCCTTTCTATACCACTTCCTGAACTTTTTGTTTATTATGATCCAGTGATTTCGAGCAACCATTGCCTAAACACCATGATGAAATGCATAGCAGTGAGTTTCTTCTCCTCTCATAACAGAAAAGTGTTTGCTTACCCCTAGCACCTGATAGAATATGTGCTTCGGATATAATGCCGAAACACATCAATAAGCATAGACTAAATGAGATAAATGAGACAAGTCCATTCAAAATGAAAAGCTCCAGTTCCCATAACTTTGTCACATATATTGTGACATGTTAAAATTGGGTTGGACCCAGAAGGACTTCATATATTGACACTTGGTATTATAAATTTATGCTTTTCATATTGACATTCATTTGTTGTTTGTTTTTGCATGTATGTTGGATTCTTGAATCCTGTAAAATACTCAGCTTGGTGCTGCAGAGTTTCTCCATAAACCGTTGTCTGAAGACAAGCTGAGAAACATTTGGCAGCATGTGGTTCATAAGGTGTATGGACATTTCAAACTTGTATTCCATTTTAGTTTTTATCATTTGTCAAAAAATTTCTTTAAACTTCAAGAAAAATAATTAATTGCCCTGAACAGGCGTTCAATGCAGGGGAAAGTATCCTGTCTAAATCATTGAAGCCCATCAAAGAAACTGTAGCATCAATCCTTCAGCTTGAAACTGGAAATTCTGAACCTGAAATTCAAGATCCATCTCAAACAGAAAAATATGTCCAAGCACAAGAACTTGAGCAGTATCCAGCACCTTCAACCCCTCAACTGGAAAGAGGTAGACTTGTAGGTGATGGAGATTTGCCAGAACAGGTCAAGTGCTTAACAAAAAGCGAATGTAAGGAGAAAGTTGGAGAATCAGTTGAGTTTGGAAAAAATAGTTGCTCAGAATCTAAATTTGTCGACAATACATCTAATCATTCCATTGGTGAAGTTACTGTTAAGGATTCACCTTCTAGAAATGAAGAAGCCTTGCATGAGGAGGTAAACTCGGGTATTGGCCCAAAAACAGACAATTGCCACAAAAGCGAGGAGAATGTCATATCTTCCATTTCACTCAATGGAGAAGGTCATGTTGAATCTTCTGCAGAGGATGCAAACCCGAAGAATCCTGGTTCATGTGGCACCAAGGGAAATAAAAAAAAATTGAAGGTAATTACTTCAGTACAGTGGCTTTGTTTGGATATTTAGGACCTTCGTTTAGTTCCCCCCAACAGTCTTCATAAAGTGTACTTCTTTTTCATCTGATTTGTGATCTTTCAGGTGGATTGGACGCAAGAACTTCACAGGAGATTCGTCCAAGCTGTGGAGCAACTGGGGATTGACCAAGCCATTCCATCCAGGATTCTGGAGGTTATGAAAGTTGAGGGATTGACCAGGCACAATGTTGCAAGCCACTTGCAGGTTATATCTCTTTCTTATAATCAAATGCATGAGATTAACCTGAGATGCACTTTTCTTATTCAATCTGGAGAGACCTGTCAAGAGATGGGAGAAGACATCTACTTAGATCAAATCTATTCTATGCTAGAGATTTTTCTGGGTGATAATTGCATAAAGTAGCTTGATAGCAAGGATGTGATCTGCCTCTTGGCTTTATCATGTTAACAACTATGTTGACACTGTCTATATGCTCTACAGAAGTACCGGATGCATAAAAGACACATAGTGCTTAAGGAAGATGACAGAAGATGGCCACCTCATAGAGATTCTTCGATGAACAGAAGTCACATACAGAGGCCCCTGATGGCCTACCCTCCTCACCATTCAAACTATGGCATTTCCACTGGCCAGATTTACCAAGTTTGGGGCCACCCGAGCTGCAATCCCTCCATGCCAATGTGGGGTAATCCTCGGTTTGCAGCTTGGCAGCCCCCTGAAAGTTGGCATCGGAAGTCTTATCCGGTGGTAAGTTTCAAAGCATTTGCATATTCATTGTAGCATCATAGCTATGAAATTGTTCTTGGGAGAGCGTTGAGAGCGTTCGTTTTGTTTTGTGGTCATTTGCTGTACTTTTAACAGTTCGTTTTATTTCATTCTATGCGTGGAGAACAATTTCACTGTTCACCATGGATTTCCTGGGCCAATTCTCATTCTGAGATGGAATCATGGGGAAGACAGGGGGAACACAGAGCCCCTTATCTCGTCTCCATGCCGAGATGTGGCTCAGAGAACCCTGGAATCCTAGATTAATATCTCCAAACTGCTGACTGCCCTTGGAATGGCTCCTGTTCAGATGCATGCTGATGCATGGGGTTGTCCTGTTTTCCCACCTCAAGTGCCCTGTATCACAATCCCTCCAGTAAGCAACTATTCTTCCATTGAAGTTACCATAAGAAAGGATAAGGTTCATTTTCCCATCATCTTAAATCTAATTTTATGATTGACTGATGCAGAATGGTCTGAGATCTCATCTCCCAAATGTGGTTGAAAGTGGGAAGGAGCTGCCATGGAATTCCTTTGACCTCCATCCGGTAAATCGAACTACTCCCTTCCAACACTTCCATCGAGTACCTTTACTCCATTAGTTGCTAATGATTTTTCTGTTTCTCCTTGACCAATAATGAAAATGGAAGGTTTTGATTGTGCATGACAGGCGGAGGAGGTGATTGACAAGGTGGTGAAAGAGGTAATCAGCCAGCCATGGCTACCACTGCCATTGGGACTAAAGCCGCCTTCCACAGAGAGCGTCTTGACGGAACTCCATAACCAGGGAATCCCCAACATCCCGGCCCCTCACCCTTCCTTCTAGAACCCAAAGCATCCGTTCTGGTCTTCAATAAAACAATACCACGTCGCACACTGAATCGACGATCATTATTTTCCTGAACCCAGAAGAAAACAAAGATCTAAGTTAACAGATAAGTGGGCGGCGGGGAGGTTGACAGGAGCAGGAGCTCAAACCGGACGAAGGGAGCTGTATGATAATGATTGGACCTGACGCTAGTGCTGGAGAACCCAATAATTACTTGGAACATAGCCGTCTGCATCGGACTCTATACAAATCGACCAGGACGCCTCAGAGAAGTAGTTGAAGGACCAATCGAGCGTTCTGCGTAGGGTGTCTGTGGCTCCACGTCGTGGATTCTCTACCACGGAGCGTTCTGCGTAGGGTGTCTATGGATCCACGTCGTAGATTCTCTACCACGGAACCGCTTCTGTGGTAGAGAAGAAGGGAAGGACACTCTGGTCTGGGTAGTGAGGGACACGTCTGAAGCCTGCGCAGCAGGGTTGTTGAATTCCGCGCTGCTCTGATTTCTTTGACTGTCGGCTGGCGATTCTCCCAATGGTTGGGCCGCTGTATCTCAGTTGAGAGCCAGACCCAGAAGGGGAGATGCTCGAGGGATTCTTGTCTTGTCTGGTGCAGAATTGATCAGGTTGGTTCATGTCTGTAGCGGCTGTAAAGAAACCAGTGAGATGATCAAAGGTGCCTTTTTCCCTTCTTCCATGGGTGCGATATGACCATTCTTTTATACTGTCATCCAAATTGCCATTAAAATTTAATAAAAAAAAAACTATGCACCAGACAATTTATAAGATCAAGGCATGATATAAAAGAATAAAATCAAATTATAAGCTCATGGTCCAATCAAATAGTATTCGATGCACATTATTTAATGTAAATTTTGGGCATAAATCCCTAGAAAGTAGTTTCATAAAATCGTGACACTCTATGCTTAATGATCATGCTAATTGACTTTCCCTCACTGTGACATTCTCCTCTAGTGAAGGGCCCCAGAAGTCTTGGATGTATTCTTCCTTGTAATGGAAAACTCAAAGCAGTTCAAGACTCCACTGTAAATAAGGAAAAAATAGCATCATTTGAGAGAATTTAGTGAGTGGCATTTCACCGAACACCAAAAGGGTCCGTGCTTTTCTATTTCAGCTGGCAAGAACGAACTGCACAGAAAAGTGAATCTTCATTTTAATGGAGCGATGATAGGTAAAGGATTGCCTGGTTCCCACTGATGTCACCCACTGACGTATGGAAAGAAAAATAAAAGCTTATCCTATGAATTTGTTCCCAAGTGGGTAGGATGTGAGTGTCTGAGAGATGGCCTCCTTGGAATGTGCTCTTCTACTAGGTTCATGAAAAGACAAGAGGGTTGACTGAGAAATTTGAAAAAAAAAAGCAGAAATGGAATAAATACCTCATGACAAACAATTAAAAAATTTGTTTCTGCATTTTTTTTTTTGTTTATGATGGAATAAATACCTTTCTGAGCTATCATGAGAATAACAGATTTCCTCTACTTGAACATAATTTGGATGCTGCCAATATGATTTCATTTTATGATATCTCAAAGTATATATTAGATATAATTTATGTTCATAATTATTGTATAATTTGGGTTTTGTACATAAAGTTATTAGATTAGACTTAATAGGATGGGTGGCATTATATTGGGGCCATGGGCCATTTTTTAACAGTAAAACCTAAGTTTAAATACATAATGAAAGGGGAAAAAACTCTAACGGGAGGAATTATTTTTGTCTCTCGTCTTCCTTGTCTTCGCTGAGAAACCAAAGAGCTCAACGCTCTCGTCTGGACTATTCCGTTAATCCCCTGAGGTAGTGGTGGTTTCGTCCACCGCGATAGGAACTGTGAGCTCCCTGTTAGGCTGTGCTGTCAGTCTTTGTCCGACGCATTTCGTCTCCATGAAGACCAAAGTTCTGTGAGTCTTAGTTCGTCGTTAGAAACCTATATTGACATGGTATCAAAGTTGGGCAACATGTTCTACGTTCGAATCCCGGCGGAAGCGGTAGGGAACGGGAACGGTGGGTGTCAGAGCTAGGTGGTTCCAATCCACTTGGGTTAGGTTTCGTCCACCCCTGGTCCACCTGGGTTAGGTACTTGGTTTTTCGCACTTAACAAACCCGTCTGTTAAGTTATATTGGCTAAGCGTTTGACAATTCAAAGATAAAGGAACGAAAGGAACTTCAAAGGTCTTCAGAACATGAAGATTTTGAAACTTCAAACTTGGGATACCAAGTATATTAGGGGTAGCTATATGAATTCTCATCCATTTTGTTAAATCACTTGCCAACTTCAAGTTTTCTTCACAATCTCCATCTTTTTTTCTTTTTTTACCTCATACTAATTCTTATAATCTGATAGTGTCTTCTTCTATTTGTTACCAGTCAATGAACCATTACTACAAGACCCTTTTTACTGGTGCACCATTGAACCTCTCTCCTGAATCCCTCTTAACAATTGTCTCTTATTTTCTTATCTACTAATACTACTATTAAATGTATCTAAACATCCATTTCTAACTTTTTGTTTTCTGGTCTTGTTACAAATCTATCTCGAGATGCTTACTTAACCGTTATTCATTTTCTAAATGTAATTTTGATCCATCTAACATTCCAGTCCAAAACACATGTTTAGTCTAATGCCATGTACTTATGGTTGTACCCATCAGCAATCTCTATAGCTTTCTGCCATCTGTTGTGCTTTCTTTATAACATTGCGTGAGTTTCTTTATGGTATTTACTAACTCTGCACCCTTACCTGTAAGGTTCCTTTATTCTATGTAGCTAATCCAATACCACAACTTATCCCTCAAGATTCTTCTTACTAATTTATTTATCTGTAGACACCCAATTTCTTGCAGAAACCCTTCTTCTCACACGTCCCCTCCAACTTCTCCACCTTCCCACACGTCTTCACCAAACCCAAAATTCCCAAACCCCGAAATCCCTAAAATCACCCTCTCGCTTATCAAACCTGACTAACCCCCTCTTTCAAAAAAACCTCCCCTCCCTCTCCTTTCCCTCCTGGTCCCAAGAGTCCTCTTGGAGCCCGAAATCCAGAGACCTGCAAACTGCTGGTTTCAAGCAAAGTATAGGCTTCGAGAAATCAATTTTCTCCTCCACGACTCTTGAGGCAAATTATTTTCCCTTGCCTCTCCCTAAAATCCAGCTCAACCAAGTCTACCATATTTTCCATTCCGATACCCAGTGTTCTTCCAGAAACCTTTCGCCTCTCCCAAAAAAATCATAATCATCGACACCTCCCATCTCGTTCCTCCATTCATCTATGGAACCCGAAATTCCTGAACATACACCTTTCTTAAACCCAACGTCCCCCCTGTCATCGCTACATATCCAAGAAGACCGTGATGCCTAGAGACAGAGATCAACAAAGAAAGTAAGTCCTCAACCATCTTCCAAATGTCTGAGAGACATGACAGTCCTCAGCTCCCACCTCCCTCACCTGGTAGACCTGATCGTTTGGTGGAAGAACTCTAGGTCGAGTGACACAAATATGACGATGAGACATGGCAACAAATGATGAGTCTCGTGCGTCTTTTGGGGGCAGTTTAAAGAGGTCAGTTGCCTGGAGACAACACCTCGTTGGGAGTTCCAACACTCAATTCTAGATGATTGTGTTATCCTGGAATGTAAGGGGTATTGGTGGTTTTCGGAAGAAGGAAATGATTTCAAATTTTTTCTCCCAATTTAAACCCTCCGTGGTTATTTTACAAGAGACAAAATGTTAGGAGATGTCTGATCCTATCGTTATGGAGATCTGGTTGAATCCTTCAATTAAATGAGCGACTGTTAACGCAGTAGGCCATTTCGGGGACATCCTTGTTGCCTGGGACACTTCTCTTTTGAACTCCCTTCATGTGACTGAAGGTTGTTTCTCCTTGGGCATCCAGTTCAGGGATCTCACCTCTGGTAGGATGGGATGTGGTGTGTAGGGGGAGTGTACGACCCAACCAGATATCAAGAGAGAACCCTCTTTTAGGAAGAATTATGTGAGTTATATCAATCTTGGAGGCTCCCATGGCTTTTTGTGGGTAACTTCAATGTAATCCGATACTGTAATGAGAAGAAACACCCGACCACCTATATATCTGCTTCTATGAGGGGTTTCTCATATTTCATTGGCAATTGTGGATTGGACGAGATCTCAGTATCCGGGAAAAATTACACATGGTCAAGTAGTCAACAATAACCGATTTTATCAAAGTTGGATCGTTTTTTGACATGCCCTAATTGTTTGTACTCTTTGGAAATATCTCAGGTCACGTTCTCAACGAGGTGGGGTCAGATCACTGGCCAATCATGATAACTACTTCCTTTGAGAAATGGGGACCTTCTCCTTTCAGGTACGAGAACTCATGGTTGTCTGTGAAAATTTTTGCTACCCTTATTGATGGCTAGTGGCCGGAAGGCCCAAGTTTGGGCAGACGAGAATGGGCCTTCCCTCTGAAGCTTCGATTCTTAAAAGCCAAAATCAAGGAATACGCCACCTGCCACCGTACCATGTTGGCTGTTGAAAAGTCCTCTCTCCTTGCTCAAATTGCAGATTTGGACCTTGCGGAAGAACAAATGTACTTTGACTTCGAAGGAATATTCCTCCCGAGTCTCTCTCAACTCTAACCTTAATTCTATCCTTCATCAAGAGAAAATCTGATGGAAGCAATGTGCTAGATTTAAATGGCTGAAAGAAGGAGATGCCAATACAAAATTATTTCATTTTGTGGCTTCGGCAAAGCGTAGGTCCAATCGAATACATAATGAGGTAATATCTTGTCGGACCGTGATTACTAATGTGTTGTTTAAGTATTTTACAAACCTATATTCGGAGGAATACTTCAATAGGCCTAACGTGCAGCACATCAGATTCTCTCAGCTATCTCCAGTCACCGCTTCTCTATTAGAGCTTCCTTTCTCAGTCAGGGAAATTGAGCACGTTGTTTTAGGCATGGAAAGTGATAGAGCGCCGGGCCTTGATGACTTCAATGGAGATTTTTTAAAAAGATTTTGGCCTCGGCTCAAGGAGGACATCTCAGAAATGATTCATGGTTTTTTTCAAAAATGGGGTCACCTTCCACATTATCGGTGTGTCATTCATTGCCTTGGTCCCGAAGAAGGCTAGTGTTGAGAGGCCAGAGGATTTCCGACCAATCAGTCTCGTCACAAGCACCTACAAAATCATTGCTAGAATTTTGGTTCATCATCTAAAAGTTCTTCTTCCAACTATCATACACAAAGGGGCAAGGTGCTTTCTTAAGGAAGAAAGATTTTAGACTCCACTTGGGTTTGCACATGAACTTATTGATCATTTCAGGTGTAATGAAGGTCCTAGAATTGTGCTGAAACTTGATTTAGAAAAGGCGTTTGATAGAGTCAATTGGATCCTCCTCGACGAGATCATGGAAAAAATGGGTTTTGGAGAAAGATGGAGATTTTGGATTAGGAGTTGTGTGGGCTCGGCCTCATATTCTCTCCTCCTAAATGGCACAATCTGTGGGTATTTCAAAGGGTCCAAAGATATTAGACAAGGTGATTCACTCTCCCCTCTTCTTTTCAACATGATTGGTGAATTTCTCTCTATCATATTTTGGATCGGTAACATTGAGGGTGCCAGCAAGATCAAAGCGATTTTGGGTCTTTTTGTGTTAGTATCGGGCCAGAAAGTTAATTGGGGAAAGACCTCTTTAATGGGGTTTAATGTTAGCCCTGAGCTTCTTACAGAGATGGCTAGTATATTTGGCTGTACAACAAGCCAATTACCGATCACATATCTTGGCTTGCCATTATTCAACAGCCGCATCTGTAAAAGTCTTTGGAATCCAGTGGTTGAGATGATTGAATCCCGATTGGCAACCTAGAAAGGGCGGTTATTTAGTAAGGCGGGGAGGCTCACCCTTCTCAAGTCTTGCATTGCAGGTATTCCAAATTATTCACTATCTTTTATGCCATGTCCTGCATCCATATGTAAGACAATAGATAAACTCAAAAGAAGATTCTTATGGAGAAGATTGAGCGATACTTTTAAATATCACCTGATAAAATGGGATGAAGTCTGTTTGCCAAAAAAATTGGGTGGCCTAGGGATTTGAAAATCCAAATATATGAATCATGTTCTATTCCTTAAATGGTTATGAAAAATCAATACTCATTCCTCAAATCTTTGGAAGGGAATGGTTATCGCCAAGCTTGGGGGGGTAGGTCCCTCAAATTTTGGGACAATCTATGGATGGGATAGGAGCCGCTACAGAATGCTATCAGAAGCTTAGTTCTCCTATCCACCCGTATGAATATATCAATAGCAGATGCTTTTGAGGGGGGTGGTATGAACCTTCATCCTAGAAGAGGTCTTTAGGACACCGAGGCGTTAGAGGCCAGTCGACTGATGGACTTTGTAACTACGGTAAAAATTCATCCTTTGGTGGCAAATAAGCTCGTTTGGTGGCCAGAGAAAAAAACATTTTCTCAGTATTATCTGCATTCAGTTTCATCAATGGATGAAATGCTCCTCATCTGGATCATGAGATTTTTTTTGTTTGGCGTCTATGTGCTCCTTCTAAGATTAAATTCTTTATGTGGAGTGCTTGTCACGACAAGATTCTCTCAAAAAACGTGCTTGGAAGAAGTTTTCACTCCTCAGTAGACCCCTTATGTCCTCTCTGCAATATAGAAGTTGAGTCCACAAGTCACATTCTGCTTCAATGCATCTTCTCATGGAACGTGTGGACATCCATACTTAGCATGTTGGAGATTCAATTTTGTATGGCGACCAATTTGCTCTCATTCAGTAAGTTGCTACTTGGTATGTCTTTTCTTGGTCTCAAAAAGGTGATGCTCTCGGCTTGTGCTAGTTTCATACCGTGTGGTTTATGGAATGAACGCAATCGTAGAAGGTTTGAAGGTAAAATCGAATCAACGGACCAGGTGGCGGATCGAGTGGTAGGACATATTTCTTCTTAGCTCCTGATGAAGAAGTCTTTCTCCTCATTTGTGGGGACCCCTATCCGTGAGAACTAGTTTAATTTGGCTAGGATGCACTTGTGGATAAATGTCCGAACTATCCAAGAATGGATCCCTCCTGATCCTGGTTACCTTAAGTTGAACTTTGATGGTTCTTCTCTTGGTAATCCCGGGCTCTTTGGATTTGGCGGGGTTATCTTAGATCACCTAGGCAACCAACTTTACTCATATGTCGGCCCTTTACAAATCACTGACTCTACGTCTGCAGAGCTTCACGGTCTCCTAAATGGGCTTCGTGCTTTCAAAGACAAGTGTACAGGCCCCCTCTATATTAAAGGGGACTTGAAGGTGGTCATTGGATGGTACGAGCGTACATCCCCTCTCCCGTGGCACCATTGGGACATTTTTTGGGAGATAATTGATATTTGTTCATTTTTATCTTGTATTTGGTCTCACATTCCGAGATCCAAAAATTCGGTAACCGATGCGTTTGCTAAACATGGAGCTATCCTACAATCACTGGGTGTTAGGAAGATGCTCCCCTCTTTGTAATTTTTGTATTTTCTTGTTTATATATATATATATATATATATATTTTCAAAAAAAAAATCTGAAAGTAATTTGCAGAATTGAAAGTAAATCCTTGGCTACTGTCCCTTGCCTATGGAAAGAAAGAAACAGTCTCACTTTTGTCGACGAGTCCTTCTCAATGGGTGAGGTCATTGATAGGACATTCGACACAATACTCCTGGGTTACCATCCAAAAAGGCCTCCCCACCATCAGAAGCTCCAACGTAGGAGGCATTGAGAGCTGGTGGAATAGTTCTAGGCCCCCTTCCCTAGCCTCATTGTTGAATAGAGTGCCCATCCCCCCCCTCCCTCCCAGGGCAGATCACTTAAAAACTGATCTTTGACGGAGCTCCTAAGGCAACCTGGACCCAGCCTAAGTTGGTGATTCCATCAAGAATCATGAAGGCAGCACCTTGTTGATTTTTTTGGCTCGTTGGTATTTGCAAATCTAAGAAAGCTGGAGCCTCCGGCCAACCTCTAGTTGAAGGGAGATCTTTCCCCCTTGTATTGTAGGCTTTTCTTAACACAAGGCAGTAACTAGTGACGCAAGATGGCTTGATCACACAAGCTGGAGGGTTTGAAGAGCTTCTACAACAGAATATTGGGTTTGAGGTTTTAGTAGGTGCTCACAGCCAAGCTCTAGATCTGTTCTTACTGCTGAAAAATTCAAGTATAATTCAATTCAGTGAAAGGAAAAAAAAACGAAATCTCTAATGATCCCAATACAAACACAGAACACCCCAGCTTGCTAATAGCAGTAGTCAGTAGACAAGAATTAGAGCAGAATGCCTGTCCAGGGACAATACTTCCAGTTATAATTTAAAAATGTTATAACTTTTTCTGAACGGGAAGAGTTCAGGAGTTTGACTCACCAACTAGACAGCTCGGAAAATATTTTCTTGTATTAGTGTCCAAAATAGAAAATGTATTAGAAACATGAGAATGAATTACTTTTTATAATATACTTAAACTAATATAAACCTAAAAAAACATGGTTACTTTTATAATTAGTAATATAATATAATATTAAATTGTATTAATATAATAAATAATTAATTTAGGTATTTTATTAATAAATTAAGATAGATTGTAGTTTGGTCTAAATTAATACAATAATTTTGAGTTAAATTATATTATTAATTTATTTAATTATAAATATATAGAATACTGAAACAAAAATATTTACTTTTATTAATGTTTAGATACTTTATCAAATTCTTAGTTTAAGAATATTTTAATTATCACTCTTAAATTAGTAATTTAATATAATATTAACTTAATAATTAATTAAGTAAGGTATTTTATTAAAAAATTAAGAGAGATTATATTGTAGTCTAAATTAATACAATAATATAAAATTAAATTATTAATAAAATATAGAATACTCTAACAAAAATGTTTACTTTTATAATGTCTAGATACTTGATCAAATTCTTAGTTTAACAATATCTTAATTATCACTCTTAAATTAGTAATTTAATATAATATTAACAGTAATAAATATAATAGATAAATAAATATAATATTTTATTAATAACAAAAGATAGAGTTTAGTGTCGTATAAATTAATAATATCATTACAAAGTAAAATAAAATTATTAGTTTAATTAATTATAACAAACAAAAAATAAAAACACTTTCATACAAAAATCGTTAACAGATAATGGATGGATTTTTGAGCTTAGTGACATGTTTAATGTCTTAATTCTTATCTCCTTGCAACAAAGAACTTTTTCTAAACATTTTTAAGTATCTTTTATTTATTAAGGGTTGTGGATTAATCTAGTATATAATAATTATTAATAATAAAAAAATACATAAGGGTCCCATTGTTCTTTCACATAAGGTGAGAGGGAGAAAAACATAGAGGAGTTGAGTAAGCCAGATGGTAAAAAACAAGAAACAAGATAAGGGAAGCAAAGAGTGCCAAGATGAGGTTTCGACATCCGACAAAGAACGAGAGGTGTCGAGTGTCAAGGATGGAGAAGCGGGATGTAGAGAGCGTCGAGTGAATAAGTGAAAGTGAATAAACTAGGATTTGAGTTGGAATTTACTTTCACTCATTTTACACATAAATGAGTGAAAATGATTGAATTAGTTCATTTACTTTCACTTTCCTCCGGGTGCACGCACTAACGGTTTTGGCTAAACGAGAGTATAATCACTTTCATGTTCACTTACCCTGCTGGTGCATTAACTGGGTCTAGCAAATTCACATCCAACTTCATAGTCATTGTGTGGTTTCGTTCTCAACTGCGAGGAGGGGGTTAATAACCTTCACTAGAGGACGTTAATAGGTTAATAATTAATTAAGAGAGTAATAGACAGGGAAGTGGAGCCGTCCTGATCGAAGACTTATTATTCTAATTTTTTCGCACCGTCCTAAACGTAATCTGGTTAATCTCGGCCGTTCGATTTACTGAATTCTCATCTGCTTGTTCCACGTGGAAAGAGATGAGCCATTTTTCTTGAACCTGGGGGAGGACAGGAGAGGAAGAACGAAGCTCCTTTTTTCCCTTTCTTCTTCTTTTCGAGATTAGCCGATTTCAGATCAGAAGCTGAAACGTGGGGAATTTCGACGTAAGTTATTGGCGTTCTGATTTGATGAATTTTAGTTTCAGGATTGGGTTGTCATGTGGAATAGTGGATTTTGGAATTTTTGGTTTTGTTTTTTCCCGTGAGATGATGTGTGAGATGGTGGATCTTGGCGGAGTAATGCATTTACATGAGATTTACCCGTTCTAGTTTTGTATTTATATTGGAAAATGTGTGGGAAATGGAGTCCTTTTGAATTTCTGAATGAGCCATTGTTTTTAGATGAGTTCACTGGTGTTATGAAACGATCAACTGTTGGCTGAATTCGTCTCTTTTTGCAGGTTTGGGGATTGAGGGTCTTGTAGATATTTGTTTATAAGGGGGAGTATCTGTACCAGGACATGAAATAAAGTGAAGATTTGTTGCTGTAGCTATCACTGATTCTGCGGAAATGGCTTGCAGAGGCTGCTTGGAGTGCCTCTTGAAGCTTTTCAATTTTATATTAATGATCACAGGATTGGCTATGGTGGGATACGGCATTTACTTGGTGGTTGAGTGGAAAAGGGTTTCTTCTCATAGCGTTACTTTCTCGCCCTCGGACCAGTCTGAATTGGTGAGCCTGGGACGGTCCGCGATGCTTGTCGTGCCTCTCTCGACCAACATTCTTGACAAGCTTCCTAGAGCTTGGTATGCTACTGTTTTCTTGTCGTATTTCACACTTTGTTGAAACTTGAAACTCACTTCCATGTTTATGTTACAATTGCAACAAAACTATATAATTTGCTTAAACAATTGTGAGACAGTTGAGGGAAACGTTAGAGTTGCTCTTTAGGGTGTTAATTGTGGCGTTGCCTTTTCTTTATGCACTGACTTTTTTAGTTTTCAATCACTTAAATATGCTGCTTCAAAAGAAAACAAAATGCCTAGCTTATAGACAATTCTTATATATAATTTTAGCTTATGCAGAATAGTGGTGACTTTCTTGACCACGTGAAAGGTGCATGTAAAATGTTGGTTTCCCATTGTGAGAGGAAACATTTCTCTGCTGCCACTTCATTCTATCCGTGTGAACAATTTCACACAAACAGGAGTATTTTTTTTCTTTTTTTTTAGTAGTGAAGTTTTATTGTGGCTAAGGCAAACAAAAAGCGTAGGAGGGGGAACCTCCTACACTGAGAGATTGAAGGTGCACCTCCTCTTTAGTTAAAATGTCAGCTATAGAATTTTCTAATCTAGGAATATGAATCCAAAATAATGAGACAAGTCTTGAATTTCATGCAAAATATGTCACTGCTGCGAAGGAGGGCCTGCTGCCACCTCAAGAGAGTTCATAATGACCGCTGAAAGTTTGGAGGGCGCTGAAAGTTTGGAGGGCGTGCAACAAAGCATGTACCACACCTGATGTCCAATCTGAATGACCCAAGGGGCCTGCATAAGAGGCAGGAACAACACCATCATGGACTTTAAAACAAGCTCAAAAACCTGCTAAACCTGGATTGCAAAGAGAAGAACCATTGCAATTGAGCTGAAGTTAAACTTGGAGGAGGACCCAAGAGATAGTATGAAAAAACTTTTCAGTCATGGCATTGAAATAGGTAGCCTTCCTATTAAGGTCTCTGATGTTTTTAGCGAAAGGCTCCAAGATATGTGAGCTAAACAAGCCTTCTAGAGGTTCTTACCAATCAAAGGGACATAGGACAGCCATACTTTGAGAAATAAAATCCTTAAATGTGTGTGGATGAGTGCTAGGAGAAAGCCCAAATTTGTCTTAGTAGCGACAACTCTCTCTCTCTCAAAAAAAAAAAAAAAAAAAAGTAGTAACACTAAATAGCCCATGTGAATTTGCATTGGAGTAGAAGATGATCAATAGTCTCACCTGTATTGCCACAAAACTTACACCCCATGTGATATGCGGTCGGAAGTGGCACGGATGGATACGTGCACGGCTGGGCCAAATATGGGCGTACTGAGGTTGTCCTCAGAAAGGGCTTCACAAACTGGTACAGCAGCCCCAACCCTCAAGAATACCATCTGGCATCAACAGCACCCTCACAGGGCTCAAAAAGACGAACCTGGCACGAAACGGCCAAGGCTGCAGCAGCTGGGGTGCATGGGAGCGCGCAGACTGCTGCTGCAGCCCAGACCTACATTCCCAAGTGACTAGCAGGGCGCGCGGCCAGCACCTGGTTGGCTGTGTGGCTGTTTGACTCAAATTCGAAATTTGAGTTTCTCCTATCCAGCTGTTGGCTGTGTGGCTGTTTGACTCAAATTCGAAATTTGAGTTTTCCTACCCAAATGGCTTTGGAATAGGGTAGTTTGAGACAAATAAAGGCACATAGAGTTTGACCCATTTGAATTTGAATAATATGGGATTTGCCTTGCTTATATGGCGAATTCTCATTGGCTCATGTATTATAGGGGATAAGGGTGGCTTATCCTTGATTTGCCTATAAATAGACATTGTAAACTTGGTGTATTCATCTGAAAAATCCATGCAAAGAATACCACACTTTTGCCAGGGCTCATTTCTCTCCCTTTTGGCTTGATTTCCCCTTAAAACGAAGGCTTACAAGCATAATTTTCACCAAAAGTAAGCTAGGCCACACACTGAAGCTTTAGGATTGCATCCTAGCCTGATATAGCGGCGCGACACCGTGTCACAAATAACTGAACAACACCAAATAAGTGTGTGGAAACAAAGAATTTTTCTATGTAATGCAATCCAAATTAAGTGAAGGACCTTGAGTGGGGGCCAGACAAATCCCAGGCTATAGAGGCATCGTGTTTTGGAAGATAATCCAGCCCCATGAGCTTCCTGTAGCATCAGGAAACCGTAAAAAAGTCTGATGGTGAGCTATACACAAATCATCTTATCTTTGGCATGATTTCTCAAATAAAGGCCTTCAAGAGAGGAGAAGAGGGTGTAGATCAATGGCTTCAGCTTCATTTTGATTTCTTTTGAGATTGAGATTCTAGCCACCATTATTAGAATTGTTAGGAAGAGCCCCAACAACACAAGTGGAGGGATTGTAAGCAACGCCAAACACTCTGGGGTAGAGATGTAAGAGGAACTGTTACCAGCCCATCAATTACACTAAAATTGAATAGAAGAGCTTTTTTCAGTATAAAAGTTGACCCCCAATCTGAATTTGGGAAGCAAGTTAATCAAAGGTCTCTTAGGGTGAGTAAGGCTTTGTTTATAGATGTCCTCTCGCTTTCGACATCCCTTATTTACTTGGAGCATAGGCCCCTACTAAGTGTCTTCAAATAGACCCTTTGTTAACCCAAAATATCTAATGTCATTTTGAGAAGAAGAGCACCATTCTTACTACACAAATTTCTGATTCCCAGCCCTCCAGGACTTTTAGGTCTATTAACCTCATTGCACTTTAACAAATGATGCACAAAACCATCCATTGTTCCCCTCCAAGAAATCTCCTCTTGAGGGTGTTTTATTGGCTATGCTAGCAAGAAAAGCGAGGGAAGACATAAGGTAGGAACCCACGCCAGTTAAGGAAGAATTCATGGTGAACCGCCCCGTCTGGGAAGTTAGCCTCCTTGTCCAAGAGGAAAGGCATCTTCCAAATTTCTCAAGAATAGTGGACAAAAGGGTTGTATCAAAACATCTAGAGAAAAGGAGAAGGCCAAGGTAAGTAGATGGAATAAAATAAATGCATCCAAGGGTTTCAGCCATCGAGATGATAGCAAAGAGCACAAAGTTAAAGCCAGAAAAAGGTGGATTTGGACTAGTTCACCATCTATCCTAAGATAAGCTTAAAGAGGCTAAGAAGGGCTTTAGGATTTAGTCTGTGGTTCCCCCATAGAAGCAAATGGTATTAGGGGTGGTCATGAGTCAGGTTTTTAAACATCCCCACTTTGTGAACTTGACTTGAAACTTGTACCTGCAAAAACCCGTCTTGGGTTTGGAAATCCACACCCTATGTCAAGTTTTCGCAGGGATGGGTTTCAGGTGAGGTTCACAGGGTAGAGATGAAAATTTAAAATTATGAAAATATACAAAACCTATTTTTTTTTTTTTTTTTTTTTGCATAGCGATAGAGTATATTAAGAGAGGAATGGGAGGCTAGAGAAAACCTACAGGAACTTATTGTACAGTCCATGTGTATCAATTAAATTGACTTGTAACCACAAAAGAAAAAAATAAATCCCTTTTTTTCTTGTTAAACTTATATATCATTATAAAAATACACCATATAAGTAGACCTTGTAGGTCGGGTTTTGGGTAGGGATGGAAAATTCGTCCTTGTTCCATATCTGCATGAGTTTTTCCTCTCACCCTATCCATGGGCCGCGGGGTAAGGGAGAAACTCCATTCCCACCAAAATCGGTTTGGGTCGGACTTCCCATTTAACTCATCCTGTGCCTACCTCTAAATGGTATCATTTGCAAGTTGAAGGGGAGACATATCAAGTTCTGGGTTTTGGGAGATAAGGAAGCGCCATTCTGCTATCTTAGCCAATAGAAGAGTGAAGAGAGACCCACCCTCACCATTGATGTTGAGAGACGACAGGCTAGGGGGTCACCTTGACGAAGACCATGGGTTCCTTGAAGGTATTTGAAAACTGAGCCATTAATGGGAATAGAATAAGAGGTGGATGGGATGCAGCCATTCATCCAAACTTGTGGGCGAAGCCCATCCATTCAATGAGTTTTCACATCAGGTGTAGGATTTTCCTGATGTGGGGATCTTCTCAAATCATAAGTGCCTACAAAGTCACAAAAATTCCTCATGGAAGAAGGCTGGGGAGGATTTCTCATCCACAAAATGAATGGCATTTAAATCTCCAGCAAGTACCAAAGGTTGATTCCAATGTTGGATCATATCCGTAAGCTCATCGGGGAAACCTGCTCTTGGCCTGTATTTGGTTGGCCCAAATTCCAACAGAACAGCATTGAGCACCAGATTTTTTATCAGACACTTGAATTTTGCTGTAGAAATCTGACCCTCTCAAGAGCATCTTCATCCCAGATTACGAACATGCCATCATTTTGGTTGCTGCTAAAGCCAAAGATTACAAACCCCGCAGTCGGTCCTTTATCTGAATTTTTCAAGATGACCGGTGATCCTTTTTGGCTTTGAGGGTGTCTTTGAGATTTCTTGGCTTTTCCAAGAGATAATAATCATCTCTTCCTAACTTCATTTCAACTCCCTGATGTGTAGTCACACACCCATTTTCTTAAGAGATTTCATGGTCTTATAAATGGTGAGACTATTTTTTATTAATAGAAAAAAATCACTGTATAAATCAATCAGCAGAAATTGATTGATCTCCTGAAAATTCCTTTTCTTGTCATTCTCTAGTAAATTCATCTCAGAGATTCCCAACCAACAAATTCCTGTGTGAGGATTTATTTACCACATTAAATCGATCCATTGCCTTGAGCATTGAGGAATCGAACAGACCTAAAACTTGTTTTTCTTATTGAAAGCAATGCCTACTTTCACAGCATATAGCCGCTGGCATGGGTATTAGATTTATGATTTTTCCTGGCTGTTTTTGACCTCTGAAAATTGCCTCAAAACCAATTTTGCCTCCTTCATATGTCCTCTATCCGAAAACTGAACCAGGAGTTATCTATTTGTCATGTATCAAATTGGTTGTGCCAAAAACTAAGATGAACATATCAGCACTACGCAGTGAATATCATTGCTGGACAAGTCATAGATGGTCTTTTGAGATCTAATCAGGTTCTATAGGCAAATGGTAGTTAGTTCGATTGTAAGAAGTGTCCAGTTGATGGTGGCCGATGAACTGGAAAGAAGTAGATGATGTGAGCCAAAAAATGACTTGGGTGGAAGCTGTGGAAAATAGCAAGTAATAGAACAAAATACTAAATGAGATTTCATATAACAAATAATCTAGGATGAGGATGATGATACATGGATGTACGGTGATAGTTTGCTTGGTGCTGATTTGGATTTTATACTAACTCTACATCAATCTACAGTTTAGTACTGACTGGACATCTCTACCCTGATTAGATTGTTTAACAAGCTGTTGTAATTTGATGCGCATTTCCGATCTGGAACTCTCACTGGTGTTTTATGTGGTTCTTCAAGTACCATTCTCTATGTTTTGCACCCATAAAGACTTGAGAGTACCATCTACACGCATAAATGCAGTCCTTTGTATCTTTTCCGTTAATTCTTTTCCAATGCTTTTCAATTTTGGGTTTTGGAAAATTTATATTTTCTATTCATAGTCTTCCTCTCATGATTGATAAAACTTGAAATAATTTTTTTTTCCTGGGACATTTTTTTGAAAGTTATGTTTTCTCATAAAGAAATTATTTTTGGAAGTTATATTAACTCCTCTTAGGATTTCCAAAGCCAAAGTTTGCTACCGAGGTCGTTTCTGTTGATACTTTGAATCACCCATTATCTTTTCTCACTCTGTTACCCTACCCATTTGTGGTCTATGCAGGTTTATTTACTTATTCATTGCAGTTGGAGTCATCCTTTTCGTCGTATCTTGTTTTGGTTGCATTGGAGCAGCAACCAGGAATGGGTGCTGCCTGTCCTGTGTATCCTTAAAATTATTTCTGTAATGAAATACAGACTTCACTGAATGACTGTATAAGGCCCTAGAAATTCTGAATGAGTTTATTCTCTGAACTTGCTGCATTTGAGTGTTAGTTCCTGTTTAAGAAACAATATTTAAATTGTAACTGCAAAGTGCTTTTTGCGCGTGGAAATTTTAACTACATTTGTAGGGAATAGTTAATATGTCTCTATTTTCCTTTTCTTTAAAGGTTGTGAACCCCATCATACATGATCTTGTTGGTAGCTTATCTCAGTATTTGACTGATCTACGTGCACGTGTCAGGCACACTGGAGAAAATTGATTTCATATAGCTGTATTTAGTAATGTTTCACATCCATTGACATTAAAAGCTGTTCATATGTATGCTGAGTATATGAATTAATTAGCTGGTCATTCATCAACTTCTCCTTAACTTCGACCAGTACTCTGTGTTGGTGATCTTGTTGATCTTAGTTGAGCTGGGGTGCGCAGCTTTCATCTTCTTTGACCATAGCTGGAAAGAGGTACTTATTGATCAAATCTGTAATGTCTTAGTTTGCCTATCTTTGTCTTAATAGTTTTTTTTTTTTTTTAGTTGACTTTTTGTTAATAGCTTGGATACTAATATAAATGACTCATGCAGGTAATACCTCGTGACAAAACTGGTAACTTTGACATGATTTATGATTTCTTGGAGAAGAACTGGAATATTGCACGATGGGTTGCTCTTGGAGCTGTTGTTTTACAGGTAAGCTTGACTCATAACGACCTCCTTGTTCTAATTTGCTTGTCTTGTGACTTAAGGGCAATGCAATAAAATAAATCAGCTGCTTTGGTATTCCTGCTCTTTTGCATGACTGGCCACTCTTTTTTCTTTTTTAATTCGTTCTAATATTGACTTGTCTATCACTAGTAATTTATTTCATATGATTACTTCTCATTGTGCAAATCAAATGATTGTGACTTATTATTCCAACTACTCTGCGAAGCTACCTTGGCCTTTCCTGTACCTCCCAGGGTAAAGAAAAGGAATAACAGAAAAGAAACTCTTCCTCGTCCATTGATGAGTGAATTAAAGTAGAATAGCCTGTCTGGTGGAAAAAATTCCTTGATTTGCTGGACCTATTTTCCTTCATTAGTAGCTGGCGATTGTTCACGAGCCAATTTTATGTGTAACACAGCCCCAACCAAACGAATGAAAAATATCAAGAAAGAAAAGAATTTGGATATTAATCATGCCTACTGATCCTTGCTGCGATTAATTGGCTGACTGGAAGAATACAGGAGTATTACTAGTCCATATTGTCTCTCTTTTGGAACAACTTCGACCTGAGTTCATGCCTTTAAACACTCACTAAATACCTAACACTAGGACCAACTATTGCATTCCCCTCCTTCTCAGCCCCCACCCTCCCTACCTGAAAAAAAAAAAAAAAAAAAAAAGGAGAGAGAAAAAGCCCATCTTCCAAAGGTACATTGATTGCTGGTGTCCATTAATTCGTTCTTGCTGTTAAGCTGACACTTCTAACTATTATGGGAACGTCAGTGTGCCTAGTTGGGATACCTCAGCACTCAAATTCTGCATGATGTTTTTATTGAGAACTATCATTTGATTCGTTTCAACAGTAACTTAGGCATTTCACTACTCAAAATGCACTGTTAGGAATGAGTTTCAAGGCATCTAATCATCAATTGCACACATGCACAGAGACACCTTTTTAGTTTGTATTGGAGTTGTCATTATTATGAATGACTTCCATGAGTTGTAGGTACTGGCATTCATATTGGCTCTTGTTGTAAGGGCTGCAAACAGACCACCAGAATATGACAGTGATGATGAGTACATTGTCCAGAGGTCGGCAATCCGTCAGCCACTAGTTAACAGGCAGGGCGTGGCTGCAACTGGGACCCCTGTAACTGGAACTCTTGAAAACCGGCCAAGCAGAAACGATGCTTGGAGTACTCGCATGAGGGAAAAGGTAAAATCCTGCTAAGATGACATTTTCATGTTAAATTCCAAAGATCTGGGTCATTGCAGCTAATAATTCTTGTGTCATTGGCTCTTATGTGCAGTATGGGCTTGATACCACAGAGTTCACTTACAATCCGTCAGAGCCGAACAGGTACCAGCCAGCAACAGCACCACCTGCAGAGGAAAGGAGCGTCTGTGCCATTATGTGAAGTGATCTCATGGGTGTATTTCTTAAGAAAGGGAAACAAAAGGGAAATTTTGTGTCTTTTTGTGTGCAGATGTAATAGTTTTTTTTTATCTTCCACTTGACTCTGTAGAACAGATCATCTCTTGGAGTCATCAATCTGTGGGGCTTGTTCGCTCTCATAAAAATACTCTTTTTAAGTAAGTGGGTGCTGCTGCAATTTAATGTCATTGAATATCGTTTAACTCAACTACTGACCTGTGATTTATTCAGGTAACAATAACAATCTGGACTCCTAGAAAAGAAAAGAACAGGTTTTGAACACGGCAGCAGAGAATCATGGACAGAAAAGAAAATGAGAGAGAAGTCTCTCTCTTAGTATGGACCGAAAAGAAAGCGAGTACCGATTTATTGGACCAAATTGTAAAAGAAAAGTCATGCACCTACCTAATTGTGAATAGACTTCACCGAAGAAAAAACCAAAAATCCATCCATATGCATAATATGAACTTAGACGTGATTTCCGAAAAGCTATTATCATTCCTCGTGGGTTTCAACCCATGGACCACATGATTGATCCGGTGCATTATTTTACTAGACTTCATTAGATTAAGAAAAAAGTGTTACCCCTTGTCACCATCCATGGCCCACAAAAGAAAAAAAAATTAATATTATTTTTTCACTATCTTGTTCAGATTTGCATGGGGAGCCAATTTACTTAAACTTAATCAACCTCCTTAAACTCACTTAGTCGTTTTATGACTTTTTAATTGGTGATTAAGAGGCTGGTAAGTCTGATTACCCTTAATTTTTATTTATTATTATTTTTATTTATAAATATTTACTTTATTGTATTTATAAATAGTAAAATTTTAAAAAAAACTCAAATTAATTCCATCATCAATATATAAATAATAAATAAATATAAAATAAGAAGCTATCGATTTTTAAGTCACACCGACAGTCGTTAATGGCAACGGAACAACAGTCGTTCCAATGATTTGACGTTTGATGTCTGACGCGTCGTATGGGTCGCGTCGTTCTTGCTCCAGCAATTTGCATGCAGCGAAGTCTGCGAGCGAGTAATGGTCCAGATGTTTCTTTTTTGGTTTTCACAGAAATTGGAGTTGAATTGTTGAACAATGAATGGATATTGGAAAATGAAAACTCCAGTTGTCCAGTAATTTAAGCTAGCTTCTCCCCCACTTTCGTCTCCTCCATTGGTGGAATCTTCTCTCTGCGTTCTGTCATCAACGTCTCTGCTTCGTCTTTCCCCTAAAGGTAAAGCTCACGGAAAGCACCAGCTTCCCACCGCCTACGTTGGTGCGGTTTTTAAGTATATTACCACTTGAGAGTTCAGATAACGTAAAATTGCGGTTGTCAGTACGACTTGCAGAATATAGCTTATTCTCTTAGCTCGAAAGCTGCCGGCTGCGGAATTGCACTTCTTTCTGCCTTTTATATTTTTTATGGCTGTTGGAGAAGTCGTGGGTTCATGGTTGAAACAGATAGAATTTAGCATTTACGGTCGGAATTCATTGCCCGAGCCAGTGCGGAGAGACCACGACGCCTTGCCCAGGGCTTCAATCTTCGGCTTTGCTGTATGTCTTTTTGTGAACTATTTCATGGTTTATTGTTTTACCCTTTCTCAATCCCACGCATTGAGCTGTACTTATCTCCTATCTATGATGTATTTTCAAGAAAATGCATCTTCACTTCCCTTTCGGTCTCTCTCGCCAGCTGTTGTGAAGATATTCCGGTTTCCTGGCTGTTTGTGTGGGTGGGTCACAGAGATCTTGGCACATCCGAGATTAAAATTGTAATTGCAGTTTTATTTATTCGGAGCAGTTATGTTTTCTGGAACATGCTGGGCACTATTCAATTATTGTTCGTTACTGTTCTGACTTTGTCTTGTCGTTCGATTATGTTTAGTCAGGTGAGTGGTGTCTGGTCTCTTCTGAAAGGCTGTTATATATGAGCCCCATCTGGTTTTACTGCATTGGAGTAGAATTTGAGAGAAAGAGGACACAAGTCCACTTTGGGTATTGTAAGGGAAAAAATTCTTGGCTGTGGTTGGCCGTTCGTGAAATTATGATCATCTGGAGCCTGGGCGTTTGTTTTCTCAGCTTCTATATAAATTAGTACTATAAATTGTATATATTGGGTTTTTTAATTGTCTTCCTTGGTCTTGTCTTTGTCTGATGAAACTTGTTACTGACGGCCATTGGCTTCAGCATCCATGAGTTTGGCTCCCATCACTGAAAAAGACTTTTTGATTTTATAAATAGTCTCCGACTTTTGTTGAATTTTTCTATATCTACTGTGCTTCTATTTTTCAACTCCTGTCATGGATGGACGGCCCAGTTGGATGCAGTTGGAAGTTAGATTTCTGCTCAACTTGTGCGTATACTTATGCTCTCCTTTCTGCTCTGTTCAACATCGAATCTTTCTGCCTTGAACAGCTTGTGTCCTCTCTTTCATGTTCAACGACCTCGCTCTCAAGCATCATCTTTGTAGTTGAAAAACATGACTTGGGAAAATAGAGATGATCTTTGACTGCATAAATGGCGGTGACAAGACATTACTCCTATTCTTGACATTGTGACTGCATGCCTCATCATGATCATATGAGTTTCTCTCAGTTTCAGAATATTTGTTAAGCTATCAGTTTCAGAATATTTGTTAAGCTATCATGCGAACCAGGAGGGGGATGCATTCTGAGGTACATCCAGTTCCTTTCAGTACTTATTTTTCTCATTACCTCTTAATTTCACCGGGATTGCCACTTAGCTTAATTTGAGATAATGATGTTTATGCAGCTTTTTTGGCCTTCCTTGGTAATAAAGAAATGGCTAAACGTTAAGCCTAAAGTGCATGATTTTAGCGAAGATGAATTCGACACTGAGACAGAGAGTGAGGATGATGGTATGGTGACATTTCTTCTTTTATCTTTGGTGATATGCACTTGCAAAGCATACACGGATTCATTCATGATGAATCTTATCTCTTAAATTTCTTTTCTGTGAAATTTCTTAAAGATGTAAGAGGAGTCGGCTGGAATCAGGTTGGCAGTAAGCAGGGGAGCCAATCTGTGTACCCAATTCAGGATTCAGGTATTCATGAACTTTTTTTTTTTTTTTTGGGTGGTATTGTCTTGCCAAGTGCACATGAAATTTGCAGCTTCTTATATTTTTAGTTTTCAAAGGAGTGGTTGTAGAAAAATAAGAGTGCAAGTAAGGAGTGTTGCAGAATCTGATGCTTGCAGACCTAAAGAAGGTGAACCTAGCAAAGGATAGTTTAGAATGAAGGAATACATTTTTATATGATACAAATCTGAGGATTGCAGTATGAAGTCATTAAAAGTTAAAACAGTATTTGGATAATTTGTTCCAGCAAACAGTGATACTTTCACATTACCATAATAATTTGACTGATTCTGTCTGAAACCTCAAGGCATATACTAATCCAGTGAATAAGAGTTTGAGCTCAGGACTTGTTGGTGAGAACTGATGGTTTCAAACGAAACTTTATTATTGCTTCGCCTTCAAGAGCTGTAATTTATATGCCCTTTGATGGCTTCAAATGATTTGCATATATTCTTTTGTCTGAACTTTCATCTAAACTGTGTGCATGATTTGTTAAGGAAACACTATATAATGTCTCACCCTGTCTAAGATCTCATTTGTTTAATATTAGCAGGAGCAACATCAAACAGCTATCTGCACAAACACAAAAGGGGGAAGTCAGAAACGTTACGTGTTCAGTACATAAATAAAAAAGATGTGAGGTTAGATCATTACCCTTTCTCCTAAACTACCTATATTTTTCAAGAACCAAATTTATTTGGAATTCTGTGTTTGAAAGAATAAAAACTGTGTAGATACTTGTCTCAGGGTAACCATCGGCACATGGAATGTTGCGGGAAAAATTCCTTTTGAAAATCTTGAAATTGACGAGTGGCTTTCTACAAAAGAACCAGCAGATCTATATATTCTTGGGTAGGTTTTCATTACTATTTTTTTTCAATTTTTCAGTAATCAAAATAACGTTGTTTCTTTGAATAGTCTATCAAAACAATATGGAAGCATCATAGTTTGTTGTTTATTTTTGTAGCTTTCAAGAGGTAGTCCCATTAAATGCTGGGAATGTACTAGGGGCAGAGGATAAGAAGCCAATACCCAAATGGGAAGAAATCATCCGTAGAACACTTAACAAATCACCACAACCCAAAACAAATTACAAAAGCTATAGTGCCCCTCCATCTCCGGTATTAAGGACATCATCTGCTGCTGATGTACTAGCTGATCAAATTGGTGCACCTGAAGTTGAGATGCTAACTGGTAAGCCTGCTGGGCAGGCTGATCCATATGCCTTAAAAGGAGCAGATTTGGGGAAGGTAGTAAATCTGGGTAAAAAATTTCAGTTCAGGAGAATCTATGGCATGGACAGTAACAGTAGATTAGACTGGCCAGAGCATCCGCTAGACACACCCCTGCAAGTTCTGTCATCCAGTGCAAAGTTAAGGAGGGTTTTCAGCAGTTCAGGAAGAATCGGATTTGATTTATTTGATAAACCTTTTATTTTGGCTTGTCAAGGTTTAGCACCCAATGGCAGATTGAACCGACTGTATCGAAGCTCAGGTAACCTTGAGTTGATCTGGGCAGAGCAGCAAAAAGAGTCTGAAATGGTTGATTCACTTTCTGATGCTTCGGATCAGTTCTCTGAGGAGGAGGAGGAAGCATATTCCGAGAAAGTAGAAGAGCAATGTGAAGCTGAAACAGATTATGTGAAATCCAGCACTAAATATGTGCGAATTGTCAGCAAGCAGATGGTTGGGATCTATGTGTCTGTGTGGGTTCGAAAAAGGTTGAGGAGGCATATAAACAATGTGAAGGTTTCTCCTGTTGGAGTTGGACTAATGGGTTACATGGGAAACAAGGTCAAGCAACCCTCTTTCTAATCTGATGAGTTTTGAGAATACATTAAGCACTGATGTACCTGATATAATCATTTATTTAGTAATGCAGGGTTCTGTTTCTGTCAGCATGTCTCTTTTCCAATCGCGACTATGCTTTGTTTGCTCCCATCTGACATCTGGTTCAAAGGAGGGGGATAAACAAAGGCGTAACTCAGATGTGTATGAAATCTTGAGAAGAACACGGTTTGCATCAGTTTTTGATTCTAATCAACCACAAACCATTCCTGCTCATGAGTAAGCTTATCTCTTAAACATGGATGTTTTCAGTTTCACTGTTAATACTCAAGTTCTTCATGGTTTATGCTTAGGATATCATTTACTGTCCTTTTCAAATGAATCTAAATGTATTTATATGTTCTGACATGAATTTTATAATCTGATTGTTACAAGAGAGCAGTCAGATCTTCTGGTTTGGTGATCTAAATTATCGTCTCAACATGGTCGATGCTGATGTCCGGAAGTTTGTTGCAAGGAAACAATGGCCTGAACTTTGCAACTCTGATCAGGTATATATTTATGGGTACTTATGGCTTTTAGTACAAAAAAAATAGAATGAGAGAAAAAAGAAAAAATAGGTTTCACTATCTTTGTACAAATAAATAATCATTTGGCTTTTTCATGAGGGGTGTCGCAGCTATGCAAAGAGCTGAGATGTGGGCATGCATTTGATGGGTGGAAAGAGGGGACGATTGAATTCCCACCTACTTACAAGTATGAAATTGACTCTGATAGATATGTTGGAGAAAATCCAAAGGACGGGGAGAAGAAGAGGTCTCCAGCATGGTGAGCTCTATTTGTGAGATGCGAATGATTGGACACAAACTTGAAGAAGCAGTCTTAGTCACATTGTTTGGTTACATTTTCAATTTTTTCGATAACCTGATCGCTGTTATAATTCAGCCAGCCTATTGTGCAACTTATCAGGTGTGACCGCATCCTGTGGTTAGGGAAAGGCATCAAACAACTCTCTTATGAGAGGGCTGAACTTAAGCTTTCAGACCACAGGCCAGTTAGATCCATTTTTGTTGTTGAAGTTGAGGTCTTGGATCCTCGGAAGCTTCGAAGAGCTCTAAATTTCAACCAGACTTGTGATCTCCATGAAGGTCTTCTTGATGATGAAGAGGATTGCCATTTTTGAAACAGAAAGCTTCATGCAGGTAATAAAAAATGCCCTGATTATATATCTTGATGAGCCAGTTTAATGTGGTTCCTTCCATCTTTTATAAAGTTAGACACTACAGATAGGAACTGCAGTCTCTGCTATTGCCCAAAATCCATATTTCAAATCCTGTGAACTTTTCAGACACCTACACATTTTGGTGAAGTTGGTTGCTGTTGTTTAGTGAAGAGTGAACTGTGTGAATTAAGCATGTTTAGCTTTTGTTGGTGTAGAATCACTATTTACAAGAGAAGAAAATAAAGAACCAAAAAAAAAAAAAAAAAAAGTAGAAGAAGGAAATGAGTTCAGAAAACTAATGATCATTATCAACCTCAGTTTTGTCCATTTTTAATGTCATTAGATCTTTATTTATACTCGTTTGTTGGATGAATGTAACCAAAGGAAAGAGAGAAGTTGTATATGTGATACTTCGTTTCCTGCTAACACAGCTAATTGTGCTTTTTCCTTGGCTAGGCTTGTTGTGCCAACTACAAATGAAGAAAGTGTAACTACATACTTTCAATTTTTTTCGGCAAGTTAGATATGTTCTTTTAGGGTCTGTTTGGAACCCCATGGAAAATAAAAGAAAATGAGAATTTGATAATTATTGGACTTGAAAGACATGCTTGTATGGGACTCGAAAGGGAAGAAATTGAAGCCAGTATCGCTTTTTGGAAAGTGAAGATGGGAAAGATCAATCCACTTTGTCAAAGAAGAGGGTGAAATTAGGAGGAACTGTGAAGAAGATTTTAAAGAAAGAGATGATATCCTGCAAATATATGTTACTGTCTCCCTAGCCTAGTTTGATAAAGAAACCAGAAGGTGCTTGTGATATTGTTGTTTATGATGTTCATATGAGCACCATAACAGATCTAAATTGAATACATGGAAGTTAGGCCAGGTCAACTCGTCCCTTTCTGTTTTGTGTTAGTCCACTTCAACTCAAATCACATTTTTAAGAACCTCAGTTGAGTCCCAAGATCAAGGAGACCAGTCTCGTCAAATTTTCATTAGACCAGTTTTAGCATGAAGAGAGGACAATAAAGAATCTTTATTAATTTCAATCCCTGCACCCAAATGCCCATTTCAATCGAAGCGCTCTAGTATATGTTCTGCTATTAATGGCTTTTATGCGTCAATGTAACAGAAGAAAACCCAGGCATCCTACCTTCAGCTCCGCCCTACTGGGCAATTCACCCCAGCCCAGAAGGCCAAAGTCAAATAGCTCTGATCTGCAGGTGACAGCAGCTACGGATGCACAGTTCTTCCCAGTGTTCAAACAGCTTGCTTTCTGCTTTCAAAATTTCTCCCTTTTTTAAAATCCGAATAGTTTGTAAGAGGATAGTAATGCAAGAGAAAATTGACATTGTATTACATGACTCAAATCAGAGAGAGCTATATCCTGTTACAAACAATTAACTTACTAAGAAAATTAGAAGATTAACAGGGACTTAATACACGGTCTGAGGGAAAAATTTCTCTTAAATTACTATGGAACCTGGCACATACTTGCATTTCACAACTCGGCTATCAGATGAGTGATAAATATAGCCTTCTATGTTAGAAGAGAATTTACCAGTACAAAATTGGCTACTCATGTGAAGGCAGACTTTACAGTGAGTTCACCTGTTGATGCGTCGAAGATTACCTCTATCTCGGTGGAGCAACTCTCACCCACTTCAGATGATCTGTGGGCACTGACTGGCACAGGTGAGTTTAAAAGCTTCACACCCTGCTTCCAATATCTTTGGTCTGCAAGTGATAAGATCCCCATTGATTAGAAGAGAATGTTGTCAGTTGTATGATCAAATTCAATTTCCACAACAATTAGTTCCATTTTGGATAAATTCCAGAAACAATGCTGCACAAACGATTCATCTCACCATCTTTAGGGGAATTTATGAGGCCTAATTGGAATGGGATTAATTTAATAGCAATAATTTGGCACTTGCAGTGATTTTTTTTGTTAAAGAGCAAGAATGAAAAAGTCTGACATGAATCTCACAAAAAAAAAAGTCTCACAGAGTAATAATTAATATAACAGAATCTTACAGGAGTCTCATGAAAGGAAGTCTCATAGTAGCGATTCAGTTTAGAAGAGTTTTAGTTATTTTAATTTTTTATTTATATTATAGTTGTTTAACTATGCTAGGACTTATCTTTAAGAATTAGACTTTGGGCATGATCGGGACATGGATAGTCTAATTGTAATTTGATTCTACTTGTTTCCTCTATTATAAATAGAAGATTATTGTACTCAAGTAATCATCAATCAAAGAATTATTTTCTTTTCCAAAAATTTCAACATTTTTTACAATGAAATTAGGGTCTTGTTTCATGACAGATCCTTGCCTGGTCCAGTTGATAAAACAATTGAGCTGTCTGCATCCATGACCCAATCAATCCACAGAGCAAAACCATGGCATACACCAGTCTTAGTGAACCGGACCTGTAGTTCACAAAATGCAATAAATATGGAGAATCAATCTCATGCCACATTATAAAGCCAAAGCATGAAATACAGAGGATGCAACTAGAAAAATTTTCTTGTTTGAGTGACATGTAAATTGAAACTGAAAATCACAATTTCATGAACTAAGCTGAAAAACACCATGTATTAGGAGAGCAACCAAAATTTGGAGGAAGTGTTTTGTCATTTTTTAAAGAATTAGATTCATTAAAGTTCTATTCACCTTGAAAAAACCTGCATGAAATTTGGAACCCCCAAATATTTGTCAAACATGGAACTGAATTCAGTTTTTGGACTGACAAGTGACCAATTCTTAGCATGCTAGTGTACCTTGGTTTTCCCTGAACATGAACTGATGGGATTGGATAGATTGAACTCCATGACTCTAACCACCTCACTGAGCTCCTGAATGAAGATTAGAGTGTCATCCATGTACCACAGTCACAACGTTAATAGACTTTCAGTCTTTAATTCCTCAAATATATTGAACATTGGTTAGCTACCTCTGTCTCACCACACTGCCAGCAAAAATAAGGGAAGCAAGAAGCCTCATTTATATCAAGGCAATCACCACAGGCCCCTAATGTCTCATTTACAGTAGAATGGTCAAAACCTTCTATCTGTTTTAGGCAGCGGCGACTTCTCCAAAGATCCTGTATAAGAAAGTTTGCTACAATTATTTTAAGGGAAAAGACAAGGCTTATACTCGCATGGACATATAGAATTAAGAACTACTTAAAGCAAAAGGGAACATACAGGAAGAGACATGGCACAGGCTTTGAGAATTCCCTTACAAGGCATGATGACTACCTCGTCAGATAGTATCGAGTCAAGTATAGTCCTCTCTTTCCTTCATCACAAAGCAAGGTTCAGCAAAGAATCTATCTAAAATGCATTTACATTTACATTTGAAGGGTTTAAGCATCATAGATCAAGCACAAATCAATCTTTTGATATTTCTAAGGCATATGTTTCTACCAACATTCTGGTTAGTAGAACCAAATATTAAGCAGAATTATTTGCTTACCAAAACCGTAGGTTAACCCATGGAAGCATTCCATCATTTCCAGAGTAGAAAGGTTCTCCAACTAACAAGTCAACCTGAAAAAAAAAATTGGAAAGTTCTATTTTTGAATATATGGAAATGATTTCTTAAACAACACACCAAATGTCATGTAATTGACCTCGTCACATATGATGAGCCTTAAAATTGCTTACATTGACCAGGACTATGTAGGCGGATGTCCAAACTAGAAAACCGCTAAAAATTAAATTCTAAAGAGGAAAAATTTGCATGAAGAAAAATAAATTAATAGAATTTTTATTTATGCAATTGTTTACTTTTATTTTTGTTAATATAGAACCATTGTTTTGTTTGAAAATGATGCTTTCATTAAAAAACCAAAAGATCAGCAAGCAAATTACGAAGCCAAAGGTGGATGATCGAAAAAACAAGCAATTGATGATAGACTGCCTCTTTGGCTAGACAATTGGCAATGCCATTGGTGGATCTGTTTACATGAGGCCTGCTACAAACAACATTTTTGCTAGCTCACAAATCTCATATAAAAAAATATAATAAAATCTAGTGCTTCCAAGGAGGCCCAAGCTATGACAGCCATAGAGTAACCTTCAACCTCTAATGGAGATGAGGTGTGAGTGATATAGCCCCAAACCTTGAAGCAAATCATAAAACTCAGCAGATACAAGAGTCATTTTGACCTTGGGGGGACAGTAAGTGAGAAAGTAGAAATTAAAAACCAAAACTCTAATTCTATCCCAAAAAAAAATAAAAAATCTTTTGCTGACAGCCAGAGTTGATAAGTACTCTATGAGAGACATATTTTGTGATCGTAGACTGTCCGGTCTTACATATTCCAAATACTATTTCACATGATGCAATAGTGAGAGCAGTTAAGATCTTGAGGTTTGCTCTTACAATTTTTTCCCAAACTTGAGAAACACATTGAATAATACAGTTCAGAGCAAAATCAAATCATGGTATCACATTCAATTTGGGTTGAGTCCAGTGCAATTCGGTATCCAGAAGCAATACAAGAACTGCATGGGCATTCTCCGCTCATTCAGGACATGTAGCAATTCTAGCAGCAAGATGGCAATATCTCGCCAACCCATTGATCAATCTTCCTCTGGTTGTCACAGACTGGCACATAGCTTATCCAGCTCACTGCTGAGTCATCCAACTAAGGTCAGGTGCTATGTCATCAATCCAGCTCAGCCATCTGATGGATGATATGGTGTAGAGGCTTTTTGTTGCCTGGAAAGATGAATCTGGAATTGACAACTGCTGTGATCATGCTGGGAGTCCCATCAAGGTCGTGCCTAATAATTGAAGTAAACTGATTCCACATCTAACATGATGTCATCAACTCAGCTCATTTGACAAGTATGCCAGAATAAGTGTTCCAAATTAGAATTTTGTAAAACACATGTCATGGCCATTACTGAAGAGATAAACAAAAGGTCAAAGGTTCCATCCCAAGATCCAATGAGTTTTAATTCATAAATGATGCATGTAGACAATAAGATCAACACAAGAACCATAACTGCAATCACTTTCATATGAAGACAAATAAGGCAAAATTAATTAAAAGCTAATTTTCAAATCATCCATCAGATTGTGGACAGAAGAAAAGGAAAAAAAGAAAAACATACTTTTCTCTGATTAGTTTCATCCAAGGTCAACACTTTTGTCCCTCTTCCAAGAACTTTTATTTGGTCCATACTGTAACCATTTGCATAAGCAACAGCTTGCAAATATAAGGAACCCTGCTCCCGAAGACCTGGCAAGAATGAGATCACATTTGAAGTTCTTGAGAGGCTTGCAACAAGAATTGTCCAGAACAAGCTATCATCTGCGACAATGCACAATGGAGAAGACTTCCCCTTCAACTGCAATAAATTAATGTTAGTTAAAAGTTGATGCATTGCACAAGCATCTCCATAGCAATCTAAGTTTGAATCTCAATATACTCAAAATGAAACAAGTATGAAGCAAGATCCCACAGCATTTCTAGCCGCTGTTAGCATCATGCTTCTCCATTCTTTGTTTCCATAAATTGCAGTCCTCTCTGGAGGTAGTATAAGACTTCCTTCAGGAAGCTCATGCACTAACTCTCTGCTGAGTTTAGCATTTCTGAGCTTATATGATATGTCAGTATCACTATGAACAGCTTGAAGAAAAACATGCTCATCCTTAAAGACAGGCATTCCTCCGCGAGGGATGAACCAAACACATTGTTTCCAGTGGTCACACCAATTGGAATCACCTGGAAGAGAACAAAGATGTGTTTTTGTCATTCAACAAAAACTGGTATCAAAATGATTACTAAAATTTCAAATTTTCAGCAAGTGTAGCAGCAATCAGTCAGCACAAGAGAAGCAACTAATTATTCAAGGATAATCAACGAACTGATTCCCTTCATTTTTACTTGAAAGTTAGTAAGAGTCCATCTTGAGTCCACTGCCAGTTGTTAAGCCTGCATGGAGTTCTAAAAATAATAAATCTCAAATTATGAGATCCACACATAGTTACAGCATTTATTGGCTTTTAAGAACATATGTGACACCAGTTCACTGAACCACTATAGATAAGCCAAACCAATCAATTGAAAGATCCATTCAAAGGGACTTCAAATTCTCTTAAAGTTCAAACAACTAATATGATACAAGTAGATACTTAATCGGAAAGACCAGTTATCCAACTTGTAAAGTTCCATACTAGTCCACCAAGATTGACATCCTCAATACAGTGTAAACTCTAACAAGCCTGCAGAATAGCTTGGTTTCTCACTAACAAGGTGATACCCAGTAAGGGAAAAAGCCAACGCAACCATACTATGTGAAGCATATATTTGCTACTCAGCAATTGAATGTATCAAGTATCTGTGTCATTATTTTTCACATATTTGTGTATGAAAACTGCAACTAACAATTTCATACTCAAAACCAGTCTAAATATAACTCTAAAAGCCTCTTCTCACCAGAAGAATCTGTTTGCACATCTAGACCACTTGAATGTGCATTTATCCATCGTGGAGCTGTTGAATAGAATAACTTCCCTTCATGATCAAGCTGAAGTACCCACCTGTATCAGTAAAACATTACATGCTATTTCATTGGAAATCAATATTAAAAAGAAGATTATGTCCACTACCATGAGATCACAGCATTTACAGTCCCATCAACAATTGTCTTTATCTGAAACTCAGTTTCTCCTTGACTCTCTGGCCGTTTTGAAAAGTCAAACTCAAAAACTTTGAATGGTTCTGAAAGCTGGAAAAATACTCCATTTGGTGGAAATCAGTTCACATGATAGTCTGTCATGGAAAAATTACCCTTATGAGGATGTTTCATGTTCATACCAATCTTAGATCATCTGATATTGAGTCACAATGCATGGCATATTGCTGTCTTTTAACACTAATAACAGTCTCCAAACTTGAAGGTGTGAGCTGAATGCCATCGGATGCATGGGCTTCACAACCGTGTAAATCATGAAGACTCTGTAAGTAACTGCTTTGAACCAACTGAGGCACATAAAAAAGGGCAAGAATCAGTACAACGGCAAAGCTTTTGTATGGGGAGCATATGAGTGGTTATTGCAGACTAGTGCATATGTTTCATTCTTGGTGGACCAAGGGCCAAAAGTGTCACTGATTCTGCTCTCCTGAGCACATTTTTTCAAGTTAAACAGGAGTCTCTTACCAAAGATGATGATTTTAAGATGCCTTTCAAAAAGTTAGGCAGGGTACAGTGGACAAACTTCGTGTCGTGTATCAACAGGATAAAAGCATTCTCATGAAGCCAACAAGACTACATTAACTTCCATAATCTAGTCAAAACTACTTTAGCAAGCACTAAAATGGAACACAGGACAACCCTCTCTCATCAGTCTGGATTGAAGAAACTCCATCCCCAGAAATTAGCATCCTGGAGAAGACTGTACTAAGATACACCACAAGTTCATGACAGACCAAAATACCAACAGTAATAGTTTTGTGCCAGCCGTAACTAAACAGAATATTCAGATCACGTAATAGAAAGAAAACATACAAAAGACAAGAAAATATCAATAGATAATGATAGAAAATCATATAAGAAAAAAGAAAAGAAGGCCGGCGGCGGCGAATTCCCAATAAATGATAGTAAGATGAAGTAAAGGCAGCAGACCTGGCCATAAATAGTTGCCCGGCAGGGAATTACAAGTGGATTTTCAGACAGTAGCTCATCATGAGCATGCTGCAGAGTAGGTATTAACCCTTCACCTAACAACTCAGAGTCTAGTATCTCACTAACCTGCGCGCAACAACAAGGTTTTCATGACATTTCGTTGCTAGAAGACTGAGAACAAAAGTTATTGGCATGTCGAAATTTTCCAACATGCCAGCATTGTTCAGAAGCCAGCCACTACATAGAACTAAAACCAACTCAGTTTCATGTTGCACTTCTTACAAGTACATCAGCACGGGAAGGGAGGTCCACGCCAACTCTGAGTTCATCAGATCGCTTGTGAAACAAACGAACTTTCTTCTCCATACCATTTAGCCGCAGAACTTTTCGCATCAATTTAACCATGGGAAGATAAGACTCGCACGCAGATACCATCCCTCCAGAGCTAGAACACTTCAAAGAAGTATTTGATTCCATTGCTCTCGCCGCCATCATCGATAGCAAGCCCGTTCCTGCTCTAAATCACAGACAAGCAATTCCTTTCACAACAATATTCAAGAACAAGCAGGTGAAAAAAAGAAAAAAGAAAAAAAAAGAAGAACAGGGGTCTCAGTCTGTAAGTACCCAATATCGAGCACATGGCAGGGTTTTGTAATTGTCTTATTAATAGCTTCATGAAACACTTTATTCCTGCGGGAGTCATTAAGCATGTCGAGATATGAGGTCGAGGAAAGTAATGACTTGGGTGGGGGCGGGTTTCTGCCGGGGCAGTCTTGGACGACGACCCATTCGGAGTTTCCGGTCAATGGGTCGGTTTTTAGCTGGAACATGCAACTGGGAACTGAGAACGCCATGGTTGTGCAGAAATTTCGACGAGCGCTGCGAGTGAGCATCAAAGGGGAACAGGGTTGCGGGCTAAAACGGTATATAACTTGGAAGAGCACCGAGCAAGCCATGAACGGAAGCACAGCATCGCGTTCGCGCGCTTCCGAAAAGAAACTGCCGCCGTCGCCTGTCCCCTGTTTTTGATCCAAACAGTTTCGTTTCGGAGGTTTAAATGTACAAGAGTTCACGGCCATTTCCCTTTGGCTTTGGGTCGAGACTCGAGAGCCACCTTGCCCGGTTCAACGGGGTCCACACTGTATAATTCATATGTCCGGGCTAAAAGAAGGCTTCTCCCCGCCGTTCGGCACGTTCCCAACGGCAGGACTCGCAGGAGCATGAAAGGTAACTTAGAGGCCGCAACACGCCGTAAGGCTAAAATAGTAATTCAGTACGCTTCTAATTGTTTTCATTTAAAAATTATAACATGCTCCTACTTTGCGCGCCGCATTGCAAATGAATTTGGTGCCGTGATCTTTCTTTCTCTCGACTGTCAGAAAAATGGACGAGGAAGGAGACAAGTCGAGTTTCGTAATTGGATTGATCCAGAATCGAGCAAAGGAGGTACTCTCTCGTCATTTCCTTCCTTATATCTTCTACAATTCTAAGTTGTGGCGCTTTTCAAATATCTGAAATTTCTAGCTAGTTTGATTTCGATATACTACTCGAATTTAATGAGCTTTAGTTGTTATTTTCTATCTCATTGGTCTGATGTTTGATTTAGATTAGTGTCTTGTGAGGTATTAGTCTTTCGATCCCATCGAAGCTGGATAATGGTGATCCTCCTTCAAATTCGTACCAAATTTTATAGTCAGAGTTCCACTGTTCTGCTGTTACATAAGAGGAGCTGCTGTCGGATCCGAAAATTTAATTCGAGTTTTCATTTTCGTATACTGTACTTATTTTGTGTTAGTTGTTTGCCGGATCTGCTATGAATTATTAGGAAGTTTTTCCTCGCTGAATATGAGCTCATCTCTTCTACCACTAGCCACCGTTATCCTTTTTCTTGCAGATAGGAAGCATCGGTATGGCTGTTCATCTGTTAACTTTACGAAGCTATCGAAAAATGGACCTGATGATATACTTTTAAACTCCAACACTTAAACGTACATGAACATATAAGAACCTGAAAAAGCAAACATAGCGATTCATCTCCAGTAGTAGCTCATTGATGTCCTTCTTGTTAGACTGAATGCAACCTCTCCTGCTCTTCATATTTTAGTATTCAACTTCGTAACAGTAACAGCTTGAAAAAAGATTAAAAACTAAATGTATTGTGTATATTTTTTTTGGTTTATATAATTCTTAAATGGTATTTGGAGTGTCAACTTTAACCTTCTGAGTCGTTTGACAGTTTCAAAATTTGAAAGTGCAGTTTCCATCTGCAGTACGCATGTGCTCTAAGCATGAGAAGATGAGAAACATTTGTCAGTCTTCATCCTTTCCACTGCCAATTTTTTTATTACGAGTTTCCACCTTTCAAACATAGGATGGTCTTGATTTTGCTTTTAGTAGTCCACTATCTCTTACTCCGTATAATAACTCTTTTCTTTGGGGTTGAGAAATTTTCTGATTCTTGAATGCGAATTTTTATCATCACTATTTAAGAGATCAAAATGGCATAGCTTGCAAATTGTAAGCCTTATTGAGTAAATATTTTTACATTAATTTGATATTTGGTATTTCTGTTTTGTGTTTCTTTTGCCATTTTCATTGGTTGGTGGACTTTACCTTCATTTCAGTTGGGGAAATTTATGTAACTTTTCCTACATTGTTTGTTCTGTTCTTTTTGTCTACAACCATCTTATGCAAGTCTTAAATTGTTGAAACGGTCTGGGTGATCCAAAGACCACATTATAGATGTTAATTGTAACTCCATGCAGGTTGGGGTTGCAGCTTTCTGTTTGAGGTCAGCCACGCTGGAACTCTCTCAATACATTGAAACAAGCAGTTCATATCAGAATACCAAAACATTGCTGCATTTTTATGATCCCATAGTCATCATTGTTGCACCAAACAAGTCAGCACCAGATGGTGCTATAGGAGTATCGGATCTTGTAGATAGATATTACACATCATCAAAGAAGGTTTTGATTCTTAACTATGTCCTTGTTTATCTCAAATGTGATCTCCTGTATTTTTAAGCATGGAGAAATTGTGCAGGTTACAATGGCGCGCGGCTGCTTTGACGATACCAAGGTTCTAGCAGAACCCTCTCTTTTCCGGAATAGAAAAAGCCGCTGTCTTACTCTGTTCTTCTATTCATATATAGGGTGCTATGCTGGTTAAAAATCTTGCTGTCAGGGAGCCATCTGCTCTTGGCTTGGACACCTATTACAAGCAATATTATCTCTGCTTGGCTGCTGCTGCTGCCACTATAAAATGGTACCTGTCTATGAAATTTTTTTATAAATTTTGCAATTGATTGGACAATTATGTCTTTGTAAAATTTTATTGCTTTTCTTAAGTGTAACAGCAAAGCATTCTTAGGGCATGATGAGTAAAATATGCACATTGTCACACATTTCCTGCAGGAAGTATTTATTTATAGTCATGTTGGAATCCAATTCATATTTTTCTTTTGGTACAACTATACTAATAATCTTGATGGACACTTTTCCTTCTGTTTTTCATTTTTGGAGGCCTCTAATTTTATAAAGAACTGTTTGAGCTCCACGCCTAAGATTTTCTTTCTTGCAACATCTCTATAAGTGTTGATGATTAAATCTAGAATCGATTAACTACAGCTTTTGATTGTTCATTTGTAGGACAGAAACAGAGAAAGGGGTCATCATAACAAACCACTCTTTGTCGGTATGATTTTCTTTGTATAAATCATGTGGCTTTTATTTCTAAGAAGTCTTTATTTATTTATTTTTGAATATGTTGCTTCATTAAATAACAAGAAAACTACAAACGAGGGGGAGGGGAAATCCCTCAAGCCCCATTGGAGAAGGATTATCCAAGAAATAAACTAGTCCTCGTTACACTTGATTTAGCTAAACCATCAACAACATCGTTTACTGATCTTAAGACATGATGCCGAAAAGCAGATAAGCCTTCACTCAACTGCATTTTCTCATCATAGAAAGTCTGAAGACTTCCAAGTAGCTGTGGAATCCCCAGAACACCAAGAGATGACTGTATAAGGAATGAGGGATGAGAGAATGGAGTGAACAACACACTCAATGACACCCCCTTCAGATTGTCGCACATCATTGAATGTCCTTGAATTTCTCTCCTCCCAAAGGCTCCACAATACTGCAGCAACAGAAATATGCCAGAATGTTTTGCCTTCTTTACAGAAAAGCCCAGAAGAATATTGAGAAACAAACTCCTCTGCTGTGGGGAAACAAGTGGAAACCCCAATTTTTCTGAAAAAGTATCCTCAAACCGGCTGGCTAAAAGAGCAATGAAGAAGGATATGATTAGCTGATTCCACCTGGTCACCACAGAACTTGCACAAACTATTATATGTCCCCCACTTGGCCTTTTCATCATGTCAAAATTCTCCCATGAGCTGCAACCCAAATGAAAAGAAGAACTTTTGGAGGACCAAATAATGTCCAAAAATGAGGAATCAATGACCGATCACTAAAGTGAGAAGCAGCAGCCAAAAAATTATAATGAAGTTGCTGTAAATCTGCCCGAATACTCCAAACTCCATATAGGAATTTCAGCTTCAAAACCTTTCAGAAACGCAGAATCCATTAACTGTAATAAGTGCCCCAATTCAGGCACTTCAACATCTCGAAGATGCCCTCTGAACTTTTAATGCCAACTTTGAACTCCTTGACATGACAGTGAGTTAGCTACTGTAAGATTCTTATCTCGCACCAAAATAAACAGCCGAGAAAATTGAGAAGCCAATAAATCTTTATTTAATCCTCTGAGTTATATCTTCTGATTTATAACTTTGTCCAAACTCAAATTTTAACATTGCCCTTTATATATTTTTCTTTCCCATCTAGTTCTGCAGTTACTACTGCTCCTATCATCTTTTTCCCTTATAAAGGGAGAGTTTAGTGGATATTAAATTGTGAAAATTATGTCTAGTAATCCTAGTTCTTGTTGTCTATCAACAATTTGTTTTGTCTATTCGGGTCTGCTTCCATTATATGATTACTAGCCACCTTAGGAGGTCTATTACTGTACTTATAAGCCCTACAAGATCCCAAGTTATACTTGACGTGGGACTTCCACTTGACCACCATTCTCACAACTAGACCCATTAGAATAGACAGTCATATGTGTCTGGGACTTGGATTACATAGACTGGGCATGTAATGGATAAGATAGACAGACTTGGGATATGGGTGCCACACACGGATCACAGATTGGGCCTGGACCTAGTTCTGATGCCTTGTTAAGTTGGGCTTAATTGCATCCCAAAATGACCAGCAATCTTAAGAGGCATGTTACCGAATTTATAAACCTACCAACTTCTTTAGCTGTAATAAACATAGATGTAGGACTTTAACCCACTCTAATGCTCATATAATGAAAAAAAATATATTGGTTGAATGTCACGGAATGTTAAGTAGTTTTATTAAAGTTTGTTATGTTGGGTCCAAGGCCCATCCCAAAATGACTAGCCTACTTAGGAAGTCTATTTCCAAACTAATAAACTCAAGATCTTTGTACTTACTAATCCATGTAGGACTATTCCTTAACACCCCCCCTCACATGTAGGCCCTCTTTTGTGGTTTTACAAGTGGATAATTTTGGTGTAGGCCCTCTTTTGTGGCTCTAAAGTGGATAATTTAGGTGTAGACCTTCTTTTTTTGTGGCTCTACAAGTGGATAATTTAGGTGTAGGCCCTCTTTTGTAGCTCTTCAAATGGATAATTTAGGTGGAGACCCACATATGAGTACCTGCTTTGATACCATGTGAAGTTGGGTCCAAGGCTCATCCCAAAATGACTAGTCAACATAGGAAGCCTTTTTCCCAACTAATAAACTCAAGATCTTTGTACTCATTAATCCATGTGGGACTATTCCTTAACATAGGTCAATGTCAATCCTAAAATGACTAGCTGACATTGGGAGGCCTCTTTCTAATATTGGATCCAAGTGGGACTATTCTCGACACTCCCGCTTGTGTGGGCCATCTTTGTGACTTGTACATTTGGATAATTATGGATGGATGTCCATGTACACGTAGCCTCTTTGATACTATGTTAAAGTTGGTTGAAGGTCCAAGTAATAATAGGGTCTATCTACTTTGATTCATGTTGGAGTATTATTAACAAGTATAATTGGTAATAGTTTATAATATGATTGAGCATATTGTTGAAGGTCCCCTTTTTGTTTTAAATTATTCTTGTAATTGTGATGGGGGATGAGGCACGAATTTTAATTGTCATATCCGAATGTCGGTTAATTGGAGGAATTAGAAAGAGAAAGGAAGAAAATAGAGAGGAAGAAAGGAGAATTTGGGATGAGAATAGGAGAATTGAGAAGAATGATTTAGAAAAAGAATAGAGAAGAAAGAAGAGGAAGGGGAAGAAGAAGAAGAAGAGGGAGGGAGAAAGGGCGAGACCAAAACATGAAGATTTTATTAATTCATCTTCAAAGCTACTTTCAACATGTTACAACCTATAAATGACTAAAATTGAAATTTAAAATTCAAAATAGATAAGATCACTATCTGATCGAATCCAGTAAAATCAGGAAAGATAAACTAAAAATAAAAGGAATTATAAAATAATTTGAACCATAATTGCTGGGTCCACTGGGGCCCGATGGGCATATTGGTGTCCCCACCAAATTGGTTCTTAGATGTTTCTTCTGGGATTTTATTTCACTTTCATAATTGCTAACTTGATTGTATTTGTAGGCTCTCCATGATATTGTTTTTGAGAGAGATGCAGTTTTAGAGCTAGAGCTAGAGTTTTGAAGCTTTCAGTTTCTGTGCTGTCTGTGCTATGTTCATTGTAGCATGTTCCTTTGCAGACTATTACCTGTTCTTGGACTATTGCTTATTAACATTCACTCCCAAATTAATTTGTTATAATACCTGCCAGGTAACTTTCAATGGCTCTTTTGACCATATGAACATTGATGCTACAAGGTATTCCTGAGCAATCACACTTTACTCATTAAGGCCTACCAACCTGGTGATTCATTGAGCTTTTTTATGTGGATTTATTTTTTATCTTTTTTTCTATTATTTACGACTAATCTTACACTTAGAATTTGCACTTCAGCGTTCAAAACCTGGAGATAATTGAGCCACTATGTTCTGCTTGCTGGGGCTCTACCAATAAAAAGAGAAGTTTATTGCAAATGTTAAAGACGACAAAAACTGTAGGGGGGTATGCTGAGGATCTCAATAGCCAGTTATTGCAATATTTCTGTTGATTTTTATTCTTCATTATTGTCGGAATTTGAACATTGGTGTCAAATTCTTTGATATTATCTTCTCATTTAGATATCCTTATAGGGATCTTTATTTGGATTTTTGAAATTTCTAAAGTGTTATATGCGCCTTTGTATTTCTACTACAGTCAAGTCTATTGTAAAGCACTTGTTCTTCTCATGTTGGTTTCTCTATATGAATGCTTTGCCCAGGACTAGACTTCTTCGGGCTAACTTATTGCAGCCTCTGAAGGATATTGAGACTATTAATGCCCGCTTAGACTGCTTGGTTAGTGCTTATCCTTTTTCTTTTTAAATCCACTTGTCGGCAGCTGTATAATTTCAGTCCTGTTCCACGAAGATGCTTGTAGATGTGTCACAGTTAGTCAGCTAATACATGGGTTTTGAATATTCTAAGCCATTAACAAGGCTGACCTGAGTCCAAATTTTTAAACACAAAGTTGAACTGTTACAGTTTTCTGCTTTATTTGTATCTGTAGATTCCACAAATTTATATTGATTCATAGATTGCAGCTTTCTGCTTTAGTTGTATTTTTAGAGTCCACAAATGTTTACTGATTCAAGTTCAGTGGCTCAGTGCTAGTTCTTACATAGCTTGGAAATATATCTCTGGCTCAGTGCCTGTTGAATATATATTATCTTTGAACCCACTGGTGAAGGGCTAGAACCATGCATGTTTAAACTTTTAACATATTTGAAGCTAACAATTGGGTTCCACGTTTTTTGAGCTCCTATGTGATTGACTTTATTTTATTTTTGGGGTAAAATGCACAATTTTATAAAGCCAAAAGGCAAGAAGAAGGGAACTTTAAAAGAGAGGTCTCTAACAATAAGACATTGAAGGGACTTGATTGTTGGAAATGACTTAAATATAAAATCTGGATCTTTATATTTGCTCTGTCTATCTTGTTTTTCCGGATATTTATATTTTTTGAAGTGTATCCTGTTTTTCTCATTCATGTTATGTTGTACATTTAAGTCCTAGAAGGGAAATAGGCAATATATTGTGTTAGCTACTTAATCAGATAACTTCTGACAATTGCATCTTTTTATAACTTTTACTGGAGTATGCTTTCCAAATAAATGAGTTTTTACTTCTTGATTGCATATAATTTACTTTATACCTTTTGGCAACTCCGTTCAGGATGAGTTGATGAGCAATGAGGAGATGTTCTTTGGGCTTTCACAGGTTCTTCGCAAGTTTCCCAAAGAAACAGGTGAGCATGATACTGTTTTATGTCTTGTGTCAGTTAACATGCTTTATAGATCTAATGGTTATCTTCTGAATGTAATCTTTGAGAAAATAACTAATCTTGCATATCATACAGACCGGGTACTCTGTCACTTTTGCTTCAAGAAGAAAAAGGTTACAAATGAAGTTTTGGGGCCTCCAGATGCTAAGAAAAGCCAAGTCCTGATTGCGAGCATTATCCTTCTCAAAACAGTGCTGGAAGCCCTTCCCTTACTTTTAAAGGTATAAGGATGAACTTTCTCTTAGTTTATCTGCTAGAAAATACATACAGGGGTATTTTGGTCATTTTACTCTCTAGGAGTATTTTGGTCATTTTACCACTTCAGTGGTTATTTTTATTTATGTAATATTGTTCTACATGTTAAATTATATTAGTGGTTAAATTTTCATGTACATAGGATATGTAGTTAGGGAGATATAAGGAGATTAAGGTTTATGAAGTGTATAAGGGCATTTTTGTAATTTTAACTCAAAACACCTATTTAAGAAGTCTGGGAATTCGTCCACAGTTCCCAATGAAGCCTTTCAGGCTCTTCAGAAATTTTTTCTTTTCCTTTCCTTATTCTCTCAATTTTCTCCTCTTCCTTCACCCAAATTTAAAATTTTTCATGGTATTAGAGCAGTAGATCATTGTTGGAAGCATTCTACTATAGATTCTTGCCATTTTTTAAGAAGACGACCTGCTGGAAGGAGAAAAACTACAGGGTTTGTTAAGCAGAATGAGGGACATGATCACAGATATGTTTCAAGGGTATGGTTTGTTGGGAATCAAGCCAACTGATACCCCAATGGAAGTGGGACATGATCTCCATGAGGAGTAGAATGATGAATTAAATGACAGAAAACAGTATTTGAGGTTAGTGGGAAAGTTAATTTATGCAACAGTTACTAGAACTAACATTTCTTTTGTAGTAAGTGTAGTGAGCCGATTTATGGAACGTCCTCAGAAGTACACTTAGAAGCTACACAAAGAATTTTGAGGTATTTGAAAGGAGCACCAGGAAAAGGTCTTTTCTTTAGACCTAACAATCATATGAAGATAGAGGTTTTCTTTGATGCTTGCGATTTTTGTTGCAAGTAATCCAGTTTTCCATGAGAGGACTAAACATATAGAAATGGATTGCCACTTCATTCGAGATGCTGTGATGAAAAAGGAGGTATTGACTTTGTTTGTTCAATCTGGATATTAGTTGGGAGATGTCTTCACCAATGTCGTGGCAAGAAAGAATCTATATCATTATGCAACAAGCTGGGACTCCTGGATATATAGGCTCCAACTTGAGGGGGTGTTAGAAATACATCCAGGGTATTTTGGTCATGTTACTACTTTAGTGGTTTATTTTCTTTATGTAATCTTGTTCTGCATGTTAAATTATATCAGTGGTTAAATTTTCATGTTCATAGGATGTGTAGTTAGGGACATATAAGGAGATTAAGGTTTATTAAGTGTATAGGGGCATTTTTGTAATTTGTAACTCAAAACACCTATTTAATAAGTCTGAGAATTTGTGCAAAGTTCCCAACGAAGTCTTTCAGGCTCTTCAGAAATTTCTTCTTCTCCTTTCTATTTTTCTCTCAATTTTCTCCTCTTCCTTCACCAAAATCTGGAATTTTACATTATCATTGCTAGTATGACTTCTAAAGACTTTCTTTAATCTTAACGGTGAATATCTTCGATTAATTTCAGGTGCTTAAGAATGCAAGAAGTTTACTTCTCTGCAATATTTACCAGTCAATCTGTGAAAATGAAAAATATACAATCATAAGGAAAAGGTACCATTTTATCTTTCTGGTTTAATTTATCTATATAATTTATATTTGGCTGAATAGTTTCTGGAAAATTGGTTTCATTCTATGCTGCTATAAAGGTTTGTTAATCAGTATTTTAAGCAGTGACATGCGCCAGCTTCGTTAAATTCTGGACAATGATGTATGGTGGCCTATGTTCTAGCCATGGCTTTGCTGAAATTTCCTTTGTGAAGAGCTTACTAGTTAAGTCCATAGATGGATGACTGAATCTTCAAATAGAAAAAATTGAAAGTTTCAAATGGATGACCATGTGATTAACATATTTTATTCAAGATTTCACCTTCACTTGGGTTTGTTTCTGCATGTCTTTGAGCACTCGTTCTTTTCTGAGAAATTGCTCTTCAGTTTCTTGTGCCTTTCATAATTTTAGAAATTTGAAACAACTAACATGAAGTACCAAGTCTAGTAAGATGACTTCCTTGTTGATGTTAATGTTTCTGCCTGTGTTTGAAACATGACTTGTCATGAGTACATGAAAAGCAAAATATTCATCCAAATTCAATAGGTTGACTAAAATTTAGAACCTCACACTTGAAATTAGTTCTTTTTTACATTTAACTGTGACACTGTTATCGGAAATAGCAAGTTAAAACTCATACTGTTTAGCTGAGACTCCATACTTTGCATGAACATGTGAAAGCAAAATTTCATCCAGATTCAATATCACGTGTGAAATTTAGGACACCAAACTTAATATTATGATCTTTAGTCATTTCCATGGAACAAAAATTCAGGAGCTTTATTTTCTTTTAGATTAGAAGAGGTGGTTGAGGATGATGTGCTTCATGCAAGGGTTCCTTTTGTTGCACGTACTCAACAGTGCTTTGCTATCAAGGCTGGAGTGGATGGAATGCTGGATGTTGCACGAAGAACCTTTTGTGATACTAGTGAAGGTGCTCTAAATCTTCATTGTGATAGAGAAATTATAATTTTTGAACTCTGACCAGCCTTTTTGTTGCAGCAATTTATAATCTTGCAAGCAAGTACCGTGAAGAATTCAAGCTTCAAAATTTGAAAATGCCCTTTAACAGCAGACAGGGTTTCTGTTTCAGCATCCCAGAGAAGGATGTTAAAGGAAAGCTTCCTGATAAATTCATTCAGGTACAAAGTTTCTTTTTTTTTTTTTGTCACTCCAGCTAGAACTTACTTAAAGGTGAAATATTCAGGTTGTAAAACAAGGGAAGAACATTCGCTGCTCAACTCTTGAACTTGCTTCTGTGAGTTTCTTAAATTTTCTTGGTATTTTTAGTTTATGGATTCAGTTCCTGATGTTCTTGGTTTTTGATTTTGTACATGTGTTACTGTCTATTTTAACCACTTAGAATAAGAAACCATGACCTGGTTTTTTGAAGAAGTAGTTATGTGTCTTTTAGCTTAATATTTGTGACTTATGACATCATTTATCTTGTGTCATTTGCATCACCTTTTTCTTCTCTTGATTCGTTTCTTGTAAATTTAACAGTTGAATGTTAGGAATAAGTCTGCGGCTGCAGAGTGCTATGTGAGAACCGAACTTTGCTTGGAAGGTAGATTAGGAATCTCTTACCTCCCCTGAGCACTGTATTTGTCTTGGCCTAAACTTAGTGTTTACCTGTACATTTACTCCCTTGAATTACATAGATGCTTCATCTGATCATACTGACAACTATCAAATAAAGACCTTAACTATAAGCATAACTTAAGCTTTGAGAGTCGACACTTTCAAGCACAATATTATAATTGATATTTGATCAAAGTAAGGATTTTGGTGGTGGAAGAGGAGAAAATTGATAGGAAGAGAAAGAAAGAGAGAAATAAAAGAGAGAGAAAGGGAGAAGATTCAAAGAAGGCTCGTTGGGGGTTGTGCACAACCCCCAGCTCTCTTAAATAATAGGTTTAGGATAGAATTACAAAAATGCCCCTATACACTTAATAAAGCCTATTCTCTTTATATCTCCCTAACTATGTATCCTATGTACATGAAAATTTAACCACTAACATAACTCAATACATAGAAAAATATTACATATAAAAATTAAAACATGGAGGTGGTGAAATGACCAAAATACCCCCTGGATGCTAAAATGTCCAAAATACCCCTGGATATATTTTCTAACAATATTTTTATAAAATTCAAACTGTGACTTGTTTGAATGGAGCTATATGGAGTAAATTAAGCTGGATATTACAGAAAATTGAAAATTCTAGAAATAGTTACAGCAGTTCTTTTCAATGTTTCTATGCAGTCATAATTGGGAATGCTAGTTTCATGATGTACTACTGTTTCATTTTTGGTGGCTTTGCTCCAGCCTTTGCTACTTCTTTAATTTTTTTTACCTCTATCCAATTCAAAATACAGGACTAATTGATGCCATACGAGAGGATGTTTCTTCACTAACGCTGCTTGCGGAGGTCTTATGTCTTCTAGATATGATTGTGAATTCTTTTGCACACACAATATCCTTGAAGCCAGTTGATGGATATACAAGACCAGAGTTTACGGGTGCTTACTAATATCTAAATATTTCCCATAACTCATTCTTTATTTTATAGGCTATTAATTGGGTGTTTACTACATTGATGTATAGAGAATGGACCAATGGCGATTGATGCTGGAAGGCATCCAATTCTGGAAAACATCCACAGTGACTTTGTTGTAGGTTTTTTTTCTTGGTTCACTAAAATATGCGTTGGATATTCTGTTTGAACCAGTTGTTTTTATACAGCCTTCCAGTTCCAAAATGTTCAATCATCACTGCTTCCAGATATTTATCTGTGACTTGGCTCTTGCAGCCAAATAATCTCTTCCTTTCTGAGGCTTGCAACATGGCAATCATCATGGGACCAAACATGTACGAATCTTTTCCCATATACTCATTTATTTTGACATAACATGCACTTGAAATGGGCAAGTCTCTTTGCAACAAGTGAAAAAAGTCATATCTGGCTATGACTTTCTGCATGTTATTATGCTTTGTGTGACTTTTAATTGCTATTTGCATTCTGTTTTCTTTTTCTCATAACAACTTTATTCGAATACTGTCAGGAGTGGAAAAAGTACTTATCTTCAACAAGTATGTCTTATTGTCATCCTTGCTCAGATTGGTTGCTACATTCCAGCCTGTTTTGCATCTCTAAGAGTAGTTGATCGTATATTTACAAGGATAGGAATGGGAGACAGTCTGGAGTCCAACTCTAGCACTGTAAGAATAAATCTGCAAACTCTTTATCGAAGGAAATTTAATTGCAAATTTGATTTTTCACTCTGTCAGGACCTCATTTTCACTTGCTGGATATAATTACTACTCTACACATATGCTTCTACCTTTGCAGTTTATGACAGAGATGAGGGAGACAGCTTTCCTCATGCAGAATGTTTCCCCTAGGTAATACATCCTCAATCCGGTGTTCCTTTCTTTTCAGGAGGTTATGCAGAGTATGCTTTTCCAAAATACTGAACCATAAAGACACTTTATTTTGAGCACAGGAGCCTCATTGTCATGGATGAACTTGGTCGAGCAACTTCATCTCGTGATGGGTTTGCAATTGCATGGAGCTGTTGCGAGCACTTGTTGGCACTCAAAGCGTAATTTTTCAGGATGCTGATATCTTTGAACTCGTAGTGAAAATAGATAGCAATGAAGCAACTTGCATCTTTTATCCAGCATATCCAATGAAGTCTCATACTTAGAAACACTACTACACCATAACAAGAGTAACCTTTGCATTAATGGATAAGAGTCTACATGATGGCTGTGTAGGGGTGGCATCGAGCTGAGCCGAGCTTGAACCTATGAAGGTTCGAGCTTGGCTCGACTTCAGGGACCTAAGCTTGAGCTTGGGCTCGAGCAACATTTATTAAGTTCAAGCTTGAGCTGAGACAAACCTACTGTTTGTTGCTTTAGGATAAGGACTAACTCCTTTTTTTTCTTTCTTCTTGCCTGATGGGGTCGATTCCTACTGAGGGGTAAACTCCTTTGTTTTTCTTCCAAAACTTTCTGTGTTTTAGGTTCGACTCCTCTTTTTCTTTCTTCATGCTGCTGGGTTGATTCCTCTGTCAGCCGGCTATGTAACGACTGTAACCATCAGTGGGAGGAAGAGAGTAGAAGAAATCAAGCAGTGATAATTGATAAGTGTTCTCTCACTGAAAAAATTGAACAAAGAAGAACAGAAGAAGACCTAAGATGTACCTATTCATCCTGCTATCCTCTCTTCTACAACGAGACTCAGTTAATTGAGTGTTTCCAGCATCCGGGAAGGAAGATTAGAGGTTGAGGAGGGAAATATAAAAAGAAAAAAAAAAGAGGTAGAAAGATCAACTTACCTGTTTGTCTGTTCGTTCGACATCTCCCAGTGTTGACTACAACAATTGGCGATCAATGGGAGGCTGCACCATGAACGGGATGAGTCATCATAGCTCGTAAGATAACAAATTTTCTAGGTGCATCTAGTTCCACATATGCGCCTTCTAACAAATTAGCTGGTAAATGCAATAAAAAGATAGAATAAAAGCATGTCTCATCTCCCGGGTCCTTAACAACTTTGTGATTTATTTTTCTGTCATTCTGATGTTGTTAACACCATAGCTTGGTTCTATGATTAGTCATCATAGCTACTGACCATAATCCTTGGTAGCTAACTTTTCTTATGGCACCCTGAGTGTTGAATTTCATGGTCCTCAGGTATACTATATTTGCAACACATATGGAGAACCTCTCAGAATTAGCAAGCATATACCCTAATGTAAAGATTCTCCATTTTCAAGTAGATGTCAAAAACAACCGTCTAAATTTCAAGGTTGGTTCTATAATTTAAAGGATATCATTTCTTGACTTACACATCATAGCTGATATTTTTAATCATTTTCCATCAGTTTCATTTGAAGGATGGCCTCCAACATGTGCCACACTATGGCCTCCTGTTAGCTGGAGTTGCGGGACTTCCAAGTTCAGTAATAGAGTCAGCAAAGAGCATCACAGCCAGAATAATGGAAACGGTGAGCTCATATCAACTCGCTGCTAAAACTGGATCTTTCTTGTCACAACAAAAATTCAAAGATGTCCTTGACATTATAAATCTAGATTCTCTGAAACAGATAAAATTGGAAATCTTGTTTTGAATGTTATTTACTGCATTTTACATAAGCTGATTCTACTAGTAGTTTATTACTGAGATGCTCAGGACCTCTGGTTATAGTTTTGTTGTGAGGTTCTAGGTGCTAACATTTATTGAATTTTCTACTGTGGTTTTGTAGGAAGAGAAGAGGTTGAAAATCAACTGCTCTCAGTATCATCCAATCCACATGGCTTACCGTGTAGCCCAGAGGCTGATATGCTTAAAATACTCCAACCAAGATGAGGATGGAATCCGGAGAGCACTACAAAATCTCAAAGAGAGCTACATTGAGGGTAATCTTGTTGGCTAAGAGGGCCATCACCTGCAAGTGAATAGGAGAACGGCAGGAATTTACATCCAAAACTGTACATATAACGTGGACGATTTGGGGCAGTCAACGTCACTCACAGTTTTTTTTTTTTTTTTTTCATGGCAGTTAGTTAACATAGTTTCCTGTGTTAAATGGAGGCAAAAATTTGGTCATTCCTTGACAAAAAAGAAAAAAAAAGTTGATTAGAGCAGAAAGAGGGAAAGAGCTAGGCGGATGCTGCAATTCTATCTCTCAGGGCCTAAAAAAGAAAAGAAAAAAAAAAGAGAATTTCATTCTTTACTGTATTAAGTGTTGACTGGTGGAGCATAGAGTAAGATAAAATGGTTAGTCATGTTTCATAAGGAAAAAGAGTAAATTTGCTGACCTTGTACTTGAGAAAGGACCGGTAATATAGTTGAGGTGGAGTATTTCTTCCCTAGAAATATTTACCTAATTACCCGTGCCATTGCTTTGCCTATCCTATTTAATAGGCCATGGAAGACGGCAGCTTAACCTCAGATTCGTATACTTGAAGTGATTATTATATCTTACCAGTTTATCAAACAAAAAGGGCCTAGTTTAGGGAGAAGTGTACCTTTTATGTTTTATGATTCTAATTAACATTCGGAGAAGAAACGATTAGTGCACTCGCAAATAGAATTGTCCAACAGAGTGGAAGCAAAACCCTACCGGCTACCTCCGGTTGTGAATCCAAAAATGCCATCGACGAACTTGTTATCGGCTTGCCAAAGGCCGTAGTTTGAGCCAATTTGCCCGCCGAAGCTGAGGGCTGATGGGTGCCGCGAGTCTGCCCTCCCCCGCCTGCAAATTCCACCAAGTTCCGCCGGACAATTTCCCCCCGCCCTCTAAACCTTCAGCGCGTTTCGCTGTTTCCAGATCGACGTGGATAGTCAGAACAGAGGTTAGTTCAATCTTTTCTCTACTTTACATTGACCATCCTGCAACCCCATTTTTTTTTACTACTGGAAGTGCTGACCCCTAAACCCAACTTTGACACCTGATGGGTGGAAGAGGTGTCTGGATTGTGGGTTCTGAATAAACTTCTTGCACAGAGATTGATTTGCGAACCCTAAACTAAATTAAGGTGTCTGATGGGTTGGGGTAGACTATTATTACGTCTGTTTTTGTTATAGATTGACATTACTGCTGTCTGTTCTTGGATTGTGAACATTATAAATTAGGAGGGCCTTCTTCTTTGATGCTTATGGATATCGAGAGACCCGCTTGCTGAGTGATAAAAAGGGGTAATTTATAGATAAAAAGCGTTTCCAAATGCAGCGATGCTTTAGCTCCTTCATGGTGATTTTTTCTTCGAACTTACTTGAATTGCACTTGGTTTAAAGTTTGTTAGCGGAATCCCTCATCAGAGATGCATTGATTTTACTTAGAAACCCTGATTTTAACGCCTTGGATCGATTAGCAGTCGTATTAGGCTCTAGTTTCGTGAATCGAGGCATCTAGTTTACGTCCCCAAACGGTGTTGTTGGGTTAGATTTCTGTCATTCTGTTTGCTGCTTTCGTGCTTAGACGATCCTGACTGTTTTAGCTGTGGCATTGAAGTCAAATGTTCGGAAAGAAGAAAAGAGAAGACCACAGCCATCCTGTGTGGTTTGCAGGGGAAGTGGAAGAGTAGATTGCCGCGACTGTTGTGGAAAAGGTTTCTCCCTTTCTGTGTGTTCTTATCCCTATCGACTACAATATCCACCTCATCCACCTCATCCTCTATGCTGACGGTGAATTTTTACAGGCAGGACGAACTGCGTCGAACAGATTATGCTCCCCAAAGGAGAATGGCCAAAATGGTGAAGCCTCATTTCCTGCTATTCTGATCTCGTCTGCTTATCGTATCCTAGCTTTCCCATCTCCCAGCCAAAATTATGACATTCCATCTTCTCTCTCAGGTGCAGGATTTGTGGAGGGAGTGGCCTCGACTACTGTTCTCGCTGTCTCGGAACAGGGGAATACAGAGATATTATGGGTTTTCATTTTATGAAAACCGATTCAAAGTACGGGAGGCAGTCCCCCACAGAATAAATCGATGCAGTAAGCATTCTAGTGAAGAAGCCATGTTGTGTATAAACAATGGCGATAGAGGCAGGGAAGAAGAAGCCATGTTGGGAAAGAAGAGTGTCAAAAGCGTCTGCATGGTTTTGTAAAAATTTATCTAGTTTGATGATATTTTTTGGACCAAAAGAGTTGAAGAAATACCATCTCTCCACGAAGTGCATCTCTTCTTAATGGACTAAAACAACGGGTCGGCCCTTTTAGAAAACCTTTTACAAACGGGTCGGCCCTTTTAGAAGGCTGGGCTAGAGCTGCCATTTTAGAAATAGCTAGGCCTGACCTTTTACAAACGAGTCGGCCCATTTACAAACGTCTGGGTTTGACCTTTTACAAACGAGTCTGCCCATTTAGAAACGGCTGGGCTTTACCTTTTACAAAAGAGTTGGCCTATTATATGGATGGGCTTCCCTTTTACAAACGGGTTGGCCCTTTTAGAAACGTCTGGGCTTGACATTTGACAAACAGATCGGCCCTTTTAGAAACGGTTGGGCTTGACCTTTTACATACTGTTCGGCCCTTTTAGAAACAGCTGGGCATTACCTTTTACAAATGGCCTACATTTACAGACGGTTGGGCTTGATCTTTTACAAACGAGCCAGCCCATTTAGAGACGGTTGGGCTTGACCTTTTACTAACGGGTCAGCCCATTTACAGACGGTTGGGCTTCACCTATTACAAACTGGCCAGCCCGTTTGGCTGGACCTTTTACATACTGTTCGGCCCTTTTAGAAACGGCTGGGCTTGACTTTTACAAATGGGTTATATTTACAGACGGATGGGCCTGACCTTTTACAAACGAGTCGGCCCATTTACAAACGGCTAGGCTTTACATTTTACAAACGAGTTGGCCCATTATACGGATGGGCTTCCCTTTTACAAACGGGTTGGCCCTTTTAGAAACTGCTGGGCTTAACCTTTTAGTAATGAGTCGGCCCTTTTAGAAACGGCTGGGTTTGGCCTTTTACAAACATGTCGCCCCTTTTAGAAACGGCTGGGCTTTACCTTTTACATACTGGTCGGCCCTTTTAGAAACGGCTAGGCTTTACCTTTTACAAATGGGCTACATTTACAGACGGTTGGGCTTGATCTTTTACAAACGGGTTGGTTCTCACTGGTCGGGAAAACGCTGATATTCACTAGAATTAGGGTTTCTCTCACTCGGCCGCTTCCTCCCTCTCGTCACGTCTATATATTGCTCCCTTACCCTCCATTCTCATTATGATTCCCCTCTATTACTCCTTGAGCTTCTGAGCGGCGGTAAGATGTGGTGTTTCTCTCCTTGCTTTATCTAGCTTTAGGATTGTTTTCTGGTCCGTTTTGTTTTGATCGCTATGAGGAATATCTCTCGTGTACCAGATGAAAGACTCTCAGGAGTTTTCCGTGATGGTAACACAACCCTCTAAGAAGTTCTGAGCGGCATTATTTTCCCTTTCTGTTCTTGCATCCCTTCTTTAATCGCTCTTGATTGTATTGGTTTGAATGGCGTTTTGCTCTTTGGCTTTTTTATTTGCTATTGTTTTTTTGGTTTTTAAATGATGTTGCAAGTGATGGGGAGCGAGGTGATGATATAATTCATGTCTGTCAATCCACTGATTTATATGATGTTACTCTTGAATCCCGACAGGTTCTGATTGCTCCCCATAAGCATTCCAGCGAGATGAGCTTTCAAGTTTCGATTTGATAAATTTGTTTTCAAAAACACCATGTAGGCTGGCTTGTATCTATACTTTTTTCCCCATTTTCTCCGTTTTCCCCTGTACCGTCTAGGTGTACTGTGTGAGCAATTTCAGTTTTTGACAAATTTAAACCAGATATGTAAAGATTCTCTTTTTCAAATCTTCCGGAAAGCTTGTAAAATTGTTAATAATAAGAAAAAAATGGCAATGCTAATGAACTTTTCTCATTAGCAATTGAACGTAGTTATTCAAGTAAACACGCCTTACTGGTAATGCACAAGGCTAAAGGCAAAATGATGTTATTTTCCCTGCATTTAACTCACTGGATGCAATCTCAAAAGTGCTATTTACAGTGTTGGGGACTGTAATCACAAAAAAATAAGAGCTGTCCATGGTGTTCTGTTCCTAGTTCGTGATGGGGAATTATCAAAATCTCATTTGAGGGTGACCCATGCCGGTTGTTACTGGTTTGGCAATCACAGCAGCTGTTATCAAGGTTGCATCTTAGATTTGAAAAGAATTTGACATTGGATACAAGGGAGAAGAGGCCTGAGCCTGTTTAGTAGAGAAAGGAAATCTAATCAACTATGAGGCTTTAATGTGGATAGACTTAATAAATTGATTCTGTTCCATCGGTGAGGATTGACAGAATCCCATTAAAATTGGTCAGCTAGTCTCCAGCTTCATCAGCTCTAAGAGGTTCTTCCCATCAAGTTTACTGGCTACAACTAGTCTCACAAAATCTTCATGGCTGATCCTTTGGCTCAGTGCATTTTTCTCCTTCTCTGTCACCATCTCTCCATTGGGCCAATCGTTGCCCCAATATTTGGACTGTGGAATCCGGCAATGGAGATGCGTTCCTTCTCGCTGTTTATAATAGCTCGATGCTCTATGCTTTTGTATCTTCCATTGCTTAATACCTGCAAAAGCAGATACACACAGTTGGAATAACTATTATTCCTCGAGAAGAAGAAGATAATCAAGATCTACTATTTGTTACCTCAAGTATATCACCGATGTTGACGACAAATCCACCTGTGAGGGGTCTGACTGAGACCCATTCACCACTATTCCTTATTTGTAATCCCTGAACCTGGTTTGCTTGGAGGAGGGTGAGGCCGGTGGCATCGGAGTGGGGAGAGAGTCCAAGAACCTTCTCAGCTTCTGGGCATGGAGGGTAGTAGTTCATGCTCACTCTTGTATTTCTTCCTTGAACATGTCTGTGAGCTTATTCGGATCAAAACCCAGGTTGCTGGCGATTAGTCCCAGCAGACAGAGTTGCACCCTTTTCAATTTCTTCCGAGTATTTGTCTAGTGTTTCTCTGTCACAATCATTATCAGGGTAGAAAAGGTTTGAATTGAAGTTCAAGAAATTTATCACATCAAAATGATTAATTGATTGCGAACAACGGTAAGGTAGCGTTCTGTTCAGTGGGGTTGGTCGGCCAGAGTTTCATGTTTCTATGTGGGTAGGGGGTGGCTTCGAGCCGGCTCGGTTCGGCTCGGTATCGGCTCGGTTCGATTCGTCATTTTTCGAACTCGAGCCGAGCTCGAACACCGAAATCGGCTCGTTTACCTTAACGAGCCGAGCTCGACCGAAGCTAGGTTCGGTTCGTTGGCTCGCGAGCCGGCTCGAAATGAGTCGGATCGGCATGAATCGGTACGGGATCGCGAGCGGGGGAGCGGGAGTGGGAGCGAGAGCGAGGGGGGGAAAATTTTTTCCTCCCCCCCCCCCGTCACCGCCGACCCCTCCCATCAGTTGTTGCCGCCGCCGTCGTAGCTGTTCTCCGGCGTCTATACCGCCGTCGCAGCTGCTCACCGGCCGCCTCTGTGTCAGTCCGTTCGATTTCTTCCTCTCCTCGCCGTCGCCTCTGTATCCGTCACCGCCGACTCCGTCGTGGCCGTCATCTCCGACGATAAATCCTCCCCGGCGCCGTAAGCCCCTTCCCTCGGGGTCGTCTCGGCGGAAAACCAGAACAGGGGAGAAATAATCTCCCCCTTCCTCGCGAGAAGATGATCTCGCACGTGCGATTTCGCACGTGCGAGATCATAAAATAAAAAAAAAACTTTTTCCTCTGGAAAAAATTAAAAATAAATTTTATAGAAATAATTTTCTATAAACTATTAGTGTCTCATGTTTTTTTAAACATTTTTCTAATTGAAATTTTTTATTAAAAATCATATAATTTTCAAAGTAAGATTTTTTATACCAAGATGGGGTAGAAAACTGTATAGAAAATTTTTGAATAAGTATTTAACAGTTGATGCTGTAATACTTTTAGCATGAAATAATTTTCATTGCAATTTTGTGTTTGATATTTTATTTAATTAAAAATTTATCGATAAGTATAATAATATATTAGATTGATTATTAATTTTTATTTATTTCCCTAGAAGAGACAATAACTTTCCTAAGAAAATTTTAAAATATTTCCTATAATTTTCTAATAAGTCACTAATAGTAATAAGATTTTATTTAACGGGTTTTTTTTGGAATATGTATCATAGGAAAAATATTTTTAGTTTTTCCTAGAATATAAATTTTTATCTAGGGCCACTAAGGAGGCCATAATAAATTATGGCCAAATTCAAAAATTACAAAACAAGCTAGACAACAATTGGAGTAAAAAATATTAATATTGGTGCATTTTAATCAATTATTGAAATTCAAACCTGAACCTCCCCTATCATTATATTTTTTAAAAATGTATGCATAATTTTATATATAATTTATTCAAAGCCACCCCTACGTACGAGATCATAAACAAGGAAAAAAAAAAAAACTCTGTCCCTTCCTCATGGCTCTTAAATAAATTGAAAAAATATTTTAGTAGAAATACGTTTCCAGAGACTAGTTTTTTCAATAAATGTTGAAAAAATATTTTTAATAGAAATATAGGGACCATTAGTGCCTCGAATTTTTTCAAAATATTTTTCTAATTATAAATTCTTTTTAAAAAATCCTATAATTTTTCAAGTAAGATTTTCTTGCCAAGATGGTTTAGAAAACCATATAGAAAAATTTTGAATAAGTATTTGACAGTTGATGATAAAATACTTTGAGCATGACGCAATTTTCATAGTAATTTTGTGTTTGACATTTTATGTGATTAAAATTTTATCGATAAGTATAATAATATATTAGATTAATTATTAATTTTTATTTATTTCCTTATAAAAGGCAATAAGAAGTCCATTTAATTTTCCTAAGAAAAATTTAAAATATTTCTTGTAATTTTCTAGTAAGTATGTAATAGTAATATGATTTTATTTAAAGAATTTATAGTTTTTATTTGGGTGATTGTAAATTGATAGTGATATTTTATTTAATTTTGTTGTGTTTGATTATTGTATGGAGTTTATTTATAATGTTATGCAGTGTATGGAGTGTTTAGATTATTTTATAGAGTGTATAAACAATTTCATGAAGTGTTTATGGAATGTATAAACAATTTTATGGAGTGTTTATGCAGGTATTATGTATATTGATTATGCCCAATTTTAAGTAAAGGTCATGCCAAATTTTATACAAGTATTATATATATAGATGATGCTCAATTTTAAGTAGAGGTTATGCCCAATCTTATACACATATTATATATATAAGTTATGCCCAATTTTATGTAGAGGTCATGCCCAATTTTATATAAAATGTATGCATAATTTTATATACATTTTATTCGACATATATTTTTTGAAAAGTTTGAAATGCATGTTGAGGCTCGAGCTCGGCTTGAAGCTAGGCTCGAAATATTTAAATCAAGTTCGACTCGAACATAGGCAGGTTCGGGCTCGGCTCGGCTCGATGCCACCCCTGTGGGATTGGTTGCGGAAGAAGGAAGAGCATGTCTCCCCAATCGAGCTCCTGCTCCTCGGTCACGACAAAGGCCTGTCCATACCCTTCAAGACTGTCGGGCGGCTGAGAATAAACCTTCTTTTCCTCTAATGGCAGCTTGAAGAATTCCTCTACGACGCTTTTCATTTCTCTTATGAGCTCGCTGCTTACCCCATGATTAACCAACTGCAGAAATCGGCATCGAAATCGTCGCTCAAACATAATCTTATGCCGATAACCAGAAATGAAAACGACGAACCTGAAAGAATCCCCAGTCTTAACAAGCTGCAAGAAGCTTATTTTTCTCTTCCTGAGAGAATCGCGAGTCCAGGAGTCTACTGAGGTCAATAACTGGAATTTCCTGTTGCCTGTTATCGGAGACGAGATCATGTTTCAGTTCGGGCCGGACGTATCGCTCTGGAACTCGATCCAAGTTGTCAGAAGCAAGTTGCTGGACGTTCTCAACGGGGAGAGAACCCCCGAAGCTCCGTGTTGCAAACGAGTTTGATTTGTTTTTACTCTAATTGTTTTCATCAAATCCCTCTTTGGTTACATGACAGTTGTTTTTATTTACCTCTAACCTAAAAAATGATCGATCATTCAACCTTCAGGATAGTCTCACAAGAAATAATTAATATGGCGGATGTCATAGATGGAAAGCACTTCGAATTCATGGCTTAAGGGCAGATATCTGACATATAGCTAAGACTCTTTCATATTTGTTTTTTAACATTAAACATCACTATGAGTCAAATGTAATGAAAGATTAGCTGTGGAAGTTCAAATAAAAAAAAAGGGCAAGTGTTTTGATGAAAAGAAAAATATGATATGAGACAAATAGCTAAGGATACACTCACAAGAGTTATCCAGAGCCCCTGTCTAATCAATAATAAGAGCCTTCTGTAAAGCTGGGTTTGGAACACAGACAGTGAAGAGAAGAAAGAGAAAAGAAAAAAAAATTATTAGAAACATTGGATGGGACCAACTTAAAAATTATTATAAACCATAATCCTTATCTGGAAAACAGTATGATTCAAACGCAAGGATGGAATGGATTTAATCTCGTCTTTGCATCAGTTGTTACAGCATTCCGAAAAGATATTTCCAGGCATGTTTGCTAAGAACTACCGTATGGGAGGACAGCAGCTGCAACGACCCTTCCTTCCTCATTCAATATATTGAAGGTAGATGCTGCATTTCTCTGTTAAATAAGAGAAACAAAGGAAAACATGAGCACAGCATGGAAATGGAGCAGACAGTGAAGGACAAGAGTGGCAAAGGAGCCATTATAGAAGATATACCGAGTCAAGTACTTCCAATTTCATGCCGGTAGAGCGAATGAAGTGTCTTAACTCAGGATCCACTATTTCAATTTGTCTTCCACAGCCAAGAATCAGTATCTCTGCAAATAATGACTTGTAAAAAGGACATCAAAATTTTGTGTGAATTCACTCCAAAAAGGGGGAAAAAAGCACACCAGTGAAAAATAGAATTATGCTATTTGCTGCCCAACCAAGAAAATGATCTTATTATCATCTCAATAATCACTCTGAGATTAGGATTTCATCTCTTCCTCGAGTCACTTTATTTAAGGAGTTGCAACTGCTCCTTAACCATCAGGGCTCATTCGACTCCAAGTTTTGAGTTCAATTAGGATGAAGGCAACAACAGCAACATACGACTTCTCCAGAGAAGAGCAGTTAGTATTAGAGAGTCACTAATACACTACATAAAGTGTACTATTCTGGTAAGATGCAATGCCACTATTTTTCTTTCAATTGCGTATAGGGATTTCGAACAATACCTATGGTTCTTAAGGCAAATATATGGATGAAGAAAGGAAGAGTATTCAAAATAAAGTTTCGACAATTTCTTCCTTAAAAAAGAAAAATTCCTGTATACTCTTAACCCAAGAAAAGAACTGCAAAAACCAACCAAACCATGCTATCACTTTAACCCCGTAGTTTCTGTTTCTATTTTTTTAAGAGGACATATGTTATTGATTTTAGAAAAATGAAACATGTAGGCCATATTAGCAATTTGGAAATGGAACTTAAATTAGAAGCCAAGCATCTCAGAAGATGAATATTCTTACTCAAATATGATATCATACTTGGCCACCTAGAAAGTTAGTTCTCACCTGGTACTGGTCGCACAAGTTTAAATATGGATAAACTGCAGCAACATTCAGAAAACCAACAGTCAGAGAAATAAGATGTTACCACTAACCTGTCAGTGGATGACTGAACAGTTACAAAGAAAATATGACCAATTTTTTTAGAACTCTATTCCACATATGCTTTAGCATGAGATGTACGAGATGATTCAAGTGACAGAAAGGGTTTCCAATCACAGTACTGAATCATCCGTTTTTCAGAGTTCTTTATAGCCCTAGCCAACTTTCAAACCTTCTTACACATTCCTTGGGGGACTTAGAAGCTTGATAATCCAGTTTATTTAACTGACCTCCCAAGTCCTTTTCCAATTAAAAGTGCAAAAGAACATACTCAAGACGCTTGTCACAAAGTTCTACATAAAACAGGTTTCAGTTCTGAATAAATTTGCATTTTATACAGAAGAAAAAAGTTCTGCAAGAAACAGGTTTCAGTTATAGATAAAAATCACAGAAAGAAGTTATAAAGCAACAATTTACCTATCTGGAGTAATTTCTGAAAAAATTTTGGGACTCCAGGACATGAGTAACTTGTCAATAATAAGCAAGCTACCTTCATAATTGACACCGCTTACAGTAAATCCTGTATCTGTGAAGCTAAAGAAAAGCACAAAGCAAGTAAAGATGTATCAGAACTGAGAAAAAGTGAGTGAAAAAAAAATAAGCATAGTATGGAGGTTACTAACATAGATTACAAAATATTTTTCATAGGACATCCAAGAGGAGTTTGTTAGAGACAGGAGATATTCTCAAACTGTAAATATACATAGAAAGAGAGAGTTCCAAAGATCCTACAGTTCAGGGCTTGCAGAAAATGTATAATAGTTGTAAAACACCATTCAATTTCCAAACAAATCTCCACAATCTAATTTTATCTTTTAAAGAAATTGCAATATTGATTCCAACTCAATCTTGTGATCAAACAGGAAAAAGGCAGTGGTATTATCTAATATGACTAACCAATCACATTGCAAAACCACTCCTTGGCATCAGTTCATTCAACAATATGGGAAGCGAGTCAATAGATTTCGAAATGAGAGAAAAATTGATATCAATCTCCATCGGGACATTTTTTCTGGAAACCAACCCCACTAGAAAATTTTAATACAAGATGAAGAATCTGTCCATCAAGCAAAAAAATTGCTAATAAGAAAATGTAAATTTTAGTCTGAACTTCTTACCATAATAGAATCAGTAATAGTAGCAAAGTTAGAACAACTCACGTCCTACCATTTCGCATAATGTAAACCACCAAATTTTTGGACTCTAATTAAATTAGCAGCAATTTCCAACAAAAAGATGGCTACCCTACCTCCTCCCTTGTGTTATCTAAGTTTCCATCCTAAAACATCACGACCGCAGTGTTTATTTCTGCGATATAAATTCCAAATAGAGAGAACGAACCACACTGTAATTGTAGTTTTCTCCATCCACTCAACACCGTGATTTCAAGATGAATTCATTCACTCGTAGATTTAATATTTAAATAGAAAAAAAAACATCATGAAAAAGACAGAGAATGCAGAAGTTACCTTTGGAAACGCAATTGATCCTCGGGCACATTGTTAATGAGATTAATCTGATCGTAGAGAGAGAACGCACGCCTGACATGAAACCCTTTGGTTTAGAAGATAGAAATTTGATGCCGTTTTCAGGAAAACGTGTATTTATGAAAGGAAAAGCGGCTGAACAAAAAAAAAAGACGAAGGCGATTAAGACCTGAGAGAGGGAAGATGTTGATTGACGGTTTGAGGGGCTCTTTTGCCGATGGATTTGACAAGGAAAGGCAGCGTCGTCGCCGCTTTCTGTCTGATTCCTGCCATTTCCTCTCTTTCTCGATAAGCCGGTGCAGTTCTCGACTCAGCCCGTCGATCTCCTATTCAGTGCAACTCCAACGAGGTACATCAGACTGCTAGACTATTTTGTTTAGAAATATTTGCATAAAAAGGGCGAATAGCCCTCGGCCTCTTACAGAATGCCCAAACGAAATTACTTATGCTGATCTTTGAAAGGTGGTTTATGTGATTTAAGTATCCATTATAGTCTCTCTCATAGATTATTGATTTATAGGGTTAATACATAAATACAAGATATTTAAAGGGAACGAGAGAACAGGGAAACTCTAGCTTTTAGGAGAGAGGATAGAAGAAACTAACGGAAAGAAAGAGGAGGAAAAGAAAGGTGTAAAGACGAATTTGATCCAAGAGGAGGAGGTTTGAATACTCTACCCATAGTTGTGTGGAAGTGTTAATAAGGACTATAATGCCTTTAGGGTTACATACTTCAAAAGAGAAAAAAGACATAAGAGGACGTATATCGGCTTGCATAATTATAATTTTATGTCATCTCCATGGAAGTTCTCATTATTTACTGGTCACGTCACCTCTACACATGTGGGTGTCTTTTAACATGGATTTAGTGGAAATTCATGGTGTTTCTCATGGGTCTAACCCCTAGAGAAATTTGTGCATAGAAGTTTTATCTTTACTCATGGTAACCACTTCAGAATTTGTTGCTAACACCTTGAGTGACTTTGATCAACCTAGGCAAGTTTCACAAAATTTTCCTAGCATTTATTAGACAAGTGATTTGTTTTTCCACAATGAGCACAAGGCACACGATATGATCTACCTCTTCTTCTACTTCCTCTTGAATATCTACCACTACCTCTAAATTTACTTTCTCAACCAAATGATCCATACAGAGCTTTATTAACAACAAAAATTGAATTATCCATTTTACTGCCACCACTATGAATTGCTGGTTTTGCTCTCATAAGGCTAGCGACAACGTCTTCAAAGGTTGACTTGTTTATTCTTAGCCAATATCTAAGCTCATACAGCTTCATATAACATGCAACAATTGAGTGACTTTAACTTCTTCTTGTAGTTGTTCTAGAGCAACTCTATCAGTATCAATTAGATGAAACTTAACAATTTGTTGCCATACACCCTCTAGTTCACCCACGAACTTCTTAAGTGGTTTGTCACCTCTTTCCATAGTATAAAATTTAGAATAAAGTTCATAAATCCTAGAGGGATTTTTTTCTTGAGAAAAATATTTCTTGAGAGTACTCCATATCTTATGAGCAAAGTCATAAACAATAACTTGGTTGCTAGCATGTGTTTCCATACTAACCAATAGTCAAGACATAACTCGTCAATTTCCAACTCTTCATTTTGATGTTATCCAAGTATGTGGTTTCTAAAAGAATAAATTTATCCACAAAATGTAATTTTCTCCATTAAGTTTTATAGTAGTCATGTTCACAAAACTCTCATCTTTGCCTGATAAACCTTCTACACCAATCGTTGGGTTTAGCAACATCTCCTTCAGCCTCTTTTGGTGATCTATTTGGCCCATATACCATCATTTTGGAGAGCAACCTCCTCATTTACCCAACTTTTGGTACGGGTGTTTTTCACCAACTTGGAGGTAGAGGAACTTGATAATGGAGGAAAATAAGGAGGAAATGCGTCTAGGTGAGCCTACTTGTCGGTGCTGACAGAGAGAAGACAGTGGCATACTTCGCAACTACTCAGCATTGAGCTACTCATTAGTGGATTTGAAGTCAACTTGAAGTCTGAGATTAAGATCAACCGCATTACGCCCTTCATCAGTTTAAGTCGTTAATGGAGCGCAGATGACATTTCATCTGGATGCTGGGGATGAAGCGGTCCTTCATCTCCACGTTTTAAAAAAATTCAAGTGGTTTCAAACCCTTTTTGCCATTTATCCAGATAAAAGACACACGGGGTTCGAACCCGCGACATTTTTTTTCCCCTCTCTCCCGCGTCCTCATTTTCATTTTTTCCTCCCTCTCTCCCGCACCCCCTCTCTCGTCTCCCTGCTCCCCTGACGTCTCTGATCCCTCTCTTCTCTCGAACTCTCCTCTCCGGCCTCCGTCTCTGCACCCTCTCTTCTCTCAGACTCTCCTCTCCGGCCTCCGTCTCTGCTCCCTCTCGTCTCTGGCCTCCCTCTCTTCTCCCTTTCAGCCTCCCACTCACTTCTCTCTCGTTATTCTCCTTTCCCCCAAAATACCTTCCGATTCCGTTTAATTTTCCCATTTTGATTTTCTTCGATTTCGATTTCCCCATTTACTTTATTGTATTAGTGATTTAATAGTGGTAATTAAATTATTATTAACTCAAGCACTTGGTATAATTAACTCATTTTTATAATTAATAAAATCAATGGTTTTGTATTTAATGGAAAAATATTTTAAATTAATAATAAGTAAAAATATATAATGTGTTAAAGTTAGTATTGGATAGATTTTTCCTGTTTAATCATGACTTTTTTATGTTAAAGAACACCAAATGTATTATATTTGTTTATGTTATTTTCAACATTATTTTTTTTTATGATTAATCATGTGCAAAGTTAATTGACTCACGTAATTACAGTATTAATATACAATAAACAGTAATCTTTAACTAATATAATATATAATTAAATTAATTAGTACATTAATATATTTTAGTTATATATTAAATTAATTATTCGTGCAATAATAATGTTTATTTTACCTAATTTGATGTTTAAATATTATATTTTAATTAAGTATATTTTACAAGTTACTAATTCTCTTAGTTTTTTTCTGTTTTTCTCACTGACACTGGAAATTGTATGAGGACTTGTCCACCCATTTCGAATATGAAAATCATATAGATTAATGAGATGAAGATCAAAATTTCCCCCCTCCCCCTTTAACAAAACAATGAAACTACCACGAACAAGATTCTCAATCCTAAACTACTAAGCACACTCAGAAAGAGGCAAAAAGCAGAAAAAACTTCTTCCTTTGAAAAACAGTGCAATGCAATATTTACAGAGTGGTGCGACAAGACCTGTTGGAAAAAGAAAAGCGAAAGAGAAAGTAAATAGCTTGCCCGAAGATTAGATGGATGCCCAAATGTTAGACCTTCATGGGGAAGCGGCTTTTATGGCCTTTTTCAACTCTGCCTCCACATCAGATGCCGTGGTTCCGATCCGGCTGGGTGTTGCGTCTCCACTACCATTTTTCTTCTTACTCCATCTATCAAACTCGCCGGAGTCTCCATGCTCCGGCGGCTTCTTCGCCAGGACCGCGACGTTCCTTTCGTTTCTCATGGATAATCTTGATCTCAGATCCTCTAGACTCTCTTTTATTAGCTGATTCTCCCTGCGTAATGCGTCCACTTCTCTCCCCATCCAAACATACATCCCCTTTAGAACCTCCACATTGCCCCCCTCCTCCTTCACAGGTAAATTATTAGCAATCCTCGGCTTTGCATCTTCAACTCGTCCGAGACTAAGCTTCTCGAATGTCAGAAAGGGGAGATGTTTTCCCAAATCCTCGGGAAAATTAACCCCCCACCGGAAGGTCACAGCCGCACGCTTCGTCACCGGCAGCTCCGTGTTTGCACTCACCGAAACCCCTGAGAAAAATCCGCTAGCGGACTTAAAATCCGTCAAAAACGCCGGATTCCCGCCGTTCTCTTTAAAGGCATCAGAAACAGGACTAGGGCTAGGGCTGCGGAGAGGCGAAGAAAGCGCAGTCCTTTTGAGGGAGAAATTCCCGAACTGGGGCCGGATTTGAATCGAGAACGACGGATTCGCTCTCCCGATCAGGCTGAAATGCGCGGAGAGGATCAACGGCGAGCTATCAGGAGAGCCCAAGACGCCAATTCCGGATTTCAGCGTGAGCCCGAAAGGATTAAAGCGATCGTTGGGTTTGTAGGAGAAGTTAAGAGAAGGACCTGCGTCGGATGAAGTACGGATGTGGAAAGAGAGGTCAGAGGGGTCTCCGGCGGTGACGCCGGAGACGAACGGCAGACCGAGGACGGTGACTGGAATCTTGGCTTTCAGGAGAGGGTTTTGGCGCTCTTCTCGGAGCTTCAGCGAGGCCTTCATCTCTATCTCCGAAGAATTGGTGGAGGTGGAGATGGAGGTGGGGCGGGCACCGGCTTTCCACCCTCTGGCCACTCCTGACTTTGGCCTTGCGCTCGAATGGACTAATTATGATTTTTACTCCGGTCCTGGGTATTTAACGGAATGGACCATTCGCTACTCCCCTCCAATTAAGGTAGCTCATCACTTGCACTCTAAAGAATACAAACTAAATGAAATGGCATGACCTAGGGCAAAAAATAAAAATTTGGGAAATTAGTATTTGATTATATCTTTTAAAAAACCATAAAATTTCTCATAAACACATTTCATGCTTAATTGAGACACATCATTGGCCTAGATGGCATTCAAGGAGGTTAATTGATTGTCTAAAAGTTACAAAAACTAAAATGATCAATTTCAAGCTACAGTGAACACAACAAAGATGCTAACAAAATTTGGGATAATCAAATATTATCGGTGTTCACCCCAACTGGACTAGTCGAGGGAAAAGCTTTCAACGGCGCCGGTGATTGTTGGGGATAACGGCTGTGATGGAGGCGAAGGCGACGGAAACAAAGGTGAAGGCAGATGAGGGGGAAGAAATCGAGCAGCGGGCACAGAAACGCAAAAAGGTGGCCAGTGAGGCAACTGTCGGCAGCGGCAGAGACGGCCACAACAGTGACTGGAGGGGCTCGACGGTGACGAGGGGAGGAAGAATTTTTCCCCCTCGTTCTTGCTCCTGCTCCGCTCGGCGCTCCCGCTCCCTGGTCTCAAATTCCACACCGTTCTTTAAATTAATGAGCCGACTCGCGATCTTTCGTTTGAGGATAAAAGGAAGTTAAGTTTTAAGTTATTTAGTCCATTGGTAATGAAAGTAAAATTTAGGTGCATCTACCTTACATGTACAAGTTTATTCTTCCTTTTCTTTAATAAGTTATCTCAATGTTTTATTGAATAAATATTTATACCTCATTTGTATTTGTTTCAATATTTTGTGTGAATTATCATTCTCCAATTCTATAAAATGTTAATTTATATGCATTCAATAAAAAAAATAGCAATTATGCACATAATTTATAAATGTATAAATCTTAGAGACGAGAATAATGAATCGTACAACCATGGTCAAAAACCGGCTGAAGAGGCTGACGTCGTGTGCCCCAAAATGGGAAATCTTCTAACTTATTCTCCATCATGTCCTTGTTCGGGACCACTATCCTCCTTTTCAGCCTCAGAAGTTAGAAGCTCCAATTCAATGCAGAAAGATGGAATGTCTAATCAGTAATATCTTCAGATGACGGGGGCTTTTACGTAAGCATTCTCACGTGCATTTCCTTAACAGCAGGAGACGACGCTGGCGCGCGTGGAACTGGACTGACGAATCAGAGCGAAATAAGTGGCTGCTTCGGTTTACAATTCCGCCCACTGTCCCTGTTATATTATTCTCTGTGCAGCTTCTCTCTGTCGCTCTGTTCTTCCATTCGCCTCAGTTCTCTGCCCTCGCGTTAGGTTTTCTCACGTTTTATTCCCCTTCCGACTGCGGTAACTGTCGGAGGCAGAGGACAGATACGGAAGTCTCCATGGCTGTGGCCCCGGCGACGACAGATGTCACCTTGCCGATGCGAATCTCGCCGTGGAAATGCGGAACTGGAAGGAACTCTGACCGCCTCGCATTCTCGCGGAATCTGGCCGGATTTTTTACTAGCGATTGGAGGACATCGAATCGTAAGGCTTTTACTGTTTCTATGAATTTGTCACGGCGCAGTGAAGCTGCTGCTGCCGCCGCTGCGACGAACATCAGCGGTCCTTTGGATCTCGTAATTATCATCCTTTTTCATAGAAATGCTGTTTTTAATTGTTTTTTATGTTGTTCTAGTATGCTGTTGATATTGATGCAAAAAACTGACGGAAACTACATAACTGTTTTCGTCCCGCTTTTCTACGCTATTTGTTTTTGCTCTTAATTATTTATTTAATTGTTCAGTTGTTAAGTTCCTCATTTTGAAAGATTCGTGTGGAACAGAACCACCAGGTATGTAGTATATAAAGAACGAATGCAGTATAGTGAATCGGAAAGAAACAGGGTTCGTTGATTGTTTGAAGTGATGCGTGTGAATTTTCTGGTCTGTCCTGCACTGCCTTTTTCATATGGTTTGAGTGATTTGACCATCTGGGGTTGTTGCTGCGGTCCGATTCCCAGAGATAAGCTGTTTGTCTTCATTCTTTTATTGCAGCTAAACAAACCAACAATTATTGTTATTACCTGTGCACTGGGCTCTTTGTACTCTTGATGTAATTTCGGGCTGTGTCCTCTTTTTACTCTTGTAAATGACTTTCAAAAAAAAATATATTTTGAAGGTGTAATTGGCTGATGCCTCTTCGTGTGATTTGTGCTGTACGCCCATCCAATTCAGGATCAGGGGATGGTTTACATTTACTGTAAGTAGGCCAATCAGCTGCTGAAAGTGAAGATGCTCTGTCAGGCCAGGATTAAATGGCAGTGTAGTTGTTATTCGTCTCATATTGCTTAATATTGTCTTTATTTTGTCTGTCATTTGTTTTAAGAAAAATAATATGTTACTGCTATTTGTATCTTCTGGTCCCATCGCTGTGTTATCCTTGTTCTTGTTTTTATCTTTGCTTTCTTTTTGCTTGTCACTGCAATCATATACTGCATTTTGATTTACTATTTTTTTCCGATTCTGGTTCTTTCTTTCTATGTTATCTGTTCCAAGTGAAACTTTCTTACATGATCAGGAAAACTCAAAATTTCATCCTGGGCTTCAATCAAGCGGGTATAGTCTGGGGGAGCCACAGGTATCTTTCTGCTCCAGAAGGAAAACAAAGATTGTTTGCACGATTGGCCCTTCTTCAAGCTCACATGAAATGATATGGAAACTAGCAGAAGCAGGAATGAATGTTGCCAGACTAAACATGTCACATGGGGACCATGCATCCCACAAAAAAACCATTGATTTAGTTAGACAATACAATGCCCAATCCAAGGATAATGTCATTGCCATTATGTTGGATACCAAGGTGAGTTTGTTGCACATTAGTATTACTGAATTCTATATGGGTTAAGCAATCGGTAACCAAATTTAAATATCACCATGATTATCTAGGGTCCTGAAGTTAGAAGTGGAGATGTACCTCAGCCCATATTGCTTAAGGAAGGTCAGGAGTTCAACTTTACTATCAAAAGAGGAGTCAGTACACAGAACACTGTTAGTGTTAATTATGATGACTTCGTAAATGATGTGGAGGTTGGAGATATACTTTTGGTTGATGGTAGGTTTCAGTTAATAGCCTTTCTTGAGATCTGTATGGATCCTAAGGGAATGCACATAAATTTGTGAATAAGTTTTGTTCTCTGTATAGGAGGAATGATGTCACTAGCAGTGAAGTCTAAAACAGCAGAATTGGTTAATTGCCAAGTAATTGATGGGGGAGAACTGAAATCAAGGCGCCATCTGAATGTACGTGGCAAGAGTGCAACTCTGCCTTCTATAACAGGTGTCTTTTCTTTACTTCCATTCGACTAGCTTGTTAACTAAGGGTTGGCTTTCTATTTTTCTTATCATTTTCTTTAAATGTTTTTGATGTCATGTCTTCTCGGGGTCACTCCACAGAGAAGGACTGGGAAGATATCAAGTTTGGGGTGGATAACCAAGTTGACTTCTATGCTGTTTCTTTCGTTAAAGATGCCAAGGTGGTTCATGAGTTAAAAAATTATCTCAAAAGTAAATTTCCAATCCCATATGTTGTTTTGTATTGAATATATCTCACCCTAGTTGTGTAATCATGTTGTCTATGTACTACTGGTGAATCAAGCAACAATCTTTTGTTTTGCAGGTTGTGGTTCAGATATTCATGTGACTGTCAAAATAGAAAGTGCCGATTCCATACCAAATCTGCATTCCATTCTTTCGGCATCTGATGGAGTAAGTTATTTGTGATAAAATTGCTTTTATTCTGTTTTGCTTTCAATTGAGTCTCTGAGCATTGACATGTTACAGTTATTGGATATTGTCTATGTTACCGTCATTTGCTTTGAGAGCAGCATCTTTCTTGCAATTGGAGAATTAAGTCTCACTTGGGTTTAAATCTACTACTAAATCAAAGACGTCTGTAGATTGTTTTGGTCCTAAACAGTCTCTGGGGTGGGGGAGAGACAAGATTTTATTGCAAAGCCCGAAGGCAAATAATAATAAATATTAACATAAGCGAGGGGTCTCTGTTACAGGAAGAGATTGGAGGGAGACTGTTATGTTTGTAGATTTTTTTTCAAAAAAAAAAAAACTGTTATGTTTGTAGATTGTTATGGCCCTAAATGTATTCACAGCCTTTTCATGATTTATATTTTAATACTGTGAGCTACAATACAAAGAACATTTAGTTTGTGGAATCTAGGCTGGTCTGTCCCGAAAATTCAAGTAGTTTGATGTGTTTTGATTATTCATCATCTGGACCTAGTACTAACTATGTAAAGCTTGTCTATAAGGGAGTTTTTATATGGTCTGTTTTACTAAAAACTCTCGTGCCAAAGCTATTAAATTCTCTACCAGAAGAAGAACTTGAGGTAATTTTCTCTTGATTTATGGTGCCATGATTGAACATGTATCAGTTGTCTTTCTTTATATTCAAGAGAATACCATGAAGATTAAGTGCTTTGATTATCTTTATCATCAGAGCCTAGTCCCAACTATGTAAGGCTTGTATAACAGAGTGCTTTAATGTAGTCTCTTGTACTGAAAACTCTTGTATGAACGATATTAAATTCTCTACCCAGAAGAAGAACTTGAGGTAATTTTCTCTTGATTTATGGTTCCATGACTGAAACATTTATCAGTTACCTTTCTTTACATTCCAAGAAAACACCACGAGGGCAAGTAATAATAAATATTAACATGAGGGAGGGGTCTCCATTACAGCAAGAGATTGGAGGGAGACTGGGATATGGCATTTGTAGATTGTTATGGCCCTAAATGTGTTCACAGCCTTTTCATGATTTATATTTTAATAGTGTGCTACAATACAAAGAGCATTGAGTTTGTGGAACCTAGGTTGGTCTGTGCAGAAAATTCAAGTAATTACTGAAGTGCTTTGATTATTGTAATCATCTGGGCTAAGTGCTAACTATGTAAAGCTTGTCTACAAGGGAGTTTTTATGTGGTCTGTTTTACTAAAACTCTTGTGTCAAAGATATTAAATTCTCTACCACAAGTAAAACTTGAGGTAATTTTCTCTTGATTTATGGTGTAACGACTGAAACATGTCTCTGTTACCTTTCTTTATATTCCAAGAAAACAAAACGAAGATTAAGTGCTTTGAGTATCATTACCATCAGAGCCAAGTCCCAACTATGTAAGGCTTGTAATAGAATGCTTTTATGTGGTCTAGTGTACTGAAAACTTTCGTATCAATGATATTAAGTTCTCTACCAAGAAGAAGAACTTGATTTAATTTTCTCTTGATTTATCATGCCATGACTGAAAAATCTATCAGTTACCTTTCTTTATATTCCAAGAAAACACCATGAAGATTAAGCGCTTTGATTGTCATTATCATCAGTGCCAAGTCTTGTATAACAGAGTGCTTTTCTGTAGTCTACTGGACTGAAAACTCTTGTATCAATGGTATTAAGTTATCTTCCCAGCAGAAGAACTTGATTTAATTTTCTCTTGATTTATCATGCCATGACTGAAAAATCTATCTGCTACCTTTCTTTATATTCCAAGAAAACACCATGAAGATTAAGTGTTTTGATTATCATTATCATTAGAGCCAAGTCCCAACTATGTAAGGCTTGTATAACAGAGTGCTTTTTTGTAGTCTACTGTACTGAAAACTCTTGTATCAATGATATTAAGTTCTCTGCCCTGAAATTATCATCATTTCAAAAAACAAAAATAAAGAAGAACTTGATTTAATTTTCTCTTGATTTGTGATGCCATGGCTGAAAAATCTATCAGTTACCTTTCTTTATATTCCAAGAAAACACCATGAAGATTTGGCTATTTTATAAGTTGTATGGGACACAGAGAATGCATTTTGAAGCAATATAGTTAGAAAGCTTTTTTCAGGTTTTTCAGATGCACACATGACCCAGGTTTTATGTGTAACTTGTTATTTCCTGATCATTTCCTTGGTTGTGGATGGGTCCATAGTTTCTGAATATGATGTCTGAAAGTAATTTTTACATAATGATTTTTGAAAATATTTATTTACTTTTAGTGAATTAAAATGTGGATAGGCTATGGTGGCTCGTGGAGATTTAGGGGCTGAGCTTCCAATTGAGGAAGTTCCTTTACTACAAGTAAGTATATTTACCAATTTCTCTTGAGTTTTAAAGAAATTTTAATTGCTTTCACCATTTTATCTTGAGAATATAAAAGAATTTTAATTTCTTATCTTGATTTATTGCTCATTTGTTCACATACTATGTTTAACTATTATAGTTCTTTAAAGATGTTAAGGCCACGGTTCATCTTCTACCACTTTTTTGAGCATATTCTCTTTACTTTCACCTGCATGTAAAACATGCCCCTTGACTGTGAGCGTTTAAAATGGTCATCCAGGATCATGGTTATACAATTATATAACCTTTTGTAAATGGATGTTGTTGGTTCTAACCTAAAATTTTATTTATTTATTTATTTTTATGCAAGCAAGAAACTATGTGATAAAATTTTTATATGCTTCAGCTTGATAGTATAACAAACCTACAGGTATTGGATGCTCTTTTTTAGATTCTTGGGACCTTAGGGACAATTTCCATGGACAATGCTTAAATTTCTATATTCTAGGAAAGTGTGTGTTAATAAATCATATTACGTACCTTGCCAATATCCCAAAAACTTCGTAGCTAATGGTGTGTTGCATGAGAAAAGTCCCACATTGATAAATGCAAAAGACATTTCAAGTGGCTAGTAATTTTGGGACGATACTGGGCTCATTCCAAAAGTGATATCAAAACAGGATGTGTACATAGACCGAGGCCTAGTTTGTGGTTTGTTGGGAGTTTGTGTGTTGTGTGCTATGATGGGTGTGGAGATTATATCCATGTCTTAGACATGTTATGTGTAAGCCTAGACAGGAGGGAATATTGAGTGGGAAAAGTCCCACATTGATAAATGTTGAGAAGCATCATTGGATTATAAGGTTGACCAATAGGCTTCCTAACTAGTTGATCATTTTGGGATGGAACTGGGCTCGATCCAACATAATATAGTTAGCAATGTCTTAAAATCCATCATGTACTATGTTGGCTTAACGCAATAGGCCCCATAAGATCATAACAATCACCACATTTCCCTATCAACACCCATGGTGATTAGCTCTATGACAGTTTTCACTTTAAACTAGGTAGCCTTTTTCACCTTTTTATGATGACTATCACTTTGGCACCCTATTGTGCTCTCCATGGGTCCCTTAGGGATTCAAGGATGAGTCTTGATACCTACTTTGATATCATGTTTAGGTGCTTAACCAATATGTCAAAAGTTTGAGGAGAATGACACACAGAAAGTTAGACGCTAAAAGCTATCCACAACTAGGTTGGTCTAAACTCACGCCCATACATCAGGTTGGGTACCATTTAGTCATAACAAACAAGAAGGAGAAGCCTATAAGAAGATAAACAAATGGTGCAGAATTAGCAGCTGCCTTGTTTCCTGTTGAATTTTCTTATGTTGTATTAGTATTTTTGGGGTGCACATAAATGGGATATTATTGTCACCTGTTGAGCTTAAACTGTTCCTTCTTGTAAAAACAAATAGTGATCCATGTTTTTTGGCCAAGAAGAAAAACGGGTGATCCATGGTTGTTCAAATGTTGGATACATTACCTATACTTGTGAATGGTTATACTTCATGCCAACCTCTGAAAGGATTTCTTCAGTTGAGATATTTATTTGTGAAATTGAGCTTGACCTCTGAGTATCTAATCAAACAGGAAGAGATCATTCGGAGGTGCCGTAGCATGGCAAAACCAGTCATAGTGGCAACAAATATGTTAGAGAGCATGATAAACCATCCGACTCCAACAAGAGCAGAAGTCTCTGATATTGCAATTGCTGTACGGGAAGGGGCTGATGCGATCATGCTTTCAGGTGAAACTGCCCATGGGAAGTAAGTGCCCTCTGTATTGTCTTATAGGGATCCCAACTACTCATTATGTAATCATCATTGGCTGTGCAAACCTTGAAACTTTGTTGTTCGTCATGGCACTGGTTCTTGTTTTCGTTTTCTCTGTCTGTATTCTAATTTATACTTCTTCCATTTATACTATGTGGCCTATTAAAGTCACTAATTTGTTAAATGTTTACAAGGGGGCTCCACCAAAACATTCTGCTTTATGTTTATGAAATTAGTTCTATAATATTAACTCCTGTATCCTGTAAGGCTAGTTCTGGAAATCTCTTTTCTTTTTATTCCTGCTTTGTTTGTTATCTGATAGCATAATGCTGTTATGCTTACTTAGGTACCCACTCAAAGCAGTCAGAGTCATGCATAGTGTAGCACTGAGGACTGAGTTTACTCTTCAGAACAGCATCATACCTCCAAGTCCCACCAATACTTTCCAGGTACTGACAGATCCAGAAGGGAAAGATGATACTTCTTTTATTAGTAATTGATGAAATGTAGTGTTTTTTCTCTTGATTGCAGAACCTTGGAACCAGCTAATTAACATTCAATTAGACCACTTCTATATTAAGTCACTATCTTCTCTTGTAATTGCATTTTTCTTGTTGGCAGTTCTATCAGAGTCATATGGGCGCAATGTTTGCATACCATGCAACAACAATGGCAAACACCCTTGGGACAGCCATTATAGTCTTCACAAGAACTGCATCTATGGCAATTATTTTAAGCCACTATCGTCCATCTTCTACCATTTTTGCCTTTACAAACGAGTAAGTTTGCATGCCATTGAAACACATTACAAACTGCAGGTTTTCTTGATATTTCTGAGAACGTATGATTTTGCACTGCAATTGGTAACAACAGGAAAATATTATCTTTGATCCAGTGTTAATCTGGCTTATGGCTGTCACCTATAACAGATGATGCTATACTCTCTCTCTCTCTCTCTCTCTCTCTCTCTCTATCTATCTATCTATCTATCTATCTATCTATCTATCTATCTATCTATCTATCTATCTATCTATCTATCTATCTTTCTCTCTGTCTGTCTCTCTCTCTTTTGAACTAAGTAGATGATGAAGTGTCCTTTTTTTTTTTGAAACAAATTGGTCTTGTTGCATTTGACAGAGAAAGGGTTAAGCAAAGGTTGGCACTTTATCAAGGGGTGCAGCCCATACACATGCACTTTTCTGATGATGCGGAAGAAACATTCTCACGTGCTCTTAATTTCTTAATGGTATTGCCAATGCTCAGGCTTTGTGTTTTTTGTCCATTTTCATATGTTCGTCTAACTGCTCTATTAAAAATTTCTCTGCAGAGTGAGGGTCTGCTGAAGGAGGGTGAGCATGTTACACTTGTCCAGAGTGGGACTCAACCAATCTGGAGACAAGAATCTACACATCATATCCAAGTTCGAAAGCTCCTTGCGTAACATATGTACATAGCAGATTTATTATATCCTCTGAGATTCTTTTTTTTTTTTTTATTGGTAACAGATATTTGAATTTGTTCTAAATTTTGATTATTTCATTTTAGAAGACAGACATGTGAAATGTGCTTGATAAAAATGAGAAGCGTCAAGTTTTCTATGCTGTTTACTCTAGTGGGAATTACTTGTCTCGAATCATTTTTAAAATTTTCCATGGCAACAAAACTTTTTTGTGGTATCAGGTAAATTTGACAGAGAGGTTAGAAAGCATTTTCTATTTAAAAAAAATTTAGAAAGCATTTTGCTGACTTTAACATTCGAATTTTGTCTATATAAATGACATACTGACATGGAAGAATATAATTTTCTTAAAAAAATGTAGAGAAATTAAATGCACCCTGGATCCTTTTCTTTTATTTAAGTTTGTAAAGTCTCCAAGATGATTTGGGTGATTATTCATAATCTCTTTTTGTATGGTGGGAGATACACTCAAGCTACAGGAAGCCCAACCAAAATCTGTTGCCTTGACTGACTGTCAATTGTGGTCGTTTACTTGTATGAGCTTTCTTTTGTCTTCCAGTGAGATGGACCTGTACCACTTTGCACATAAGACAAATATGACAAAGTCAATTGTTGTCAGAGCTGCTAACAGGAAGTAGAACCGGTCCATGTGACCTTTGTTGAGGTTTTCAGCTATCCAACCAGGTTGGTTGTTCCTTGTTGTGATGTCCATTACTATACTCATCAGCAGGCTGCTAACGTAGTTCCCCAGTGACATTGAGGTCATGCATAGAGCACTTCCAAAACTCTTTAATCCATCTGGGGCCTGTCCATTGAAGAACTCCAACTGACCTACATACATAAACACCTCGGATGCTCCAACCAGTAAATACTGAGGGATTTGCCACAGAATGCTTAGAGAGCTGCTATCCTTGCAGCTAGTACATCCGTCTGCTAATTTCAGTCTCTTAAATTCAACAATTCCAGCTGAGATCATTGCAATTGCTGCGACAATGAGCCCAATTCCCATACTTCGAAGCTGTATGGAACTGCTTTTTTTATTTCTTCTACAAGGTCCGCAAAAGACATGGATGGGTAATGCTTTGCAGATCAGAACAAAAGATGCTACCCCTAGTATTTCAAAGATAGACATACTTGCTGGAGGAACATGAAATGTAGACATGGCAGAGTTCATGGTGGAGCCTTGTTCAACAAATACAGATGCCATTTGTGTGTAGACGACAGAGTAGATTATGGTGCAAAGCCATATTGGGATGAGTCGCAGTATGCATTTAACCTCTTCTACTTGTGTTATGGTGCATAGGCGCCAGGGGTTTGGTGGTAGCAGTTGGCCTTCTTGGCTGAAATCTACTGTTGTTATTACTGCTGCTTTGTCCAAGTACCTTAGCAATGACAGATACGGGAGCATTGTTTAGCGACTTGTTTAGAGGTCATTAGATGTCTTTTTACTCTTTACTCTATGTTAGCTTTGTTACCTGAATTGCTGGGTGTGGAGGATCTTCCGACCTCCATTGGTTGAGTCTCCTTTTTCATCAACTTCGTAAAGATCCTCCTCCTGTGGTGGTACCTTGATTCTCCATTTCTTTGTTGCAGCGGTTATTACCTGGGAAATTCTGATTAGAGGGTTGCCACCTGGCTTGAAGTGTCGATACCTGGGAATGCCACCAAGGAACAAGGCCAGTGCAGCAAAAGCAGCTCCTGCAGAGACCCAAAATCCTAGGACCCACTTCCCTTCATCTTCTATGTAGACAAGAGCAGTATTAGAGAAGAGAGACCCAAGGTTCATGGCCAAATAAAAATAGCTGAAGAAGGCAACTTTTGAAAGTCCTTCCTTTGGATCTTCCTCATCAAACTGGTCTGCCCCGAATGTGGTTATGGATGGTTGGTAACCTCCATTTCCTATTGCAATTTGATAAATGCAGAGGTAAAAAACACCAATCTCTATGGGAGTTGGTGGCTGACACCTTGGGTTGCCCTCGCCAGGAATGCAGGGTCTGAGTAGAAATAGGAAAGATGATAGAGATAACAGCACCAAACCCTGTCACAGGAGAGGTACACTTGGTTTAGAACACTGGCCAAATAAGCTGATATTAAGTTTCACCTTCGTGCTGAAGGATATTAGATTTTTAAGAATCAGATGGTGAATATAGGCTAATGCAGATCAATTTAGTTCTGCATAGATGCTAAGAGAGATATCAGGTTTGCAGATACCTAGTACCAAGATATTGTGACCCTAGGTACACAGCCATGTAGACATCCCTTCCTACACTTGTATTGTGCAAAAATCATATCCCTTGAATTATCCTTCTTATTACCCAAGACATGAAAAGAGAGAACTGCATAAAGGTAGGTTAAGTAATTCTCTTTCTTACGAGGACGAAGATGACTTGAAAAATGATGCAGGTCTTGTATCTTCCCCAGTAGGAGTCGCTGACAAATGCACCAGCGAGTGAGAAGACATAGGTAGTCCCTGTCCATTTGCTTACATTGTTTGCTGCCTCTGCATTGTCTTGCTCCAGAACTTTTGTCATGAAAAGCACCAGATTCACCCCAACACCAAAAAATGCCAGGGTGGCTAGCCCTTGGTTCACTGCATTGCAGGATATAAAGACAATAAGACTGGAAAATGAGAGTGACAAGATAGGGAAGAAAATACCTGTGTCAGTTCCTATACGGATCAAGATCTGAATCAGATAAACGTTGAATAGCTGGAACTAGTATACATCATAATCAGAATAAAATCCACTTTTTAACTTTTTAAAGCAGCAAGAACGTCTAAAAGGTTGGTAAATATAGAGAAACCAAAGCTGGATCAAGAATCAAGAACAGCGTCAAAGGTTGTAACGCTAAAAACAGTTCATACTTCATGTGATGAACGACTTATAAATTCAGAAAATATAGTAAGAAAGAAAAGGATGAAGCCTGTGACTAGAGAGAGTACATAAAGGAATAGTTCTATAAAGCCTGTGACCACTGATTTGTGTTTTGGGTGGAGCCCATTCACCCTATAAGAATAATTCTATTTAAAGGAAGGTGATAGTCTACTGTTTCAGAAGCTTTTAAGTTTTTTTTTTTTTTTTGTTTAAATTTCTGCAACATAGCCTTAGATTGTTTGTAGGACCCTACCTAGTATCAGAAACCCAACACCCCAACCCCCACTTTTTCTTTTGATGGAAGGTCGCCCATGACGATCTGTAGACCCATCCAGTGTGTATATTTCATCTCCTCCCTCTCTCTCCATTGAAATTCCATGCTCCTGCTTCAAAAGGATCCTCAATGAATAGCAAATCACAGTGCTTGGGAAAGAAGAAAACAAGTTAGCACAACGAAAACAGAAAAAAGTTTTCGCCTTTGTAATCCCTTAGTTTCTCAGTTTTACGAAGGGAAGTCACGCTTACCGCCTCCTCATCTGCCAGTGATACCCTCGACATCTGGTGTCTTTCAGAAGTAAGGAAATTTATGTAGCATGGAAGAACAGAACCCAGTCCCACAGAAACGAGATTATGAAGTATGTGGAGATGGTGATAGAGGCAATGACAAGGGAGGTTAGGGAGGAAGAAGATCAAGTGAAGCGAATATATAGTTTAAAATGGTGGACTGATTGGTGGACCCTCCATGGATGTTTGGCCGAAAACCAAAATTTAAGTTATTTGGCATTTGGTTCTGTCCATCATTTTCAGTATAAATAAGCTCCATGGAGTCTTCTACTTTGGTTTGATGACAGTCGCTCCTTTTTTCAGCTAATGACATTATGTTCATTACTCCGAAAGCATTTGGATGGTTTGACGCATTTCTTCAACCGGGTTTACGTTCATGGCCAGCCGAGAGGACTTTGCGAAGCATAACTTGTTGTTTCTTCTTCAACCAACTCACTCAATTAGCAGAAACTGACTTTTTCTCATTTGCCTGAGATCCTGAAATTTGACTGTTAATCAGTATTGATCTGGTTGGTGACGCCCGCAACAGAGGACTTTCCAGGTGATTCCACTGATCTTCTTTAATGACGGGACCCAGGTCAAGTCGGCAACTTACTTCTCCTTATTTTTTAACTCGTCCGTCATCATTTTGTTAAGAGCTCTCCCAATGTTGAATCCTGTTCATTTGGTTCATACTCCCTCATTCTGACGAGTGAGATGACCACAGAAGTCCAGCTGAGAGGAGCAGATTCCGAAACTGTTACAAACAGCATATTTTCAACATCTCAGTTCGATCACTGTGGTGGGGTTGTTTCAATCATCCTAAAAAATGAGGCCCGGGTGAAAATGATATCCAGCTCGCAAGCCTAAAAGAAGCTCAAGTTGAAATTTGAAGGGATCTTCCAGTTAAGGAATGCTGACGAGTGTCTTTCTTCCCTTTGAGATATGTTGCTGGGAAGGATCCATAGCAAGTATAACCACATTTCTGAATGAGATTTCAATATCTGACTTCGTAACGGCAACCCAACTCTCCTCACTAGCAGTTTTTGTCTCAGTTCATAAACGGGGCAAAGAGTCAAAATTTATGACTCTTTCTCCATTAGAGTCCACTCTGCCTTATCACGATGCCTCCAGACTCTTTATCCCATTCTTTACCCCCATTTTGGGGTTGGTAAAGGAGGGTTTGGTCACTCAACATGGTGGGCTCTGCATCTCATTCTCTGCATTAATGTCATTTGTCGAATACTTCCAAGTTTGAATTCATAGTTTCTCTCCAAAGGTGAGATGGGTTATTATGAGGAAAAGTTTAGACTCCAAAGGTGAGATGGGTTATTATGGCTCCCTTGGCTTCCTTTCTTCTCTGCTGGCAGGGGCAGGGGTCCCCCTATCTTCCCCAAAGAGGGAGGGATCGACAGGTAACTGCCCCTTTCCGTCCTCTTCATTTTTTGTCAAAAACATGAAAAACAATCCAAGTTCTAAACATTCTTGGGTTTCAAATTAATCCCTTCCTCCCTGTCGTCAAACGTGTTTGAGCCTTGCGTCATCTTATTAGAGATAATTTAAAGATTACTAACAATAACCCAAGTTGACAATTACCATTTTAGTAGAACTAATATTTACCGTCTGGTTTCTACAGAAGCCCTTGAGGGGTTCTCTGCTCAAAGGACGGGACCTCAGGAAAGACCATTTAAAACTGGCGTCACTGTATGCTTCGTCGAGGAGTCTGCTTTTAGTGAAAAAACGATAAGATTGCCCAAGAAGAAGACTGGTATTGATGGTGAAAAAATTGATATTCTCCTACAAAAAGAGCTGTTTATTTACCGTCTGAGTAAATACTTGTCATTTGTGGATGGTGATGTCAACTTAGTTAAGGTAGCTAATACGGTCACCTATATGACCCTTGTTGAAGTTTCTTGGAAAGAATTGGGTCAAGTCTATTGGCCCAGATGGTGCCTCAAGAGGGGAGTGAATTGACATAATACTACTTAGTGGTCCAAGTGGTGTCTCACATTTTTACTCAATTATGTGAATGATCAATCATGTTATTTTGCAACATATCGATAAATCATGTTATTTTGCCACATATACCATTAAACTCTTAAGTATGATATAGGAGTCGAATAAATGAATAAAAGGTTCAAAACATTTGACTAAGTTTAAATAACATGGTTTTGAAAAATATTTTTTCATGTCTTGTCCAAAATGTACTTATACCTAAGAATGAGAATCGTGATGGCTATTCTCATTAAAAAGCTGGAGTTCTTGAGATTTTTTCTATTTTGTTTAGACTCTAGGTTTTTAGTTGTTCATTCTTCTGCAAGGTACTTCAATGTGATTTGATTCTTCATTTAGCTCGAGACTTTTGTTGGAGTGTTGATATAGATTGACCTTGTAATTGAGTCATTTGATAGAAATACACCTGAAATACCTTGAATTAAAAACTATTAGCTTACTTAGCTCAAGTTTTATTATCATAAAAATATGGGATTGAATCAACCTAGGTCAACACAGTAAAAAATAAGGTATTGAATTCATATTTTGTTTTTCTCATCGTCGGGCATAAATAGCCATTGTACATGATCATAATCATCTATACATAGTAAGATCCTAAAGTTAGGACCGTGATAACGACCATGATTACAGAATTACACATATTATAATCTATTATGTACAAGGAAATAAAACGTTAACAAACACTGTCATCCTTTACAGTGATCTCCATGACCACTATCACAAGGATGCAACAAAAATACTTGCCCAAGGAAATGGAAATCTTGCATAATAGACTCCCCAGACTCTTTAATCCATTTGGTGCTTGCCCATTTATGAACTTGAACAAGCCAACATATATGAGTACCCACATATAGATGAATTTGCCACAAAATACTCAAAGAGCTAGGACTCTCATAGCTTGCACAATCATTGTTAACGAGCCTCAACTATAGATTTCAACATCTCCAGGTACAACAATTGCCATTGTTGTAATTGTTGGGAGAAATTATACTCTCCCATTTTGTGTGAATCTGTTGAGAAGTAATTTAATAGAGAAAAACTACACACACACACAAAGAGCCAAAAAAATTTATGTGAAAAACCCTTCAAAACAAAGGGAAAAAACCACCGGACCTAGTCCAGTTAAAACTTCCACTATCAATACTGATGTGTACACAAATATTCTCTCTAGATAACACTAGAGGCATACAATCAACAATAATCTCAAGAAAAAAACTTTCTTGGCAACCAAACAATGTGATAGAAGAGATTTTACCTAAGAAGACATGTTACTGTTCACGAAAATAAACACAAGAAATACTACTCTAAATCTGTTCTCCATCATTTAGATTGTAGAGCCCTCAGTCGTGAACGTGTCTGCAAAGTTTCAGCTTAATTGGACCACAGATGACAACGAGCATTTGACGGAAACTGTACAAACTGTTTTGCTTTAACAGTCCCTTTTCTTTTTTTTTCTTCTTCTCTGCCTTCTCTCACACGTTCTCTTCTATTTATAATGTCAACATCATTTAGGTTTTAGTAAACCTAAAAACAGTTGGGCCTAAACCCTCTCTCCATATGGGCTAAACCCTCTATCCATGTGAGCTTAATGGACCCACATGGGCCATCATCCATATAGGAGGGAACCCACACAACAAATCTCCCCCTTCCCGACTATGTGGAGGGATTCACCATCTCCACCATACCTGCTTTTGCTCTGTATACTTCAAGTTTTTGCATAGGTAATGGTTTTGTCATCATATCTGACCCATTCTCATCAGTATGAATTTTTTCAACCTGTAACAACTTCATATCCAATGCATTACGAATCCTGTGATACCTCACATCAATATGCTTAGATCTTGAATGAAAGGTTGTGTTCTTACTGAGATGGATGGCGCTCTGACTGTCACAATAGAGAGTATACTTCTCTTATTTTTGACCCAATTCTTCTAAGAACTTCTTCATCATATCAACTCTTTGGTTGCTTCAGTTATGGCAATATATTCAACTTCTGTGGTAGACAAAGCAACACATTTCTGTAGTTTGGATTGCCAGGACACTGCTCCCCTTGAATAAGTAATCAAAAATCCTAAAGTGGACTTTCTGGAATCAATTTCACCAGCCCTATCTGCATCTGTAAACCCTTCAAGTATAGGTTTACCATTTCCAAAGTACAAACATACCTTGGAAGTACCTCTGAGGTATCTCAAAATCCACTGAACAACATTCCAATGCTCTTTTCCTGGATTTGAGAGGAAGTGACTGACTACTCCAACTGCATGAGCTATATCTGGCCTCGGGCATACCATTGCATACATTAGGCTACCCACTATTGAGGCATATGAGACTCTTGCCAGATCTTCCTTCTGTCGATTTGTAGAAGGACTTTGCTTCGTGCTCAACTTAAAACAAGTAGTCTGAGGAGAGCTAACTATCTTAGCTTTATTCATATTGAATCTGCTGAGTACTTTTTCAATATATGGCTCCTGTGACACACGTAACTTCTTCTTTTTTCTATCTCGATAAATTTAGATACCAAGAATTTGCCTTGCTGGCCCCTCATAGTGAAGGATTGTTTTAACTGCTTCAAATTTTCAATTCTTGAAGAATTTCAACCAATAATCAACATATCATCAACATAAAGCAGTAATATTATGAAGTCAATATCACAAAATTTCTATACAAATACACAATGGTCAGAGGTAGTCTTTGTAGCCTGGCTCTTCCATAATTGACTCAAAAATTTTATACCATTGTCTGAGTGCCTGCTTTAGACCATATAATTTTTTTTTTTAAACGACGCACACAATCTTCTTTTCCTTTCACCCTGAAATCCTCTGGTTGCTCCACATAAATCTCTTCCTCTAAACCACCATGTAGGAAGGCGGTTTTCACATCCATTTGTTCAATTTCTAAGTCTAGGCTAGTTGCTAAACCAAGAACCACACAGATGAAGGACATCTTCACAATTGGCTAGTTGTTCAATTTAAATTCATTACCTTTTCGTTGACTAAATCCCTTAACAACCAATCTAGCTTTGTATCGTGGTCAGGAAGTGGATTCATCTTGCTTCAATTTATAAACCGACTTGTTCTTCAAAGTTCTTTTGCCTTTGGGCAACTCTACCAGTTCAAAAGTGTGATTGTCATGCAATGATTGTATCTCATCTTGCATGGCATTAACCCATTATGCCTTATGTTCATCTTCCATGGCTTCTACATAACACTAGGGTTCTCCCCCATTAGTCATTAACACATACTCGTCTGTAGAATACCGAGTGGAAGGATATCGGTCTCTGATAAAACTCCTGAGTGGAACATTTGAAAGCATCTCTAATTCTGGCAACTGATCAAGGGTCTCATTCTATAAGGGAGCCTTTGCATCACTTGGACTCTGTTGATCATCTTGAGTAGCATATTCAACCTGCGCTGGCAAATCGGTCAATGGCACCGACTCCAAATCAATTGAACCATCATTGAACTATATCACTACTTTATCTGTCTTCTCAATATCTTGAATTGTTTGATCTTCAATAAACACAATGTCGCAGCTTCTCACTAGTTTCTTTTCAACTGGATCATATAATCTGTATTCAAACTCATCCAGGCCATAACCTAGAAAGATACATTGTCGGGTCTTCACATCGACCTTAGACCTCTCATCCTTTAGAATATGCACAAATACTTTACAACCAAAGACACGTAAATAATCATAGATAACATTCATACTAGTCCAAACTATGTCTGGCACATCAAACTAAAGTGGAACACATGGTATCATATTAAGAACATGTACAACTGTATTCAAAGCTTCACCCCAAAAAGATCCAGGTAATTGTGCTTGTGAAAGCAAACATCTCACTCTCTCAATCAGTGTTCTATTCATCCTTTCAGCTAAGCCATTCAACTGAGGAGTCTTCGGAGGTGTCTTTTGATGCTGAATACCTTGCTGTCTGCAATAATCATCAAATGGGCCTGAATACTTCTCCCTGTTATTAGTTCAGATTCACTTCAGCTTCTTTCCAGTCTGCCTCTCAACTAAGGCCTAAAGCTGTTTAAACATTTCCAATACTTGATCATTTCTTTTCAAGGTAAAAATCCAAGACTTCCTTAAATTATCATCTATGAAGGTCACAAAATACAAAGAACCGCTAAGTGTTCTTGTCTTCATAGGACCACAAACATCTGAATGAATTAGATCAAATATACCTGACTTTCTTGAAGGAGGATAACTTTTGAAGGAGACTCTATTTTGCTTCCCTGCAAAACAGCGAGTACACTTTTTCAAAGATGTACTCTTCATTCCAGACAGAAAATTATTTTTAGCTAATATTGCCAAACCTTATCACTGATGTGGGCAAGTCTTTTATGCCACAATTGTACAATGAGCTCATTCTCCATAACATTAATAATGTTACTGGAGATTCTTGTCTGTAGCATGTACAAATTTGAAACCTTCTTGCCTCGAGTTATAACCATAGCACCCCTTGAAAGCTTCTATTGCCCAGTATAAAAGGTGTTACAATACCCTTCATCGTTAAGTTTACTCGAGGAATGTGCTTCACATCTCTAAGAACAAGCACCGTGCCGTTATTAGTTTCCACACACACATCTCCAATGCCAGTAATTTTAGCCAAGCTACCATTGTCCATCTTTACTGTGCCAAAATCACTAGGTACATAGTTTGTGAAGAAATCCTTTCTGGATGTAGCATGAATTGAGGCACCACTATCAATCACCCAACTAGTTTCATGAGAAACAATGTTTACAACATCATTTTCATCACAAACAATGAAGAAGTCTCCAGTAGTAGTGGTGGCAACTTGATCATCCTTCTTTTCATCAACATCCTTCTTCTCATTCCCTTTCTCCTTGTATTCTCTCTTCAATTTTCTACAATATTTCTTGATATGCCCTTTCATGCCACAATGATAACACTCAATATTAGCAAACTTGTTTGACTTGCTTCTGGCTTTATCTATGTTCTTCGGACCTCTGCTTTTACTCCTCCCCCTCTTCTCTGTAAACAAGACCTCTAACTGTGAAGAGAAACCCTATGATTTTCTTCTCATCACTTCATTCAAAACACTTCTTTTAGCTAGATTCATATTGATTACACCATCTAGGGCTGAGTTAGATAATGACATTCTGAATCTCTCCCAAGAGTCCGATAATGTACCAAGCAAACACAAACCCTGTACCTCATCGTCGAACTTGATACACATTCCAGCCAACTGATTAATTATTCCTTGGAATATGTTCAAGTGATCTGTCAACGGAGTTCCATCTTGGTATCTCAAAGACATCAATTGTTTGATCAAATACATTTTATTGTTTACAATCTTTCGAGCATATAACTGTTCAAGTTTATTCCAGAGTGTACGTGCATGTGTCTCCCCACTAATATGGTTCAAAACATTATCATCTACCCATTGTCTGATGTACCCACAAACTTGTCTATGTTGCAAGGTCCACTCTTCATCAGATTTATTTTCAGGCTTCTCATTAGCAAACACCGATAGATGAAATTGCTTCACAAATAAAAGGTCTTCCATTTTTCCTTTCCAAGTATGATAATTAGAACCATTCTACTCAAATTAGCTTCCATTATTCAGCACAAAGTATTGAACGGCTATAACCCCGCTTTGATACCACTTTGTTGGGAGAAATAATACTCTCCCACTTTGTGTGAATCTGTTGAAAAGTAATTTTATAGAGAAAAACTACACACACACAAAGAGCCAAAAAAATTCTGTGGAAAACCCTTCAAAACAAAGGGAAAAAAACACGGGACCTAGTCCAGTTAATGTAAAACAGAGTATGCTCAACCCAGAAACATCTAAACAACAATCAAGAAGAAAGCCAACACTGATCTATCACAAATACAAGAAGGTTTCGTCCCATCACAAGCTCTTAGAAGAGCTTCAATGGTTTCTGGACTGAACAGAAATACAAGAGAAAAAACTAAAACGAAACAGAGTAACAAGGAAGAGGTCTGATTCTGGATGATTCATGCTGCTGAAGAACTCCTCTATTTATAAGCATTACAACACTCAATGGCTGTTGCATGCTATGGTTGCTTCACACAATGGCTACTGCATGCAATCCAGTTGACCTTCATGAAGCTTCCCCAGTTCTAACTTGGGTGATGCAATTGTGACAAGGGACCCCGCTGCCAGGGGCCAACCCCCTTGGACCCCCGTCTTCCTTATTCATTTTACAGTTTCTTCACAAATAATCATTGCAGTCACAATTTGACCTTATCAGCATCTAAGTCGGAACCGCTAACTAATTTACTCACTATCGATATTGGCGCTCCTCATAATTGGGGGCCAGAGAATACATTACATTAACAGTAACTTGTGAGAGGTGGGCACTGGCACACTAACAGTTAAAACTTCCACTATCAACACTGATGTGTACACAAATATTCTCTTTAGATAACACTCGAGGCATACAATCAACAATAATCTCAAGAAAAAAACACTTTCTTGACAACCAAACAATGTGATAGAAGATATTTTACCTAAGAAGTCCTGTTATTTTTCACGGTAATAAACACAAGAAATACTGATCTAAATTTGATCTTCACCGTTCATATTGTAGAGCCCTCAGTTGTGAATCTATAAATTTTCAGCTTGATCGGACCACAGAAGACACCGATCAGAGCATTTGACAGAAACTGTACGAATTGTTTTGCTTTGACAACCCCTTTTCTTTTTTTTCTTCTTCTCTGCCTTCTCTCACACGTTCTCTTCTATCTATAATGTCAACATCACTTAGGTTTTAGTAAACCTAAAAACTGTTGGGCCTAAACCCTCTTTCCATGTGAGCTTAATGGACCCACATGGACCATCCTCCATATAGGAGAGAACCCACACAACAGCAATGACAAGTCCAAATCCCATCTGCTTCAGCTCTATGAGTCTTTTTTTCTTAGCCTGGACATAATAGGATTGAGAAGCCTCTAGTAGAAGAGAATGAAAGCTGCATCTAAGGATCTCAAAGGAAGGCATGCTAGCAGGTGGGATTGAAAAGTCAGAAATGGTGAACACAATGAAGTAGATTATGATACGAAGCCAGTTAGAAGAATCAATACATTTCTAACACTTTAGACTTGTGTCACATTACCAAGGTGCCATTTTTTTTAGGCAAGTTTCCCCTATAGAGTTCTTCATAGTAATCACCTTGGTCCTATTCAAAAACATAATAATCAAAGCATGTAGTGAAACCATTTTCATTAGGACTTTTGCTGTTGTTAAAGAAAAAACCAAATAACAAGAAAATCTTTTTTTCTTTGACTAACTTTCTTGTTGAAAAAAAAATCAATTAGAAAAGTTCTTTTTGACAAATTTTTGTGCGTTTGTAGCACTATTAGAAATAACGAGAAAACAAGTTATAGTGTTTGTGTTTACACTATATAAAATAATTCTTACATAAATATTAAAAAAACGGTTAAAGTAAGAGGTAAGTGATTAAGAACTAATTTAGTACGTCTTGGTTTATTTTTTCCTTAGTTTTCAATTGGAGTAATAGGGAACTCTTTTTTCTATCTTGGTAAGTGATCCAGAACCGATTTAGTACGTCTTAGTTATTTTCCCCTTAGCTTCCAATTAGAGTAATAGGAAACCATTTTTCTATCCTTTTTAAATTTCTTAAAGGCATGGGGAATCATGAAGAAATCAAATTGAAATTTTTTCTTGTCCCAAAAATGTCAGGACTAGAAAATTCTGGTCAAAGGAAAAATTTTCACTATGCATTTTTTCATATGGTTTCCAATAGGCACAAACACCCTTATTTTTCAAGTTGAGAGAGAGAAAGAGAGGACTTGCCATTTAGTATTGGCTCTATTGACTGATATAATGGTAAGGTCTTAAACATTGGTTGAGTAGCCTCTATGGATTGAGAAGCCAATGAAGAATCTAGCGAAAGAAGTTTAGTTTGTGAGTAACTGGAAAAAAATTAGTGACTATTGAAAGCAGATCATAGCTTGAATGAGCTCGGCCTCAAGTCCCAAGTGTGTTGTAGTTATAATGTTGTATGATGGTTCTGAGAGGACATCCATGTTGGATAGAGTGGTATAACTTCTTCTAGCATTGGTAGCTTCTTATCATACCTAAACCTTTGCTTCTTTGGGCTCCATTATCTCTCAAATGAAAGATCAGATTTGCAAATGGAGTACCAGGCCAAGAAGTACCAGAATGAAAAAAAAATCTTTAGAAATAGATATTGAATATAAAGTTCTGATTTTCAATATTACCTTGCCTAGAGAACATCTTCTTTGTATGTTGATTTTCAAGACTCCAGAATTTAGCTCATGGAGAAAAAGGGAGAGAAACCCATTGGGAGAAAACCGGAGGAAGAAGGGTTATGGAATTGATTATTCCTTACACTCCCCCTGAAGCTCTATTTATAGATTTATGAATCTAAAATATTACAATAATACCCATAAACTTAGGGTTTAGAGTTTAGGGGTTTAAACCTGGAACTTTAGCTTAATTATATCAATGTCATCTCTATGAGATGACCTTTTATTTACCATTCTTCCATCAATGTATGTGGGCCTATGAGCCTTCTCCTTGATCTGTGGGCCTTGAACTCATCTTCAATCTCTCTTGGATGCATGGGTCTTCCTTGTTCTTATGGGTTTTGGCTCATCGTCTAATACACTTTGATATGTGGGCCTTCCTTGGTCGAGTAGGCATGGGCCCTGTCTTCCAACATTGTATAACTTGGACCTTTCTTACTTCCTATGGTGATTTCTGCATGTAGGAAAATCAAATTGAATTGAAACTTAATTTGCGTGAGACTAGATTCTCATACTTTTGATTCAAGTCACATATTATAAAATGAAACTCTTGTGGGGAGTTAGCTATTATAATCTGGATTCACATGGAGTTTGAAACGAGGGAGGGAGAAGAGGAGAATAGAGAGGAAAAAGAGAGGCACTTCTAGAGAAGAGTAGTAGTTGTGGAGAAAAAATATGGCAAACGTGTCAAGAGAGGGGAAATTATATAAGGAAGCATGTTGAGAGAGTGTGTGATTGCAAAGGGGTATACCTATAATTTGTTTTAAATGTCGAAGGGCGGATTAGAACTAAAGGAGGAGGATGCATGCTTTTCCAAGATTAGAAAGTGTTTATGAGTAACAATGGAGAAAAGATATGGGAAACATGTCAAAAGAGGGAATATTATATAAGGAAATGTGTAGAGAGAAAGAGTTGTTGATCTAGAGTTGACTTTCCTCTATATTTTGATGATAACAAAACTTAATAGAGGTAACAATTTTAAATTTAGCATTTTTTATGTTTTCCTTTCAAGAGACACACAAATCAAGGTCTTTGCAAAAAAATCGACAGATGCACTTCAAGACCTCAAGCTCGAATCATGTGTCAAGTCATTTTGAAGAAACACTCATACGTGAAGGAATGAAGACTTGAAGATTAGAGTTTAAGTTGTATAGAAAAGTCTCAAAAACTATAATCATGTAAGACAACAACACCAAAACCTCAAATTTGAGGTACCAATGAGTTTTTGAATCTTAGGACATATTTAATTAAAATCATGTTTTTTCGATGCATATCCATATTTTAACTTATTAGAATATGTAAGATCATTTTAATCACGCATAGAAACCTTATTTAAAAAATTGGTTATGGCATGATTATACCTTGTGCAAACTGATCAAACAGAAATATGCCAGAATGAGATATAAAGTATGATCGATCATTCCCATTGGATCGATTGATCATACATGCCCAGATATTGAAAAATAATAAGGCATGATTGATCATACCTGTTTATTTGATCGTTCAAACAGAACTATGCCAAAATAGCACATAAAGCATGATCGATCATACATAGTATTGATCAATCATACTCTGTTTTACACAGCCAAAACTTCAATGCATGGTCGATCAATCGACCCATCAACTTAAGTTTTCTAAAGGCTTGACATTGCATTAATCGATCAACTGATCAATCAATAAGCGTAAGGACTCATAAAAATATAGTCATTACACACGATTAATCGATTATACTTTTTCATTGATTATTCATTAAGTTGTCAGCTTAACAGCTACATAACGACTAGTTTGACTTGAGGAGGATATAAATGCCCTACCAAACGTTCCTTAGAGCATTCATTAAACATTTATTTGTAAATCTACTACATTCAAAGTAATTCCCACTTGAAATTTATTTCAAACCCACTTTTGAGAGAAAAAGTCAGATATTTACAAAATTTCACCTCACAAAGTATTCTCCTTGCATCATCATAGTTCAAGCTCCAAAATCATTCTCAATTGTGCATCAAGGGTTAGAGGTTTGAATATCTCAAAGGAGAAGGTTGTCTCTCCATCAAATCAAAGAGTGTAAGCTTTTCCTTCTTTTTATTTTCACTTCCTGACTTTATAGGTTGATTTAGGGCCTTGAATTCTAGATAAAAGAGCTTGCTAGAGCTAGAATCTAGCCAATTAATCTCTGAAAAGATTTGTAAAGTCATGTATTCGAGCATATGCATGGCTTTAAAGAGACTCAAAATCTCTTTTATGTAAATTCTAGTTAATAAAGCCAATAGGTGGAATTTCCCAAGCAAGGGTTTTTAGGTGGTGAATACCAATTGGGGAACATCGATAACAAAACATCTTTGTGTTCAATTTGTGTTGTGTGCATGCTTTTACATCATACTTACTTTAATTTTAACATGACACACTAAATTTTAATTTGAAATATCACAATTAACACCCCCCCCCCCCCCCCCCCCCCCCCCCCCCTATGCACACACACACACACACACACACACACCTCTTGAGAAGCCACCTAGGCCAACAAGGGTGTGACAACAAAGGGTATATCTATATTTTGTTTTAATTGTTGAATGGTAGACAAGAAGGAAAGGAGGAGAATGCATGTTATTCCAAGATTAAAAAATGTTTAGAAGTAAGAAATGCCCTACTTGGCTTCTCTACATTAGGAAACTTCCCACATGGAGGAAGTAGTTTGGTATTTGTTTAAATTTTTGAAGGGTGGACAAAAAGGAAAGGAGGAGAAAGCATGTTATTCCAAGATTAAAAAGTGTTTAGGAGTAAGAAACTCTCAACTTGGCTTCTCTACGTTAGGAAACTTCCCACACGGAGGAAGTAGTTTGGTATTTGTTTCAATTGTTGAAGGGGTGGACTAGAAGGAATGGAGGAAAGCACATGCTATTCCAAGATTACAAAGTGTTTAGGAGTAAGAAACTCCTAACTTGGCTTCTCTACATTTAGAAGATGCTATTCCACATGGAGGTAAGTAGTTTGGTAGCAACTTGTACTTTTTTAAGATGCTATGTGCATGCTTTTATATCATACTTGCTTTAATTTTAATATGGCACACTAAATTTTAATTTGAAATATCACAATTAACCCCCCCTCCCCAACCCCCCCCCCCCCCCCCCCCCCCCCCCCCCCCCCCACACACACACACCTCTTGAGAAGCCACCTAGGCCAACAAGAGTGTGACAACAAACGGTATATCTATAATTTGTTTTAATTGTTGAATGGTCGACTAGAAGGAAAGGAGGAGAATGCATGTTATTCCAAGATTAAAAAGTGTTTAGAAGTAAGAAACTCCCTACTTGGCTTCTCTACATTAGGAAACTTCCCACATGGAGGAAGTAGTTTGGTATTTGTTTAAATTGTTGAAGGGTGGACAAGAAGGAAAGGAGGAGAAAGCATGCTATTCCAAGATTAAAAAGTGTTTAGGAGTAAGAAACTCTCAACTACGCTTCTCTACGTTAGGAAACTTCCCACACGGAGGAAGTAGTTTGGTATTTGTTTTAATTTTTGAAGGGGTGGACTAGAAGGAAAGGAGGATAGCACATGTTATTCCAAGATTAAAAAGTCCTGTAAGAAACTCTTAACTTGGCTTCCCTATATTTAGAAGATGTTTAGATTAGGAAACTTCCCACATGGAGGAAGTAGTTTGGTAGTAACTTGTACTTTTTAAGAGTTTCCTACTCCTAATCAATTTGTAGTCTTGGAAAGGCCAAATTGGTGTCCTCTAAGGTGATGCCCTCCCTCCTTAATCTATCCTTGAACTATAAAATAAATTACAAATATGCCCTTTTTACTCATGTATTGTCAGAGAGAGAAGAGAATTTAGGAGAATATCTTTGGTGAGGAGAATTGGATTGTCCAAGCATTTCCAATCTGCTTTGCATTGTTTTAAATAAAGGAATACATAGAGTTTGAATATGAAAAGGAAAAATAAGTAATCCTAGAATAACTTAGATACCAACTACTAAACTAATAGTGATGTCAACTTTGCTTCTAAAATAGAAACTACTAAACTAACTCAACACCTACTTTATTCTAACTTTTGGCACCAATTTAACTCTTGGTTTTTGGACTATTACCCTTCGACTTAAAGTTTAAGAACCTTTCACCTTCTTACACCCTTTTTTACACTTACACCATCATAATTAACTACCGTTGGGGGGAGGGGATTTCGGATTTTGGATTCCGTAGTATATTATGAATCATCCGGATGAAGCTAGCGGGACTCGTCGCAGGAGGCCAAATTTTTTTTTTCTTTCTCTCCCACTCTCTTCTCCCTCTCGACCTCCCTCTCGGTCTGTTCTAGTGTCTCCGTCACAGTACACCGTTGTGCCTTTCGGCCTCTCAACACCGAACATCGTCTTTGTCACAATCCTCACAGAGCCTCCTTCGTAGAGCCTCCAGCACCGCCTCTATCGCAGCCCTCACAGTGCCCCCCCAGGGTCGCCTTTGTCACAGTGCCGTGAGGAAGAAGACGCCGATTTAATTTTTCCTAAGTTAGAAAAAATTAAACCACTAATTTGCCCGAGTCTTGGACTAGACTCGCCCAAGTTCAGCCGAGTTAATCCGGGTCAACTCGATTTCAAAAAAAATTAACCCATTTTTTTAATTAATAAAACCAATGGTTTTAAATTTAACAAAAAAATATTATAAATTAATAATACATAAAAATATATAGTGTGTTAAAGTTAGCATTTGATCAAATTTTTTTGTTTAATCATTCCTTTTTATGTTAAAGTATATCATATGTTATTAATAAATTAATAACTTAATTTATTATATTCATTTATATTATTTTTAACTTTATTTTTTATAATTAATCATGTGCATAGTTAATTGACCCACGTAATTACTGTATTAATTTAAAATAAATTTTAATCATTAAATAAAATTATATCTAATTTAATTAGTTAGTATATTAATATATTTAAATTATACATTAAATTACTTATTCATGTAGTAATCATGTTTGTTTTACCAAATTTGGGGTTTAGCTATTATGTTTTATTTAAGTATATTATTGTAAATTACTCATTCTTTTTTTTTTATATATATTTTTTTGTTTTGGGGCACTAACACTGGAAACTGTTTTCCAGTGCACATGAACTCATCTACACTAACACCAAATTTGAAGTTGAAGTTCATCTAGATGATTGAAATGAATTTAAAGTTGAATTTGAAGTTGAAGTTCAAATTTGAAGTTTGTTGACTAACCAACAGAGTACTAACATGATCCGTGGGAACTGACGTCTAGAGTAGGCCAAGAAAGCTAACCAACCAAGACCTAAAGCCCAGGGCCAAATTACCGCCATTCTGGAAATAGTCCAAGAGGGTGTTGGAGAAGAGGGAGTCGAGGTTAAGGACCGAGTAGAGTAAGCTGATAAAAGACTGTTATGCACGCAATAACATTATTATTTTAGTGTTTTCTTTAATTTACTTTATTTTATTTCAGTTTTAGGTCATAGGGGTATTTTTGGAATATTTTATTTATAGCGGTATTTTTAGAATATTTTATTGTAAACCCTAACCGGGTGAACCCTATTTAAGGGGTAAAACTAATGAGAAATGGAAGCATTGAAGTATTAAGAATTAGGTTAAATCTAGCGTAGAGAGGCTAAGAGTTCTCCTCAACGTGCTCTAGGGTTTTCAAGCTTCCCTTTGGCTTGATCTTCGTTTTCGTCTTCCCCATGTCTTCCTACTACCCCTATGGTAATGCTTAGAAGACCCGTAACCCGTGGCATACCCCAGATCCTCCCAAAGAATCCACGTGTCAGATCCGGGACCGTAACAAAGACACTTTGGAATGGCTTTCCTATGGATGCTCCTCGTCAATTTGATCAACACTGAAGGTGGTGATCAAGGGTTTATATCCAACATTGGTAAATAGAAGATTTGTCGCTATATTTCCAATGCAAGAATGAAAAGATCAACATCTATATGATTTGTAAGAAGGAAGTCTTGAATCTGTCTCTAAACATAAACCTTAACTTTGATAATAATTGACAAAACGTAATCACATAGATTCAAGGAATAACACAGTTGAAAGCCTCCTCTAAAGTACAGGTAAAAATGGAGAAGATTACATGTCCGATATATGCAAGGAAACTGAAGTAGTGAATGGAGAGATAACAAATAAGAGTAACTGAATTTGGAACATGAATTTCCTTTGATCGAAACAAGTGACTAATAGGGACCAACAAGGGGGGGAAAGAAGTTTCCAAGACCCCAGATTAAATGGGTTGTTATTATTCCTGCCCAATATTTATTTCCATTGGTGGTAGGAAGAAAACTCTTTGTACCTGAACACTATTGGTTAAGTTTGAGATTTAGACTGAAACTGGGATGAGAATCATGGAGTCTGCAAATCTCATGTCTTCATACCCAGGCAGAAAATGGAGAAAGTCCAGTTAATGATGCATTGATCAAGTATTTTTCAATCTCTAGACTTCAAAACTTCCTTCTTCATCATCACTGGCTTCACATTTCCCCTGTAACTTGATGCGTTGATACCACTTGGCGCAAGCAAGGTAGATGATGAAGTCCACTGTAGTTAAGGCAGCTAGGAGAAAGTAAAATCTATCCATATGGCCCTTGTTGAGGTTTCTTGGGATCCATCCAGCTCTGTCATCCTTTGTGGTGATGTCCATGACTACTGCCACAAGCAAACTACTCACATAATTGCCCAAAGAAATGGAAGTCATACACAGAGCACTCCCAAAACTCTTCAATCCATCTGGTGCTTGGTCATTGAAGAACTCCAACTGACCCACGTACATGAACACCTCAGAAGCTCCAATCAACACATACTGAGGAATCTGCCATAAAATGCTAAGGGAGCTAGAGCTCTCACAGCTTGCACAATCACTGTTAACATACCTTAGCCGATAAAACTCTACTACTCCAGCAGCGATCATTGCCATTATCGCTATGAGGAGTCCAACTCCCATCCTCTCCAATTCTGTGAGTCCTGTTTTCCTTAGTCTAGAGATGATAGGGTTGAGAAGCCTCCGGTAGAATAGAATGAAGGTTGCAACGCTGAGGATATCGAAGGAAGACATGCTAGCAGGCGGGATTCTGAAGTTGGAAATGGTTGTTTTCATGACAGCTCCTTGTTCGACGAAGAGAGAGGCCATCTGAGCAAACACGACGGAGTAGATTATGGTGCAAAGCCAGATGGGAAGGAGTCTCAGAACACATTTCAACTCTTCGACTTGTGTTACAGTGCAGAGGCGCCATTTTTTCTGAGGCCCGTCTTTCTCTATACAGTCCTTCGATGTAACCACCGCAGCTCTATCCAGAAACCTGAAAATCAAAAGAGGATGAAACCATTTCCATTTGTTCTTAAAAGATTTTAAGTAAGAAACTTAAGAAAAAGAGAATCGCACTTGAATCCTTTGGTGTGGAGCATCTTTCGTCCCCGGGTGACATCGTTGCATTCATTACTATCCACCTCAAATAAATTTCTGCCATTTGATGGCACCTCCACCCTCCATTTCCGTGCAGCGGAGACGACGACTTGGCCGACCCGCGGGAGAGGGTTGCCGCTGGGCTTGAAGTGGCGATACCTGGGTGTCCCGCAGAGAAAGAGGATGAGAGCCAATAAGGCAGATACAGCGGAGGCCCAGAAGCCCAAAGCCCACCGACCTCCATCCTCGAAATAGTCCAAGATGGTGTTGGAAAAGAGGGAGCCCAGGTTGAGCGCCAAGTAGAAGAAGCTGAAGAAGGCCACTTTGGACCGGCTTTCCCGTGGGTCCTCCTCGTCGAATTGGTCGGCACCAAAGGTGGTGATCGACGGCTGATATCCACCGTTCCCAAGAGCGATCAAGTAGATGGATAGATAGAAGATTCCAATCTCTAGACTTGAGTGGTTCCCACATCGAATCAACCGGTTCCCACATCCGGAGGGTTTGCCCAAGAAGAGGTAGAAAGATAGAGAAAGAAATACCAGCCCCTGGAAATTGTTCATGAATAGTTCTATATAAATTAGCGAGTATAAAGATTTTGAATTTATTAGTTAGAAAAAGGTTTCATAAGTTGATTAGTCATTTTGGGATAGACATTAGACTCAACTTCACATGGTATCAGAACAAGTACTCATATATGGGAGGGTTTTCACCTAAATTATCCACTTGTAGAGTCACAAAAATGGATTATAATAACTTATGAGAATAATAAAAAATAAAAAAATTACTTACAAGAACGAAAATGGCTTGAAAGATGGCACAAGTCTTGTATCGGCCCCAGTAAGAGTCACTAAGGAAGGCACCGACGAGGGAGAAGATATAGACGGTTCCAGTCCATTTACTGACGTTGTTGGCTGCCTCGGCATTGTCTTGGCTTAGGACCCTTGTCAAGAACAATACAAGGTTCACTCCTACCCCGAAAAACGCCAATGTCGCCAACCCTTGATTCACTGCATTAATTTATTTCAAAATTAATATTTTTTTTTCAAAATTAAAAAAATTAAAAAAAAAGAAAAGTTCATCGCGCACACGTGTGTGTGGGAGCCACAAAATATACTCCACACGTGGTATCCTACGCATGGAGGGTGACGTGGCTTTCCAATGATATCACACCACATAAGAGATTAAAATTTACGTGTCAAAATTTCCTTTTTTATCTCTTTTTTGTTTTTTTTCATGAGGCTCAAACCAGGAATCGTCTTCTTCACGGACCCTCGCACAGTACTCACGTTCCGCTCGTACTGCTGTCTCCATCGGGATCCATCTCTGGAAAAAGGTGGCAGTGTCTACTTTTTTTCTCCTCGACGGGAAGAACCGATCAGGTAAAAAAATATTTCGACTCCGTCTCTTCCATCAGGAAGAAGAGATACAGACGTAAACACCATGGTATAACGGAGACTGTGACATATGAGGTGTACGGGAGGATACAGAGACATGTGAGCTACAGATGCAAGAGCAGATTTCCAGCCGAGCGATTCCACTCGTCAATCACATGGCCCGTCCATCATCTTGCATGGCATGGGATGGGATGGGATGGTCTACCGAACTTCATGCTAGACTGCATCTGTGATCCTTTTTTTTTTTCCAGTTAAATGTCCCTAAAGTGGATTTCTTTGGTTGCTTCGTGTGGGTCTAAATTTGATCTGGTTTTTTATTGCTTTTCATGGGTTTTTCTTCTGATACTACGAAATGTTGCTGTCTGAGGTGATGGTCTTTGGGGACAATTTCGGTAAGCAAGCAGGCCGGAGAGAGCAGGGAAATGGAGAAAAATATGAGAATGGATGTAAACAAGTGAAGTACCAAGTAAAAGAATTCCAGATTCCCATCCCCCAGTTTTCGATTTGAGAGCCGGGCGTCCATGTCGATCAACGGTGCCATCCTGGGTGTACTCGTCGTCTTTGATTGCCTTGCTTCTCATGCTTCTCAATTCATTCGTCTTCACCTCCATCTCGAGGCTCTACAACACAACAACGTGGAATAAGTAACAAATAATCATCATAGACTGGTTTATTTAAAAACAAGTTAACAATACTCAACAGTAAGCTGTATTATATGATCTCAAAGGGTTCCATCCTGATCCCAGATTATGATATTGAGGCTCCTGAATATATAATCCCTGGGGACCGGGAGTCACAAGCTTCCATTTCATAGCATAACATGAACAAACGGCAAAAGAACAGAGCACAACCCTTACCCCCTTGAATTCATTAGCAGCTGCCATTGATGCTTCAACCAGAGCCTACTCTGCTGCAAAGCAGAGGATACAATAACAAATGAAGGCTGCTTGAGAACTTTGAGAATAACCGTGGCTGATACGAGAGAGCAGCCAAGTGGGAGAGAGAGAGAGAGACGGTGCTGAATAAGGTTGGGAGGAAGAAGAGGCGCATGGGGGCCATATGTATAGGCAGGAAGAAGTTGAGCGGACGGTGCAGATTTGGAGATAAAAGGTCCAGGAAGGGACCAGAAAGTCCAAGCTATCCCAAACTGGTTTACAGCATGATGTTGAGGAGGAAGACGGCTTTTTCTGTTCTATACATAACTCGAAGTGAAAAGAGTCTCTTTCACAAATCCAAATTGTCCTAGTTGGTTCCCCTTTGGCACTGATAGCTACATGTCTGTTTTTTAAAGCATGAAAGCCTTTGGTGCGTCTGGATCTTCCGAGTTCTAAGACGAGTAGCCAAAAAAATGAGAAAGCAACTTCTTAAAATTTCGTCCCGTCTGACCAACATACTTGTAATGGTCGTTTTCTTTCTCTCCCAAGAATAAATATGATTCCACCAGTTTGGAATTTGGGAGTGTATTCCAGGTGGAGAGCAGTTCATCTTCTTCACTTGGATAAAACTTTTTCATTTCATTCTTTTTCTTCTCTTAAACCCATTCTGGGTTTTGGAAATGCACTGGAACTTCAGTGTTAATATCTGGGTTTCACAGATCAAATACAGTATGTTGGGATTATTGAGCTGTTTGGGATGGTTAGATGAACTCACTAGTCCACAGGCAACAACCCACCACTGAAAGCTCATTTTTTAGTCTAGAAAACGAACAGTGCCAGATTCCTTACATACCTAATACACAATAAGAAAAGGATTTCTTTGATTCTATTATGAATATTGTTAATATTTCTTTTCTCCAGGCTGCTGAGGAGAGATTTGAATATCCTTACCAACTATAATGCAAGAGAAAATAGAAAGTTCCCAAAACGAAAGAGGGATTCTGGGATAGCTAAGGATGGCTCAGATGGGACCTTCCTCTGTTTTCTCTTTTCCTGTTTGATTTATGACTCATCCGATAGGATCGACTATCTTGTCCTTTACTTCTTCAGATTCTAAATCGTATCTGTCCTATTTGAATCGGAAAGCTGTTAGTAAAGATCATCGCTCAACAGTATTTGATGAGAAATGGCACCAAGAGATGGAATATTAGGACACAGTTAAAGGGAGGAACTTGTCCGTGGTAAATCTTGTCTTCTTTTAGTCTTTTTCGATGGGATTAGCTGAAGATGCCATATATCTCTGTTGGCCAGTGCTCTAATGGTGATTATGCCCTGCTTCTGCATCTTTTTCCTTTTGCCTATTCTGATTATTTTGACACACGATTCCCTGACAGTAAAGTCGAACAGAGGGAATTTATCAGTTTCTGTCTTGCTGGAACTGTACTGAACTTATCACTGTTCTTACATGGTTGTTTTTGTATTGTCAGTTTATATAATATAAACTATTTAATCATCGATTTGAAAATCAATAGCTTGGATAAAAAACTTATGTCCAAATGAGGCCTGTTAAGCTGGTTGAAGTAAGAAAAACGCCATTTTTGAATGTCGGCTGAGGTACTGATTGGACATGTTCCAGACATCCAAACATTTTCCAGTTGATTTTATGAAAGAAGTGTGTGATTGTAGAGAAAAATGGACTGCTAAAATCGCAATTTGGACTGAAAATCTCTGCTGGGGATTAAGCCTGGGGTTAGAGTGGATCATTACGGCAAGGAAGTCTTCTGGTCTTCAAATTTTCTTAAAATATTCTTACATTTAGGACAAGTTGTTAAAGCCAATTTGCTTTTATTAGCAAGAATTTTTCTCATTAAACACAGATAAACAACTGCCCAGGATTTGTGGGCTAAGCCGACTCTTAGAAAAAAAGATATTTTTGAATCTGCAGTTTTTGAACTTTAGACACGACTCTTATTGAGTAAGAGCAAATGCAGGCATAGATTAAGGCAGCCATGAGGAGCTGTTGAGTGTTTCCTTGGAGGCAAGAAAATATCCTTCATCAGAAACTCTAAACAATGCCCATTACTCAAAATCTGTGTTTTTTTTGCCTTCTTTTTCATTTTCTCTGATCTTGTCAAATTACAGATAAGTAAGAGTTGATGACAGCTTGCGTATTCTTCTTTTTCTGGGTAGTCACTCTCCTTTTAAATCTTAAAATCTGTCACTGCTATCATCTGATTTACAGATGAGATAAGTTCGTGAGACGTCCAGCAGTCAAGGCTTCCAAGGAGGGTTGGTGAAACTGAAAATCACAACTTTTTCGCCTCCTTGGCGGGTCTGTACTCTGTAGCTGTCACCGCGGCGGTTCTGAGAAGCAAGAGCTCGTATTCTGATCCTACACGACTTATCAGCCGCAGCAGCAGCCTCTTAATTCCTGACAATCGGAAGAGTGCATCATCTAATAAGTTAATAAGTGGGAGTGAAGATCTCAATTCTAATTTGACTGTAGGCTGATCAACAAAGCCAATTTTCCACCCAGAACGGGTCTCCCTCTCTTTTTTTTAATCGAAGTCATGGCCACTTCAAGTGCGTCAGATTCCACTTGTTTCAGGGAACGTTGATATCAGTGTGTCAATTTTCTTGAGTTGTCCAAGATCGATCGAGATTGACAGAAGGTATATGTCATTATCTGTTGTGGCCGTGTGGGTCATCACTTTAATCCTAGCAGCTACACCAGCACGCCAACCAGGGCTGATTGGCTGCCGTTCCGGGAGGCTTTGAACCATAATTAACGCGATCTTTTTTTATTCAAGATGCCACTCGATTTGAAGGGAAGAAAGAGAACAGAAACAGCGAAAACTTATTGATCAGTCAACCCGTGCAAATTTCAAAGGTTTTATCAAAGCTTTTTATCCCTTACAACAGTCATAATGCAAAAGTTGTTGCAATTACACTGTGTCCGCAGGTAAGAACTCTGAATCTGTTTATTTTTTGTTTGTTGTCACATGTGTTTGTCAAAAAGCCTCTGTAAAACTTGTATTCTTAAAAGCCAACGTTGTAAGATGACAAGGCCCTGTCGAGGGTGTCTGCAAGAGACTGATGTCAGCCAAAGGAAATCTGACACTACTGCAATCTGGCTTTTGGTTAAATAATATTTGGTGGGTGCTGTCGTCTTGCAGCTGGTGTGCTAATATTAAAAAAAAAAAAAAAAAAAATCATGATGGTGATGAACACCTGATCACGACTTCATGGAGTTCTTAAACAAAGTTGTAAATCTGAACCCACACGACATAGGATACAGGAACTCAGCTAAGGATACCTAATTACAAGTGGACACCAAATTTAGTGGCTTGGTTTTTTTTCTTCTTGTATTTAGTTTTACAGAGTTTATTTTTCTTCCATCTGTCTTCTGTTCATTGAAACATGGAAATGGTTAGTGGAATTAAGGGAATCAATGCGCGTGCTTGGTGTCATTAGATCATCAGATCTTCTTTAGATTTCATTGAAAAATGAAGAGGGGACATCATACTTTACTGGGTGTATTTTTTATGAAGCACAGTGTCTAAGTTTGTTCTAGAGTTTGACATATAGACCTGAATTTCTTATCAGTATCATTCTTATAATTTCTTGCTTGTCTTTTGATCAGCTTCTTCAAATCCACTCACTCAAAAAGGATAGATTGACTTCTCTAATTCTATAAACACTTGTTCGATCTTTGATGGCAGTCTTTATTTAGATGTCACACACTAGTGATTGTGCTCTGGAAACTTATCTAAGATACAAACACTCTTGTTGAAAGGATAACAGTGAGCTTGTTAACTTTGGGATGCCTAGGCCCTTGGCATGAACCAACCTTGCAAGTAGTACTGTATTTGTTTTATCGTTTTCTTTCTTTCTTTTTTTTCCCATTTTTATGTCATTTCCCCAAGTAGGTGAAACTTCCTCTTCCATTCTGCTATATTCTTAAGCTAACACGACTAACATATAAGCTACTAAAAGAGAAGGCTTATGAGTTGTATTTCATTGGTTGGTGGAGACTATTATAGTACAAATGATACCTAAGAAATGTTATGAACTACACATTTTTTTATTGAGATGTCTAATCACTTACAGTTATATATCCTCTATCCTGTCATTGTTGGCTGAAGATTGCTACCACTGAAGAGGTCATAAGAGCAATCGAAACAAGACCATTTTGAAAAATAAACATGAGCAGGAAAATCTTCAAGCAACCTTTGCCATAAAGAGGATGATATCTTGTTGTTAAGTGGCCCAAACAGTACCCTCACTTGCTCTTTCTATAGTCACTTCTTATCTTGTTTTTTGTTAAATCACTTCGAATTCTGATGGGTCCTTCTTAAGAAAATAGTTCTGCAGTGAAATGGATACCATGCTTTGCTTAGCTGGGTCAGGGGCAGCACTGTGGCACTAGTGGTAGTAGCATCCCAAATTTCATTACTTCTGAGTTACATATACCAAATTGCTTTCAAAAAGGTAGGTATAAACTGCAAAGATTGAAACTTTTGAAAAAAAAAAAAAAATAATTCAGATGCCTATGCATTTAGTTGAAGGGTACCTTCAGCTATGATTCTTGAGGGAAATTCCTTAACGAAAGGAAAAGCTACATATGCTGAATGAGGAAAGATAGAGTTTATTCTACTTATAAAAGTAAGTTTAATTTTCATGATACCCTCTGTTTGAGGGGCCAATTTTCTAGAAGAATACTTGACCTATCATAAAGTGAGAGCATGAAATGCATTTCAAGGATCAGACCATGCAAATGGAGACACTGTTTCCTTCTTGGCAAAAGAAAGAATGTGCTGTTGTAGGTAACATCAGATGCTCCACTGCCGTGAAGAAGCTTCATTTTTCTCAAGTCAAGTTGTACCATGTTTTCTCAATAATTGAAGTATTGGATTCTTTTTAAGTTTGAGGTAATAATACATCTTTTCTTGTGGAGTGGGATCACACACATCCACTAGATTTGGCGACAACTCTTAAAAGCAAACATGCTTTTCAAGGGCAGATAATAATTTCAAAAAATATATGGATATTCAAGTGACCATTTGCAAAAGCTACCGACCCACTCGACAGTTCTTCAGGTTCAAAGCGTCGAATTTGAACTTCTTGTCTAGCATCTTTTGACAAAATTGTTTTGCAACTCCAGGGAATTTACAAAAATGATTCAGTAGTAAAACAAGACATGACTATGGCCCTGTTCACTTCACTCTCTTTTTGGGTTATCAGGATCAACTGAGACCTCATTTATTTGTCACTTGATAGGTAGATGTTGATCATAATTGGATTGGAATAGGATTCAGGAATATTGCATAATTCGTTGATGAACTAATGTTTGGCATCTATATCGCTTCTCGCTGTCTCTTGTCAACAGATTCATACATGGAGATGAGCAAAAGTCTGGAAATCATTCTAGCATCTTTCACTAATTGTGTAGCTCCATTTTTCAAAGGAGAGCCGTAGAAGAAAATTATAGCACATGTTCTTAACAAGGCAACTAATCAGCTGATTTCTTCCAAGTTTCTTTTTCCACATCTCAGGAGCTTTTAATGGTGGTCAAGAAACAGGTGCTTTGATGGTATGGGCATTCATCTAGAGATATCCAACCCGGAATAAGCTGCAATATAACTTGTGTGGTTCAAATTTTTTGGACTGTAGCCGATTCCTTCATGCTATTTACCACACAATTTGGTATAGCACAAGGTTGAAGTTTTATGATATTGTCAAGAGAATATCTCAAATCCCTTTTTGGGTTCTCAAAAGAAAGAATATGCACTGTTTGAGGTATTTTCTAAGCTACTTTTTCATATAATTACTTCCTTTTTGACAAGAAAAAAATGAAAAAAATGTTCGTCTTTGAAATGAGGGTGCATTTGTCACTACTCCAGAAACGTCTGCATCATTCACAACCGGACCATTCACAGGGTTGAGTTTTAAAGTTATGCAAGTTTCACATGGCAGCAAATCCCAAGGGTAGAAAATCTGATACATACTTGGTGTGTTTGAACTTTGAAAAGAAAAGATCTGTATTTTTGGGAAGAAAAAAGGGAAAAAGTACCATTCTGGAATCAATTGATTGATATGGGTAATACTGCCCTTGTCATGAGTCACATTGAAGAAGAAAATTCTGGTTAGGACATTCTTGTACAGTCAATTAAGTTTCAGAAACTCCAGACGTTTCCCAGTGAGGATAAGAGGACTAGTCCTCGGTGAACAACTGGGTGGACGAAAATCCTTTCTATTCAATCAGTCAGGTTCCTTGAAGCCACATTAGGGGGTGTCTTTAAGAGTGAGTTAGTCTATCTCCATCTTCAACATAGGAGACTTGATGCATTCTAACAACTCTTTAATGCAATGCTGGCTTTCTTCACCAACTATGGTCTTAAATTTATTGCAACCCATGTCAGGTTCCTTTCTCAAGGTTTTTAAGCCAGGAGACATAAGCATGATGGGGTTGTGTTTGTGAAGTTGTTATGTGTTTTTCCTTCTTCTTTGTGTAATGAGGATGAGGGGAAATATCTCCATGTATAAAAAATAACTACAACTAGATAGATAAATATTGAATTATTCCTCCATACTTCAATGATTATTTGTTACCAAACAATAGAAAATAATTTTCTCTCTTTTTCTTTTCTGTGGATTCTTAGGAATTACCATGTTTGTGAGATTATCTTGCTATAAAAAAAATAAAAATAAAAAGCCTTCATATGGGGTCCTATTTTTCTACTAAATAAAATTATCGATAAATTCGTATATTATCCATCCTAAATGTGCACATTTATCTGATAAGTAAGTAGTATTAGAACAAGTAAAATTGGGTGATTTGGTAGTCATAAAGCTACCAAATGCACTTGAAATTTTTTGTCCTTACACAACAAAAGTCACATTAAAAAGAGTCCAATCACATACTATTGTTCATTTTCTTTTTCCCTAATATTTTACATGTGATGTTTGTTTTTTTTATCTTTTTGTGTCTATTGAATTGATGGATTTCACTTTCTATGTTGAAAAAAAAGATGCCATGAAAAGAAGAGATCTGGTTCTTTCATTTTCACCGAGTCAAGTTTCATGTACAGCCTCCCTTGCATTGATTCTACACTAGCATGTGAACAAAGACAGGGACATGTAGATGAATTATAATTTTCAAGTGAGTCACTTTGATGGGATTTGATTTTGGAAACAACAAATTGAATGGTTCATATTTTTCAAATTTGCTTATGAACTTCAATCTTTTGTGGTGATGGGAGTGTTGGGAGGGGGGGAGGCATTCACATTGATTGATTGATACCCCTGAAAATGAGATACGATTGATATCTCATTGAGAACTTAGCCCAGTAACTGGCAGCCCATTTCCATTTGAAGTCCTCTAAGTCACCATCATAGGCTTCAATGGGCTAGTCACCATCATAGACTTCACCAAACTGGTTTAGACATTTTTCAACCCATTTTATAATCTAGAGTACAAAAACTTGTGAAATCTGAATTACAACACATACCCACTTGGGATTTATAATCAGTAACTAGGTATATTCACCTAGATCCATGTAGGGATTTTATAATTTTCGATCCACTTAAAATAACTAATAGAATTACTTGTTTCATATGTATAGCACAATAATACCTCTAATTAGGTTGATTTTATAATAAATACAAACACAAGTGAATACACTCAATTCTAAATAATTTTACCAAAGTAATTACAGCTCAATCTTAATATGTTTGAAAATTTTATGACTTAAAAAGATGTTGCTAAAATTATTGTTCAAGAGGAAGTCACACAAATAATAACCAAAAAAGTAAAGTTGAATGGAAATTGATCTAAAAATAACCAAACATATGTTCAATATTTTCAATTAAGTATTTTTATCGCGACATAAAAATCAAAGGCACTTAAATACTTTAATTGAAATGAGAAAATTAAATCAAAGACAATACATTTTGAAATCAAGTAGAAGAGCTTGAGAACACCCAAAACCTCTGTACCAATTCAATGAAGCTCTCATTATAGGGGAGTCAACAAACTTAAAATTTGAACTTCATCTTCATCTCCTGCTTTAAATTCATTTCATTTATCTACATGAAATTCAACTTCAAATTTGGTGTTAGTAAGTTCATGTGTGAAAATAATTTCCGGTGTTAATGCCCCAAAATGAGAAAAATATAAAAAACAAGTGAATGGGTAACTTGTAATAGTATACTTAATTAAAATATATTACTTAAATACCAAATTATGTAAAACAAATATGATTACTACACGAATAAGTAATTTAATATAATAATTACATGAACCAATTAACTGTGCACATGATTAATTATAAAAAAAATAAAGAAATTAACAGAAAAAATAATCAAATGCTAACTTTAACACACTATATTTTTACGTATTACATCGTCCAGAGGAAAAGTGGTACTAAAGGCGATTGGGGCGAACAAAATTGCATCGTCCAAAGGAAAAACAACGACTAAGAATAAGATTTGTAAGTTTTTTTTTTATATAAAAAAAATCGCATGTGTGAGTTCGCACGTTGTGTAGGACAGGGCGTCGAGGGGGGAAAATAATTTTCCCGTCAACTTAGGTATCCGGGGGGATTCTGTGTGGCGCTAGCGAGAGTGGTGGTCGGCTGATTTGACGGCGGCAGGTGGCAGGCGGTAGGGGGTGACGACAACGAGAGAGTGTTCAAAGTAGCTTCTCTAGTTGGGGTACGACGAGGCGAGGGCGAGGCTTTGAGAGTCGACGGCGATGGGATGGGCAACAGACAAGGTGATGCGTGGGGTAAAGGATTAGGTGTGATGGCGAGGAGAGGGAGAATAAAAAATTCGGAGGAAAAAGAAACGAGATAAGAAGGAGACCGAGAGAGGGAAGAGTGCGAGAGAGAGACTGGAAGAAAAATTCGACAAGGGTTGAACATGTCCCACCCTCTTCATCTGGATGACTCATAATATACTACGAAATCTGGATTCCTAAAATTAAATTGTGGAGATGATTTTTTGATTCATCTAATTCATCAACAAGAATCAGGCACTAGTGCTCCACTAGCGAGTCAAGATATGAACTGAGTAATGCGGTTGAAATTCATCTCCTGCATCAAGTTGACTAACCCCCCCTTAGGATGAAACTAGTTTAAAAAGAAAAAGTTTCTCTCACGTTAAAAAAACTAGTCGTTATACCCAAAAAGAAACATTTTACCACTTACTTAGACCAATTAAAATGATACTAAACAACTATGAAAAATATGTAAAATATTTGATTTTTATTGATAATCAAAATAGTAGGTCACTTGTAAATTTTGGAGACCTATACTTTTTGGATCGAAATTCGATAGGTTGTAGATTTAAAATTTCTTCAACATGTAGTTGATTGGATTTGGCATTCTCCAAGTTCGACTAGACACATATGATCACTACCTTGGATGTAGTCAACTCTTGTTACTTTTTCTCTTGGGAGACTTGTCATTCTTTGTACAAAATTCAAGTGCTTCAATAGGCTTGTTATGTGGACTTCATATGTCTCTTTTGAGGGAAATCTTCTTTTTAGTTATGCAAGAATTAAACTTACATACTCAAGTTAATTCTCTTTGTTTGTTATCTTCAAACTTAGGGTTCAAGGAAGGATCTTGAGACCTTGATCAACTATATATATCATTTTGCACCATGTTATTATTTGAAAATTTAACAATGTGATTAACTAATTATGTACTATAATGAACAAGCAAATTTTATTTAATAAAGTGTTACTTTGCTACATAAGCTTAATTTTTCATTTAAGCTAGGACACTATCATATAGCTTATGATGGAGCCAATTAAGTTGGTTCTAGTGTCATTAGATTCTACATAGACTCATTCCACAGTTAATTTGTGTTTTAGTGTAAAGAATAAGCAGAAATACAATAATTCAAACTCTATGTTATACTTGAATCAGAACGCCAAAAAAATGACTCTCTCCCTCCTCACGATCAATGATATGGTAAACCCATCCCCCCCATCCTTCTCATATGTGAAATTATGTTGTTTCCTCTCTTTTTTAACTTAATTATATAATCCATTTAAAAAAAATAAAAGGATTTATACCAATGTTTCAATCAAAGTTATAAAACTCAATGGGGTCATGGCCCAAGTGACTAAATTTGGTTAAACCTAGGTTAACTAGGTCTAATTGCCACTTGACCCAATCAAGATATCACATGACATCAAATGTACTATATTAAAAAATAGAACTCAATTTTGGTAAGATTTTTTCTCTTCTACAAGTGGCAAGGGGGTGTGAACATTTGCATGGCACAGATGAGGGCAAATAGACCTTTCTTGGTTGGTAGAGGTTAGGGGTGGCATTGAGTTAAGGCGACCTCGAATCTGCATATGTTTGAGTTCGGTTTGATTTAAATATTTCGAACTCGAACTCCAACTCGAGTCAAGCCCAACCTCAAGCCTAAAATTGTAATCAAGTTCGAACCCAAGAATTTTCAAACTCCCTACATTTAAAACTTTGGATAAAATACATATCAAATAAACTAGATATACAATTATGCATAAATTTTACTTAAAATTAGACATGACCTTTACATAAAATTTCACAAGGCAACCTTCAACATTCAACTCTATAAAAACTCTTCATTTTTCAAATACAAACCAACAGATTTAGGACTTTTTTACAGTTTTCAATGGTTTTCAATTCAATTAGGAGCAAAGAGGTGACTTGGGGACTTTTTGAAGAGGGTACTAGTACGATTTCAAGGGGCAAGTTTCCCTAGCTTGCTAATCCCATCCGCCCAATCCTTAAATTCAGGTCAGTTCAGCGAGTCATGAAACTGTGTTTTATACTCACAAGCGCCCATCAACACGTGACAGGGTTGGGCGCTCATTCAAGACAATAGTCGACAGTAGGGGCAAGAAGCAGCGCTCGTGCAAAACTGAACAATTACTCTCAAAATCAAACCCTAGATTAATAAGTAGAAGAAAATAAATAGAAACCAAATCTTTCACAAAATGATAGATTGATAAGTAGATCAAAATAAACAGAAAATAAGAAATTCGAACCTTGACGAGGAATTTCCCTTTTCTATTCAGGTTTTCAATTTAATTCTGATTGTGTAATTTATTACTCAATGCTCTCGCATGTGTAGGTTGCATACCAGTATAGCTCTCACACGATCATTTACCTATTTGCCTCGTCGTCTTTCTCCGCACCCTGTTTCCTCGACGCAAAAAAGATCAACGAAGTCTAGCACGGATCGCCGAAAGTATATCAGAGCTTTTAGACTCAAGTGGCTTGATTCAGATTTTCGGGAACTCAAACATAACTAGCATTCCAGAACACGGGATGGCGGCGCTCTCACTAGTATCTTCTCACACTCAACCGCATTACTTGTGAATGGAGGTCCATTTTCTTCTTTGGTTTGTCGGGAACAACAAATCTCGGTGAAAACCGGTTGATTGAAGTGGCTATTGAAATAGGGCACTACTGGCAAATCTTGACGTTCGACGGTGAAGAAGATGATGATGGCAATGTTGAAATAGGGCATCCATCGAGGCAGAGTCCGAGAGTTTTTAGACTCTCCTGATTTGTTAGAGAAGGCGGGATAAGGAGTCGTGTAGAGTGGATGGGAGAGGAGGAGAGGCTGAAAAGTGAGAGCGGCGATTATCCCGATTTTTCTGAAGCTGAAGAGTGAAAACCGAAGAGGAGAGTTTACAACCCCAAACACCGAAGGCCCTAAAGCTTTTAAATTACCGAGCCGGGTCGTGACCTCGCGAACCGAACAAAGAACAAAGGGCTGAGCCGAATTTGAACTATTTGTGAACCGGCTCACCCCATAGAGTGTCCCCTCTAAATAATTGATATAATTCCAAATATTACATTGAATTTCAAATTTAGCGGATAAATATTGTCTTCATGTCAGTAAGAGGTAATAAAATTGTCACAAATACTACTCTTATACTACTTTAAAATATTATAAATAATTTATTATTCTCTCATTATCTTTAAATATAATAAATTTTAATAATAATATGATTATTTAAATTAATTAAAAATATAAGGGAGGAGGGAGGGAAGGGCTCCTCCCCTTGCCTTCTTTGGTGGCAAGAGGAAGCCTTCCCCTCAAAAGATGTAATAAACCTAACAAGTCACCGATGTTGATAATGATGGGGCAACGTCTCCTCATGATTGGGATTTTGTTAGCCGATTGGACGCTAAAATCGTACACGTGGGCCCAGAACTTTAAGACGATTACATCTGATCAACCTCTTAAAAGCATGGGTCCGTGGCCTATAACCCCATTCTCCAGTGAATTCTCATTAATGACTCACAGAAACACGCCCTAGCCCATAGTTAAATTCCATGTGTACCCATCCCATGCCCTAGCTTTACGTCAATCAGTGACATTTATGGTCCGGTCCCACGTCACATATCCAGCTCAAATAGGCCCCACATACTCTAATTAATTCATTAATATTTAACCTCCTTCTCCTTCTTCTTCCACTCGTGTTCCCTGCTTTTTATAACGTCAACCAAATCTCCTTATCCACCACCATCCTAATTAATTATGTTTACTTTCATTAATAATGATGATGCCACTCGGAATTAAAAAATCTTATAGAATGGGAAAGTTAGAAAACTGAAAAGCTAACCGTCTTTTTATCCTTCTCATTTTCCGGTCGGCTGTCTGAGAAAAAACTTTCCAGTTTCCACTCCGATTCACCTGAATTTCCAATTCGTCTCTGTAACGATGAAGTGTGGAGTGGTAGTGAGGAGCTGGCTAGGGTTTTGATTTGAGGTGGCTGCTTCTGCTTCTTCTGGTTTATCTCTCGTTTTTTGTTTTTGTTTTTGTAATTTTGTTTTTTAAGTAACGCTGTTTGTGTGCAGAAAATATCAGAACAGTTCTCGAAACGAATCGCTGCCAGAGAAAGGCTTGCTGACAGGGGCCTGAGGCCTTGCTCACGTGCTCATCATCGACTTATCGTGTGACTTCTCAGCTGAGCTCGTCTTCGGTCTCCGCATCATCATCAGCAGACACCAATCGTCCTCGTCGTCATCTCTCTCTCTCTGTCTCTCTCTCTCTCTCTGCAAAGCTTAGGATTTTTTTTGTTTTGTGTCGGAGTGGAAAGATGAAGGTCTTGCTCAATAAGTGTCAGTAGACGGAGCTTCTGACTCGGATTTCCGGAATGCGTTAGGGTTTTGGCATCCGGTATGGGCTGTTTGCAGTCGAAGACCACTAATGTTCAGTCACCCGACGAGGAGTCGATGCAAGCAGAGAAACCGGATCTAGGTATTTTATTCTCTTTCTTTTTCTGTCATGCATGTTTTTTGAGTATTTAGTTCTCGTTTTTGTTCTTTTCAGCTAATGGAGATCCGGGGGAGCAAGATAGCCAAGTACCTCAATTTAAAGAGTACAGTCTTTTGGAGCTCCGGACGGCTACGAATGGCTTCAGTAGCGACTGTATTGTTTCGGAGAGCGGCGAGAAGGCGCCAAATGTGGTTTACAGAGGGAAGTTGGAGAGCAATCGTTTAGTTGCTGTAAAGCGCTTCTCGAAACAGTCGTGGCCGGATGCGCAGCAGTTTGTGGTAAAGGAGGGGTGTTTACTTTCTCTTTTTGTTTTTTTGCATGTCTTTTGTTGCACTTTGCGGCGAGGGTGCCGTGTTTTGTTTTATCTTTTTCTTTGGATATCCTTGCTTTTTGCTTGGGTTTCAGAGTTCTAAAGTCTGATTAACACTTTCTGTTATTTTTATCTAAAATAGGCGGAGGCTGCTGGTGTTGGAAATGTTAGGCATAAGAGATTGGTGAATCTAGTCGGCTGCTGTGCCGAGGGAGATGAGCGACTATTGGTTGCAGAGTATATGTCTAATGATACTCTTTCGAAGCATCTCTTCCACTGTATGATCTTCTTTTTCTGTCTTATTCTTCTGTTTCTAGAACTAACAATTATATATTAATGAACTGCTTTGCATCTTTTTTCTTTAAACAAAATAGTTTACTTGTTTTATGTGCGTGGCACTTTGAATCACCGGCAGAGGAAATGCGGGAAAGCCGTTTAAGGAGGAAAAGTGTGGGGTGTTTTCATGAATAAACTCAATCAGGATTTTAACCACATTTTGCTGTATCAGATCTAACTTCAGTCTTCATTCCCTACCTCATGTTGTTATTCCAAATAGGAATGCTTCATTGAGCTGTCAGATGCTTAAGTGCATGCTGGAAACTTTTCCTACTTCATGGTGTCATCACTTGTCAACCTTTTTGCTTAGATGCTAGAAGTTATATTATGGTACACCAGAAGAAGGTTTTCTTGTCTAGATGTTAAAAGTTCTCTTTTGATTTTCGTGACTATTTAGTCCCCTGGCAAAGCAACAATATTTTCTGAACCTTGGTATACCTAATTTCAGTTCATTTTGGCTTCAGATTTTTAGAAAACCTCACTACCAACCCCACTTCAAAGAAAACTATGGTATTGTCATGCTTCACTGTGTTATCAGCTTCTTTGAAATCTGATACTCATGGGCCTATGTGTTATATTTTGCCAGTAGTACGGATAAGCATGGTTTTACTCTGTTTATCCACTCTGACATGTTTAGCTTCCAATCACCAATATGTTGCTGATCTTTTCTTATTGTAATTTCTATAAACATGAGAAAATTGGTTTGGTCTTCATCTCCATGAAAAAAATGTCTTCATTTTCATAAACATGAGAAAGTTAGCAAAACTTTCTGCAGCAAGTCTATGTATTATTTTAACTAAAAACAGTATTGTCTGCTCCTTGATGGTATAAGCGCTAGATCTCATATTGGCTGGACTCTATCTTTTTGAGTATACTATCATTACAAAAATGGTATGTTTGCACATTTCACCCTGGCATTACTTTATGCAATTGCATTGTGGCCCATGGAGCTGTTGCTGGCTTTCAGCTAGTTTTTGTTTAAATGGAGAGCTTTAACTGAAGCTTGGATGGAACTAGTAGCTTTTCTTTTAAAAACTTCTACTTTGTGGTTTCTTTGCTCTGGAGATCTTATGCAAAATTTCTCCAGTCTGTACTTATTTCATGTGGCATAATTACTGGAAAGAGATGCTGCCAGGTGAATTTGGAAAACCTGGCTCATTTCATACACTTCATTGAAATGATTCCTACTTGCATCTCAACTTGGAAGACACTTCAGTCTTGTTTTGCTATTTGCTATGCCAGTGTTACTCTTCTGTATGGCTTTTTCTGGAGCTTTGCTAGATGTCTCAATTATACTTTGGTTATGCTTTCTTTTGCAGCTTCATTAATAATAGATTCTTTTCTATGCTATAGTACAGTTATTGAGTAGGTTCTATGCTTCATTACAGGGGACAAACAACCACTACCATGGGAAATGCGCGTGAGAGTTGCACTTTATATTGCACAAGCACTTGATTATTGCAATTCTGAAAACCGGAAGATCTATCATGATTTGAATGCATATAGAGTTCTTTTCGATGAGGTATACCTCTTATATGTTCTCTCTCTATATATATATATATGCATTTTAAGCTCTCTTTGTATGAATATTATAGTCCATATGCAGAATACCTTGACTTTATATTACTCAATGACACATTTTTGCTACAGAATTGTGCCATGGTACTTGGGCTGTCGCATTAGCCATTCATTAATCTTAAAATGTATTTTGAGATGTGTGTGAAGTATGATTTCTAATTTGATATAATTAAAGAGTAAAAGTATAGCTTGTGGAAACCTGTATAATGTTTTAGAATGAACTTTTAGACTCTGATTAAAGCCTTGATTCTCTAGACTTTGTGTTTCACTGAAATCTGTAGCAAGTCAGCTATAACAAGATTATTTTGGTCTGTTCATATGTCCTACAATGCAAGCAAATTAAACATGTGGAGATTGTTCATTGGCCTACACCTCCAATGACTTTCAAATGCAGATCAGCTTATGGAAAAGAAGCGTCCATTGGACCTGAGTGGGGCACTTTGATAATGGATAAGAAAACGCTTCATTTAAAGAAGCTTGGGATTGAATGTGTAAAGATTTACATTTGCTTCATTTGGAGTTGTTCTCTTCAAATTCAGCATAAATTTATGTACCCTGCATCTGTTGTTAACTTCTTTGACTCTTTCTTCTTGCCACTTCTTGCTTAAAGACATCACAAACAGAGGCAGCTGAAGCAACTTGCTGAAGTTTATAGCTGAAGAGAAGTTGAGAGTGCTTCAATAATCTGACATATAGAAAGATTTGTTTAATTTTGTTTTGAACAAGAATGTGAAAAAGGTATCTTCAGATCGTTTACAGCCATATCTGTTAGTAGTGGCATCTGTATGTCTATTTAAAGTGCTGGAGCTCATGCACTTTGATAGCAATTAACGAAGTTAGGTTGCAGAAAGATCAGATGAGTTTGATCCTAGTAAATTTTAAAAAATTGTTTGGCAATTAATTGTGCTATCTGTCCTGAAAGGCTGGCTTCTTGTTAGGCTCTATCATTTGACATTTAATTGTACCTGCCTCCTTTCTCCCTCTCTCCCTACTTCTCTCGCTCTTTTCTAAGCTTAGGCCCTTCTATAAGCTCTCTCGAGGCAGGTACCTCACACTTTTCTCAAGGCACGAGGTTGTATTCAATTTTTTTGCTTTGAACATGCCTCCAAAACTGTAATACATTCTTGGACCTAGGTATTGATCACATCTTCTTATATATTAGTCCTTTTTTTTTATCCAAGATGGCTCCAAAATATCTAACTTGTATGACAGGATGGTGATCCTCGACTGTCGAGCTTTGGTCTTATGAAAAATAGCAGAGATGGGAAAAGTTATAGTACCAATTTAGCATACACCCCTCCAGAATTTCTACGTACAGGTAAAGATGTTAGTTTTGTCCTCTTGGCATTCCTGTGCTTAAGTTTGCTGTAAAGCCTTCATAAATTGTTCTTGATATGTTGTTCTTTGCTACAACTTTATTTCTTACTTTGTTAAATGTATATCATTCTCAAATTTCAGACAAGTTGAACAACTCTTCTCGTACAATAGTTACTTCTACAAGCCCAAAAATTGATGGGTTTCAGACTCAAACTGTTAGAATCAACCCTGTGTTTGACTGATGCTTGCACAAGACAGGAATCTGACCAAATCAAACCCTTGAACTAAATTGCTTGCCTTAAAATTTTGAGTTGAATTGTGCAAGTCGTGAATCTTGGCGAGTTGCACAAGGAAAAGTAGGTCCAAAGGAGTTTTGTTATTTTATACCAGAAATCTAAAAGTAGGTTATATTTTAATATTTTTTTGAAATAGGTTATATTTTAATATTTGAAATGAGGTATAAAAAAGTAGGTGAAAAGGCTGTTTTTATCATTTTCAATGATATGTATAAAGATTTATGTCAAAGGCTCCTTTGATTATTTTATCTGTTATGTGAACATAATATATAAAAGGGTATTTTTATCTTTTACTTGAAATACATGAAAAAAATAGTCATAGAGGTGTTAGCATTATTTCATATAGTATGCAAAAAAAGTAAATATTAGAAAAGGGCATAATCATCATTTAATGTAACAGGTATGCAAGAAGCAATGGGGGGTGGTTGTTTTCATTATTCCAAATTGTATGTAAGAAAAAATGGAGTAGAAAGTGTATTTTTTATCATTCTTTTTGACATGTATGCAAGGAGCCAGGATATTTTTATTTTTTACATCAATTAATGTGGTTTATGTAGATTGAATTATATTTTTATTATTTTATGATATAGTAGGAAATATTATTAAGTTTAAATTGTTATAAAATAAAGCTTGTGGACCTTTAAAAAAAGGCTTGTCTCACATAGGTTCAAGTAAATCTTTTAACGGCTTCATCATGAATATCATAGAACCTAATAAGTTTAATTGGTATCCATTCCAACAAACTTATAGGGTTTTTTAGGATATTCATTGGGTTTCTTAATAATTTGGTCTGGGTGGCATGGGTTTGAGTAAACTCAACTCATTGACAGTCCTATTTAAAGGCAACTACTGTGAGATGGTTAGGGCTGTGGATGGTAAACCCAACCTAAAACAAACCATCCAAGAACCCAGAACCCATTGGATTTCCATTAAGCACACATTGGCCTATTGGTTACTAATAAGTAAACCGTTAACTGATGGGCTTTTATTGACACTCATTAAAGCCTATTAGTTAACTTAATTTTTAATCCATTTGAATGTAAATATTATAAAAGTACTGTTTAACTTTTTTTATTTAATAAGCTTCATTAGCATTTTCAGTGCAAAGTGACTAATGTACCCTGTAATATATTCATTTTTACTAATGGAATAATGAAAATGAAACTATTAATTTCGTTCATTTCTTGTATAATGAAGAAAATGTCCATTCTAAATTGGTGAAAAAAATGCTCTACTCAACATTCTTTTTTATGTATTATATAAAATGGTCAAAATACCTTTTTGTCATTTTGTTTTTTATGTATCAAGTAAAACATTGATGCTATTTTAACTTATTTCTAAGTGGGGTATTTCTTCATTTAATAGGACAGACATCGAATAATCAACTAAAGGGGTGTTTTTGTTATTTTTCATGGAAGAATAACAATAATAATTCAGACATATTTTTTTATTGTTCCTAATATGTAATAGGACATAAGGGTATTTTAGTCTTTGATCTAACTTGTATAAGTGAATATGCTGAAAATGGTGTTTTGGTCATTTAAAAGAAATACATGCATGAAGTGTTAACGTCCTATGTAAGAGACTCTGACATGAAGTACATTTAAAAAAATGCAAAAAGTAGATTAGGATGGGTATTTTAATAATTTTGTATGGTAAATTTGAAAAATAATTTTACAAGGTATATGTTACTGTTTAATGGAATTAAAAAAAATGTTAAAATGGTACTGTAGTCATTTCAAGTAGCATTTTTAAACAATATATTAAATTTTTTTTTGAAATCATGTTGAATCACTTGTATAAAGTAAGGTCACTTTTTTTTTCCTAATCACTTGTATGCAAGAAGGTCATTTTTTTTCTATTCTATTTATAAGTATGATAATCACCGTTTTTTTTATTTGAAATTGAGTATGATAATCACCATTAAAGTTTCAAAATTATATTTTTGTCATTGTTATATTTAAAATTTTGGAAATACTAAACTGAGCGTATTTGTCTTGTTGTAAAATAGAGGCATGGATAAGACTGCAACAAACAAGTTAAAAGTGGGTTGCTTACTGATTTACTATGGAGTCTTAGTGGTTAGGATTGGTTTGATCTTGACTGAACCGAATCCATTGAGAGCCTTTGACATTTGATTTCTTATTTGAATGGAGAAGATGCTCAATGATTTCTTGAGTTGGTTTCGATACTTGTTATGTTATTGGATAGAGTCCAAATGCGACTTGTGTTACAACCAATCTGTTAACTCTTAACCAATATTCATTTATGAATTGGGATTTTGCTAATGGATAGAGTTTCAACCCCTTGACAGCCCCAGGTGTGGTGATTACAAATGGTTTCATTCTCCTGCTTTCTGAACCTAGCCTTATCCTCTGCATTGGTTGCCTAAACTCTTCGGCCAACCCCTTTCTTTGATAGTGAATTACTGATATCTGATGGTTATTCAGTTTAGTTCTTCCGAAGAAGTGGGGTGTATCATAGATGTACAGATAACCAATTACTGAAATTTTATTTGGTGCATTGAATTTTGGCAGGTAGGGTTATCCCAGAAAGTGTAATCTACAGCTATGGAACTGTTCTTCTTGATCTTCTGAGTGGCAAACACATTCCCCCAAGCCATGTATGGTGCATTTTCATCTCATAAATTATTTGAGGTTCACTTTATGGACGTTTCTGTGACTACAAAATCATAACTGCAAATATCCTGGGATCAATCAGCTACTCTCTTCTTGTCATCCCCATTGTTTGCTAACAGAAAGTTCCAGATAATGATATGAACTACAATTGTGTATGAAGCATACAGCAGAAGTTCACATGAACTTTGGTACAACAAAATGGTATTTAGAAAGCTTTGCTCAAGTTGCAACTAAGTCATTTTGCATGCATAGAAAAACCAGCTGGTGGGCCAGCTCTATTTATACAAAAGCAAGCATAACTTAATCTAAATAGCATTGTATCCATCTGGTTACTTGTCTCTTGAGGGTAGCTTAATATTATATTTTGTTTACAAGTATATTTACTTATTTTTGTTTTATTTGGTGATACACAAGTCATAAGAAAAATATTCAAGAAAAGTCATAAGAGGTTCTTAAAAAATAAATTAGAGGGAACCTTCATAACTAATAAAACTTAATTGGTCCCTCCTAGTCAATTAGCTAATTTTATGTTATTTATCTTATGGGTTTATCACTGTTATGTTGCAGGCACTAGACATAATCAGGGGGAAAAACGTATTGATGTTGATGGATTCATCCTTGGAAGGACAGTATGCCAATGAAGATGCAACAAAGTTGGTTGAACTTGCTTCTAGATGCCTTCAGTCAGAGGCAAGAGATCGCCCCAGTACCAAATTCCTTTTGACTGCAGTGGCACCTCTTCAAGAACAGAAAGAGGTAGCACTTTTCTGACTACGATTGGTAGAGAAGTGATAAGCGTACTGCTGATGTTGATTTTGCATAACAAACAATATATTATTCCACCATATATCATGTTTAGTCACAGTATTCTATCTGAAGGGTGTATTTGAAATGTGGGCTTCTAGCTTCAATAACTTCCAAGGGAGGACTAATACTTAAGATTTTTCTAGCTAATTAAGGGTTCTAACCAAAGGTTGCTAACAATTGATTTTGGTACACTTGACTTAGACGGGCTTAGCTTCATACTCCTTTTCTCCTCTATATATGTCTATTATTTTTTTTTTCAAGTTACAATTTTGGGTACTTATTTACTGATTTACCTCTTCATGATTAAGGGAGTTATTTAGCATTTGTCCTGTTGTGAAATACAGTATGATGTCTTCTCTTTTGAGTCCATTCAAATTTGAACTCTTATCTGTAAAAGGCCTAATAGTAATAATGGTAACTATAAGAATATTTGATGCACTGCTACTATTGCTGTTGATAATAGAACATTATCTTTATCATCAATGCCAAAATTGTTCTTAATAGTTCCTGTGATAAGAGTAGCAATAGCAGTGCTATTTGTAGTGATAGTAGCTGTTGAAGAACAAATATGGAAGAGTCTTACACAACTCTCATAGCAAGAAGTCTAATAGAACCAAAATTAATATGGTGGAGTCTTATAGGAATCTCACAAGAGGAGGTCTCACAGAAGAGTCTCAGTTAAATGTGTTTTTGTTATGTTAGTATTTTATTTATGTTCAATTGTTTAATTGTTCTAGGATTTATCTTTTAGTTTTAACTTTGGGTGTAATTGGAACAAGGATAGTTTAATTGTAATTGGATTCTACTTGTTTCCTCTATTATGAATAGATACTCATTGTATTCAAATTATAGCAAATTAATAAAGTATTTCTCTTTTCCAAAAATTCAACACGGGATCAGAGCAGGTTCTGTGAGTTGAGTCGGTCAACCCATAGAGATCATGTGATTCTTTTCTGATTTATTATCTCTAGTAGTTTAGGTTTGTATTCTATCTTTTTTTTTTCTTTCCTGTCCCATTATTCGTTGTTTTCTTGGCGTTCACACCTCCATATTGAACTTTTCATATTGCAAATTATATATTTATGGAAAGATCTTCGAGTCTACTTTCCAACGCAAAAATAAATTTGGCAATTAGAGTTTTATACAGAGAGAAATCGATATTTAAAGCAGCAACGGTCAAATTGCAAGAGAGGTTCGAGTAGCAGCAGAAATCTTTAATTTTCGAGGCATTTTGTGTGATCAAGAACGAGACTTTATATGGAGAATTATAAATCGAAAGAAAGATCTATAAGTTTGTTTTTACTTATCACACCAATTCTAAATCTGAGTTTTTTAGAGGGAGACATCAATATTGGAATACTCAATGGTTGTGTTGGCCAAAAAAGAAAGAGTATTTAATCCGGCCAAATTACAGTGTTCGAAATCTATCAGATTTTTTCTCTCAAGAGAAATATATTTTATGAAGAAGTTTTATACTTGAATGAAAGGTATTGAAGTCTAGTTTTGGAAGGAGAAAATTTCATGTCAATCTAGTCTATATGTAAAGAGATATCTACATTGGAGTCAGTAAGTGTCAAGCTACAGAATGAAGAAAATTAAGAGGTCATAATAGATTCAAGAACGAAGTTTTTTATGTCAAATTAAGTATCAAATCAAAGGTCTTTCAGTTTAGTTTCTTAAGTAACAAATGGTTTGTGATTCTAATGTATATTATGGGAGATATAGATATTACAAGTACTGAAGGTCAGTTTTGTCAAAAATCTCTTCTTTTTTCTATCTTCTCTCCTACTATCTTTCCATGCATTGGCATGAATTGAATTTCTTTTTCTCTTAGAATCCTAGTTTTTTAGTGAAATTTCTCTTCTAATAAGAGAGTTTTGGTCAGAATTAATCACTCCATGATGTGATACTTGGTTGTGTATCTTACACATCTTCAAATCCGAAAATTGTGGTCACCCCCCAAAAAAGTTATACTTTGTTAAATTTATTAAGTTATACCGTTAGTCTCCCCTAGTTTTTTTCTTTTTAAAAGGTCATATTATAGATTTGTTTGGAAGTGTGAGTGTCTCATAGTCGTCTCCTTTCGGTTAAACTTGTTTTTCTCTAGTATTTCTTCAGTTTATCTTTTTGTGTTTTCGTCACTTTAGAGCAATGCCTAGACCCACTACCTAAAAAGTATAGGAGTGTGTCCAACATGTAAATTGACTCAAGTGTTTTATTCTTCACCCTATAGGTGATTTGTGTTTGAGCTACCCTTACAAAGTGAGTAGTCTCTTTGTTAAGCTCTTAAGTTGGGTAGTTTTTCCGCCTTTAAAATTGAGTGGAATGTGTTTCAGACTATGACCGTTTTGACTAGTGTATGGAATTTTATCGTATGGTTAAGAATGATTTTCTTCTCCCACATTGTGTTTTTTTCCAAGCTGGGTCTCTATATCCTTTTATCCCTAGCTTGAAGGGGAGAAGTAGAAGAAGTACAAGAAAAAAAGTATTTTGTTCCACATGTTGTAGTAATTTTTAAGTGACCAAAATATTCAATAAAGAGGGAAAACAAAATATGAAGATTTTACATATAAGAAATTTTTTAGCTAATGAAGATTGTAGACCAAGATTGAAAATCAAAAAATCATTTTCATTGCAAGCTGAAGTTATAAATTCTAGCTTGAGGAGTGTTGAAGAGTAAATATGAAAGAGTCTTACATGACTCTCATAGCAAGAAGTCTCACAGAGCCAGAATTAATATGGTAGAATCTTACAAGAATTTCATAGGAGGAGGTTTCACAAAAAAATCTGAGTTAAAGGTGTTTTAGTTATGTTAGTCTTGTATTCATGTTCAGTTATTTAATTATTATAGAACTTATCTTTTAGTGATTAACTATGAGTATAATTGGGACAATGGTAATTTAATTGAAATTGAATTTTACTTATTTTTTTAATTATAAATAGATGCTTATTGTATTCAAATTACATCAAGTTAATAAGGTATTTCTCTTTTCCAAAAATTCAACAATAGTAATAGTAATATTAGGAAATATGCATATAACTTATTGGGTCTATATTTGTTTTCTACTAACATTTGTAACTCAGCTCTTGTTGGTATTTACTCATTGGTTATATAGGTGGCATCACACGTTTTAATGGGCATACCTAAAACAACAGTGGTGGTACCAACCATGTTATCACCACTTGGAAAGGCTTGTGCAAGGATGGATTTGACAGCTGTACATGACATCTTGCTTAAAACAGGTTACAAGGATGAGGAGGGTGCTGAGAATGAGGTAACTTGAGGTTAATCTTTTCAGTATCATATTTGTCTCTTAGTTTAATGAACAGAGAAAGTAAAATAATAAGAACACAATGAATAAAAACTGCGGCTTGCTCCAAAAGTTTTTTTTGGGGGTGAGGCTTTCTGTTTCTTTATTTTATGCAGGGACAAATTTGATTTCTTTAATCTTATAGTTTTATTGTCAGCTCTCAAAAATCTGACTTGTGTACTTTTCTCTGCATTGGCATGGATACGAAGCTATCATTTCAAGAATGGACACAACAGGTCCAAGATATGTTAAACACAAAGAAGTATGGTGATATTGCATTCAGGGACAAAGATTTCAAGAGTGCCATTGACTACTATTCAAAAGTATGTTCCTGTGCCCAGAATGATCCTCGAATCCATTGATCAGAAAGCTGTTTCCAGTCATAATGAGCCAGTGATCCCATCTTTTATTTGAAAAGGGGGTCATAGTTTGACCAGTTTTTTTCTCTTGATAGCGTGAAGTGAAAAACCTGAGAATTGACTTCTTTCAGGGAAGTTGCTGAAAATGCAACTATTTTATAAGTGGAAAATGGTAGAGGAAGTGAATACATTACGAGTCATCTTCAGTTTCTATTTCCCCTTTTCTGCACTAACCCTATTATAATCTTGCTGAATGCAGTTAGTGATGATGATGTCAGTACCTTCAGGGACGGTATTCGGGAGAAGAGCTCTCTCCTACTTGATGAATGGCCAACCGGAGCTTGCACTACGGGATGCAATGCAAGCACAGGTTTGCATGCCCGAGTGGCCTACTGCCTTCTATTTACAGGCTCTCGCACTATCCAAACTCGGAATGGAATCCGATGCCCAGGATATGTTGAACGATGGAGCTGCCTTCGAAGCTAAGAAGCAAAACAACTGGCGAACTTGATTCCGGTTATTAGCTGGTCAGTGGAGCCTGTTGTGTTCTGGGGGAAATGTATAAAATTTTCAAAAGAGGCAAAATAAGTAGTGGCTGGGAGTCATTTTGGGCCTATGCCTGTTCTGCTTTGAATGGGCAAGTCGGAGGTCAACCTCAAAAGTAGCAAACACACTCTCAGAGGATTTGTATATTCAGGACGAAAATCAAGTTCTATATCAAAACCTTACTATTTGAACAAAATTCACATTCTTTGATAGCCCGGTCATTTCTACAGGTGTCTTTTTGGGAAAATATTCCCACTGAAGGCCAATAGTGTATACTTGTAACCGGTTAATTATCAAAATCTTATGTCTGTAATTCATAGAAGTTGTTAATTCTCGTGGCTATTTGAAGATGATGATGGTGACGATGTTGATGATTTATGTATTTTTATTATTGATTCACAGTCACCTTATGGTCAAAATGAAATTGATTGTATATGGCCAGAAAATGTCACCCCACACAAATGAAGGAATTGAGTTGGGAAGGTGAGATATAATGCTCTCACAGAAATAGACACTTAAAAATCAATTGCTCCGTTTCCCATATAGAACTGGATAATCAAAAACAGCATTTGCTTAATGTTTTGTTAATCTTTCGGTTTAATTGTTGAATCACTAATGCTTCAGTTATTGTTGATAGTTGATGGTTACCCTCCATTCGTCTTCTTTGAGCGTCGGTTTTAATTGTTGAATGGTTACCGGATGCTCCCCATTTTGACATGACTCGTATGGGTTGAGAAGTGCTTGTAACTTGAAGCATAGCCGTCCTCTCGTCTTCTTCTGTATCCCCTTCAGCCTCCCGAGTTTAACACAGCTCTCATACCGTTCAGGCTAACATGATTCCTAAACTGGTATTTATCAATCTGCACAGTTGGGTATTTACCTTGAGTTAAAGCAAGTTAAAGTTAGCAGACTCGCCACCCGGTCCGTTTTGACCCGCGATTCGCTAGATTTGTTATCTCTCTTCTTCAACTTTTGGATTTTGTGCTGCCATTTGACGAAGTGGTGGGTAGGTCTGTCAAAACGTACCTAAGATTCAAGTAAGAAACGTGAGTTCGAGAGATAAAAAGGGTATGGAGATTCCAAAGAGGCTGAGAAAGAAATCTAGGACAAACCAAGCCACTCGTTTCTTGCAGGTCAGTCGACGAATCCGTGCACGTGTTTTTTGTTTCTGATTTTACAGTATGCAATTTCGATTTTCATCTCCTAGTTCTTGTTATCTTAACCCGTCACCAGATTGCCATTGTTTCAACTTTTGACCTGTTAGACAGTTTCCTTAGCAGACCCATCATCGGGTGGTTTCCCTGGACGGTGGTCGTTGGTTGTACTTGCTGGCCAGTTACAATCTCTCATCTGATCGTCTGAGAGGATATATATATTTCCGTTTCAGTTTAATAAATTTCATTTATGTTTTAGAAGTTAATGTTTAGGCTTTTATTTGGTATCACAGCCAGGTTCCTCTTCGATCTGGCTTCATTTCTGTTAGGATTAAAATAATTTTGAGCGACGCTCTTTGCGTGACGCTTTTCGGTGTCTACGCGAGTCGGCGCTGTGAAGCCCACCAACATTAGGAAGACTCTTCCGGCATCGTGCGTCGGAATGCGCCGATGACGTCGAGGTCATGAATTTGTCTCATTCTCGGGCCTCTGTGGCGATGACGTCGAGGTCGTGAATTTGTCACATTCTTGGGCCTCTGTGCCGATGACGTCGAGGTCGTGAATTTGTCACGTCCGGTGGCCGCCATTGAACGCCCCTCCGCATGTGGCCAAAGGTTCCAAATTGCAAAAAAAAAAAAAAGAAACATAAGGTTCAATTTCATTTAATTAATGAGTCAAGGAGTTGACTAGAACGGGTTGAGTCAGCCCGACTCGCTTCACAAACATAAAATATACGCTAACGGGATTCAAACCTGCGCACCTAATTTTCAGGGTGGCGGCAGAGACCATTGGGCCATCTTACTTTTATGAATTATCGTTGTATACATATTATACATTATAATGTGCATCCATTATAATGTGTATACAACGATAATTCATATGAATTAAACAATTATGGATGCACATATAGTTGTATACTATGCATATTTTATCAATTTTTCAATTGTGGATTTTTTTATTTAGGCATACTTAATTTTTACACATATTTTTGGTTAACCTAAATATAAGGAATTGATAATTGACATTAATTTTAGTCAATTATTTTTATGTAATATTTTTTGTATACAGTTGAATAATTGAGTAATTGCCACAACATTCTTAATTATGAAAATATTTAGTGATATTAAGTTTAGTCACATAAAGTTAATGACATAAAAAATTATGATTAATCATGGAGATATAATTAAATATTATATTTAAGCGATTAATCAGGATGGGAAAGAATTTTTTTTTTTTAAATCTAGTTGCCCACAAGCCTAGAGAATTCCTTTACAAACAAATTTTTGGGTTCCATCATAAAAGGACATAAATCGCTTATGTGTTATAATCTAAACCCACATGAAAGATTATATTGACACGTTGATTTATTTGTTTGAATTATTTACACGGCTAAAAATTCAAAAATTTGGCTTCAATGCATGTTTAGTAAACTTGTTGTTTATTATGTAGTTCTTCAAACTTTGTCTAGCCTTAATCCTTCTATCTCTCATTTGAATGGAGAGAATTATATTGAGTGGAAGGAGAAAATTCTCCTGTTATTCGGGTGCACGGATCTTGACTTGTCACTTCGAGTGGATGAATCACCAAATCCCATGGAATCTAGTATCCAAATTGAGAAAACATCATTTGAACTTTGGGAGTAATCCAATTGACTAAGTCTCATATTGGAAAGAGTATCCGTGGATCCAATCCTAAATGTGCCAAAAGAAATGAATATCTTCAAGTTATTCAGGAACAATCTGAGACTTCTGACAAGGTATTAACAAGCACCCTGATAACCTAAATGTGTTCCATGAAATTTATTGACACCAAGGGTGTGCGTGAGCATATCATGCAAATGATATGGCCACAAAATTGAAATCGAAGGAGATTGAGATGTTTGAGTCATTTTTGGTCCACTTCATCCTTAACGTGCTTCTGTTTGAATACGCACCTTTCAAAATATCTTATAACACACATAAAGGGAAATGGTCAATTGAACTTTTGACCATGTGTATACATGAGGTAGGGAGGTTGAATCAGGAGAGGATCGAAAATGCGTATTTGATGACTCAGGGCCAGAAACCTTTTAAGAAAGGGAAGGGAAAAACACCTCTTAATAAAGAATATAAGGGTGATGTCAAATGCTTCTCTTGCAAGAAGAAAGGACGTATAAAGAAAACTTGTCCCAAATTCAAGCATTGGCTTGAAAAGAAAGGTAATCTCATATTGAAAGAAGAAATCCTCCATGTTGTGGCATAGGATATTAGGTTATATCTCCATTGATAGAATTAAAAGATTGCTTAATGATGGAGCCCTTGAGGCTTTTGATTTTACTGATTTTATTACGTGTGGATTGCATTAAAGGAAAATAAACCAACAAATACAAGAAAGTGTTAGGAGGACTTCTAATGTTTTAGAAATAATAAACACAGATATTTCAGGTACTTATGATGCATATTTCAATGGTCAAAAATATTTCATTACTTTTATTGATGACCATACACGATATATGTATCTCTTTGTGCTTTATGATAGAAGTAAAGTAATATATGTTTTTAATGTCTATAAAGCAGAAGTAGAAAAATATTTAGGTAAACAAATCAAAATCGTGAGGTCAGATAGAGGTAGTGAATATTATGGTAGGTACACTGAAAGGGGACAATTGCCTAGTCCTTTTGATAGGTTTCTTGAGGAACAAGGTGTTGTGCCACAATACACAATACCAGGCCCACCATCTCAAAATGGTGTGGCTGAAAGAAGAAACCAAACATTAATGGACATGGTGAGGAGTATGATTAGTAACTCCGATTTTTCATTGTCTTTGTGAAGTGAAACTCTCAAAACCGTAGCCTATGTACTCAATAGGGTTCCAACCAAGACGGTTCATAAAACGCCGTTTGAGTTATGGAGGGTTGGAATCCTAGTTTAAGGTGTGTACATGTTTGGGGTTGTCTAGCTGAAGTTTGGATTTACAATCCACATGAGACAAAGTTAAACTCTAGAACAGTCAGTAGACATTTCATTGGCTATGTAGAAAAGTCTAAGGGATAGAGATTTTATTATCCATCTCGTTTGACAAAAATTGTCGAATCTAAGAATGCAAGGTTCCTTGAGAATGATGAGATTAGTGGGAGTAGCCAACCTGGAAACTTAGTTTTTGAGGAACATAAGAGTTCTCAACCTGATCCTACAACTTCACATAGTTTTATTGTCATTTAGGATAATCATCAGGATTCGATTACTCAAAAACAACCAATGGTTGAAGAACCATCTCATCATGAGGATATTCCTATAGATCCAATTACTCAACATTCTCAACCGGAAAATGTTGAAGTACCATTAAGAATATCTTCAAGAGTTAGGAAACTTGTAATTTTTTCAAAGTATGAAATGTACCTTGAAAAGTCTGACATGGACATTGGTGTTGAAAATGATCCTAATACGTTTTCACAGGCTATGAGTGGACATAAACCCACATTATGGAATGATGCCATGAAGTAAAGTTGGATTCAATGAATAAAAACCAAGTCTGGGATCTTGTAGAATTGCCTAAAGGGGGGAAGACCATTGGGCGTAAGGGGGTTTTTAAAACCATAAGAAACTCTTTAGGTAATATTAAAAGATATAAGGCAAGCCTTGTAACCAAAGGATTTACTCAACAAGAAATAATTGATTATTACGATACATTCTCTCGTGTTTCAAAGAAGGATTCATTTTGGATAATCATGGCAATAATAGCTCATTTGATATGGAGTTACATCAAATGGATGTGAAAACGGTTTTCCTCAATGAGGTTAAACTTCTTAAATCATAGGCATAAAGATTGATAAAGACAAATCCCTATGGACATTAGGATTGTCTCAAGAAACCTATATCAACAAAATTCTAGAGAGATTTTGTATGAATAATTGCTGATCTGGTGTTGCACCTATTGTCAAAGGTAACAAATTAAGTTTGGAGGTCCATGAAAAGATTTAGAGAGGGAACAAATGAAAAATATTTCATATGCTTCCGTAGTTGGGAGTTTAATGTATGCTCAGATTTGCACAAGATCTCATCTAGCATATGTAGTGGAAATGTTGGGCAGATATCAAAGTAACCCTAGTTTGAACCAGTGGAAGAATGTCATGTGATACCTTCAGGGGACTAAAGACTACAAGCTTATATATAGTTGATTTGATCATCTGGAAGTGATTTGATATTCAGACTCTGATTTTGTTAGATGCCTTGATTCGAGAAAGTCGACATCAGGATACATCTTCTTATTAGTTGGAGGGGTCATTTCTTGGAGAAGTGTAAAACAATCTTTGATTGTTACTTCTACCATAGAAGCAGAGTTTGTAACATGTTTTGAAGCATCATCACAAGCTATATAGTTGAGAAGTTCTATTTCAGGGTTTGAAATTATTGACACAATTTCTAAGCCATTAAGGATTTATTGCCATAATTCCGCATGAGTATTTTTGGCCAAAAACAATAAGAACGAAAGTCGTAGTAAGTATATTGATATAAAGTTTTTAGTTATTCGAAAACATGTCAAACAAAGTGGTTGTGGAACACATCAACACCAGCTTAATGATTGTTGATCTGTTGACAAAAGGTCTACTACCCGTTGGTTATAAGGGACATGTTGAACATATGGGACTCAATTCTATTAAGTAATTTATGTAATTAAGATTCCCTTTATGTTTGTATAGCAATTTGTCTATTGAAAAACTTCATTAAGTTCATTTTGTCTTCTCTTATTTGGTTGTATACATAAAGTTTAGAGAATGACAATGTAAAATGATCCTGAATAAGCATTTGGAAGTTCATTCATAAATAAATGTGTCACATAAGGTTCTCATTTAATCCAGACAGTTGCATTGTAATACGTTGAAGGTAACACTTGCTTTAAAAGACTTACTACCACGATTCATGTAATTTAATCTTTTTTGTTTGGGTATAAGGTTATTATATCTATGAAAAACATTCTTGAAGATGTATCATTATTCAATAATACATATTAAGTATGCGAATGGGTCAAGTGGGAGAATGTTAGACAATTTCCTTATGTGACCCATCATCGAGTGGTTTCCCTGGATGGTGGTCGTCGGTTGTAACTGTTGGATAGTTACAACCTCTCATATTTTAATGGAAAGGAGAAGTTTAAGTTAATGGCTTTGTTCTAGCAGAGGTGCCTAGACGTTGCCATCAACGAGCCTCTGAAATAGACGAGATGTTCCGATCATTGCCGAAAATTAATCGCCATGACAAGAGGTACGTTTCTGTTTCAATTTAACGAATTTCATTTATGTTTTAGAAGTTCATGTTTAAGCTTTTATGACCAACTATTTTTTATCATATACTTCTTTAAAATACTCTAGATGGATTATGTATTTACAGGAGTTCCAAAAGCATGTAATTACTTGGATCAAATAGTTTTAGGTGTAGAGTATCTAAGTGATCGGATTTTAATTTTTTTTTTTAAGATTTTCCTATGTTGGATTCGAATAAAGGAGGAGAAACCCAAATAATTTACTTGATCAAATAGGTGTAGAGTATCTGACTGATCGGATTTTTTTTTTTTTAAGATTTTGCTCTGTTGAATTCGAATAAGGGAGGAGAAACCCACTGTTGTTTCAATGTCCTCTAGCTTTGGGGAAGTTGCTTTATTTGGCTGGGAGTTGGATGGTGATGTATGCTTAATAACTATCTCGTTTGGTCATTCAAAGGCATATCTGATCTAAATGTACTTATCTTCTCTGTATATCCGACATGGTTGTCAGATGTTGGATTGATAAAGGTACTGATGATTATTAGCTCCCGGTTTTTATGCTATTTATAGTTGTTAGATGTTGGCCTGATGTGGATATGGTGGTTTCTTCGATTTTGTGCTGGAAAAAGCTCCTGGTTGTTGTTGGTGGCTGATGGTTTCAGTTCAGGAAAGCAAGCATTGGCATCTAGATGATTGTAGGTCCAGTTGATCCAAACGATCCAGCAAATTCAAGAAGTGTGTCAAATATATGCCGCAATCACCAAGGAAGAGGCTTGTTCTTGCTTCACCAGTTGATAGTTCCCAAAGAATCACCCTCCATGACCAGCTGACCCTGAAGTAAGGCTGAGAGCCTGGCAAAGTCAGAATTGGCCACTTCCAAGGGACCCAAGTAGGAAAGAGAAACAGCACCACCGGGAGAGCGAAAGACCCCATTGAATCCTCTGCCCCCTGTCTCAATTCTCAAAAGATTCTTTGGACCTCTGCAGGTGTAGATCATTTCAGTCTTATGGATTCATTGCCCTGTTCAGAGGTTTCGCCAGAGCAAACTCGTGAATCACTTATTGCAATTTCTCAGACCATTCCAGACAAGGTTCCATCAAAACCACACCTTAATAGCTGCGCTAATGCAAGCGTAACAGCAGACATAACACACACCCCAGGAGAAGAAGAACATCGGTCAAAGCTCATCTCCATTTCATACACAACTCCAGAGTCACCGGCTACTGTCGATGGCTAGAATGACCATCAGCAAAACAACTTAGTTCTGATATGTGAGAGAAACAAAAGGCTTTGCCTAAAGCTACTGTGGATATAAACAGGTTTGCATGTAAACGATATAAGGTCTGTGTACTGGATATAATCTTGATCAAGTACTCGAGTCGTTCGTTCCCTGATGGTGCGTTGAATAGAACTGTGATGTGAATGCATGTAAATTTCTACTTAAGAAATAGGAAAAAGCTCACAAATTCTATTTTCTGGGAATCATCTCAGTGATGTTGCAGTTTATCTTGCTTTCTTCGCTTTGTCTTGTCAATGGCCCTCAGCACCTCCCATTATCTTCCCCACTTACTTGTCTGTCTTCATTTCCAGAAACAGTTCCCATGTTCTTTCTCATCTCAAACAACTATGTGGTTGGACTTGTGGGTACAGAAACAAGTTTTGCAGGTCCTTTTCTTTCCAGTTCCCATTATCTAAAAGAAGACTTTTTGCATACTTCCTGGCCATACTACTCACAGTCCACCCCAGGCAATGATCCTCTATGTGACTGTTATCTCACGCCTGCAATCATGTGCTACGTCTTTCTCTTTGTCGGATGAGAGAAATCCTTCCATGTCTACTCTTGGCCTAATCGGAAAATTTCCACCCAAAATTTTCTGGTTCCAAAAATGCTTTGCACTTCAGTCAGAAGTGAACAAATGGTGGATCTAAGTTTCTTAGTGATTAAATCAGGCTGAGCCAGTCTTTCTTGGGGGTCTTAATTTTGCTTATAGAACCTGTAATCACTAAATTCAACCAGTAAAAACCATACTATGAAATAGCATAACTTCTACTCTGTCTATTATGACCATTAACATATCATAAGTTATTCTACTATCAATATTCAAAAACCTAAACTCACCTGGTGAATCCAACCTAGAAATGTTTCTTCATGAAAACCTAAAATGGTGTTGAAAATCTGACTTCATCCTATTGCATTTCCCTATTACCAACCTCATGCTAAGTTCATAGGGGGTAGGCATCGGTCGGGTTTACCAAAACTTGAACCCGAACCTGATTCCTGATCCCCGATCCCCGACCCCAAAACTCGAATCCAAAAATACCCGATTTATCAAACCCAAACCCGACCCGTCCCCGTAAACCCTACTTAAACATGACCTGTCCCTTCCCATCCCCATAAAATTCAACCGTTTCAACCTTGTTTTATATTTTTGTCTCATATATCGGTCGGATTTGGGAAAAACCCGTCCCCGACCCAAAACCTGACAGATTTTTTCCCCACCCCTTCCCTGACCCAAGGAGTGAAATTACAAACACGAACTCTGGGTTTTTTGGGTCGAGTTAGGATCAGGTTCCCAGTAAAACTCAACCCAATGCACACACCTATCCGTTCAATATTAAAGCTTGCAAGTTGCATATCTAGACTTGTAAGTTTCAAGCCAGGTTGGGTCGAATTCCCAGTTTAACGAGATTACCACTCCTAAATGTTAACATCATTCACCCCACTGGTGCATACCATTTCAATGGTAGAAACACCTCCATTTTAGCACATCTCAGAAAAAGTAACCTCCACTGAACCACTCAGCTTACTTTTTTGTTTCTTTTTTTCCGAAAAGTAACTAACACAGCCAGCCATGAGGCAGGAGCCCCAGTTCTCTTTCTGTAATGCGCTCTATGCCATGCCTGGTCTGAAGAAGGTTCCTGTAGGCCGTTTATCTTCACACGGAACAAAGCAATGAAGACGACACTGAATGGATATGACGATATGCCACCGCCACACCACTTCCCAGTTTTTGACGCCCATTATCCATCACTCGAGCTGCAAATTCACAGAGTCGTTAGCTAGTTGAGTTGATGGGGGGCTCTCCATCTGGCTGTCAAATCTCCATTACGACATTTCAGTGCATGGAGTGGCAGTCGAGTCGCAGACTAGCTCCTCCCGCACATTATCTTTTTTTTCTGTAAAGCAGATCTCACTGATCATAACGTTTGTTTGCATCTTCATCTGCGAAGAAAACTCGAAAGATTTGAAAGCGACGGGCTCCATCCCCAACCACGGGGACCCCTAGCAGTTGCTTTCCTGTAAGCCGAGGAAATGTCACAGGGGGGTGGGTATTTTTGTCTAGTAGCAGCAAAAGCTAAAACAGTCGAAAGCCTCCATGTAAAATCACACATCTCGTTCTTTGGATGCCTACCCACATTCCACAGAACACGTGCATCTTCCATTTTTGTCTACGTTTCCATGATTTCTTCGCAAAATTATTAGGTTATACAATCCCATTCCCGATAGATGATCATCCTACTTTTGGAGGTCGGTGGGAGAACACCTTCCCCTGCAACTAACAGAGACCCACCTATTTGAGTCACTGTTGCAGCCACTTCATTCTGTTCCTGTTTCTGAATCACCCTGCGGGGATTAAGAAAACCCAGAATCAAGCATAGCGCGGAAATGGAGGCAGTCAGGTGCACTTCAATGCGTGAATTTTTTTTCATGGCTGTCGTTGAGTTGCAGTGCAGAGAAAATTCGATTAAGACCTTGGATACATTTATGAATTTGCCTTTTCCGATTCATCAATTCAAGGTTTGTTTTAATTTGATAGCAAAGGAACAACTCATCGGTCTCACCGAAAAGGTAAACTAGCTGCTTGCAGACTCAGGAGGGGTTGTATTCATTCAATGATCTCCCATGAGATTGATTTCTTCCGTTAATGGTTTGTCTACAAGAAGAAAGTAGCGGCTAATGTTGGTATTTCAAATATAAAAAAGGACCCTTTGACCTGACGTTCGAAAAGAGAAGGTTTTATCTTAAAAACGTTCTTAACTGGGGAAACATGGAAACTGAAGCCAGAAAAGGAAACATATTCTAAGAAAGACAGAACATGTTGAGGTGGATGAACCTGAATATTTATGAGCCCAGAGGCTCAGCCCCACCCTGATATAATTATATAAGCAGCCACTAGGAATTCTTATTCCAACGCTTGTGTTCTCTGCAAAAAACGACAAGAGGAAGAGGAAGAGAAGTAGGCCGGCGCCCGTCTTGGCCGAGCAATGCGAAGTGTCCAACACAGTTCTTGTTTTATAGAGAATCACTGCTCGCTTCGTTGCGTCCTTTACTCCCCCAAGTAGATTTACAGAGAGGAAAAGAGAGAAACTGAAAACCGAAGCAGAAGCCGTGCCCGGATGGATTTGAGCAGTTTTGCGGTCGTTTTATCCATCTTCGCCGGTGGCGTGGGAGCACTAATCCTAGTGCTCAAGAGAATAAACGGATGGCGTTACGAACGTGGTTTGGGGGAAAAGCGGTTGCAATTGCCACCAGGCGATATGGGCTGGCCTTTCATCGGAAACATGTTCGCCTTCCTCAGAGCGTTTAAGACCGGAAATCCTGATTCCTTCATTGGAAGCTTTGTCAAGAGGTAGGTACAGTTGCCCCATCTATGCTCCTTCCATTTTCATTCTCTCTTCCTTGTAAAGAGCATCCGTGCTTTTTTCTTTTTTCTTTTTTCTTTTTCCTGTCAGTCGGTTTGGTACTTTTGGCTAGTTTATTCCTTTCAAAGCTTGCCAAAAAAGGGAATCTGTATGCATGTTTCTCTCTGTTTGGCTCAGAGAATCAAATCACAAAACGACTTTCCTCAGGCGGTTCTTGTCACTTCTAATGGCTTACACCAGATGGGTCTCCGTCGATTCTTTAGATTTATAACCACACGGCCCTTTTTTACTACAACTCGAGTCTTCAATACGCTGTGTGAAACAATAGTAGTCGTCTTCCTTCTCCTCAGTCCGCCATTAGTGAAATAGGATAAACAGTTTGCTCACTCTTGTCGACGAATGTGGGTCTCACCTTCTTCTTCCCCATCTGGATTTACGTGTGTTTTTTATGCCAACTGCTCGATTTTTAAGAAAAGAGATTTTTTTCTGGGTTTTGTAGCTTCATGGCCAAAAAGCACTACGAGGACAGAATTTTTAAATTTGCTTTATAAACTTCCAAATCCAACTGAAAAACCATTGAAGAGATCCCGTCGTTCAATCAAGTTTTAGACTCATCCATTGAGCGATTAACCCTGAATAATGGCCAGATGAGTCCCCACTCCTTGCAGTTGTTACCGTAAAGGAACCAAATTTCATGGGACCCATTTCAGTTTCTGATTCATTTCTTGTAGCTGTTGTAGAGTTCGATAAGGTTGGTCATTTCGCTGTTGATTTTTAGTTTTTTAAGGCTTTCAGATGACTAAGATGCCCTTTGGTTCTTCTTATGGTGTTATAATATTGGAACAGTGTTCTCTGTCTCACCTCTTTGGGCTTTTTCCTGTCTACTCATAGTGCTTACAGTTATAGTTGTCCCTTGTTGCGCTATTTTTGTACAAAAAATGGGAAAACCCAGTTCAGTTCCTTGCTGTGGCGAGGATTTTGGAGTCCAGAAACTGTAAACCGAAAATCGATTAGGCTTTTTTCTGTTCTCCTTGTTTTGCAGGTTCGAGCGGATTGGGATATACAAGACGTTTATGTTCGGCAGCCCAACGATCTTGGTGACAGTGCCAGAAACATGCCGGCAAGTATTGATGGACGAGCACAACTTCATTCCCGGCTGGCCCAAGGCGACATGGGAACTGATTGGGAGGAAATCCTTCGTCGGACTATCTTACGATGAACACAAGCGGATCCGCCGACTTACCGCCGCTCCGGTGAATGGTCACGAAGCCTTGTCCAACTACATCGGTTTCATCGAAGCTTCAGTAGTTTCTGCCTTGGAGAAATGGGCTCAGATAGGCGAAATCGAGTTCTTGACAGAGATTAGAAGGCTTACTTTCCGTATAATCACGTACATCTTTCTAAGCTCTGGAGGAGACCCAGTAATGGAGGCTTTAGAGAAAGAGTACACTCTTCTCAACCATGGAGTCAGAGCCATGGCCATTAACATCCCCGGATTTGCTTATTACAGAGCCCTGAAGGTGCGTGTCTTGCAACAACACCCAGATACTTGTTTAAACTAAACTTGCTGTTAGCGGAAGAATTAGTATCAGTTTATTAACCTAGAAATTGATCTGGGTATTGTTTGCAGGCTCGGAAAAGACTGGTGGTGATTCTTCAATCCGTCCTTAATGACAGAAGGAAGAAGAAGGGAGCAGGTACAACTTCAAAGAAGAAAGACATGATGGATGAACTCATCGAGGTTGAAGATGAACAAGGCAGAAGATTGACCGACGAGGAGATCATCGATATTCTAGTCATGTATCTGAACGCTGGGCATGAATCTTCCGCCCATATTACCATGTGGGCTACCGTGTTTCTGCAAAAACATCCAGAATTTCTGCAAAAAGCCAAGGTAGTTCTACGGGTCGACTGAATATTCTATGCTTCTCGGGATAATTCTGAGGATTCTGATTTACTTTCTGTTGCTTACAATTATCCGAATTGCCTCTTAATTTAGGCAGAGCAGGAGGAGATACTGAGAAACAGACCAGCTACACAGAAGGGCCTGTCACTCAAGGAGACTAGACAAATGGAGTTTATTTCAAAGGTGTTCTTCACATAAACCGTAATTGCTTACAGATAGAAGCTGTTTAAATGCTATCCTCATCGCAATCCATCTTGCATCTTATTTGCAGGTAATTGATGAGACTCTGCGTGTGGTTAATATTTCATCAGTGGTTTTCCGAGAAGCGACAGAAGATGTAACTATCAATGGTAAGTCACCCTTTAGCTAATTTTGTTTGAAGTGCGCAGTTTGAGAAGCAAACTTTGATATCTCAAACTGCAAGTTGTGCCTCTCAATTCAGGTTATATCATCCCCAAGGGGTGGAAAGTGCAGGTCTGGTTCAGAAATGTGCATCTGGACCCAGAAGTTTATCCTGATCCAAAGGAGTTCAATCCTTCCAGATGGGATGTGAGTTTTCTCCATTTTATGTCTTCTTCTTTGCACTCATTTCTTGAATTTCTGCCATAGAATTCACTCTCTGATAGCAAACAGGGACTTACGCCAAAAGCAGGAGCTTTCATTCCTTTTGGAGCAGGAAGTAGGCTGTGTCCTGGGAATGATCTTGCTAAGCTCGAGATCTCTATTTTCCTCCATTATTTTCTGCTGGGTTACGAGTAAATTATCTGCCTTGAATTTCTGTTCTGTCTATTCTTCTCCATACAAAAAACTAGCATTTGATGTCAAACTTTGTTCACCCACAGGCTTAAGAGGGCTAATCCAAATTGCCGAGTCAGGTACTTGCCCCATCCAAGACCCAAAGACAACTGCAAAGCCATGGTTATAAAGCTTCCAGTTCTTCCTGCAGCAAATAAAGCAGAATAAATGTGCTGTAGCATCTACAGGTCCTCAAGAATAAAAATGATCCTTTTTGTCTATGGAACCTCCGGCTTGTTCTTCTTTCCTCTAATGCTTCTCATCAAAATTAAATGGTCAAAGAGATATCAGCACCACCAAGCTTCAGAAGGCCAACCCAAATTCCTCAATCAGATTTCACTTTCCTCATGAAGAATATAGTTTTTGATTTGTAGCAGTGCTCCTTGCTGTGAACTCTTGACTGCTGTCCTCTTAAAGTTTTGAGGAAGCATTCCTTGCTATATTGATGTAGATGTGGAGGACAGTATTTTGAAACTTAAATGGTAGTTTGGGTGGTTTATCTCCTAGTATTTATCATCAATGGAGACTGGGGAAGCAGCTGCTTTATACTAAAAAATGGGCTCTTTTCAACTGGTTTTGTTCTTGTGTGATGGACTAACCTAATTGTGACTCCAGCAAAAGGGAAACTATAACCAAAAGAAAAAATGGGCATATGATCACTGCATGCATGATAGGGATTATAATTTAAGGTACTGTTACGCAAAGAAAGGGAGTGATAAGAGAAAATAAAGAATATAACAGGAAGAAGAACAGGGATTTGGAAACTGGAGCTTCTATTTTTCCAACAAGTAACAAGAGCCTGCTAAATAATATTTGAGAGGATCATTTGGGTGATTTTTTCTGTCCGGGGTGATACTCTAAACACTGTTAGAAAGACAGTAATCACAACCATTTTCTGTCTAATGAGCACCATCTTCTTCCTCAGCGAACTTAGCATATTCCTGTGAATCCATCAAAGAATCCAATTCTGATGAGCTGCTAGGCTTCACCTTGATCATCCATCCCTCATCGTATGGGCTTGAGTTGATCTGCACATGTTAATTCCGGGGAAATATCATCAATCCATACAAAATAATGAATCAAATGCAAGACAGAGAGGGAGCGAAACCAGGGTACAATTTGAGCAAATAGAGAGGAAACCAGGTAAGTGGAATTACCAAGCCAGGAGAATCGCTCAGCTTGGTGTTGACCTCAATAATCTCACCAGAAACAGGGGAATTAACATCACTGGTGGCCTTCACACTCTCCACAGCTCCAAAACTGGTCGCTTGGGAAACAGAGCCACCGGTTTCCGGTAGCTCCACAAACACCACTTCCCCGAGATGACTCTGTCACCAGTTCAACAAACACTTGATGCTATAAGTTGAAGAAGATGGGGAAAAAAGAAATAAGAAGATGAGATTCTTCCAAGTAGTTCAATCCTCGCTTCGTTGGGAACAGGGGTGTCATTCATTCAAGGTGAAGAGTCTACCTGAGCATGATCAGTAATGCCAATTGTAGCAACTGAACCCTCATGCTTCACCCATTCGTGGGAACGTGCATATTTCAGTCCATCCAGAACTACACAAAAAAAAAAAAAAAAGGAAATGGTCTCTTTTCAGTGCACTCGGCAGTTTCCACAACATTTATATTCATCCACTTATCGTCGAATCTACACGAAATCTTCCCAGAAATTGATATATGAAAGATGGGGAGGGAAAAAAGAAAGCAAAGAAAGAAAGGAGGGAAAAGTTCTTGTTCTGAGGACGCCAATGGGAATAGGGGAAAATCCATAGAAAGGGGAGGGGGGGGGGGGGGGGGGGGGGGGGGATTGAAGACGGTGAGAAACAGAAAAAAAAATAAAAAAAATGAAGAAACCCATTCAGTAGAAGATTCGATAAGATGGAGAAGAAAGTGAAAAAAAAATAAAAATTCAAGGCGAATGCAGAAGGAGGGGACAACGGCATTAGAGAAAAGCAAAACCTAAAAAGAAAATAAAATTGAAACGGCGGAAGAAAGTAAGAGCCTTAGTACCAGTGGAGAAGCATTTAGAGAGAGAAAAGGCCGGAGAAAGTGGCGTTCTGGAAGCAGACGCAATTCTTAGAGCATTGGCGGTTGAAGACGCCCACATTCTCAGTGCCATTATCTTCTCCTTTTTTTCCGGCGCCTCTTCCTTTCAATGTGGAAACTGGAAAGTCGAATGGGAAAAGAGAGAAAGGAGACTATATTTTGCCGATTGGTGGTGGATGGTTGGAGAGGAAGGTCAGGGTGGTTGGTGGATATTGAGAGCCTCATCCTAACCCATTCTCAATCAATCAAATTTTGCAGGAGGAGGACCCAGACAGTCTGAGTTCCTATCCGGTGAGAGCAGCACATGTGAAGAAAGTAGAGAGAAAAGGAGAATAATCATCAAGGTGATAACCTTCTTGTAATCTTCTCAGTTTTAACTGGAAACTTGTTTTCTTAAATACTCATTTTGGAAATGCAATTGAAATATCTCTTGGGATCACTTCGAAAACAAGATGATAGAGAGAGCCATTTATGACACCAGTTTTTTTTCTAAGCCCAAGATGTTTTTTCTTAAACAAAATGACGATAATTTTTTAAGAAATTTATACGCTTTCAAGAACAAGATATGATTGTTCATACATACATATTCAATCGGCACCTCTCCGACTGAAAGTATCTGGTCTCCCCTACGGTGAACTGTGTACTGCGAAGGCGAGATTGCGGAGGAAGGCGCTCTCAGGCGTCACGAAGAGGAGAACAAGAAGAAGCCCTGGCTGAGTTCGATTCGATATTTTCGTCAGAATCATTGGTTCTTCTCATCCTCGCTTTGCTTCTCATATCAAAGGAACGCATCCTTCTTTCTCTGTCCTTTTAACGTCTTTGTTCTTCAACTCGATTTGATCTGTTCAATTTGTAACTTTTCAATTTTTCGGGTTTCTCTTATTGATTTTTTCTATACGGGGCAATTCTCTTCAATAATGTGAAATCTACTCTTTCTGATGAGGACATTGAGACTGAATTGAATACTTGTGAACTAATTCCTAATTCAAGTTCATTCAAGTTCATGTTAGTCTAGTAGCGAGGGCACAAGCTAAAAGATTCAAAGAAATGCTAACTTAATCCGGAGAGTCCTAACGTGTGGTCATTATGGAGGAGGAACAAAGGCTGGTTTTTTATATGGAAGAGAGCCCAACAACCATACACATGCATTGAGGAAGGGTATGTGGTTAGAAGATCTCATGGGACCCATAAGGATATCCACGAGTTAGTCATTTGTCCTATAAGGGCATGTGGTTAGAAGATATCAGAAAATCTCACGGAATCTACAAGAATCTCTACGAATTGGCAACTTATCCTAGAGATCACGTTGGAATTAAATTAGGTTTCTACTTTAGCTAAGTTACTTAAGTTTTTCTTTAATTGAATGTAATTAGGGGAAGGGACTTATTCCGTAGATTCTACCACGTCCTCCATTATAAATAGAGGACTTGTACACGGATTTAATAACCTTTTGATTTAATTCATAATTGAGAGTTATTCTTCTTGAGTTCTTGAATGAACTTTTCGAACTTATCAGAGTATTTTTTTCCTGTGGCGTTCATACGACTTATCAAATGGATTTCCATCCCCGTTTGTGGCATCTTCACCATACCAAGGTTCTTGCTTTGCCAAGAAACGAATCAATTTTCCTTCAAACTTGAAAGGTCTTGGGGACGATTACCAGATTTGGTATTGGGTTTCGTCACGGGTTGACGTGGTTCGTATCAGTTGGTATCAGAGCTTTGGTTTATCAGGTTTGTCTATCCTTTTTGTTTTGTTATTCCTGTTTATTTATTTTTTATTCTTGTCAAAGTCGTTTGTTTATTTTGGTTAGGTATTTCGGCCATAAAAAAAAAAAAAAATTGGCCTGATTGTTGTCTTCGTCGTTCTTGATTTCTATCCTATTCTCATCGTTCTTGATTTCTATCATTTTCTTGGTATTAGGTTTGAGTCCACTTTGTTTACGAACCCTAGAAATGTGAATTTAGGGTTCTAGTGTTTCAAAAAAAGGGTTTCCAAATTTTCCTTTGTCTTGTTCCTTGATACTCATTTAATATCCTTTGTCTTGTTCCTTGATACTCATTACGGTGACATATCCAAAAAGAAAAGAAAAGAAAAGAAAGGAAGGGAAAAAAAAAGTACCAAAACTGCTCTTAAAATTTTTTGTTCTAATCTTGTTTCTAATGTTCTAGAACCTCTTTTGCCAAAATTCCACGCTTGAGTGTCAAAAATCATCACAATCCGGGTACAAATTTGATTCGGTTGGTTCATTTTTGCTTTGAATTTGTTTGGTTTGTTTTCGTTTTGATTTGCTGCGGGAATCCTTCTTATTATTGTTTGATTAGTTTCAAAAGAACTCAAAGAAGAATACGAGTGGATTGGTGAGGGAGTGTGGTGAGGTTCCTTTTTCTTTGCTTTTTTTTTTTTTCTGTGTGTCTAACCTTGTTTGTAGAGTTCAAAATCATGGCGTATAACCAAGAGAAAAATACAAACGAAGAGAGGTCATTGCCCGTTGTTCCGAATCTACAAATGCAAGCATTATTGGGGGAGATGAGACGGATTATGAAGGCAGAGTTGGAAGAAATACATGGAATGTTGGATAGGGTAGAAGAGGGGACACAAAGAGTGCAGTATCTAATTGTTCCAAACACCTCACGGAGGAATAGGTTGCATCGAAGGGAAGATGAGGATATGGGCGAATTTGAAGGTGAGAATTTAGAGGAGTCTAATAGGATATCAGTGGGTAGCCATACGAGATATGGCCGGGATAGAGAAGCTAGGAACCGGCTAGACAACAACTTGGGAAGTATCAAGCTGAAAATTCCTACTTTTCAAGGAAAAAGTTATCCTAAAGCCTACTTCGAGTGGGAAAAAAAGATGGAATTGGTTTTTGATTGTCACAATTACTCCGATTTAAAAAAGGTAAAACTCGTTACCATTGAATTTACCGATTATGCTATTGTGTGGTGGGACCAGTTATGCATCAATAGGAGACAGAATGGAGAACGTCCTATTAAAAATTGGGATGAGATGAAAAGGGTGATGAGACGACGGTTTGTACCCAGTCATTACTACCGGGATCTATACCTCAAGCTGCAAGGTCTCTATCAAGGTAACCGAAGTGTTGATAAATATTATCAAGAAATGGAGATGGCAATGATTAGAGATAATGTGGAGGAGGATCGGGAGGCGACAATAGCCAGATTTTTGAATGGGTTAAATCGGGAGATTGCTAATACAATTGAGATACACCATTATGTGGAATTAGAAGATTTGGTGCATATGCCTATCAAGGTTGAGCGGCAACTCAAGAGGGGTGGTATATGGCCAAGACCAGCTCCACAGAATTCAAGTACAGCACCGTGGAGATCGAACTACCAAAAGAAAGAAGAAAATCCATCTACCTTTAAGGCCAAACCAGAGCCCAAAACAGCCACCACTACTACAGCGTCTCAAGGTAAATCAATTCCTCTTTCGACTCGTTCTAGTGAGATAAAATGTTTTAAATGTCAAGGGAGATGACACATTGCTAGTCAATGTCCAAACAAGCGAGTTATGGTGATTCGGGAAAATGGTGAGATTGATTTAGAAGACGAGGATGATCTAGATGACATGCCACCATTGGAGGATGCCCCCATCGGAGATGAGGAGTTCGGGGAAGATCATGGCGAGATGCTTGCATTAGTCACACGACAAGCCTTAAACTTGCAAGCTCAAGAAGAGAAAGAAGAAGTACAAAGGGAGAACATCTTTCACACTCATTGTCATGTGAAAGACAAGGTATGTAGTGTTATTATCGATGGCGGTCGTTGCACTAATGTTGCTACTACTTCCATGGTTGAAAAGTTAGGGCTTACGACACTTAAGCACTCTCGTCCATACAAGTTGCAATGGTTGAATGATAGTGGTGAAGTAAGGGTTATAAAGTAGGTTGTGGCACCATTTAGAATTGGTAAATATGAGGATGAGGTATTATGTGATGTGGTACCAATGCAAGCTGGACATCTACTCTTAGGAATTCTATGGCAATTTGACCAACGTGTGCAACATGATGACTTCACCAACAAGTACTCATTCACGCACAATCAGTGGACAATCACTCTAGTTCTGTTGACACCAAAACAAATCTATGAGGATCAAGTGAGGTTGCAATAATTGAGTGATCAAAAGAATTTGAGTGAGCAAAAGAATGAGAGTACAAAAAAAAGAGAAGTTGTGCATAGTGAGAGTGAGGGAAAAGAAAGAGACACAGTCAAAGAGGGAAAAATAGAGAGAAAAGAAAGAAATTTCTATATAAAAATGAGTGAGGTTAAGCAATCGATGATTGTACTCATGTAAAAGGAGACTCTTTTAAACACTAACCAACTTGACAATGTGTTGCCTAGTGTTGTTGTTTCTCTCTTGCAAGATTTTGAGGAATTATTTCCCAAGGTGGTACCACATAGGTTACCATCTCTCCGAGGGATTGAACATCAAATTGATTTCGTTCCCAATGCATCCATTCCAAATCGACCAACATATAGGAGCAATCCGGAGGAGATGAAAGAGCTTTAAAGGCAAATTGAAGAATTGATGGAGAAAGGGCACGTGAGAGAAAGCATGAGTTTTTGTGCAGTACCGGTGATTCTAGTGCCTAAGAAAGATGGAACATGGAGGATGTGTGTTGATTGTAGAGCCATCAACAACATAACAATAAAGTAACGCCATCCTATTCCTCGTTTAGATGATATGTTAGATGAGCTGCATGGTTCTTGTGTGTTTTCTAAAATCGGTCTTAAGAGCAGATATCATCAAATAGGAATGAAAGAAGGAGATGAATGAAAAACAACATTTAAAACTAAATATGGATTGTATGTGTTAGGGTTTTTCTAGGTTGAGAAGAAGACGGAAGAGAGAACAGAGAGACGAGAGGGACGAGATTTCAAATTTTCTGATTATTCACTCACATTTAGAGTCTAGGGTTACACATAATATATAAACAGATACATGGCCCACTATGCCCACACAACAATTTGAATCAAACATAACAATCTCCACCTTGAGCCAAATTGCATCTAAAGCAAACTAAAACATAAAGCAAAAGCATAAAACAAATATAACCTAAACAAAGGTAAACATAAAGATACACTAGCAACATGCTAGAAACAAAGTAACACCAAACTTGAGCAAAACTTGAATTTTGCAAGTGGAAGAGGCTTTGTGAGCATATCGGCTGGATTCGACTCAGTACCAATCTTCTTCACGACAACCTTGCCATCCGGGATCACATCTCGAACAAAATGATACCGAATGTCAATGTGCTTCGTCTTCTCATGATACATGCGGTCCTTTGTCAAATGAATGACACTTTGGTTGTCACAATGCACTGTAATAAGACTCTCGATATAAGACATCTCGCCAAAAAACGCCTTGAGCCAAATAGCCTCCTTGATAGCCTCTGTAATTGCCATGTATTCGGCTTCGGTACTTGAAAGTGCAACGATGGCTTGAAGTGTAAACTTCCAACTAATTGCACAATCTCCAAGGGTGAAAACATACCCCGTTAAGGAACGCCTCTTGTCTAAATCACCCGCAATATCCGCATCCACAAAACCCATTAGTGCCTTGTTACCATTTTCAAACTCCAAACGACCATCAATGGTACCTCTCAAATAGCGGAAAATCCACTTCACCGCTGCCTAATGCTCTTTCCCGGGACAAGAGAGATATCTACTTACCACACTAACAGCTTGAGCAATGTCGGGTCGAGTACATACCATCAAGTACATGAGACTCCCGATCGCACTCGAATATGGAACCTTCTCCATCTATTTCTTATCATCATCAGATTTTGGGTTTAAAGTGGCCGAAAGCTTGAAATGCGCCGCAAGAGGAGTTGAAACAACCTTAGCTTTCTCCAAGTCAAACCGGCATAACACTTTTTTGGCAAAACTCTTTTGTAAAAAGAACAATTTTCTATTGGACCGATCCCTTGTGATCTCCATCCCGAGAATCCTTTGGGCAGCCCCCAAGTCTTTCATCTCAAATGCCGAACTCAATTGCTCTTTCAATCTCCTAACTTCTTTTAAGTTTGAGGATGAAATCAACATGTCATCCACATAGAGCAACAAGTAGATGAACTCATCACCATCCAACTTCTTGAAATAGACACAAATATCATAATTGGAACAGTAAAAATCAATACTCACCATGAATTAGTCAAACTTCTTGTACCATTGTCGTGATGATTGCCTAAGGTCATAAATGGACTTCTTCAAAAGACACACACGGTCCTCCTTTCCCACCACCTCAAAACCCTCCGGTTGACTCATGTAAATTTGCTCCTCCAAATCACTATGCAAGAAAGCAGTTTTCACATCCATTTGCTCCAAATCCAAATCCTTCATTGCCACCAAGAAAAGCAAAACTCGAATGGAGGTATGCCTTACCACAGGAGAGAACATATCATTGAGGGTATAGCCTTTAGCAACAACTATTGTCTTGTATAAAAAATCCGTTGGGATTTGAGCCATCAATCTTCCTCTTGTATACCCACTTGCAACCTACAACCATCTTACCACTAGGAAGCTTCACAAGAGACTAAGTCTCATTTTGTTGCAAGGATTGTAACTCTTCATTCATCGTGGCAACTCAATCGATCGCATCCTTAGAAGAAATGGCTTCCTTGTAGGAAGATAGCTCCTATACTCCACATCTTCAGTAATTGTCAAACAATAAACAAAGTCGGAGTATCCATACCTAGTTGGTGGCCGAATTTATCTTCTAGGGTCCCTTGCCAATGTATATGATTGTGCATCTTCTTGGCCTTCCTCCAAATTGGCATCATCATGTGACATCGCATTGTCACCTTCTTTGTAACCATCTCATTTTTCTTAATAGTCGGCTCAGGTGCAACATCTTTTGCTTTCAACAATGCCAACTCGTTAAAAATGACATCTCTCAAGATGAGAAACTTGGATGATTCGGGACACCACAATCTATACCCCTTCACATTTTTGGGATACCTAAGAAAAACACATTTATTTGATCTAGGCTCCAACTTTCCATCATTCACATGAGCATATGCGGGACAACCAAACACCCTCAAATTGGAATAATCGGTTGGCTTACCCGACCACACCTCCTCGAGCATTTTGCACTCAATTGAAGTGGTAGGAGATCGATTCACCAAATAGCATGCCGTGTTGACAATTTCCGCCCAAAACTCCTTACCCAAACCCGCATTAGAAAGCATACTCCGAGCTCTCTCAAGTAGCATTCTATTCATCTTCTTTGCAATACCATTTTGTTGTGGAGTGTTGACTACCGTCTTGTGCCGAACAATCCCTTCGGCCTTACAAAAATTATCAAACTCACGGTTGCAAAACTCTAAACCGTTATCGGTTCTCAACCTCTTTACTTTCTTTCCCGATTGGTTTTCCAAAAGTGATTTCTATTCTTTGAATGTGTGGAACACTTCACTTTTCTTATTCAAAAAATGGACCCAAACCTTCCTTGAAAAATCATAAATTAAAGTAAACATGTAACGAGAACCATTACCTTTAGATGACTCACGAGAAAATTCCCAAAGATCCGAATGAATGTAGTCCAATGTTCCCTTGGTCGAATGAATAGCCATGGAGAGGTTGAAAGCTCAACCTCTTATGCTTGCCAAAAACAAAATGCTCACAAAACTCCAAATTTCCCGTGCATTGGCCACACAACAAGTCTTTCTTGCTCAAAATGGTCATTCCTCTCTCGCTCATATGCCCCCAATCTCATATGCCACAACCTTGTAGCATCCACATCCGAGATAGTACCCGAACGTGCACTGGCGGCCGAGCCCGTGACCGTGGAACATTGTAGGAAATAAAGAGTTCCAATCCTCTTTGTCTTCATGATTGTGAGAGCATCTTTAGAAACTCTAAGAACTCCACCTTTACTTTGGAATTTATACCCATTTTCCTCAAGAGACCCCAAAATAATCAAATTCTTCGACAAATCGGGTCTATGCCTCACACCCGTCAATCTTCGGACCTTTCCATCATGGAACCTAATTGTCACCGAACCAATTCCGACAACCTTACACACATTGTTATTCCCCATTAGCACCTTACCATCCATAGTCTCATAAGTCTCAAACCAATCTCTATTAGGAGTTATGTGTTGTGAAGCACCCGTATCCATAACCCAACAATGTTTGTCATCAACATGGATATCTACTACACAAAGAGTATCAATCGTGTCACACTCGGTCACATTGGCCTCCTCTGAAGAAGTACCTTTGGTATCCGCCTTTTGTTTGTTTTTAAGCTTGAAACAATCAGCCTTAATGTGTCCCTTCTTCTTACAATAATAACACGTCATATCTTTGTGTTTAGACGTTGAACGGGTCCTTGTATCCTTCGAGTTTTGGTCCCTTGGCCTATCCCGATCCAGAACCAAACCAACACCTTGGCTCCCTTTCTCAACAATGGTTATTTCACTGTCAATGTGCAACTTGGCTTGTAAATTGTTCTTGACATCCTCAAGAGAAATTTTATCTCTACTATAAATCAACATGTCTCTAAAGGCTTTATAAGATGCGGGTAATGAGCACAATAGCAAAAGAGTTTGATCCTCATCCTCTACCTTAACATTAATTTTATCTAAATCATTCAAAATATATGCAAACTCCGAAATATGATCAGAAATTGATGTACCCTCAACCATACGAAGGGTGTAGAGGTGCAACTTCAACCGCAACCGATTAGTGAATTTTTTCCAAAAACCCTTAGCGGTTTTCTCCGATAGGACCTCTTGCAATGTCGAAATGCTTAAACACAATTGGATAATGGAGAGCGCCTTGTCATCCATTTCTCTCCACTTCTTATCCGTCATCGCATCAAACAACTTATCTCAACCAAAAATGGTCTCCTTGACACCTTGACTCGACAAAATAGCGGTCATTCGCACTTGCCACAATGCAAAACTCGTCTTCCCATCATACTTCTCAATATCATATTTACCCGACATATCCATTCAGATTCACCAACACCCAATCAATAAATTTTAAACCAAATCACCAAAACACCGCAGAACCAAACTATAAGAAATTCTAATTGAGAATGAAACTAGAATTACCTCAAAAACAATCTGTCTGTCTGCTGTTTGCGTGGTGTACAATAGAAAAATTCTAAATGGAAAAGTACCTCGATGCAGATGAAATGCCTCCCGAAATCGGGATTTCGGCGCCATGAAACCTCAGGTTTGGCGCCCTTGAGTTCGGTAAGTTTTGAACCCTATCTGCGGCGATGGCAACTGCAATTCCGGCCACGACGACGGCAATGACAACATTGTGTGACGATTCTGGCAACAACGACGTCCTGCTCGAGCTTCTGAGTCTCGAGACTCTGTTTCTCGACGACTCACTCTCTTCTGCCGGCAACAACGACGTCGTTGATTCCGCCCTAGCTGCTTCTCACAACAACGTATTTGGCAAGACCAAGCATCTTCCCCAGTCTGAAGCTCTGATACCAGTTTGTTAGGGTTTTTCTAGGTTGAGAAGAAGACGGAAGAGAGAACAGAGAGACGAGAGTGACGAGATTTTAAATTTTTTGATTATTCACTCACATTTAGAGTCTAGGGTTATACATAATATATAAATAGATACATGGCCCACTGGGCTCACACAACAATTTGGATCAAACATAACAGTATGAGTGGTTAGTCATGTCGTTTGGATTAACTAATGCACCTAGCACTTTCATACACTTAATGAACCATGTTTTGCATGTTTTCATTGGTAGATTCGTTGTTGTTTATCTTGATGATATTCTCATTTATAGCAAGAATTTGAATAATCCTGTATCACATTTGCAGTCCATTTTGGAGGTGCTTAGAAAGGAGATGTTATATGTTAACCTCACAAAGTGTACTTTCTGCACCGATAAGATTATTTTTCTAGGTTTTGTGGTGAGTGCTAAAGGTATTGAGGTTGATGAAGAGAAGATCAAAGCCATCCAAGAGTGGCCGACCCCCTCTAGTGTAGGTAATGTTCGAAGTTTTCATGGAATTGCTAGTTTTTACAGGAGCTTCGTGAAAGATTTTAACACTATCGCTGCACCGCTTACCGAAGTTATCAAGAAGAACGTTGCGTTCAAATGGGGAGAAGAGCAAGAGAAGGCGTTTCAGCTTCTTAAACATAAGCTTACTCACGCTCCTGTACTTGCTTTACCTAATTTTTCTACAACATTTGAAATTGAATGTGATACTTCTGGTGTAGGTATAGGCATTGTACTGATGCAGGAAGGGAATCCACTTGCGTACTTTAGCGAGAAGCTAAGCAAAGCTGCACTTAACTACCCCACTTATGACAAATAGTTGTGTGCCTTGATTCGAGCATTAGAGACATGGCAATACTTGTGGCCAAAGGAGTTTGTGATTCGTACGGATCATGAATCCTTGAAACATTTGAAAGGTCAACACAAACTGAACAGATATGCTCAATGGGTTGAGTTCTTTGAAACATTTTCTTATGTCATTCGGTATCTAAACAAGGTAAGGAAAATGTGGTTGCAGATGCACTTTCACGCAAGTATACCTTAATCTCTACTTTTGATGCTAAATTTCTTGGTTTTGAGCACAGTAAGGAACTTTATCATGATGACCACGTTTTTGGGGAAGTTTATAGTGCTTGTGAAAATTTTGTAGTGGGTAAATTCTATAGGCATGAGGGCTTCTTGTTTCGAGAGACTAAATTGTGTACCTAATTGTTCAATGAAAGATTTGTTAGTTCGAGAATCCTATAGTGGGGGTTTAATGGAACACTTTGGAGTCGCTAAGACCCTGGCTATTTTGCAAGAGCACTTCTATTGGCCACACATGAAACGGAATGTTGAGAGAATTTGTGGTAGATGTGTCACTTGTAGGCAAGTAAAATCGAAGGTTCAGCCACATGGTCTTTACCCCCCCCCCCCCCCCCCCCCCCCCCCCCCCTACCTATTCCCAGTGCACCTTTAATTGATATCTCGATGGACTTTGTTTTGGATTTACCTAGGAGTCGACGTGGGAGGGACTCAATCTTTGTGGTTGAAGATTGGTTTTCTAAGATGACTCATTTTATTCCTTGTTATAAAACTGTTGATGCTTCTCATGTTGCAGATTTGTTCTTTAGGGGGATTGTCAATTATGGTATGCCTAGGACAATCGTGTCAGATCGGGATGTTAAGTTATTGAGTTACTTTTGGAAGACATTACGGGAAAAACTAAGAACGAAACTTTTGTTTTCTACTACTTGTCATCCTCAAACCGATGGTCAAACAAAAGTAGTGAATAGGACTTTATCCACTTTGTTGAGGGCAGTCATTGGTAAGAACATTAAGACTTGAGTTTGCTTATAATCGTACCATCCATTGTACAACTAAGTGCTCACCATTTGAAACTGTTTATGGTTTTAATCCTTTAACTCCTTTAGATTTATCACCTTTACCTGTTTTTGAGTATGTGAATTTAGATGGTAAGAAGAAGGCAGAATTTGTGAAGCAACTCCATGAAAGGGTTCGGGTCAACATAGAGAAGAAAACCGAACAATAACTCAAGCAAGCTAACAAGGGACGTCACAAGCTAGTTTTTGAGGTCGGTGATTGGGTGTGGATACATATGAGGAAAGACAGATTTCCAGCACAAAGACGTTCTAAGTTGCGGCCCCGAGGAGACAAACCATTTCTAGTGCTAGAACGGATCAATGACAATGCCTACGGACTTGACTTACCTGGTGACTACAATGTTAGTGCTACATTTAATGTTACCGATTTAAGTCCTTATGATGTAGGTGACGATTTGAGGACAAATCCTTCTCAAGAAGAGTGGAATGATGAGGACATCGAGACTAAACAGAATACTCGTGAACCAATTCAAGTTCCAGTTGGTTCAGTGACGAGGGCACGAGCTAAAAGAGTCAAAGAAATGCTGAATAACTTAGTCCGGAGAGTCCTACAACAAGAAAAGAGTGTGGTCACTACGGAGGGGGAACAAAGGCTGGTTTTATTCATCAAAGTTGATCTGGAAGAGAGCCCAACAGCCATACACGTGCATTGAGGAAGGGCATGTGGTGAGAAGATCTCGTGGGACCCACAAGGATATCCACGAGTTGGTAATTTGTCCTAGAAGGGCATGTGGTTAGAAGATCTCAGAAGATCTCGTGGAATCCACAAGAATCTCTACGAATTGGCAACTTATCCTAGAGATCACGTTAGAATTAAATTAGGTTTCTACTTTGGCTAAGTTACTTAAGTTTTCCTTTAATTGAATGTAATTAGGGGAACGGATTCATTCCGTAGATTCTACCACGTCCTCCATTATAAATAGAGGACTTGTACACGGATTTAAAAACCTTTTGATTTAATTCATAATTGAGAGTTATTCTTCTTGAGTTCTTGACGGAATTTTTTGAACTTAACAGAGTTTTTTTTTTCCTATGGCGTTCATATGACTTATCAACGGATTTCCATCCCGTTTGTGGCGTCTTCACCATACCAAGGTTCTTGCTTTGCTAAGCAACAGGTCATGGTTTTCCATCAAACTTGAAAGGTCTTGGGGACAATTACTAGATTTGGTATTCGGTTTCGTTACAGGTTGACTTGGTTCGTATCACTTTTTCCTAGTGATCTGCTTGTTCCATGTTAACACGCCTTCTCTCTGATCAACCAGGACTTGTTTCTTTTGTATGTCCATAAATTCTACCATACTACTAACCAACTTCTGAAAACACAAACAAACTGGAAGAATGATAGCTTGTTTCCAATTGGATAATTGTTATAGAATTTGAATCTGTTGGCAGATTCATGAATCTCAAAACTGAGTTGAGAAAGAGCCTCAAAATACATTTCTGGAGAGAAGGGAAACTATGAACCTCAATGTTGTAGGTACCTCTTGAAGCTTAGACCTTTACTAGCTGATTTTGAAGTTGCTTATGTTTCTTTGTACTTATGCCTGAGAGGATGTTTGTGTCTAAGACAAGATGAATGTCAAACTAATATGGAGTGTAAGCTTAGTAAATAGACACACCTTAGGGGGGCTTAGTCAACTTGATGCAAGAGATGAACTTTAGCCACATTACTTAGTTGTCTCCTAACATCGTTAGTGGCGCACTAGCACCCGATTCATGTTGATGAATCAGATGAATCCAAAAATAACACCCACGGTTTAATTTCGGGTATCCAGATTTCGCAGTATATTGCGAATCATCCAAATGAAGTGAGTGGGATGCATCAAAACCTCGTCAAAAAAAAAATTTGGTCTCTCTCTTGCACTCTTTCCTCTCTCGGTTTCCTTCTTCTCTCGTCTCTTCTTCCTCCGAAATTTTTTTCCTCCCTCTTGGCCTCCATCACCCTTCTCCCTTCTCCCTCTTGGCCTCCCTTTCCCTTCTCCCTCTTGCTACGAACGTCCTCTTGACCTCCCTCTCTCTCTCGCACTTGCTCTCCCTCTTGGCCTCCCTCTCCCTTCTCCCTATTGTTACTCTCTTTTTCCCCAAAATACCTCTCGATTACATTCGATTTTCCCTATTTCGATTTCGATTTTCGACATTTTGGTGTCAATTTCTTCAATTCTACATCAATTCAACTTTGATTTCACCCTTTGGCTTCGATTTTCCCAAAATTTCAGAAGGTAAGCCTAAACCTTAATTTTTTTTCAATTAATTTAGCATTATATTTTATTTAATTTTAATTTTTTTGCGTAATTTTTATTGATTGTTGCATAATTGTGAGATTTAGGGTTAGGCTTTGTGATATTTATGATTCAATTTCGTCTTTATAGGGTTTAATTTTTGGATTAGGGTTTTGTGTATTTAGGGGTTGATTCAATGTATTTAAGGGTTTATGATTTTTTTTTTTTAAATAGGGCTCTTGGTTTTTAGGGTGATAGGGTTTAGGATTTAGGGTTTGGGGCTTTTAGGGTTTTTAAGGTCTAACGTTTAGGGTTTAGGGTTTTTTGAATTTTTTTTAGGGTTCTTAGTTTTTTGGGTGATAGGGTTTAGGGTTAAGGGTTTGGAGCTTTTAGGGGTTTAAGGTTAACAGAAGTTAGGGTTTTAGGATTTTTGGATCTTTTTAATTTTTTTAGGGCTCTCGGTTAGGGTTTAGGTTTTGGAGTGTTAGCCCAGTTCAAACAAGGTTGAATCGCCTACACAGGCGTCTATTTGCCAACGAAACCCAACCCCTATCACTGACGAGGTATAATTCGTTGCGACTGTAAAGTCATATGGGGCTCTACCAGGGGTGTTTGGTGATTTTGGACTTGATGTGTGTGTTTTTTCATTGTTTAGTGCATCTATAATGAAATTAGTTAGATTAATTTTGAAATATTTTGAAATGTTGTTGAAAATTTTTGAAGTATTTTGGAATGATTTTACCATGTGGTGAGGAGATTCGGGTGTTATAAATATCCAACAGACTACCATATTGATCCACATAATGTCTGCAACCACTACTATAAATGAATGCCATCAAATATAGTTTCATATCAAGAATTTAAGTTTTTTGAAAAGTTTGCTCATTTGTGTGTAGGTCTTCGAGGGTGAAAGGAGTCTCACCAAGGACTGTAGAGAGCTAGGAAGGTTTGATCTTCCTGGGATTCCTCCTTCTCCAAGGTCTGTCTCCTGTCTTATTAGCCAGTAGAGTTAATATCTTTCATTGAATGGAGAAGCATTTCTGAACGTTTGTTTTTCATCTGCGCAGGGGCACTCCTCAGATTGAAATCACATTCAAGGTTGATGCCAATGGTATCCTGAACGTGAAGGCAGAGGACAAGGGCACTGGCAAATCAGAGAAGATTACCATCACCAATGACAAGGACTGTCTGAGCCAGGAAGAGATCGTATGGTCCGCGGGCGAACGGTGAAGGAGAAGATTGATGCCAGAAACAGCTTGGAGACGTACGTCTACAACATGAAGTACCAGATCAATGACAAGGCCAAGCTGGCCGACAAGTTGGAATCTGAGGAGAAGTAGAAGATCGAAGCTGCCGTCAAGGAGACGCTGGAGTGGCTCGATGAGAACCAGACTACCAAGAGAAGCTGAAGGAGGTGGAAGCTGTTTGCAACCCAACCATCACGGCTGTCTATCAGAGATCAGGTGGTGCGGATTATCTTTACCAAATTTATTTTATGTTTTGACCAGGTCCAGATTCCCCCTACTATCAAAGATTCGCCAGCAACGCCGCCCTCGTTTGCCACACGAAACCATGGGTCCTTCCGCACGTCCACACGTGTGTTCTTTTATTGTCCCATTATAACAACAATTACGTGCCCGACCAAAAATAGAAGCACAAAAGGACAAGCGAATTGGGTAGTCCCAGATCTTCCTAACCTGGCCCCACCATTGACGGACAACCCCACCCGGACCCACCACCCATCTAACCCACTACGACCAAAGGATTAGTTTAGTCCAAGCAAACGATTACGAGACTTAATTAACTTATAATTAAGCCATTGCATGTGACATTGAATCCGGTGAACGCATGCTTTTGTCGTTTTCCACGCCTTTTATAATTTCGAAAACCCGGGCGGGCCAACCGGGCCTTTGACTTTTCAGCGATTTTTCCCGCAATTCCTTTCCACGCGGCCCCAATTATTAAATCGGGCTTTGTTGACTGCGTTCGTCATCTTTTTTTTTTTTTTTTTTGAAAAACTTTTAAAAGAATTTTAAATAGGCGACTAGTGAGTCGCGTCGCGACGAGGATCCCTGCCATTTGACTACGTGATGGGGACGTGAACCGGTTCCCGCGAGACGCGGTGTGAACCGTCAGATGAAACGGTAGGTTGCGTGCATTTGACACGTGGAGAGTCCGACAGATTTGGATCCCGAGTAATGAGAAGCGGACAAGATCCCCTGACGGGGTCGTTGAGCCGTATAGGCTATCCCACTCGTCACGTCTTTTGTGTAATGACATTATTACCCCTGTCTGCTTCATTTATGACGGAAATCCCCGTAACCTTTTTCTGCGGATCTTGTTGAATTTTTTTTTAATTCAGTTTTGTAGGATAAAAAATATTATAAAAATATATTCTCGAACTCATAAAAATATTTAAATATTTATTCTAATTTTTAATAATTTTTAATTTTTATATTTGAATTTTTTAAAACTGGTCAGAAGAAATTGTTTATAAAAATATAAATTTAATTAAATATTGAATTATTATTAAATAAAACTGCTCGTCCGGATTATTTTTGAAACTTAAGTGTTTTTTTTTTTTAAAAAGTCTTCGTAAATAAATGACGACGAACCACTGAATTAAAGTAGCTTTTTAAGGGGACAGGGGGTATTTACGGTCAAAGTGTCGGGCTTTTGCCAGCGCAACAGCCTCCACCTCATCATGAGTGCCAACGTGGCTCTGATATGGCAAAACCTCATAAACCTCTTTGCTGTTCTTTTCAGTTGTCAGAGTGGTACGAAGAAAGAAAGAAAAATAAAAGAAAACGCCGGCTCTTACAGTAGAGAGAGAAAGTAGAGAAGGAGAAGAAGCAGCAGCAGCAGCAGGAAAGTCTACTATCTACAGGAACTCCCGCCCTAAAGTCTAAAAGAAAAATTGAAAACAAAAGTTAAGAGAGAGAAAACAGAAAAAACTCAGATAAAGAAAGAAACGCTCTTTCTCTCTCTCTTTCTCTGGTTTGGTCGTCCCTCTGATGGAAGACTGATCTCTCCCTCTCAAATGAAAAAATGGGGAGCGGATTCTCCCGCCTCCTCTTGCCGTCCTGTCTCAAAGCCGCCCCTGAGGATACCGATCTGATATTTGCGTCGGGGCCGTTGGACGAAACCCTTGGCCACTCGTTCTGCTACGTTCGATCCTCCGCTCGCTTCCTCTCCCCGTCGCAGTCCGACCGCTTCTCCCCCTCCCACTCTGCTCGCTTCAAATCCATCTCCGGCGCATCCGTCTCCGCCAATACCTCCACCCCCAGGACTGTGCTGCAACCGGACCTTATTCACCAGAATGCCACTGACCCGCCTAATCTTTCCTCCACCAAACCCTTCGAGAGTACATCCTCTTTCGGCGTCATTCCTCTCCAGCCGCTTCCCCCAGGCGCCGACTCCGGCCCCCTCGATCGTGGGTTCTTCATGTCCGGGCCTATCGAGCGTGGCGCGGTCTCTGGTCCCCTAGATGGTGACTCCTCCGCCGGTGGCATCCCTTTCTCTGCTCCGCTCGGCGGGGCGTATGTGAAAAGCAAGAAGAAGAAGCGCTTCTCGCGGAAGTCCTTTAATCGGAGCTTTTCCGTGGTGCCCGTCCGTAATTTCGTCGGAGGGCGTAAAGACAACTCCGAGTTGAAAGGTAGAGGAGAGTTCGGGGAGAATGTTCAGTGGGCTCACGGCATGGCCGGGGAGGATCGTGTTCACGTCGTTGTGTCCGAAGATCAACGCTGGCTCTTCTTTGGAATCTACGACGGATTTAACGGACCCGACGCGCCGGAGTTCCTCATGGGTAATCTCTACCGCGCAGTCTTTAACGAACTGGATGGTCTCTTTTGGGACGAAACTAGCAAAGACTCTGCTACAGTTCTCGGCCAACAGGAGGATAAGGAAGGAATTCCGGAAGTTGTTGACGAGCAACCGGGAAATGAAGCTCAGTTATCAGGATGCGGCAAAGATTTGGTTAAGAAAGTGACATTTCAGTCCGATCAGGTGGATTTCAAAAGAGGTAAGAAACTTTGGGAACTTCTTGCTGAAGGGGATGAGGAGGACGACGGATTGGATCTCTCGGGTTCGAGTCGATATGCTTTCTCTATTAAATGTATAAACAAACCTCCCAAAAGGAGAACTCTTTCGTTTCCAAATCTGAAATACGGGTTTAACAGACCCAAAGAGCGGGATGACTGGGAGGTTAAGGAGAGACTAGGGCAGAGTTTTAGGAAGTATAAAGTGGGTCCAATTGATCACGACTCTGTGTTGAGAGCTCTGTCGCGTGCACTAGAAGCGACTGAGCTCGCATATCTGGAAATGACTGACAAGGTTCTTGATCGAAACCCGGAGTTGGCTTTGATGGGTTCTTGTTTGCTAGTTGTGTTGATGAAAGATGAAGATGTTTATATGATGAACGTGGGTGATAGTCGTGCTATAGTTGCACAATATCAACCCCAGGATTTGGATCCGAGTGCTCAGGTCACTAGAGATCAAAACGGTGGCTTTGAGGAAGAAGGCATTGTTGAAGCAATTGAAGCCCCTGATCAGATAATGAGGTTAAGTGCACTGCAACTGTCCACTGATCACAGCACCAGCATTGAAGAAGTAAGATAAAAAGTTCTAAAGATGAACAGTTTCAGTCCAATTCATGTTGAAATAGTGTTATGATGTTTTCAATTTTTTTCAGGAAGTCTTAAGAATTAAGGCAGAGCACCCAGATGACCCCCAGTGTATTTTAAATGATAGAGTTAAAGGACGTCTGAAAGTCACACGAGCCTTTGGAGCCGGATTTCTTAAACAGGTTTGATGTCCAGAATTCTAGTAACTCGTTTGTAAATGAACTGATGTGCAGTTTTATGAAGTCCTACAGCTGTTTGATCGAATGAGTGTTATCCTGAATAATTGACTTATCTAGACTTATTTGTTGATGCAGCCCAAGTGGAACAATGCATTGTTGGAAATGTTTCGGAACGAGTATATTGGTACGGCACCATATATATCATGCTCACCTTCTGTTTGTCACCATAAACTTGGTCCAACCGACCATTTTCTTGTTCTTTCTTCCGATGGGCTGTATCAGTACTTGACCAATCAAGAGGTAGTTTCTTTTGTTGAAAGTTTTATGGAGAAATTTCCTGATGGAGACCCTGCCCAGCATTTAATTGAGGAGCTCCTTTTCCGTGCTGCCAAGAAAGCTGGTAAAATGAAGTTCCTTTAAAAGTTATATCTTACTTTGTGCTCTATGCTTTCTTGCCCACTGTATTGCATATCCATCATAATATTTTCCTTTGCTCAATACCAAGATTGATGAAGTGAACACCGTCGGACTTGCCACTGCTATGGCATACTTTGTGAGTTCAAATGTGGTATATTTAATTGCAATGTGGAGAAGGAACACCAGCCATTGTTAGTTTGTAGATGCATTTCATAGGCTGCCTATATTCCTTCCACACAAAACATTTTTCTTTTTTTTTTTTTCTTTTTTTTTTTTTTTTTTTTTTGTGGAGACCAAGATAAAAACTATTGACTATCCAAAACCAAATGATACAACAGATTGGAGATGGCATTTAGCCGATCACGAAGTTGAACAAGGCTATGATGATGATGGAAAATGCAACAGGAGAAACCATCATAAGTTCCATTTATCTTGATAAGTCCACTAGTGTTAACAGTTAAGAGAACCTCCAAAGGCAGAACTAATATGTACTTGAAACATTGTACTCTTAACGATCCAACCTATATTCTACTCAAAAAAATTATTTGATACTTTTATTTGTCATTCCCCATTTTGCTTCAATCATTCTTGTTGTGGACCTTGGTGTGCTTCCCACAAGTTTTCGTCTGTTTCTTGCTTCATTTTGCCACTATTTGTTGCATCAAGTTCTTGAAATTTCATTCTACCTCTCAGTAGTTTTATTGAGCTCTTGCTTAGCAAAAATTTGACATTTCCGCTCCATGGTGACCAAAATTTGGGACAGATAAAATTACTCAAACATCACATTGAGTAAATATTTGCATCAAGAGAATCTTGCATTGGTTTTTTATGCATGGATTGGATGCCTCAAGCATGAGCATTTGTATTTGAATAAAGGAGCATTTGAAACATGTACATGATACATGTGGCTTTGGGGAGTGCAATGGAGGTTTTATCCAGACACTCCTGAGGAGAACTACTTGCTGAAGTGAGTGAGCAATTTGTTTCTAATTAATGTGTACAGTAATTAACCTATTATCCATCTATAACTTTATTAAATTATTGCAAAACAACTTAAGACTGTAAACATTGCATGAAATCAGAGATGAATATCGGCAAATTACTTTACATAAAGAAAAATAAAGGAAACATTGCATAAATTTTTAAATAATAAACGAAGAAAATATTTTTAACTCTTATCCAGGAGTTATTATAAGTCATTAGCACATTATAGACAAATATCTGAAAGTTATCCTCATTTAATTCTTGCTTTTTCAGGTATTAGCTGAAAGCAATCTAGAGCACTGAAAATTTTCCATAAGTTTGTAACATTGGAAAGTAGAAATCATTTGTTGCACTAGAATGGAGTAAAGCAGTGTTATAAAACCCAAACCAGTCGGCCAGGTCACACTTCTTCCTGTATACAAAAGTGAAGACAAGGGGAAGAAAATCCCCCCTAAATTTTTTTATTTTTTAAATGAATGTTGAAGTTGTAATGATGTCAACACCAGGTCAAGTTTTATAACATTGGAGTGAACTTTTGAGAGTGAAATCCTAGCTAGTCAATCCTGAAGCCTTCTTAACCTGGTGTGTGTTCAATAAACTGAACTTTTTGTGTTGCTGTAAAAATGATTGGTGTTCTACTACACAAGCTACTTCCTCTTATTTTTTTCAGTTATCCTACTGTTGATTAAAGAGAGTTATTGTATGGATTAAGCTACAAACTTTGAGGTGCAACGATTTAGATTTTTTTTGAATGATACAATTTAGAAATTTTTTATTTTCTTTATTGAATGCATTAGAAGTTTCAAATCAAAAATTATTTTCTCTGTTGTTCTTTTTCCTCAATCCTATTGAATCTTCTGTGATGAATCTTTCACACACAGGGATGGATTTCCATGAATTATTGGACATACCACAAGGAGACCGCAGAAAGTACCATGATGATGTTACAGTCATGGTCATCTCCCTCGAAGGAAGAATTTGGAAGTCATCTGGGAAATATTTGTGAACAAATGCAGGATCTTACCTTCACTGGATGCAAGTGACTCCAGCCCATTGATGCCGATCATTTCTCATGGGTCATACAAAATTCTTTCATTTCATTCCTCACTGATGGCAAACATCAATGGGAGCCTTTCAATGTAACAAATGCTTGGAGGACGTAGCACTAATTGTAGAGAGCAGTTATATAGATTGGTTCAGGATGAGAAACAATGTTTTGTTAGAAAAGAAAAGAAAAGAAAAAGAAAAAGAAATAGTGCAGATTTTGGCTTTTTTGGGGGGAGGTTTCACTTTTGTTAAGAGTTCATGAAAATGAAAGCTCTTCATAAGATTTAATTTTTCTTTATCTTTACCAATTACTTTTTCTTTTATCCCTTCAGATGAATGAGAACAGTTTCGTCACTTGAATGATAACAGTTACCGATCTTCAGTTGAAAGAATCTGTAACTTTACCTGAAATTTTTTATAGCGAAGTGTTATATAGAGGAGGCTCTTTTCAATGAGCCTTTGTGGATTTGATCTTTTCTCTGTTCTCACAGTTGCTGAATGTCAAAAAATGCATGATAAGGACGTCTAGGATTGAGGAAAGAATGAAAACTAGCAACTAAACAATTGCCTGAAATATAGTTTTCGGCAAAGCTTCTTCACTGAACAATGCTCAAGTTAACTGAGACACAATAACTGAAACTCACAGAAGCATGAACAGCTAATTTTGGAGCAGCAGGAAATTTTGGAGGCACATTACCTCAATCTACTTCCTCCCTTCATACAACTGAACCTCCCGATTGCACCCAAGAGAGCACATCTTCTTGTCTAGCTATGAAACAACCAGGCTCTTTTTCGTTTTTCTGAAATGGTGCAGCCAGATTCTTCAGATGTGCAGCAAAAGCATTTCCTAGCCCCTGTGAGTGTTTATGAGTCCCAGCCCCTGTGTAGATAAAAAATAATGGGGGTAACTCTTCTTTCCGATCAACTGCCTTTGAGAGAGTCCTCATCCACTCCTGGAAAGCAGTGAAAGCAGCACCCATGGAGAGTGACCTAAGATTCAAAGACCACTTCGTAGCATTCTTACAGTGCAAACCAGGGTATAGCCCGTAAACAGTCCCTAGATAAAGCAATTCATGAGCCCTCTCAGGCAAATTTTGTTTCTGACAAATATCAATCAAACAATTACAGAAAGGCCGTCGGACTTCTACTACAGCTGAGTTCAGTATCTTTCTAAACTGCTCTTTAACCAAATCAAAACTAACATCCTCTCTTCCAATCAGTCTGACAAAATTGACCAATGCAGGATTGGCCTTCTCAAGGCAATCAAGAACCTTTTCCATTTCTTCAGCCTCTTCACAGTAAGTTACACAGGAAAGCAAACACCCACAAAGTCGATCATCGACTTCAATTCCTTTCTTAATTACAATACCAAATACCCTTACAACTTCATCAATCCTTTTTCCTCTCCCCAGGCACTGAATCAGACAAGTTGAAGTCATTACATTAAGATGGACTTCACACTCCAGCATTTCAACGAAAAGCTCCATTGCTTTATCAACATTCCCACCACTTGCATATGTGTTCATCATTGCAGTGTAACTCCAACTGTCAGGCTGACAGATCTCTGACCTCTTCATCTCCCCAAAAAGCCTCTCTGCCTCTTCTTCCAAACCAAGATCAGCACACATACTTAACAGAGTATTGTACAGTATGAAATCCATTGGCCACTTATTCGACTGCATCCGTTCCCACAGAGACAATGCATCCCTACCCCACCTTGCCTTACCATAAATCTTGATCAGTGCAGTAAGAGTCTTCTCATTAGGTGTAACACCCGCTGCAACCATTTCTTCAAAGAGGCTCCTGGCTAAACCGGGTTTACCAGCCTTTCCCATTGCTTCCAGCAAAGTGTTGTACACTACCAAATTGGGCTGCACACCTACAGCTTTCATCTCTTGCAGAACGTACTGGATCCCATCGTAATCCCCTGCCTCACCAAACATCTTGCCCAACACAGAAAATGCAACAGCATCTGGAGTCCAACCACTCGCCCTTGCTCTTTCATACAAGCTTATAACCTCCTCCACCTTACCCAATTTGGAATATACATCCAGCACAACAGAGTAAGTCACCTCATCAGGCATTAAGCCTGTTTTGTACATGCTCTCAAACCACTCAAGAGCTTTGTCAAAGAGATTACACCTCTTGGCACAAGTGATAATAGTAGAATAAGTGATGTTATCAAGTGGAATACCTTTCTCCATCATCTCGTTTGCTAACTCTTCAATCAGTTGAAATTGCCTCCCCTGTCTTAAAGACTTCATTAAGACATTGTAAAATATTGTTTCCAAGGGAAAGAGATTCTTGGTCTTCAGCCACTTGAAAAACAAACAGGCTTTTTGCCACGCTTTCAGGGAATTGAGGATGAGCAAGGCGTCATCTCTTGTAGGAGAAGGTTCCGACTCATCCAGAGCGGCAAAAAAGGCGGACTCCGAGAGGTCAGCATTGCTAAGCTTCTGGGCAAAGTGTTTAAGGTTTCTGAGGTCCGGATTATAGGAATAGGGACTCTTTATGTGTCGACGGAGTGAGAGAACAGAGTGTTTGGGCCTGGAGGGGTTGACCCATGTGGATTTGGGTTTGGAACGAAGAGGGGGAGGCGGCTTTTTGGTGGTGTTGGATAGGAGAGTGAGAGACAGAGGCTGGAGTTGATCGGAGAGAGAAGGATTTAAAGAGTTCTGTAGGGGGTAGCGGGATGAGGACTCGGTGGAACTACACCGGATTGTGAATCTGGTGGCGGAGGCTCTGTTCCGCGAAGACACACGAGAGGTTTTAGAGTAGGATGAAGTGAGCTTAGGGTCTAGTGGCGGGGAGATGGTGGCCATCTCTGATATCTGTGCAGAGAGGAAGAAATGTACCATCAAAGAGGCTTCTGTTTAGGATTTGAACGTTCCATTTCAGCTCGTCGGCTGATTTAAACGTTGGAACAGTAAGATATTTGTTCTCACAGAGACTGTGAGGGCTACAGCACGCTCAACGACCCCCGAAGTGAAGATAAGATTTTCAGTTCAGGAATGGTATCTTTCGGCTTTCCATCATTGTACCGGTTCGTTACGTTCTGGATCGGCGGTACGGTCCGCGTGTCGGATTTCCGTTATAGTGACTAATCATACAAGGGAGTTCCGATTGGGAAACAAAACAGAAGAAAAAGGGTTGTGACTCCTCGGTTCGACTCGTTATATATCGAGCTCGAGCCGAACTTGAACTCAGAAATGGACTCGTTTAGGTTAACGAGCCAAGCTCGAGCAGAGCCAGGTTCAGCTCATCGGCTCGCGAGCTGACTCGTTAATCTCTCTCCCGAAAACTTTTTTTCGGCCTCTTTCCCGCCCTCGCTGTCTTCTCTCCCGAATTTTTTTTTTCGGTCTTTCTCTCGCCCTCGCTCTCTTCGTCTCCTCCTTCCCTTCTCTCTTCTTCCTCCGAAATTCCCTCTCACGGTCTCCATCTCCCTTCTCCCTCTCGCCGCCGGTGCCCCTTTCGTCGCCGCCGGTCCTAATCCTTCCCCCCGCTCATCGCCTTCTTTGCCTCTCATCGTTGTCGCCGTCGACTCCGGTAGCGTCACCCTCTCCCATCGTCGTCACCCCCCTACCACCGCTTGCCGCTGTCGTCAAATCAGCCGGCCATCGCTCTCGCCGGAACAGGAACCCCCGGATACCTAAAGTTCAGAGACCTAAGTTGAGGGAGGGGGGGGGGGTCCCCCCTCAACACTCCGTCCTGCACGGCGTGTGAACTCGCACGTGTGGTTTTTATAAAAAAAAAAAAAAAAAAAAAACTTGCAAATCTTATTCTCAGCCTGTTTTTCCTTTGGAAGTAAAAATATAGTGTGTTAAAGTTAGCATTTGATCAAATTTTCCAGTTTATTTTTTTATTTTTTTATTTTTTATAATTAATCATATACACAGTTAATTGGCTCACGTAATTATTGTATTAATATATAATAAATTGCAATCATTAAAGAATAAAATATCTAATTTATTTAATTAATATATTAATTTGTTTTAATTATACATTAAATTACTTATTTGTGTTGTAATCATGTTTGTTTTACCTAATTTGGGGTTTAAATATGATGTTTTAATTAAGTATACTATTATAAGTTACTCATTTTCTTGTTTTTTATATTTTTCTTATTTTGGGGCACTAACACTAGAAACTATTTTCCAATGTATATGAACTCGTCCACACTAACACCAAGTTTGAAATTGAATTTCATGTAGAAGAATTAAATGAATTTGAAGCAAGAGATGAAGATAAACTTCAAATTTTAAGTTTGTTGACTAACCCCCCTTATAATTCTCATATCCACAGTAGCTTCAGAATCATTATTTAGTGCTGGTGGTAGAGTAATAGACTCGTATCGTTCTTCCTTGGTACCAAATACATTTCAAACTTTGATGGTTGGGTTCGAACTCTTTACGGTATAAAGAAAAATCAAAAGGTGAATTTCTTTGATTAATTATTTATTACGATATTTTTTAGTTTTATTAATTAAAATTTGTTTTATGATTACAGCCTGAGAAGAAGAGTGTAGAGATAATGCTACCACCTACATGATTTTTCATGTTTTTCTCATTATGGTAATTTTAATATTTTTAACGACATTAAGTAACTACTAGTGGAAGAGTATTTTTTTATCTGACAATAACTAATTTTATTCTTTTGTTTTTGTCATAGGTGGAGACTTTGCTCAAACAAAGACGTATATTATTTTCTAGCATAAAGAGAAATAACTATAGTTTTTAAATTTATAATAGATTTATAGTTTTTATTTGGGTGATTGTAAATTGATAGTGATATTTCATTTAATTTTGTTGTGTTTGATTATAGTATGGAATTTATTTATAATATTATGCAGTGTATGGAGTGTTTAGACTATTTTATGGAATGTATAAACAATTTATTGGAGTGTTTATGGAATGTATAAACAATTTTATAGAGTATTTATGTATGTTGATTATGCCCAATTTTAAATAGAGGTCATGTCGAATTTTATACAGGTATTATATATATATAGATTATGCTTAATTTTAAGTAGAAGTTATGCCCAATCTTATACATGTATTATATATATAGGTTATACCCAATTTTATGTAAAATGTATGTATAATTTTATATATATTTTATTTGGTATATATTTTTTGAAAAGTTTTAAATGTATGTTGAGGCTCGAGTTCGGCTCGAAGCTCGACTCGAACTCGGTGGGCTCGAGTTCGATAACAATTTTAGGCTCGAGATGAGGCTCGGCTCGAAGCTCAGCTCGATGTCACCCCTGCTCATATCCTAAAAAATAAGTGGGCTAAGTTGGGTTGACCCGACCCGAGTTAACCTGGACCTGCTTGACTCTGTGCGAGTTGGTTCAAGTTAACTCGGAATTCTAGCGCGGAAGCAGTAAGCTCAGGTCTCTGGTTTTGTACGGCTCAAATTGGATCGGACCGGCCTCGCTCAGAACCAGCGAGCCGATTAAATGTTTCCTAACTCAGGGAAACATTTAATTCTTCAACAGTATCTTCTCCACGGCACCGCACAGAACCCAGAGTGTAATCGGCAGCGGGAACAGAGAACAACAAAAATCCAGTAACAGTCTCTTCTTCCCCAAAGAGCGCTGGTTTCCGAACAGCACGACGACGAACCAGTAAGATCAAACTCCTATTGTCGACACCTCAGAAGAGATTCAAAAACACTGGAAGTGTCGTCTTCTTCTACAAAGGCAATGGGACTGTGATTCTCGGCAAAGATAGCTCAGTAACGATCCAGTAGAGGCAAAAATAAGGCAGTGAACGAACAGTTGTTCCAACCACAGCCTGCTGTCGTCGTCCCCGCTTCCGAACAGAGCGGGACAGCGATGAACCACAGCAGAACGTAATCTCAACAGAAACAGAACGGTAGGTGGCAGTTAGCTTGAGGGATCAGTGGTCGTCATCTTCGACCTCCACAAGCAGAAACAAAGTTGTCGATGAAGAGATACAGTGTCGTCTTCTTCATCCCCAATGGGGCCGAACAGGTCGGGACAACAACTTCCCGAAACGGCAACCACGGTTGGAAACTTTTCGAGAGAAACTTGACATAATGGAATGGAATGGCAGAGGAGTTTTTCGGAAACCAGCAGCAAAATCAAGATCAAGATCAAAATTCCGAATGCCAAACGAAGCAGAGAACCGACGGCTCCTTCTTCCCCACGGTGCCGAACAGCTCGGGATAGAGCGATAATAGAGTTATCTTCCGGATTAACAACAACACAAAACCTTCCAAGCCAGAGACTGCTGAGTTCTCGAGTCTCTGTAATTGGCAAACCAGTAACAAGCAACGATGAACCAATATTAACGCTGAATTGTTTTCTGGATTCTAACTCGTGCCACAGCTTCCAAATCATGTGATAAAGATTCCGACTCGTGTCGTGCCACCTCACATGATCATGGTGGGTCCATATCTTATGGGATTAGGCCAATCTTTCAACACTCTTGGATATGTGGGTCTTCCTTGCTGGTGTGAGCTTAGGCCCATCTTCTAACATGTCTAAATGAAATAAAATTAATTAATAAACCATGTAGGAGAGTATAGTCTATCACAATTCAGGGGATTGAAATAAATTCAATTTTTCTAGGCATGATTATAATTGTCACTTATAAACACTATGTTTTAATTATTTATATTATCCACATATTAGTTACATGCAATTTAGGTATCAATAGCTAGCAATTCTATATTTAACTTTGAGCAAAAGAATCAAAATAAGTACTTGTGTAATAATTTTTTAGTAATTAAATAAGAATATTAAAGAATAAAATAAAAAATAAATAACTAAAAAAAAAGGAGGCAGACCATACATCAAGATGTAGAATTTCACTTTCCTCATTTGATGATGAAAAAATAAGATAATTTACTTTCTCTAAGGGAAGTGAATTCCACCCGAATATATCGTGTCCAGTCATCAAAATTAGATTAATTTATCTGGGTATTTAACTTTTCAATCTATCTTTCCAAGTGGAGGGTCCTACTATTTATTTTTAATTTTTTTTACCTATTATTTTAAAATATCCCATGAAATCCTGACTTTTTTGGAAAGGAAATAAGGGACCCCACTAGTTAATTTTCCAAGGATAATGACATTTTTTTACTCCCTTAATTAATCATACCTAGATTCAAAGAACACAAGACAACATTATTACAAATGTGACCTCAATTAGGATTTGTCACTTCCAATTGAATTCCCCTTTTAACCCAACCTTTGTCCACCCTATCCTACGGAGAGAGAGAGAGAGAGACGCCGTCGTGGTGGGTTGCCGGCTACGGGTGGCCCTACATGACGCCAAGGGACTCCGGCGACGGAGACATGGTCCTGACAAACAAACAAGACGGACCCACTCGTGGATTTTCGTTCCAAATTGGAAAGCTTTGCTTGCACTATCAAGATGCAGAGTATAGGCCGCGGAATGTGAGAGACTAAAGATTCAAATCTGGAAATTTCTGGTTCCTGTTGATTAGTTTTGATTAGTGGGAGAAACAGTATGCCGACGGAAGAAAGAGTATCATGATCTGGTTTTCCTGAACTCGGATTGCAAAACCAGATGCTTGAGATGACAGGAAAATGCTCTCTTGGGAGCTTCCAGTCAACTGGTTCGACTGGGTGAAAATGGAGCTTCCATTGATAAAGAACTCGAGAACTGTACAGGGTTGCCCGCCCTTTGGCTTTAGGACTTGGACCACCTGCATCATGGGAGATAATACTCTCTCTATTGTTACCAAATGTGAACACAATCCCAGAATTGAAAAAGTTGATCTTCGTTCCACACAACCAGAAATTTCCATTCAAATACTCCTCGACACCGTTTCTGTTTTTTAATACAGCACCGTGCATCAGGTCTTGAATCTCAGAGCTCAGACTGTCTTCAGTCTCCCCTACCCATGTTACGTCACAAAAATTTCTTTGAATCAAACTGACGACTTTTTACCGCTTTCCTACTGAACTCATCTTCTCATCTCTTCTTTTAAGGCTACGCTGTCTGCTTGTCTGTAGAAACCTTGTTCGTCACTGCAACTGTACTCGTCTCCACTGGAAAGTTCCGCGTAGAAGACGAGTCATTTGAACACTTTTTCCGAAGCCGTCATGGTTAAATCTTAAACTAATGATCCCAAAAGATCCTTCTAATCCGCTTATCAGTTATCTTCCCCTCCCCCCCTTTTTTTCTGACGTAAAGAAGCCCGCTCCAGGACGGCTTTCAGACAACGACATCCATTTCACGTCAGAAAGGAAACGGAAACACAGAACAGGAAGAAAGGTTTCTGATTCACTAACGCTAAAGACACCAGACCTAGTACATGAGTACGCCTTGACTACCTACGTATCCACAAGCTTATATAGTAGATGCATCCATGGCGTGTTGCACGAATGTGACTGTGGAATGAAGTTGGAAGATGGAGGAAATTATGGGTGTGGGAGACAACAGATTGCAGCTTCCACTGATCATTGGAGGGGTCTCTGAGTGGAAAACGAAAATGGTCCCAAAATAATGTAAACCGTGAGCTTGATGAAGTGAGAGGGAAAAGGAAGAAAAGTGCCAAAAAGAACCGGAGAGAGGAAAGAGGGATAACATCGATGATAATATTGACAGGCACCATGGACAAAGGAGCCGAAAGGATGAGGCCACCAGCGACAAAGATAAGGGTCTCCAAATCCCTCAGAAAACACCTTCCTGTTTCCTTCTTATTATAGAAATTCACGCCCTTCTGGACCTTCTTTTCCTTAGATTCACTTCACAGTTCATACTCACAGTCTCTCCCAGAAAATTTTGAACTGCCATTTTTTTTTTTCCTTTGATATGTCACTTCCTTTCTCAGTACCAAATGGAGTTGCTTTCAAGATTTGCTTGCTGCACTCTGAATAGGAGTTCATTAATGGCGTCTTAAGATTAAGATTTGTTGAAACTGGAAGCTGTTCTATACTATGTTAAGTGAAATATATAATGTGAAAGGCCTTTAATTACTTATCTATAGAACTCTGTGATTCAAATTTCTCATCTACATTTATTTATTTACTAACTAATTTATTTTAAAAATTATTATCTACTTAAGTAAATGAGAAATATTAGTGATTTACTTGCTCTTTAAGGTGTGTTCTTCGATACCAATTAGGGAAAAGTCGAGCAAAGCGATAGAATAATTTATTAAATACGATTAACGCCTCTACCTTTTGACCCAGATACACCTCAATGTCGAATAAAAATCCTTCACCAAATGTGAGATATATATTTTAAATTAATAAAAATAAGTAAATTTTTATTTAAAAAAATATGACTTGTATTTTTAAATTTTTTGTCCAATAACTACTTTACTAAAGTATAAAATTATTTATAAAATCATATTATAGACATCATATTCTAACACCCACAATTGAATTTTTTTATTATTTTGAGAAAAATAAGTAAATAAAAAATCTTGAATTTTTTTATTTAAAAAAAAAAACTATGGAAAGAAATGGAGGTAGTGGCATAAGCTGTTATTATGAGGATTGTCAAGGGTATAAAATAACTTCTTGATTTGTCCTACTCAAGATGACGTGGACGATACTTGGGCCGATGAAGGGAGAGTAAGAAAGGCAGGAGACCCCACTAACAGTCAATTAATTATTTGGCGGGAAATCTACACTCGAGTGTGAAACGGCCAAAAATCGGGGGTCCCACGCGTTTGAAAGTTTGGATCGATCCACATAGTCATCTCTACCTTTCGGTGTTTGTAGTGGCTTCACTGCAAATCCCTATATAAAGCCACCTATCTCCTGCCCGATTCTACTCCACTCTCTTCGTCTCGCACTTGTGTAATAACACATATCTTTTTTCCTATTCACACGTTCAAGTTTCAGATTTTTAACCACTCTTGAACCGGCTACTGGGTACTTTTAATTAATTCTTTTTTTTTTTTTTTGGAAGAATAGAGCATTGTTGTTTCCGGTTTAGTGTAGATTGAGAAGTTTTTTTTTCCTGGGTGTTTGCAGGAGTTTTAGTTCAGGACCTCTGGTTGTCCATATTTAGTGTATTTCTGTTTTGATGGTGTTTATTGGATTTGGGTTGGTGGAGCCTCCCGTTTGTTAGTGTTTGATTCGGGAAAGAATGATTCTGTTGTTCAACGGCTGCATTCTCTGGAAGTTTTGTTATGTTTTCGAGAAAGTTTGCATTGCTAAAAGCTTTTATTTTTGGATTTTCCAAATTGTCAATAGGTACAGCTTTGGCACTTAGTTGCGTATTAGCTGTTCGTGTTTTGGTCTTTTCCAGATTTGTTCTTACTCTATTGCAGAAGTTGCATTTTTCAATTTGGACTATAGTTTTAGAAGTGGAGTACTCATGGCTGGAACGTCTCTTCCTCCTGGGTTTCGGTTTCATCCTACAGATGAGGAATTGGTGGGTTACTACTTGAAGAAGAAAATAGATGGAATTAAGATTGAGCTTGAAGTTATTCCAGTGGTTGATTTATATAAGTTTGATCCATGGGAGTTACCAGGTATCTATTCTTCTGACCATCAAATATTATTATTTACTAGTACTTAGCTTTCAGGATTTTAGATATCAATGCAAAAAATATAAGCAACAAACTTTGGTGTTCAAAATTTTACATATTTATTGCATTTGATTAGCTACCTTTTTCATGAATTGAATGCTAACTTAAGTGGAATGTGATACTACCATAGAGAAAAATGATGCGCAATTCTGACACAATGACTAGAACAAACCAAACTACTCTTACTAGTAATTTTTGTCTAAAAGTATGAAGTGCCAATCATCTCCATGCTGAAAGATTGGACCAAGTTGGACTGCTTATGAAGTCAAATGGGGAAAGTATTATGTTTATTCTTCTGAGTAAGGTGAAAAAGAGAATATGGTCTTCATCAAGCATCCTGTTTTTTTTTAAGCATGAAAACCAGCTGACCACCTCTTTTTTTTTTCTTTTTTTTTCGGAAGGAAGAAGTGGGTGCCATATCCCAGTGACATTTGACATTATTTTGGTTACTAGACTTGTTCTAAGGAGCTTTCTGCATCAACCTTATTTCTCTTGCGTGAAACTTGTAAAGTTGAAATTTTATTAACCTAGATGCCCGCTATTATCGGGGAATAATTAAGTGTGAATCATAAATGTTTTTTTTAATGCAGACAAGTCATTTCTTCCCCGAAGAGATATGGAATGGTTCTTCTTCTGTCCTCGTGATAGGAAGTATCCAAATGGATCCCGTACAAATAGAGCCACTGGAGCTGGCTACTGGAAAGCAACTGGGAAGGACAAAAAAATCATCTGTCAGTCTTCTGTCACAGGATTAAGGAAGACCCTTGTATTCTATTGTGGAAGAGCTCCAGCAGGAGATCGGACAGATTGGGTCATGCACGAATACCGTCTTTGTGACCAAGAGCTCCCTCAAGGGTCTTGCAGTTTCCAGGTAAAGTAATTTCTTATTATGGATTTTCTTTTTAATTATAACTATTCGTTAATAGCACCGCCTTAGGTAGAGAAAGTCCTAAAGTTTGTTTAGTAGAATAATGCTATTGTCCGAATGTTATTCTTCAGGGAGCCTTTGCCTTATGTCGTGTTGTCAAGAGAAATGAACAAGGACAAAGATTAGGTGACCTTCAAGGAGAGCTCAAGACTAAGAAGGCTTTTTCTCCCTCTTCCAAGGTCCAACACACGCCAAGCATGCTTTCAAAGAGGATCTTGCAAATCTCTGAAGAAAACCCTTCTCCATTTTCTAACATATCGGATGGAAGTTACACTTCAAGCCCCAGTGGGTCTCCATCCAAGATTGGAAGAGAGATGGAACCAGTCCCAACTCCAACACAGCTTGACAAAGCAAATCTTATAGTACCTCACAATCTAATTTTAGATACTTCCAAGGTATCAAACATCCATCAATTGATTGTCTAAAATAAAAAGAAGTGAGATATGAACAAAAAATCATCTTTTTGTAAATATTATTTGTTTGACTGCATGCAGGTCTTTATGGACAAAGGGCGTGTCAGTTCTGATTACGTGGCTGTCAGTGATTTGAATAACCCATCAAGAACATGGGAACCGTGTCCTTATCCCACAAACTCTGCTTACTCTTCCTGCACAAACTTTTGTCAGGATCTTCAAGTGGCAAGTGGTCTTGCCCAGTCAGGTCCTTTGTCACCTTACCAATCTGTACACTGCTTTGGAATGGCGACTGATGAGAGAACAGCATTTTCAAGCCTTGAATGGGCAGAATCTCCTTATGTGCACCCAATGACTGATGGTGTGATATGGGATCCTCTTTCTAAATCATGCATGAACTTCCACAGTAACCATTACTGATTAAAGTCATTTTCTCTAAGTGCAGATTTTGAAGCTTTAAATTCAACTCCAATTTGCAGACAATCAAGTGGCGATGGGATATTTGGGGACATATCCAATTTATGGTCACCAGATGACAACTTAATGATCGTGATCTGATTTGTTTATTCTGGTTGGAGGGGTTTCTCTTTGGCATCTGAATACCTTGAATCTGAATCCATCTCTGAGACAGCAGATATTAAAGATTGTTCTTGGAGAAAACGACCATGAAGTAACTCATGAACCAAAAAGTAATGGTAAAAGTAGCATTAATAATAATAAGAATAACAGTATTACTCATGACTGAGTTTACTTATTAGTTTCATACTAAGAAAAAACTCCATCTCCTTTCTTTTTTAGTGACTGGAGTCTGCTAGAAGTTGTTGTTTTGGCCTAGTTCTGGGTGATTCTCCATGTAATAGGCATTGCCCGAGCCTACTATGGGAACTGTGTTATTGTAATGAATTTCACTTTACTAGATATTTTTGTGTGTCTATTCTCTGTCTTCCCACAGTGAAATGTGAAGCTTTGTTGCTTTGCAACCCATAGTCAACAGTACATAGTGAGAATGTTGCTGGATCCTGAAGTTAAAATGACAAATTTCTGGGCATTAGAGTCAAATTTCAGAGCTCCATCTTGACATGATTGAAGATTGATTCCTCCTATTGTGTTTTCAAGTTATTAATTCAGGATTTCTTCTAGAGACAAAAAGACTTGTGTTTTAACGCGGAATCAATGAGCAAGAGATTGCATTAAAACTTCTTCCCGCCCCATATTGTGACAACAACAACCTCAATTGCTGAAAACACCTGAATCTGGCACCAATTCCTTTTAGGAATACCACATTCATAACAATTCCTTTTGTACTATTAGATATGTTGTGTGTATCTATTCTTTGCCTCTAACTGTGAGATGTGAAGCTCTGTTGCTTTGCACTCCATGATCAGTGGTGTATAGAGATCATGTGGCTGGATCCTGCAGTTGAAAGAACAGTGATTCTAGGGTTCAGAGTAAAATTTTAGAGCTTTAACTGTAATTCGAGGAGCTTGATATTCCTCCTGTTGTGTTTTCAAGTTATTTAGGACTTGTTCCACAGATATATGTTGCCTTGCTTTTCAATAGGAATCAGCAAGCGAGAAATCCGCACTAGACCTCTTCATGCCCCATATTTTGACAACAACGACCTCAATTGCTGATAACACCTGCATTTGGCACCAATTCCTTTTATGGGTAACACATTCATAACAAAACATGTATCTTCCTTTTTGTTGTTGTGAGGGAGAGGGGGGTGGTGGCGGTTGTTGAAAAACAATAATAGGGCCATTTTTGTCATTTTACGTTATTGTTATTTATATTTTCTTTATGTAGTCTTGCTCTACATGTCAAATTATGTCTATGGACCAAATCTCATGTAAAGAGGACACATAGAATAGGAGATATAGAGAATTAGGATTAGGGTTTTCACTTAAAGTAAGGGCAATATTGTAAATTATACTGAACCTTGATTATAAATAGAGGTTGGGGGATGTGCAGGTCCCCCAACTCAGTCACTTTCTCAATTTTCTCTTATCTACTTTCTCTCCCTCTCATTCTCTCTCTTCAATCTTCTTTCTTCTCAAAATTTTCATGGTATGAAAGTTATAGATTGTATTTGGAAAAGGTTTTTGAATGTTTATCTTCTCTTTGAAGTAAACATTTACAAAAAGGAAAAATATATTTTAGTTTTTCGGCTACTTGTTATTAAAAATCAATTTTTTTTCTTTTTTTTATCTTTGCCATAACCTTAGAGTTACTAGTTTTACTGTTCTAAGAACAAATTATGTTCTAAACTGCCAAAAGAGGTTTTTTTATGTTGATCTAGAGGTGTGCGTCAAAGTTCCAAAACTTTGACTGCTGATGTCGTCTGCACACTATCTTTTGAATTTGATCCCCTTGTTGGTTTTTTGGGATTTTTTTATTTGCTCACATCATACATCTGATTTTACGTTGTGGGGCCCACTTGAGTTGGTTGATTTGGAAATTTTTTGGAAGGTTTATTTGAGCTGTTTGGTATTCTTATATATCTTATATGGCTGATTCCAATGAGATTTACACTCCAACAAAGGAAATCATATAATCTGGATGGTAAATATATTATTAGTACCACCTTTGAAAAGTTGAATATTGATAATTACCTTATTTGGTCTAGATCTATTAGAATGTACTTGAATGACTAGAAAAAGTTAAAATTTATTAGAGATGACCCTCCTGTTCCTCAGGATGATGATTGGGTGGCTGAAGACAGTCAAGTGATGACTTGGCTTGTTAATAGCAAGAAATCTAATACTAGGAGCTAATTATGAATTTTGAAACTGCCAAGGCTATGTGGCTATCTTTGGAAGTTCTTAATGGACAAGAGAGCAATATTTCTAGGGTTTATGAATTTATTAGAGATGACCCTCCTGTTCCTCAGGATGATGATTGGGTGGTTGAAGATAGTCAAGTGATGACTTGGCTTGTTAATAGCAAAAAATCTAATACTAGGAGCTAATTATGAATTTTGAAATTGCCAAGGTTATGTGGCTATCTTTGGAAGCTCTTAATGGACAAGAGAGTAATATTTCTAGGGTTTATGAATTTATTAGAGATGACCCTCCTGTTCCTCAAGATGATGATTGGGTGGCTGAAGACAATCAAGTGATGACTTGGCTTGTTAATAGCAAGAAATCTAATACTAGGAGCTAATTATGAATTTTGAAACTGCCAAGGCTATGTGGCTATCTTTGGAAGCTCTTAATGGACAAGAGAGCAATATTTCTAGGGTTTATGAATTATATATATATATATATATATATATATATAGATAAATAGATAGTTTTTGTTTTTTGGCTTAAAAAGGGGTAACAAAACTATGACAGATTATTATAGTTCTTTTCTGAGTATCTGGTAGGAAATTAATGTATTTTATCCTTCTACTACGGATGAAAGGGAACTCCAAAAACAACAGAGTCAACTTCTTATGGCAAAATTTCTAGATGGATTTGGTCTTGAATTTGATCGCACAAAGTCATAAATTTTGGCCTTGGATAAAATACCTAACCTCTCTACTAATTTTAATAGGATATAGAGAGCTAAAAAGACTATTGTGCCTAGAGCTGGAAAAGATACTAAAGTGGGTGAAGCTACTATCCTTAATACATTAGTTACAAAATCAAATTCTATTGATACATCTAGGGGACGCACAAGTACTAGTAGAGGCAGACGATGAGGATGAGGAGTTGGTAAATCTAAGCGTGAGTGTGTTCAGTGTGGACGCACTAATCATTACTCAGATAGATGTTGGATAAAATTTGAAGCCTATGTGGGTAAATGATATTACACATGAAGGTGCATCACTAGGGTTTGAAACTATAATCTCACCTAGTGCTCCAAATGAATTACAGAAATTGATGTAGCCGCAACAACAAATCTCACAGAAGCAACAACGTATCTCGCAACGTATGACACAACTATCTATTTCCTCTATATCCTTGCCACATACGATTCCTCCGGCAAGTATGTTTGTATTCTTAGTGTCTCATTCCCCATCTTGGGTCCTTGATTTTGTTGCCACAAAACACATGTCAGATATGTCCTCACTATTTTCTAATTTAAAGGAGTATGTTATCGTTAAGCATGTTAATTTTGTTGATGAATCAATTTCACCAGTATAGGCAATGGGAATTGTTACACTTGCTCTTTTTCTTTTCCCTCAATCTGAATTGTTAGTTCCAAAATTTTCTTTAAATTTGTTGTTTGTCAGTCAGGTGGCTAAATCTATCAATTGCTCTCTAGCTTTTTATCCTACTCATTGTGTCTTTCAGGATCTCGTGAGGAGGAAGATAATTGGTTCCGTTTGTGAGAGGACTATACTATCTGGACAACCACAATCCAGACAATACTTTACATGCACTATATACGATTGATTCACCACTTCAGTGGCATCTCAGACTTGGTCATCCATCTCCTGTGAAATTAATTCAAGTAGTTCCAGATTTTCCTTCTAGTATTACCTTTCAATGTGAATCATGTCAGCTGGGCAAACATCACTGAAGCTCCTTTCATGTTTCTTTTCATAAGACAAGTAAAATTTTTGAGCTTGTCCACTCAGATATTTGGGTTCCTTGTCTAGTGACTGATCAATGTGGTCTTAGGTATTTTATTTCCTTTATTGATGATTTTAGTAGATGTAATTAGATTTATCTCATGCGAGAAAAATCTGAAGTTTTTTATGTATTTCAACTATTTTATAATAAAGAATCAAATTGCAATTTCTATCCATATTTTGCTTATAGACAATGGTCATGAGTTTATAAATCTTAAATTTGACTTTTTTTGCCAATCACAAAGAATCATTTGTCAGACTTCATGTATGTTCACTCCACAACAAAATGGAGTTGTTGAACACAAGAATAGTCATTTACTTGAGGTAGCTCGCACTATGCTGATTTATATGAATGTACCAAAGCCTTATTGGGGTGATGTTGTTCTTACTACATGCTTTCTGATAGGTAGAACGTCGTCTTTTGCTCTTAATGGCAAGATTCCTATTTAGATTATTTTACTTATTGCACCTTTGTTTCTAGTATCACCTTGAACCTTTGGGTGTGTATGCTTTGCATACGTCTTTGATCAATCCAAGGATAAATTGTCTTCACGGTCTATTAAGTTTATATTTTTAGGTGTTCTCAGACACATGAAAGATACAAATGTTATTGTCCGTCTATGAAATAAACATTTGTGTCTGTTGATGTTGCCTTCTTTGAGGATGTTTTATTTTTTGAATCTTCAAAATCTGAGTCAGTTTCACCCGAACCCTCTGTATCTAGTTCGGTTATTCCTCTTCCAGTTGATAAATGTGCTCCAACCTCACGAGATGCTCCTATTGAAAAACCACTATAGGTATAACATTGTTGACAGTAACCATCTCATTCTGATCCAGACCCCCTCCTCACATCCAACCATGATTCTTCATCGACTCCTGATCCTAAGATAAGTGATTTAAACCTTCCTATTACCCTTTAGAAAGGTGTTCATAAAGGTGCCCACCATCCTTTATCTCATTTTGTCTCCTTTGATTTCTTGTTTAATAATTATCGTAAGTTTGGTATTTTCATCTCCACTTGTACTATTCCTTCTTAAGTGTAAGATGCCTTGTTGACACCTCATTGGAAGAATGTTATGGATGTTGAAACGAAAACATTAATTGATAGAGGGACTTGGGAGTTTTGTGATGTATCACCAAGTATTGTTGTAGTTGTATATTGATAGGCCTATACTATTAAGTATAACTCTGATGGATTAGTTCAGTGGTACTAGGCTCGTGTTGTTGCCCAAGGGTATATGCAAATATTTGGTGTGGATGTTTTTGGGACTTTTTCTCCAGTTGTTCGCTTGTCTTCTGTTCATATCTTTATTTCTTTTGCAATCCATCAAAGTTGGTATTTGTTCCAACTGGATATTAAAAATACATTTTTATATGGTGACCTTGAGGAGGAAGTTTATATGAAGTAACCTCTAGGGTATGTTGCCCATAGTGAGACATATAAAGTATGCCAACTCAAGAAGGCTCTTTATGGTTTAAAATAGAGCCCGCGAGTTTGGTTTGAAAATTTTAGTCAAGTAGTTATATCCATGGGATTTCGTAGAAGCCACTATAATATCTCATTATTTATTCTGAAACGATCATATAAAATTATTATCTTACTAGTATATGTAGATGATATCATCCTATCTAGGAGTAACAAATCAGAGATTGAAAAGGTGAAATCCCATTTGGTGAATCACTTTCAGACTAAGGATCTGGGTCAACTAAAATATTTTCTAGGTATTGAGGTTGCAATAAGCACGGAATGAACAACTCTGACGTAGAGGCAAAATGTTATTGGTATGTTTAAAGAATATGGACTTTTGGGGGCTACACCCGCAGATACACCTATGGAGGTAGAACTTGATATTCATGATGATCAAAGTCCAGAACTGAAAGATAAAATAATGTATAGAAGGTCGGTAGGCAAACTTATCTATTCTAGATTTACTAGACCAGATATTTCATTTGTAGTGAATGTAGTGAGTCAGTTCATAGAGTATCCATGCAAGATTCACCTAGAGGCTACACAAAGAATCTTGAGATATCTACAATGAACATCGGGAAAAATGTCTCATTTTCAAACCTAATAATCACTTGAGGATTGAGGTTTTCCCTGATGCTGACTATGCAGGCTCCAAGCTTGACAGAAAATCAACCACTGAATACTGTGTATTTTTTGTAGAAAATCTAGGTAGCTAGTAAAGTAAAAAAGTAAAGTGTTGTTGTTCAGTCCAATGTAGAAGTTGAATATAAAACAATGACCCACACTATCAATGAGCTAATGTGGATAAAATCTGTTGTCCGGGAATTTGGCCTCGATCAGAAAGATCCTTTGACTATGTATTATGATAACCAGGCTGCAATCTTCATTGCAAACAATCTAGTCTTTCATGAAAGAACAAAGCATATAGAGGTAGATTGTTATTTCATCCGAGATGCAGTAATGAGGAAAGATGTAACTACTACATATGTTCAGTCTAGTGATCAACTCGGCGATATCCTAACTAAAGCATTGGGAAAATGTGAATTGCTGAACTTTTGCGACAAGTTGGGATTGTTCGACATATACTCTCCAGTTTGAAGGGGAGAGTTGGAAAACAAAAATATGAACATTTTGGTTATTTTTCCTTGTCGTTATTTATATTTTTATGTAATTTTGTTCTACAAATCAAACTACGTCTATGGACCAAATTTCATGTAAAGAGGACACTTAGAATAAAATATATAGGGAACTAGGGTTTTTACTTAAAGTAAAGGTAATATTATAAATTATACTCAACCCTGATTATAAATAGAGGCTGGGGGACGTGCAGATCCCCCAACTCAGCCACTTTCTCAATAAATTTGCAAAAAGGTTACCATAATTGAATACTCAGGTATGAAGCTTTCTTTCAGAACATGAGACATAATAACAGTTGTTAGAAACCAGATACATTGATACTCCAATTTCATGATTTTCTTTAACCCTAGATGACTATACAAGTTTATGAAAAATTGTTTTTTCTACTTGTATACTACTCTCATTTCAAAAAGAAGTCTGTCATGTTTTTGCTAGTAAAGGCAAAACTATGATAGTTTAAACCTTAATTGTTCTTCAGTTATCACTTTCGACCAACCGAAAGAAGTAGAATCAAATAGAGACAAAATTTAGAACTTTAATCTCCATAGCTAATTTAATGGAGGATTGAATTGAAATCTGAAAGTTTTGAGACCCATTCGAGTAAAACTGGTTTTCCTGAGAAAAAGTAGACCTTCTCGATTACATACCCACCAGTAATGTGAAAAACTCAGCTTCAGCAATTCAATTTCTTTGCTTAATTATGATCTCAATTGCATAATCAGTTCAAGCGTTCAAGAGCAAAGATCAGCTACGACGCCCTGTTCTCGTTCCCTTCCATTCCTTCTCCATTAGACGCCATTGAAGTTCAGCCATGGAGGGCTGAATTGAAATCTGAAAGTTCAGAGACCCATTAGATTAGCTAGCCTGGGAAGATCCTTGATGGCAAAAGTCTTGAATGAAGCTGCAAACTGGTAACAAGAGAACATGTTGCTTGTTACCGTTCTGAAATTTTCTAAAATAGAAAAAATAAAAATCTATGAAACAAAATGATTCTCATTGTTCCTATGAATCCATTGTATATCCCAAAGATCGCCTGCGAACCGACGAATGTTGTATAAAACAAACCCAGAAAGAAATTGTTGTTTCTCGAAATCTTAATTTACAGTGCAAATAAGAGGCACTGATTGATTGCTTGGAAAGAAACATTTTACAAAAGAAACATCTACATGATTCGTTAAGTTCCTGTAATCTGCTTCCAGCAAATTTTTGTATCCATCACAACCAAATAAAACAGTTTTTATACGTCAGAATCCGATTACATAACACGACAAGCATTCGGATTTTCGTCACTGAACAGCTGAGGAGCATAAGCATGGTGGACGAAACAAGGAACAGTAGCCAACCCATCACATTTCAGTTCCTCTCTCTGCTCCTTCCCCTCGACTCTGCAAAATGTCACCACGTTCTGCTTAATTCCAACCTCGTTCACGTATTCTTCCTTCTCCTTCCTCACTTGTCTAGTCTGTGACACCACCTCTACATGTTTATGCATCTTCTTCCAGAAATACTCCCTCAGTTGGTGTCCTTCAGCGGTGCTGTCAACAGTGCAAGTCTGTCTCTTCGAATCTATCCGAACGCTGTGCACACCTGAGTTGATCGCATATTCAGAATCCGAGGATCATATGAAACTGGGCCAGAGTTGGCTGAACGATTCGTTGTGGGAGAGTTACCTTTGAGTTTAAGGAGCCTCCTCTTCACATCATATTCGCATTTCTTACAGTGCATAGGGACTTTGATTACTGTCGTACTCACTGCAAGCTGCACCCACTTGAAGAAAAGGAAGCAATAATCTGAAAGTGATTCATATTAAGAAATTTCAGGTTTAGAGAAAGCGGCTTACTTCTTCGGTCTCTTTCTTTATGATTTCTCTGTTGCCATGTTTGCTGGAGAGAAGTGATATCAGCTCAACCTTTGTGTTGGTGGTTTTCTCTATCAGTTCATGAACTTTCATCGAGTCAAGCTTTCCCCTTACTGAAACTTTTCCGCTCTCGATATCAACCTCAACTTTCTGCACTCCTGCTAATGGAGATTTTGATTTGTTAAACGTGCAGCTTAGTAGTACTGGAGAAGAAGAAAAGGATGAAAATATGGGCAGATAATTAATGGATCACCTTGGGTTCTTCTGAGATGCATTTCGATCTCATATGCACAATGCCTGCAGTGCAGATTGACTCTGTAAATGGCAATATTGATCACCTCATCCCTGTCTGCTCCACAATCCATGGCTAATTCTTCCAGATTCCCCCCAAAAAAGATATATTATTAAAGAACCTGAAATGTTAAATTCCTTGAAAATGCTCACAGAAGTAACAAATGGAGCCATAAATGGCAACAAATATGAACCCTTTTCGCAGTGGGTAGAACCTGCTTGAGGTTAGCTCAACGGTTCTGGGTTTCTTGGAGAAAAGTATAAGCAACGCCAAAATGTCTACTGTCTTGAGAGGGTGAAACACGAAAGCTTCTCCATGGAGAGACAACCAGGTAATTAAAATGGTTTACAAATACACGGAAATGGATTACCGTCTTCCATTGAAGAACAGCAAATGCCACAGAAGCTGCAGCTTGCATGGTGAGGGAAATCAGAGGGGGATTATACAGCAGATTTGAGCCTCCATTTTTTCTGTTAAATGGGAGGGAAAGAAATCCAAATGAAATTAAAGAATACGAAGAGGAGGACGTGGGGAAGGTAGATCAAATCAGTGAACAGAGAAACGTATTTTATGGATCATAAAAAAGGTTTGAGTTCTTCTCTTCGACCCTCTTTTAAACGGAAAAAAAATGGCTAAATGAAGTTTTTAGCTGGATCCTGCAATCCATTATAGTTTCAGTTTTTCTGTTTGAAATCCGTCTTAAACTGTGGAAACAAGCTGAAAACATGTATCTGAAAAATGAAGAAGAGGCCAATCTCCATTTTTCCATATGAGATCAGTAACCTGATTTCTGGTTTTCTTGCGGAAATGAATCAAAGATTTGGACACAATCGACCACCAACCGTGTTCATTTTTCTCTTGCAGTTGGTAGGGGCTTTTGCCTTCGTCTTCGTTTCCAATTCAGACAGGAATAGGAGCTTCGACCTTTGCTCTTTGTGACAAAAAAAAAAATGGAGGATGGAAGGGAGGAGCTTCCACCCTCCATCCCAAAGCAAGAACCAGAGGGGAAGAGAAGCAATTTGATATCTCAATCTGTGATAGTTTGATTTCTCACCCTCCTGAGACCTGAGATATCTCAGATTTTTCTTAAATAATTAAAATATCTAAAAAAGCCATTTTCCAATTTTTCCCAATTTTAATAAATATGTTTAATATAATTAAATTATTTCCATAAATAAATAAATAAAAATTATATTTGATTGTAAACTATTATTTTACATCTATTAAAATGAAATTTTTATATATATATTTTTGTATATTTTTAATTTCCCGTGAAAAGGAGACGTGGAATGAAATCTGGATTCTTCAATTACACGTGGCAGCGAGGTAAACAGCCTATCAGAAAAATCGACACGTAAGTGATGACATGTCAGCATTATAACGTGACCAAAGCGCGGTGATCTCTAACCCTATTTTACAGAGAAACTCCGAAGAAGAAGATGAGTCGATCGATAACGTGTCAAAGAGAAGACAAGGCGCGCTCCGCCGCCATTGTTAGTATGAACACGACAAAGACTTACGAGGTCCTTCGCAGGTGTTTTGCGGATTCCTTGCCGAAGAGATCAATTTCTGTGTTTGATTCCGATTTACTCGAATAAAAAGAAAGAGCTAAAAATGCAGGTGATGAAGGAGAAAGCGAAAAACTTGGCCAGTTCAGCCAAAGAACACATGAAAATTTACAAGGCCAAAGCGGAGGAGAAGGTAATACTGTAATAGACGCATCACAAGTACTGATGAAACCCCTTGTGTCTGCTTATCGGGTTTGTTTGTTTGCGTGACAGGCAGCGATAGCTGCGGCGAAGACGGAGGGGGAGAAGGTGGTAGCCCACGAGGTGAGGAAAGCGAAAGAAGCAGAAGCGAAGAGAAAACTGCACGAGGCCAAAGCTCGACATAGAATGGAGAGAGCGAATGCCCAGCACGCCCGCCGAATGGCTGCCACAGGCGGGAGCAATATGTATGTTTCAACCCACGACCACCACGGCGGCCATACCCTGGGCAGCACGATTCCTGTAGTAGCAGCAAAGGCGGCGCCTTCGTCGATGACAGCGAAGGAACCCACTAATCCGATGGGTGGATATCCCAGTGGTGGCAGCAAGTACCTATAGATCAATGGGAAAGCTCCGAGGGACTTGGGAAATTTTGGTAGTCGATTTGCTGTCTCAAAAAGGTCCGATTCATCATCCATTATTGGCAGAATCGGACCTTTTTGAGTTTTCAAATGACGAACATGTTTTTTCTCTATCCAAATTCCGGATCGGAAGGTCCAAAGGAACCGGACTGTATCCTGTTCTCAAGAAAAGGGAAATTAACACTCCCTGCAAACCAATGCAGTTTGAACCCTTGGATGGCCATAATTTGAGACCTTCCAGCTTCAAATTCATTACACAGTTTCACCAACGATGCAGCTAAATCATTATACCTCAAGTAATAGCTACTCACAAATTTGTCAGAGGCCTTATTTTCCTCAATTCATAACACCAGTTTCAACTTTGCAATTATAAACAAGACCAAAGACCAAAAACCAGTCTTCAACAGAGACTATAACTCTCCATTAGAACAACTCCACCACATAAAGCACCAAACATAGTGTCATGCTCTTTACACACCCACTGAAGCAAAGTGGCTTCTATAAGAAGTCATCAAAAGACAAATTATCATCAGACCCTACACATGGACTTCTTTCAAGCCATGGAGAGCTCCCATTTGTGCTACTTGAGAAATCAAAAGGTGTATGAGCTGCAAAGGCATCATCAAGAATGCCAGTAAAGGTAATATTATCCATCATAGGAAGAGTTGCATGAAGGTAGGTCAATTGATTGGCCTCTGCATCGGGCATTGCTGGTACACAAAAAGCATCAATGACAGAGGGAGCTGCAGTTGTTACTTCTGTGGTCTTTGATATGTTGCTCTCTTTAATGGAGGGATTCAGATGATCTTTCATCTTCCATGAGGAGCTTGTCTTATTTGTGGAATGTGCCCGGTCTGTCATTTTTCCTGAGAGGCTCTTCCTTGGTGGAAATATACTACAGGGCATGCAATTTATGATCTTCTTTGCTTGAATTAGCTGCTCATCAATTTGTAAAGAATGAAAAAAAAAAAAAAAATAGAAATCTGATCCAAGCAGCTGTTTGTTACAAAGATGGAAACCAGGGCAAATGATGTTAAACAGAGGCTTACATATTTTTGTGTATGGTCATCCTTAAATATCAATATGACATCACCACATCGTAAACCATTAGTTTTGATGAACTCGCCTGAGATAAAATTAAAATAGAGCAAGATAATCTGCATGGTTTACTGGTACTTAAACAAAAGGCAGAATGTGAATTAAAAAGTAAATGGGAGAGACAAATGCCCTCACCTATATGCTCAAGAATGTACATTCGACTCTTGTTATTTGGCCAATACCTTTACAAGACAAAAATATCAATCGGTATGCATAAAAATATAAATCCAATTTAACAGCCAGGTTTGAGTTTGCTATTCTTCTCTTATTTAAGAGACTATACGTGCCAGGACCAAAGTCATCAACATTCAACCCCACACAGGCTTCAGGAGACCACCATTTAATTCAAAGGACCGAGTGGCATGTGAAACTCTAAATTCTTTTTCCAAATGGAAATTTTGGTGCAAGAATACATGGTTTGTTGTAGACAGGAAACATGCCAAAAAGTTGTTTCTGCTGCCAAACTAGAAAATGATGACAAACTCATAGGTCCAAACATTGGATAGTTGGTTGTTAATTGGTAGGAGAGAACTAGCATAAGGGAGGAAAAGAGAAGGAGTCTCACCATCTCTTTACATTCTGAAGCTACGAGAAATCATGAAAGAAAGAAAGTACTGTTGCAAAAACAGGCACAAGTAGCATGAAATAGCTAGTGTACAAATGTTTTTCTTCTCCAGCTTTTGCTAGTGAATGTATGGAAGATACTCCTTTAGCGTCATATGACATGGGACCATTCCAATTGTATCCAACAGTTTGAAAACAGTGTAACATAAGAAAAATGTTCAGAAGCTTTAAAGACAATGAAGTATGATAGGCAAAAAGTTAACGAGAACATAAATTCAGACCTGTACTTGAAATTCCATGCCTGTGCAGTTTCCATGTCTTCCATGGTTATCATTATACCATCCCTCACATTAAGAATAGGCAGATGGGCTTCAGCCTCCTTCTGAAACCCAATCTCATCTTCCATCAATCTTATGTAAATGCAGTAAGAACAACTAGAAATCTAAAGAAGGCCCCAAAGGTTAGAATAAACAAAAGGCATTCATACATGTAATAGTTTAATAAACACTAACCTTAGGAAGAACCATTCGCCCAAGGGAACTCACATCACTGTTTTGTAGTTCTTTCTGCAGGAGGAATCTCAAATGTCTATCCTGCATTAGCTGACAAGAAAGCTCACATCATAATATAGCTCAAAAGGGGGAGAGAGAGAAAGAAAGAGAGAGAGAGAGGACTGTACATACGTCAGCAAACTTGTAAGATTGACTACATTTGCAATTTCAAGATGTATATCCATAATTATCAGTTTGAATGATATTACCAAAAAGAGGACCAGTACAGAATAGGAAGAGAAAAAGTTAAAATATGTGGCAGTATAGTAAAAATAAATTAATTAATGACAATAAATTTTAATTGGTTTAGTGTAGATAGATTTTTATATCCATAGCAAGGTTCGTCAATCATTTCAACTTGTTTCTTTCTTCACACCATCACATGATTAAACTAGGTGTATCAGCACACTATGTCAGCCCAGGCACTGGTGTTAAAATACACTAAAATCCACTGATAATTGTTAAGTGTGATGACTACATAGAGATTCAATGGAGGCAGCCAAATTCCACACTCGTGACCTTTCATATACTTTTTTCAGAAATAGTATTTATCTAATTCAAAATTCAGTATGATGCCTCAAGCAAGCTTAGTATTTGGCCGGCTAGGTAAAGCAACTGAGCTTGATCAATATTTAAATTTTCAAAACTAATTAGTGGTAAGAATGCAAAAGATTAATCAATGTGTGATAACTGAGAAGTATTTCTATTTGAATCAGGGGTATGTTGTAATTTTCGGATCAGCTGTATCAATATAGAAACAAAGAATATGATGATAATTACCCAAATGATATACAGCCCAACCCACGAATGTGACTAGCTCAACCAGGTTTGACCACCGGCTAGCCCATTGCTCACATCAACAACTTCTTGAAAAATCATGGAGAGCAAGCTTTCCTTCACCTTGATCTTACTGTTACAGACCCACATTCTTTCACAAGGCAAGGGAGTGGCCTCTGCCCAGAAAGAAATCCAATGGGCTTCCTCCTGCTTCATAGCGAGGTAGGCACCCCCAGCCTCCCTTCCGCCTTGTGAAACTTCCACACAACAAAAGGGAAGTTGTGGGTGCCGCCCTCACCAACAAACTAAAAGGGGAAGGGAACAGCCCCAGCCCTTCCCTGTTCATATGCCAGCAATGGGAGAGCAGGGCAGAAAGTGCAAGGTGGAAAAGCCCCCTCCCCTGCTAGAGGCACTCAGAGGTGTCCCCTGTGCAGCCCAACTTCACCTGAGCAGGCTAAGTCACCAAGTAATCAGTTGCACTTAGATTGGTCAAGAGGGGTTTGACTGGTTACCAGGTTTCTCAGGTATCAGACTCAACTAGCCACTCCAGTCTGGATCTGATAACACTGGTATTACCTGCAAACTTTATTGGTATAAATTGAGCACTTTTGTGCACTTTGCTACTAGTTATACAATCAATAATTAATGGGAACGTCTTTGCTTTTTTTAAAGTTACTGATAATGAGATCTTATTGACGGCAAAAATAGATCATTGCCCACAAAAAGAAATGAAGAAAATATAGTGCTTCTCAACCAATGCATTACTTTTAAGATTTCAAATACTAATGATAATTGCACGCAAATCAATGCTTGCAGATTCAACATACAACAATACAAGTAGGTATCTATCTTTTTTCCTTGAATAGTGTTTCGGTCATTTTTAAGGAAACATGGACAGCACTGAGTCTGTTCTGCCCTCGGGAATGAAACAATGAAAGCAATCCAGTTAGTCATAATATTTTAAAATCAGTCCCTAAAGACAAATGAAAAAAAAAATGCTTGCAATTAAAACACAACTCAACAGATTAGTTATTTCTCAGTTTGGAGGAAAAAAGAACAACATATAAACCTTTAAAAGGACATTTTATCGTTTAGTAATGACAAAGAACTTAAACAACATATTATCTACATGTATGAGTCACTTACAACAAAACAAAGAGTCTTGCCAACAACAATTTGGCTAAAGACACATGTAAGCCTACTCTTTCACAGACAAATGGACACACCAAACTATACATGGATTCATAACTTTTAATATTTTTAACTCAGAAATTAAATTAGGTTATTGATAGCAAAGTGAACCATAAACATTGACTTGATAGGGAAAATACTCAACAAGCAATTTCTATATTCAAAAGTGCTGGATTCAAAAAGCTCATTCAGCCATCCCTTCATGCAGCTGAGGCATAAAACACTTGTGCAACACTCCTATGCCGATACATGAGTGAGGTGACAGGCATCTACTGGAACAAAACATAAATTTCTGGATGCTTAACCAGATGATTATACATATCTTTATTGGTTTTTATTAACAAAATACTCATATGCCAAAAGAAGAAAATATCCAAAGCATGAGATTGAATTCAGAACCTACAGCTATCCTAACAGCTAAATCCTTTCTATAAATCAGAAATATTTTGAATGTCAAACATTTCATAGAATATAAAATATGTTTATATTTATTATAAACATATATATGAAAATTCCAACAATTGTCAAGAAAATGTGTAAAACATGTTAAAGGATTTATTATAAACATACAGGTGGCGAGCTTCAACTGCCACATACATATAAAGTAAGTAAGAAATATCCAACACTCAAACTAAAAGACCATCCTCATAAAAGATAGTTCACTCCAAATCTAAAAAAGAGACAAAGCAGATTCAATTCAATCAACTTCCTGTATTTTACTTAAAAAATATAACTAAATCTCATAACCAAAGTTAAATTACCTCGTAAGTATATCTTGGATCAAGAGACCAGCACAATAACCAAGACAGGAAGGACAATGGTAAATACAACGTAGACCTACTAATTGAATTCAACACAGGCAGTGAACCAGAGAGACAGAGTTTCATCAGGATGTTAACAAAAATATTAAATAATTGTTATTAATATTATCAAGTAACCATTTTTTGACAGGCTTCATTATTTATTTCCTAGGAGGTATCAAGTTATAGAAGAAAACCAAATTAATGTCTTTGCCAACAGGATCCAGCACTTGATGTTCTAAGAACAACTAAAGCTAAAAACCTATTTTCTATACAAACATTTACATGCACTTATCACTTTGTTTCTTCTTTCTGTTAAATGGAGCAAATTATCAGAATGTCAACTCTCATCTATCCCAAATATCACGTGGTCACCAGCAAGCAGCGATAACATAATGGACCAAGCATGGATCATTTTCAATGGCCTGAAGCGCTACTGATCTGGAGAGGGTCTCGAGTTGCGACCACCTTACCCGACCATATAGCATATAGAGCTCCAAGTTTAATGTCCTGATTCAAAATTTTGCCACATTCCTTTGGACCTGTGCCTCTCTCAATTTTTCTTCTTTCTCATTTCCTTTTTATCTCATAATTTCCTTCTATACCAAGAAGCAATTGTTAAGAAGAGCACACACAAAAAAAGGCAAAAAATCTCAAACCAAAAAAGAAATTAAACAGAATTTAGCTAAAGAAATACCAATTAAAGGAAAGAACTTCCTTGAACTTATACGGGATTTTTTTTTAATGGTATAAGAAGAAATTTTTAAGCAGGTGATATGTACAGTAGAACTCGACATCAAACGCAAGGTCGATGAATTAGTAATAAGGTGGTTGAAGCACATAAGCAATGCTTCTAAAAATAGAAATGTGAAAAAATAAACGTATGTCAGTACTACACTTCACTCCCAGCAAATAAGGATCAAAATAGCATCCTCAAAATCATAAAGCACTAAACCAGTTAGAAACTCATGCAAAAAACCAAGAGGAAAGAAATGAACTCGGGGAAAATAAATGAAGCCTTACACGGGAAACGGGTGAGGGGCTGTGGATGGTGAGCTTGGGCAAGAGGGGAGGCAGCGGAAAAACGCTGCCGACCGATCGCCTCTGCCTGGCCATTCTCTTCTTCCTACTTGCTCTCACACTGGCGGCGTCACGGAAATCAGCAGTTACGAGCTCGCGACTCGTGTCGGCACGGCTCGTCTCCTCGCCACCCACCTCGATAATCACGGTCCCAGTAGCAACCTCCGTGATGGACTTAGGGGTTTCAGAAGCAGGAGGAGGTGAGTGTAGGTTAAATGCCTCCATTTCTATCACTCCCTCTCAGCCTCCTCCTCCTTGGATCATACAAAAGAGAAAGCTCTGGTAACAGAAAGAAGATGGTAGTGCAGTAAATATAAAGGGCGCTTGAAATAGCGTAAAATTGCTATTTTTAGAAGGAATTTGGTGATTTTGGTCTCTGATTCGGAGGAAGTTAACGCAAGTAGTGTCCATTTTTTCTAAATTTTTTTGATTTTCGGACCGGAGTTCGTGCCAAGAGGCGAACGATGGGTGGAAGAAGGTGGAGAGAGAAAATAAGAGAAAGAAAATAAGAGAGAGAAAGCCCTTGTGGTAGAGAGAGAAGAAGCGATGGATCATTCTGATAATGGCGGTCCAGGTGTTGAAAAAGCTCTGAAATTCTGCTACGAGATGAATGGGTTTTGGGTTTCGTTCTGAGATTTGCTCTCTAGAAAGACAGAGGAAGAGGGTGAGAGGGGCCTTCCCAATCCCGGCTTTTTGAATTTTGAATTTTGCATTTCCCTTCCTTCCCTGCCATTCCCCAAGCTTGACGGTAATACTCCCTCTTTACCGAAAAGCTAACCATCTTCCCTCTTAATGCCGGATCTGTCCCCCTCCCTCCAGATGCCTGGGCCCTAGGATCGCCGTTCTGCGAAGTGGTCGATTTGTATCGTTGGAGGATCTAAGCGAATTACGTGGTTCAAGGGGAATCCAAGCCGTCCATTGGGCAGAGGACGTTGAGAGTTCGGACACACAGTAATAATTCCTTTTTGTCGCATTGCGCGTTCGCGGTGGTGTCCAGCCCCGAGCCGGAATCGATCTGATGGATCTGAGATTAACGGCGGGCGCGGGCCTCTTCAGGTGGGGAACACGATCTTGATCATTAAAGGCTCAGATTTAAGAATTGAGATCACCTGGGATTACTTGCTAATTAACCAAAAGTCGTAGCGGGTTTTAGGCAATTCAACATTAACTTGAACCCTTCGATTCATGAGTTAATACTCATAAATACTTGATAAAGGAAGAATATCTAACTTTAAACTTTAGGTTATGAACATAAAAAAAAATGTGAAGAATGGCCATATCAGCGCGAGCACAAGCTCGTGAATCAAAGACAATCAATCGTTCAACCCTTTTTGTTCCCTCAACATCTAATGTTATTGTTTGCGAAAAGAATAAACACTATTGTTGTTTACCCTTTAGGCATCCGATCCAAACGCTTCTTCTGCAGTTGCCCTTTATAATAGATTTGAACTTTTGAACTGAATTCTCACGTATATGCACACATAGCACAGTAGATGATAAATATACATGAACAAGTGTATCAAAAGAAAGAAAAGGCTAGTTTTTCACATTGATATTCATCATTCAAAACCTTTAAAAGAGAGACCTTTTAAGACCATTCATACCCACTGCAACTGGCCCTTGAATTCCACACTTTGATGAATACTACCGCCTGCTGCTACTACTTGGCTTCTTACTTTCGCGGGTCTTGTGCTGTATTTCACTTCAAACTTTGGAGGTTGGTTTTGATTATCTGACTGCAGCACACCTGAATGGACCTCATCAAGGAACTCATCTGCAACATCACCATCTTCATCTATTCTAAGACGTTTTGCATGCCACCTTAAGCCCTGAACAAACAAGAAAAAAAAATGCAGAAAAAATGTGCTTTGAGTGATGAAGATAATTAGGCTGAGCATCTTCACAGTCAAAAAATCAAAGATATGCTGTAAAAAGAACAGTTCTCAAGCAATGGTTAGCATATACAGGTTACTGAGCTGAAACCCAAAACACACTTCATAGATGATTGTTTTCTTTTCTTCCTTGTCCTACTCTTTTTTTTGTTTTCTTTAAACATTCTTTGCCATGATTCTCAAGCTTTGCACAGAGAAATTTTGCTATGACTCCTAACTTACAAATCAATAGAAGTTACAGAGTTCCTATTTAACAAAAGACTAAGCTAATTTAAAATGTTTGTGCCATCACAAGAAGAGAAAAAAGTGAGGTTAACTACTTTTCCCATTAGAAAATTTCCCTATTGAAAAATAAATTCTCTTCGACTGATTTTCTTACATTTATTACTTCTTGGTTTATTTTTTTCCATTATTTCTTATTAGAGCAACACGCAAGTCATTTTCTTATTCTATTTAACTTTTTTGTGAGACAAGGGGAATTGGGATTGTGAAGTGGGTCCAAGGCCCATCCCAAAATGACTAGTCAACTTAGGAAACCTCTTTTTCGACTAATAAACTCAACATTTTTCTACTCACTAGACCATGTGAAACTATTCCTTAACATTCCCCCACAAGTTTAGGTCCTCTTTTGTGGCTCTACATGTGGATAATTTGGGTGGAGATCCACATATGAGAACCTACTCTTATACCATGTTAAGTTAGGTCTACAGCCCATCCCAATATGACTAGCGTACTTAGGAAACCTTTTTTCCCACTAATAAATTCAACATCTTTCTACTCACTAATCCATATGGGACTATTCCTTAACATGGATGGATATTTTTCCATCTCCTAAAACCTGCACAAACACAAACAAGAAAAAAAAAATTTGAGATTTTTTCCTATGATGAGTCTAGATGTACTTGATGCTAACTACTCAGGTTGACAGTGCAGAAAAAGAGTCTCAAAGTTTGTTATATTATAGATCAAGAAATTCATTGGTTTAGTGTCCACTTGACAAATGATAACAACCCTGCATATTAGTCATCAGCAACATTGATAAATTTGGTGTTGAAATGCAAAATTTCAGGATTAGTATTGAACCAATTTTGGACAAAGACATGGAGTGATTGATCTCAAATTGTCCCCAAAAAAAGGTTTCACTTTATTATGGAAAAGGCAAACAGAGGTCAAATGGCACATTAGTGACCCGCCTCGCCACTTTGTCACAAGTTCTCCAAATAAGTGGGTTCAATGAACACTTTCCCCAAACATCTGAAAACCACAAATCAGAGCATCATAGTGCAGCCACATTTGCGGAATGAAAATTTAAATTCTTTGAGGTTATTTGTCAGAGAGGTGTCAGCTTGATTTCCAGTGATTTCTTTTCTATGCTTTTCTCCTTTTTTCCTTGAAATTGATAATTTCCACATCACTCATATAAGTTTTAACAGCTGAAGTTTTTTTGGATTGGCATTTGACTCAATGGCCACGTGTACGAGAAAAGGATGGGGGGAAGGTTACGGTGAGGCCCCAGATTAAAAATCTCACCAGGGAAAGGGGTGTAGTGAGTGGGTGTCATCAAAATTTCTAACTTACACTCCTCTCATGTGACACCCCCATCCAATCTGATGCTGAGACATTATGCAAGTAAAATACTTATTTTGTACCTTTATGTCCACAAGGAAAAGTCTGTAACCCTGCAAGAAGACTGTTATAAAGTTTGAGATTTAGATGCAAGAGAGAGGAGAGAAGAGAAAAATAAAGAAAGGAGAAAAGGAGGGAAGAAAAGCAATATGAGATCCTGCTCTTGGTTAGGGAGAGCATTTGATCCCTAAACTAATTTATATCACTCAAGTAAAAAATGGACAAATGACTAAAATGCCTCTGAATACAAGAACACATAATACACTACATGTAAAGGCTTATAAAATGAACAGAAAATAGAATAAACTTATGGACTAAGTTTCCTATACTGCAATCTAACCACTAGAAGGAACCATCGTATAAGTGAAAATACCAAAAATACCCCTAGTCTCATTTTCTAACATGCCCCTCAAGTTGGAGCATAACTATCTAATAATTTCAGCTTGTTACATAATATCAAATGTTCACGTTTCTAAAGAGGTTTCGTAAATATGTCTCCCAATTGCTCAAAGGTTTTACAAAAGGTGTAACTATCTTTTCATAAAAAAAAAAGGTGTAACTATCTTCCCTAGCATAATAAAAACTCAGATAAAAAGATAGTCGACTTCAATGTGCTCCGTTCTCTCATGGAATACTGGATTATTTGCAATTAATATAGTTGTTTGATTGTCACATTTCATTATCATTGGCTCATTCACTTGAAGTCACATCTCAATAAGAACTTATTTTACCCATAGAAGTTCGCTCACAATATGAGTCATGACTTTAGACTCGGCTTTTGCACTTCATCTAGCTACCACACTCTATTTTTTATTCTTTCAACTAACAAATTACCTCCCATATAACACCAATATCTAGTTGTACCCTTCTAGTTAATTTTGATCCAACGTAATCAGCATAAAATTTTTTCATAAAATCAACTTTATCATGTGAAGTGTACCACAATCCTTTTTCAGGAGCTCCTTTCAGATACTTCAAAATTTTATAGACAGCCTCTAAATGAATTTTTTTGTGGAAATTCCATGAACTAACTGACTACGCCAATTGAAAAGGAAATGTCAGACCTTGTAAATGTAGCATACACTAACTTCCAAACCAGACCTCTATTCTTTGTTTTGTCCCTAACCTTAGGGCTTTTGTCGTGATGAATATGATTAACTTTCATGAGTGTTTCTATAGGACGAGCACCCAATAATCCATACTTCTTTAACATGTCCTCTACATACTTCCGCTGAGATAGGACAATCTCTTTTCTACTTTGGGCTACTTCAATTCCAAGCATATATTTCAACTACCCCAAATCCTTTGTCCGAAAATATCTCGTTGTATATTCTTTAACTTCCTTAGTCCCCTTATCGTCCCTCCCAGATAATACAATATCGTCCACATATACAACTTGAACCAGAACATTTGACTGTATCCTTAGCACAAACATAGAGTGATCAAAATGGCTCTTAGAAAATCTAAACCCAATAATCACCTTGCTAAATTTCTTGAACCGTGCTCTAGGACTTGGATTAAGGCCATAAATAGCTTTCTTCAACATGCGCACCTTCCCTGTCTCCCCTGAGCAACATCCCAAAAGGTTGTCCATACTAACCTCTTCCTTCAAATCATCATAAAACAATGTATTTTTTATATCAAATTGAAATAAAGGCCACCCTTTGTTTATAGCTACATATACCAAAATGCGAGTACAAGTAAGTCTGGCAACCAGAGAAACCAAAGAAGATGTTTCAAACATATCCACTCCGACTGTTTGAGTGTACCTCTTTGCAACCAACCTAACTTTGTGTCATTCAATACTTCCATCATTGTTATACTTTATTTTGTACACCCAACAACATCCCACAACAGTTGCTCCAGCAAGAAGGTCTTAAAAATTTCTCGTCCCCTTAGAGATCAAAGCATCAATCTCCTCATCCATAGCTCATTTCCACTCTAGTGAAACTAGGGCATCCTTCACCGACCAAGGAATAAAACATGTAGACAAGGACATGGCAAAGGATTTGAAGGAAGGCGACAAAGAATAAAAAAAACACATATTTAGAGATGAGATGAGAAGTATATGACCTTTTGGCTTTTCAAATAGAAACCAAGAGATCCAAATCAGAGATAACAAGGTCTGCAGGCAAAGAGAATGATGGCTGGTCCAGAGAGGGGGCTCAAAAACTTGGGTATCATGTGCTGGTGAAACTTCTGATGCTGGTAGGAAGGTCCACGATCATCTATACATTTGTAGAGGCTTTGTTAATGATGGTGAGATACTTGTACCCAGAGCATCCAAAACAACTATCGGTAATGCACTATCCACAAATGGACTAGGCATATATGGAGATTGATCAAAAGAACACAAAATATGAAGCATTTTAAAACATGTCACATCCGTTGAAACATATGTTTTGCAAGTACTAGGATCAAAGCATTAATAACCCTTTGATAACGTGAATAGCCCAAAAAAACACACAACGACATGAGGAGATAGTTTGTTAGCAGAATGACCAAACAAATAAACAAAACAAGTGGATCCAAACACACAAGGGAGAATATAATTTTTTTTGTATAAACACTTCTATGTGAGTACATCCTTATAAGACGGATGATGACAGTCGATTAATCAAGAAACAAGAAGTCAAAACAGCATCACCACAAAAAGATTTAGGAACAAGCCTTTGAAACATCAATGTTTGGGCAACTTCAAATAAATGCATGTTTTTCCTTTTTGCAAGCCCATTCTGCTGAAGGGTATACATGTAGGAGATTTGATGAATAATGTCATGAAGATCACAAAAAGAAGTAAACTTACGATTCATAAATTCAAGACCATTACTTATACGAAAGGCATGAATCAAAGTACCGAACTAATTTTTTATTTTCAAAAAAAATCAAAAATACATCAAAGACTTTTGATTTCTCCTTCAGGAGATACACCCAAGTAATTTTGTTGAAATTGTCAATAAAAGACACAAAGTAATAGAAACTAAACAAGCTACGGATCTAAGAAGGGCCGCATACATCACAATGAACCTACTCAAATACTAGAGCACTATAGCTAGAACTTGTTGGAAAACTAGTTCTATGGTGCTTTCCCAGATGACATGATTCAGACTCAAAGGAAATATAAACCAGCAAAGAAAGAAATGATTGATGAAGCTTAGCTGGTGATTAGATGTCCCAAGGGCAGGTGCCACAGGTACGGGGAGTTATTTGTTGCAAAAGTCACTTCCTTTAGAATGAACACATCGTCTAGGAAGTAGAGCCCACCCTTCTCATGTCCAAAACCAATCGTCATCTTTGTTTGCAAATCCTGGAAAACACAAAAAAGTAGGAGAATAGGTTATAGAACAATTTAAAGATTTAGTGATATTACTAATAGACAAAAGATTCATAGGAAAGTTAGGATTAAACAAAATGGGACTCAAGGACATACGAAGTGCAGTATGAACAATGCCCACCCCCTGAATTGGGGAGGTAGATCCATCTGCTAGTATAACAGTTCGATAGGATTGAGAAGGAGACATGGATTGAAATAAAGTTGGCATACCTGACATATGTGTGGATGCTCCTGAGTCAATGGTCTAGGAAGGAGAATAAGATACATTCATTGCTTGCATACCTCTGTTTGCCATGGTGGCACTCGCATCGATAGAGGAATCTAAATATTTGGAATCAGAGGAGATGGTGCTAGTCAATTGACTCAATCGTTGGAGTAATTGTTATATTTCTTCTTGTGGATAAGCATAAGTTATAGTCTCCTTTCAGTTGAAGTAGAACTAGCCCAGGCTGGTTTTCCAAACTTCTCTTAGCACCTACCGGAGAAATAATTGGTTCTTCCACAATGAACGCATTTTCTTTCACCTCTATCACCACATCACATCCTCGAGTGGAAGAAACTTTTCCACAACCTCGAGAGGCTTCATACTTTTTTGAGGTAGAATTAAGTTTGGTGTAGCTCCAACTATTTTAATATTTTTTTCACTTTTGGTGGCCATTGCAGATTTAGCATAGGTTACACAATTGAAGGCCTGCTCAAAGGTGGAGACATAATTATTCGACAACAACTAGGCTCAAATGGCCTCATACTCAGGTTTGAGACCATCAAGAAACCGAACCTCTTGAATCTTATTCTTTTCCTTATGAAATTCATCTGCATTAGTAGTAAATCGATGAAAAATAATAATTTCTTGTAGAGTACCTCCCATTTCAGTAAAATAGTCAGTAATTGATTGATTACCCCTTTGCATGCTGAAATACTTCAAATATAATTCATACACCTTTAACAAATTTCTTTCTTGAGATAGAATAGATGAAAGTGCATACTATATTGCTTTAGAAGTTCCACTACTCTTAACCTGATCACTGAATGTTGGTTCCATACTATTAACTAACCAGGTCATCACCTGATAATCTTCAGCCTCCTAGTCCTCAATCAGGGATCTGGGGGGATCATCCTTAAGAGATTCCACCTTTCTCTTCGCCTTCAAAAACATAAGCACACATCTAAACCAATTCACAAAATTCTGTCCATTTAATGTTATAAAAGTAATTTGAATAGAATAAGAATTTCTACCATCTGAACTTTTAGTAGGTTAATCAGAGCTACACAACCTTGCTAGCTTCAGCCATTTTATCTCCAAACAGCGCCTAATCAATCCACAAGCAAAGCTAGCATACTTTGAATAAGACACAAAATACTCCAAAGAAGAAACCTTGTTTGCACAGATCTAGTGGGTTTCACACACCTTAGATTAGGTCATAGAAAGACAAATCTGTCAGCTATAGTAACAGATCTGTAATAACACACCAGAAATCCTCAGATCCACCAAAAGTTCCAAAAACATCACAAAATTAGGGTTGATGCAGGGATGATGTAGGCACAGAATAGATGATGTAGACAGTATTCCAGTATAGAAGCATTAGACAACCCTCTAGAGGGGCAGTAGTAGAATAATAGACTGATCAATCAGCAGAAGAAGCCATCAACCAAATAGTTATAGCAGAAACATGTGGAAAAATCAGACCTTAATCCCACCCGTATATGAATTGCGAAGAATCTTCCTGTAAAAACATTGAAACCTGAAAGAAGAGAAGAGGAGATTGCAAAAAGAACTTCCCAAGCTTGAGATGTAGCCCTCTGATACCACGTAAAGTTTGAGATTTAGATGCAAGAGAGAAGACAGAAGAGAAAAAGACAAAAATGAGAAAAGGACAGAAGAAAAGCAACATGAGTAGGGTAGGGGGAGAATTCGAACCCTAACCTAATTTATATTACTTAACTGAAGAAGGGACGAAATGGATAGAATGCCCCAAAATACAAGAACACATAATACACTACATATAAAAGCATAAAATGAATAGAACATAGACGAGACTTATGGATCAACTTCCTATACTGCTATCTGACCACCAGAAGCAGCTATCACATAAGTGAAAATACCAAAAACACCCTAATCTCATTTTCTAACAACTGTATTTCAGTTCAAACTGGTAAAACCTCTACAGTGGCTTTCAAAGTGCACCAAATTACTGTCTTAGAAAATGGTCCTTCTGGTATAGAGGTTACTGACTAGACTTTTCACCAGTTTCCCCACCAAGTGTCCAACTGCATTTGACCAAAGAGGTCAATTAAAACCAACAGAATACCATCTCCAAAACTTGGGCAGATGAATACCACACCTCAAGGAATGAGAAAAAATGGCAAGAACAATTGATCAGAATAGTTAATGTTTTCACCAATGAGATCAAACAAACCATTTTTTTAATGAGATCAAACAAATCAATAGAACTCATAGAACATGGACAATTGAGTTCCAATTGAGCAGGGATTAAATGCCTAAAAACATTTTAACCGGATTGACAAAGACGCATTTAAATAACCAATTTCAACAAAAGCATGAGGCTATCAATCACTAGAGGTTATCATTTAAAGTCTTTATAAAAGATCAAGGATGGACTTTCAGACTTGCTCCATATAGGTGTCAATGCAATAAGTTGTCGGGAACGTAGGGGAATGAAAGGAGGAAACAATGATCCTGAGTAACAACATTCGCCCTTGAAAGGCAATGAAAGGGAATTATTACTTTTCATCACGAAGTTCACCATCTTCTAAGTTTGTGGGAAATGTCAACATTACAAGGTTGCAACCATTAACCTAAAGAAGGCAAATTTGCAATGTAGAGGACACTCAATCACACCCTTACTTGCACACCTAAGTGGTGCATAGGAAATTTTTACTCAATTTTTGGGATCAATCAACGTAAAAGCTAGAAATTAAGGAATCCCAAAAGGAGAATCTTAAATTCTCATGTAAGCATACTGCCCTTCTGATATCTAAAACCTTATTCCCCACAGAGTTCCTTATCCTAGAGTTTACGAAGAATAACTGAAGTTAACGAGTAAAGTTGGATAATGTAGATAGAGTAACGTCCCGAGATCAGCTATTAGTGTAGCTGACTCGATAGCTAGAGAAGGGTGACCCTCCAATCTCTCGTTGTATGGAGCTTGTAAACTTTAAAGTAAAATTTTCACCCTCTTAAAAAAAATTGGATATTTAATTCAGTGAGTAGCACCAAGAACTAACGCATTATCTGTCCCAAGACTTCAAAGCACACTTCCGCTTCAACCTGTGTTCCTTAAGCATTAGGATTATTCTAAAACCATTATATCTTATTATTAACAATGGCAAATGGTCCTGAACCAGAACAAGCAAAAAAGAGATGAAAACCTGAACACCGCCTTGTCCGAAACTGCACGGAGCAAGAAGAGGTCCCGGATGAGTTTTTTCCACAGGCACGGGTACCTGAACGCTGAACCTTTTGGTGGGGCCACGAGGACGAGCCTCTTCCTTATGTTCACGATCTTCATCATCTTCCTCGTTGGCTTCGTGGCTTTCATCTTTGAGCAAGCCAAGAATTCCCGCTAGCCTTCTCAGAAATTTCATCTGCCTTCTTCAAAGTCCCCAGCAGAAATAGAAAGAAAACACCACAGGGAAAGAGCAAAACCGATACTGGGTATTCTTCGATCAGATGCTGCCGAGCGTCTTGGATTGTGTGAACAGCGTCTGACTTGACAGTTAAGCAAGAAAAGCAGATGAAGGCCGATCGGAATTCGGAAACGTTGCTCTGAGATCTCTCGTTCGGTATTAAATAAATACACGCATCCTCTCTGTCCAGACGTTCGCGAAGAGTTCTTCCAGTTAAAAAGCGATAGATCCACTAAGCGTGTAAGTAAGGTGAGCAACGACGCATCACGCGAGTCAGCATGGCATCGCTTGTGATTCGTCGAAAATGAAGCAATGTATCTGCCCACGTCATCCGAGTAGGAAATTTTGCTTTTCGTACGAGTGAATACGTAATTTATTTCACAGCTTGTCAGACGCGACTTACGCCGTGCTTAAGATAATGCGTCTATCTACCAAACAGACACGTACGAGGACTCTGTCACGTGTGACACCGAAGGCGAAAAAGAAAGCCTCGGAGGAGAAAATTAAGCAGCTGCTGGTGGAAATTTCTCATTTCACTGCCCGTCGGGTCTCTCTTTCAATCCTCAGTCGACGACGAGAACGACGACCAAATCTGCCGGAAAAAGTCTTCTGATAGAGCGCCGCTCGGAAATCTAGATCTGTATGCTGCGTAGTGCTGTTGTCGTTATCGCTCCTGCGGTGATTTGCTGTCGTTTGTTTTCTTTCTCATGATAATCCGGAGATCCAACCTCTGTTTTTGAGATTTGTGTGTCATCGGCTTCAGCTCCGATCCTAGATTGCTGGATCCGAAATGCCTGTCGCTGCTTCGGCTATATATTTCTTGAATCTCCGAGGGGACGTTCTCATTAATCGCCTCTATCGCGACGATGTCGGGTAAAGCCCCTCCCCATACGTTTCTTGTTTTTTCTATATGCCTTTTTTTCTTCTGAAGGATTCTTATTCACGGCCTAAATTGCTTATGTTTAAATTTTTTTTAATCAATATGTAATATTTAGAGTTTAGGATGGACGGCAATGTATTTAAGCGATTAGTTGGGCTTTGGTGGATCCAAGCTTTCAGTTTTGTTTTTTACAGAATAATCATAAGCAGATAGAAGTATTCATGCTGCTCATTCAGCTCATCCTTGGTTAAGAATCTGGATTCTTGAAAAGGAACTACTGAATTGCGTGAACTTAGATACGTCCAGCAATTTGTTGATAACGCAAAGTCTTTTCTGTTTTATCTAGTCTTTTGCTCAAAATAGAGGGGTCGTTTGGGAGAAACAAATGTTGGCGGTTCATGTTGATTAAAACTCACAGTTCTGCTTGTGGGAAGTCTGAAGACTGAAACTGGAAACTAGAGATGTAGGTTGGAGAAAAACGTCTTTTGCAGTATCTTTCGATGCTTATACCTTAGTAATGTTAGTCATTTTAAGGACAAAATCGCAGTTAAAGTCCTTCCAAGAAGTATTTTTGAAAAGAGAAGGAATCTTCATTTCTTTTGCTGTGATAGTAGAAAAGAAGGCCCTTTTCTTGCATTTGTGACTGCTGTGTCATCTGGACTGCCCTTTTCCTTACAGCAATATGAATATTTTTCTAATAAATTATTTAAAATATTATGTTTGTAAACTTTTTTTTTGAATTCATGAATCTCTGTATTAATTGGATATTTAACTTGTTGGCTGCTGCAGCGGTAATATGGTGGATGCATTTCGGATGCATATACTGCAAACGAAGGATCTGGGTACATGCCCTGTTCGTCAGATTGGAGGTTGCTCTTTCTTTTACATGAGAATAAGCAATGTGTACATTGTCATAGTTGTCAGCAGCAATGCCAATGTTGCATGTGCATTCAAGTTTGTTGTAGAGGTATCATCCATCCTTTATGAGTTAACTTCAGTTGCAAATTGATAAAGTTGAGTAGCGGTTATTTTAGGCTTTCTGTGTCTTAATTTTGTCAAACCACATTACTCTGTATTATAACTTATTGATGTGTTACCATTTCATCAGTATGTTGTGCTCAGTCCAATTGTTCATAGCACTTATTAAAGCTCAGTCATGTACCTCAAGTTTAAATGGATTTTCATCTGCAAAAAATTTTGATACAGTTGACATCTCATTTTGTGAGCAGGCAGTTGCATTGTTCAAATCGTACTTTGGTGGGGCATTTGATGAGGATGCTATTCGTAATAACTTTGTTCTTATTTATGAACTTTTGGATGGTATGGTCCTTTATTCATATATTTATCTGCTATTTTTAGAAACTGAAGGCATTTAGAAAAAAACTTGATGTTAGAATATGCTAATGTTGGAATCTCGATAAGGTCTATTGTCAAGTAGAAAATTAAGAAAATATATATATGAATGTTGGTGTTTTCTTTTGTCAATTATCTGAGAGTTCTAGTATCCTCCCTTCTTATGCAGAAATTATGGATTTTGGTTACCCCCAAAACCTTTCTCCTGAAATTTTGAAGCTGTATATCACACAGGAAGGAGTTCGTTCACCATTTTCATCCAAGGTCAGTGTCTAATAAGCATCTTCTACAAAAGAAGGGTCGGTATATAAGAAGGGGTAGATCAATCTCTCATTGTTAGGATCCCCGTCTCTTAGCTCTTTTTGTTTTGATGCTGACCTTTTGGCCTTTTAATAAAATCACCTTTCCAAAAAAAAAAAAAGAAGCATCTTCTGCAAAATTTAAGGATGCATTTGACTGAGGGGAGGGGAGGGGAGAAGGCAGGCAGAATAGAATTGGAATTTCAAATAGCGGGCTTTTTAGTAATGCATTTGTGAACCAGGCCATTATCCTGCTCTTTAGAGTTTAAGGGAGCAATTTGCCAGAAAACAATCATCAGAGAAACTATTCGACTTACAGGCTTCAGAAAAAGTTCAATGAGATTCCTAACTGGGGAATACAAAATGACAAATAGAACATAATTATAAAATTCAGTAAGATTTAACTATATACAGTGCCTTGTTGTCCCTAAAAGAAAAGGCTAATTAGATCCAAAATTTATGAAACTACTCACACAGCTGCAGTCTATTCCCTTCAGTTAACACTAACTGGGAGATAAAATAGTAAATACCATTGTGGAAGGTTATTGTATCTTCTCTGAATTATGGGCCTATGGACCCGTTACAAGAGACATAATACTCTTTTTTAAGAATATATTTATATTTCTTTTCTCATGTCCTAGTTAGTGTTAACTAACAGAAGTAGATGGCAAGAGGTGGGAGTGATAAAATTTTGAAACTAAGAGGTGGTTTCACAAAATTTCAGGTAATTTCCATTGTAATAGTTACCAAATTTATAAGCATAATATGTTTAAAAGTAACTTATAAAAGATAAACATTAAAGAATGACAAAATACCCCTCTTTGTAATGAACAGTAATGATATTAGAAAATATAAACATGCATAACTTACCAAACTCTCTTAAAAGTTCATCTTCAAGGATACTTCAATTTTTATATGATATGAGTAAAGTATAAACTACCCATCAATAGTAGACAGCCAACAATCTGTATTTCAGTATTAGCTCAACAAATATGGGATATGTCCATGATGGATGCTGCCATTTAAATATTCCTTGATTGTTGTAACTGTGTTAATTTCATGTATGAGCTTCATACTTTCTTTTGAGTTACATTAGTTTACTATCCTTGAGTCTTGAAAATCTATTCTGTAATATCGCTGTAAACATTGTTTCTAATACGGATAGTCCCACACACATTAGTGAGTACGAAGATCTTGCATTTATTAGTTGGCAGAAGAGGTTTCCTAAGTGGTTAGTCATTTTAGGATAAGGCCTTGGACCCAATTTAACATGGTATCAGAGCAAGGTTCTCATATGTGAACATCCACCCAAATTATCCACGTGCCACCACGTGAGGGCCTCCGCCCAAATTATCCACGTGTCTATACATGAGGGGGAGTGTTAAGGATAGTCCCACATACATTAGTGAGTACAAAAATCTTGTGTTTATTAGTTGACGGAAGAGGTTTCTTAAGTGGCTAGTCATTTTAGGATGCCTTGGTCCCAATTTAACAGTTTCCATTGTATATGTGCTGAAATTAAGCATATTAGATGAGATTGAGATATTCTAGAGGGTCCTACAGCACTAACAAAGTTGGTGAACATTATTTTAAATAGGCCCATGGCCAACCTTGGTGAAGATTTCATGGCACCTGCCTGTAGTTGCTATTGGTGATCTGATCAATTGCAAGCCTCAGTAACACCAGATTTCTGATGTTTTCGAATATAGTGTAAACACACTATTTTTTGTGTTAATTAAAAGTACAAAAACTTTATGGTATTTTTTTAAAAAGGGTTAAAATACATATACTTATATGTTCATGGGACTCTCGTTTTTGAATGGTGAAGATGTTATTGGAGACTGAAGAAACCAAGTAAACAATCTCATGAACTTTTAATTTCATATGACTTCCTATGTTCATAAAAAAAAAAAAACTTATGAATTTTGTGAGTTTCAGATGAGGTTTAAAAAGTTTAATTTCACTAGTTCAAATTTTCTCTATGCAAAATATGGTTGACCAGTAATCTTTATAAGTAGATTAAGTTATGTTAATTCACTAATTTCTCAAATTTTTATAAATTAACAGCCGACAGACAAGCCCGTTCCCAATGCAACTCTCCAAGTAACAGGTGCTGTTGGTTGGCGGCGTGAAGGCCTTGTGTATAAGAAGAATGAGGTCATCTTTTTCTCTTTTGCTTGCTATACTTTATAACCATGCAAGACTTTGGTCCAAGGTTGACAGAGTTACTCTTTTCCAGGTTTTCTTGGATATTGTGGAGAGTGTGAATCTACTCATGTCTTCAAAAGGTAAGCATGTTAGTCAAGTCATTCATTTTTCTTGGTTTCTTTGCATATTGAATTTGATTAAGGTGTTCAATACCTTGGTGAAATATGTTTTGTGTCTTCAGGTAGTGTTCTGCGATGTGATGTGACTGGAAAGGTCCTCATGAAGTGCTTCCTTTCTGGGATGCCTGATTTGAAATTGGGTTTAAATGACAAAATTGGTCTTGAGAAGGAATCACAACTCAAGGCTCGCCCCTCTAAAAGGTATCTATGATATCCTACTTTCTTTTTCTGGAATGACAAGGAACATAACATTTGCAAACCTTCAGTTCTTAGGTTCTCTTTGTATCTCTAAGTATACATAAATTGTGCTTACTGCATTTTTCCTCTCTTGATGATTAATGACTTTTATTCCTGCACTTTCAATTGTTTCTGGATAGGATATTATTAATTAACTGTTAGAACCTGGGTTGTCTGAGCCAGAACTGGGACTCAATTCGGGTCCTTGAAAATTCGAGTCAGACTGGGGTGAGTGTGACTGAGACTTGCGAGTGCGGTAGCGGACCTGGGAATGAGTAGGGGTTGACTCACCCTGAATAGAAGGGTCGAGCCTGACCCCCTGACCTGACCTAACTTCTCCTCAATCCAAGTTGACCTGGCTGAGTTGTGGGTTCGACTAAGCAAGTCGTAAAACCATGGTTAGAACTTCTTGTCATAATGAACCAGATTTCCATAAGATAACTCTATGTTTATAGATTTCTGGAAGAAAAAAAGGTACGTCTATGCTTAATAGCTCCAGCATTTTTGGACATCATATGTTGTCTATTGATATATGCTAAGTCAACGTAGTCATTGTTTGAATTGTATAAATTGCTATTGGAGATTATAATTTCCTTTTACAGAAAATCTGTTCTCTTATTGATGTGTAAACCTTTTACTCATTTGTTTAAACTATTTCCTTCGGCATTTTTTATCTAAATTCTGATTGAAGACACCCTTTATTTGCAAGTAACTAATCATGAATTTTACTGCACCTCTGTCGGATATATCCAGTCTTTGCACTCATAGATGTATTTCGTTCACGGTAAGACCTACCGTTTGGAAGACTCTTGCAGTTTTGTTACCTTCTAACTGGAGCTGCTACTTTTAAAAATTTTATTTTTTCAGTGGAAAGACCATTGAGCTGGATGATGTTACTTTCCATCAATGTGTTAACTTAACAAGGTTCAACACAGAGAAAACTGTCAGTTTTGTTCCACCAGATGGTGAATTTGAACTGATGAAGTAAGTTTCTCATTCCCCTACTGCTGCTCTTGCATCTAGGTCTATATTCTCAGAAATTTTTGTTTATTTCAGCCAGGACTGGATAATTACATACTGTTCTCCTTGTCATCTGTTACTGTCTGCTAGTTAACTCATCTAGCGAAACCTTCTGGAATATGTCACATAGTTTGTTTGTTGTGGATCTCAACTTTAACACCATACTGATAACACCCCTGATAGGTACCGAATCACTGAAGGTGTAAATCTTCCATTTCGAGTGCTGCCAACAATTAAGGAACTGGGTAGAACACGGATGGAAGTGAATGTTAAGGTATGTAATTCGCACTGCATGTCTCATCATGCAGTGAATGAAACTGGAAATGGAATCATTTTTCATCATTCTCAAAAAATTTGGCACTGCATAGAAGGAGGGCAATTCTCTCAAGTGACTTGGTTCTGCTCTAACAAATGCTAGCAATTTGCAGGTGAAAAGTGTCTTTGGTGCAAAAATGTTTGCACTTGGAGTCGTCGTTAAGATTCCTGTCCCAAAGCAAACGGCAAAGACAAGCTTCCAAGTGACTACTGGGCGTGCCAAGTATAATGCTGCTATTGATTGCTTGGTCTGGAAGTAAGACCCATTTGCCTGAAATGATTAATTTTAGAATTCTTGTTTCTACTACGTGTGGTTGTTCAAATTTTAAGGACCCTTTGTGAAGGTTCTACTTCTGCTCGTGCAGATTTTTCAGTTTGTATACAGCATGTGTAAATTTTACTTATGAGCAGTGAGTTTTAAGTTAATGATATTCCATATGGTGAACATGTAGCATGTCTCATTCCAGCTTAAAGTTTATTTATGTCAATTTTTGTGCATTACAATGAATGTTCTCAATCTTGCAGAATTAGAAAGTTCCCTGGACAAACTGAACCAACAATGAGTGCTGAGGTCGAGTTGATCTCGACAATGGCAGAAAAGAAATCATGGACAAGACCACCCATTCAAATGGAATTTCAGGTATTGTACAATGAGAATTCTTAAGCTATTTTATGTATTCTAAATGCAATAAGATATGTGACCTCTTGCAAACTAATGCAATAGTTTGTTCACTAATATGATGCAAATTTGTAGGATGTGTAATTTCTTTTCTGCTCTTAATTTGTGCTTTTTCATACATACAATACTGATCCCCTTGAGCAACTTTTTTTCTAGTGAGAATCTTTCACCTTGGTCTCAATTTCTTCCTTTGTTGTGGAGGAACAGTTTTGTTCTATTTTGTCTCACACGTTTCACCTTTCTTTTCACAATCACATGGATAATTCGTCCATTCTTTTTCTGTTCCTTAGGAAAAGTGATTGTCAATTATTTAGAAGTACTGGGAGCTGTCATGAAAATGATTAACATTCCATTACTTAGCTAGTATAAGTTCGGATTCAGCTTGGGCACTCAGCAAGTTTTCAATCCTGCCGTTACATTAACAGTTTTCACTCGTACAAGCCAGAAATTAAGTGATTGAGTTAGTGGCAAACTTGATTTTGCAGGTTCCTATGTTCACAGCATCTGGCTTAAGGGTCCGATTCCTTAAGGTAAAATTGAAACAACTCACACCGCTATTCTTTTTGTATGATTGGTACCGATATCTAAACGATTTGGTATTTCGATAATGTATTGACAGGTTTGGGAGAAGAGTGGATATAACACAGTCGAGTGGGTTCGCTATATCACAAAAGCTGGGTCATATGAGATTAGATGTTAGAGACAAAGACGCCTGTTGTTTGACTATTGACAATTTTCTGCAGACTTATTCGAGGGGGGAAGCTCAGCCAGTGGCCAAAACTGCAAATCTGGTTTTGCATTGTTGATAAAGTGAACTACCCAATTATCCCCCACTAAAAGAGCGCCTCATGTTATATTATTCTTGTATTATTTTGCTACAACATTGTTTCTTTTTTTCTTTTTTCTTTTTTGGAGTGGAGATATCTTTCATTTTTTGGTGTGGGAGTTTAGAATGGAATAGTCGTTGTGTAAGCGCTGAGTAGCTCGATTTTAACAAATTGGCTGGTAGCCATTTCAAAGTTTGGTTTGAATGTTGCTTCGTCCTGGCCTCAACAAGAGTCCCAGAGAGTGCAGGGGTCGTATGTTTTGCACTAAATTAGACAGTTGATTTCATATGTTTCGCACAACCCAGAATTGGGACCTAAATCATGAACTCTATAAAAGTCAAGAGTAATAGGAACACATTCAGTAAATTATTGGATCAAGGTCCAACTCGTCTCGATGAAAATTGTTTCTTCACACATAAAAGTCGGCAGAAGTGAACTTCTATTCTTTACACAAATCTCATGTTAAGAGAGTCTGTTGTTTGTGAAACTGCTTAGGGCCATAAGCAGCTTTTCTTATACTCACATGCTTAGTACAACTACAAATAACAAAAACCTTAGCAGGACATCTTCTTGGAAACAAGGAAGAACATGATCTGCTTCCTAGAAAGCTTAAATACGTCTAACATGTAATGAAAACTTGTCATAAAGTACAAATTCTAGATCTAATCCTGTCCGGAGCCTCCACTTCCCCAAGGGCACAGAAGACTCGAGGCTTCAAGCTTCCCATAATCCAAGAGATTAAGACTTTCACTTGGGTAATATTTTCGTGTCAGCATCATGCCTGTGCTGATTGGTAGCAAGAGAACCTGGCCAGCTCATCGTGGGATATCCAGACATGTGTTGTACAGGTTGATTGTTGTTGTTGCAAGTTCCTGTGCTCCCGTTGATAGGGCTGCCAGGTTCAGATGATTCACTTGAGGTCCCCTGAGAAGGTGGGCTGGCCGCTGTTACAGGACCCATGCCGGCCATTTGTATGCCGGCCGAAGGAGATTCACGATTTGCCGATTCAGGCTTTGATTTTTTACTGTCAGAAATGAAACTGCCAACTACTACCTGATTGAATGTGAGAGATTGGATGAATCAGTACTAAAAACGTAGGATGGGGAACAAGAAGCTAAAAAGGGGTCTTTTAGATGCATTCAGACCTGTACAGGTGTCGCAGCCATTAGCATACCAGCTACACCACCACCCAAAACACGACCATCAGATCCAGCTAATGAGACACTCAAACCACCAGTTCTACTTCGAGTTCCACCACTCTCTGTTAATAAGAAAGAACCAGAGAGAGAAATAATCTCAAAACGACCCTGCATGGAAAAAAAAAGTTGGGGAAATTATGTATGTTGTGTTCAAAACAGCTTGCATCACAAGAGACAAAAATAGAGCATAAAACATTAATCAAATATTTCGTATGAAGGGCAGTTGGATGACCAGTTTGATGACCAAAAAAATACAAGAAATACACCAGCTTTTGACACACGCAATCTTTGTCCTTTGCTGATTCCTAGTTTCTATTATCTGCATCCCAAAACAGTCATGAGGTTGTCTTACTCATATTTCAAGACTTACATACACTCCATCTGTCATAAACACTATGCCAATCAACGTCCTGACATATTTTATAATCCTTTCTTTGCCACATTCTTATTTAATCTCTCATTCGCCAGCCAATAAAAATGCTCACAGCCACCAAATAAAGCTTGCATGCCTCCATTTTCTATTCGTGGACAATTATCTCAGTTTTTTTTAAAGTAATATTATATCTCAAATTCAACTAAAACTATAAAAAAAACATCTTTCAAATATAAGGGTTAAAAATAAAACTTAAAATGATCTATCATAAGATACACATGTTCTAACATTCTTTACATTATTTGAATCAGCATGAACCACTAAATGAGAGGCAAGAAGAGCGGTCCCAAATACATGTTCTGTTGCTTTGATAATTAATTGGAGGCAGAGATATATAGGGAACTCAAAAAGAACCTCCACACTGACCTCATATGTGACCGTCCCACCAGATGTTGCCGGTTGCCGAAGGGTGACATTACAAATTGCACCGTTTGCTGACAAGATGCATACTGTACGTGATCCTTGCTGAGAAAAAGCCATGATCTTTGATGCCACATCCTGCCAAAAACAAGGCAAACATATAATATGCTTCCAACGAAAAAGTTCAAATCCTGTATCAATATTTTTCAGAAAACATAAACTGTATTTATTGCATCCAGATCCATAGACAAACCAGGGAATATAACAAAACATCTACCATAAATGACCATTTTCTCAAGTACAAATCGTTAAAGTTTTTCATCATCATAACTTGATCAAAGAAAAAAAAACATTTTTTTATCATGGACACTGAAAGAAAGTCCTATTAAAAATAATAAAATAGTGTTAATTACACGTTTATTATTTATCCTTTTTTGCTCAACCTTTTTTCATTCAGTAAACTCCTTGTAGCTCTGGTAGTCGGGGCAGGGATCGGGCTGGAGGAGCAGTGCAATTTGCTTTTTTGGTACTGCCAATGAAGAGGAAGCTAATGTGATAATCCAACCAGGTTTAGCTAGACTGTAAAGGGTCACAGAACAATCTCCTTTCTGCAATATTTTTTTACCATGACCACCATTACTTGAATGAGATTATTTGTCACAGTGACAACATGAAATTTCATTACATACAAGTGACATCTCACTCCGGTTTTCTATTTGGAAAAAGAATAAAAGATTTCAGTCTTTTTGTTTTAAACTTTGGCAGAAGAGTGGGAAACAGATACATACTATGATATAATTCAAAGTCAATAATTTGAACTTTAAATACCGAAGAGTAACCAAAAAGCAGAGTTCTTGTCAATTTTAAGGAGCAAAAGGAATCATCATTTCCATATACAGCACCCTTTTCTCATTTTCTAATTGTATTCCTTCATCGTCTCTCATTTCTAGATTCCAGCTCAAGAAATAAGGAGGCAAACCAGCCACCTCCACATATTATGCAAATGAAATCAGCTTCATGTTACAGTTAGAAAGAAAGGATTCCAGACTCAACAAATATAAAAATATTATGTTTTTTTACCCCCAATATAATATTAATTAGTTTCCCATAAAAACAAAATAAATTGTACCGTACTCCTTGTCTTTTCTTGCTATTATTGTTGATTTTATGAAATTATCATTTTCTCTTCTTAGATAAGAAAGAGATATGATTGGAATAATTTCAGTTCACTTAGTTTACTTAGTTTACTTAGTTTTCTAAGAAAGTATTTTCTAAAGGAATCTTATTTCCTAGGATGGGTGAAAAGGAAGCAAAGCTATTATTGTAACTTATGTCATAGTTTATGTTATAAATATGAGAGGGGTAAATCCTAACCTTAATCTCTTCCATCCTATTTCTTCATCAAACATTCTCTCTTGCCTTCTCTCTTTACTCACATGATCTCCTCTTCCACCCACTTTGTAAATTCTGACAAGATTAAATATGACACATGAAGCATGCCAAACAAGGGTGAGTCTCCTTCTTGATTTACCTAGAAACAAGTAGCACACTGGGGGTTCTTAGACCATCTTGACTAAAATGCATTAGGCTGATGGGATTCTTCATAAGACAAATGATTTTTGGTTTCCAGGATGGAGGTTCATTTTTTAGCCTCAGTAGCTCAATGCATTAGTATGAAAACAAGAAAAATAATTAAAAATATGTAATTAATTTTATGCCATTTAAAAATCACCAAACCTGTAAGTCCTTATTAACACACATCGATTGTAGCAATTTCAGTATCAATTAGGTTTATCTACAATTAGGCCCTTCAAGAATAGGTTGACTCGCCTATCTAGCTGGCTAAGTTTGTTAATCATTTGTCTCAACATTCTAACCTCTGAAAGGCTTTTTACCTATTCTAAAACAAACAATTTTAGAGGAAATTTTGAAACCATGGAATATCATAAGGTAAATTTATGCTCCTGGGAAACCTCCTTTGGATGAATAAGGCACATGTTGCCTAGGTTATCAAAATTCCCTTTTTCAGAGAGAGCAAGATCCTATCTTGGTTAACTCCAGAATACACTTAACAGTCCACAAGAGATTTTCTTCATAGTAGAGGAGGTATCATATATCATGCAGTCGATAATAAAATGGCAGCAAAAATAGTAGCACAGCTGACACAAATAGTCTCATACTATATTTGAATTAAATAAACTCTCTTTATCAACAGATCAAGTTAAGTTTCAAACAGAAACTTTACAAGTTCCACAGATCACCAAAAAATTTCAACAATAACCTTAACGCCCCAACAACCACACAAAAGGCCACAAGCCTCGATCATTGCATATGAGTCTTTCAAGATCACCTGAAACTGTGCTTGCTGACCTTTTTTTTTTTCCAATATATCACCAGTGCTTGTGTGAATATAATTTCTAGATAATTGCATTTGTCATGAATGTACAACAAATAAAATAAGCAGCATAGAGGTATAGAGGGCTCAAGGAGCCTGATGACCTATTTATGGGGTGCATGTGTCCGTGTAACTATCTTTGCCATGAACATACAACAAATAAAATAAACAACATATTTTTTAACCATCAGTTCACTGAAAACAGAATGGTGTTACTGCTTCAGTAATAAAAAGAAAAACTAGCCTAGGATGGTAATAGTTTGAATGTCTCAATGTATTTTGGTACCATCAATTCACATGTATCAGCTGAATACACTGAACAGAATGAACCTTGAACAAAACCCACCAGACAACTCAAATAATGAATGAACATCATAATCAAATTTCAAAACAATTAACTAATTTAATAGACCTTTTTTTACGAAAAATGCATCTTATAAGCCCAAGAGGGACAAAAAGGCCTTGGGGAGGAGGGGGTTAACAAGGGATTGAAGGGCAACCCCCTCTTTGGCCAAGGAATCAGCAAAACAATTAGCAGACCTAGGGACATGAGACCAAGAACAAACAAACAAACAAACAAACAGAAGTTCTAAATCTAAATAAAAAACAAGACCAAAGACACCAAGGAAGGTCTTTTTTTCTGCAAACACTAACTAATAACAACAGCTGAATCACCCTCAATCGCCAGCGGGCCCTGAAAACGATCTCTGAAGATCCTCAATCCATGCTTCAATATGTGGAGCTCAGCTACCATAGAGTCAGTCATGACAAGGAGGCCAGCATAGGAAGCAACCACGCACTGGAAGAGTTGAGGAAAACACCTCTTAAGCTAGCTTACCCTGGAAAGAGCTGTCAAAATTGAGTCAGATGACAACTTCACCAGGGGGCAGCCCCACTCGACCACAAGGGATGGCTTGGGGATGGAGAGCCAAGCAACAGAGGACCAGGCTCTTCTCCAAGAGCTGTTAGAAATGTAGTTGAAGGCTTCAAGGGTATGAAACCAAGATATAGTGCACGCAAAGTTCTGTCCACGGTGATAGAATATGGAGTGCTCTTGTTCAGGAAAATCCTTTGATTTCTCTCGAACCAAAGACTCCAAGGAGTGTGGGCAAGACAAGCTTTCATGATAATCTTCCCAAGGCATGGAAGGGTGGCGCCCAAACAGAGATCAATCAAGCTAGAGAAAGAGCTGGGGGAACAAACCAGCATCTCAAAAAGATTTAAAAAGAAACTCAAACACGCCAAGAGTAGGGGCAATGAACAAGCAAGTGATCAATACTCTCAATGGACCACCCACATAGCTCACAATAAAGAGAGACCAGCTGGGAGCCACATTGCCAAGAGTTATCTCTGGATAGGATCTTACCATGAAGAGCACTCCGAACAAAGAGTTTTGTTTTATACAGGCCACATAAGGTCCAAGCACGGCTAGCTCTAGCAATGGCAAAGATTTAATAGACCAATTTAAACATGTACATAAAATGCAAAGCATGGCATATGAATTTTTCATTACTATTTTCCTTTAAACAACTTGAGAAAACAAGCTAAAAACACACAAAGACAGTAAGCATTATAGAATTACCTCACCAGCCTTCACAGTAATTATATGTGGAGTAAAAGCAAGCCCTGCAGAACCTGCCAATCACCCACTGATAAGCACACCCTACTGCAAAAAGCAAAGCAACTATATATGCCTAAAATAATAAACACGTATGTAGTATGAGAAGTGAACTGTATAATGCAGAGAAAATATGAGATAGATGAAATCTTTTTGGTTTGTGCCATGGAGCACGAGGGGCAGTATATTGATCATAAATAACTTGAGCTCTTCCAAAACGGCACAACTGGCCTGTAACGTGTAATGGTCCCAATGCATCACCAGTATAGAACACTCTAGTCTCACAAATCTTAACCCCTAGAAATGACATGATGAGCATATGGCAGCACAATCTTGAAGAGGCAAGTATGTCTCAAGACAGTTTTTTATTCCTCCCAATAAGTGTAAACAGTTTCTTTGTCATTAACCTTTTCTTTTTACTGATTTTCAAAAAAAAAAAAAAAAATCCTTCTCGATATATCTTGTTATCAACTTTTTAACAAACCATATTTAGCAAAGTGGGCCTATGGGTGAATCAGTCAGGGGGTCTCGACAATAGTGGTTGAAAGAAGAAATAGAATAAGAAAGAAAGTACATTGGATGAAAATGGTATGGGAAGCCTTGAAGAAAGGTAAGTTAATAATGAGGTCACCTAAAGTTAAATAAGATGGAGGAGGAAGATAGCTTACCCCCTGGTAGTTGGATAAGGCTATGACGATGATGAACATGATGTTTGTTAAGTTGGGTCTAAGGCCCATCCCATAATAACTAGCCAAATTAGGAAACTTCTTCCCCAGCTAATAAACTCAAGATTTTTGTACTCACTAATCTATGTGGGACTATTCCTTAACAATGTTGAAGATGATGATGAACATGATGATGATGATGAAGATGATGATGAGGGCAGCAACGACAATGATGTTCTCAAGCTACGTTGGTAAAGTCTTACCAATAATAAAAAGAGACCCATGTCAAAACTTGAGAACTTACAAAAATAAGCTTCACTAAAAGAATAAGAAAGAGAGTACTCAAAAAGCCTTGAGCACATTTCTGAAACCAACTCTCTCCCTTCTTCCTCATATGGTTCAAATGTTAGTACAAAACATAACTTACTGGTGAAGTTGATTAATCAATACACGGATAAGAAACAGAAGCTTTTTGTCAAAGATAACAATAAAATGGACAATGATGCATATAAAGAAAAATGGACAATGATAAAGTAAGACAAGATAAATAATAGTACATAAGAAATGTGCATCCACAAAACAAGCACATTAAAGAAAGACAAAGTAGGAAAGGAAGTACCTAAAGCATCTAATTGTTGTTTCTTTCCTGACCCAGGGGGGCGCCCTCGATTCCGCTTAACAAATGGTTCAGAAGATGGTGTACTTGAATAGCCCATTGATCCTGAAACTGCCGACAGAGGAGTCAGAGCCAAAGCCATATTACCATCAGGCCCATACTTCCTTGGCCTTCCTCTCTTCTTTTTTATGGGCTCACTCATGCTGAAGCCACCACACGGTCTCATAGCCGAAGATGCATCCCCATGATATGGAGAGTTTGACGTATCATTTGGCTTTGATACAGAAGGTAGTGCAGTACCAAATGGAAGCCGCATGGCCTGCATCATCCCTGCTGAATGGGCAGTCATCATTGAGGTATTTGGCAAGTTTGCTCCAAAAGAATTGGGACCCACAATCATTCCCGGAGGCTCATTCGGGGCCAACCGTGCAGGTTCTCTTGCGTCCATTCAGAAATTTCAAGCAGTCCCTCCAGTTTTCTCCACACTGATAACTAGGAGTTTCTTGCTAAGAAAAAAAGATGAGTTTACTCGAATGCCAACTTACGCATTTACAAAAAATAAAAAACTAAAAAAAAAACATATGATAAGTCATACTAACGCAGGACCGAACTAGTCACCACTGTAGAGAATCTAAAAAATATCAAAAACGTAGAAATCTCCAAAAAAAAAAAAAAAAATAGGCCACAAATGGGTTCTTCATTCACAAAAAGAAAATCAAGAAAACAACTCACAACGACGCCTCAGACACGAGAAACTACCAACGCATAGAAAACAAAACCATGGACATGTCCAGCAAGGTTTATTAAACAAAAATGCAAGAGAAGAAACAAAAAGTTCTACCTCGGAACAGAAAAACAAAATATGCAAGGAGAGAAATTAGGGTTGAAGCAAGTTTCCACTACAAGCTTTTTCCCTCGGCAACCCCTTTTTCCTCCAGCAGCCAGGCCGTCCAAAAATGAGAAGAATGTAAAGAAAAAAGTGGAGACACTCTTCTCTCCCTTCTCTCTCCCCTCCTCCTTAATACCTAAAATAAATTAAAATTAGCAAAAAAAAAAAAACAATTTAATAAACTCCTCATCACATCCTTATAATAAATTTTCGATCTTAAATTATTCAAAACAATTTCAAATCGTGAAATAATATAACATACAGAATCCACAATCTTCGTGTATTTTACTTTTTTTTATTTTTTAATTAATTAATTAATTACCTTTTTTGGCGTGTCGTATTCGCGCTTGCGCCACTTCTGGTTGTTCTTTTCCCTCCTGAATCATCCTCGTTCAAATATTAGGGTTTGCCCCTTGCATGTGTCTCGCCACATTGAACCACTTCCCCATGTAACTATAAAAAATTGGAATAAGCGAATGCGAAAGAATCTAACAGATGGCATTACTCCGCTTAGATTTTTTACTAGAATCTCCATATGATTCTCTGTAATTTCTTTTAATTTTATGTTTTTGTAATTTTACTTTTTTGAAAATTTTATTTTTTTATTTTTTTATTTAATAATAAAAAAATCAACTAAATATAAACCCAAATGTAAACAATAAAATCCCAATAATTCTTTAATAAAATTATAAAATCAAATAAAACGTATAAAAATTATAATATACAAAAAATAAAAATTACAATAAATCCCAAAAAATCTTCTTTTTCTTCGTCTCCTTCTCGTATTTTTTCTTCTATGTTTAAGAATATATACAAAAGAGTCTTACATAACTCTCACATTAAGAAATCTCATAGAGTCATAATTAATACGGTGGAGTATTACAGGAGTCTCGTAAGAAGATATCTTATAGAAGAAACTCTGTTAAAAGTATTTTTGAACTTTTTTTTTTAATTATCGAACAACATCATGAACTAAAAGAGTTAACTCTATTTTAAAGAGTTTCACTTTATTGTTTTGCTTCACTCTACCTGGTATATTTGTTGTTTACATCTGTCTTTTCATTTTAGTCTTTTTTAAACTCTCCTGCTTGCATCTCTCAACGACGAGGCACTCTTTTATAGGGATATAAGGGGATAAGGTGTCAAGATTGACTTTCCTCAAACCCAACCCCAAATTGACTCGAACATTTTCCCTCTCTTCTCACTCTCGGTGTACAGACAGAGCGCCACCTCCGTCGCCGTAGTCTCCTGCCATTATCGGCACTGAGGAAGACGACGCACACCGTGAGGAAGATGAAGTTTAATTTTTTCTAATTTAGGAAAAATTAAACCTGAGTCATAAAAATAATAATTTTTATTTTTTATTTATAAAAATAATATTTTTTTATTTATTCAATATATTCATTTTATAATTACCGTATTAAATTAGTGATTTAATAGTCATAATTAAAATATTGTTAAATTAAATATTTGATGAATTATTTTGGTTTAGTTATCTTATTGCTATAATTAATTAAACAAATGGTTTTAAAAATTTGTGATAATATATTATTAATTAATAATACATAAAATATTTATTATGTTATTGATAAAATAATATATATTTTTTATTATATTATTATTTTTTATTATTATATTAAAATTAGTGGTTTTTAATGTTAAAATATATCTTATGTTATAAATAAATAATTTATTTATTTATTACAAACCCAACGAATTTATTTTAATTTTTGTTTTTGTAATTTTTACATTTTTGGAAATTTGATTATTTAAAAATTGTATTTAATAATAAAAAAACACAAACCACTAAATATAAACCCAAATATAAACAATAAAATCCTAAAAATTCTTTAATTAAATTATAAAATAAAAAATGTATAAAAATTATAAGAACTATTAAATCAAACGTATACAAAAAATAAAAATTACAATAAATCCCAAAAAATATTCTTCTTCTTCTTCTCCTTCTCATATTGCTTCTTCTATGTTGAAGAACATATGCAAAAGAGTCTTACGTAACTCTCACATTAAGAAGTCTCATAGGGCCATAATTAATACTGTGGAGTATTATAAGAGTCTCATAAGAGGAGGTCTCATAAAAGTATTTTCAACCCCAACCCCAAATTGACTCGAACATGTTCCCATCACAATCCTTATATATTAAGGTAGCAAATGGGTTAGGTTAAGTCGGGGAACTGTAAGATCCACATGAGATCCAATACAAGTTGGGTTTTTAAATTTTAATACACATATTATTATGGATCATAAGTATAATAATAAAAGAGAATAACAAAATCCTGGAAATTAATCCTCTAATTTGATCTCCATGACAAGACTCTTTCCACTCTCTATGAGACAATGACACTTCACCTTCCCCTTTTGAAATGGTGCCACCTTTTTCTTCTAGTGGAACTTCCCTATGACACAATGTGTCACTTATATGCCAAATTATTTGCTTGAGTGGAAATTTCATGTGTTACCTTTTGGGCTACTATATTGCTTATGTGGAATTCCCTTTTAATACCAACTGTCACCAATGTCCCAAATATTTTACTTTTGTGACTCTTAAGTGGCATCTAAATGACATTTTCCTTTTAATTTGAATTTGATAGTGACCCTCTATAATCGACTTCATCTTGACAACTTCAATTTTGGTAATCGACTGCAATTTGAACTGAAAGCCTAAACATTTGAGAATATTGACTTTGATCATTGATCCATGGGGCGATATTGATCGTTAATCAATATTATTTCTATCTAAATACTAATTTAATCCATTTTGCTTACGGATTAGATCAGCGTATTGGAGGCCGTTCGGATTGCGTCCCATTTGCAGCCTTTACTGTAAATACATGCCCTGAATTGGGCGAGAGGGAGCAGTGGCGATGGATACCAAGGTGTGGAGTCCGCAACTGCAGGAATCCGATTTTCTGGCGTGCTGCGGCAGCGCCAGGTTCGCTAGAGAGATGGCGGCGGCAGCTCCGTTTGCGAACTCTGAACAGGCTGTTCTAGCCGCGAGAGAGATTTGGATGAATAAGGTTGTGCTTTATTTTCGCAGTTAAATGATTAAGTTATTGGAGAGTTTTAGACGGTGATGATCTTTGCCTTTGGGGGGTTTTCGAATGTCAGGTAGATGTGACTGGATGGTTAGAGGCCTTCGCTGCGCATCCGCAAATCGGTGAAGGGTCTTCTGCACGCAAGACGAACGAGACAAGCGCAAAGTAGGTTTTTTCTCTATTTCACTGCTCTGATCTGAAATGAAAATGAAGGGCAGTTGGAGTTTGACCTTGTTGTTAAGACAATCATTGATTTTCTGGGAAAAAGTGTCTAGCTTACTTTTTCAGTAGCAACGACTTATAGGCAAACGTAATGACCGAGGTTTGTTGGATTTCTTATTGTTTTGGAATTGAAGAAAAGGGTTTCGTTTGGAGGACTGTATTTGGCTTTCTCTCTAATAAAAACATAGGAGAACTGAAAATTGCTTTGCTTTTTCTGTTAAAAATGGTCTCTTGGGATTGAATCAATGGTATATGGCTTCACCGTACCAGAGGAAGCCAAGTGGAATGAAGGCTTTTAGTTATAGTAAAAATCTGATTGATCAAATCAAAGCATTGATTTGGTCCTGCATTATATCGAGTTAAGTTTTTTAATTTTTAATTTTTTTGCTGTTAGTGACGTTTAGAGAGAATATCAGCTCAGCTAAAAATGTGATAGAGTGGAGCATTTTCGTTCCAGAAAGGAACTTTTGTGAAAGTGTAATACCTCATTTTACTGGCCACTGACCAAACGTATATACTTGTCTAACTTTTTTTTTTTTACTTTTTAATACAGAAAGGCTGATCAACTCTGTAGGGCATGAAAACAGCCATAAGGCAAAGGTCCCAAGGCTTCTTTAATAAGTTGTAGTTGTCAGAGGTGGTTCCGGTCTACCTCTTTTGAGTAGGGGTGGACGGAACCTAACCCAGGTGGACCGGAACCACCTAGCTCTGACACCCACCGATCCCGTTCCCTACCGCTTTTACCGGGATTCGAATGCGGAACGTGGTACCTAGTTCTGATACTATGTAAAATGCCTAGCCAATACAACTCAACAGGCCGGTCTCTTGGGTTGTATTGGCTAGGCGTTTGACAGTAGTTTCAATTTGTATCTGTTTGAGCACTCTTTAGTGTCAGTTTGGATGCAACTACTAGCATTAAGTGTAAAATCATGTGTAATTTCCCTGAACCATCTGTTTTACAATTTGATCTTTTCATTTCCATCATCTGCATTGCCAATTGCATTTCATCTCCTTTTCTAATAATTTCCTAGTTTAGGCTTGACTAGTTTTCAACTTCGAAATGGTTCGTTAAGGGTTGATTATTTGTAGGTGGAGCAAGGGAGAACAATCTACTGCTTTAGCAACTGCAACAAATTCCACTTTGCAGGTATGCAAATTATTAACACACTCTGTTGTTTATACCTTTAGCTAGCTAGCAGAATAATAGTTCCAAATTTTATCAGAATTAATTGATTTTGTTTAAACAAGGAATCCTTAAACAAACAAGTAAGTCTCTTTCTTTCTTTCTTTCTTTTTGTGTGTGTGTGTGTGTTTAAATTTACCATAACTCCATACATGAAAAATTAACCTGTGATGTTGATGCATCATAATACTGGTGACTGTTCCTACTAGTCACACCAATCTTAGAACCAACTAGAGTTCGATTCTTACCTCATTACAGGGCTGAGTGTTATTCATTGTTTTTTGAAGTCTACTACTTGTGATTATTGTGGATCTAATCCTTTTCTGCCAACCATATTTCACAGGAATTATTTGAGTGGAATGCACGGTACAGACAGAAATTTGGATTTGTTTTCCTTATACGTGCATCTGGGAGAAGCACTCCTGAAATACTTGCAGAATTGAAGGTAATTAAAAATTGTGCTGAAATGACATTTCCTATTATTTTGATGACATTGTGGTCTATCCGCCAAAAGATTTACAGATCCTCAGTTCAGTATATGACTGCGTAGTAAAAACTTTATTCAAGATTAGGAATGGTTCCACTCCTTTTTTTTGTTTTTTTTTTTTTTACAAACAAGGTAGGTCCTTTTCCATCAAAGAAACAGAATGAGGGTACAGTCATAATACTTTTTGTACTTCAATATGTTAAAAGATAACTCTTAAATCCGCCATACTTGAAAGTGGCACTACTGAAGTAAAAGGTGAGAGATGCTAAGTTGAGATCAACTTATGGCAAATTTATGAATGATTAATTAGAAGTAGAAAACACTTGGCACAAAACAAGTAAAAGGGAGTTGTTTGAAATGTTAAGCCATGTGCAAGCGTGTGTGTAATAGTACAAAGGGTCAGAATGATGATGGATAATGGCTTTTTCAAAAAAAATGATGGATAATGGTTTGAAAAGATGATTTTAAATGACATGCATAGAAGTTTGGAGACTTGAAGGAGGGTAGCGTAATGATGGAGTTGGCAAATAGTAGAGTGGAGGAGGATCATGAAGCCAATCCTAACATAGTTAGGAGAGAATGATGATGAATGAGCAATCACTGGTTGGTGTTTATATTGGTTTAAGGTTCCTGAAGATGCATTCTTCTTTTTCTGGCTACTGAAATGGATGAGAAGAATGCATTAACAGAGAAGAATGCAGCGGAGTACAAAAGAGCGCAGCATTAAATTGAGCCCTTAAAAGTTGTCTTTAACTTTCTTTGGCATGTCTTCTTCGGAATGGGGCTGGGCTAATTGTATTCTTTTTCTATGTCTCTTTTGAGGTCAAAATGCACTGAAAACCTGAGTTTTTGTTGACTGAGTTAGTTCTGTTCATGAATTCTTTTGCCAGGTGGTCTAAAATCCACTAGCTAACTGCCATTTCTCCTTTTAGATTCTCTTAGGAAGCACCGAAAATACTGATGTTGCACTAGAAAACTTTGATGGCTGTGTTTCCTGTTTTAAAAAACTGGGATGCTTCTTCATAGTAAATATTAGGAAGTCAAAAGTTTAGGCTATCTCTTGTGTCCTTGTCAGAGCTTAGCTGTTATTCATTTAGGTCACTCATGAATGAAATGGTTTACACATTCTAAGATTGCTATTTTTACCCATACTTGTTTCCAATTATTCTGCTCTTATTGTGAATTTTTTTTGCAGAAAAGGTACCCCAACAGGCCCATAGTCGAACTTGAGGTTGCAGCCCAGGAGCAGATGAAAATTACAGAATTGCGTCTTGCAAAGCTCTTTGAATCGAAAGTTCCCACAGCTTCACCTCCAACTAGTACCCAGTATCCTGCCAGCCTAACCGAAAAAGCAGAAGGTGCTATTCATGTCAGAACAGAAACTCCTTTTTCCTTTCATTAGATGTTCAGATCACATGCCATATTTGGTGCTCTTCTCTGACACTGTGTCCAAATCAATTTTTGGAGGACAGTATAATTTGTCATCTCTCATCTCTGTTATTTTCTACTTTTTCTAGTTCTTTTATTTCATCTAGGCATATTCTTTTGATAGTTTCTATTTTTTCTTGTTATTTAATTTCATCAAGGCGTATCCTTTGACTTTAGCCTTTTAGTTTTTAAACAAATTGCTTGAATTTCTTATTTTTCTTCTGAAAATCACAGTTGTTGAGTTCTATTGTCTTCAAACTTTCATGTAGAAGACCGGCTAAGTGTAATTGGTGCACATTTGATTACTGGAGCGAGGAGAATTCCTGCCCAAGTCCCTTCCATCGGTTCAACTACATCTGTCAACTCAAATAGGACCCGCCCACCAATTACAACGCATGTACTGGATGTCTCCCAGGGGAGTCCCGCTTCAGGTATTGAGGTGCATTTGGAGAAGTGGAAAGGCTCTTTAGATCAGCAGCTGTCATTCGGAGCAAACAGTCCAGGTGAGTGGGTATTCCAGGGTTCTTCAGTCACAAACTCAGATGGAAGATGCGGTGCACTCACAGACATCGTTGATAATGTCGCCCCTGGATATTACCGCCTAAGCTTCAATACAGGGAAATACTCACCTAATGGGTTCTATCCATATGTTTCTATAACATTCGAGATCAGGGAGTCACAAGGGTCAGAACACTTTCATGTCCCTCTTCTGCTTTCACCCTTCTCATTTTCAACATACCGCGGAAGCTAGAACTCGTTTTTCAGGCTAGAAAGCTGTCTGTGTAGTCAGATGATATAAGTTATAGTGAGCCAAGCAGAAGTAGAGCCAAATACATCTGGATGATTGTATGAGTTTTATTCACGGATGAGGCTAAGTTTGGCTTGAACAAGTTGCCCAAAAGAATAAAGAAGAAAATGTGAAGCAGAATGCAGGATTGACAGGCCATTCATGCATGTATTGAAGGAATGTGAAAGATTTCAAAAGTTTTTACGAGTGTACTGAAGCTCAGCTCCCATCTTCAGTGAAAACAAAATGCCAATCTGTAAAAACGTGAGTCGTCCACAACAAATGGAAATATTTCGTTAGAGTGAAAGAAGGACAGTTGTGACGTTAACTTCATCGTGCTCTTGTCCTTCTCTGATCAATTCATCGAACATAGCTAATGCTGTTCAAGGGATATTGAAGTCTAAACAACTCTGTTCCTGTAACCCATCTTTCAAAATACAATAGCCGCTGATTTTAGATCCCCACAAGCTGCTTATAAGTTAATTATCTGTCCATGAAAAATCCATTCCTCTTTCTGTTTTAACGATTGAGAGCAGCCAATTCTGTAATGACGGGAAGTGAAGCTGTCGGGACTATAGATTCTTAGAGCATCCCAGTGGTTGACTCTTTTTGTTGAAAATCATGCATAAGTGAGGCCTGCAGATTCTGAGTTTGACAAGGATTGGAACGAGTATGGATATGTTGCAGGTGTTACGTGTGCAAAACATTTGCCTTCCGCAAGAGGAAAGACGGCAAAACCGGTGGAGCTCTTGCTCGATGCTTCTGCTGGTGGCGCTGGCTAATGTTGCAATTAGAAGAAGAGGGAGGACATTTACTTGCAGGTAAATGGTGGGAAATTGAGAATCCTTTAGGTGGGTGGGGGGGGGGGGGGGCTTAGTCAACAAACATAAAATTTGATCCTCATCTTTGTTTCATGTATCTACATGAACTTCATATTCGAAATGGGGGTTAATGTGGACAAGTTCATGTCCATTGAAAAATAATTTCTACTGTTAGTGCTCCCAAATGAGGAAAACACAGAAAATAAGAGAATATGTAACTTGTAATAGTATATTTAATTAAAATATAATACTTAAACATTAAATTAGGTAAAATAAATATTTTTATTACACGAATAATTAATTTAATGTATAACTAAAATATATTAATGTACTAATTAATTTAGTTATATATTATATTAGTTAAAGATTATTATTTATTGTACATTAATACAGTAATTACGTGAGTCAATTAATTGTGTGCATGATTAATCATAAAAATAAATAAATAATATTAAAAATAACATAAATGAATATAATACATTTAGTTATTAATTTATTGATAATATATGGTGTTCTTTAACATAAAAAAGTCATGATTAAACAGGAAAAAATTATCAAAAACTAACTTTAATACACTATATATTTTTACATATTATTAATTAAAAATATTTTTCCATTAAATTTAAAACCATTGATTTTATTAATTATAAAAACGAGTTAATTAAACCAAGTGCTTGAGTTAACAATATTTGTAGTTATAACTAAAGATATGTGATTATCACTAGCACTTTTCAACAGGAATGTCCTTGGATATTATAACTTAAGAAAAGTTAAAAAATTCCTGATTCCTTAAAGCTTCATTTCCTCATTGTATCAAATGAGATTGAACAAGTTGAGCCAATTACAATAAGTAGCAAACACAAGAAAATCCAGTTGATGGAATTCAGATTATACAAGAGTAATGATGCCATTAATTCTAGAACAAGCAGTCATAGTTGCGGAAATAATTTTTTGTCAATATCGGTGGCCTATATGAAAGCCCAAAAGACTAAGGCAGAGACAATTACAAAGAGTTCTTGTGAACAAACAAATGTACTGTGACAACTCCCCTGAACCCAAATCTACTGTTTTACTTGTAAAAATCGAAATCTGTGTCAGGCTTCTTCACGTTGGTTATGTAGCTTTTCTCAAAATCCTAGGAAAGAATTATGTAACGGTTCTTCCGGACTACATGCATTACCGCTTCTTGACAGATTGCTGCAATCTGCAAACATTTTACCAGAGCAACAAAATATATGTTAAACCATCAAGAAATCTGAAGAGTTACCAAAGTTCAAAAGTAATAATAAATACACTTACTGCAACACTGATTTTGTCAGGTCGAGAAATATAGTCTTCTAAATCAACCTCATCACCCAAGTTCATTTTAGCAGTGTAGACCTGTTGTCAAAACACATACAACAGAATAAATAAATAATAAATGATTAAAATGCAAGAATTTGGTACAACAAAATTTAACACTAGAATCACCCCAAAAAATGTACAAACAATTTCTTTCCTAGCAAGTTGGGAATGGTAAACTTGAAATTGATATTTTGCTAGGCCAAGAGCCAACTGAAACAACTGTGCTTTTAGTAAGGAACCAACTACAGATATGTGATTATCACTAGCAATTTGCCCGTGGCTGTAAACAAAAGACTAAGTAGTTATAACTACAAATTTTAAAGATATGTGCTTGAGTTATAACTAAAGATATGTGATTATCACCAGCACTTTGCCAACGGCTATAAATAAACAGAGAATTTTGGCTTGCTCAACCAAGAGATCGAGCATTTTGCTGTCATCTTTGAAGGTCCAAATGTAATATGGTCGAGCAGTTGGTTGTCTTCTTACAACCATGTATAATCAAAATCCGAGATGGTCCTCATGGAAAAAACTTTATCAGACAACCTTTACCCGTCACGGAAACACAAACCATAAAAAAATAGAATACTATGTGGTTGATATGTATAACACCCGAATCTCCTCACCACATGGCAAAAAATATTCTATAACACTTAAAAAATTCTCAACAATATTCTAAAACATTTCAAAATTAATCAAACTATTTTCACTACTACATGTGCACTCAACAATGCAAAAACACACACATCAAGTCCAAATTCACCGAACACCCTTGGTAGAGCCCCATATGACTTAGCAGTCACTACGAACTGTACCTCGTCAGTGATGGGGGTCGGGTTTCGTTGGCTAATGGAAGCCTGTGTAGGCGACTCAGCCTTGTTTGAATTGGACTTAAAAATCCCTAATAAAACCTAAACCCTAAACCATCAAACCCTAAAGTCCCTAAACCCTAAACCCTATCACCTACTAAACTCTAAACCCTAAACACTAATTCCAGAACTTAATACCCTAAACCCTAGACCCCCTAAACCTTGAAAGCCCTAAACCCTAAACCCTACACCCTAATTACAGAACCTAAACCCAAAAAACCCTAGACCTTAAAAACACAAAACCCCCAAAACTTTAAAAACCCTAAACCCCCTAAACCTTAAAAACCCTAATCCGTAAAAATACCATAAATCCTTAACCTTAAACCCTAAACCCTAATTCCAAGTCCCTTAAATACCGAGCACCAAACCCTAAAAATAAAACCCTAACCCGAATCAAGAATTTAGACCCTAAACCGTAACCCTAAATCCCACAATTATGCACAAATAACCCCCAATTAGGCACTGAAACTAAAATTAAATCAAATAAAACACTAATTTAATGGAAAAAAATTAGGGTTTAGTCATACCTTCTGAAATTTGGGAAAAACCGAATCTGAAGGGTGAAATCAAAGCTGAATGGGGAAATTGATGCCTAATCGAAGTAGAAATTAGGCAATCGATGCCCAAATGTCAAAATCGAAGAAAATCAAAATCGAAATGGGGAAAATCGAACAAAATCGGAAGGTATTTTGGGGGAAAAAAGAATAGTGAGAGAGAGAAGGGAGTGGGAGGTTGAAAGGAGAAGGGAGGGAGAAGAGAGAGAAGAAAGGGAGGTCGAGAGGGATAAGAGAGAGGGAGAAGCGAGAGAGAAAAACAGAGAGCAAGTCCGAGAGAAGAGAGGGAGGCACGAAGACGAAAGAGGAGGTGTGGGAGAGAGGGCGAGTCTGAGAGAAGAACGAGAGACGGAGGCCGGAGAAGAGAGGGAGCAGAGATGGAGACTGGAGAGTAGAGTTTGAGAGAAGAGAGGGAGAGGAGACGTTGGGGGCGTAGGGAGACGAGAGAGGGGGTGCGGGAGAGAGGGAGAAAAAAATGAAAATGATAAGAGAGCGAGAGAGGGGGGTGCGGGGAGAGAGAGGGGAAAAAAACGTTGAGGGTTCGAACCCCCGCGTTTTCTTCATCCAGATGATTGGCAAAAAGGGTCAGAAACCAGATTCCATTTTTTATAATGTGGAGATGATGTTTCGCTTCATCTCCAACATCCAAATGACATGAAGTCTGGCGCTCCACTAACGACGTAAACTGATGAACAACATAATGCGGCTGATCTTCATCTTACCCTTCAAGTTGACTAACCCCCCCTTAGGGTTGAAAATGAGGTGTGAACGTGCTCTAAAAGGCAACAATGACAGTCGTACGTTTTTTCTCCATTATTAGGCTAAAAGTTTGTGCGGAGCCCTTGGCAATTTGTACCTGCAGACAAACTGAACAATTGAGTGGTCTTCAAAATATTTCCCTTAAAATCGATATGTTAGAGAATTTTGTAAGCAAATTGTTTTCCGTTTAAATTGAACTATATTTTTGTATTGATTTAAGAGTGTTATTTATATATAATTTATAACAGAAATCTCCTAAATTGAAGGATAAATATAATCAACATAAATCTCCTAAATTGAAGGGATAAATACAATAGAAATCTCCTAAACTGAAGGGAAGATAATATTCTTTATGCTGCCTCAAGATAAGCGAGGCTTTGTAAGAAAATTAGTAAGTAGGTCAGGAGAAGTAATATGAGCAACTTGAAGTAGACTAGATTGAACCTGATTACAGATTAAGTGATAATCAACTATTAAATGTTTTACTTTGGAGTGAAATACGGGGTTCGAGTTTAATTGAGTGACACCAATAGACAATAAGAGAAGATCACAAAGTCACACCAAGTTCAGTAAGTAGAGAGTACACCCACAGAAGTTTAGTAGCAATAGCATCAACTGATCGATACTTGACCTTAGTAGAAGAACGAGTAACAGTGTGTTGCTTCTTTGAACTCCAGGAAATGAGATTATGCCCAAGATAGACAAGGTAGGCACTAGTGGAAGAGTAATCATCTTTATTGCTAGCTCAATCGGCATTTGAGAACCCATGTAGAGATATTAGAGACTTACGATGTAGAAGAACTTCATTATCCAATTTGCTACATAAAAACCTTAAAATTTGTTTGACAAGTACCAAATGCTCGCCAGTCAATTGATGCATAAACTGGGACATCTTATTGACAACAAAGAAAATATCAGGTCGAGTGAGAGAAAGATATTGTAAGCTGCCAACTACTTCACAAAACTGAGATGGATCAGAAAGTGGAGAGCCTAAGGTTATAGTGAGTGATGAAAACTTTGTCGGTAATGGGGTGAGAATAGGTTTAACATCTTCCATATGAGTCATTTTGAGCAGGTCTTGGATGTATTTGCGTTGAGAGAATAATATGTCATTGCGATGTGAAAAACCTCAACTCCAAGGAAGTAAGAAAGAGAACCCAAATCTTTTAGAGAGAAATGATGAGAGAGGCAATCAACAAATTGAGAAATGTGGTCATCACTATTACCATTAATAATAATACCATTGAAATAACCCAGTAGAAACAAAATATGCTTGCTAGTATTGAGAGTAAATAGGGAAATATTAGAGTGAAAATTCTTGAAACTTGAACCCACAAGAAATTAACAAAGTTCATGATACCAAGCCCGTGGAGTCTATTTGAGACCATAAATAGCTTTATGAACTTTACAAACATAGGTTAGATGTTTTTAATAAACAAAACCCGGAGGTTGTGCCATATAAATATTTTTTGAGAGCCAACCTTGAAGGAAGACATTGTTGATATCAAGTTGACAAAGGGACCAACCATTGCTAACTGTAATACTAAGTACAAGTCTCATGGTGGTGGGCTTAAGAACCAGGTTAAAAGTCTCATGGTAATCTACACCTGGTTGTTGATGAAATCCTTTGGCCACAAGACGAACTTAGAATCTGTCAGTGGACCCATTAGAGTGCCTTTTGATTCGAAAAATCCACTTACAACCAACAAGATTAGTGATACCATCAGGAGGAACTAACTCCCATGTCCCATTACAAGCAAAAGCATCATATTCTTCAGACATAACTCGATGCCAGTTATGATCTTTGAGGGCTTGAGTCATGGAGGTAGGTTCACGGTAGGGTTGGGATGGTAGGTGGGTGTAAAGGTTGAGTTTTTGAATGGGTTTATAGATATTGTTTTTGGCTTGAGTGGTCATGCGATGTTGGGTAGTAGATTGGGTTTCGATGGATGGATGGGTAGCATTTGGTGATTGTTGGATGAGTCGTGGTTGCTGCTCAGTTTCTGTGTGATGTGTTGGTGTCTCAGAGGTTTGTAAATTATCATTAGAAAGAGGCATGTCTTGAGGGCACCCTTGAGGTGGAGTGTTAGAAGTGTTGTGGTGACGAAATTGATGAAATAGTAAGCACAAGGGGAATCCAAATATCTATAGTGGTGGAGGTGGGACAAGGTAGGTGATTGTTGAGGGAGGTGCACGAGAATATTGACTTTACAAACTTGACATGACGAGAAACAAATATTTTTGAAGTAGATGGGTCAAAACATAAGGAAACACTTTGAGATAAAGAGTAACCAAGAAATACATATGGTTTAGACCTTTGATCAAGTTTGTGAGATGTATATGGACAAAGTCAAGGATAACATAAACAACCAAAAATCTTTATTTTAGAATAATTTGGAGTTTGGTGGAAAATTAACTTATAAGGAGATGATAGATTGAGCTTAGGGGTTCACATAATGTTTATTAAATAGACAACTATGGCAAAGGCATGAGACCCAAAGGTAATTGGAAGGTAGGCATGAGAAAGTAAGGTGAGACTAGTTTCAACAATATGACAATGTTGTCTTTCTGAGTAGCTATTGTGTTCAGGTATATGGGGTGGAGTGGTTAGGTGAAAGATGCTACTTAAAGAAAGGTAATCTTTAAGGCCCATATATTCTCCTTCATTGTTTGAATAGAGTGTGATAATTTTTATCTAGAAGTAATTTTCCACAATGGCTTTGTAATAGTGAAAAACTTTCTAAACTTCAGATTTTTATTTGAGTGGGTAAAACAATATGTATTTGGTATAGTGATCAATGAAAATGACATAGTAGTTGAAATCATCTTGTGGGAAAACCGAAGAAGCGCATAAATTAGAAAAAAATAATTTCAAGTGGTTGTGTAGAGATAAAAGATGAAGTTGGGAAATGCATCTTATGATTTTTTTTTGCACAGATATACATGATAAGAAAACTCTTTTGGCATAGGAGTAGAAAATTTTAAATGATCGATAGAAAGAATATGTGTCAAAATAGGAAGAGCAGGATGACTTAATTGATGATGCCAATTGGATGATATGGTTTTGACTTGAGAGAAAGCAAAAATTGGAGAAGACATATTTATGAGTCAACCACTCATATACTCCTCTAGTGCTGCCCATCAAATGGATTGCCCTCATGGAAAGATCATTCACATGAAAGGAAGATGGGAAAAATTCAACGAAAATTTTATTAGTAGTGCAAAATTGAGATATAAAAATTAAGTTCTTTTGCATGGTTGGCATGCAAAGGACATCATTAAAAGTTAATATAGTGGTGAGAGTTGAAAGAGATATAGAACCGGTGTAAGTGATGGAGAGACGAGTGCCATTGCCAATCATAATATCATCAGAGCCTGTATAAGGTATATGGAGAGATAAGTTGCTAAAGTCTTTTGTGGCATGGTGAGATGCTCCACTATCAAGTAACCAAACCGGATTGTTGGAGGTGACGTTAGTTGCATAATGAGCTCGTGGTAGCCATGGTGTTGCCGAAGTATGAGAAGGAGGAAATCTTGTGTTGGTTGGTTGGATTCGTACGAGTTTAAATGATGGGCATCACTTAGCCAAGTGCCCTTGGATGCTACAAATCTAACAAAACCTTAGATATGGATGAGGTCAATAACGATTGGTGTAGTCATGCTTGGTTAGCAAGGGTTGTTAGGCGATGGGCGCTAGCCGCATGACCATACATAGTGATTGATCTGTCTGAGTTGATGTACAAAAAATAGGCGGTAAGTTGGAACTGAAAAACATTGAGTAGGCAGTCCTCGATTGTGAGTTTTTTTTCCTTCCGCATGTGTGGCTCACTTCGTCTTCAACGTCGCACTGACAGAGTTGGGAGCGGAGGTAGTTGCACTTGGGCAGTCATTGCGGTACATCGAAACACCATTCCGGAGGCTCACCTGGAGTTGTCGGAGGCGCATGGAAGCTCGGCTACTACGAGTTTTCACTGTAGCTCTTTGACGTGTACACGCTTTGTCTTTTGATTTTGATCTCTAAAAAAAATGGTTGAATGAACGACGACGACGATGATTGGTGCAGAGCAGAGGAGGGATAAAGACTGCAAACAATGGGGTCGAACATCGATCGAGTAGAAGAGAAAGGGAAGAGGAAGAGATGACAGAGATTTTGAGTGGTGGTAGTCAGAATGCAACGACAATGGAGGAGAAGAAAATGTATTTCTTTGATACCATGCAAACAAATTGCTTTCCGTTAAAGTTGAACCACATTTTTGTATTGATTTAATAGTAGTATTTATTATACAATTTACAACAAAAATCTCTTAAACCGAAAGGATAAATACAATTTACAATAAAAATCTCCTAAACCCAAGGGAAGATAATCAGTTCTTTAGATTTTCCCGTCTTCAAACTACAATGACAATTCATTGTTCTGATTTTACTAGACTGGTTTTATAATTTCTATAGAAAACAGTATATCCCTCCAGTTTGTTTACTCCAGCTTTGTTTTTAGTTCTTAAAGTAGTGAACACCAGACCAGCTTGTTTTATATGGTTTCTGATACTAGGAGAGCATGTCAAAGTTTAGATCACAATTGAAGAAATAGTGGAATGATCCTTTAATGGCTTTGGTTCTTACCCACCATGAGAGCTTTAAAGGCCAACTAGGCAGAAAACGAGGATTAATTAGCATGCTTTGCCTTTCTACCTTTGCATTTAATTTGATCAAACAAAATCATGGATTCCCCCTTTATCCAATCAGCACCGATAGAGATATGAACAATGACAGAAGAGATTGCTGCTTTCCAGGATAAGATTTCCTAGGATTTAATTTGGTGAAGTCACAATAACAAAAGTAAGACCGACAGAAGAAATGGGCCAAACCATTAAATGAAGCAACAAAAACTGCAAAAGTTCATTCTAGATCAGGTCATGACAGCCGCCCTGCACATGGGAGTAAATAGACAGATGATGCTACTGAAGGATAATAAGTGATTGAGACTTGATCGAAGCACTCGGTATTCCTTAGCTATTTACAAATCCTTCTGACCCTATACCAGAAGACATCAATAATGACAGTGGGTACAGAAGATGAGAAAGACAGGTTGCTGCCTTGCTGGAACTTGTATCTCTCTCAACTGCAACATTGGAAAATGGAGTGCAGAGAAAATAAAAGTTTGCAGTGAAGTAATGGTTCTTATTAATTTCCAGGAAATTTTCAGGCTGAACAGCTGTCGATGAAGCCCTTGATCAACCCTTTTAACCATCTTTGATCTTTAAGAGAACCCAATAAACGAATTCCAACTACAGTATTCAGAGGTTTCTCTGTCTTGAGATTCCTCAATTTCACTATAAATTAGCATCAGAACAAAGTTTTAATATTATGGTCCTGGGTTAAATATCTATACCTTACGTTACTCTTAACAGGTTGGTCTTTTGGATAGTATTAACTAAGTGCTTAATATTTAGTATTAAAACGGGTTCCCATATCGCGTATTCGAATCCCAAAGAACGGGTTCCCATGTCGTGTGTTCGAATCCCGAAGGGGCCAACCTCTATGTAAAGTAGGCCGACCTCTATGTAAAGTAGGCCGTCGCTAGAGTGGGCTGCCGTAGACGTCGGCTCACGAAGGTGGGTGTGATGTTATGATTCTGGGTTAAATATCTATGCTTTCTGCTCCTAATAAGCCAGTCTTTTGGATAATATTAGCTAGGTACTTAACATTTAGATACTCCGCTCTTTTTGATAAATATGTGCAGATAAAGTGACTGAAGGACTGTAGCTGCAATTTGAGGATACGAAAGTAGTCAATGATATTCTGGCTGATTGAGAAAGATGAGTTTCAAGTCTTAAATGCTTATGAAATGTTAAGGAACACCAGTTTAGCCTAGAAGACTATATTGCAGACGGGAGCGACGGACTTCACACGACAAAGATTAAAAGGGAAAATGTCCAATCATGCTGTCTGATCTGTTCTCTGATTGAAGAATTCTTCTATCTTGCCTTTCTCAAGGAAAAGAAAAAGGATTCTTCTGCAAATAGAAAGTTCCATAACTAGACAAGAAGGCAGTTAAATATACACATGACTACATGGTTTATATGATCATTGATAATTTAGTGATGAAAACTTTGATGAAATGCTGGATTTCATGGTCGTGCCACACAAAACACAAATCCCCTTGCAAGGATCATTATTAGATAAAACCTATTCAAAGATGATATTCTCTCATAGAAGGATCCTCTCACATCAAGCAAGCCAAAACTGCTTATTCAACCACAAAAAGAAACCGAGGAAAGAAAAAGGAAAAAAAGCTTTTCTTTACATTTTACTCATATGAGTGGACCAGCCAGAGATGCACCTCTTTTCCAGCTGGTTCAGCAGCACACAGGAGAAGGAAGATCCCTTGCAGATGGATTTAACCATGCTTGCCATCAACAGAAGCTCAATTATTGAACTTTTGCTCAGTGTTTGGGGGCGCCTGTGAGGTCCAGAAACAAACACCTTAAGATCATGAAAAAAGTCTAGGAGATGGGGAAGATGTAGTATCTAAATAAATAAAAGACAAGTCATTTGATTACTGACCCCAATGGATGTCACAAAATTGCAGACTGCACATTTAACAGATCTTGCTCCATATTGGTACATCAATAACATACGGCAATTTCCACAGTTAACATGAGCAACCTGGTTAGCTGTTACAGAGACAAGATGTAAGTAACTGGTGGTTGTCTTGAATATTTGATTTACTCTATGTGAAGTGCTCCCAATGTTGGTTCAGTGATTTAGTTTAGCCTTGCTGGTTGATTGTTTTCTTTTCTCTAGTTCTGGGTGTAATGAAGGTTCTGATTTCTCACCTTCCATAGCCAGATTAACTGTGTGACAACAAGAGCACTGCACATTTGTTGCTCCACGAATGTACATCAATAGAGTGTGGCAACCTCCACAGATCAATTGGGCCATTTCTGTTCCTGTTCCAATTCAAAACAGCTTGATGATTTGTAGTGGAAAAAACCTATGGTCATTTATCTTGCAGTCATCTTTAAACAATCATAAGTTTTTGCTTGTTTGGTGCTGCAGAATACCAGTGCTCCAAATTAAAACTTGCTATGTGCTGCTTAATGATCCTGCGTAGCTGCTGGCCTTAAGAAATAGCAGATTTCTGATACAGAATTGTCAAAACTACTAAAAAAAGCAAAAACATGGACTACTTGAGCTTGTGCTGAACCTTATTTTATTAAGCATTCACTATCATTTGTCAGTAAATAACTCAGACCCATTATCTCTTTTTAGGATATATTGGATTCCTTTCCAGTTGTCCAACTAGATGGAAGAAAATTTTAAGCAAAAACATACCAGGAGGTGGTACTGTTGTCACGGCGTTGCAGACAGCACAGCATACAGAAGTTGCTCCAAGCGGATAGAGGAGGAGATTCCGACAGCCGGAGCAGACGAGTTGGCTCTGCACACCTACGGGTTTCGCATAAAGGTTAGTCAAAGTCATCTCACATTTTTAGAAATTAGATAAGAAAAGTTACGACCAGAAATTGAATCTCCAGATACCCATCTTCTGATTTCTGAAAATATGCCTTTTTAGCATTTTAACGCATACTTTTGAGACCATAAATGAGTGGTTCTTGTTAGACAATCTCGTTAGCAGAAACATTCAAAAGCAGAGGAGATCTGAAAATTTCCAACAATAATTCGCACCGTCTTGAAGACGACGAACTCACTCGAAGGAAAGAGGCAAATTCTCTAAGAATTTATTCATATAGGAGACAGTGTGAAGAGAAGAAGACCAGTGTGGTGATGGCCAAAGACATACCGGAAGGATCTCCGGAAAACCGGTTTCATCTTGTCAGGAACTGACCGCTTTTACACATTGCAAACAGAGCCAGATTTGAACGTGTGGCATATTTTGAAGAAAGCAGAAGAAGAGGCGAGAATTCAGACAAAATTTCGAACCAAAAAACCAGAGCAACCGATGAGACTCACCACCATTGGGTGGACTAAAATGCGTCGGAGGGGTGGGATACGGAGCCAGAGGAACTGGCATTGCTTTTCTGACGTGCGTTTGGTTTCCTTTTCGTATGCCTCCACCGCCTACAAACCTAAATCAAGTAAACAAGCTCTCCTTCATTCCCACCAAACTGAAAGACGAAAACAAAAGTAGTGTAAGACCCCAGAAAACAAAGCTGCAACTGAAGAAATTTAGTAATATCCAGTAACAACCGTCCATGAGCTGAATTCTAGAGAGAAAAGGCCATTTGTAATTAAAACCGAGAAGGAAAGTTAAGAAAACGAAAACCCATTGAAGATCAGGTACCCATTGAAGAGCAGACGACGAGACAGCGAGAAAGTATAACTCTGCTGTGTGGATAATTTGACAGAGAGAGAAAATTTAACACAACTATAACTCTCTCTTTTTTATTTTTAACCAATTTCCTTTTTCATGCTTTGGGTGAGTGGTTGTTGATCAGAACGCTGTTCCCCTTTTATGATTCACACTGGTTGCGTTTCAAGACCAGCCTTGTCAGGTCAGTGTCTGCGTCTGACTGCCTTCCTCTTCTGTCTTTGCATGGGTTACTGTAATGCAAAGAGATGTAAACGTGCTTTTCCCACGACTCACCACACGCTCTCTTCTGCAGATTTCAGGGTGGAGGTTGGGCCACGTACACGGCAAACTACTATCAAATCCTCCAAAAATGGAGCCTGGTGAAGGTAAAAGTTGATAATTGCTTCAACAGTTGGTCCCCATCGGTTTTTTATGCCAAGCAAGAGATTGCACCCTACATGTTTGTACTCGTGCCTTTACTGTACAGGCTTTCGTATTGCGATAATTGACAACGCCGGACAAGGAAGAGCTATTGCCTGTTGCTATTTCAGAGAAAACTCTGTGTATACAAGGAAGAAGTTATCGCGAAGGAGCTTTACAGCAAGTTTGAGTGGTCAGACCAGAGCTTGATATAAGTATCTCTTCTCCCTTCATCTTTTACTGTACAAAAACAAACACCCAGAAAGCATGAGAAGTAGTGTGCCCCATAAATTTTCATGTCCTGTCTTATCAACAAAGTGACCCACTGAATCAAGAATCCCATCCCTTCCCACTACCAGAAACGATGGCCTTTGCCTTCTTGAAATCCATATATGCAGCAGCAGCAGCTCATGGAGGGCCATTCAGCGGGTGACATTGGAGCCTGGTAATTTGAGTTTTGACAGTCAAGGCTGGAGTAGCAGCAAATCTGCTGAACTATGTATCGGGAAGAAGCCGCTTTTGAAATAGACATGTCGAGGATCCCATCCACTTCAATATATTGGTGTGGTCACCCAAATGACTGAATTGCCTTTTGCCTGTGCAATGAGACATTCTGCATCAATGCTGCCCAATCGTTTCCAAGCTTGCTACTGAAATATCAATTATTTTCAATCTCCTCCACCAAGTATGATGAAAAACAAAACGACCATTGGCTCCGAATATTTTTCTGAAACATACTTCTCGGAAAAGATTTTGGGTCCCGAAGGAGATGGTACCACAGTTTTCACCTATTGTGATTGTTGCACATGAAAAACTACAAAAATGGCTGTAAATTCCTTTCTTCATCAATTGAACAAACAATCATAAAGTAAATTACTCCTCACCAATCCTATTTTCTTAGTTGTGTTTCGAGGAACTCTTCTTTCTGGCTCAACTTTCCAATTATAGCCTGTCTTCCACCCCCTTCTCCTGTACAAAGTGCTTCCCTGAAAATAGCATAAGACGACGAGGAGAAAGACAAGAAAGATGGGATATGTTTGGACAGAGAGGAAGGTGGCAGAGGCGTGGGACCATTTTTATTGTACTTTGCAGGCTTTTCTCCGCGTTCATTGTTGATCCAAAATGGATATTCGCCAAAGTTTTCTAGAACCAGCGACTTAGGGCTATAAGTCGACGATCTGTTAGAAAATCAGAAAAAAAAAACCCCATTAATCCGTCTGTAACTAGTTTAATAATCTCTCAGCTTGTTGATCCGTCTGTAATTAGTTTAACTGATATTATCGTATCCTTGAAGAGATAAACTTGTGGCTCCGGCAAACTAGAAATAGCCTTCCCCAATTGTCCAAAAAGTCGTCTAAAACCCTGTCAACACCTTCTCGATTGTGTGGCGGCCGGTTAAGAGCAGAACGGCTTCTTTTTCAGTTGCCACGCTGAGCTACTCTTAATCACCAATTTGGTCCGTAACAGGAGGGAACATCTTATCTTATCTTACTGAAGCTTATCCTGATTACGCAGGTCGGATTAATGGCATTAGAAAACACGCAGAGGCAATCATCCCATCTTCTCTTTGCTTCTGTCACAGAATTGCTCTCTTTCTCCGCGTGATTGGAGATGATGTCAGGATTGATAAAGCTATATAAGCATTGATAAGCTTTGTCAGGATTCAGGTCCTATTCTTTGGTTTTGGTAAGAAGGAAGTCAAATCTCAAGAGTGGAGTTGTATGGTGGGGTTTCAAACACAAATCGGATATCCATCTCTGTCCCTATCCTACTGGTTTAAATTGTAGAATTTTCTAATGAGGGAAGGGACTTCGGAGTTGGGATTTGTTAGTCTCAGGGTGCAGTTTGGGGAAATTGGAGGGTAAATTGAACTAAGAATTGATTGATGAGTACCATTCTTCTTTTCTAACTATCAACTCCTTCACTTTCTGCTCAAGATTAATACAAGACACCGGCAATTGTGATTGATACTGCATGAGCTGTATATTGTGTAGCCCAGAGGTAGTGAAATCAGTAACAACAATAAGAGAACTATAGCAACGAGTATATATATACTAAATAACTTTCTTGGATACTCATAACCAGTAAACACATACCCTGCTTATTTTCATTCATCTATGAACAAAGGGAAATGGAATGTAAATGAAAAGCTAGCAAAACCCAAATTTACAAACACAGTAGGCTGTCAGCAGTTCACTGCTCAACATCATTTCCAGTGGTGGCACTGCTCTTATATATGACTTCCATATAGCGCTTCACCATTTGCATAGTTAGGCCAGGGAACCTGTGAAAACCATCAGGTCGTGGATCGATTCTAATAAATGGCCATCCCATAGCTTCTGCAGCTTTGCACTCTTCAAAACCATCTCCAATTACACAAAATTGGACATTGGCACCAGCAAACCGCTGCTTGACCCAAGAAAAGCATTGGAGTTTGCCCACCTCCCATGAGCTGTAGACTGAAGAAAATAGTACTATCAGAAACTCTCTTTTCCTTCTTTTAATGGAATTAAGGCATATGGAACTAACCATTTTGAGCTTCTATCAAGTCATCGAGTCGAAAGAGTAGGCACTTGACAAGACTGGGGACCAAGGAACCAGAAGTAACCAAAATATTGACATTTTGGTGTTTTATATCTGTAGCATTAGGGCCACACGTGGGTGAAATAAGTGGATCTGACATTCCAAGTCTTCCTGAAGTCTCCTGCAAGAGGGTCCGAGCTACACTTTGCAAGAATGAGGATTAGGAACAAGAAACACACACACACTCTCTCTCTCCCTCTCTCTGTATTTTCTTTTTCTTCTTCTTTTTTTTCCAGGTTTATAAAGGAATACAGTCTACTTTGTCCCTTTCAAACAAGAAGCAGGAGTGCAATTTATGCCATCATAATGAAGAAAAGCACAATGTGATGTAGCTGGAGAATATATAGACAGCAAACCCTCCATACCATCAAAAGTTGCAGTCTTCTATAAAATAGTACGATGTCTAGAGCAGATCTACGATGAAACCTAAACAAGCATGCAGTAATGGGTTGATTACCGACATAAAACTCAACATATGGAATAATATTTATATATCCTGGGGCATTATATTAATACCTAAATAAGACTATAATATAAACACCTACATAAGCTGCCTTTAATTTCCTAGTTAACACTTACTAGGGCATAAAAAGATAAAATACATTCATAAAATTAATATTATGACTTTTTTCCAAAGGGAACCCATGATTTGTTGGAGGGGTTCCTAACAAAATGCTGTGAGACCCACTTGATTGGATCCTCAGAAATCATGTGAGATTCACCTAAATAGTCTCCCACATCATTTTGTGTGCAACAACATTGCTCATAGACCTAAGTTATAAGAAGATCATAATATCACATTTAGAAGAGTACTTTCGTCTTTCATCTGCTATAGTTAAGAGTTAATTCAAGGAATTAATGGCAGGGAAACATACGTATTTTTTATGGGATTATAGGACTATGTACCTATCAATTTGAAACTCAGGGGTATGCAGGTATGTATGCAATATTTCAGGGGGTATGTAGGCAATTTACTCTTAATTTATTCAGGACATTTCATCCACCAATAGGAATCTATATTATGACAGTCAAATTTCGTCATATTGAAGCTTGTACTCATGGTTTAATACCTGAAGAGAACCATCCATCTGTATAGGAATCAGTTAAGTTATATAGTTGTTCCCATAGAGTAATCATCTCTGGATCAAGGAAATTGTGCAAGCCCTGCCGCAATGGTAGTGATAAGATTGATTAGTCACATCATCAAACTTCAGAGTTTTTATTCATACAACTACATCTGTGGGTGAAGCTACTGTAGTATTTGATCAACTGATCACCAGGATATAAAAATTCCAGAGACTTGAAGGAAGAACAATAATTGTCAGGGGTGCAACAACTTAATGTGTACCTTTGCATACTTCTGTGCTATAATACGGTGCCGGTATGCGAGCTTCCTTTTGTTGACATCATCACAAGGGGTACCAAGGCCATCATTTTTGAAATCATAGTCTGATAGGTCTTTGGCATCATCATACTCCCTCAAGATATCAAGGGATGGCTCATTGTAATTCTCAATCTGGTTTATAGCAGATCATAGAAGAGTTGATAATTTCTCTGATTTTATAACGTTTTAACATAGGACATCTTCTCTGATATTAAAATCTTAGAGAAAATGAAAGACTCATGAAACAGTTCAAAGAGCAGGATCAAATTGAAGGTTTGCCACAAGCTACTCACTTGCTCATAGAAGAAAAATTCATCAGAAAATTGAAGAATATATTTCTCCCAGTTTCTACCGATTTCTTTCCCTTTGTCTATATCCTTTGAGCCATTGAAAGATATTGCAAATGTCCCATTCAACAAAGACTTGAGCAATATAAGTGTCTCATCCATGTCCCATATGTACACAGTCATCTTATGATCTGAAGTATCCTGGCCAGTACCTTTTGCCTTTTGACAATCAATGATTGAGGTTTGAACTGACGAATGGTCCATCTGTTCAATCTTTTTCAGCATAGGGGTGCAAGATGAAGGGAAGCAACCTAAATATCACTACAAAAGATCAGAACTTAAAACCATTAAAAGAAATGAGAATTCAATAGTTCAGATGGAATGCCATAATCTGAATACACATCCTATTGTGTTTTGAATGTTGATTACATATGCAGACACCCATTCATCCCCTGGAGAGACTTGAACCCAAACCCTCACACTAAAAACCTCCCTAAGTGACCATTGAGCCAAAGGCCTAAGCTACAATACACATCCCATTATTGTCATGAGAACTATGATATCTCCAACAACACAAGAGTATGTGCTTTAGTTTGCCAAATAAAACCAAAAGTATCAACATATCTAACTACTACAAGATCCCCAAGATAAGTGGTTCGAGACAACTGGGTGAACAAAAGCACAGAAAAGTCATTGGCTAAAAATGGTGTTGGAGACAGTGGCCCAGTGTCCTGCTCTGGATTCAGGCAACAAAGAAAAGAATGAATAACTCAATGACTGCATTCTGCCATTTATTGGGTCAAAGAAGAAAAATAAGGTGAAGATTGCTAACCAAGGAAGCACAGGAGAGGATTCCCAGGCCAAGCTCAAAACTCCTTCAGGTGTTCATTTTTTGAAACATGAATGGCTTTAGAAGAGGTAAGAAGATTTCCTTAAGATTAGAACAGGCCCCAAGTGTCAATTGGCAACAATTTGAATGAACGAGTTGATAAGTGGGATCTTTCTAACTTTCTTCATGTTTTTCTTGTTGTTAAGAAGCAAAGACCTGAGGGCCTAAACAACTGTAGGGTATATCCAACGCTGAAGTTCAAATATGTTTCTGTGACATTAGTCTTTTCTTCCTGTGCCATACAAGACACCTGCAGTTTTTCCCACTTTAATTGATGTAAACTTTCTATCATTCTTGGCTGAAATCCTAGCCCAGGAATCATCACAACCCTTATATAATTATTACTTTTCCGGCGTGCTTCAAAATTCTTGAGAACGGAAAGTGAGGCCAACTACAACCAACAATATAGAACATTTCCTATCAATTTTAACAACAAAACACTACCAATGATCATTGAGGCCTGAGGATAGCGAACACGTAAATCGAACTCGACTGAGGAGCCCCATTACTTTGCAAAATCATCATATAAACAGCAAAACAGAAGCGATTGCATACTAATGAAGGAAGGATATTCGATTGAATCCGGCGTCAAATTACGAAAGCAAAAAAAGAATGACCCAGAATGAGAAACAGAACCTTTCCCAATTAAATTTCCCAGAAGGAAAGCAATTATCTTCTCCACGGGCTGTTGTCGTGCTTTCAAAACTTCTCGTTCTGAAGCTCCGCAGTAAAGCTCTTCCAATTATGATAAGAGAGATGAACTAGAAAACGAATCTCGTACCTCTCACTATCACCAAGCGAGTGCTCCGTTAAGAACTAAGAAAGAAAGGGTGAGGCAGAAGCAGCAGCCCTAAGGAGCCAAAGAGCATCAGAAGGTCCGCATCTATTTAACCAGTTGCCTGTAGCCCTACATCGACGAATCATTCAAATACATTCAAAAGAAAAATAAAACCCATTTATACTTTCTTAACTCGAGCATCTTGGCCTCATTACCTGAGCTCAGCCTGATCGTATCGGTACTACACGGAGCTAACCGATTTAAGCAGGCGCAGCAGGCGGCAAGCATGCGCCCTCAGCGCTCAGCGGCGTTGATGGGTTTTATGAATGGTTCCAACCCATCGGCAGCTACTTACAAGATCGTCAACAAGGGAAGGTTTTAGCTTTTCACAGAATCTGTGGTTCGACTGTGGAAAATCCTTGTGCGATTTCCGTAAAGCTAAAGTAAAGCAATTAAAAATTGATTAAAGACAAAAAAAAAAAAAACGTTTGGAAATCAATCATAGCATTACCCTTAATTCACAAATTTCAGGTCATATTAGTACCGAATTTATAAGCTGTAACAAAGAGTCATCTTACGAAGAAGCTATTTCTTCATTTTTTTTTGTTTTAGCCAGATTAATACACCAGGAACGGCCAATAAATTTGATATGTGTTGAATTTTAAGGCCTTCTCTCCATACATATTACGAATCCCATTCAGACCCATCAATGCTTCAAACTAGTCTACACTGATTTCAAAAATAAAATCCATTAAACTTGAGGTAATTGATAGTTAAATAAACTTGAAGGGAAGGATCGAACCTTTCCTCGCTCTGATGAATATGTGGGATATGGTTAAACGTATAAATTTTAAAAATACAATTATCAAAATAAATTTTATATTTCTGTTATTTTGAATCTAATAGTGAAACCGTGTATTGGATTCGAATTATAAGATCTTATCATTAAAAACAATAGATTGTTTTCAAATAGATTATGACCCGGTCCAATCTTCCCCTTCATCCGGCTCCCACGTCTTTGCACTGTAGTTGGCTGTTTCTTTTTCCTTTTTCTTTTTTCTAATCAGTACAGAGCTGCCCGAGTTCTGCAGAACTTTCTGGCTTCTTCTGTGTAAAAATCTTGAAACCTCCACCTTTCTCACAAAACAGCTGAATTGAAAAAGCTCCCAGTCTACACCTGCCCATGGTTTTTGAATTATCTTTATCACTCACACAAGATTGAACAGTCTCCCAGAATAGATACCATGAACCCAAATCATACTTCTTTTGTTTTTACATGTTGAAAAGCTACAGAAGACATCAATCCTGACGTTTGACTTACAGAGACAGGTTTAACTAAGTTACAGTCATTACAATTTGGATTCATAAAATACTGAAGAGGATTGTTGTGAAACATGGAAGGAAATAGTCTGAGCAGATCCCATTTACAAACAGTGTAAGATAGCTATTAGAATGAAATTGGAATAGAAACGACACTCGTATTTTGGGTCTTTTTGTGAGGCTGGAATAATGAGCACACCCAATACCAGAAGCCTTTCTTCTTCACTGCAACAGGACTCACATCCTTCTTTGCAATGAGATTGGCCATGTACTCGACCACCGCCTGATAATTCAGAAGAAGAGAAATGAAGGCACTCAGATGAAAATGCATCATTTAACTGAAGTAAAATGATTTAGCAGAATTAAGAAACTCCATTGTGACATACCTGGGCTCCCAACTTGACTACTTGTTTGGGAGGCACTTCCAGTGGAGTCTCATCTGCATGAAACACTCTCAGCTTCGACAAAAACCTGAAGGATTCAGGCAATACTCTTATTTGGTTGTTGCTTATGTCTAACTCTTCCAGCATTTCAAGATTACCGATCGATCTAGGCAGAGATCTTAAGTCAGCAAAATTTCTCCCCACATTCAATTTGACAAGACTGGTTGCAAAACAGAGATTTTCCGGTACCGATTCTAGCTCGTTGAAGCTCACATCCAGTTCTTTCAACTTGGAAAGAGAACCCATTGTAGTAGGCAATGCTTTAACTCGATTGTAATGCATTGACAGTAGTTCCAGGTTCTCAAGTTTACCAATTGCTTCTGGAAGAGCTTTTAACTGATTGAAATCTAGCCTTAGCTCAATAAGTGAAGTCCAAGACCCAACTGTATATGGGAGTTCTCCAAGCTCGTTTATCTCCACATTTAATCTCTTCAACCTTGTAAGATTGCCTATAGTTTCTGGGAGGACAGATAACTGATTCGAACTCAAATCAAGATGGACAATGTTGGTCAAGTTTCCTATTGAAGTGGGTAGAGATTTCAATAGGTTGGCATGCAAGTCGAGATCAACTAGACTGGAGAGTTCTCCGATTGCTTCAGGAAGGTTTATGAGCTGGTTAGAGTGGATATCAAGTTTTGTCAAACATTTCAGGCCACTGATGTTGGATGGAAGGGCCATGAGTCGGTTCTCTGATAAGTTTAGCTCAGTGATACCTGATAATTTCCCCAAGGATTGTGGGAGCCATTCAATCTGGTCCATCAGTTTGCCTTGCAGGTTGAGCTCATCAGCTCCAGTTTTAACCGTAGTTTCAATTACACTTGCAACTTTTATCAGACTTAGTTTATCTCCATTGTTGTCTGTGACAGATTGGACACCAGGTCAGATGTTATCGAGGAAGCAAGAGAAGATCACATATAAACAGTAAAGCACATGAATGGAAGCCAGAGACTACTCATAGAACTACCCATCAGCCACAGATTTCTAAAACATAAAAATGTCAACTAAAACTTGCTTTCTGCTTTCACCTGGGCACAGTTTTCTAACTAAAACATTAATTTTTTTATATACAGCATTTCTATCCTTCATGAACATAGAAGGCTATGTGAAACTCTGAGACAGTCAGAAAAAGATCAAATGAAAACACGGGTTTGATGGCAGGATACGTACTCTTTTTTACAAAAAAAGAAAAAGAAAAACAAAGACTAAAACACGGATCAGAAACGCGAGTTTGTAAAACTGATCCAGTCATATGGTTCAAAATAAATTCAATCAGGTCATTCAAAAAAATTATAAACAAATTCAATCAGAAAGTCAAACTATGACTAAAACACAGTATTTTGGATAAAAACAATCATTAATTCCAAGAATTTCAGAACCATGGATGTTAGCAATCACTTATCATTTCATATCACAGTCAAGGAATAGGAGGTTTTCGTTTCTTGAGACTCGAAATTTTTTCCTCAGAAGGCCACATAGTTATCTTTCTGGAAATCATCCTTAAAATCCATTAAGCCCTTCCTGCGAAACGGAAAGCCGTACCTGGAAAAGGATAAACTTTGAGAGAAGAGCTATGAGGCAGTCCTTTTGGAGCATCGGCTTCTTGGGTCTCTTCCTTTTTCTTCTTCTGAAAGCTCTCATCGGTGATGTAACTCTTTCTCTCACTTGTAATCACAGAAACGCCAAAGCCATCATCTTTTTCATTCTGGGCATCACCCGAAACCAGTCTAGAAGTTCTCTGTATGAGCTCGTCAAAGGCCTGAAGGCTCTTATCGAGCTCAATCACATGAAGAGCCTCTTTCCTCTGTTCCTTGGCCTGCAAGACAACCATGTTTTTCCTTACCTCCTGTAATATACTAAACAGCTCATCCGGCACATCAGGCGGCTTCCGTTCTTTCGAAATCTCATCAAGCTTGGCCTGTTCCTCGCTATCCACAGTTTTGACAACAGATATGGCTGCAACAACGTCGTCAATCGTCGGTCTGGGTGGCAAAGACCTCATAATCTTCATGATTTCATCAACCACTTCCACAACCCCAGGTAGATTCTGATGCCCGGATATCGCCATATCTGGTTCTGATGATGGGAAAAAGGAGCCGAGAAGAGAAATGGGTTTCGTTTTTGCTCAGACGATTGGCGAGGTGGTGAAAATGAAGTATAAAATATTTTTATGCTTGGATCGTTCCTTAACAGCGACTATAAAATATGATAAAAAAATTTATTTTAATCGGATTGAGACTGCAAATGATTCTGATGTGTCTCTGAGGACCGAATGGGAATAAATCTATTCTAGAAGGAGTAAAATATTGACAATAAAGAGGCTTGAAAGATGAACAGACGAGACCAGGAAGGTTGTGATGATTCTACAATTATCTTTGACCCTCCTTCCCACATCAGTGAGTCTATCTCGGAAACTATGCAATCGCTCTGCAAATCCTAAACATCTAAAACAAGCTCTGCTTCTAAAGACAAAGAATGGAAACTTGACACCATCTTGCTGCAGCCAGGAGTTCCATTTGCTGCTTTGCCTTAGAGTGTAAAGAATTTCAAAATTTCAATCCTCCCATCATCGTTTCATTGTTGTTTCATAAATGATTTTATAAGGATATTGTGAGATCAAAGTTGAGTTATTAGATGATATGGACAGAGTCGATGACCCAGAGCCACGTCTGGTAGTATATAAACAAGCATCGATCAAGTGGGGCTGTGGGTGGACTTATGAGGCATAAGGGGTGTCCTACCGGAACAAGTTATCAAACTGGTCCATCGTTCTTCTTTGACGACTTAGGACATGGATTCAGACACCTTGAAAAAGAATTTCTTTGCTTGATTTTTACGAGTTGAATACTGATAAAATCAGTAACTTGCATTCAACGAGGGAATAAACATTCCCCATTTGGGTGTTTGATGATCATTGTCTTTCTTTCTCTTCAAGGTTAACTGCCTTCCTCTTTCTTCTCTCTTCTCTGTCTTCTTCTCTGAAGCCGGCCATTACTGATACGGACCTGATAGGAACCAATAACAATACCACCTGTGATTGCTTTGTAGCATGGGTTTGTCGTCCATAGATGGAACTCTACATGGAATTCTCCTCGGCAAAATGAATCTTAGGATTTATGTTATAAGAAAAGAAATAACTATCTTATTAACACTTGGATAACCTTTCGGCAAGGCATCTCCTCATCAGATCTTACTGTTATAATGAGCTATTTATTCTCTAAAAAGTTGCAGAGGATACGGTAGTTGATTCATGAAAGAGAGACAGCTGAAGAGATGATGTAAGTAAAGTAAATCAATGCGTAAAGGGAGAGACAATTTTTCTACTTTAGTGTTCATCTCTCAGATTCTGCTTTCGTCAATCGTAACAACAATTCGGAACAGATTCAGCCCCGGCTGTGAAATCTGAGTTGAATCGTTCAAACTGGGTTGTTTTTCTCTGTACAGAAACTAAGCTCGAAGCCAGTCGGAGGTGGGAGGGAAGATTTGGTTGAAAATAGAATGGACGAGCTTGACTCTCCAACTTACTCCATCGCCCTTTTCCAAATTCAGATTGTCTTGGCCGAGTAGAAAATTGAATGGACGTGGGATGACATGAAGCCATCAAACTTATCTGCAGAAATTCATGAAAAACGGCAGAAACTTCCCTGGTTACGGAGATAACAAGAGAAGTTTCCATAATCTAATGAGCCATTTATGTTTTTTTGTGTTCAGTCAATGCTCAGAAAAAACAAAACAAAAGCTAAAACAAGGTCCAGTCCATCTCCTGAACGATCGAAACTTAAACTTCAACCTCATTGATTTATTGTTTAGGAAAATTTACCAAAATAATCATTTAAAACAATTTATTTTAAAAAATAACGACGTCATCAAATTATTTTGAAAAATACATAACTTTAACCGGTCTACTGCACATGTGTGCAGTCAAAGACAACACGTAAGCTTTGATTCCTTACATGTTGCCACTTCATTAGTGTAGAGAAGTTAGATGAACACGTGGTCTGCCACATCATTATTTCGCCACGTCTTTTGCCATGTCAGTTACCATGTCATTAAATGATAAAATTTAGAATAATTTAAAAAAAAACATAAAAAATCAAATACGATTTTTATTACCTTATATCTAAAATAATAAATTATTTAAAAAATCTAATAAACAATTAAAAAATTAACTCTTACTTATTTAACACCATTTAATATCAATAAAAATATTTATTAATTAAAAAAATTATCGTTACACTTTTTATTACTTTATATTTAAAAAATAAAATAAAATAAGTATACTAATTAGATTTAAAATATTCAGAAAATTAAAATATTTAGAAATTGAAAAAATATACAAAAAATTTATTTTAGAGTTTAAAAATACAATTTATTTGTATAATTTTTATCACATTATTTTAAAAATAATAAATTATTAAAATATATATTATTTAATTAAAAATCTTACAACACCTTTTATTATCAATTAAAAATATTTATTAACTGAAAAAATATGAAAATTTTACTTGAGTGTAAAAAATAAATGTACCGGTACACTTTTTATTACCTTATATTTAAAATAATAAGTTATAAAAAATCTTACTCTTACCTATTTAACACCTTTTTATTATCGATTTAAAAAATATTTTAATTAAAAATTTTGAAAATTTTAGTTTTGAGTTTAAAAATCAAATTTATCAATACATTTTTTTCAAATTTATCAATAGACTTTTTTTAACCTTATATTTAAAATAATTAAAAATAAAATAAATATACTAATTAATTAAAAAATTTTACTCTTACTAATGTAACATATTTTATTATCGATTTAAAATATTTTTAAATTTTTTAATTGAGAGTGGAGTGTCGAGGGCGAGGGCAAGGCTGAGCGGCAGCAAGAGGAGAGAGGCCGAGGCCGAGCGGCGGCGAGAGGGCTAGAGGAGAGGGGGCGAGAGGAGAAGAGAGGAGGCCGAGGCCGAGCGATGACAGCGAGAGGAGAGAGGCCGAGGCCGAGCGGCGGCGAGAGGGCAGGAGGAGAGGGGGCGAGAGGAGAGGAGAGGAGAGGAGAAAGATGAGCGGGGAAATAAAAAGTGTATTTGATTTTTTTATAAAAAAATTATTCAATTTTTTTAATTTAATGACGTGGCAATTGACATGGCAGAAGAGGTGGCAAAATAATGACGTAGCATATGATGTGTTCATCTAACTTCACTGTACTGATGACATGGCGATATGTAAGCAGTCAAAGTTTACGTGTCGCCTTTGACTGCACACATGTGCAGTGGACCGATCAAAGTTGGGTATTTTTCAAAATAATTTAATGACGTCGTTGTTTTTCAAAATAAGTTGTTTTAAATGGTTATTTTGGTGAAATTCCCTTCCTTTTAATTACTCAATCGACAGAAAAAATTGGAACTCTAGCATATTTTAGCTTTCATGTGATACGATAAATAGAAGAATTTAGGAGCAATCTTTTATTCTTTATTGTAAAAAGTTGTTAAAATCTTGATAAGCCATTTCAATTCAGAAATTTATGTCTATAATGATTTCTTTGCAGTTGTGTAAGTTTAAGTGAATTTGGTTAAGTATTTCCAACTTAAAAGAATGTTCTATTAACTAAGAAAGAGAGAGAGAAAGCTCAGGTAAACAAGGAGGAGAAAAATTAATTTTTTTTTTATTATCGAGTTCTCTAATCTATCACCGATTTCTGATTTAATAGGATGATATATGTAATTATTTCGTATCTTAAGATAATCTATTGCCGTATTTTTTCCTTTTATGTGATTTTATTTTTTGCCGTTTCAAAATATATATTTCTAGCATTTTAATTTTTGTAATCTAATATATATTCATTTTTCAAATTGAATACGAAACCTCAAAAGGGTAAATATTTTGTCAAGTTTTAAGATTTTATTTATTTTAGTTTTTGAATTAAATATTACAATAAAATCTTAGTGTATTTTATTCTATAGGCTTGATAAGGATTATATAGGGCTAATCAGTTACGAAACATCTTAAGGTGCTAAAGATACGATAATGAAACCTCCACCATTCCATCAACACGTTTGCTTGGTCAATGCCGTAGACTTTATTTCTCTATTCGCAGAAATTCGTCGTTTCCTCTCATTCCCTCCTGCCCAACACTCTTCGTTGTCGTTCGTTGCTGATGCCATCGCCTTTGTGAGCTTTTAATGAGAAAGCTTTATTCACCATGATTTGGAAACCAAGATTACATCATATATTTATACATAAATTGGAAACAAAAAATTTCTATTTATGGCTCTCGTGATTGGAACAAACGTGCAGTTTGAATCGAAAAAATTCAAAGAGAGGGCCTAAATGAGCCTATCGTCTTCATCTATTTGGAAATATTTGATAGAGCTTTAGCTAACTCTAGAAAAATTTAGGTGGAGTGTTTAAAAACTATCCTTACTGCTACTGAATTCAAGTCAAAGCAAACAGAGTAAAAAAAAGGCAACTCTCAAGATGAGCCTAAAGATTGGTCTCATGCCCTTCTCCCAAGTGCTTAGTAGGCTAGAGAATAGTTAAACCATGAACAAGTCAAAACTCTATTTATTGATGAATATTGAAACTTATTAGCTATTTACTAGTAATATTTATTTATTTATTATTTCTAAGAAGACTAGAGAGAAATGTAGTGTTGAGGGCTATCTATGCAAGATATGAGGAGTTAACTGATCCCTCTATTTGTTTAAGAGGAAGTTTAAATTCTAACATCTTTCTTATAACATCATTTCTCCAAATTCTTGATACCCATCAAACCTAAATTTTTAACTGGCTTTTCATTATATGTGCAAGTTGGACACCAATGAAAATCCCTGAGAAATGGGCTACTTAATTTTTTGTGCTTAACATATTTCATCAGCTTGGAGAAAACAAGCTTTTCCATTATGTATTTATGAATACTTCTAAAGTTGCTTTTTGATTTTTTTGCCTATGTTGACATTCTTCCTAGGTGTATGTTTTTGTTAGGATAATGAACATGATTGATGGATTTTCAGATGTTGTAATTTGCAGTATTTCTTGGTTGAAGGGATTTCAATCAAGCGCTCCTCTTCTCACAATTTGTGGACAAATCTCTCTCCTAGCCTAAAGTTTGTCTTCTCCCTTTTATCTTCTCTCCTCTCTACCCTCTCTCTCTCTCTCTTTGCACTTTTTTTCTCTTCTTTTCCCCCTCTCATCTCCCTCTCTCATCTTGCTCAAGGTTCCAAGCATGGGGTCCTAAATTCAACAGGGTATCAAAACATTGAAGTTGTTATTTGTTGAGCGTGTTTGTGAGAACTTTCTATGCCTTGTTGTCACTATGATCAGCCCATTCGAGGTTGTGACAATTCATAGTTTACTGCCAAGCAAACAAGATTTGGAAAGTGAGCCCCCCTTTTTTTAGGGTATGCTTGGATGAAGTGGAATAGCAAAAGTTTGTAGTAAGTTTTTTTCAAATGCAAGGAGGTTTAGTCCAAGTTTATTTTTGGTACCACCGAATAGTGTGAATTTTTTTTTGAAACTTGTTTTAGGCTTTTTTAGTTATGAGGAGGTTTAATCGAAGCTTATTTTTGGTACCACTGAACAATGTGATAGATTTTGCTCAATTGTAAACATGTTTAGTCGAAACTCGTTTTTGTGCCATTGAAAAATGTAACAAAATTTGTTGAAACTCATTTTAGACTTTTCCAGTCATAGGAATGTTTATTCGAAACTCTTTTTGTGCGACCGAATAATGTGACATATTTTACCCAATTGTGAGAAAGTTTAGTCTTTTTTTGTGCCACTAAAAGATGCAATGAATTTTTCAGAAACTTGTTTTAAACTTTTCTAGCTACAAAGAGGTTTAGCCAAACTTATTTTTGTCACCAATGAACAATATGATAGATTTTTATGAAATCTATAGTAGGCTTTTCCACATGCAAAGTGGTTTCCTGCCCTTGAATTTCGTCAAAGATTAAAACTTTGATTGGACTCCAATACTTGGAAGATTTTTACCCTCATTTTTATAAAACTTACTTTTGTTGAAGCTAATTTTTTACCCTAGAAGTTGCTTAAAACTTGGATTTGAATGGTGACTAATTTTGCCACCATACTTGCTTGAAGCTTGAAAGATTGTGGAGGGGACTTGCCTCCAATTCTCCTTAAGCTTGGATTTTTTTATTTTAAAGAAGACTTTTTACTTTCAATTTACTTGGAATTTGATGTTGTGGAAGAGTTTACACCATGAGGTGCTTGAAAATTGACTTTGAAGGATGACTTCTCCCATCTAGTTTACTTGATTTTCAATCCTCTAAATTTTTTTGGAGTTTTGTGCCCAATCTACTGAAGTTAAGATCAAATTTTCATCTCCCGTTGTTTCATGCTTGGAGTTTTGAAGATGACTTTTTGTCCCCTAAGTTTGTTTGGGATGTGAAAATTTGTAAAAATATTTCCAATGAAATAGACTTCCTATAGATATTTTGGGTCACTTTCGCTTTGGAATAATACATTGCATGTTTTAAGCTCTTTAGGTTTGAATTCTTCAAGTGTGACAAGTGATCACGAACAAGTGTTCCAGGATTATATATGGGAAAACGTTTTGTTAAGCTTTTGGTAGGGAAAATATTTGTTTTGCCTTTTGCTCTCTATTTTGAATGAATTTGAACTTCCATTACTATTGGCACAAATGTACCAAAGGCGATTTTGAAAGAGGCTATGCTCAGAGTGCTTAAACTTTTCCATAGGAGTTCTTTAGTCCTTGTTGGCTTGCTTTGGGGAGATGCTAATTTATTGGTTTTTCAAGTTTACATGTTAGCCATTATTGTTTTGAAGACTTTATCATGACAAAATTCGATGTTACAACTTATTCATTCTTTGAATAAAAAAATATTTCTCATTATTCTATAAGCTTGAGGAACTTATCTTGTAAGGTGAAATATTTTTTTGTCGGATGTCCAACCATTTGATAATATTTTCAATACCTTAGATAATTAATCTAGCCAATTCCATCTGACCAAACATAGACTTGAGATGTTGTTTGTGCTTTATTCGTTAGTGGAAGGTATCGAACAACATTTTCAAGGATTGACTTGAGAGTCTCAATTGACAATGTCTCCTTTTGCTTGTTGACGCTTGCTCACTTGTTATTGGAGCAAAAGATGTATCCTCCGATGCTGGGTAAAGCTAAGGAAGATTTTTGGGATGTGAAAATTCTCCAAATTTTGCCATCAATGATTTTATTTTGAACATGAATTGTGCAATTTGAGCATCTCTCAATTTGATTTGTTTGTTCCTTCCTTTCTTTCTTTCATTACTTGTTTTAGCTCTACGACTTGCTCCTTCCAAAGTTTTATCTAGTACCATGATGATGGATATACTAACTCTTGTAGAAGTTGGTTATGGTGAACTTTTTTTTGTGATGACTGGAGATTCCTCACATAATTTTGAGAAGAAGTATTGCAACACGTATTGTATTACTCTACCATTGCCAACACCGTGGGGCTTGAAGAATGACAAAGACTTGTTGATTGAGTTTTGATATGAAGTTCTTCATTTTCAATTGCTATAGACGTGGTTGTCCAAAAATTGACATATTACACAATCTTCTTTGTACATTCGAAAGCCTTAAACTATTTTTTTCTATTTAGGACACAATTTTAGTCCTTGAGACTTATTTTTCCTTGTTTTACTTTGACAGTTCGATGATGGATTGTGTATTTAATTGCCTCCTTATTTGAACTTAAGTGACTCGTATTTGAGCTAATGGCTTTCAGATTATCATTGTTCTGCGTGCTTTGAGAGGTCATGAAGTAGGAGCAACTTTTTTTTTCCTAAAGTTTGAGGAGAAAGAGTTGAGAGATAGAGAGGTAACACTACCTATGCTAATAATGTTGACATACAATGGGATCTAATCCGTGAAGTGGTGTGGTTGTAAGTACAACAACAACAACAAAAATTACAAGACTTAAGTGATTTGAGGTCCTATTTTTTATTTAGCTCTTTAACTCGATCTCCATGCACGAACTTCATTTTGGCCTTGAATAACTTAATGGGTGAGCTATAGCCTCTCTTGGTTGACTAGCTAGCTTCAGTTTTACAGCTACTCTTTGATACTTGACGAGGAAATCTGGACTTGTATTATAATAACACCTCCAAAGATGGTGGCAAGATAGTGACAGAGGTGACTGTTTGTTGCTATCGTTACTATAAAAATCCAGTAGGGCTTCAAGCTAACTTGAAGTTTGAGGCATTGGAAAGGATGATAGATTATGACAAAGTGTTTTCTTGGTGCAAGTTTTGTAATGGCTTCAAGTGAATTTGACAAAGCTGCAATAGGATTTATGCTTATTTCAACTTCTATGAGAATTTGAGTTGGGTTTGGGATCTGTACCTCTAGAAGATTTTTCCAACATATTCTCCCCTCCAAAAAAGTTTTCCTCTCCCCAAAGGTCATATGTTTCATCCTATGGTGGTTTTCTCTCTTTAACCCTATATAGGGTCCTATTTATAGTGTGGTGTAGGTGGTTCAACCAACCCATGTTTTCCTTTCCCTTATCTTTTCCTTCTCCCCTTGACTAGGTACACATACGTGAGGAAAAAAACACTTGACAAATTTTTTCTTCTTAAAAAAACACTTGACATACTTTTTCTTCATCCCATGGGAGTATGATACCTCATCTTATCCATTTGAAATAGTGTCAACTCTTCCTTGTAGGTGGAACTTTCCTACCACACTATTTGTCACTCGTATGCTGCCTCATTTTCTTTAGTAGAACTCTTTTGCGACACCATGTATCAGCCATGTGCCACCTCATTTTCTAATGTAACACTTAGGTGGCCTTCTCTTATTCAACTTTAGTGGTGGGCATGTTACAATCAATTTTGTCTTAACCATCGATTATAAGCAATGATCTTAATAAATGATACAAATTTTGGTGAAGGTTTGATTTTGACAATTGACTTATTGTTTGACAAATCTTTATGCCTTGACCATCAAGAGTTTTGACTTTAACCATTGGTCAACTAGCAATCAGGTTCCTTCAACCTAGATTATTGATTAATGTCGATGATCTAGACCGTCGATTAGGGTTCTAACTTTTGTGATCAAATTTCTACAAATATACAATAAAATTTTATTTTTCTAAAAGACTCCAAAATTTCTAATAACTATAGAATTCAATTTGGTTTTTCAAAAATCAAAATGAATTCTTGATAGGGAAAAGAAAAAAGAGTAGGTTTAAAAGACAAGGACTAGAAGCTCTCCTCACTTGATCTAGTGGAGGATAAGCAATGGCTGTTAGGAATTAAACGCCCTAATTCCAAACTAACGAGAACAATAATAATAAACGTGGAAGGAGGAAAAAAAAACAAGCACGAAAAAGCACAACAAGATTTATACAGGTTCGTCTCAAGGTGAGACTACATCTTGTCTTCTTCCACTACAATAATCTACTATGAAGATGAAATGGTTTACAAGAGAAATCACACACTTATAGGTGTTTCTCTCTAACCTCTCGGGCTGCAACTCCAACTCCTTCTCAGTGATGATCAAACACTAATAACGGCGCTCATCAATTATAAAGAGAAAATTCTCAAACTGCAATACAAGAGTAAAAATTTTCCTTATCGTTTAAGAATTATAATATGAACAGTAAAAAAACCATTTAAAGCTATTATTTAGTATATGTTTGACATCATAAACAAAGCTATTGTAGCATTATAACATCGTCTATTAAAATATTTGATTAGTTTTAAGGCTATTTTTATAGACATTTTTGTGTCAGTTCAAAACAGACAAATTTTTTATATGATGCTGCACTCAAATTTTCCACTACAAAATTCTACATTTTTGAATCCAATGGAACCAAGCTCCATGTGTTAATGGGTTGTTAAAGAACAAAAGTGAATTGTTCTTGAAAGCATTGGAATGCGTTCCAAAATTTTTATTTTTTAAACATGATACGGTTTACCATAATGATTCATACAGATTATAAACAGCTTAATCTACCTACTCTCATGCACGAATCTCAAATAATCCCTGAATTCACTAGGAAAACAAGGGTGTTGCCTCCATGAATTCCCATGCAGCTTGATGATCTTCATCGCCTTCTCCTTCGTCGAGCACCTGCCCTCGACGCGCAACAAACCCAGAATTTTTTTCACCGAACCAGACATCACCATTTCCTCCAGGACTCTATCCGTCGGCACAACACTGCAAATCAACCACAAGATCCTCACCCCCATCTTCGTCGCCAGTTCTGAAACTCTCAGTATCTTCTTCGACACCACGGAGATGGCCAGTCCGTGATCGACGAACGCGGATCTACCCTCTGGGCATCCGCAGAGTTTTGTCAGCAAGTACAGCATCTTCTCGCATTTGTGTTGATTCGCGTCGGAGAGAAGCTCGATCAGTGTACAGACGGCTCCGGCTTCTATCGCCTTCAGCAGGTTCAGCTTCGATTTGGACGTGATTTCGATCAGTACGTCTAATGCGTAGGAGCTCGCCTTGGTACAAATCTCGTCCGAGAGAAGCTCTAGTAGAGATTTGAAGACGTCGATGTCCTGGTCGGCGATGATTTTGATCCAGTCGCTCTGGTTCTTCACCATTTTCTGCAGAATGGCTACTGTGTTCAGACGAGCCTCCGCGCTTCCCCTCTGCAGCATGATGGACATGGATTTAACACACTCGGGCTTTGACAGCAATTGGACCGACGAGTCGTCTGATAAAGAGAGTCGGCTGAGGACAGCCAGAGCCTCCTCGCACGCTCGAAACGTAGCGAAATCGCCGTTGTCGACCAAAAGCTGGAAAATAACAGTACCCAATGTCTCGATTCCTCCAAGTTTTACTAAATCTTCTTTCATATCTTCGTCCATCTCGATCATGGATCTGAGTTTCTTCAGGCAACTGACCTTGAACGGCGTGGATTCGAGCTTACCCAGTTGACAGACCAGCTCCTCTCGATTGACCCTCGCCGGTGACGGTGGTGATGAAGAAGAAGGAGATCGGGAGGCTTGATCCAGCCAGGAGTTTATAAGGCGCTTGAGGGTGTGATTAGGCGTGAGATCGAAGCTCTCCAGCTGTTGCATGGTGGCGGGGCACGTCGTCTTCTTGTAGTCGTTGAACCATTTCTCGATGTTCCTCCTCTCGTACGTGACCCCGGTGGATATAGTTACTGGGTCCGTCATCATCTCCATCGAAATGGGGCACCTGAAGAGCAGAGGGACCTCCATTGCTGCACCACCAAGCTGATCCCCTCTCCTTCGCTGAATTCACAGTACTGCAAAAGATCGAAACACCGAAAACTCACGATGCTTAAATCCACAGCCAGAAAAGAGAAGAAGAATCAAAGTCAGAACTCGGAGCCATTAATTAAATAAGCAGATGCTAAGTTGTGCGTTAACAAGCAAAACCCTTGGAAAAATTCAAATAATCTCCAGTCTTGAATCCTGATTGCGGCAGTTGACGCAGGGTATGAGCTGCTGGCCTGCTGCCTTTTTACACTCCTCCCACAAAACCTCATCCGTCCATCGGATGCCATCAACGGCTGACATCTCCGACCGACGGGGTTTTGACTTTAGGAGTTGGATATCCTGTGAAAGTATAAAGAGGAGGAGATTGAATAATGGATTCAAAGAGTGTGTCTGGTTACACCGGCGACCAAAGGCGATGTTTTATTCTGAATGTGGGCGGTTGAGCTGCGTGCTGGTGACTTATCCCTTGGACTATTTCTCTTGAATTTTCTTTTCTTTCACTAATTTGTTTAATTTATCAACCCTAATCAGGAAAACCCATTTGCCCTCCCGTAATCTTATTAGTTCAAGTGCGTCTTGAATTTCTGGAGGGTGGGATACCCTTCAAGGCATAAACATGGAAGAGATTGCAGATGGGATACCTTTGATGTCGTAAAAATGGAAGATATTGCAGAAGCAACTGGCCAAGGATCTTTTTATCGAGTTTGAATGCAGTATTAATCTCAATGCATTGGGAGCAGACAAAGATGTCATTCGGTGTCGTGAATTCAGATTAGTGGACAAATGAGAACTGAGATTCTAATGACAAATCTGAAAGATTGAAAATGCGTATCTTCAACTCCATTAGTCAAATGATTTGGGGAATTAAACAACAGGGAAGATGACGGTGGGAAGGCCTCACAAGTTTCGTATAAATCGCAAAGTCAAAGGCAGGAGAGGATATTAAAAGATAAGAGATGGGTGGAGCATGTGGGGAAGAAAGAGAAAATGGTAGAGGTAGGAGACAAGGGGGACGATGACTGAATGGTGGATATGGATATACATTGGCATTTTGTCAAACAGGTGGGATGCAAGTGAAGTTTCTGGTTGCTTCAGGCCATGAACACTCGAACAGTGTCCGTCTTGCCCAGATGCTGCTGTCATGGTGGTTCACCGAGTGTTTCTTGTTGATTTGAATCATGGGGAGGTTGAACTCCCGTTTTAATAATCTAAATGGGGGTTTTCATTGGTTTAGCAGGTGATGCTCAGCGCAGTTAGCTCAGGTACCTGAGTTGATAATCAAATTTGGATCAGAACGATGGTGCATTAAACAACTCCAAAACAATTATCTATTTTTTAACAAATATTGACAAAATTAATCAATTTTTAAATTTAATATAAAAAATACTAACTTTGACCGGTCAACATGTGTGTGTAGTCCAAGACGACACGTTACCTCTGACTACTTATGTGGTTACCGAAGGAACTAATGCCATGTAACTTAATACGTCATCAGACAAGCGGTAGACACATCATCAATGTGCCATGTCATCATTATTGATTTAAGTTTTTTAATTTTAAAAAATTTAAAAACAGTAATTCCTGGTTTTAAAAATGTTACACATTTTATTTTCTTAATTATTATAATAAAAATTTAAACCGTTTATTAATTATTTAAAAAATATTTTTAAATGTAATTAATACCTTACAATATCGATTTAAGATATTTTTTAATTTGATACAAATTTTTTTAAAAAAATTATATATTTTTTGAAATTCTTATTTATTGGTACATATATTATTACCTTCTTTTTTATAATAACAAAATAAAAATTTGTATATTAATTAATTAAAAAATCATATCCATTATATTTAACACTTTTCATTATCGATTTAAGATATTTTTAACTTTAAAATTATTTTAAAAAATATTTCAGTTGTTTTTGAAAATATTATTTGTTAGTACGTGTTTTATTACCTTCTATTTATTTAATAAGAAATAAAATTTTATATTAATTAATTAATCTTTTATATTTTAATCTATTTAACACCTTTCAGTATAGATTTAAGTTTTTTTAAATTATAAAATATTTAAAATTTTAATTTTACTGTTAAAAAATCTCATTTGTTGGTACAAGTTTTATTACCTTCTACTTATAATAATAAAATATAAAATTATTATATTAATCTATTAAAATATTAGTTTTTATAATAAAGTTTTATTTTATAAAATAAATTGAAGGTATTAAAACTCGTACCGATAAATAAGATTTTTAAAAACTAAAATGTTTTAAATCGATTATGAAAGGTGTTGAATAGGTAAAAATATAATTATTTAATTTATTAATATAAATATTTTATATTTTGTTATTATAAAAAAGAATGTAATAAAATATGTTTTTACAGCTAAGATTATTAAAATATAAATTATTATTTTTACAAAATATTGTATTAAATTATATAATATCATAAATTGATATTGTAAGGTATGAATTACACTAAAAAATATTTTTTAAATAATTAATAAAGAAAAATTATACTTTTTATTATATTAAATAGAAGAAAATTAAATGAGTAAGATTTTTAGAACTAGAAATTAATGTTTATAAAATGTTTTTTCAATTACAATAGAACTTAAATCAATAAAGTAAGGAAAAGGGGAGAAAAAATATATGGTGCATAGATGGCATGTCAGATGGTATGTAGTGTGCATGTCTTATGACGTGTTGATGCGATGACATGCGATGACATTTCAAGTGACATGGTGTCTATTCTTTTGGGTGTTGATTTGGTATGATGCAACATATATGTAATCCAGGTTGGCATGTCATCTTAGACTATACACATGTAAATAACTTTCATTATTTATCTATATAATAAAAATAAATAAATAGAAATATAAATCTAAAGGGGGACCCATTGGAGGGGTGAAAAATATCATCCTTGGGTGTTAGTGTAGACAGAGTTCAACTTCAACTCATCCTTGAGTGTTAGTATAGACGAGTTCAAGTGCACTGGAAAACAAATTCCAGTGTTAGTGCCCCCAAATGAAAAGTATGATACAAACAAAAGAATGAGTAACCTTTTATAATATACTTAAATAGAATATATACGTAAACGGATAATTAACCAAAATAAACATGGTTACTACACTTATAAGTGATTTAACGTGTAGTATTAAAATATGTGAATATCCTAATTAATGAAAAACTATATTATATTATTTAATGATTATAGTTTATTGTAAATTAATAAAATAATTACGTGTGAGTAGAATAAATTATTAAAAATTAATAAAAAAGTAAAAAATAACATAAGCGCATATAATAAATAAATAAATATATTTATCAATAGCATAATATATATTTTTATGTATTAATAATTAATAATATATTGTCACAAAATTTAAAACCATTGGTTTAATTAATTATAGTAATGGGATAATTAAACAAAAATAATTTATCAAATATTTATTTTAAAATATTTTAATTATGACTATTAAATCACTAATTTAATAAAGAAATTATAAAATAAATATATTAAATAAATAAAAATAATTATTTAAAAAAAATATATATATTATTATTCTTATTACGATAGTTTAATTTTTCCTAATCTTAGGAAAAATTAAATCATCGTCTTCTTTACGGCGCACGTTGTCTTCCTCAGCCATGGGCCAGCGAGCCACGGCGATGGAGGCGGCACTCCAACTGTACGCCAAGAGTGAGAAGGGAGGGAGGCTGAGAGAGAAGAGGACCGGGAGGTCGGCCTTTCATACTCTGCGACGAAGGTTGAGAGGGAGAAGAGAGGGAGGAAGGCCGATGGCAAGGGGTTGGCCGAAGGATTGCAGGGGGGGCACATCGTGAGACGCAAACTAAATAATGCGGAGGGAATTCATTCCACTTAATTGTGGACTAACCCCCCTAAAGGTAAAGCATTTACATTTTTCTTGAAGGAGGAAAGTAGAGTAGATCGGAGGGCCCCTCCCCCATTTAGATGGAGGGGTTGGATCACAAAGTAGGTCGGGTAGTGGTCCTGCTCCTTTTAGACGCAAAAGGCCCTCACTTCATGTCGATTTGTCGGCACATAAGCCATCCTTTTCTCGGAAATTATACTAATAGTTATTAGTAAAATCTTCTTGAATTTCTAATTAATTTCTTAGTAAGGTATAAATAAGATTTCAAATTAAAAAATTCTTAAAAATTATTGAAAATTTATGTTTATACTTCAATTTCAAATCAAGGTGTTCATTCAGCTGACCTGAGCCCGTTCATCCTATTAGTTCACTATCGGAACGATAGGTAGATCAACGGTTTAGATCCTCCAAAACATGCCACATCGAATCCAGTTTTTAAGGGTAGTTTCGTAAAATCTCTTGCTTCAAAAGGAATATGTGGCAAAACATCCTTCCAATTGCATTACTTTCTCTCCTGTCGTCCCCAATTCCCCTCGACTTCGGTCGTCTCTCACCACCCCCCAACTCCCTTACAGTCGTCAAAGAAACCCCCCGCCCCTCCTAAAATAATAAATAAATAAAAAAATTGATTAATACCTTGGCTGATTGATCGATTCGTTCCCTCTTCAAAATTGAGTTCGAATATCGTACACTTCAATCGGTTAGTTTCTTTCTCTTCGTAAGTTTCTTGATTTTTCAATTACTTTTATCTATTCATTTCCTTTTTAATTTTATCGTTTTTTTCAGTTAGTTTTCTTTCTCTGCAATGGGGTGCTCTGTAAGAGAAAAAGCTCTCCGCAACAATCGAAAACCTCGACCTTCAATCAAAGTCGACGATCTTCACATCCACGGTAACCCTTCGTTAATTGGCGCATCCACCGCAAAACCCCTTAACCAATCGGATCCCAGTGACGAAAAGCTGTTGAACCTTAACCCTAGTTCAAATTTTGATGAAACCGGTTGGGGCTACTGCACCGAAGACCAATTAGAAGAATTACTGCTGAAAAATCTTGAGTTCTTGTACACTGAAGCGATCTCCAAACTTATTGCTCTGGGCTACGACGAGGATCTCGCTTTGAAGGCCGTGCTGAGGAATGGTCATTGTTATGGAAGTATGGATGTTTTGACTAATATTTTACATAATGCCATTGTATATATTAATAGTACTAACTGTAGTAATAATAATGGTAATCATTCGGAGCCCGGTGTGGTTTTTGCTAATTTGAGGCAGTTGGAAGAGTACTCTTTGGCGGGGATGGTTTGTTTACTTCAGCAGGTTCGACCCCAGCTTAGTAAGGGAGATGCCATGTGGTGTCTTTTAATGAGCGACCTCCATGTGGGTCGTGCTAGCACCACGGAAATACCAGTTCTCCCTTCTAGTACCAGTAATGGGGATCATGGTGGAGCTTATGGGGTCTGTAAGTTTCATGGGAGCTGGGGTTTTGGTGGGACTACTGATTTGTCTGCCAATGGATCGGAATTTGATGCTACAATGATGAGTTTTGCTCCTTTAGGTATGAGTGAGATTGAGTGTCCCAAAAGATTCAACCTATCCCCGTCCATGAAGTCATTGTTAAAGAGGAACGTGGCTATCTTTGCGGCAGGATTTAGGGCAAATTCTAAAGCAATTGCACAGTCCCAGGTGCAATCCCACACTTGCCCAAGCTCTTCCTCATCCAGTGGTGAAGCAGTCAATGGGACTGCATTGGGGTCAGAGATCTCACATACCGAGGACTCGAAGGATAATCAGAACTTGGATGCAGTTAATTCTGTATTGGGGAGTTTGGGCAATTTAAGCCTGGATGACAAATCTGAGGGGGCCTCTGATCAGAAGAATGAGATGATTTTGAATTTGATGCATCAGATTAGGGAGTTGGAAGTGCAGGTGAAAGAGAGGAAAGAATGGGCGCACCAGAAAGCATTGCAAGCTGCAAGAAAACTGAGTAGTGATCTTACTGAATTGAAGACGTTGAGAATGGAGAGGGAGGAGACTCTGAGGCTCAAAAAGGGTAAGCTGGCCCTTGAGGATACAACCATGAAGAAACTTTCGGAAATGGAGAATGCACTACGGAAAGCAAGTGGTCAGGTTGACCGTGCTAATGCAGCTGTTCGGCGACTTGAGACTGAAAATGCTGAAATTCGGGCAGAAATGGAAGCATCAAAGTTGAGTGCTTCAGAGTCAGTTACGGCTTGCTTGGAAGTTGCAAAGAGGGAGAAGAAGTACCTTAAAAGGCTCTTGGCTTGGGAAAAGCAGAAAATTAAGTTGCAGGAAGAAGTTGCTGATGAAAAAGAAAAGATTGTCCAATTGCGACATCAGTTGGTGCTTATCAAAGATGCACAAAAAGACACCGAGGTGTGTGACATAAAGCATAAATATTTTGTTCTCTATTCTTCTTTTGACACATTAATGATTCTGCCATGGAGATAATAGATTATTTATTGGATTCTCAACTACACTCGTTGAGATTATCCATTTGCAATTTGTACCAGGGTGCTCTTGCTTATTGCGCTCTTTGTTTTGGCAAAATGTCATTGTACATGCTGCAACTTGTATGGGTAGGAACGCATGGTTTCTTATTTGTCATGAAGTTTATGAATTGGCATCTGTCAACTATCGAAAGTAGGCGCGATTTTTGTGCACTTTTTTTGTTTCTAAAATTCATTTATCTTGCAAGGTGTAAAAGACTTGGTTCGTCTTGACCGGCAAAACTCATCTATGCTGATTCTGGTGGTTAACGTTGAGCATTTCTGCAGATAAAATGGAGACTTGAAGTGAATGCTAAAGAGCTTGCTATTGAACAGGCTGAGGAGGAACGAAGAGCTAAAGAGGCTGCTGATGCCTATGTTAAAAGGAGGCAGGAATCTTTGCATCGCAAGATAGAGATTGACTTTCAGCGTTACAAAGATGATATCCAACGATTGGAGCAGGAGCTTTCTCGTCTCAAAACTACAACAGAGTCAACTGAAATTAGTTCTGCAACAAATAGTTTACCTATCAGAGACTCAGATGCAGCAAAACGGCCTAAAGAATCCAATGCAAAGTTACTTCAGGAGTTACAGAAATTGCTTGAATCATCGAAGAAGGATGTGGCCCATGATAGGGAATGCATAATATGCATGAAGGAAGAAGTGTCTGTTGTATTTCTTCCATGTGCACATCAGGTTCTCTGCGTCAACTGCAATGAAGACCATGAGAAGAAGGCGAAGAGTAGCTGCCCCTGCTGCAATGTTAAGATTGAGCAAAGAATCCGTGTCTATGGAGCGGCATCGTGATTTCTGTCGGTGGTTGATGGTTTCTGTTTCTTGTTACCATGGCTAAGTGGAAGTGTAGTAGTAGTGGTTGAGAGATGAATATCTGAAGTGAGTGATGCGGCTGTTGCTTTGATTGATAAATGGAACCTACCCTGCATGCATATCACTGCCTCATTCAGAGTAAATAAGTCATGAAATCGCCCCATAACAGCAATTTTGCTTTTGAGACTCGAGACCCAAAGTTCTTGTTCATTTAGCCAGTAAAACTGGTCTTGTAATAAGTAAAACGAAGGTAAGTTTTGAAGATGCCTAGTTGCAGTTCTTTTATACTTCAGCTATTCTACTAATAACTGTAAACAGGAATGAGCATTTTATTTCTTAAGATGTGGACTAAGACCCACCCATTGAGATTATAGGAAAATTGTGGTAGATGATGTGAATCAATTCCTCATAGAACAAATTTATCAAAAAAGAAATTTAAAAAGATTGTGGATACACCATTCAGTTGTTACAAAGGGAAGAATTCCAGCAACAACATAGAACTTCTCCCAGATCATATAGGAAACTGGTTTTGATTCTTCTCTTTGAGGAGTTGCTTCTTCTCTTCCTTTTAATTTCAGATCCCTCCGTTTCTCAGGATTTGCACCAAATGATTTTTTTGTATAGGATGAACAGTATATATACTAGTATCTCATGTATCTGAGGGCATTCCAGTGGAGCTGGGTGTCTTTGGATTTTCCAAATTTCTCACCAGTGTTAAGATTTAGACGTCTCAGATGCATCAAATGAAACAGATCCAGTGTAATTACTAAAAATTCGAAACTAACTGCTCCCACTCGCTCTCTCGTCTTCTCTTTATGTACGTCTGTAAACTGGAAATGGACGCGTTCCTTAAGTTTGACTCCATTAAGGAAAGCTCTGGGGAGAAGGAAGAAGTACGAAGCTCCAACAAGAAACCAGAAAACGAGTGATACTGAATTAAACAATTGAACCGGGCAGGTGAGCTGGTTTTCAGTTTTCGGCGTGATCGAGCGCCACACGACAGAAGAACAAGGCTGCGTTCATTAGGTCTTGATATTCTCCCATTTTTCTGGGCACACGGGGGTGCGTGACATCTCTGTCGGGTGTCAATCACGGATCTTATGGTTGGCTCCTTTTCATCTCTCCGTCCGGAGAAGCTGCCTCTGCTGGATAGATGCTTCAGTCCACAGGGGAACGCACAGTCTGGCAATACCTGGGCCTTGAAATCTGCCACTGTAGATGCCCGCGGCGCTGTTGCAGTCAATAAGGAGGCAAAGGAGAGAGCAGTTTAAAATGAATGAGAAGGTTGGGGAGATTGAGAAAAACAGTGGCTGATATTCGAAGAAATGGGAATCTCTGAATCTCCCTCTTTCTCTCTTTCGTGCCTCTGACTGTGAAATGCAACAACTGCTTCAGCAGCAGGCGCTGTTCCAGGTCAAAATATTGTCGATGAGTCCCGTGACAACGGAAAAGAAGAAAAATATCACGGTGTTCTGGAACCACGACGAATTTCACCTTCCCTGACTCCATGGGAAAGTAAATGCTTCACCGTCTTCCCCATCTCGATCGACTTCATTAATTCTGAAAAAATCCCACTGCGATCTAGCATTGTTTCAGTTAATAACAGAACAACAATGCATTAGTGCTTAATATTTTGGCCAAATCTGTCCTGGTAATTGGCTGGGGCAAGGGAGAGAATGGCTATCGTTTTCCAAACCAGTTGGATCCACTATCTTCTGCAGCAATCGTTGTGTACTAGTGTCTCCCGCAGATTGGACATGCGCAAGAGAAAGCAAACGACTCAACTCCTTACCCTTTTTAAAACTTCTCTACCTAAAATTCCTAAACTCGTCAACCTGATGAATCAACTGCGTCAGCATGAACTGGGATTGACAAGAAGACAACTATCCTTAGCTTAGAAATATCATTATCTAGGAGGAGATTTCTTAAAGTTTGACAAAACTAAAAGCTACCAACGTTTTTATTTTAATGGACAGAAAATCTTTAACAGATGTTGCCCATGATCTACTTAAGAATGTCTTTAACATCACTAATGAAGACGTGTTCTCCAGTAAAATAATCTCTATCAGCCTTTTCGACATATTATTAGTTCTTACTCTGCTGTGCTTTAATGGATTCCATGTGAATCCAGTATAGTTGCTCTCTTACTTGCAATAAAGGGGAGCCAGCCCTGCCTTGTAGAGAAAGAGATGCAAAACAGTCCAACACCCCGACTTGCTTTTATTGGAATCTCTCATTCTTTAAATGAATCATCATGTTCAATCCCATGACTTCATTGCCCGTGCTTAGAATTGATACAATAAGTATACCAGACAGCAGTATAGTCCACATTATGCTTCTATATATATGCCCGAGTCTCAGACTCTTAAATCCCTGGAGGGTTCCATCTTCTGCGGTTCCAGGCTTTTCTGGATATTAGATAGTATAATCTTGTCTCGGTTTCTCCTTTGAAGCCGAGTTCTGGGTTCTTGTAGGGTTGGCCGTTGCAGGAAACCGAGTTTCTGGCGAGGAAGGTGCTGGCAGAAGCGCTTAACGATGGAGTTTGCTCAGAAAGTTAAAAGATGTCCGGTGTCTCTTTGTCGGAAGGCATGGGAGCTTGGTCGGGATGATCCTCGACGACCGATTCATGCGCTTAAAGTAGGATTGTCCTTGACATTGGTTTCATTGCTGTATCTCATGGAGCCGCTGTTCGAAGGTGTTGGTCAGAATTCTCTCTGGGCCGTCATTACTGTGGTCGTAGTGCTTGAATTCACTGCAGGTGAGAAATTCTGAATGAAGATGTTTGACCTCTTTCTTCTTCTTCATGGTCTTCTCTTCTTACATACCCTTTTCATTCAGGTGCCACTCTATGCAAAGGATTGAACAGAGGATTTGGGACTCTCTGTGCGGCCTCTCTGGCATTTTTTATAGAGTATATAGTGCAGAAATCTGGACGTGTCTGCCGTGCCATCTTCATTGGAGCTTCAGTCTTTCTGATAGGTACTCCTACGTCTGTCTGCGGTTTGCATCTTTTCGAGAAATGTTTCTGTTCATCTGATAAGCTGTCAAAGTTTCCTTGAATCTTTCTGACCCGGTTTCTTTTCTTCCCTCCTTCCCTGTTAATTTCTCTCCGCTCTGGGGTACCAGGAGCAACTTGTACATACTTAAGATTCTTCCCTTACATAAAGAAGAATTATGATTATGGAGTGTAATCTTCCTTCTGACCTTCAATCTGATCACTGTATCAAGCTACCGAGTCGATAATGTGTTGAAAATCGCACATGAACGGATGTATACAATAGCGATTGGCTGCGGTCTCTGCCTTATCATGAGCCTTCTGGTTTTTCCAAACTGGTCTGGCGAAGACCTCCACAATTCCATGGTGTCCAAGCTTGAAGACCTGGCAAAATCAATTGAAGGTACTTGCTTGTTCTGAAGCAGTAAGCATTTATATGTATATGCAGAGCCAAGTAGAGTAACTAATTTGTGGTTTCACAACATGGCAGCTTGTGTTAATGGATATTTCCAAGATGCAGAGATTGAAACTATAAGGGAGCAATCATCCAAGGACCCTATCTACAAGCGTTACAGAGCAGTTTTAGACTCCAAATCTACAGATGAAACCCTCGTAAGCTCCTTGGAATTTGAATTTTGTGAATCCTTGTTATTGACGATCAACTTGTGAACTTCTTTGATTTTGGTTTAATTGTTCAGGCATTGTTTGCAAGCTGGGAGCCGTGGCATTCGATCCACTGTTATCGGTATCCATGGCAACAGTATGTGAAACTCGGGACTGTTCTCCGTGGTTTTGGGTACACAGCAGTTGCTCTTCATGGTTCCCTGGGGTCTGAGCTTCAGGTATTATAGAAGAAGTTTCTTGTTTACCTCTTATTTTCTTCAACGTTTCAGTAGGTGAATTAAAACTGTTCTTGTAGAATTCCCATTTGAGCATGTGAGCGATCTAGTTCTGTTGCAGACTCCAAAATCAGTCCGAGCACTCTTCAAGGATCCATGCATCCGAGTTGCTAGAGAAGTGGCGAAAGTTCTGATAGAGCTGGCCAACAGCATAAGAGACCGGCGGCAGTGCTCCCCCGCTGTACTATCCGACCATCTCGAAGAAGCTCTACAAGACCTTAATATTGCTATCAAATCCCAACCTCGACTCTTTCTCGGTTCAGACCAAGTCCAAGCCACCAACATGATGGCCGTCGCCGCAGCTGCAGCCAATCAGAAGTCCAATAAGGGTATCTCTTTGTCTTCCGTCAAGACAGACAGTTCGGCTCTGTTCGAGTGGAAGCACAAAAGGGTGGAGGAAATATCGAAATCAGAACGGAAAGTGTTGAGACCCACGTTGAGTAAGATCGTGATAACCAGCCTGGAGTTCTCGGAAGCTTTGCCTTTTGCTGCATTTGCTTCCCTACTGGTGGAGACAGCAGCGAGACTGGAGGTCGTGATCGAGGAAGTGGAGGAGTTGGGAAGGGTAGCAGGGTTTAAGGAGTACGAGGGAGAACCCCATGTGGAAATTCTAGTGAATACTCCGAGGATGCCCACCAGCAACGATTTCCCCACGCATCCCATGGAATGAGGAGATGAACCAGAGCCTCAAATTCCCAAACAAATGGAGCTAATAATCCTTCCGATTACTACATATGGTGATTGATCAAATTTCAATAGGATTCATGGAATTTATTTTTTCCTTTCGTTTTCTTCATGTTTTGACAGAAGTGTAGTCACTGGATTTTTGTAAAAAAAATATCTAACCATCTGTTCTGCTCTGCAATTGGAATCGACAAAGAGAGGTGATTGATTATGGTCACCTGTTCAACTACTATTAGAATTACCACCCTTTAATTCATCCAATGACAGTAAGAAAGTTCAAAAAATCTCTCTTCATCTGGGATCTTTGCAATATAAAATATTGTTAAAAATCAACATCTTTGCAGAACAGGGAGAAGGGAGGGTTTTTAATCTACCCAAAGGCAGCAATTGATCTCCCCTTTTTACCTTCATTAGTCGAAAGAACTTTCTTGCAAGGTCTCTCTCTCTCTCTCACACACACACATTGAACTCCCCTTTTCACCTTCTTTAGTCGCCAGAACTTTCTAGCAAGGTCTCTATTAAAAGAATTCCATCAACTGTCCAGTAAAATCTGTGTTCCAGCTGTTGAATACAGGCAAGGTGCTCAAATGCTGATATAGGGCCTCCATTGATCTGATTACATGCTACACTACCAAATCATTCAAGTTTGAAGCTTTCAATCATGAAGGATACAGGACTGAAGACTACAACGATACCTTTGATGCTTTTCTCTTCTACTGAAAAGACAACAATGAAGCAACACAATCATTCACCTTGCCCTAAGTTGGGGGTAGTGGTGCTGCACTCTTTGATTAAGCAAGAGGTGGACCTCAGTTTGGAGCTGATGGACTCTTGATCAGGCTCCCATTGGCACCAGTATTGGGTAGCTTTGCTGGGGTTGACACCAAGTCTGGTATTGACGACCTCCGGCAAGCAAAGTCTAGACTTGGGCTGTCATATGCTAAAAGGACAGATGGGAAGGAGTCTTTGTTTGGGGATGAGTCTAGAGCAACTTTAGAGGAGGTGCAAGTGTTCTGTAGCCCCAAGATTGCAAGTTTATACTATGAAAGACTAAGCTTCTGTAACACATTTAACCACGTGTATATGTGATTACTTGAAAGAATAAGAGCTATAGAGCAGTACTTCATTAGGTAGTAACTTCTTGATCATACACTGGAACAGGGTCTAATGTATAGCATCCAAGCCTTCCTGTCCTACAGAGGTTGATCAACTTTATGGCAACCCTCTTGTAGCCGTCTTCACCTGTGTAGGATGGAACTCTCAAAGCTTCATGCAAGGCAACAAATTGAGTTTCGATCAGCCCCACCATTTCTTTCTCATTTTGTAAATTCCCATTAAGAGATGAGATGGTCTCAAAAAAGGTGCGTCGAACATCCTTTACAATGAAATCCTGCACAAACAAATTAGTACAGATAGGTACGATAGTCAAAATTACAACAGGGAAGAAAAATAATGAAGGAAAGAGGAAATGAATGTGAATATCTTAGCAGAAGTATGCTTGAGTGTAAGCCAATTGCTGCAACAAAATGCAGGATCCACCAAGAACAGGTGGTACCTCTTAACTTGGGTGAGTGACTAACTAATGCAAAAGCATAAACTACCTGTGTGTGGTCAGTGCGGTACTGCCTCTTTTGTGGTTTACTGGCATTGGAATTGTTCAAGAGTTTTTGTTTTGGGTCTGTAAATAACATGTCGTCTTCCTCAGAGATCAACTTCTCCCAACGCTTGTACGCATCACTTGAATTCAGGATTGCTAAAAAATACCGGGCAAGCTCAATTTCCCCAACAACACTGTCACTTATTGCTCCTGATGCACAAAAGCAAAACAAATGGTAGCTATAGATAAATGTTTCAGAACATGTATAACAACTGGGGCATATATATGAACACAGTGTACCTGTGAGAACTAGCTTTGAGGCCACCTCGACATCAAGAATCTGAGGAGTTAGAACACCCGGTGTGTCTAGAACATAGACATTCGGGTGGCTTGCTATCTGAAATAGAAAATAACTATTCAAATCTATCAATTTGGATAAGAATCAAGCAAGAAAATATACTGTCAGAGCAATGAAAAATGTTCATCAAATTATCCTCAAAAATGGAAAAAAGTGTGTAGAGTAGGATCAGTATACATACTCCAACAACTTCATTTAACCAGTTATGGTGATTTGCTATCTTCCAAATGAAGAGTTTATTTCTGTTGTTATTTCCATTTTTTTCCATCATTTTTATTTTTCTTTGTCAGTGCTAGCTCGTTTGATTACTAATGATAAGTACGAAAAACAAAAATAACAACCTGTAGACAATCATTATTTACTGATAGAACATAATGCTTTTCCCTTGAGAGGTGTCACCAAGCTTGTCAGTCAAATACAGATGCACCTACAAGCAATCCCTTGTTAGTTGAGTTGTATCTTGTCTACATCATTTTCAGCATGAAATTGGTAGTTAGCTGTATGAAAGCATCATACAGATATTGGTTTCTTTTTTTCTTGTTTGGAAATTGATGAGTTTCTTCATCATATCATTTAAAACAAAAAGTCAAAGCAATGAGGAGCTCATCAGCATGAAATAGAAACTCTAACTACTAATAAAGAATATGACCAGCTGGAGATATATCTTAGAAACAGCAAGTCCATAGGTCACACCTTATAGCTGCTGATGTCCTTTGTCTCTCCAGGAGATGGATTCACAGTTGCATGCTTTAGTTTACCCTTCTCTATATACCATAAATAAATATATGACAGAAAGCATAAAATATTTTAGTAAGTGAATTCTTTTTCAAATAGGAAATAGTTCAATTCAATTTTTTATATTTTGGTAGCCAAATACGAGATTGAATACCTGCTGCACTGACCCGACCAATTTGATGCAAAGAGTTTACAATAGCAGACTTGCCAACATTAGGAATTCCAACCAGCATTATAGTAGCAGTATAATTGGACTGACATGCCTTTAGCTCACGTAGCTGTGTTTGTAAAAATTTCAACAACTGAAGGAATTCAAAATAGTGGTGTTTAGTAATTGTTACCAAAAAATAGTGAAACCTCCAGAAATTTGGAAATCCAAAAATTAATCTTTCAAGGTTAATTACTCTAGACGCCCTAAAAAAATGCTTACAGTACTCTTTCTTGAAATTTTTTAAATTACTCTCAACCCCTTCTCTTCGTTTTTATGCCCAAAAAAAAACACGAGAATGCCCTTAAAAGCTGAATATTTTTCTTTAATTTATGACAAAAACTATTGGGCCTACTATCGCTCCACATAATAGTTTTGGTGATAGTTTTTTTGTACAACAAGCATTTTAATTTTTGCACTCCTGGATAACAGCAGCTGACTGCAACATTTTTGGGACGATGCTATCAAAAGATGATGAAGACTACTAGATGAAAGCAATGGAGTTGAAAGTATAACTAATTCAAAAAGTACCTCCTTGACGTTGTCCTTGTTGTGTGAGTTAAGACCATAACAACCACAGTTCTGTGAATCAAAGAATTTCACCCACTTCTGCGAAGCAAAACGCTACTATTCAGAAATTAATCAAATTAGTCGATTGGTGAATGGAATATGTTTTGTGTGTGTGCAGGTGCGTGCAACCAATATTAGAAAACCAAAACTTCAATTTACATCATCTGCATTAAAAAAACGCATGACGGATTAGCAAGATAAAAATCAAGACAAACAAAAAAAAAGGAGAGTTCATTGAAGAACCTGAGTCTGATAGCGATTAGCAAGATCAGTCTTGTTCAACACGATTACATGCTTAGAGGGAGACGGATGACGTCCTTGATATTTATAAGCGGAAGAGAAGGGTATCTGCAGAGGAAAAACAAAAAGGAGTGTCAATACACGTGCAGAACAAAATCTACACGGAATTAGTGTAAGAACCGTATGTGGGGAATTTCATCAAACAGGTTTGCTTCAAAAGTCCGGCAAAAGGAGCAAAACGGTTTACCCTGGAGTCTCTAATTTCAACAACCAAATCAACCAGAGGAATGCGGTCTAAAATAGCTTGAGAAGCTGCGGCCATGTGGTGGCCAAACCATCCACCGCCCTTTTTCGTGGCCGCCTCCTGGACAGCACTGCCAACACGACCGGCGAATGTCGCCGTTACCGCCATGGAGGAAACTTCGAAAAAAAATGAAAGGCTGGTGAGAACTTCGAGTTTCTTTCAAACTCGATGGCCGATAAATAAAATGGACCGCCGTTGGCAAGCATCGAACTCGGGTCAATCCCGTGAAAGACTGGTGCAATCGCCACAATACTAAAGCCAAAATCATTGATGTAACGTTTTAATATAATATAATTATTAAAATAAACTAACTAACTTATTTTAAAAAAATTTAAAATATTTATTCTAAATAATAGCATCGAGAACTTGTGAAATTTACTCTAGCTGGGTGAACTCTACTCTAATTGGGGTGCCCCTAAGACAATGGAAGATTTGACCTAATTCCATACCAATAGCAGTTTTTTTTCTAGATGAACTTAGTTCTTATCTTTGTGATATCTACACACATTGATGTGTTCTTTCACGTTTTCTTGGTTTAGCATTTCCATTTTACAAAAGACTAAGTGCTATTTCATACACAACAATTACAATATTATCTGAATTATAGTTCAAAGTAGTTGATTACAGTAATTTACTGAATTTTAGTTCAGAGTAGGTATGATTCATGGCTAGTGTGAATTAGCTAATTAATTTGCATGGTTGAGAGTTTAGTTTGTCAGTCTTTCTTCTTACATCAGACATAAACATCTCCAAGTAGCAAACATTCTCGATTAAAAATAAACCAAATATATGAAGTATTTAATGACAAAGAACATGGTCTCTTTTTGAGGGTTTAATTTTTTCAGTATTTATTTTTTGACCCTTGTTCTTTCTCTTTCTCTCTCTCTTTTTTTTTTTTTTTTTTTTTTTTTTTTTTGCTTTCCTTTCATTCACCATTTTTTAAAATCAGTTGATTATGTAGCAACATTTCAAATTGAGTAGCATTGTTCTATAAATTTTGGTAAGATAAGTTTATTGGTTCAATTCATGTTGCTGCATGAAACTACGCATGTAGTTCATAATATATTTGTGAGAATTATGTTTGACGTGTTATAGTAATAATTATCTTAAGTTGCTATTGCATTTTGTTTGTGGCCTAATGGATAAGGCACTATTTTAACTGGAGAATTTGGGTTCAAATCCTAGCAAAGTTATTTATTTTCCTTGCTCTAATGTGAAAAGGCCATTTGGTGTTTATCTCTATGTTTAGGGTTTCATACAAAATATATTGTTGCATGAGAAAGTGTCTTGAGATTTAAATAAATAACAAACATATCCATGATTAACATATAACCAACAAAGACGATGGAGGCTGTAAATCAAGTGATACTGGAATTGCATGTGAATTTACAATGTGAGTGGTTGTTTGGTAAGTTCACCTGCACATTTGTATCTTATTTTCTACTATTTTGATTTTTTGTCATTTTTTTATACAAAGTGTCAGGCAAGAGCCAAACACTCATGTGCATCCTCAAGTGGACCACTGTCATTCCGCCATGAAGGCTAAGCTGAGCCTATTTGTTCTATCTAGGAGGATTATCATCCTGTCATAACTCTATTTAATGGTGGAATCTACTAGAGGTGAATTGATTGTGATTGTCCTATTCTAATACCATGATAAATGGTCAAAACCTGAAGGGGAAGAACGACAAACTCGAAGAGATATACGTAGTTTAGGAGAGTTACCTACATTCAAGGTATGATTCCTTAGACAACAAAATGATCACTATTCTAGGTTAATATTTATATTAGGAGCATCATTCATCAATAAAAAAATTATATTAATGCACTTAATCGTGGGGTTATACATTACTTAGATAAAAGGCGAATTAGCAGCCTGAGATCACCAATAGTTGACAACAAGTCTACATCTTCAACATCTTACACAAGAAGATAGTGTAACTCACTATGGGGACAATCTACACTACCATATTCTCTAACAATGACCAATAGTGCTCTCATCACATTGATTATCTTTTTCTTTGGGTGCCATCGGTAGATAGATAAATTGACACTAAATTTTTACGAAAGTTCAAGGGGTGGGGAAATCATATGGGATTCTAAGGTGAACACTCTACTCTCTTTGGATATTGTGAGACCATCAAGGTGGAGTTGAGAGCTCTTAATGGACTCTTAACTATTTTGTGACACATTCTCTCCCACCTACATTTGGAAGGCGATTTGATGTCCGTCGTCACTTGGGCATTAGGGAGGAATGTCATTCCAAGAAGGTTTGATATGAAGTACTTTGATGAGATAGTATATTTGTAGAATCTTTACTATTTGATGGCTGCACACCCCTAGGGGTGCCAATAGTTTAGTCCATGCTACACCTGAGTATTGAAGACATGCACCTACCCTTGTCATAGTCCTTTTACATTTTAATGTTTTCGAGTTTGTTGCATTTTTATGTATTGTCTTAAAGGGGATCAATTTGAATTGGATTGATTGGTAGTAGTTTTGAGCAATATTTGGTCATAGAGAATCCCAAATCTAGAACCTAGCTTTGAACAAGATTTGGAGAAAGAGGATCTAACTCAAACTTGACCCAATTTCCCTATTTTACCAATGAGATGGTTCATTCATTTCTTTAACTATAGAAGTAGATCATTTGTGGCATAATACTCATAAGCTTTTTTCCATATTGTATGCACTTATTTACATAGTGTTATTTTTTGTTTTTCCTTTTCTAGGCCTATCTTTGATGTTTAGTTTGTTTAAAAGGTAAAAGAGTGACAAATCAAGTTATCTTAGAATGGATCATCAAAATTCTTTGACTTCCTTAAGCTATGAAAAATCATATCTAGATGTTTAAATATAATAACTCTAATATGTATAAATACAATCAAATTAAATTAGTCCTAAGATATCCTGAACATTATCTAACATGAGACAGAATTAGAGCCATCTATTCATGCTCCAGCCATAAATGGAACCGATTTAGGTAACCCTGACTCATCAAAACTGAGTACAATCAACCAAACTCTTGTCCAGTCTCATTTACTTTCTTTTGTCCTTTGTTTCTCAAGCATTTCAGCAACCATGGAGTTCTATTGATTAATACTGGTCAATGAATCACATAGCAGTAGATCACATTTACATCTAGTAATTAATCTGGTGCAACTCATAAACAGAAAAAACAAGGAGTTCAAAATGTTGCAGAATTTTTTATCAATTTGAGGACTACTTCAACTCTCTCACCCAATAAAATAAGCCTTGGACAATGTGGCTATATACATTCACAGATTCAAACGTTGTTAGACGGAGAAGACGATCGACAAGAAAGAACACGGTTTGTTTCAAATCGTTTTATAAGAAATTGTTTCGTTTGCAGATCGAAATCCACGTTTTCTGGGTCTAACATCAGCGTTTCTGGGTTCCTTTCAGGTCTAGAGTTGGTGGGTTGACGACGTCCATGGCCACCTTTCCTTTCACGTCCCAGTTTCCATCTCGCCGTCTCACCCTCCCTCTCTGTCTTTCTCTCCATCTGAACTACTTGCGGCCAACACAAGACCTAATTCATTACAGTAATAAATAACTCCCTCTCGAGCTCCGCATGGCTTAGCTGTTAGGTCGAACGTTAGGGAAGGTGAGGTCACGAGTTTGATCAGAGACCAATAAAAAATAGGAAGGTTATCAGATAACCAGATCTTCCAGAGCCACTTCTTCCATCTAACCTCTACAATCCTCACAGTCATGTTTCATGGCTTGCTGAAAGTCACTAGTTAAAGAAGGTGTATTAGTCATCTGGATCACCATCAGCTCGACTGCCAGATATTAAACAATTCGTGTTTTTTTCATCTCAAGCTTGAAAGGATTGTAGTAATCAAGCTGTAGGAACTGATCCTAACCAGCATCAGCTTCAGAATATGAAGAAGCAAATTAAAATATCGTATGGAATTCAAAACTGAACTCGTTCAAGAAATGATTTTAGCCAAAGAGAAACAGTTTTTGGTTTCTCAATCGAATGGCTCTCACCATCTCCGTTTTTTTATGTAATCACAGCATCTTCTCTATCACACAAATAAATATTGTTGGAAAAGAGAAGATAACATGATGCAGCAGAAAGTATGAATCATAATAGCATTAAATTTAATAACAATGAACCAGTGAGAGCCTTCTAATCATAAGGTTAGTTGGTAGATCGGGAGAATAGCCTAATCCTTATTTTAAATATCGCCCAGAATTGGAGCACTCAAAAACAAGAGAGGAAAATCATGGAGGCACTAGCTAAACATAAACTATATTTATCGTTAAAAGCAGAAACTGAAGGCATAGGTTTCATCTGATGCAGAACTTCCTGTCACAGAACTCTAGGAAACTAAAGTTTGGGAAGAAGAGAGAAAAACCTATTAGCTGTTGACTGAAACATTTGAGCTAGCTTAATAAATTGGTAAAGAACGGAGCAAATTCTTAGTGTATCAAGAAAAGAATAACTGCTGTGAGGAATAGCAAGTCTGGATAAGGGGGAGATACTTTACTGAGAAGTTTCCGATTAGAATAGTTGCAGAACACAAGTCGTTAGAGTGAAACCAGGAAGTTGAAGAATCAAAGCGTCCTGCAGGGTGTCCAGCGGGAACTGGCTGTAAAGCCATGTAGCTGAAGACATGTGGGAAGAGGACGAAAGATGAGAAAATCAGAAAACCCAGATGTAAAATTCGAGTAAGAATCGTTGTAACAGGCGAGGAAAGCCGTCTTCTTATGATATCTTTAACTTTTGTACACTGAAAACAATGCTGGAAACATTACTTGTAAGAGTTGGTAAGGTCAGTCTGAAAGAAAGTGAAAGGAGAAAAGAAAAGAAAAACATGACTTGCAAGATCTGCAGCGACATTCGGAAAAGATTGAAAAGAAGTAGAAAGATAATTAAAGAAATCTCTTTAGACCGTCTGGTTATAGGTATCACTATATTAGACCTATTTCTCACTCTTGCGATCGGTTGTGTCAGAAGTTGGATTGTGGACGGTGACGGTGATGCTTAAAACGAAGAAGCAAGCGAAGAAACTCATACCCATTAGCTGAAAATGAAAATAAAGAGTTCATAAAGTAGAAGAAGAAAGAAGAAAATGATGAGGATCTCTTCACCGGGAAACAAAAATAAAAGTAAAGAACAAGAAGAAGAAGAAAGGAAAAAAAAAACTGATTGTACATAATCCTTGAACAATCTAACCTTCGAGCAATTCATCATCTTCAATAGATAGCAATCCGCTCATCCACACAATCTGCTCGAATTGGTTACCCAACTTCAGTTCGAAAAATTACAAGATGAAGAAGACATAAGAGAGTGGCTGGCTGGCTGGCAGGCTGGACAGCCGTCTGATTTTCTCAGTAAGGAGGTCTTGCAGTGGCATTCCCGGCCCAATCCACGGGCAGCTGACAATTGGCCATATTGAGCGGCAAATTGAAGAACGGTAACGCCGATGATGGGTCGGGAAAAGGGTTAGGGATGCCGCCGCCGCTTCCACCGCCGGAAGATTGAGAAACCGGCGGCTGTATCTGCAAAGGCTCCTCGTCATCAAGCGGGAGCCTCTCATACGCCACGTTGGTGAACGACGCCGCGATCACGATAACCGGCCCCGCCGCGATAAGGGCGCCCACCACGCTCCCCCCGACGACCTGACCCTGCCCACCGGCCAGAAATATGGTCAGACTCGTGGCCCCAGGCGGTGCCGGCGGCGGCAAGAAGGAACCCGACAGCGACAGTATATCAAATCTCCCATGTAGCGTAACGATAGCCCCCGCGGCCGCCGGCTGTCGCAGGCTAACGTTGGTTACAGTCCCGCTGCCGCTAAGAATACAGATCCCGCGCTGCCGCCGGCGGGCGTACGTCGACACGCTCTCGAACACGTCGCAGCCGCTCCCGACCTCCAGAATATGCGCCCGCAGCGTATTAGCACTCTCTCGCGTGATAATAACGGGGGGCTTGGGCTTGTTCTTGGAACCCGGCGGTCGGCCGCGGGGGCGACGCCCGATGATGTCATCCGGGCCCAGATTAGCGGAGACGAGCTCCAAGCCCTGTCCGGAGTCATCCCGCTCGGCGGAAAACTCATGAGCCCTGGCGTTGTCCTCATCGGAGTCCTGGACCTGCTGCAGGTGCAAGTCCGACCGGTGAAGCTGGTGGTGCACGTATCTCGACGCCGTTCCTAAATCCAAGCCCGCCATGGCCACATCCAAATAACAAAGAGATGAAAAGAAGGAAATAATATAAATTTGGATTTTAATATTTATAAAGAAAGGATGGAGTTGAAACCCAGAACGCTAGAGAGAGCTGAGGGAAAGGGAAGGGGAGACGGAGACGGGAGGGAGAGAGGAGGGAGACGCGGACACTGATGGAAATGCAGCCATTCCCAGACCCCGCTTTCTTTTCTATTTCTCCCCTATTAATTAAACAATTCTTTCCTTTTTTCCCCTTAAAAAAAGAGCGAGTGGGCCCGATGAAGCGAGTTGTAACATCTCGGTTATCAATTAATTTAAATCCAACGGAGGAGGGTGGTCAGCGCGAGCTTTAATCAGGGTTTAAGGAATTTAACCCATGGTTAAGAGTATCGTGGGGTCCACTTGAAAACGAAGGAGGGGGATGGGCAAGTGGCCGGGAGCTGCGGCGCGTGGGGCCAACCTTGTCGCTTCGTGACGGCTTCGACTACCGGCTGGTATGGCTCCACTTTAGCGCCGGGCTACATGAATGATGGAGACCAGAAATCCTCCTTTTTATCAACATACTTGAAATATTAACTCCAATAACTATTATTTATTATAGTCTCAGTTGACAATCACTAAGAATTTATTAGTAACTAATTACTTAATTAGTAACTAATTTTTCTTTTTAATTTTAGGTCTTTTTGAGGTTTTATGTTTTGCATTTGTATGTAGGAAACCGAGTGGAAAATTCGTGAGCTCTACTCATATAGAGGTTGAAGAGTTGGTTGATGAAAACGCCATTGTGTGTAAGGTTCGTGGAGCTAGGTCGGGTTACGTTAAGAGCTTGAATTTGTCTCAACCACCTCTACGTAGGATGCTTTGACCGTCACTTACGAACAGTTAAGAAATGTTCAGTGTTGTGAGAGCATGATCATCATGTTGGGAATTATGATAGAAAGATAGAAGAACCCAGAGATGAAGCTGCAATGGTTCTTTCAATAGGTACAAACTCATAGCCGACCACCTCAAGATTCTCCCTCTAATGGTTTGTAGTTTTTTATTATTTTAAATTATTTATAGATTTTGTATTTTTAAAAATATCTTGTATAATTTGTAAAGTTTCTAGGTATTTTATTATACATATTTCATATATTGGTAATTTTATATTTAATTAATTATTTTAATTTTAACGAACTTATCTATTAAATATGAAAAAATACTTTTAAAAGAGTAATAAAATTATATTAAAAATGATTTACCCCATAATTGTGAAAATAAGAAATTCTCTGGCATGGGTTGCACATCAAAAGGACCCCCTTGTCAACAAAATCAGTGAAACTCGCTGGCAAAGATAAAAAATTCCAAGTAGAAAAACTTTTTAATTTTGCTGGCATAGATTTTGATTTGCTAGTAAAATTTTAACTTTTTTCAGCAAAAAATTAGCTGACAAAAGTCTAATTACTTGTAGTGTCTCTAATATCGATCTAACCACCTAAATAGTTTTCAAGTGGCACATAATTTTTTTTTTACCTAATTCGAAATTGGTATCACTTAAAGAGCTTTGTAACACAATAAAACCTGGCTACTTAATACGGATACGATACCACTAGAAAAACTTCCTATCAGTACACAAAACTCTAGAACATATAGATTATGTTAAGAAAGGGTAAAACCATGTCTCTACCCTAGATAACCCTTTTTAAAAGATAAATTTAAGTGGTTTTAAGTATCTCTAAGAGATCAACTAGAATTTAAATTATTTTATCTTGTTTAACTTTATAACTAGTATGTAATGAAAAAGAAAAAAATGCAATATATATAGGCTGGTTATGTTAGTTATAAATTTGGATGCCTTAAAGATATATAGCTAATGCTAGTCCATATGCTCAAGGCATGGCAAGTGCTCAAAATTATGTTTCATGGTTAGTGCTATAGTGTTTGATTAGGCAAGGATGAGTTTTGACACCATGACTTGGAAATAGTTTAAGTTGTGGAAAAATATTTGTATGGAAAAGAGGTCACTCGAATTTCTAATACTTGCATCCCCTTTGCCCACCGAAAAAAAAAACTCGTACAAATAAATTAAATCTTACATATTTAAAATAAAGCAATGACCATTTAAAAAGTAGGTTTTAAAAAATAGGACGGTTGCGATATTTAAAAAAAATATTACCTTAAAAAAAATGGATCATAAGACAACACTAAGTGAGCCTGTCCATAGTAATATTACCGACCCTAGATTAAATGCTTCATTTTTAATGCCTAAATAGGTTATAACCCATAACAAACCCTAATTCTATCTCCATTTCTTCCAATCTGAACAATTTGACCAACTTATTCAACCAACTAATATATGAGATATTAATTAATTTATTTCCCTCCGTAGTTGTAGTTATATTCAATGAGTTTCCAACTGCATCTTCAGACTTGATAGAGATTTTTATAACTATAAATACATGTATCAATGAAAGTAATATCATCGGGAAACATTCTTTTATCACTTGCTATAAGAATTACACTTACCCTTCAAAATTATGACATCTCTCTCTCTCTCTTCCCAGTTTTTTGTAATATAGTGTTTGATTACTGTCTAATTACGGATTAAACTTCAAATTTAAGCAGTGTAAACGTGATTAGCAATTCAAAGTCGCGCCTCAGGTAAATCTATCGTCGTGTTTGACTTTACTTAACCTGAAGACGATTGAATACAGAAAAATAACTCCAGAAAGTAAAAAAATGGAGAAAAAGATGGCCGAACGTCGTCTAATCTGTAGAATATTTAGCCAATTGGAGATGAAAATCAATCGAAAGCGATAGACGTTGAATTCAAACTTGTTTTTTCTTTGGGACAAAGGAAGCTTCTACTCTTTTGGCTTTCCCGTGTTCTCTTTCCTCAAACAAGTCCTCTTCTCCTGGAGCTGGTAGAACTGCTGCTTCTGGAGTCAAATCTCTCTTCAGTACATAACTGATGAGTTTAGTAATGGCTTCGTACCGTACGGTATAGTGGCGGAAATGCCAAAAATTAAAGGAAACAAGAACGTCGAAAGACTCACAACAACCAGACAAGGAAGATAACCCTAGCATCGAAACTTGTTTTGCTAGCTTTTATAGTCTCTTTTAATTAATTCTCTTATTTGCGTGCAATGAAAGGGATCCTTTATTTATTTCTCTGGGTCCTTCGAGAAAATTACATTGGATTCAGACGCCCAAATAAGATTTTCACGAATCATTCGATCTGTTTGTCCCAACAAATTGTTTCCTGAAACTCCCTTAAACTGACAATCACAATAGACAAGACGTTCAGAAAGGATTGATTACTCTTGAAATAACAGTTGGAGTCTTTTTGGCTATTATCCTTACGACATTGTGAAACTTGGGTTTCATTTTTAAGGAAGGAAGGGATACCGCGGTAGAGAGCGGAGGAGAACAGCAGCGCCGGAAAACTAGCGTAAATGGGCGGCGGTCATCTTTCGTTGTTTACTTACAAGAACGGCGATCAAGCGACTTCAAGGGACAGACGATAAGGTTTAGGAGAGGAGATGGAATCATCGAAATTGAATAAGAAATTATTGTGGGAAATCCGCAGCAGCAGCAGGAGCAAGAGTGGCTGCTGGTCGTCGGAGTCTATGGTCGCTAACTCACACAAGGAACACGCGAGACAGACGGATCGGAGGATCCACCTAATACTGAAGCAGACTCTGCTCGGCTCGGCTCAGCTCGGCTCCGGAGGTGAGGGTGTGGTTCTGTCGATCACGTGCGGTCATTAAGTCAAGAGCGCCGATGGAGAGGGTGCACCGAATAGCTGTCGGCCACGATTGGCTTTCATCGGGAATTGGTCAACTTGACCCATGACCTGACGCGATCCGACTCACCTCGACTCGACTCGACTCGACTGTGTCCGATCCAACCTGTCATCTCTCTCCTCGTCCCCTTCTGGGTCAGTCGGCTTTCCTTTCTGGTTCCTCTGCAACGCTGCGGGATCGCTGAAGCGCGAAAGTGAGAGGGAGAAAGAGAAAAAGGAGAGGCTTGTCTGAAACCTGGAAGTCCGAACTCCCGGGTTTCCGGGAAAAAGAAGGGAGAAACTCAGTGACGATTAGATGTCGCCGCAGTCTGAAGTCTGAGCCCTCCGGCAGTCCGCACGAGCCATCTCGTTCTACTTCTCCTCCGCTGACCGCCTGACATTGTAATTTTACTAGAGACAAGTCAGAAAGACAAAGTAGATGTGACCGCGATTGCATCCGTCCTTGAACCATTCACCTACCCAGATCACCCACGTCAATATCAATTGTCACCGTCCCTCCTCCCTCTCTCGTCAACCCCACACGTCCCCCGCTCTTCTCCGGCGAATAATTAAGCAGAAGAGCCATTTTCAAATTTGCAAATTACGTTGGGCGGAAAGAAGGAATGGGTCCGACTCTCCCAGCTTGCACACTTGCTCAAGGAAACTGGGGTCCCATTCTGCTTCCTTTCTTTGTCGCTTTGCGGTGACGCCCTCACCACTTATCTCCGTCTTCCTCTCTCTCTCTCTCTCTTCCATCATGGAGCCCAACAGCAATCACTAACCTCAGCTTTTGTTTATTTTCAGTTATCTCAACCTGGTTTTTAGGGTGAAAGAATGCTTCTCTTTTGGCCTCCACTCCGATATCTTTTGTCCTACTGAAACCTAAAGTCGATTTAACGAAAACTTTCTGTCATCTTTCCCTGATTGTCGAAGGTTGGCCTCAAATAAACAAACGAGCTACTGTACTCACTGTGGAGAAACCAAGAGAGAGACACAGAGAACAGATTAAATTCGATGAGTTGGGAAAAAAAATTACAGAAATTTAATTGATAGATTCAACGACAACTGAATCATGAGTTGGGTACTGTTCCATGATTGCTCCAACAATTATATAATGCAATCTAGTAATATTTTGGTCCACTTAAATGCATAAATAATGTTTGATCTAACTAACTATTTTACTAGCTTATATTAATTATGCAACAAGATCATATCTGCCGACGTGCTTAGGTATCTTTAACCATGGTTAAGGACCCAGAAGCTTTGTTCTTCAAAGTTCATAGTTATCGTCGTCTTGAATTGTTCAGAGTCATTGGCTCTGTGTGAATCATCCCTGTAAGTTGAAACCCTAATGCAACTACCCCAGTCTGTCTTTTTTGCTTAAGAAAACTAAACATAGTTTATTTCGATAACCTCAATGCTAACATCATCATCGACGAATCAGAACCGCGTCTTCGGACACGAGAGAAAAAATTAAAGCCGACTAATCGGTGTTCAAGTCCGTCGAACCGGCTAATCACATTTCGACAACAACCATAGTTCTTCATCTTTGAATTGGCAGCACTATTTTAACACCTGAATTCTGCATAGGGTTTCATTCCTCCATGTTAGGACCAACTGTCATCTCATTAGACCCAAAGCTTCCTTTAGAGAAAAGACAAAGCTCCTTGCTTGGTCTATGACAAGATAATGAATTCAAATCTTGTATGAAGCCTTAGTTTAATAACTTCACCTACTACAATTAACAAAGTCATTAGTGAGTTAATCGAGTCGGATAAAAATAAGTAGACCCTTTATAATATGAACAATACATTTACAGTTTGTTCAATTTCAGCTGTGAAATTTAGGGGGTTCAAAAGGGTACTTGATGCTGGTGCAGATTATACATTAAATAAAACAATTTTCTTATGTGTTTCATGTCCTTTTGCTTGTTTTTTTTTCGGTTTTTCCTTTCAATCATTCAATGATGAGCTTCCTTAAAGGTCATTTCAAAACACCATAGATGAACTAAATAATTGTAATTGACTTGGATCTTTGTCATTAAAAAGTAACTATTTTTTATTTAAAAAATAAATAAATTTTGTAATTGGTTCAGTATAAAATTGACTAAGTAACACTTTTCATGGTGGATAATTGATATAGAAACACACATCTAAGAAACTAGATTATTGTATCAAATATTTATTTCTTCTTAGACTAGAGGCCTTGTTCCTTAAAATTTAAATTTGGAGGTCAAATATTAGAATAATGTGTTGGTTGTGCATCAAAATGATTTTATTATTACACTAACTTACAACCACTACTTGAGCATAACACCTTTTTCCTCACCTAATTAATCTACATGAAATGATATTCCCTCTTGAGCACTAAAAAATTACAAAAAATCCAAGCATAGATAGTAGTAAATGCTTTTAGGGCGAATTTTTTAATCGAAAGTTCAGATATGATAGTATTAATTTTTCACTTGAGTCCTTTTTATTCGGAAACTCGAGAAGGTTAAATAAATGAGTAGAGAAGATAAAAGAGACATAAATAATTGAAACGAGCGACTTCGGATTAGTGAAATCTCAAGGCTCGCTAATGACTTTCAAAAAGTTGATTGACTAGGTAACTTTAGAGTCATTTCTTGAGATCAAATAGGGGAGGTGATGGATTAAGAATGATTTTGCTAATAATAAAGTAAAGATGGAAAGTGTTTCTTTGATGCTTTGGGGTTCTTATAAGAATGGTTTTTTGAAGAAGACTTAGGTAGGTAAATAACCTATGATTTGATGAAATGAATTTATTATAGAACTCTTTCATGATTATTAGATTGTACTAATGATACCTTATTATCAGTTCTCACTAATTTTTTATTTTTTGTCTAATTTTCTTTTGAACAAAACCAGGTTGTCAACCTTCCTTATAAGAATCTAAAGCATGATTGAAGAAGAAAGAAGCCATGGGAAGACTGATCTAAAGGGCCAACACAATGGCCAAGGGCCAAGTCTTTCCTAACCAGGGACAGCTCCAAACTTATCAACATCACCTTGACTAAGCATTTCTTAAATTCTTAATCAGCTTTTGGCCAACTTAGGAACCTTGATATAATATTCAAATGGAGGAAAAGATTGGGTGGATCACATAAAAAATGTTCCTATCCCCTAGTGCTTAAACTATTCCTAGGAAAATGTCCTCTTAATATAATTATATACCCACACAACCATTACAGCATAGATTCGATGGAGCCCCGAGATTAATTAATTCCACTAATTTCCCTCGGTTAGAACCAAACACTAAGGGGGCAAGGGTTGCCCTTCGCCGTTCACGAGTCACCACGTGATCGATAATGATTGCATTATCGTCGTCGTTTTATTTTCAAATTTTCGTCTAAGCTATTTGGGATGAAACATAGGATTTGTTTCCTTGTGTGTGTTAGTTCTAATTACAATTACTTAGGAGCTTAAACATGGAGTGAAATGAGAAGGGAGGAATATACGTATTTGAGTATTTGGGACCGTAGATTGGCCGTATGGCGGGAATCACGTGCAGGGTAATGTCTCATCCTTAGATTTCATTCATTCCCAGGTAGGAAGCTCCGTACCGGCGCACGTGCGCGCGGAATTCGGAGAAGGAGACGCATGTGCGCGGTTAATGGGTTTGGATTTATCATCCGACTCACGCTCCCACGTGACGGCCGGCCGTGGGTGCATTTCACTCTAACCTTTACCCTTCGTCTAGAACGAAATTACAAAACGTACCTCACCGGCCACCACCTCGAGTAGCCTTCCTAGGGTTTTGAACTGGAGGAGAATTTTTCTTTAATAACTTAAACGTATACGTATACGTATTTATCATGAAACGTAGGTCTTGGATTGAGGCCGGCTTCTCGGTATAGTTGACACGTATCATGTATCGCTACTACGTACGATATTTCGAGGATCAAGAGAGTGCTAAAGAATAACATATGCCTTATACGTTCAAACATACGGTGACGATGTAACGGACATATACTAATACTAATACTAATACTCACCACCCTAGCTTAACATATATGCTCTAGTGTATGTAATGTGTAGCAAGAAATAAAGTGGTGAAATATGTAATGTTGGATTATTAAAAGTGACACAGCATAAAATATGCAAGATATATGTCAACCCCACTAAGGCCATGTGGGTTGAGGGCTGTAAGTAAAGGAGATTAGGCTCTCTTTTTTGGCCTTGATGGAGAACCCACCAAATATAATATGATTAAGGATGCTAAGAGAGGAGCATTATGACATAAAGCAGGGAAAGAAAGGAGGGGGGAGAGGTAATGGTGGGCACAGTTCCAGGGGCTCTTTATTGGAAGCCACTCTGCCCTAATGGAGAGCATATGCAAGTGGGAAGGGAGATGGAGAAGGTTGGTCACCATCCCTTCTTCCTCATTGCTTGGATTCTCTTTGACTAAAGGGGTTTTAGTTCCTTTCCTCATCTTTGCCTTTTCTTCCCTCAATGAAACTCTCACATGCATTAGAGAGAGAGAGAGAGAGAGAGAGAATCAAGTTGTGGGTCTTAAGCAAGGATAGATGAATCAAGTTGACAAGAGAGTATTAATTTGTCAGAGTTTGCTTTGAGCTTTATCTCTTTCTTTAAAATGGTTTCTAAGTTGATCAAAGCTAGGTAGTGATTACATGTATAAATAACAATGGAATTGTGGTCTTTGTTCTTGATACAGAGAACAGGGATAAAGAATATGCAGTCTAAAGGGGTGACTGTGGAGATTATAATACTAGAGCTTTTATCCCATTTTAATTTATACGTTGTGTGGGCTTAACAAATGGGTTCTTTCCTAACGCTATTTAGGTTGAAACTCCTCTTTTTTTTGTTTCTTTCTGTTTGCTTGATTTGGTTGACTCCTATTGAGGGTCAGTTCCTTTTTATTTTCCTTTTTATTGGGCTTGACTCCTCTAAAATGACTGATTTGCCTTTGTTTTCTATAAAACATTCATGGGTATACTATGATTAAGTGTATGAGTTTGTTATAATCAAAATTAGGACATTTAGAAGAATCTTGAGCCTTTATTCTAATATTTGTATCCATTGTTGTCTCACTTGTATTTTTAGTTTAATTTTTTTAAACAATTATACTTGAAATAAATAATAAAAATATTTACCATGAAAATTTCCTCCATTAGTAGTTTTCACATTCATGGGGTTTGCCCCATGAAAACCTTTCACAGGTTTGAGGCATCGATGGTGTTCCTACCCAAAAATCATCTTTTCAACTTGTTGGGATGTTACTTTGAGAAAAAAAAACTATCCGTATATAAATTCCAAGAATCAACGAAGAGGTTTCTGGGTAGAAAGTGAGGAATAAAAAGCCCTGTGAAGAAGCTCCCATCCACCCTGATTCAACCTTCTTAAAGATTTTCTGCAACACGCTGTCCTCTCCCAAACAGATAAGTTCTTCGACTGTGTGGAAATGGCGAGGACGAAGGCATCCTTTGTGTCCCATACCTCCAACGTCAAAGAGAGGAAGACATAAGGCCTCCTACCAACTTCCTTCTTTGTGAGACAAAGAGAGGCTGCCGGGTCTCCTCCTCGCCATCTTTTTTCGTCAATGGAGATGGAATAAGGTGCCGCCCCTCGCCAAATGTTTCTTATATTAAATAATTAATTAGAATTAATTATTATTTTACTATAGAAGGTATTAAATAAAATTTTAAAATAAAGCGTAATTCTATTAGTTCAATTGATGTCTAAAATTTGATTTCATAAGGTCCTACTTGAAAATTAAGGCAAAATTTAGATAATTTTATTAGAAAATATGAGTCATATAAGAATTTATAGCTTATCTATTAATTATGATAGCATATTGACACGGCTTTATGTTAAATTTCTGAAAAAGAAAAATACTTCACTTACTTGATGTGATTTGAGTATAATGAACCTCTACTTATAATAGAGTAAACAAGTAAAATTTAATCCCAGTTACACTCAAAATTAAACACTAAAAGATAAATTTTAACAATTGAACAATTGAACTACTGAACAATTCAACATAAATAGAAAACTAGCATAACTAAAATACTTTTATCCGAGACTCTTCTGTGAGACCTCCTCTTGTGAAACTCATGTACGAATTTACCATATTAATTTTAGCTCTATGAGACTTATTATTATGAGAGTTATGTAAGATTCTTTCATATCTGCTTTTCAACACTCCCCCTCAAGCTGGAGTTCATAACTTTAATTTGCAATGAAACAAAAAATTGATCCTCGATTTTCATTTGCTAAATGTTTTTCATATATATTAAATCTTCATCATTTGTTGCCCCCCTTTCTTGAAAATTTTGGTCACATAAAAATTACCACTACATGTAAAATAAAACACCTTTTTTTTTACACTTATTATTCTACTTCTTAGCCTCAAGTTGGGGATAAAAATGACATAGAAACCCAATTTGGACAAAACACAATGTGTGAGAAAAAAATCACTCCTAGTTGTACGAAAAAGCACCATACACTAGTCAAAATGGTCATAGTTTGAAACATAGTCCGCTTAATTTTAAAGGTGAAAAAAAGGCCTAACTTTAGGGCTTAATAAAGAGACTACTCACTTTTAAAGGTAGTTAAAACACAAATTACCTCTTGGGTGAATAATAAAATATTTGACTCAAGCACGATGTTGGGCACACTCATATACTTCTTAGGTAGTGGGTCTAGGCATTACTCTGAAGTGATAAAAACACAAGAAGATAAATTGAAGAAATACTAGAAGAAAACAACTTTAACCAGAAGGAAGCGACTATGTAACACTTATACTTCCAAACGAATCTAGAATATAACTATTTAAAAAAAAATTGGGGGAGTAGAACTTAATAAATTTGATCAAGTATAATTATTTTGAGGGTGACCACAATTTTCAGAGTTGATGATGCATAAGATACACAACCAAGTAGCTAAAATACAAAACTTGAAAATCACATCGAAGCAGGAATTTTTTGCATACCATGAACAAGCACATCATAGAGTGATTAATTCTGACTAAAAATCTATGATTAGATGATAAATTTGGCTAAAAAATAGGATTCTAGGAGAAAAGGAAACTCAATTTACATCAATACAGGGAGAGATAATAAAAGAGATAATTGGAAGAAAAAAAGACAATTTTGGCAAAATTGACCTTCAATATTTCTTATATCAATTTATCCCACAATATAGATCAAAATAATAAATCATTTATTGTTTAAGAAACCAGACTCAAAGAGATTTAATTTTATACCTAATTTAACATAAAAATATTTGTTCTTGAATATGTTAAGTTTCCAATGTGAATATCTCCTTACATATATATCAGATTGACATGAAATTTTCTGTTTCTGAAACTAAAATGCAATACCTTTCATTAAAGTATATATTTTATTTATAAAATATACTTCTTTTGAGAGAAAGAATTTGATAGATTTCGAACTCTGTAGTCTGTCTGAACTGTATACTGTTTCTTCTTTAGCCAACATGACCATTGACTCTTCTGATATTTATATCTCCCTTTAGAAAACCCAGATTGAGAATTGGTTTAATAAGTAAAAAGACAGACTTATGGATCTATCTTTTGACATATATTTCTCCATAGAGTCTCATTCTTGAAGGTATAAAATGCCTAAAAATTGAAGCATTTTGTTGCTGCTCAAACCTCTCTTGCAGTCTGACCTTTGCAACTGCAAATGTAAATTTCTCTCTGTAAAACTCTGATTGATAAAATTCTTTTTGCGTTGGAAAGTAGACTCAAAGATTTTTTCATCAATATATAATTTGTAATATGAAAAGTTTAGTATGGAAGTACGAACACCAAGAAAATAATAGGTACTTGGAGATAAATGAAAGTAAAAATATAGATTACAAACCTAAATTACTAGAGATGATAAATAAGAAAACCATCACATCATCTTTGTGGGTTGACCGAGTCAACTTACATAACCTACTCTGATACTAAGTTGAATTTCTAGAAAAGAAAAATAGTTCATTGATTTGATGTAATTTGAGTACAATGAATTTCTATTTATAATAGAGAAAACTAATAGAATCCAATTGCAATTAAACTATCCTTATCACCGTTACACCCAAAATTAAACACTAAAAGATAAGTCCTAGAACAATTGAATAATTGAACATAAATAGGATACTAACATAACTAAAACACCTTTAACTTAGACTCTTTAGTGAGAGCTCATCCTGTGAGACTCTTGTAAGACTCCATATTAATTTTGGCTGTCGAAAATTTCTTTATATGAGAGTTATGTAAAACTCTTCCATATTTTTTCTTCAACACTTTGCTACATAAAAGGAAGATATTAAGTTGCATACATATGATAGATTTTCAGAACTAATCTCTTCCATATTGACCCACTGCTAATTAATTCAACGAAAATCTTCTGTTGACTAGCTAATTGAATCCACAACTATAACATGCAGCAGCTCTCTTTGCATATTTGAACTTTTGCATTTCTTTATGATTAACTTAGCTTAAGAGGCTAACTAAATCATCCATTCATGTCTGGCTCAATGTGAATGGTGAGCGATACTGTGACAACCATTGGACATCCTAGGGATGTACATGACCAAGGGTTAGATCTGCTAGTAGTATTGAACTGATCCCCAACAAATAGATGAAGATGATGAATATATCTCATTTCTTTTTAAATAGGTCTCTTTCAACTTTTGAGGGAACCAACCCTGTTGCTAATAGACGAACCAGCAAATTTGATCTCTAGAACAGTCATATCTTCTGAGAATCATAGATAGTCTTTTCCATCTTCAGAATCTCCAAAAGCCAGGATAAAAGAAATAAAATATAGCAAGGAGAATATCAGATTGGAACAGATAGCAAAAGAATAAGTAAAGATATAAAGGAATCAAGAACACGTAAGAGATGCCATGAAGCTTCTATACTACAATATATATATCAATATCTTGCCTCATTCTCACCGCCCTGGAGCACAGATTGTCACGAAAATCCCAACACAACCTTTTTCTTCTTTGTAAACTAATCAAAAGTTCAGTTAAAATGTCTGTCATCCCAAGTTTTTTCGGCACCAAAACAAACATCTACGACCCCTTCGATCTGTTCGATCATGGCTTCCCATTCAACAAGAGTTTATCACCCATGAGCACTGAGACTTCCGCCTTCGCAAACACTCATGTCGACTGGAGAGAAACTCCAGAAGCTCACATCTTTAAGGCCGACCTTCCAGGAGTAAACAAGGACGAGATAAAGGTGGAGGTGAAACACGAGAACATCCTTCAGATAAGCGGGCAGAGGAGCAAAGAGTTCGAAGAGAAGAACGGTAAGTGGCATCGGATGGAGAGGAGCAGTGGAGGGTTCTTGAGGAGGTTTTCTCTGCCTGATAATGCTAAGGTTGAGCGAATGAAGGCATCAGTGGAGAATGGAGTGCTCACTGTCACTGTGCCCAAGGGAGAAGACAAGAAGACCAAACTGCGCCCAAAATAGATATTGTTCCGTTGAGAAATCTGTGTTCTAATCAGGGACAACTTATCAATCTATGATATACTGCTGCAGAACAGAAAATAAAATAGTTATTAGTTTCTTCGTAGTCAGGTTTGAGATCAGGGATATGCTAGACCACTTCATCCAGTAAACAATCATTCCAAGTTCTTGTACTTCAGCATAGATGCTGCTCAATAACCTATTATACCATGTACTTAATGCTTTACGGTCCAAAAGAGTCCTTCTGATGTAAATATTTTGAACTTACAAGGTTCAAGTATTGGACTGTTTCAAGTATTGAATGGGTACTTTCTTCTTAGGCCTACATGACCTCTGATTCTTTTGATATTGATATCTCCCTTTAGAAAACTCAGATTGAGAATTGGTTTAATAGGTAAAAATAGACTTATAGATCTATCGTTTGACATATATTTCTCTATATAATGTTTCATTTTATGACATAAAATATCTCGGAAGTTGAAGATTGCTGCTACTTATCGAACCTTTCTTGCAGTCTGACCTTTGATACTTCAAATATTAATTTTTCTCTATAAAAATTTTCATTGACCAAAAAAAAAAATTGCATTAGAAAGTAGACTCGAATATTTTTCCGTGAATATATAATTTGTAATAGGAAATATTCGGTATAGAAGTACGAACACCAAGAAAACAATGGGTACAGGGACATCAATGAAAGAAACAAAATAGAATACAGACCTAAACTACTAGAGATGATATATCAAAAAAACCATCACATCATCTTTGAGGGTTGATTGAGTCAGCTCACTGAACCCGCTTGGATACCATGTTGAATTTCTAGAAAAGAAAGATATTTCACTGACTTAATGTTATTTGAGTACAATGAGCTTCTATTTATAATAGAGGAAACAAAATAGAATCCAATTACAATTAAACTACCTTTATCCCAATTACACCCAAAGTTAAACATTAAAAGATAAGTCATAAAATAATTGGACAACTAAACATAAATGGAAGACTAACATAATTAAAACACCTTTAGTTGAGACTCTTCTGTTAGACCACCTTTTGTGAGACTCCTGTAAGACTCTACCATATTAATTTTAGCTCTATGAGATTTCTTATTATGAGAGTTATGTAAGACTCTTACATATCTGCTCTTCAACACTTTGTTACATAAAAGGAAGATATTTTATTGCATACATATCATATATATGGTTTGAGGTTTGTTTATTGTTGGAAGATGAGCACAAGCCCCCATGATCACACGAGTTGGTGGGACCCATCATATCACGTGAGGTGGCATTATGAGTCTTACATAAAAAAAAGTCTTACAGAGCCATAATTATTATGGAAGAAGGTCTCACAGAAGAGTTTCAATTTAAAGGTGTTTAATCATGTTAGTCTTCTATTTATGTTGGGTAATTTAATTATGCTAGAACTTATCTTTTAGTATTAGAGTTTGGATGTAATTGGGACAAAGGTAGTTTAATTTTAATTGGACTCTACTACTTTCTTCTATTATAAATAGAGGTTTATGTACTCTGATTATATTAAGTAAATGAAGTATTTCTCTTTTCCATAAATTCAACATGGTATCAGAGCCAGGTTTTATGAGTTGACTCGATCAACCCACAGAGGTAATGTGATCTTTTCTGATTTATTATCTCTAGCAGTTTAGGTTCGTATTTATCTTTTTTTCAATCCCTATACCTGTTATTTGCTTTATGTTTTCACCTCCATAATGAGTTTTTCATATTGCAAATTATATATTGACGGAAATATATTTGAGTCTACTTTCCAAGGAAATAATATTTTTTCTAATTGGATTTATCTAAAAAGAGAAATCGATATTTGTAGTAGCAAAGGTTAGATTCCAAAAGAGGTTCAAGCAGCAGTAGAAAGTTTCAACTTTTGAGATATTTTATGCTATCACGAACAAGGCTTTATATGGAGAATTATTTATCATAAGAAAGATCTGTAAATCTATTTTATTACCTATTCAACCAATTCTCGATATGAGTTTTTTATATGGAAATATCGATCTTGAAAGAGTCAATGGTCATGCTGGCAAAAGGAGAATGAGTACTTAGTTAGGCCAGATTATAGAGACCAAAATCTATCATATTATATATTTCAATAAAAGTATATGGATAAAAGGTATTTAAGTCTATTTTCAAAAGAAGAAAGTTTCATATCAATCTGATTTATATTTAAGGATATATTTGCATTGGAAGAATCAAATGTCATATTGGTATCCCGTTGCATTGAAAAATCCGAATTTAAGCCGAATTATTTAATGTGTCCTTATTACTCTTAAGGACTTTCATTATTTACCGTTTATCTACTGCTATACTACTACAAATTTGGTAAATGTTATTTGAGCATTGGCCCATTTTCACAGCTTCTATTGTGTCTCTTTGATTGAGATATTATTATGAAAGAAGGACTCCTCAGTTGCTATCTATTGTCAGCATTGGTTATCCTGATAAAGATTTGAATAAAGAACATTGTGGCTCCACCATCTTATCTTCCTTTTATTCCCATTATCATGTTATTGTTATTGTTATTACGACATCTATGTTATTTGGTTCAAGCCGTGATAATTGTCATTACCTCCCAACTTGAGGGGGAGAAGTAGTAGAAAAAGTATAAGAAAGAGGTATTTTATATGTTGTGGTAATTTTAATGTGACAAAAATATTCAAGAAAAGGGGGAACACAAAGATGAAGTTTTTGCATCTAAGAAATTTTTTTTGCAGCAAATAAAATTGAGGACCAAGAATCCTGACTCACAATAGTAATTGTGGTAATTATTGGTGATACCTGACTCGATTCTATTTTTCAGGCTGGATTATTATTTTGAGGTATTCACAACATATTCCTTAGTCAACATATTATTTGGTGCAAATACTCGCAACGAATTATTTCATGGGTCCTTTTACAAGGATTTTATTGTTCTGGTTTGTGTTATATGGGCACAAGCTCATTTCAGCTGCAATTATTGTGTCTATTTGGATGAGACACTATTATTGAAGAAGTGGTGGCCTCAGCGTCCTATCTTTGTCTTTACCCATTACCCTTTGGTTATTTGGCAGTCTTTCTCCTACCATCCTTTATTCGACTCTCACATACCTCTTTGGGCTAACCTTTTGTGTGTTGCTTCGGTTGGGAGTTTAAGTTCATCATGGTTGGGTGCTTTAAGTCCATTGAGACTTTATATATATACACACACACACTCGTGGGTCTTTTATCACCGTCTTGTGAATGACAAGCATTACCACTTATCACGTCTTTTATTGTCATCTTGTGAATGACAAGCATTTATCATGTATCACATTTTTTATTGTTGTCTTATGAATGACAGGCATTTATCACCCATTTCTACCTGTGAGAGTCAGTACCTGGGTTGGGACACTGTGATGGAGGAGCTTATTACTACATATATGTTACCCCCCTTAATTGGTATTTATTACTCCTACCACTTGAGAGTCGTTATCCTGTGGAGGGACACGGTGATGGAGGAGTTTATTACTACATATATGTTACCCTCATTAATTGGCATTTATTACTCCTACCACTTGACAGTCGTTGTCTTGTGGAGGGACATGGTGATGGAGGAGTTTTACTACACTTCTGAACAATGCGTATAGACCCACTACTTGTGAAAGATAGGAGTGCCACTACCTACGAATGATAGGCGTGTGCCCTACATCCAACATGGGTTATGACTGGAGTATGGAGCGATGTCATACGGCTTGGAGTGATTTTACTCTCACTTATCTTTTGCCAATTGGGCCTCATGGAAGAAAGCACCAGTGTGAGGGGGAGTGTTGGAAGATATGAAGGATTGCCATTTTATATGAGAAGATCATATACATCATTTGCAGCAAGCTAGGAATTCATGATGTTTTCTCACCCCCAGTTTGAGGGGGAGTGTTGGAAGATGGGCCCTAGCCCACACGACCAAGGAAGACCCACATATCCAAGTGTGTTGGAAGATGGGCCCAAGCCCATAAGATATGGACCCACCATGATCACGTGAGGTGGTATTATGAGTCTTACACAATAAGAAGTCTTACACAAGAAGAAGTCTTACAGGGCTACATTTATTATGGAAGGAGGTCTCACAGAAGAGTTTCAGTTTAAAGGTGTTTTAGTCATGTTAGTCTTCTATTTATATTGGGTTATTTAATTATGCTAAGACTTATCTAAGTGTTAAAGTTTGGGTGTAATTGGGACAAAGGTAGTTTAATTGTAATTGGACTCTACTACTTTCCTCTATTATAAATAGAAGGTTCATGTACTCTGATTATATTAAGTCAATGAAGTATTTCTCTTTTCCATAAATTCAATATTGTGAAGTTGGGTCCAAGGCCCATCCCAAATAGACAAGCCCACTTAGGAAGTCTCTTTCCCAACTAATAAACTCAAGATCTTTATACTCACTAATTCATGTAGGACTATTCCTTAACACTCCCTTTTCACGTGTAGACCCTCTTTTTTTGTGGCTCTACATGTGGATAATTTGGGTGGAAGCTCACATATGAATATCTGCAATGATACTATGTGAACTTGGGTCCAAGGTCCATCCCAAATTGACTAGCCCACTTAGGAGGCCTCTTTCCCAGTTAATAAACTAAGGTTTAGGGTCTCATGATGTTGATCTCTTTGCATATGTGAACTTTGAGTTTCCTTAAGATCAACTTAGCGTAAGATGCTAACTAAATCATCCATTCATATCTGGCTCAATGTGAATGGTGACTACCATTGGACACCCTAGGGATGTACATGACCTGGGGTTAGATCTGCTAGTAGTGTCCAACTGATCCCCAACAATCAGATGAAGGTGATGAATAAATCTCATTTCTTTTTTAAATAGGTCTCATTCATCTTTTTAGGGAACCAACCCTATTGTTAATAGACGAACCAGCAAATTTGATCTCTATAAGTTATCTCTTCTGAGAATCATAGATCTGTCTGCTAGTCTATTCTTTTCCATCTTCAGAATCTCTAAAAGCCACTATAAAAGAAATAAAATCAAGCAAGGAGAATATCAGATTGGAACAGAGAGAAAAAGAATAAGTAAAGATATAAAGGAATCAAGAACACGTAAGAGATGCCATGAAGCTTCTACACTACACTATATATCAATGTCATGTTCTCACGAAAATCCCAACACAACCTTTTTCCTCTTCGTAAACTAATCAAAAGTTCAGTTAAAATGTCTGTCATCCCAAGTTTCGTCGGGACCAAAACAAACATCTACGACCCGTTCGATCACGGCTTCCCATTCAACAAGAGTTTATCACCCATTAGCACTGAGACTTCCGCCTCGCAAACACTCATGTTGACTGGAGAGAAACTCCAGAAGCTCACATCTTTAAGGCCGACCTTCCAGGAGTAAACAAGGACGAGATAAAGGTGGAGGTGAAACACGAGAACATCCTTCAGATAAGCGGGAAGAGGAGCAAGGAGTTCGAAGAGAAGAACTGTAAGTGGCATCGGATGGAGAGGAGCAGTGGAGGGTTCTTGAGGAGGTTTTCTCTGCCTGATAATGCTAAGGTTGATCGAATGAAGGCATCAATGGAGAATGGAGTGCTTACTGTCACCGCGCCTCTGTTCTTATCAAGGACAGCTTATAAATCTATGATATACTTCAGCAGAACTGAAATAAAATAGTTACTAGTTTCTTCATAGTCAGGTTTGAGACCAGGGGATATGCCAAATCACTGCATCGAGTAAACAATCATTCCAAGTTCTTGTACTTCACCATAAATCTTAATGCTTTACAGTTCGAAAGAGTCCTTCTGATGTGAATATGTTAAACTTACTAGGTTCAAGTATTGGACTGGTTCTAATTTGGGCGAGTAATTGTAGAGTCCTACGGTGTGACAGTAAAGAGTCTATTCTTTTAATCATAATTTGTGCCGACTAAAAACGATTTATCACTCAAGACCGTGAGATGAAGACGACGAAAACGATGAATCCATGGCCACGGACGTATCAAAGGATAGCCAGAGGAGAGAATAAGCTGAAACAACAAGACGAGTTGCATGTGGAGACAAAGAGAACGACGCAGAGATTAATACGTTCGACGCAGGAGCCACCGTGCAAGGAGGAGGCCTAAACGTTAGGCGGAGGATCAGACACGTCCAGGCCAGTCTGTTACACGCAACATTTTGCCTTTAAGCTGCAACAAGACGACGCCCATAACAGGGATAGCTCAATTTCTCTTTCGTAAAGAAAAAAATCCGATTTCCCTTTCAAATCTACACTTTTTAAAAGGGTTATCCACTAATAGCGATTGCCCACCATAAAACTGGCTTGCAGGGTACATAGACGGCTTTTGCCTGTTCTTCTGCTCTGACCTTGGGTTTTGGGTTGCTGCAATCTCTGATATAACTGCTCATATTCTCGCCAACATATTGTTGCTGTCAAGTACAGCTTCTCCTCTCTGGACTTGTGATTGTCATCTTCCCTTTTCTCGTTTCTGGTTCTTGCACGGAGCTACCATGCACCATACACCCAGTAGAGTCGTAGGTTTGAATTCGCAGGCAGAGACAATTAGGATATTTTTCCTGCATCGGTTCCGCTCCCCCTCATTTTCTTTCCTCTCTTCCCAACCCGTTTCTGTTCTCCCTTCCTTAGCAGCTCATCACCATTGTGCCGTGCCGCTGGTTTCTATATTACCCTTTTTTTAAAATAATAACATAAATAACTAATTTTTGAACTTAATTGTAAAAATGTCCAACATTGACCGGTCAACTACATGTGTGTGCAGTCGAAAGTCACAGATAAGTTTTGACCGCACATCATCATGCTACATCACAAAGACTTATGCCTTGTCATCGATAAGCCACGTCATCTTCCTTGTACGTCATCTTCCTTGTAGGATGACACATCATTTGCCATGTCAATGTATGCCACAAAGCCCTCCACGTCAATTTGCCTTTTTTCTCCCATTTTTTATTCATGATTTATTTAGGTTATTTAATAATTAATTTCTTGTTTTGAAAAATCTTACAAATTTCATTACATTCATTTTAAAATAATAAAAATATAACAAAATCATTATTAATTATATTAAAAAAATATTTTTTAATATAATTAATAATTTTATTTACTTGATACCTTAATGTAATTATTTTAATTTAAGATATTATTTTATTTAATACAATATTTAGTAAAAAATAATTTAGTTTTAAAATTCTTATTTTTTGGTACAAATATTCTACCTTCTTTTTATAATAACAAAACATTTATTCTTACCTATTTAACACCTTTAATTATCAATTTAAATATTTTTAATTTAAAAATATTATTTAAACAAATATTTAAGAGTTTAAAAATCTAATTTATCAGTACATGTTTTATTAGCTTATATATAAAAATAATTTAAAATAATTATTTTTTTATAAAATTTATTAAAATCATAATTGTTTTAGAAAATATATATTTTTTAAATAAATATTATTTTTAAAAATTATTCATTCCATGACATGTCATGATGAAGTGGCACCCTTCGGGGTGATAGTCATTTAGTAATCATATTTTACAAGAATGACCTTATAATCGAATTTTAATCCACATAGGCATTTAAGTTACTAATAACTAATAAAATAATTAAAACTCAACTAAATTAGAGTTATTAAAATTAAAAAATATATAAATATTTTTTAAAAAAAGTGGAGTAGTCTTCCTCCTCCTCCATATATGTTTGCGAGTAAAGCAAGAGTATGGCCTTCCCATGTCCCCATCTATGTCGTCTAGGCCTCCTCCTCTCGACCTCCTTGCTCCAATATTAAAAACTTGGATAAAACCAACCATTAAATATGGTCCACCAATCTAATTCTTAGTTCTTGTGGTTCAATTGTAGAATTATGTACTAAACTAGTCTAGATTGAATCCCTCTGTCATCTTTTCTCTCCCTTTTAGTTAAACATGGGAGATTTGTTTTCAAATAAATTTAAATACGAAGATGGAATTATAATGTAACCCACATACAAACATTTCATGGGGTAAGAAAGAATTGTCCTAACTATGTTATTGTCAAATGGGTAAAGTTATAGAACTAGCAACTAGAGAAATTGCTAGAACTATACCAGCCTTTGCCAACTTGTGGTTAAGCCTTAGACTATGCTGCCAATAGAAATAAATGGAGTGGGTACCCATTTTTGCATAGGAAGTCCTCTTGGGTGCAATGAAGTACATAAGGCAATCACCACTTCAATTTCTTAAAATTTTTAGTTTTATTGTATAAATGGCATCTGGATTAACTACTGATTTTTGAATTTTGACAATTAAAGTAGTTGACCCATTATAAAGAATTAAACTTGGTAAATTACTCATTTTGACAAATTTGACTTCGAGAACTTGAGATGGATAGACTTTAAGTCTTGTGTCATTATTTCCATATATCAAACTATCAATTAGTTCTTCAAAATTAGTAATCATACCTTAAGGTTTGAATTTCTAGGCAATCTAAATTTACAAGAAACCCTAAATACCCTAAACCCTAAACACTAAAACCTTAGACCTTAAACCCCAAAACCCAAACCCTTAAAGATCCTAAACCATATTGCTGAAATGCTAAATTACCTCAACTCTAAAGACCCTAAAACCTATTTTTGAAACCCAAAATTACCGTAAACCCTAAATACTAAAAATACTAGATTAATTACCCTAAACCCTAAAGACCCTAACTACTAAAAACTCTAGACCTTAAACCTTAAAAACCCCAAACCCTATTTTTGAAACCCTACACACTAAAAAAAACCTTAATCTCCATGCGGCAAGGAGATTATTTTCCATTGTGAAAGAGGGGGAATATGATGGAACCATTGTATGAATTTTTTTTCTATTTATGTGTTGCAGGATGAATTATAGTTGCCAATTTTTCTTTGATTACCTTACTTACTAGGTTGGGTAGTCAATGGAAGAGTCGGATGACCATAAGTTTGATCGAGTTTAATTCTAGCAATAATACAAACAATAAGACAAGCATAACATGTAGAAACAAAAAAACAAACATAATGTGAAACAAATGATAGGAGTAATCACATGTAACAACTCCAAGTATAATACACAACATATAATTCAACAAAAGCCTAACTACAAAATGTGTAATAATTCATAACATTATACATAACATGTATAATGCTCAATCAAACTTTATTACTGGTCAAAACTTTAGTGGTTTGTGGCCCGCTTGAATTAAATAGACATCTATCATCTTGGTATGGGTTCCATATTAAACAACAACTGCTAAAGTTACATTGTTAATCCCACGCACATCCACAACGAGCAACTTGAGGCAAATCGTAGGACTCAAAATAGCGGCACTGTAGTAAATGAATTCTACGAGGACAAGTACTTTGATTACTATGGGGTTATAACTGATATAAGTAGACCACAATAACTAGGAAATAATTTAGTTTATGTGCTCAAGTGCAAGTAGTTTGATGTAAGCAATTGTAGACAAGGTGTTAGGAATGATAATTGGTTGACCAATGTTAACATGCTACAAACATGGTGCAATAGTGACACATTGGCATTGGTATTTTAAGCAAAACAAGTTTATATGTAGCTGATTCTAAAAATCGTAGCCCATGGCTTGTAATTCAGAAATTGATTATGAGAAATGTATATGATGAGTTAGAGAAACCATTAACCATATCTAATGAAACAAATGCCTTCCAAAAAGAGGTGTCAAGTGATAATCTCCATGTTGTCGAAGTAGATGATGAAGTTGAGAACTTGGTAAGGTCAAACATTTTGCCTGAATGCATAGTATGCGTATTCACATGGTAGAAAATGAACACAATGAAGATGAGGAAGAAGAACAAGAAGGAGGAGAAGAGGAACGTATGGACATAAACAAAAAAGAAGTGTAATTATCTATGCCAGTGAAGCTCCCATTTTGCTGGCATAGTTCGAAACCTATGCTTGCAAAATTCCTAGTTTGGTTGGCAAAGTTCCAAGTCTATGCCATTGAATGAGAAACTTTGCTGGCATAGTTTAAACTTTATAACAACAAGATGAAAATTCGCCAACAGAGTCTACAATAAAATGTGAAATTCACTGGCAAAGTTCAAATTCTATGCCAACAGTTTTCCAAATAAGTTCTCTTAGTTTTTCGAACTATGCCAGTGAATTTCTTATTTCATTGGCAAAAAGTCTACTAGCGAATTTTTCATTGGGAAAGGTTTTGCCAGTGAAATTTAAACTTCTACCAACAAAAGTCGTATTCATTGTAGTGTTATAATTTCATGAGCAAAGGTTTCTTGCAAAAGAATTTTTCTCTTAAGAAACATTTTTCCCAAGGAAATTTTATTCTCCCACGGGAAACCATTTCCAGTGGTAGTTGATCCTCATCAGCGATTTCACATTCCATTTTAGCAACTTGATCTTTGGTGCCTAGTTTCTCAATGATTGTTCTCTTTAATTTTTATGTATTTGTGTGATATTGTATCAAAGTGGAGAGAAGGCGGTGGGGGATAATTATCTTGCTATTGAAAAGGCCTCAACCAACAACATTTATAGTTTTCTATTACAAAAAAAAAAAAAAAAACTTTATACTAATGAATTTCTAATTCATTGTTAATTGTTCACATAAACAAGCAAATTAAAAAAAATATTAGTAAATAGCTATCACGAGAAATATTCCCACTCCTGGGAATATATTTTCACCAATGAATTCTTCAATCTATCGACATCTATCTGTTAGTTGGTCTCTACGCAAGCAAATTTACATTTTTCCAGGGCCTTTGATATTTTTAGGTTGGACTTAATTGGCCTATTAAAATTTTATTAACATTGCAAATGGTCACATAGTGTGGAACCATTTGAATTTAAAGGCAAAGAAGTTCAAGGCTTACATGCCCAACCAGTCGGCCCACGGGTACCCCCATATTTAGGTAACTATTAAATATTTTTTTCGATTATTGCTTCTTTTTACACTTGACTTTGTTGCTAATTTTTATCATGATGTTTTATTTTGTTTGTTTGAAGGGAAATTTTCTGGTTGATTTAAAAAATAACACATATGCATGCAAGGTCAACATGCTTTGAATATGGGGGTTTGCATTTCAATAATTTTGGACTAGTAAACACGATTGTTTCAAGCAAAATGGGAGTTATCCTCAATCAAGGTTGATACCCTGTCAAGGGGCTCCTCTCCAAGATTGAGAGTGGCTTTGTGATAAAATCTTCAAGACTAAGCAGTTCCAAGTAAATAGAATCATAATGTTAAATATAATAATTTTAATTATATGAATTAATACTAAAGTTATGTAAGTTTAAATATAAAGAGTTTTCCAACAAAATACCAAAAACATTAGTAAACAAACAATTTGACAGAGTACGGGTCTCAAGTCCTTCACATGTGTTAGGTTCTGGGGTTGCATGTTTAGAGAACTTATGGTTTGTAAAGAGAAAGTGGAAGAAGAAGAGAAGAGAGAAAGGGAGAGAGGAAGACAGATCAAGCAAGTGAGAATAGAGAAAAACAAGGGTTGAGAGCATGTTCAGTATGCCCTCCCCCTCACCACTTAATTTATAGATTTGAGGGCATAAAAACTCCAATACATGAGTGAAGAAAAAGACTTAAAAAGTTTTACATAATTATATCTCCATGCGACTCATTCTCTAAATTACATAAGATGTCACTTTCTTCTTTAACACTCTCCCTCAAGTTGGTGAGAAAACATCGTAGATTCTCAGCTTAGAATATGTTGCTGAGAGAAATTTTACTGTGATGGCCTTTGTAAAGATATATACTAGTTGATTCTTGGATGGAATGTGTTGTATTGATATCATCCCATCTTGTAACTTTCACGAACAAAATGACAGTTTATCTCGATATGTTTTGTTCTTTCATGAAACACTGGGTCGATTATGATAGAAGACTAACATAACTAAAACACTTTTAACTGAGACTCTTCTACGAGACTCTTCTACGAGACTCCTTTCATGAGACTTTGCTTAAACTCCACCATATTATTTTTGGCTTTGTGAGGCTTCTTTTTGTGAGAGTTATGTAAGTCTCTTTCATACATGCTATTCAACAATATTCTATTTTTTTTCTTTCTTTCATGTCACAATACCTATTGTTTTCATATTGTTTGCACCTCCATACTGAATTTTTTATATTATAAATTATTTATTGACGGAAATATCTTTGAGTCTAATTTCCAATAAAAAATAATTTTTTGGCAATCGGAGTTTTCAAAAAAAAGAAATTGATATTTGAAGCAGCAAAGGTCAAACTACAAGAGAGCTATAAGAACTGACAGAAAGCTTCAAACTCTGAATCATTTTATGCCATCAAGAACAAGAATCTATATATATAATTATAGATTTGTAAGTCTATTTTTTTACTTATAAAACCAATTCTCAATCTGAGTTTTCTAGAGGGAGAAATCAATATTTAAGGAGTCAATGGTAATGTTGGCCAATGAAGAAAGAGTATTCAATTCGGCTAGATTACAGAGCCCAAAATATATCAGACTCTTTCTCTCAAAATAAGTATATTTACTTAAAAGAAAAGTATCAAAGTTTAATTTCTTAAGGAGAAAAATTCATGTCAATCTGATCTGTATGTAAGAAGATATTTGCATATGAGTTGGCAACCATCAAGCTACAAAATGAAGAAAATAAAGAGATCATAACAGATTCACGAACGAAGCTTTTTATGTCAAATTAGGTATCAAATTAAAAAAAAATTAGTCTAGTTTCTTAAAAAACATAAGTATTATGATTCTAATATATATTTTTGGAGATATTGATATCAAAAGTACTAAAGGTCAGTTATACTGAAAATCTCTCATTTTTCCTATTTTCTCTCCTATTATCTCTCCTTGCATTAGTGTGAATTGAGTTTCCTTCTCTCCTAGCATTCTAGTTTTTTAACCAAATTTCTCTTCTAATCAAAGAGTTTTGGTCAGACTTAATCACTTCATGATGTACTCGTTCAAAGTATTCAAAACATTTCTGCTTCAATGTTGTTTTCAAGTTTTGCGTTTTTGTTACTTGGTTGTGTATCTTTTACAGCGTCAACTCCAAAAATTGTGATCACCCACAAAAAGTTATACTTGGTCAAGTTTATTAAGTTCTATTGATATAGTCACCCCTAGTTTTTCAAAAAAAAAAAAAAAGGGTCATATTCTAGATTTTTTTGGAAGTATGAGTGTTGCATATTCATCTCATTCATATTAAAGTTGTTTTCCTCCAGTATTTCTTCAGTTTATCTTTTTGTGTTTTCATCACTTCAAAACAATGCCTAGACCCAATACCTAAAAGATATAGGAGTATGGCTAACATCCTGCTTGAGTCAAGTCTTTTATTCTTCGCTTAAAAGGTGATTTGTGTCTTAGCTACCCATAAAAAAATGAGAAGTCTCTTTATTAAGCTCTGAAATTGGGTTGGTTTTTCGCCTTTAAAATTGAGCAAAGTGTGTTTTAGAGTATGACCATTTTAATTGGAATATGGAGCTTTGTCATACGGCTAGGAATGATTTTTTTCTCCCACATTATGTTTTGTCCAAGTTGGGTCTATATGTCATGTCTATCGCCAGCTTGAGGGGGAGAAGTAGAAGAATAAGTACAAGAAAGAAATATTTTGTTCCACACGTAGTGGTAATTTTTTATGTAACCAAAATATTCAAGAAAGGGGGAGAACAAATTATGAAGATTTAACATCTATGATAAAAAAAAATTAGCCAATGGAGATTGAAGACCAAGATTCATTTTCATTGCATGCTAAAACTATAAACTCCAGCTTGAGGGGGAGTGTTGAATAGCAAATATAGAAGAGTCTTACATGACTTTCACAGTATGAAGTTTCACAAAGCCAAAATTAATATGGTCTCACAAGAAGAGGTCTGACAAAAGAGTCTCGGTTAAAGGTGTTTTAGTTATGTTAGTCTTTTATTTATGTTCAGTTGTTCAATTATTCTAAGACTTATCTTTTAGTATTTTACTTCGGGTGTAACTGGGATAAGGGTAGTTTAATTAGAATAAGATTCTACTTGTTTCCTCTATTATAAATAGAGACTCATTATACTCAAATTACATCAAGACAATAAAGTTTTTCACTATTCCAAAAATTCAACATTCATATTCATTTCTCAACTCTCTTTGGGCAATAGCTTTGCATATTTATCATTGAGTTTATCATTCTCTTTCTCTAGTTCTTCTAATTTTGAGGAAGTCTATCACAGAAGCTTTTGAGACTCAATCTCTTTTTCTAACTTAGGGAGTTTCACACCAAGTTCATTACTTTCTTGTGTTTTCCTTTTCAATACAATCATTGACTCATCTAGAAAGGATAATAATGTTTCTAAGTTGGGTTTCTCATCACCTCACTATTTATCTCACCATCTCCATATGAATAAAATTGGCTGCCTACACAATGCCTTATGTTTCCCACAACAGCAAATCCAATTTGTCAACTTCCATTTCTCAACTACAACAACATCTCTCAAATTCTTTGTGGTGAAAACGGTCTTTACCACTAAAGGTTTGACCCAAATTACAAAGATTACTTGCTTACAATGAAGCCCAATGTACACAATTTGCCTCCCAATAGGCTACTTTCATGATCTAAGCTCAACAAATAGGCACATTGATCCTTAGTAGCTAAATATTATCAATAACATAAAATAGTCCCTAGAAACTTGATTTTAAAGTTAAGACAACACATATAGTTTTCAATGACTTGATTTGAATAAATATGCAGCTCAAGATGACTTGCTTTAAAAACGTGTGCTCAACGTAGATCTGGGATTGGTTTTTCCAAGTAGGAGAATGCACACAAAACAACTAAATGTTACATTTGATTTCAAAATATATCCCGCGAGAAGTAATTTGAACTTATACATATGATTTTAAAGTATTCTAGCTTTAGCTCAATGTACTCTACCAAGTATAATCAATCTATTTTAAAGTATGAACATATAAATACTTGGATTTGAAATATTATCCCCAAATTTTATTTTACTTTGTTGCAAAACCCCCCTTTCAAATGCCCTAATAAATAAGCATATAAATATGTAAGATATTTTGATAATATAGATTTTGAATGGTAATTAAACGCACAATTACTCACAATATAATCGCTAGATCAAATATGATGTTAAAAACACGTGGTATACATTCAACAAACTGATTCTAAGTATTCAATCAAGATTTAAAAGATTGACACTAAAATACTTAGTTTAATGAAGAAAATTTTCAAATTTGATTTTACTTCAAGGCTTGGAGGAGACTAAAACTTCTGAAAACAAGTATGAGGACTCGAGAGACTTGGTTTTCACTATGGGGAGAGTGAGTATTTGTTTGGGTTAAATTACATGATTCCCAATGTTCAAAAATCTAGTAGCTATGAATGGATAAACTTATTTTTGGTATTTAGTAAAAATAGGTCAAAATTCAAATATTAATGAATAATTTGATTTTTATATTGAACATGTTGGTAGGTAATTTACAAAAATCTAGTATTCAGAAAATTTGAATTTGTGCAGCAAGGGTACAAATCTTCTCCCCAGGATTCGGATCTATTCCTTCAAATGATAAGATTTTGTAGTCAAATCCACCCTTCGGTTCGACTCTTTAGACTCTTGCTTCTATTAAAGGTCAAATCCATCATTTGTGCCAAAACTTTATTTTATTAGGGTTCTCATCCTTTTTGTTATTTTTCACCCATATGGGGTCAAATCCACCCATAGGTTCAACTCCTATGGTGTGCGTTTATGGTACAAGTTTCGAATCAACTTTTAATCCCAAAAGTTTATGTAACTAGGGTTCGCATCATTTTTATTTTCTTTGCTGGTGTGGCGATTCACATCCTGTCACTTGGGTTTGAATCCTCCCATGGGTTCAAATCCACTCATAGGCGCCAACTTCTTTTCTTCCTTTTCTACTATATGTATGACTCCTTCTATCTTTTCACTTCAATTGATTTTCCCCTCCACATGGCCTAGTTGTTAAGTTTACGGGTCTAGATAAGCTAAGTTTCCTAGTCTGAATAGAAGAACTGAGAAAGATATGTTTCATAGTTTAAATAGTAGAAGCACAGAGAGAGTTTCATTCCAAATCATGGCTAGGGGTATGCAAACTCTAAAGCTTCTATCTTGTACCCACTCCACTCCTTTGGCACGATCCTAGAGCTTCAACTCTTTTTTCCTCCCTTGCTCTTCATGAAGCCTAGCCTTGGTACTTGTGCAATTCATCTCCTTCCCAAGCATGGAGTTTGAGGTCTTAGACTTATGCAAAAAAAAATTCTTAACCTTCAATAGTTGTCTAGATATAAAAGCTGTATAGAAGTATTATTTAAATATTTCTATGGGTTTAATATTTGGTGGACCAATTGAAATGAAAAGCAACTTGTAGGTCATTTCTTCTAAATATTTTCACAAAGTAACAAGCTTCTTGACCATCCAATTAGTACTTCATCCATCCCTAGAGACTATAAGATAATAAAATGATAGAAAATTCATTTTCACTTTGACTAATTTTCGCATTAAAAATCTTTCCAAGTAGAAAAAAAAGTCTTTTTGACCCATTTTCTGTGTTCATGTTACCTTCTCGTATTTTTTATATTATTACTTATTGGAGTAATAGGAAACTCATTTTTTTATTATTTCTAGTATTTTTTGGGATAAAAGAAATCATAAATAAAAATTTTCTCATCGTCTAAAACTAACACAAACACGAGAAAATTTTAATGAACAAAAAAATTTCTATTTGCACTTTTTACATATGATTAATTTCATATTGTGACAAATGCACCCTTAAAACAAAACCAGTGACAATGTATTATGGTCCTGGGGTTAAGTACATATGTCTTCCGTTCCTAACAGGCCGATCTTTTGGATAGTATTGGCTAGGTGCTTAACATTTGGTATCAGAGCTGGCGCTACGTCCCGAGTTTGACTCCCGCACGGGGCGTCTGTGTGTGTTAATCTCGGCAGCCATGGTCGTTGGCTCGTAAGGGTGGGTGTACTGTTATGGTCCTGGGGTTAAGTACCTATGCCTCCGCTCCTAATAGGCTGGTCTTTTGGGTAGTATTAGCTAGGTGTTTAACACAATGGCCATCATGCATGTAACTCAAGTTTGGTTTCTAATTATTCAACTCATGAATAGATGTTTAGATAAGCAAGTCCATTAACACAAGTTTGGTTTCTAATTATTCAACTCATGAATAGATGTTTAGATAAGCAAGTCCATTAACAAGTTTATGACTTCTATGATGGTATTTACTGAAGTCACTGACAATAAATACTCGAAGCACCAAAATTTTATGTAGACAATCCTTCTTTCTTCTCTAATTTTGGACCCCAAGGCACGAGTTCCAATTACATTATTTGGGATTAAGAAAAAAAATATGCGCTGTAATAGTAATATCCTGAAGATTTTGCCTGATTAAAGCCAAATTCTAACAAGAGCTGTTCCTGTCAAAGCATTAATGAAACTCTAGACTGCTCGAAGCGTAAAACTTCGTTACCCAGAAGCTCTGCAGACCTATTTCAGTTGAAGCAGGTTACGAGTTCAGAGGATTCCGGCACTCAATAAACGTCTCTGGTTTCCATACGAAAACAAATCCGACAGAAAAAAGTTACTGCAGATTTATTGATCCCTGAACAGGGTCAAATTCATTAGGAGCAGGTACGTGAAAGCGTCTCGATAGGCTTTTACGAACCGTACCTGGACCACCACTGTAAATTACTTCAGCCCAGAACGATCTCCAACAACATTCACCAGAACCCGAGCACGAAGACGAACACCTCCCATCTAATTCACCGTTGACACACATTAATTCAAAAATTGATTTCCAACAGATAAGACTGCAGCGCTGCAGCTGCGCTTGTTTGGAGTGGACGCACAGATTAACAAAATCGCCGTTCGTCAATCTAGCGTACGTACGACAGCCTGGGAGAAAAAAGAAACTGTTTGCAGGGAGCGACTGAGCAGGACCGTGGTGGTCCCTCGAGGTCCCCCCCCTTCCCTCTCCACAGAGGGAATGGACGTTTCCGTCACGGAACAGTGACCTGAGATGAGGAGTTCCCAGAGAAGAAGAGCCTTCCCCTCCCCCATTTCCCTCTCCGAGCTGTACCGAATCTGGGAGAAAACAAAGAGAAAATTCTCGAGGGGTTAATAGGATCTTGCTGAAAGGTGTCGCACCGACGTGGTTGGGAGAAGGGAGGGAGTGGTCGCCATCGGGAAGGCGGAGGCGCAGAGGGGGAGAGACAGAGAAGGAAAAGAGAGGGAGTGAGATGTGGTATCTGAGTTCAGGTGGGGTGCACTTTGAGGGGATGCAGCAGCCATGTGCTGCTTTCTTCTTAAATCCAACGCAAACGACATCTCTGGCCGCTACGTTCCCGCCTTGGTCCTATAAAAGTGGATAATATGTTTCACTATTCTCCCCACTCATCTCTTTAACTACATAAATGCCCCTCCACTTATAAAAACATAAATAACAATTTAGTAATTTTCTAATAGGGTCTCTTTATATGCCTTAATTTCAAATCTAGTTATTTAAATATCGATTTTTCTAATATCTTTCCGAAAAAATAACCGAGCCATACGATATCTATATAGAGGGTAGCATTAGAAGGGAGGGTGGGTGCCACTTCCCCTTTCGGGCCAACCGCCAATAATGACGAAAGTGAGGGGGGAGCCCTACTTTGGCTACAATAATTTATTTTTTTATTTTAGAGTGTAACAACATAAATACACTAGATCTTGATTATTTTTTTTTATAAAATTCAATATTTAAATGTTTCATTTTGAAATATGACATTAAGTGCTAATTTTGACAAAAGGAAATTAAGGACCTATGTCTATAAAACTTTTGTGCACCCAATTTCAATTTAACTGACAAATTTTATTCATTTTTATTTTACATTTATTTATTATCTCATGCACTTATATTGATGTTAATTTGAAATATTTTAAATTTTTATCAAATATTAATGGTAAAATATAGATAATGGTATTATTGTAAATATACTGAGATGACATTCTTGTGAGAAAAATAATTTTTTTTAGAAAAAAAAATTTTTTGAGTGCAACTAAGGTTAGTTTGATTGGTCCAACCTCCTTTCCCTAACTAGAAAATTATTCAAAATAATAAAATGAGCCTAGGGTTCTTGTTGCATCTCAACCACAACTCTCCATCTATATTGGCTTCCACATTAAGGAAATATGATAGTCTTATTTGGTTTCATGTTAAAAGGTAGCTAGAAAGAACTCAAAAGAAATACAATCGAAAGAGGCGGTTTCATGCATTCATTTAAGACCCACAACTCAGGAAATATTCAGGGCCAGGCCAACAGAAATAGTTGAATTGGCGTAGTGTGACGAACTTAAGTATAGAATAATGACTCAAACATGTTCTAAGTCGAGGTCTTTTCCATGTTGACAAGTTTTACACAAAAGCATACTAGTACGAAATGCTTGGGGCCTCGACGACGAAAATGTTGGCTAGTGACATGGTTACCCTATTTATTAATCATATAATAAGGTTGATAATAATGGAAAATTTTATGTGACAAATATATAAAAAAAACTGAAGAATCATGATGAATATCTTTTTTAAAAAAAAATATTACATGTTGCTTGTTGTTTTTGAGTTTGATAGTTTTCACTAAACTAAAGAGCTCATATTTGATAGGAACAATGGCATTGGTCTCATTCAAATAAACTGCTTTGGAACATTTACATGACAAATGGATCTTATTAGCCCTTTTTTGTGTGATTGAAAGAGATATTTCACATGCTACCATATCTCACCCTAAACTGCTGATAGAATTTATTATCACAAAGAAGCATTGAGCCACTAAATTTGATGAAGCTCAGAGCTTTTCATTTTCTAGTCATGGAAATAATGAAAATCCAGACAGTAGCAAGATCTATAAAATCTGCAATCTGGGTTTGGTGACATCCGCTTTAAAGGAGCCGTTTATGAGTTATATTTTCAGATATTAACCTGAATCTTTGGCTGGAATTCGTTCTGGTTCAACTCCAACAGACAAAAAAGCATGTAACCAGAAAGACAAACAGTGGGCACGGAACCATGGTGTTCTCACTGTGCGCTCATGGTAAAAGCTTCACTTTCCTGCTTCATCGTGTAACCAAACAAACCAGATTTCATTACTATGAAGATACGCAGTGTAGTGATATTTCTCCTTTTCTGATCTTCTGCACAAGTTGGTTTCTCTCTGAAGTTTCTCGAAGATGAATTCTGGTTATTAATAATGAGGAAAACAGGAAAAAAAAAAAAAAAGATAAAAGAGTATTTCAGCCCTCGCATTTCAGTCGCCTCCATTGAAGAACAGAAGTGGTCGTCTCTCTGTTTTTCTTTTCTTCCTCGGAGAATAAAACAGGGATGAAGGGCATTTTGGTAGTTTGAACGGCGAAGGATATCAAATCTTTTCCTAACACCAAAAACATAGTCCCCACGGAATGCAGAACCAGAAAACCGCGAGCTCTAACAAATGTGTAAAAGAAAACGACATTGAACTGCAAGCTGTATTCTCCTTCGGCACTCCTTTTCCCCTAATCCCACTCTTACTAGTACACGCTCTCTTCAGTGCTTAATTTCTCTCATGGCGGACGCTAGCTTACAAGTGAAAGAATCAGACAATGCGGGTTCATCTCATTGCACTAGTCTGTGGGTTGCAAGTGGTTGATATAAACTTGCACAGAAGGAATCAAGCAAAGAAATCCACACTCACAGTATAGATTAGAAGACCAGACTAAAAAAAACCCATACTCACGTATAGATAAGGAAACCAGATTAACTAATTTTGTTCCCCAGTCGCAGCTCTAAATCCAGATCTTCAACTACAGCTTGGGCGTTGTTGCTGGCGTAGTTATTGTCTTCATCATCACCATGGCTGATTAGTACTTTGTGTTCAATAGTCTGCAGAGTAAGTGAAGGTGAACATGGCGACATGTACCCTTTGGCAGGATGATAAGGCGAGACGGAGAGAAGAGTAGAAGGAGGAGAATCCAGGGAACCATGGAAGGAAGGCATAGGAGGAAGAAAACCATGCGTGGCGTTTGGAAAGGGGTAGAGAAGGCACAGACCGCCATTGGCGACAAGCTCCTGAGCTGGGAAGAGGAGGGCCGATGAGGAGGCGGCAGAGGAAGAAGAAGCGTCGGAGCTAGGGGGAGACTGCTTGAGACGAGCTCGGTCGCGGCGGTGAACGTTCATGTGGCCACCCAGCGCCTGCGCTGATCTGAATTCGCGCCTGCAGAAGGTGCAAGTGTAAGACCGTGGAGGCCATGTCGTGCCCATGATGCTCCCCGTGTCTTCCGCAAAGGCTCGGACCTCCCATGAGTCGTCCTCCTCCGGCGCCCGCCTCGTGGTCCACATCCAAGTCCCCGGAATGGAGCTAGGGTTTGCGTTTTGTTGAGCCAGTTTCTGCAGTTGGGTTAAAGACATGAGACCGAGCTCCGCAGTCATGAAGATGAAAGAGGTGGTCGCTTCTGCACTGCTAGTAGCATCTAGGAAGACGAGGGCAGGACGAATGGTGTTTGAACTTGGCCTCGCATACGATTAAATAGCAGCAAAAGGGCTGATTTCTTTGTTGCCGGAAGTGCCAAAAAAACCCTAGCACCGATTATATCACCGAAATCTTCTTTAAATGATTGGAATTTAGTAAACCGCATGAGAGGCCCCAGTATTATAATAAACAGACCACGACTCACGCAACTGGTCTGGGTTCTGTTCCATGGAAAGAAGACGACATCTGACCTTGGCTTGAACGCCCGCTCCTCCCATTTACCTCTTCCAAATTACCCAACTTCTCACGCCTTTCCCTTCTTTTGATCCTGCTTCTCGAGCTGTATTTTTCTCCTCTGATGCTGCAGACAACGACGTCAAGCAAGTGCTTTCCTGCAACTGAAAGCACACAGAGGTTGAGGTCTCCATGTCTTCAAGGTAGCCTTATTGTCCCAGTACTGTGCCCATCCTGTCAAATAATCTGGACGGTGGACCACGTGCATAATCTAAATTATCTAGGGATCCTACCCATCTCATGATTAGCCTTTTTTTCTTATTTCATTGTCTTATGATGATATCCAGGCATTACTGTACAGTAACTGATGCAGTTTATTAGGCAACGCCACACCATTAATCAATGCATTAAGCTCAAATTTTCCAAGTACCAATCGTCTCCGTCTTCGGAAGATGTGACTTGTATAGTCGCCTTCAGTTGGGAATATCCTCAAACAATTACTGTACCTCTTCCATTTATTTCTCTGGTTTCTGCCCATGCCCACCATTTCCACATGCTGTCATGGAAGTAGACTGTTATTCCCAGGATAATCAATTCCCATCTCCTTCAAATTATTTATATTCCCCCGCTTGTTTCTTTCTCTTTGACTTCACTGATCGACATTCCCTTACCGATCAAACCTTCTTTCTTTAACGCACGAACAGCATTAGACTAATTTAATTCTGAGTTGGCAGCAGCAGTTCTCGTCCTACGCTTCCTGCAATTTTGAAGGATAAACAGAAGAAAAAGTCTCCTACGCTTCCCTAGCTTGCATCGCCGTTCGACGAAACCAATGAAAATCCAATCTCACTTTGGTCTGCCTTTTCGCCATTGTTTCCATCGTCTCACAGCTCTTGCCACCACCGAACCCCGACAGCCTCCATTAAAGAATCTGTCAACTGGTCAGTTAACGAAATTCTCATACTCAGATACATCTTTTGTCCCACCACCGAGCAGTTCCGATGACTTGAACTAGTTAAACTCGATTAATTTAACAACCCTTCCACTCAATTTCTCGATTTGCTTATGTCTTGCTTGAGTTTTCAGAAAGAGAAAATGGAGGCATGCGCTTGTCATGTCGCTTCTGGTTTATCGGTTGTGCCGAATGGAGAGGATAGGATACTCTGAGGGGATGGGGGGTTGACATATGCTTTGATTCAGCCATGCGCGTACGTGGATTAATCAGTTACGTCGGGAAGGAGAAGAGAAGCGATTCGTCCAGTGTATCTGCGTTTCCCCAGCACAGCCACTTTGGGAAGTGGGTCCCGAAGCGAGTGGCTTATCAAGGTTGACCTTCTTGGGACCTTCTCATGCCATATTTTAGACCATTCGCCTTAATTTAATCAAAGCATGTCAAATTAAATAAACCCTTGTAAGTTCATTTTAACTCGTGGCAAACCGACATGAAGAAGATGTTTATGTGCTTAATTTAGTGATTAAATCTTTAAGAAAGTATTTAAACAGTCTTGTTGATTTGTTCAAGTAAGCCTACTTAAACTGCTTCATCTTGCTAGTCGTTGGTGCGGTTCACGTAGGTTTTATATACTTCCGGGAGGGGAGAAAGGAAAAAAAAAAATACTTCTTTTTGATTGTTAATGGCACTAGTACTTTGAAAGCGGAGAAAGGAAAAAAAGAAAAAGTGGAGAAAAACGAAAAAAATAAAAAGGAAGTGAAGGAGAGGGGAAAAGGAAAAAATAAAAATAGGAGGCGAAGGAAAAAAGAAAAAGGAAAAAAATTTTGAGGAAAAAGAGAAAAAGAAAAAAAAAAAAGGAAAAATAAATTAATTTATAAATAATATTTAAAATTTTAAAAAGTAGTAATCTTTTGTGTTCCATTAGCTTCCCCAAGATGCAATTGAGGTTTAGAGAAATTCGAAACTATAAAACTTTGTGCATGCAATTTTTTGCGAACCCCATTTCATGGATTCTTAATGTTAATGCATAGAACTCGGTTACTTTGTTTAGCTCTGGTCGTGAATTATGTAAGCACAATCTATTTTCATTGTTTGTGTGAGTAGCTCATTAAGGCGTTCTCTTTTTATGATGTTTTCTTCGTACGTTGAAATTAATAAAATTTTATTTGAAAATAGACTAGTAGTACATTAGATTAGTTATTTGGTTAATTAATTCAATAATTAGTTAGATAATTAGCAACTATTCAATTAGTTAATTCACTTTTACTATTTAATTATTAATTAATTAATTGAATTATTAATTATTACATTAAATTGGTTATTGGGTTAATTAATTGAAAAAATATGGAATTAATTAGTAAGTATTCAGTTATATAATTAGTTATTACAGTGAACTGTTAATTAATAATTAATTACTTAAATTATATAATTATATATTGATTAATTATTTGATTCTTCCATTAATTGTTAATTATAATTAATTACTTAATTATATAATTATATCTTGATTAGTTACTTGATTCTTCCTTTAATTGGTTCATTTAGTAATTTAATTAATTATTTCTATATTTGTGAAAAGGCACAATGCAGTTCAATAAGAAGTCAAGTTTGATAATTTAACTTGTTTGATAATTTAACTTGAACTTAACCCAATTGTTACTAGTATCACTACTTTGAAAACAAGGTCGAGATACTCGATCAAATTAAACAGATGAGTAGAAGTATTTTTATGGGTTTGCTTTTTTTAAGTGATTAATTATCCATTTAGTCACAGTAAATAATTAAGTATAATCTATTGAAAATTAATTATAACATCTTATTAAGATTGTTTACACTATTGAATTGAATAGTTTATTTTATTTACTTAAAAAAAATGAATTCTATTTGTTTCAAAATACAATAGATATAAAATTAAAATTAAATTAATGACCAAAATAAATAAATAGTGTCTACAATAGATATATTTATTTAGTTAAGATTTAAAATTTATTAAAATATATTATTTCAATTAAAATTTAAAAAATTATAATCAAAATATATAATATGAAAAACTTTATTATTTTAATTTTTATTTAAAGTAGACAATACTAAATATAAAATAAAATTTTAAAATAAAATTAGTTATAAAAATAAATTTTACTTTAGTGAAATATATTTTTATTTTAAATTTTATAATAAATTATTTAACCAATTATCCAATCAAATAATTAATTAAAAATAATTTTAAAATATTTAGAAATTAATTTATTTTTCCTTATCCTCTTTTTATTTTCTCCTTTCCTCCTCCTACTTTTTCCTTCTCCTCTTGTTTTTTTCATTTCTTCCCCACTTTTTTCCTTTTTTTTCCTTTCTCCCCTTCTTTTTTCTTTTCTTTTTTCCCTCCCTCATGTTTTTTCCCTCCCTTCTTTTTCTTTTCTTCTTTCCCTCCTACCTTGCCTCAAGCCGTATGCATAAGAACTTCTCCTTCCTTCTTTTTTCCCTTATGTTAATTTTTTGGACTAATACATAAACACAAGATATCTCAAGGAAATGGGAGAAGAGAAGAACTCTAGCTGTTGGGAGAGAGGAAAAAAGAACCAAAGGGAGAGAAAGAAGAGGAAAAGAGAAAAAGGTATAAGAACAAATTTGAGCTAAGAGGAACATGTTTGAATGCGATACCCCATGCGATACAGTTGTATTTATACTTGTGAAAATGTACTTATAATGACTATAATGCCCTTAGGACTACATTATTCAAAAGAAAAAAAGACGTAAGAGGACATATACTAGCTTGCATAATCACAATTCTATGTTATCCCAATGGAAGTTCTCCTTATTTACTAGTCATGTCACCCTACACATATGGGTGGGTGTCTTTTAATACTCCCTATCAAGCTAATGTTTGTAACTTCCTTTTCCAAATAATCTTGGTCAAAACTCTTGTATGCTTGTAAAGAAATTTTAATTTTGTGAGACACGAAAAAAAGAAATCTTGATTGTCTTACTTTGATTCATTTTGCTCTTGTTCACATTTTGCTTGTAGTATACATATTCTTTTCCCTGTAACGTTCAAACACTATTTACTAAATAATAAAAATAACTTAATTGACCTAATTATAACTTTAAAATATATAAATACATTGTTATATAAAAACTATTATGCAATTTTTATCACTTCCAATAAATAATTAAATATTTAAAAAAATTGATAAAAAAAAGATTGAATCTAATTGAGTTTTATGAAATTACCTATTTTTCAATGAATTTTTATTTAGTTTACACATAAAATACAAGATAATATATATTTATCAACAAAATAATAAAAATTAGTAATGAAAAATTAGAAGGAAGAAGATTAAGGATTTTTCCATTTTTAAGGACATACGATAGAATTGATTAATAAGATATTTATATCTGAATATTTCATAATTAATGGATTTTTAGATGCTTTAATAATGTCATTTTAAGCATTTTGTTTGTTAAGTAAATAATATTAGTGATATAACAATAAAGAAGATGGTTAAAAAATAGTTGTATCATTAATAGCAAGTTTTTTTACAAAAATAAATACAGGGAATGATTTTAAAGATATAAAAACCTTAAAGAGGGGTATTTTAGATAATTTTCAACACTAATTTTAAGCTCATATAATGTCGGTGATTATGTATTTCGAGGTCTCTAAGCAATTAATAATTAAAAGGATTTTTTTGTATTGTAGCCTTTAAATTTGAAAGTAGTTTGTAGGGGCATTCACTTAATTGAAATATTTTGAACCTATTTTTAATTTATATTAATAATTTTTTATCTTTTATTTTTTTATTTTTTCATTTTTCCTTCTTCTCTTTTTCTAACTCTAATTTTCTTTTTTTTTCTTGTTTTCCTTATTTATTTCCTTTGTATTTTTTTTCCAAATTTCTCCTCCTTATTTTCGTCATCTTTTTTCTCTTTTTTAACTAACAAGATTGAACAATATTAACTATCAAAAATTTCGATTCTCCTAGAAAACTTTCTCCTATTACCAAAACTGGGAAAACCCTTCAATGGAAAAAAAAAAATTAACAAACATAAAAAAATGTTAGCGTAAAAAGAATAATAATAGAAAATACAAATAGCTAATAATATTAAATCTGAAAAATATACACTAAAATTAAATTGATTAAGCATTTTACAAGTCATAAGAATTTAAAGGTTTTTGAGTTATTTTATTGTAGAAATTATTTTTTTAGCACTAAGAAAAAGACAATTTACATATAAGATTTTTTTAAACAAGCACCAAATGTATACATTAAAAATTAATTTATTGATATATTTATTTAAATTTTTAAAAAAATTTATTTAAATTTCTGAAAAAAGAAATATGTATTTTACTTTTTAATTAGTTAGTCTTTTACCCTATTATTTTTATTACTCTTTTAAATAATAATATATTTATTATTTAATATTTTATAATTTAACTTAGTTTATCTTTTTCTATTTTTATTAAATAAAAGTAAAAAAATCCTTGTATTTTTATTAATTCATTTATTTACTTTATTTTATGTCATATGTTCTATTTTTATTGCTATAAATAACTTATTTAATTTTATTTTCCATTTTATTATTTTGTATAGCTATTAATAATTTTAATTTTCACTTTAGAATTTTAATTACTAATTGAATTTATTTTCCTTATTTATATTGTCAAAACATTTTATTATTAACTAAAAATTATTTATTAAATTTTTATTCCTGTATATTGATTTATTGTTGTTGGAAGTGGTTCAAAGGATCTTTTGTCACTGTTTCGAGTGGTTTAAATTCACATCAAATTGTTAAATATAATACTCAATCCTTTATATCTGATTTTGCTCCATAAGAAAAACACGTCCCATAATGGAGTAGGTCGGGTTAAGACGGGTTCATATTGGTTTTTAATTTTTTATAGGTTTTTAAAAGCCTTTCTAAAAAAAAAAATTATTTAAATAAAAGGACATTTATTTCCATAAATTCACTAAATAATAAATGTTTAAATGGAATCATTTAACATAATTTTCATATATTAGAAATACATTATTCAATTTTCTCACCTCTAAGCATCTAATAAATACCTAAACACCATAATAATAAATAAATATACAACTAATGAAATATCAGTTATAATTTTGCCTATTTCTAAGGAACATTTTTATATTTAATTTACTTATAAATTATATGAATGAAAAAATTATATTGAACTGCAATTTATGATCATACCTCTTTTCGAATGAAAATGATTATATTCGATTTATACAAATATATTTCTCTCTGTTAGTTAATAAATTTTCTCTTATAAAACGATAGAATTTGGGGAGAAAAGAAGAAGAAATAAAAATTTGAGATAAATTTTTAATCATAAAAAAATTTAAAATATTATTAATTTTCTTTTCTTTTTCATTTTATAACATGGTATTATTGGCAATAAAGATTTCATTTTCCGGGAAACTTTTTTGTTAGAAAGTTGGTCCAATTTATGGTGCAGATGTAAATAGGTTTATTTCAATGTTATTTATGTGTATTTTGGCACGTGTCACAATAGAGGCATGTGGGGTCCCCGTGCGAGACTGCGACGCTCTCCTCCGCTGGTCGCCTCCGTTTGCCACAGAAAAGGAAACAAGAAAAAGGGATTTAAAATCACGAAATCGGCGCTCCGTTAAATCCCAATAAAGAGGCTTTTTCCCCCATTTTAGAGATTTTGCAGCAGCAGCAGCAACAGAGCACGCTTCTCTCTACTCTTCATCCCTTCTCTCACTCCGCCTCAGATTCGCCCAATTTTTTTCTTCACTCTCCGTTGCGCACGTTAATTATCTTCAAATACCTAATTCGCGTTAGCATCCCCCCCATTCCGCCCTGATTTCCTCTTCTTTTTCTCCGCGGCTGGGTCTTGCGGTAGCACACAGGACGGTAAACCCTAATCTGATCGGAATGGAACCAATTTAATCCGATCGATCGACCGTTCTCTGACAGCTTATGACGAGACGCAAGGAGCGGACCTTAAAGGAGCTGTATCATATCACTCGGAAGATTTCACTACCGCAGGCATGTAAAGAAGTTATAATTTGGTGATAATTAGGGGTTCTTGGGATTTTTGAAGATTCGATTAATCTCATTTTTGTTTACCGATTGCTTTTCGGAGTCTGTGCCTTGGTTTTTTCTTTATTGGATTATGACATTCATCGTGGAAATACTGTGTAGGGGTTGTTTTTTGGTTCTGCTCCTTTTGGAAGGGGTCACAATAATTCTTATTGGTTTTTTTAACCTGTTAATAGTTCGGTTTCGGGAATTAGTTTTTTTTATCATTATTTTTCTTGTTGAGTGGGGAAGCGTACTGGGGTCTTTTTTGGTATAATCTAGATGGCATCTGTTTTTAGGATGGTTTTCCTGATGAATATCTGACTGAGCTGATTGATTTTATGCTCTGTTCGTTTAGTTTCTGCGTTGTTCTTTATACTGCAGATTCTTTCCTCGTTTTCCTTGTCCATTGGAAGGTAATTTACGTGGTTCTTTATATTCTTTTTAGATCACACCAGTCTTGAGAGGGTGTTTCCGTATACAAGGACCCATGGATGAGGCACACCAGGAACTTCGGGGAAATAAGGTAAGGGTTATTTGAAGGAGATTAGATTCATTGTCCGGTCTTTCTGTATGTACGGGTATGGGTATTATTCATTTTTTGGATATGCTAATGGGTTTCATGCGAAAAATCTCATGATAGAATTTTCATCTATCGCTGAATTCACTTCACTTCCTATCTTGCTGATTGCTTGAAATTCTTTTTAGCCCTTTCCCTGTGTTTTTAGTGAGAGGCTTCTTCTTATTTCTTTCACTTTCTTTATGAAACCGATCAGCCATTTAAAAAAAAATAGTTATTCCCGTTAGGTGGAAAACGGGATTTGAGTATGGAAAATCTAGTTTGCATAAGAAATTTTTACAAATCATTTCTGATGGCTTGGAAATTTTGAGGTATTGAGATGTCTATGTATTAGATTTTGCCTTTTATATGTCATCCGTAAGGAGCTCATAGCCCCATAAATGCAAATGACTTGGGTTTCCTTGTGCTGCATCTAAATCAGATTCCTTTTAGATGATTGATCATGTAGGATACTTTTCACTTATCTTATTTCTAATAGTCTAAGGGAAACTAAATTGATCAGTGTATCAACATAAAAAGTCAAAAATGGAAATTTGGTGCAGAATCAACAATGTCTGTTATTCTTGGTTTGAAATTATTTTTTGATAGCTCTTTCATAAAATTGTTATGAGCTATCACCATAGGAAATGTTATATATGTATAGCTCTTTACCTCTAATGCATAGTGGCTTTGGAAATGGAAAAGACAAAAAGGGATAAGGAAAAAAAAAGAGCCAGACTTCTTGTAAAATAGAGAGAGAAGTGTTTGATAGAGTGGAGGCAAAAATGTGGGTAAAATCAGGATAAAATTTTCTTTTCAGAAAAGTGCTTTTTTAGAAATTTAAAATGTAAAATGTAAGGCATTTTAGCTAAACTTGCTCCTTGGCTTTGTTCAACTGTTTAAACATAACAATTGTCTATGATGACTGGACCAGGGGTTGTGTAGAGAAATTTTGGAATTGATCTTAATTTACTCATGTCATGATGGTTTTAGAATTGGAGATTCGAAATAGTTGGTTGAATCTCTACATGAACTATCTGAATCTTCAATGGAACTTGCAGAGTCTTCATTACTTGGCTAAGCAACTATCAGTGCTAATGTGCAGAAATCTGCTATTCCAAGTATTGATGATTGGAAATCAAGTCTGGTGAGAAGTGCCTCAGTTGCAGCAGCATTGATGAAAATCCACCCATGCCTGGAAACTGAGTCTGGTGACAGTGAGAATGTGCCTTCTAAGGTGACAGAATCTCTGGTCATTCACAATCAAAATGGAGACAGCATTTCACTTTATGAAGAAACAAAAACACAAAAACCTTCATCCCAGTTGGTCTCTGACAGTGAACCATCTGGATCAGATGTTTTGGAAGATGACGTGAGTTTTCTCTGAGAAGTTCTTTTTTATGGTGTTTTCATCATTGTTTTATGTGTACATAACCTCTAATGGTTTTTCTATTTCATTGTGATAAAAGCTTCTGCCTCTTGTGTTAGTCTCACTGAAGGCAGTTAGATCTTTAACATCATTGTGTTGCTAAAAGAAGTTGGTTCAACAGGTCAAGGTATGTGATATTTGTGGAGAGACAGGTCGAGAGGAATTGCTTGCTATTTGTAGCAGATGTAGTGATGGTGCTGAACACACGTAAGTCCTATATAGGAATCATCAAAACCCTTCTTTTTTGGCTTTTTTTTAGAAGAAGGTTTCCATTGGAATCCTTTTTAAAACTTTAAAATAACAAATTTGGATTTGTCATTACTTGTTTTTTTTTCTTCCAATCAGCTATTGCATGCGAATTATGCTGGATAAAGTTCCAGAAGTTCATTGGCTGTGTGAAGGCTGCAAGCTCAAGGAGGATGCAGAAAATGAAAAATCTGAAAAACATGAAAATGATAATGTATCTGGAAAAACTGAATCAGCAGCTTCTTCGAAGTTGCCATCTTTGAGTGGCCTGACTCAGCATGATGGACCTGCTTTGAGTCAAAAAGACAGGCTGCAGCCCAAGTTGGATACGAAACCACAAGAAGCAGAGGGTGCTCACTTAAAGTCTGTCACGAATCCTCTATCAGTTAAGAGATTATCCGACAATATGGAAGTTTCCTCAAAGCAAAAGAGACAGGCTAATGAAACTATCGTTGGATCTAATGGCAAAAGAACTGCTTTGACCCGAGAGAGTTCCTTCAAGAACTTGGATGCTGAGAAATTGAAATCAGTCCAAATTCAGGCTGCAAACAGGAACCATCTTCAGGAATCTTTTCAATCTTTTGCAGTCTCTAGTCCCAGCTCATCAAAGATAGGCACACGACTTTTGTCACCCAAGGGCAAGTTATTGTTCCTTGTAACATTTGCATGAAGTTGTTCAATAACTACGTTTGCTCCTCCCCCCCCCCCCCCCCCCCCCCCTCTGTCTATACTGAAATATAGCTCCATGATCTTTTTTCAGGTTCACTTTCAATGTCAAATGCATTTAGCAGCATAAACTCAAAACCTAAAGTCAAGCAGGTTTTGGATGACTGCACTCAAAAACAAAAATTGGCCAAAGAAGTGGGTATTAACGATGTTAAAAAAGAGGGGTTCAACCAAGCTTTAAATAAGTCGTCGTCGTTCAAACCCACAAGCTTGGGTCATTCAAATTCCAATGCCTCACGAGCTGAAGTTGCAAGAGGATTCAAGTTTGCTAAAGAGAAGCAGCCATTAGAAGGGAGGAATACTTCGAAGCCTGAGCGCCCCATGGTCAATTCTATGCCATCCTCTCCCAGTATTCAGTCTTTTCCAAAGCCTGATTCTGTTATTGCTGGTGTGAGTAAGGGACTCGAACTTCTTGTTTCAGGTATGCTGCTACTGTTACACTTTTACCTTTAACAGAAAAGTAGGTGAAAATTTATTTTCATGTTTAAATTTGAAATAGATTCATCTTTTGCCATTTTGTCTTATTCTTTCCTACATCCGTTGTTGTACTTAGGCGGAGGTGGTGAAGAGAAGAAGTTGCTAGCATCCAATGGTGTTTGCAACTCCGAGGAACAGAAACCATATCATGTCAGACACAGGCAAGATGCTAAGACAAAAGATATCTCCTTCCTCAGTGGAACCCAACAGGCCATTTCTGCTGGGGGTAGGGTTAATCGATGTCTCAAATGTAATGACACAGGACACAATGCCCAATTTTGTACATTTAACAAGCTTCGTGCTTCAGCACATAAGGCTCCAGCGGCAAGAAATTCAAGGGAAGGGCTGCAGGTGCAAGCTGCTATGACTGCGAGTAAGCTGTCTGAACAGTTTGATGAGCAGACTATGTCAAGCATTGATATAGGTTTTGAGGCAGTTAGCAAGAAAGATCAATTGTGTAGTTCTTCAAGCTATTTGAGAAATTTCTCTTCCCTTGAATTAGCACAACCTTCTAAAGAGATAGACCAGATGCCATCCATGTCAAATAAGTCTTGGACGACAGGAATGTCAAGTCAGACTTCTGAACTTGGACAACTATTGAGAAACTCAGCCATCCCAGAGCATGACTACATATGGCAGTATGAACCATCTTCTTTTCCAAAGTTAAGAATTTTGGTTTGTTGTAGGATCCATGTTACTTTGAATGTTCCTGAGTTTCTGAGCTTATATGGCTTGCAGGGGTGGTTTTGAAGTGCAGAGAAGCGGTCGAAGGTGCTTTGAGTTCTTCGATGGACTTCAAGCTCACATATCTAGCCTTGCATCACCTAAAGTTCCAGAAGTTGTAAAAAAGTTTCCTCCCAAACTTCAGGTGGAGGAGGTACCTCGCATGAACTCATGGCCTATACAATTTCAGAGAAAAGGTGCTGCGGAAGATGACATTGCCGTTTATTTATTTGCAAAAGATCTAGAGAGGTACTCTTTTGTGATTATTTTTTATACCCTTAGACTAATATCTGATACATATATTGATTTCTTTTCTGGTTTTCATAGCACAGTTATAGAAGGTGTTATAAGAAGTTAGTTGAGAAGATGGTTAAGAATGATTTGGCTCTCAAAGCAAATTTCGGTGGGGTTGATCTTCTTGTATTCCCTTCAAACCAGCTGCCAGAGAAAGCTCATCGTAAGTTAATTGGTCCCAAAATTGCCACTTGCATTGGTCTTTTGTTCGATAATCCTGACAATAACATTTAGCAATTTCTTGACTGCAAATTCATTGGCTTGTCCAGGTTGGAACAAACTTTTCTACCTTTGGGCTGTTTTCATAGCAAGAAGGGAAAATGGTGCGCAACCCTTTCCATCTTCCTTGAAACATGTTTGTGGGAATGGTTTGGGTGTGGATCACACTTTAGGAGAAAGTGGAACCAATAGGAATGGCACAAATAGAGAGAAAATCTGGGAGCAAGAGTACAGGGTGGATAATGGACATCAGCCAGAGAGAGATATTAAGAGGGATCCAATTAAGAATGAAGACATGGAGTTCAGGGTCAACAAAAAGCGGCCTCGTTCAGATTGTTTAGAGATCATGTCTGAAGCTTCTGTTGAAACATCTAGGGCAAGTCAATCAAAGACCTTGCCAGAAAAGGCAGATTGTACTCTATTTGATGGAGAAAAAGATCATAAGAAGCAGAAGAGTAATATTGAATTACCTTTTAGGGATAGTTCTCAAGGAGACAGATTTTCTTGCAGAACAAACTCAGACGCCCTGTTTCCTGAGACTTTTAGGGCCACTGAAAGATCATTCTTCTCAGTAGATTTTGGTCCTGCCAAGGATAATAAGTTAGAATCAACATCCTGGAACATGGTCTCATCAAAAGAAGAAGACCCTGCAGAATCAGACCTGCCAAATCTTGAACTTGCATTGGGAGGTGAGAAGTCATCTAAGAAAGAGGTTTTACCTTTGTTTCTTCAATTGATAGAAGAAAAGAGTATCAACAGCAAGACTATGGAGCCTCCCATAGATGATGGTGTTGACGAAGCTTCGGCTGCTCTTTTGCTCTCCCTTGCTTTTCCTGCCCCTGAAAAGAAACAACTATGAGGCCTGTTTCAAAAACTGAGCAACTCTTACCTGAAAGCAGACATGTTAGTACGTCTGTCTCTCTTGCTCTTTGGTGGCTTCACTAATACTTGGATCCAGTAAATACCCATCCCTTTTTAAAGGGAGTGGCGTATCGATGTCTGTCAAATACATCCAGAGATGATTGAGGATCATCCATGGGTATTAACGTGCCCGTCCTCCAATATGTTAATATATATACCAATTTTTTTTTTTTTTCCTTTTTACCTTGTACCCCCTTTTCTGGGTTCTTGGTTTTGGGAGTCACGGCTTTTGTATATAAGAGAAGGAAGGCCGGAGTCTTGTACCATGCGGGACTCTTTTCACTAGTCTGTAAGTGGTGGCCAATCTACACAGTTTCATATCACCTTACATGTTTTACTTTGTGTTAAAAGATGGCAGATTATAGTATAAAATGGGCTTCTAAGGTCATATTTTGATTTGCTTGCAAGCGGTAATGTTTTCTCGAGCAACAATATATTTCATCGTTGTTGTCTGCTTGTTTAATTTGTATCTCTGCTGAAGCTTCTAATGGATTTGTTGTTGAAAAACACTAGCATCAACTTGAAATTTCATTGTTGGTGTGGCATCTAGGACAAGCAGTACTCTTCATAATATCCAAAGGCACCCTGTGTCTTGAACTCGAGCTAATGTTTACCTGCAGCTGGTTCAATCTTTTTGGATTCTTTACTTACCTCAAGTAGCCCCTTTTCAAAGGTGCATTACTCTCTTGTATTACGCATACGAGAAAGTCAGATGGATCAATTCATATTGTTGCCTTTACTACCTCTGAACTTAAAGTTCTGCATACTGTTCCTTTTAACATCGTTTCAGTTCACGGTTTTACTGTTTTAACGTTTACCTATTTAAAATCTAAATAGTGATATTTAGCGACTGGGTTTTCATAAATTATTCTGTTAAACACTTTTGGTTTCATCAATGGGGCAACCTCGTCCTCTCTTTCTGTTATTGCATGAAAGAAGAGAAGGGGAATTGCTTCCTTCAAGGGAGGTGCAACATTTTGTTATCAAATGATTTTTTTTGTAGGTTTGTGGGATGATGAATTACATGAATAGTGAACTCTGATGAATCATGACTAAGGTGGACTCGTGCAATTTATTAAGCTTGGAGGGAGGTGCCCCGATGAGCCATCGAGTTAGTTGAACGATAGACAATGAGTCTAAACGCAGAAAAGAGGAAATACAATATCCATAATCATGTGATATGTCATCCAATGTTGCCATGTAGCTCCGCAGCAGATGAACACCATCTGATCAAATCCAGAGTCACCTTTGATGACAAGAGGTCCACTGAGAGCAGAGAGTTCCGCCTCAGTGGAATTGGTTAAAACCTAAGGATCCGCATAAGATAAGAGGGTAGATCCTTGAGAATCTCTGAAGACACCACCAACTCTAGCAATACCTAGGCAACCATCAAAATTGAGTTTGATAAAATCAGGAGGGGGTGGCATCCAAGCAATGTTGGGAGGAAAGTGTGACGAGGGATGTGCCCATGAAACAAGCAAATTCTTTCTTGGTGTGAAGCCAAGTGGAAATCTGGCCGGTGAGGGAGATGCAAAGTTCTTAAGCAGATCAGGATTTATGAACAAAAAGTCTTTGGTTTCACTCCTTCCAAATTACCCGAGGAATGTGGGCAAGGCAGGCTAAAAGTAGAACTTTCCCAGCTAGGGAAGCTGAATTCCAAGGATAAATGCCAACAATACATGATTTTAGGAGAGTGATCCCGCCAGCTTTTGATAGGAGGTGACTTCTCCAGGTGGCAGATCTGACTTCCAATTGTCCAATGATAGGGAACCAAAATAGTTTGTTTGGTCAGCAGTCGAATGGGAGAAGAGCCAGATGAATAATGAGACACCCGAGAAAGGAAGCCATCTGCCATAGCTGATTATCATCAATGTAGACTCCAATAATGGACGTTTCCGTTCCCCCCTCCCCCCAATCGAACATCCCACTAAATCAAGCAGCCACGCCAATCGCCGATAGCTTCTGTTTCCCGAGGACTTCTTTGTAGTAATCTTGCCTGATTATGCATATTGAACTAGAGCAGCACACATGAACTTAGTTTGATCAGCAACATCTATGGACTCATCAGATGGATTAGCAGGTGGGTCAGGATAATTTGGTGAAGTAGAACTGGTGGCACTAGTAGAAATACTGTCATAGCCGACGGTTGTAAGTTTTCTTTGCTAAGATGATAAGTAAGGAATTGTGTAAGTTCTTTAAACATGAATTCAACTCTATTTATACTATTTAGAAAGATAAAGAGTATTTGTAGTTTCACATAATTTCTTACGAATCTTACCACTACATATATCTCTTTGAGTGCAGGTGAAGTGTTCCTTCATTGTGTTGGTTTGAGGACGATTATTAGATAAAAAAGCTTTCTGGGATTCTTGGAGATACTGTCTAATTTCTTTTATCATTCATAAAGACGTTTTCTCATTGCCAAAAATGACAACCAACAAAAAAGTTTTTGCATCTTTAAGCATTGATCTCTATATTGATTAATGGATTTTCCAGTTTTAGATGAAGGTGAATAGTGATTCTTAGAAGTTTGTAGTCACCTTTTGGCTGGTGCTTTCAGGCTATGTGGCTAGCCACATCTCGACCTTTATACCCAAGGTAGATGTGCTTTGTATGGAACAACATACATGGACATTGCAGACACTTTGGGTTACTCATCATGACTCTCCCTTCCTCCTACCTTGGCCTCCCTCTTATTGACTGTAAGCTACGGATGGGGCTGTGGGCCCCGATGATTGAGAGGCTCGATCGACGGCAGTCTACTTGGAAGGGTAGGCTTCTCTCCAAAACTAGCAAATTAACCCTTCTCAACTCTTGTTTGGCCGGTATATCCAACTACTTCTGTTTCTTTTTTGCCCCGCCTCTGTTTACAGGCGCATTGACATGATTAAGAGGTGATTCCTATGGTGTGGTACTAGTAATGAGTTCCACTATCAGCTCATCAGTTGAGAAGATGTTTGTATGGCGAAGTTCTTGGGCTGAGACAAAGTACAGGTTGCCACTAAGATCAACATTAACTTCTTCTTTAAATTACATACAAACCTTTAGAAATACAAGTAACAATTGGATGAAAGTCCCTTAAAACAATATTCTGTGTTTACGACCATTGTTTGGATCTATCTAGCTTTTTTAAACTATCAATAACAATTTGATATCATGAAACGAGAGCTTTAGAAATCATACTAGCAAACGAAGAACATCACCATCCTAAGACGCTAATCGAAGTGAACAGGGAATACAACATCTTCCTTCCAATCTAATCAAATAAATAAGCCGTTTGAACCATTGGTCAACTTGCCTGATAACGCCCTATGAACCTATGGACATGGATCACCTTCTCCTTATACCTGGACTTTTTGCTTTGAAACACTATAACAGTGGAGAGACGTCATTTCACATGATTCAACCGAGTTCAGATTTAGCATTTTCTTTTTTAAGAAAAAATGATCTGTTTTGAAGAAGATATCAGGTCAAATTTAACATAAAACTGGAAGGCAGCGCTAGGTTCGTGGTTGGCCCTTTTGCAAGGGCTGGTAACCTGGTCCAAGGACTAATTGTAAAAAACGAGGGGTCCAAAACATGATCTGATTCAGCTTTTTTATTCTAGATTTTTGAGCATTACAAAATGCTCAAATTAAGTGGAAGTAGTTGCAATTTGTCAGGACTCGACTGTACGCAGACAAAAGATAAATATGGGCAACAGATATCTACATTGCAGCTTCCACTTCAGAGTCGGTCTCGATCTGCTCAATAGGCTCCTTCGATGCACTATTACCACCTCTCAGGCGTGACGATACATTGTCAATTGCAGAATTGAGCTGGCCAATCTTTGCATTGAGAGTCTGCCGGGTTTTCTGCATGTCCAAAATTGAGAGCTGAATTAACTGCTATTTAAGTGGATATTCTTCAAATAAGAGGTGAAAAAAGTAAAGATTGAAGAGAATATAGAGAGAGAACGAGGGGAGAGAGAGGAACAAAGAGAGCTCCAAGTTTCGGAGGTGGTGCTCGACCCCCTCTCTATTTAATGAAGTGATTAGCATAATTACTAAAAATGCCCCTTCTTACGCTTAATCACTTAACTCCTTATATCTCCTATTCTACATATCTAAATTACATTAAAATTGAACTATAAACTTAAAAAAAAAACACAGAGAACAAGATGACATAGCAATATGTAATATATACAGAGATAAAATGACCAAAATACCTTTAGGTGGATTTTCTAACACTCTCCCTCAAACTAGAACATATATGTCCATAAGAGCCAACTTGTTCTAGAATATTATAAATTCATGTTTTCTTAAAACCTTAGTGAACACATCTTCAAGTTGACATCCAAAATGAACATAAATGGTGACTACTTCCTTCCTAACAACAGCATCCCGAATAAAATGACAATCCACCTCTTTGTGTTTTGTCCTTTGTTTTAATATTAGATTTTTGGCAATAAATGTTGTTGCTTGATTGTCACAATACAGTTCATTCAGACAAAAACCTAACTCATGTGTCACAAAATTTTTCCCCCAGATCAATTCACTAACAGTGTGAGCGCTCGCTCTATATTTTGCTTTAGCACTAGACCGAGCTACAACCTTCTATTTATTACTTTTCTAGTTTATCAAATTTCTATCCAAAAACACACAATACCAGGTAATAGACTTCCTATCTAATTGGAACCAGCATAGTCAGCATAAAAAAAGGCTTCAATTTTTAGGTGATCACTAGGTCTAAAGAAGAGACTTTTTTTTCCAAGAGATCCTTTCAGATATTTCAAGATTCTATGTACAGCTCCAAATGAATCTTTTGTTCCATAAATTGACTCACCACACTAACCACAAAAGAGATATTTGGGCAAGTTACTGTAGTATATATGAGCTTGCCAACCAATCTTCTATACATTGTCTTATCATTGAGTTAAGCACTTTAATGATCGTGGAGATCATGTCCAACTTCCATTGGGATATCAACCGGTTTAGCTCCCAACAAGGCCTTCCTTAGTTCTTCCCATTTCAACACCCAAAAAATATTTAACTAAGGACCTTTTACCCAGTGTTGCTGCAACACCAAATGACCGCTTCAAGACAAACAATGAATGGTCAAAATGTCTTCTAAAACACTTCATTGACATCACCATTTGGCTGAATTTCTCAAACCACGCCCGTGGACTCTCTTTTAAGCCATATATTGCTTTCTTGAGTCTACACACTTTATGCCTCTCCCCTGAGTAACATATCTTGGAAGTTGCTCCATAAAAACTTCTTCTTCAAGATCACAATACAAGAAAGCATTTTTTATGCCAAGTTGGCATAAGGACCATCCTTGATTCACAGCAAGAGAGACTAAAATTTTGACAGAAGATAACCTGACAACTGGGGAGAATATCTCAAACACATCTATGACATAAGTTTGTATATATCCCTTAGCTACCAACCGACCATTGAACCTATCAATGTAAACATCAACCTTATATTTCACTGTATATACCCAACAACAACTGCTCTCGAAGGGAAGTCATATAATTGCCATGCTCTCGATCTAACAGTGCCTCCATTTCAACATCCATGGTCTGCTTCCACTGTGGAGAAGAAAGAGCATCATGCACTGAAGAAGGAATAGTGCAAGTAGATAGAGACAACACAAACCTTTTATATTTGTCACACAAGGAATCAAAAGAAACAAAATGGGACAATGGATGATGAGGTACCTTGTCTTAAACCTTTCCGTAGAGCAACAAGATGTACTTACCTCTGGATCTATAGACAAAATCAAGGTCATGAGCCAACATGAGAAAGGGAACTGTAGGTTGAATAGAGGGCACTCACCGTCGATGATATACCTGCAGTAATTTCTCAACATTAGCATTCGGTGAAAGTCGAGGACAATTATTTACCAGGAGAGAAATAACAGATCCAGTACCCATAGAGGAAGAAGGAACAACTTCAAATACAAATGTCTTTCTCGTATACCCCAAGAAGATGCATTTGACTACACAAGATTGATCAAACACGAGCAAAACATACCCAAACAAAAACACAAGGTGACACAGGAAACAACAAAGCAGAAAGAAGCAAAACCTAGATAGGGATTTTAGCCTCAAGGAAAGAAGAGGGCATCATGTAGATAAGAAAGTAAGCAGTAAGAACATCATCGCCCCAATATGACTTTAGTGTATTCATATGAAACATCATTGTGCATTCCACTTCCAACAAATGATGTTTTTTGCATTCAACTACTCCGTTTTGTTGAGGACACCCAACAAATGATGTTTTTTGCATTCAACTACTCCGTTTTGTTGAGGACACAAGACGACTGATGAGTGATTCCTTGACTTTGAAAAAAAAATATCAATTTTTTTATTCATGAACTCAAGACCATTATGAGTACGCAACAAATGAACAAAAACAGTAAACTAATTTTTTATTTCATTATTCTCCAAAAGGAAATATACCTAAGTACACCTACTAAAATCATCAATAAAGGAAATGAAATATCTATAAAAAAATAAACTACTTACAAGACAAGGACCCCAAACATCTGAGTGAATAACTTCAACAACTGATCAATCTTGTAATGCGAGACTGAAAACGGATTTCCATGACACTTGCCTAGCTAACACGATTCACACTGAAATGAAAAACTGGAAGAAAATGCAGGAAAGAACTGAATCAATTTTGCCGAAGATGGATGACCTAATCATAAATGCCACTATAGAGGTGAGACTGCAGAGTGCAACGCATGTAAAGTATTATCTAGCAAGTGACTCTCCAATAATACAATCATTCTCCCTCACGAGCGGAGCCAATCATCTCTTTCATCATGAAATCGTAAAACATGCAATGAGAGTTGGATAGAAAGTCAAAGAACCATTCATCGACTTAGTCAATTGACTAACCGACAACAGAATTAAAGAAAATTTAAGAACTAGTAAAGCAGGTTGAGGAGATAAGAAAGGCACAGGAGTAACAATACCAACACTTTGAACAAATGAAACAGACCCATTAGCTAGATTAACATGTTTAACATTTTTTTTTTTTTTGAGAAAAAGTGTGAAAGTATATTACTGAGAGAGAGAGAGATACAAACCTAACTAAACAAGACCTTCCTCCACAACAAGATGTTGGAGAAAAATACATGTTTTAGCTTGTTTATCCGCTAAGTGATTAGCGGATGTAGGAATATAATTCCATGTACATTGTAATTGAGAAGTTAAGGTACATACATCATCAAATAGATTCTAGTGACGCCAAGGCGGTTTACATTTCTTAGTCCCCCAACTGATAACGACTTGAGAATCGCCTTCAACATATAATGGGCCTACTAACCTTTGATGGAATAGTTTGAGACCATTAAATAATCCAGATAATTCTGTCGTAGTAGAATCTGAAATCCCAATAGGTCCAGCAAAAAAAAGGAGAAGATTCCCTTTATCATCGTGAATAACCCCACCATAGCCAACAGGTCCTGGAAAACCAAATGCATTTCTATCAAAGTTTAGTTTAAAGTACCTGACCGGGGGGGGGGGGGGGACCAAGTCTTCATTATAGGAGGTCGAGGGGGATACGTCATTTTTGCAACCAGATTCCAGTTTTCTCGTAAGTTGATTCCTTCAAGGATTTTAAATTCTTTTCTCATACGAATCCAAGATGTAACTTGCCCAATAACTTGATTGCTAAGAACACTATTAGGGAGCGATTTTTTATTAAACCTTCAATTATTCCGCTCTTTCCAAAGGGCTCAGATGATGTGACCAACGCAGCAAGAGATTAAAAGCTTTCCAAGTTTTGGGTGATTAGACTTAGTGATTGTATGAATAGTTTCTGTGCGGTTTTGATAAGAGCAATACTGCAGGCCGATTTTGTTGATGAGTGGTCCACACCGAGTGAGCATATTTACACAACAATAATATATGATCCGCAGTTTCAGTGGAGACAAAGTAGAACGGGCACATAGGATCAGCAACTTGAGTTCCGCGATATATTAACGAGTCCGAAGTCAATATTTTATTTTGGCAAGTCGTTCACATAGGAATTGTGCAAAGTCCACGCAATTGCAGAGGAGTGACCAGATTGAGTAGGGGGGTGAGAAGAGTTTTATATGCAATTGAGGTAGAGAACGTATCAAGAGCATTGCTTACGCAAACCGCAGATAATTTCGTAATAAAATCAACAACTTCAAGAGTTTCTGTTTCTATTAGAGTTCTACGGAGATTTAAGTTCCAGTTACCAGAGTTCTGCCAGACCACTGAAATATAATCGTCATTGTTCCTTGCAAGAGAGAAGATTTGACAAAAGCTAGAGTTTAGGCTAGCTTGGGCAATCCGTCCAAAATTTTGTCCTATTTCCAGATCCCACATAGCACTTGACGGATTTTTTAAAAACAGGGAGCAGCGCTGCTATATTTTTCCAAACAGAAGATAGCTTGTTATACCTTCCTCCTTCAGTCCACCATCCGGAGGATTTGTTTGCTTTACCGGCCACTATATTCTGCCAAATCAGAGACGGAAATATATTGAATTTCCAGAGCCATTTCAGAAGAAAAGCTGAGTTAGTTGTTGCAATGTCACGAATCCCAAGATCACCCTCAGCATAAGGCTTACAAACGTCAACCCATTTTACAAGACTATATTTTTTTTCCCCGTTTGCCCTCCCCATAAAAATCGTCTTTTCAGAAACTTGATTCTCTTGCTGACAGAGACAAGACAGCGGTACAGGGAAAGAAAATAAGATGGAATACCATGTAAACAAGACTTGATCAGAATGAGTTTACCAACTTTAGACAACAATTTCCCTTTCCAGGAAGAGAGCCCACCTTCCAGCCGCTCAATGACGGGGTGCCAAGAAGATTTCGAGGGCAAGGCAGAGGATAGGAGGAGACCCAAATACGTTCCCGGAGATGAATCAACTATACAGCCCAGATAATTCCCCATGGAGTTGAGAACCAGGGGGTCAATATTAAAACCTAAAATAGAAGATTTAGCCCAACTTACCTTCTGTCCAGAGGACAACTCAAAGAGATTTAGCAAAGCTTTCAAATGCGAGATTTGAGAGAAGGAGCCTTCTTCGAAAAAAACGGTATCATCAGCATATTGTAGTAAAGGAATGTCCTGGCCCGAATCTGTTGAGATAGGATTGAGCCAGCCGGATCTTTTGGCAAATTCGACCATAGAAGCAAGATGCTCCCCCAAGAGAGTGAAAAGGAAGGGGGACAGAGGGTCACCTTGTCTTATTCCTCTCGTGGCTTTGAAATAACCACAAGGAGTCCCATTTACTAGAACAAAAAAAAAAATGGGGAAGATATGCAGCTTCTCATCCAAAATTTCCACCGAGTCCCGAAACCCATTTTATCAAACAGGTAATCAATAAGTTTCCAATTTACACGGTCAAAGGCTTTCTCAAAGTAAATTTTAAGAACAAACCTTGGTCTATTTGATTTTTGAAGGTGTCAAGAAGCCCATGGGCAGCCATGGCAGAATCTAGAATGTTTCTTTCTTTTATAAAAGCACTTTAGCAGGGGCTAATAATTTTGGAGAGGTGGGGCCGAAGGCGGTTAGCTAGCAAACGGGCAATGATTTTATAATAACTTGTGGTGAGGCTGATAGGTCTAAAATCTTGGGGATGAGAGACAGCAGATTTTTTCGGAATAAGTGCAATAAAAGAAGCACCTACTAGAATCTAACTGACCTGAAGTTTCTTTCAAGGTGTTGATTCGAGCAAAACACGTTATATTCTATTTCCCCATTATATTCTGGTCTAATACCACTGTCACTGTGGCCCATAGAATAACACAGGTGGACGTATATGGAACAACCATAATAATTAATTTGTTGTTCACCAAAACTCTTTTTTATGCTTTATGCATATGGAACTCAACCCAATTCTGTTATGTTAGACTAGTAATAAGTCTAGTAAGTATGTATTCATCATGCCTTGTGAGTGATGCCAACTTGGTGGAAATTTCGGACAAATTCGAAAACTTCTGGTTTGATGGTATCCCAAAACTTATGATAGAACTCACCATTAAACCCGTCCGGACCGAGCGCTTTGTCCTTCGGAAGCTTCATCGTAGCAAGTTCAATTTCTTCATTGTTGAAGGGCTTTTCCAGATCTGCAGCCTCAGCCAAGGAGATTCTCGAGTAGCTGAGCTGAGGCAACTTCGGCCGGTTGAAGTGTTCTTTGGAATACAACTCTGAGAAAAACTTGACAAAAATGTTAGAGATGGAGGGGCTATCCGTAATCACTTGGTCTTCATGGCAGATAGAAGTGATACGGCTAAACCTCCTCCTGGCCGAGCCTATAGCATGGAAAAACTTCGTATTTCCATCCCCCTCGGCCATCCAGCGAAATCTTGCCCACGGTTTCCAATGAATAGTTTCACAACGAAGCAAACCAGAAAGCTCAGAATTTAATTGACATCTAAGATTTAACTCAAGGGAAGAAATAGACCTTTGTTCTTCAAGTAGATCAAGCTCCGATATGCGGCGACGAACTAAATTCTTCCAAGAAGCAACAGCAGCACGATAGGATATAGACCACGATCGAATCTTTAACTTCAAAGCTTTCAGTTTAAGGGCAAGATTCCCTAGAAGCCTACAATGAGAGTACTAAACAAAAAAAACGTTTAGAAACTCTTCAGAAATTAAACAAGTTACAAATCTGTAACATTTGTTTTTATGAGAAGTATTACTGCGAGTTTGCAAGTTACTTCTATAAACTGCAAAAAGAAGATCAGAAACCTTATCTGTCTATCTTTTATGCAAAATTGCCAGAACCATTTGCACATGTAGCTGAAAAAGACTACATTACAAAGTATTGGCAAAACAATCCAGAACTTGGTACATTAACCATGGACATTTTCCTAAACATTGATACTTTAGGAAGAAGACATAGATTTGTACAAGACATGTTGGCAAATCTTTGTGAAGCCCAAAAACTACAAAAGAAAAGTAGTAAGGCAAACAAACAAACATTATGTTGTTCAAACCAGAACAAAAATGTAGGAGCTTATGGTTGCAAAACCACCTCCCATAAGCAACGAAAATATCCTAAGAAATTTCAACAGAAAAAATTTAGGATACAAAAAAGTTCTACAACAAGGTATACTCCTAAAAAGAGATACTTTCGAAAAAGAACAAATTTTGGCCCCACCACATCCAGTAAAGGGTCAAATGCATACTGCCCAAAGGGGAAAACCCCAAGCAAATGCAAATGCTGGATATGCCAGAAAGAAGGACATTTCGCCAGAGATTGTCCAAATGAAAAACAACAACGACGGTACAGTACATACATGGTACTAGCCGAAGAAAATGGATTGGAAATCATCCATTATGATGACATCCAGTCAGAAGATGAAGTATATGAACTTCATCTCAAAACTGAGTCTTCCTCCTCAGAAAACTCAGAGAACATGTCAGACTCTTCAGGTTCCTTCTCTGAATGAGTATCCGAATAAACGCAGAGCATGTTGCATCTGGAAATTCTTATATCACGGTCATGCTTAAACTACCTGGATATATCAAATTCCATATACACGCTCTCGTAGACACAGGAAGTTCATATTGTCTAGCTCGACAAAATCTACTTCCCACGGATCTATGGAAACCGCTTGAAGTACCTCTTCAAGTAACAGTTGGCTCCGGCGACACTATCTCTCTCCCTGCCGAAGCTCGAAACATTCATCTCGACATTGGAGGTGAAAAGTTTATGATTCCAAAACTCATTAGTTTAGGATCAAACATAAATACAGGACCAGATTTAGTCCTAGGAAATGAATGGCTCATGTTTCATGCCCCAGTAGAGCAAACACCAGCCTACTATAAACTTCGATGTCGCACTCGACGTGAGATCGATAATACTACTGTATTTGTCTACGCAGTAAAACCCACTGAAGCCTATGCCATTTCTGGCAATGGAGATGTCCTCCATCAAGTCTTCAAAAAACGCAGCAAGCGTGGTGATGAGATTCCTCCCTTAGAAACTCTGCTCCTCGCTGAGTCCTGTGAATCTGAAGTTCAGCAACTTCTAGAATCCACTTGTTCCACCCAGGATTTGGGTGATGATTCAGTTCTTCCCACCAGACCGGGATGGAAGAATTGAAAACTTCCAACAGAGTCCAAGAGTTTTCAAACCGGAATGGAGAAGGATTCCGAGAGGGGGGGAATGTATTGATATGAATGGGCCAGTGGTCGGAACCGATTTTGTTAAGAACTTGGCCAAATGTGTTTGGAAAAAGATTAAGCCAATCATTGTTAACAAAAAAGTGGTCCAACTTTGAGAGGATAGGAGGGCATTGGCAATTTGACCATGTGAACTTTTCCTAGATAAAAACATTTCTGAGAGATTAAGACTACAGATGCGGTCGGAGAAGGCCCGCATTGCAGAGGTGGTTCTGGGAGCAAGAGGGCTTTTTTCAGAGCAAAGCAAAATAGAGTTGAAATTGCCTGCTAGAAGCCAAGGCAAGTCCCATAAGCGGACTAAGTAAAATAGTTCTTCCCAAAAAAACGCACGATTAGCCGATCTAGTCGGACCATACACACCAGCAGGACCCCACGACGTGCCCAAGGTATGATCGTAAAAACGGATACCAATGGAGTACTGCCCCAATTGGCTGAGGTTAGCGTCCAAAGCTTTTGGATCCCAGAGGACAAGAATGCCACCTGAGTGCCCAATAGCATCAACCGTTGCCCACGCTGGGTCCAAGTTATACCATAACTCGCAGGCGATAGAATAATCAAAAGTTTGTAGTTTAGTTTCCACAAGAACTACAATTTTTGGCTTACATTCCATAAGGGTGGCTTTGATGATAGCACGCTTAGAGTGTGACCTAATTCCTCGGACATTCCATGACATGATAATCATTGAGAAACTGGCAGGTTGATATCCTTCTCTGGCTAGCGAGAAGCGTTGGGGTAAGAGCTGAAGATCACGGCAAGTTCAGCTAGTTCGATGTATTCTTCAGGTGGGAGATTGACTACTTGCTCTTCCAAGAAAAAGAGGATATCCTCAGCCGGGGTGAGTTTGCGCTGAGTTTGGCTGGTTCAGGTAGGGACTGAGGCAGAGTAGCTGGGGATACGTGTATTCCATTGGAGGTATTGGGGGAGGCGGGAGGGGGGTGGGGAGGTAGTGAGGAGGGGAGGATGGGGATGTTCATGTACTGGGAGGAGGTGGATTTCGCTTTTCCCTTTTTCTTTTTTTGGAGTAGGTAAAGAGGGTCGGGGTGGTTAACGTTCTTTTTTTCTTTCTCGGGGTTTGCCATATCAGAGGCTGGGGATAGGGGAGTTCTGCTTTTAGAAGTTGACGCCTCCATGGTGGGATTTGGTTTGAATGTTTGTAAAGGAACGGGTGGAGAGGTAGAGGTCGTGGGGGGGGGGGGGAAGGAATTTATATGTGTTTGGGGAAGGTAGTATCCCAGACGGTATCAGAATTGGCAGAGATTTTGTTTGATTTGGCCAAGTTGTCAGACTGATTGGCGTCAGTCCGAATGGGATTGTACTGGTAGATTGCCCGTCTAGGAATGTGATGTGGTGGGGGAGGTTTCGAAGATATCTTTATGCCTGGTTTAGGAAGGGAGAAGGATTTTTTTGGGTTGGAAATTGTGTTGTGTGGGGCTCGAGGGAAATGAGGGGATTTACAGAAATTTGGATATGAAAGGTTATTTCTGTCAGGTGTGGAAGATGCCTGATCGGAAAGGAAAGTTGACGTGGAGGGAGATTTTTTAGAGGCTCGAGGGAGGATATGAGGGTGAAGAGTGTTGCTTTGTTTCGAGGGCAGCGGAGTCAGAAAGGTGACTGGGGGAGTAAACGAGGTGTTATGAGTGGGTTGTCTTTTCAGGTTGCGGACCAGGGGTAGAGAGGTTGAAATAACATGTGAAGTGATGAAGGGTAATGGAGGTTCAAGGTATGAAGTGAGAGATCGGGCTTCAAGATTTGGGTAAGTCAGAGAAGGATGTGACGACGACGAAAGGTTTTGGTTGTCATGGAGGGAGGATGGGACATATAGGAGTTTAGTAGTTGGGGTTGCGGGATTCTGACACGAGGAAGGAGTCAGGGGCATATCGAGGGGGGATGGCGGAATGATGGGAGAAAGTGAGAGAATGTCGGGATGAGAGTTGGAAGGCAGCAATGGGATTGTGTGGGCTAGAGTTGTGATGTTTGGAAGAGGGTGTGATGTGAGGCGGACCTTCGAGGGAAGGTAGCGGAGGTGTGAGGATAGAAAGTTCAAAAGGTGATGATGTTAATGTTTTGATTTTGGCAGTCTGACATGAGGACGGGCATGGGAGGTTTTTAATGGGTGGCAATGGGATGTTTGGAAAAAGGAGGGATTCGCCAGTTTGACATAAGGACGGGGGCGGGATGTTTCCCAAGGGTGGCGATGGGATGTTTGGAAGAAAGGGCGGTTTGGCAGTCTGACATGAGGACGAAGGCGGGAGGTTTCCCAAGGGTGGCGATGGGATGTTTGGAAAAAGGGACGGTTCAGCAGTCTGACATGAGGACGGGGGCCGGAGGTTTCCCAAGGGTGGCGATGGGATGTTTGGAAGAAGGGGCAATTTGGCAGTCTGACATGAGGACGGGGGCTAAAGGTTTCCCAAGGGTGGCGATGGGATGTTTGGAAAAAAGAGTGGTTCGTCAATCTGACATGAGGATGGGGACGGGAGGTTTCCCAAGGGTGGCGATGGGATGTTAGGAAAAAAAGGACGATTGGTTGTATTGGGATGTGACTCGGGCGGCGATGGTGGAGATACGTTTGGTGGAGATGTGATAGTTGGCCAGAGGTTTTGGTTTTTCTGGAAAGGAAGGTTAGGATGTGGCGAGGAAGTGGGGCGATCTAGACTAGGTAATAATGATTTTGTGGGGAGGGAGATGGCATGTAAATAGGTTTTTTGGATTTTTTGGCTGTTTGGAGTATCGAGAAGGGGATTTTCCCTATGCACGGCCATGATTATTGCTTGCCCCTGAGTTGATTTGGTTAACTCAAAGCCTGATTTTGGGCAAGCTAGGATTCTGTTCAACTCAGGACTTGGCGGTTTCCCGAGTCTAGTGTGGGTTAACTCGGAAGCTTGCGAGTCAATGTTCATGGAGTGGAGACAGGTCATCTCCCTGAACTCCAGAGTAATCCAAGTAAAAAAGTTTCCAGAGTGGAGTTTGATGAGATGCGTACCACTTACAGGGGCCTTTTGGCTTGATGATGAACTTTAGCAAGAACAATTATGTGGCTTTTTCTTCCACCCAAGCTAGCTCTCCAAAAATGTTGGCTAGGCTTTCCAGGGTATGTCTACATTGGAGCTCCGATGGAATACCTCGGGCAATAGCCCAATGACTGTTTAAGACGAGCCCAATGGTCTAGCAAGCTAGGCTCTCGATTGGAGATGTAGTCTCATTTTGCAAGCGGAATAATTCATTTCTATCTTCTTGTGTTTGAGAAAGCAGTAACCAGCTTTGGTCTTGTATGTGCATGATGTCTAGATTCTTTCGAAATTTTTCTCTTATCCATTCCCCAATCTGTTTTGCATTGTTGGACTCCGGATGCACAGTGATGATTATTGCCATTGATAAGCGCTTCTGGCCGTCTATCATGGCTTGGTCCGGAAGAATTAAGGAGATGTGGTTTTCGTGGTGGCTGAATTTGGAGGAGGGAAGGGGCGGGAGCTTGGCATTCATTTCTGGGGTATTTAGGATGTTTTTGCTTTGATGGGGCGGCAATGCCCTTTTCTGAGAGATTTCTTGGACAGGAATGGAGGGAATTAAGGCGGTAAGATTTTTCTGGAGATTGGCGGATGGTGGAAGGGGAATGGGTAATTTGGTGAATGATTCTTTCTGTGATAGTTGGAGGATCATATTGTAGAAATTTTTCCAACCCATCCCAGATTGGGAACTCTAGGGAAGTAAGATCATGCCCATGATTTTTGCTCCTCTTCTCTGCGAAATTGAACATTCAAGCTTACCTCAATGGTATTGTGTGTGCATCTGGAATTCCAACTCCCTAGTGAATAGAGATCTTCCGTGGTTCGACCCGTTTTTCCATTACATACTCTAATCAGTATGATGCCGAAAGCTTCCAGTGCTTGGCTGGGTATGGAGATGAAGGATTTCTTTGCTCCTGATCTGGAAGTGATGCGGAAGAAGGATCCATTGTTGATTTTTAATTTCTGAATAGAGATGGAACCTTTTTCGTTTTTGAATTGTATTTCGTCTGGATTCTCCACCCTGATTCTCCTTCTTGATGTTCGATTGATGACCGTCAGCCATTCCGATTCGTCTTCCTATACCTTCGAGTGGGGGGGGATTGTGCTATCACTAGGATCCGTTTATGTGGCTGCTTTCTCTGCTGCTGCGGTGGACTGGTTCACTCCGAACGATCAGAGCTCTGCTCTACTTGGAGAGGTGGGGTAGGGTGATGGTTTGTGGGTGATGGTGGTGGGTTTCGGGGGGGTCCCAGGAGGGGCTCACTCTCGCTCATTTCTCATAGCCCATCCAGAAGCTTCAGAGACAAAAAGCTAATACACAACAAGTTTAACATTGAAAGACTCTTTCAGATCAAATAACAAAGACGTAATACCTGACATAAGCCCCTCAGTCAAGAACCCACATAGATGACAGACACACATGAAGAGTAAACATACCTGAACTTGCCTGAGTGGCAATAGAAGCAAAAGCCTGAGCAACAGACACAAAAAGGGAGGCAGCTAAAACCTGAGCCATAGATGCAAAAGGAGGGGTAGCTAAAAGTTGAGCCAATTTGTTGTTGTTGTTGTAGTAACCGGTGCATCTCATCTGGAGCCCCTGGTGTAGCAGTGTTCACCACCTCAGTCGAGGTTTCACTATTGTCATGAATGGTCGAGTTTGCCGGTTTACCACATTTAATCCACCACCTATCCGAGAAGTGATTTGTTCTTCCAAAATGGTTACATTTCCTCTCAGACTTACCATCACTTTAGCTTCAACCTCGACTAGATCCATCTCTACATATGCCTCTGCTAGCACTGTTGCGACCCCTAGATGATTTTGTGAAACCAACAGTATTAAGGATAGTGGCTTCCACCACTTTAACTCCTTTACCCCCCTTGGGTACAACCATATTCCAAGCTTGCATAATTTTGTTCAAAGTGATGGACAATGTAGACACATTATCTGAAGCAAGTACATGGGCTTTAATTCCATCAATTTCAGAACCTAAGCCATCAAGGAATTTAGCGATCAACAACTTATTCTCTTGCTTCCTTAACTCATGTTCATCTATAGTGAATGGATGATACACATTAATTTCCTGCCAAACTCATAGAAATTCACTAGAGTACTCAGTAATAGACCTATTACCCCTCTTAAAGCCAAAGAAGTTAGTATACAATTCACACACTCAAGACAAATTTCTTGTGCATACAAAAATTCTAGGGACACCCACATGGCTTTTGTAGTTTGACAATCTATGTAATTGAAAATCCAAGTCATAGCCTAACTGTCCTCAACCTCTCAATCATCATTCATAGGAATTGGAGGATCATCCCAAATATAATAGGACTTCCTCTTGGCTTTCAAGTACATTTGGACAGACTCTACCCAATTAAGATAATTTGGTTCATGCAGCATTTCCGAACTAATCACATCCGTGTTTTTCCCATCAAAACTACTAACTTCTCTAGATGGAGTGTAAACTTCACCTGAATCAACCATACCAATAGAATATTTTCTAATCCAATGAACTCCTATGCGTGGACCAAGTATGTGAGCCCCACTTCAAAAAATAAGGGTTAAGACAATAATATGATGTGAGCACTTAAAGAAATCTCAACAACCACAATTAATACAATTTTAGAAGAATTAATCCAAATACACCTCAATTAGGGCTGACATCAACCTAGGGTAGGATGATGCAGGCACTGGGACGGGGTAGGTTTGTGCACATTCCAAGAAATAGGCTTGAGCCTAATAAACCCTCATAGGGCAATTAAATACTTCAGAACTACTCAATAAGCAGCAGAACCATTAACCCTAGGGTTATGGTACAGAAAAAAGGAAAAAAATTGAGTTTTTACCAACCAGTCAAGCACGATTTGTGCACATTCCAAGAAATAGGCTTGAGCCTAATAAACCCTCATAGGGCAATTAAATACTTCGAAACTACTCAATAGGCTGCACAGAACCATTAACACTAGGGTTATGGCAGAGAAAGAATGGAAAAAAATTGAGTTTTTACCAACCAGTCAAGCACAAAGTTTGAGAGATCCCTCTTCTAGGAATTCACACCCTTCAATAGAGTATGCTGATGGCAAAGAAGGCCTCCCAAATGCGATCTACTGTTCTAATAATATTAAAAAAAGTAAAGATTGTTGAGTCTAGAGAGAGAATGAGGGGAGAGAGGAGAAAAGAGAGGTCTAAAAAAGAGTCTCATTGGGGATCGTGTCAACCCCCTTCTCTATTTAATAATGTGATTAGCACAATTATAAAAACGCCCCCTTCTTACACCTAATCACTTAACTCCTTATATCTCCCATTCTACATATCTAAATTACATGAAATATGAACTATAAACATAACAAAATATGTAGAACAAGATGACATGGAAATATGTAACATACACAGAGGAAAAATGACCAAAATACACCTGAGTAGATTTTCTAACAAGAGGAATCTCACCTCTAAACCTTCATCATAGTATATTGGTCGTTTAGCCCTACGAAACCCATATTCGTCCTCATTCAGTATGGATCTCCTGATCTGCTTAAGGAAACACCAATCAGATTGAAGGCTCCTGAGCATTTAACCATTATTAGTGGCATAATGGACATAGGTTAGACGTCTGAATGCTCATGAATTCAATAAACACCCAACTTTGACATCAGATCAGGGATAAATAGCAATCCTGATAACATCAGAAACTACTGAAGTGTATGCAATAACTACAGTCGATATTAAAGTATGACCTGTGGAGCAAAGACATATGCAAGTGTCCCAAAGATTGCCCCTCCCAGAAGGAACCCAGCAAGGAAGTCCCCACCTCCACCTCTTGAACCATCACTGCACATATGAAAAAAAAAAAAATGATATAATACAAATAACATAGCTCCCACAAATATCTTCTGTGGGTCAAGGAAAAACAAACAGGCTTAATTCAGCACTTGTCCAATCCTTGAAGCTGTGTACATCATTTACCATCAATTCTTTTCAAAATAGGTAAAGACAGGACAGGGAAATGTGATCTCAACATCAGAATCAGGTTCGAACCCAGAAAGAGTGAGAGCACCAAAAACCTCATTCACCATATATTGTCTATTTCTGTCTGACAAAACCTTAACTACTTTATATTACCAAAAAAAAAAAAACACTTCAAAAAAGACACAGCAACTGAATATTTCACTAGTAAAAGAGATGAGAAGCAGAAGCATAATAAAAAATGTAATGAAGAAGGCATTGAGTAGAGATCTAGAGTAACTCTTTCCATATCAAGACCAGCTGCTCGAGGGTTTACTTGCAGTGGACATTTAAATGTTAAGATGTCAAACAGGTCCTGTATTTCTTCTCAGCTGCTCAGCATCTTCCGAACAGCAGCAGATGGGAACAGCCCATGCTTTCCCATTCCATAAAAGATATTCTCCAATTTTGATATAGTTCATTTTTGCTTCTTTTTCTTTTTTTCTAAGCCACCAAGCTTCATGTTCTCCAATTCTTTCTTTTCTATGTTTTTTTCCTCTATTTAACATATTGAATCAGAGGCGAATCAAAATAAAATTGATTCCACTTCCTGGAAGGGAAGTAGAGATAATGAGCCCTGAACGATAAGATGAATTTTAAAGGGTGTGACACTTTGTATGGACAACAACCTATTTCCAGAATTTCTCTTGAGAGAAAGAAAAATTAAAAGTTCGCACGACCCCAAACCATGAATGAAAATACTCACTGTTCAACAAAAACACAAAAATAAAAGAAATTTTTATTTTTTAGCACCAAATTATTAAAAAATGTCAAAGTAGATTGATAAATTTTTCTAATGAACAACAAGAAATATAGTAATCAATATTTATTGAGAATTGTGTTGGCATTTGGGCGGGGCAGCAAAGTACAAAGAGATAAACAAAAAGAGAGACAATCCTTTTCATCAAAAAAAAAAAAAAAAGAGAGAGAGAGAGAGACAAGGCACATCATTCGTGTGTCTTTCTCCCCTCTCCCTTATGTCACTCCCTTCAAATGAAACCCATCACCATAAGAATATCATCTCTTTTCTTACTTGAATCTATGACCGTTTCCAGAAAACACAAGTGGGCTCCCTCCTCTATTTCATTCTTTTCTTACTTGCGTACAAAACTATTTATTTGCCATTGTATCAGATTACTCGTGCTTAAATATTTGGGTTTTTTTTTTAATAGAACATATTCTAAATTCAGCAATTGGCAATCAAGACATTTTTCACATAATTACGGGTCTCTGACAAAGAAAATGTTGATTCTTCACTTGGAAAACATTAACATGCACACCTACATCATCTAGGCTTTTCCAATTAAAGTGCTGGTATAACCCCAGAACTTCAGAAAACAAATATGATGTTCACCAGCTCATTAACAGGAATGTTGCAACTTGGTTAAAGAAAATGAAGACTTCATTAAACTAGAAGCATCATGGAGTTGTTACAAAACACACATTCAAGCAAGCCATTCATTTGGTAGCACATGTATACACAAGAAATGTTAATAAGGTCCAATTAAGCAGAAAAAAATCTAATATCGATTAAAAATTAATAATTAATATTCCAGGAAGCTGATTCTTTGGTTCTTATAGTAACTTTTAACTTTTAATTTCCAGAAAGAACAACTTCGACCCAACTCCCAATTAATTTCCATTCAATGCCCAATCAAATAATATATTTTATTAGGAAATTCTGAAAGCTGAGAATATCATACTTGTACTCTGCACAAACACAGAGGCTTGGTCTTGATTGGCTCAGTTTTCTTCCAGATGCTGCTCTCACTTGCCTCCCAAAAGTGTGGAGCTTTGTGGACTGAAGGTCAATTGACTTGAAATGAGATCCATCTGCAAATAAAAATAAGTGAAAGCATGATAATCAACTATCAAACATTTTACAGCTATTGCTATTAGACCCTTCAAACTCACATTATTTGGTAGAAACAAAATTAAAAAAAAAAACACAGACAATAAAAAAAAGGGCAGCGGATAGCACATGAATGAATGATCGGAATAAATTTTCAACGCCCGTCATCAAGAATGAGTGACCTAAGTAGTTTTGCACAAGACAGGGATTTGAAATTTTTAAGGATACGAAATTTACATTTATGGGACAACGGAATGCGGTGACTCAGAAAGTTTACTCTTACATTCCAATTATTATAACATACTGCCACCCACCCTTTACTCTCTGACAGCCAAACAGTGCACGTCGCGCCAGCTTTCCAAAAACCCTTTTCAACCACCAAGATGATAACCCCCCCGGATTTTTCAACCTTGGCCTTGAGTCGACCCTATTGAATTTATGGAAAAACCAACCTTTTGCAGACGAGTCCGTGGCTCCACCAAAATCAACACAACCCCGATGAACTCCAAAGCCAACCTCACCTCTGGGGAGATGGACGCGCCGGATGACTCCTCCCAGCACTCTCCGCGGGATCCCGCAGATTTATCGGATTCTGGATCCACAACTGAGGCAGTTCCCTGTCCAGAAATACCATCACCACTAAATTCTGGCTACATACCCGAGATGAAGAAGAAGAACTACTCCAACCGCCCCTCCCCCCCCCCCCAACTGTAGCCGTCTACCCCTTCCTCCTCCAAATGATAGATCTCAGAGGCTGGTCGCGAACATACAGTCAGAGCGTCATCGGTACGATGACGAAACATGGCAAAATATGATGAATTTGACTCAGCTATTGGGGGTGGTTTACCATGGTCAGCTTCTAGGAGATAACAATTATTCGGGAGTCCAAAAGGAGAACCATAAATGATTCTGATCTCCTGGAATGTTTGGAGAGTAGGTTCTGCTCTGAAGCAAGCAATTATCTATCGCTTCCCGACCCAATTCAAGCCTTCCATTATTGTGCTTCAGGAGACAAGTGTGAAACCTCAGACAACAGGCTCGCTCAAGACCTCTGGATTTGCTCCTCCTTAAATTGGGCGGCTTTAAATGCTATTGGCCACTCAGGAGGGATTTTGGTGCTTTGGGACACTTCATTGTTTGCGGCTATAGATATTCACTATGGGAGGTTCTCAGTTGGCATCCATTTTTGGGATCGTACCTCGGACTCCTATTGGTGTCTTGCTGGGGTCTATGGGCCAAACTGATATCGATGGGCCAAACTGATATCGAGAGAGAATAAGTTTTTGGGAGGAGCTCCAACTTCGGTGGTATTCGCCTTGGATTTTTGCGTGATGAACTTAAAAAAAATCGCCACTATCGCTGCACCGGAGCTTCTAGAAGCCAATAATCATAACATAACTGAGGATTCTAATACAAGAAAAATTGCATCAATCCTTTCGTGCACAGCATATAGTTAGTAGAACGTTAATCACAGCAATTCTTCAGTAAAACGTGAGATGCATCTTACGGTTCATGCATAAAGAAAACGGAAAATACAGTTTGAACAGACAGCAATCCATGATCAACAGATCAACATGAAGAGAAACTAAAACCCTAAGCTTCATGGAGATCAGGAATGAATATCATCTAGACGAGGACTCATGGTAGTTAATACTTACTGGAAAGTGAAACCGCAGATGCGGACACAGCCATGGCACCTTAGGCAAGCTGGAGAGAGGCTCAAGAGAGGCCACTAGAGGACTGCAGAAAGGAAATGCTGCTCGGCGGGCATGCCATAAATATCCTCGCTTGAATCGCGACAGGGTAGTGGTTTTATTGGCGTTGGATTGTCCGTCCGTCTATCTGTCTCAGTAAACGGGTCCTACAACCGGCTTCAGCTCAACTAACAAGGTTCCGAATCCGAAATCATTTATTCGCCCAACCGTAACCGATTCCACGACTCATGTTGGCTTCTTTTATTTATTTTTTCTTTTTCGATTTTTCAAGTTGAATTATGGGTAACTTGGTTGAGTCAGTTGGGGCAAAACCTTGTCCTCGCCCCTATTGCCAATGGGGGCGCAAAGATGGGCGGATGGGGTAAGATTATTAGTAAAATTCAAATAATTAAATAAATGAAAAAATTAAGTATAATTATTATATTAAAATATATATATTTAAAAAATAATTAATTATTAAAGTATTGACATTTAATAAATAAAAGACATAAAATAAAAATAAATAGAGATTATAAATATTTAATAAATAAATAGAGATTACAGATAATTAATAAATAAATAGTCAAATATCATACTAAATATGAATGAATTTGTGCAATTCAAATTGCGCTTTCTCTCTTATCGGTTTGTTTAATTTGTATCACCTGAAAAATATTGTATATGTATCTTTTTTTATCAACTATTGATGGGCGATGGTTTCGATCTAATTGATTTGTTACTCTTATCGACAAAGATTTATTAACATTCTTCTCAAAATTGGTATTCTTTTCATTTTTACAGCTATATGTTAATGGTTGTATATCCCATGGACCATGGTAAAAACTACTAGGGCACCATAAACAAATATGTCTATCCCTAAAGAGTCAAAAGTGTGGGTACATGAAGACTCATTTATTTTTTAAACTTTCATTCACACCCAAAAGGAAGGAGAGTTTGATCGACTCTTATCTCCTATTTCTTTGAACTCCCAAGTTTTTCACTCCTCTCCCATAAATTTTGTGTACATAGAGGATGGGGCAAGAAGAAGAGTTACATTTTCAGCACACTTAAAACCTATCAAATATCATTGTTATACTAACTATAATAGGGTTGATCCAATACAAAAGGCGATTTCGTGAGAAACATACGAAACGGTTATCTTAGTCGGAAAGGGTTGTCTTAGTCTTTGATCTTAATCAATGGCGCAATAGGCTAGGCGAGACATGAGAAGAAGGGAAAAAAAAAAGGGGAGTGAGGAGTAGGAACTAGGTTTGGCTTTTGTGCTGTTGATGAAGACCAGATGCCTGAAATAACCATTTCCAAGTTTTTCACTCCTCTCCCATAAATTTTGTGTACATAGAGGATGGGGCAAGAAGAAGAGTTACATTTTCAGCATACTTAAAACTTATCAAATCTCATTGTTATACTAACTATAATAGGGTTGATCCAATACAAAAGGCGATTTCATGAGAAACATGCGAAACGATTATCTTAGTCGTTTGATCTTAATCAATGGCGTGATAGGCTAGGCGAGACACGAGAAGAGGGGGAAAAAAAGGGGAGTGAGGAGTAGGAATAGGGTTTGGCTTTTGTGCCGTTGATGAAGATCATATGCCTGAAATAACCATTTCACATATTTCGTACGAAATCACTTTTCGTATTTGATCAACCCTCCTACTATATAAAGATAAATATTTGTACCAATATAACCCATTAGTGGAGTGCCTCCATCTCCCTTTTCCCATGGCAAAAAGGAAAGAGATGAGAGGTGGGTCTATACTCTTATCGATCTAAGTTCTTTATTTTGTGTTTTTCCAACGTTGTGTTATCAAACTTAACCAAATTGATCTAAAACATGAAATTTTTGGGGAGGGGAAAATGAATTTTGAAACCCATGAAGCCATATGAATGACTTGAACATTTCTCCCAAATTCTCTCGCACTATGATTAGGTCAAAATTCTCATTTTCTTAATTACCCTTGCTAAAACTAATATTAATTAAAATCTCATATATCTCATAAGGCCCAGACTTGCCAAAGAGCCAGGTCAAGACGAAAGGGTCGGTCTTCTTTTCCTTTTTCTAGTAGCCGAAAGCGTGTCGCTTTTAGTAGCCGGGAACGTAATCAAATTGTCCGAGAGATCCCTTTCACAAAATTAAAATTCAGGGCTCTAATTTATAATTAGTTTCTCGAGGAGGGACGATTATGAAATATTTCTGAACACTTCGTCCTCCCCGTGATCTAGCATAGCTTCACTTTCTTCATCATCTGCATTTTCAAAACCGCGTCGCTTCTCGTACCCTCACTAAATTTCCAATTTGTTTCCGTTTGTTGCTTGATTCGTTACGTTCTCCAGCGTATGGAGCATCCGGTCAAGCACCGGCATCGTCAGTATTAGATCTTCTTTCGCTCTTGTTTTTGGCGGAAATAGGGTTTCGACGTCCTGGCAATGGCTAGGGCTTACCACAATTGGGAGCGCCTGGTGCGTGCGACATTACAGAGGGAGCAGCTCCATGGCGCAGGCCAGGGCCATGGCCGGACCTCGAGCGGGCTCGCTGGCGCTGTTCCGCCATCACTTGGGAAGAGCACAAATATTGATGCTATATTACAGGCCGCCGATGAGATCCAAGACGAGGATCCGAATGTTGCCAGGATATGTAAGTCCAAAATAGTTCTTATTTCCGTGCTGATTTATTGTTTCTGGCTTTTCTATTTTTTTGGAGTGCTAGTGATTCTTCTTTCCTCAACGCACTAGTATTTTACAGATTCGTAAACAGGGTGCTGTTTTACTTGAAGCTGAACTGAGTTTGTCGATGAATAATATAAGTCAGTGGCTTTTTGGTGGGATAATTTTTTTCCCCAAATTTGTTTCGAGGGTTGTTGAGTGACGTATAAAACAGTTCAGATGCGATATAGAATACGCAGGCCTGATTTTTTGAGCTTGAAAGTGTGTTCCTTCTCGTTTTTTTTAGCAAAAAGAAGTTAGTGCGAAGAAGTTCAGATTTTCCAGTTTACTCAGAAATCATTTTTCTTTAATCTCTATGACTTATGGAGAAGTTAGGCGAGTCTAACCAAATTAAAGTATGTCAAACTGTACTCGAGTCATTCGTTTTACATAAAAAAAACCTCTCCATGTTAGAGTTAGACTCTTATCTGCTTTCATGTTCGCCATATTGTTAGAACTTTAAACTGACAAAAAATGGCTGGAGTATCTGTCCAACATATGGAGGTCCTGCATATAGGGTGGTATCAACTGGCCAGAAATTCACCCCATTTGCAGGACACTGTTACAAGTGATAAGGTTTGGATTCTCAGCAACTCCTGCAAAATATGTGCGGTTTAAGGTAATCGAGTCCCTTTAAGTCAATTTCTTTTTATATGTGTCTGCTGTACACTAATTTCTGAAGACTCTTATGTTACTGATAGTTTGCTATTATACTATGTAAGTTTTATCCTGGCTAGCCTTTCTTTTTAACCAATAAAATTTATAACTATTATTTTTACTTTCATGTTTAATTTTGTCAGATTCACCTTTACTTATGTATTTGTCTTCAATAACAGTGTGTGAACAAGCATACACAATGGCTCAAAACCTAGACCCCAACAGTGATGGCAGAGGCGTTCTCCAGTTCAAGACTGGTCTAATGTCTGTCATTAAGGTACTCCAATTAACTTATGGATGGTTGATATCATACAGTAATCCCATATTTAAACTGATGCATCTGGAGATTTTATTTTCATTGTAGGCCATTTTTTTCTGCATTTTTATAGGGTTATCTCAATTTTTTCTAAGCCTTAGATTGATATTGTGCAGCAAAAGCTTGCTAAAAAGGATGGATCAAGAATTGATCGTAATCGTGATATTGAGCGTTTGTGGAAGTTTTATCTAGCTTATAAACGGCGACATAGAGTGGAGGATCTTCAAAAGGAAGAAGAGAAATGGAGAGAGTCTGGAACCTATAGCACAACTTTTGGAGAGTATGCACTAATTCAAGTCTTGTCTTTCTTTTAATTGCGTTTGTCAGGATCTAGCCATCGACATTGATTAGTGTTGTGCTGGTTGATATTATGATATTGAAGAAAGCGGGATACATTCTCTACCAAGAAGCCATTTCATCCCATCCCTAATTCACTTGAATATATGAGTTACTGAATTTGTTTCAATCATTTTGCTTTTATAACTTAGTTTTCTCTAGAGATGTTTTGTATTTTTAATTAATTGTTTATTTTAAATTTCAGTTGCAACCAAGAAACTCTTATGCGTTTGTAGAATTTGATTGACTTTATTTTTCACATATATTGATCCCATTATATTGGTGACTTCTCGAAGAGTCATTTGGTGTTTGATGCTTTTTATGATATGCAACAAAATCTTCTAATACCAGGTCATCCACAGATGCCGGTTTCTTTTGTTATTCCAACATGTGCAAAATGGCTGATTTTGAATAATTTCTTGTTTCAGCTCGGAACTTCGATCACATGAAATGAGAAAAGTTTATGCTACCTTGAGAGCCTTAATCGAGGTCATGGAGGCTCTTGCTAGAGATGTGGTAACTGATGATGGGGTTGGCAGACTCATTATGGAGGAGGTAAACTGTCCTGTTCTCATAGCAATTAGATATTATGTACAGTTTGAGTGGCCATGACCCTCAAGAATTCATGAATCTGGTGTTTCTGTTGACAAAACAATTCAAGCGTGCAGAGTGAAAAGTCTCTAGTTTTTTCAGAAAATTGCTTTCATGGTTTTGTCAAAAGCAGGGCCATGAGAATATATTAATTTCCCTTCAAGTTGCATAGTAATTATCTCATGATAGACTTGAAAAGTTGGATTGTAACTGGAAGGTGATATATGAATAAGCCTTTCCTTTTTTTTTTTTTTAAATTTTCATGTGTTTTGTCAAACATCACTAAGGAATACATGCTTTAAAAAGGTAAGCTGCTTTGTCTTCAAGAAACCTTTGTGTAGCTTTGAATCCTTTTGCAGTTTAATGAAGATTTATTTAGTAATTGGATCTTGTCATGAAAACACTGGCTTGTATTTTTATTGAATCTTCTTTCTTCAACACACCTATTGACTCTTTCTTTCTTTATTTAAACTTTTGACTTTAATTCAGCCAGTATTCTATTTATGGTGTCTTGCAGTTAAGGAAGGTGAAGAAATCTGAGGCAACATTGACGGGAGAGCTCACTCCTTACAATATTGTCCCCTTAGATGCTCCATCAATGACAAACCTTATCGGACTTTTCCCAGAGGTAGACTTCTCTAGATGGTTACTGTGTTTGTGTATGCATAGATCCCCATTGTGTTATATAGTTTTTTATGCTTACAACCGGTGTAAAGCAGTAGATTGTACCATGTCCATGTAACTATAAACTTTTCTTTTAGAATAATATAAGAGAAATCTGTATGGCAATAAAGTGCTGGTACTTCTATCTCTGCTGTGTGTTTGTTGCACATAATGAAACATAATTACATATATCATGTTTTTTTGAATTTTTAAGTAAGAATTTTATTAAGAAAGTTGGCTCCAAGGGGCCAAGAGCAGCTACAGAAAACCCAAAATAACACACAAATACATCCAACTAGAAAAGTACCTCCAAAGCGATCAATAATCAGAAAACATCAAGAACTAAGAGGAATAGAGTCTCAACATTGGACTTTGTTTAAGTTGATCTTAAAATGCTTATGATGCTTTATTCAGGTGAGAGCTGCTGCATCTGCAATACATTACACAGAACATTTTCCCAAATTTTCTGCTGATTTTGAAGTTCCTCAACTGCGAAATTTGGATATGTTTGATCTCCTCCAGTATGTGTTTGGTTTTCAGGTTTGTCTGTGACTCTCTCTCTCTTTCTCTCTCTCTTATCTATCCATATCTCTTTCTTTTAATCATTTAACATGTGATTAATTCATCTTGTTATTCTAGTACCATTTTCATGAAAATAAGAGCAGAATTTTCTAATTGAAGTTTAATTTTGTAAAGTTTATGTTTTCTTGCATTTTTTCGGGAAAAACAGGGTATGATAGGGAAAAATTAGGTTTGCTATTTTTTATTTTGAAAGACAAGTGTTGTGTGTTACTATAGATAAATGTAGAAGACAATGAATCCATGAGACCATCATGAATATTGAGTAATATGTGTGTGTGTGAAATTTGACCAAACGATGTATGGAAATCATTGTTTTTCATCTACTACATTTGTTTGTAGTATTATCTCATTTGAACATGTCAAAAACATTTAAAACTAGGTCTCTTTTGATTTTTTTTTTTTGAAAAAGATGTATTTATACTAACAAGAGAAAAATTACAAAGGATGAGGGAGCAGATCCCTTACAACAAGAGATTGTAGGGAAGCTCCCTGCTTGGCAAGCACATCAGTTGCCGAATTTGCAAATCTCGGAATGTGAGACCAAATACAAGAAAATGATGAAACGATATCTAAAATTTCCTGAAATATGTCCCAAGGCCTCCATGGCGGAGGGGAATTACGCTGACACCAACCAATCACTACCTTGGAGTCCCCTTCAATGTGGATAGGCCCACTGCAGTTGTCTCTGAACACACGGAGCCCATTAAGAAGGCCATGTAACTCTTAGAGTCTGAGATGCCTAATGGACCAGCAAAAGAGAAACATTGATTTCCAGATAAATCCAAAATCACACCCCCAAAACCAGCAATCCCCGGATTGCCAAGAGAAGAGCCATCGAAATTCAATTTTAAATAGCCAACCTTCGGGGGAGTCTACTCCTTCATTACTTGAACCTTGGTCCCAATGTGCATCCTTGCCAGATTGCTCCAGTTATCTCGAATGGCGGTGCCCTTGAGAGAGCAAAAAGGCTTTTTAGTCAGAAGCCAGGTGGATATTTGCCCTGTCACTCTTTCAGCTACTCTTGCCTCAAATTCACTTTTAGCATCAAACCTCCGTGTATTCCGTTCATTCCAAAGCCCCCATGGAACGAAACTAGCGTAGGCTGAGATTATCAATTTATCGAGACCAGGAAGGGGATAGCCAATGATCGACTTGCAAAAACCGATCAAATCAGCATATATACAGAATTGCATCCCCAACTTGCATAAAACAGAGGTCCACACATTCCATGAGAATTGACACAGGAGTAGAGTATGGCTGGCGGATTCGGCTTCATTGTTGCAAAAAGGACATAGTGGGTCTGTAGATGGGTGACCTCTTATTCGGAGTACAGCCGTAAGAATTTTACTTTGGCAAGCACTCCACATGAAGAGTTTTATCTTTTGAGGGGCGCATAGATGCCAAACGAAGTAGATATCATGCTCACTTTGCGTTGGATCCCAACCATTAATGTATCTATATGCCGATGAAACTGAGAATTTTTTGCTTTTGTCAGGCCACCAAATGAGCTTGTCTGCATTGGAAGGCCTTGACATGATTCAAAGAATCCAATAAACTGCTTGCTTCCATAGCCTCCGTGTCAGATAGACCCCTTCAGGGATGTAGGTTCATACCACCCCCCTCAAATGCATCGGCTACTGAGATCTCCCTTTGTGTGGAGAGAAGGAAAAAATTTCTGAAAGAGTTTCACAAAGGTTCTTGCCCTGTCCACCAATCATCCCAGAATTTAAGAGATCTCCCACTGCCAACAAAGAATCTAGAGGCTGAGGAGAAGTTCTAGAGAAGCAGATAAAGAGATCTCCATATTGAGGATAGCCCTCTCCGATTTCCTCTGGACATTCACCATGGCGGATTCGACCCTAGCTCTGCCCGAACCATTTCCTTCCAAAGATTAGAAGAATTTGTGTTGAACTTCCAAATCCATTTAAGAAGTAAAGCTTTATTCATTTCTTTTGATTTTCGAATCCCTAATCCACCCAATCTCTTAGGAAGACATACTTCATCCCATCTGACCAAGTGGTATTTGAAAGAATCACTTGATCCTCTCCAATGGAATCTTCTTTTCATTTTATCCATGGCTTTGCATATAGAAGATGGGCAAGGCATAAAGGATAGAGCATAGTTAGGGATGCCATTAATACATGATTTAAGGAGGATTACTCTGCCCGCCTTACTGAGGAGGCACCCCTTCCAAGTTGCGCTAACCGTTAGTCAATCTTTTCAACCACTAGGTTCCATAAACTTTGGGAGATACGCCCATGAAAGAGAGGGAGGCCAAGATACTTTGTCGGAAGAGTAGCCGTAGAGCAACCAAATAAATTTGCCATCTCTGCAAGATTCTCCGGGCTCACATTAAATCCTATAAGAGAGGTCTTCCCCCAATTAACTTTCTGCCTGATGCTATTTTAAAAAGCCCTAATACTGCTTTTATCCTCCTTGCACTATCCATATCACCGATTCCAAAAATAATAGTATCATCCGCATATTGCAAAATAGGTATATTAAATGCCTGGTGGGGGCTTGTTGGGGAGAGCCATCCAAGGTCAACCGCCGAATAAAACATAGCAGAGAGGAATTTTGCTACTATGTTGAATAAGAGCGGGGTCACCTTGCCTAATCCCCCTAGTTCCTTTAAAATATCCACATATCGAACCGTTAAGGGTCAAGGAGTAGGATGCTGAGCCCACACAACTTTCTTATCCAAAATCGCCATTTTTCTCCAACTCCCATTTTTTCCATTGTCTCAGCAAGTAGGATCCAATTAACTTTGTCAAAAGCTTTTTCAAGATCATCTTGAGGGCAATTCTTGGGTCCTTGTTACGCCTGAAGTGGTTCATAAGCTTATGCGCGGCCATTGTGGAGTCTAAAATTTCTCTCCCCTTGAGGAAAACGCCTTGCCCTTTGTGGATGACGATGGGGAGCAATACCTTTCAATGGTGGGCTAGGAGTCTTGCAATAATTTTGTATGCACTCATGACCATATTGATAGGGCGAAAATCCTCTGGTTTCTCCACACTTGCTTTCTTTGGAACCAAAGTGATAAATGATGCACCGATGCTGCGGAATGTTATGCCATTTCTAAAAAAAACCCCAATCATAGCACTGATATCTTCCTTAAGATGGGCCCAAAACTTTTTCAAAAAGTATCCATTAAAACCATCAGGACCTGGGGCCCTGTCACTTTCCATGCCCAAGACGGTGCGTTCAATTTCGTCCGAAGAGAAAGGAGATTCTATAAGTGAGGCAGCTGCTGTGGAGATACGAGAGAAACTAATGTGCGAAAACCTCGGCCTGTTGGTACACTCCGTCGAATATAAATCTGTAAAAAACTTAACCAACTCTTTAGTGATTGAGGTGCGACACGACGTTACCTCATTATTAATGCATAATGAGGTAATTCGGTTGGATCTCCTCTTTGCCGAGGCGACGACATGGAAAAACTTTGTATTCGCATCTCCCTCCTGTAGCCATTTAAATCTAGCTCTTTGCTTCCACCGAATCTTCTCTTGATGCAAGATAATATTGAGTTTATAATTTAGAGAATTTCGGAGCGAAAACTCATCAGAATTTAAATACCTTTGTTCCTTCAAGGTAGTGATTGGTTGGTGCCAGCGTAATTCCCCTCCTCCATAGAGGCATTGGGACATATTTCAGGAGATTTTAGATATTGCATCATCTTTTTCTTGTATTTAGTCTCACATTCCGAGATTTGCAAAATCGACAGCTGATGTGCTTGCCTAGCAGGGAGCCTCCCTGCAATCTCTTGTTGTAAGGGATCTGCTCCCTCATCCTTTGTAAATTTTCTCTTGTTAATATAAATACATCTTTTTCAAAAAAAAAAAAAAGAGCCCTTCTCGGCAACCATAGAGGTCTGGCGACTCGTGGCCCACTCTTTAATTTTTCCTTTTAATAATCACAGCTTTAGAGGGAATGCCCACTCCCGTCTACTGAAGCTAGGACCCGCATCCCACCAATCATCAATAAGAGCTTCAAAATTTTTCTCCATTAACCATGAGTTTTCAAAACGGGAAGGCGAGGGCCCCCACTTTTCGAATGCGGTAGTCAGCATGATAGGCCAATGGTTGGAGCCGACCTTATTGAGAACTCTTCCTGTGACATTCTCAAACATCTGCAGCCAGTCATGGTACGCCAAGAAACGATCCAAGTTTGATAGTATGGGCTGTTGCTGGCCATTAGTCCACGTGTAATTCTTCCTGGATAAGGAAATCTCATCTAGCCCACACCCACCAATGAAATCTGAGAAGCCTCGCATAGAGGCCGAAATTCGGACTGACGGAGGCTTCTTTTCATGACAATATCTGATAGCATTGAAATCCCTTGCAAAGATCCACGGGAGATACCAATTCTGCTGAAGCAAATTGAGCTCGTCCCAAAAAAGGCTCCGATCCCCGTATCTGGTCGGACCATACACTCCGCCCCCACACCAACTTCTGTCGGAAGAGAGATCTCTAAATTGAATACCCAGTGAAAATCGGTCCTCAATGATATTAATAGAGTCATATTTAGCCGAGTCCCAGGCTAAGAATATACCTCCAGAGTGGCCAATAGCATTCACAACTGCCCACTTAATTGAGGGGCACGACCAGAGCTCCTTGGCAATGGCATCTGTCATCTCTTGACACTTTGTTTCTTGGAAGATAACTATAGAAGGCTTGAATTGAGAAAGGAAGCTTGATATCATGCCGCGCTTCCGGACAACACCAATTCCTCTGACATTTCAAGATAGCAAGATCATTTGCTACCTTGGTTTTGAACTCCCGATGCAATACTGTCCCCAAGCAGCTGACCTTGGTAAACAACCCCCATTAAGCGTGCCAATCTCATCATGTTTTGCCATGTCTCTTTGTCATAATTATGACGCTCCACTTGGAGTTCCTCCACAAGACGAGTAGATCGTTATTTGGAAGGGGGGGTGTTTGAGCCATATTTTTCCTCTCAGCAAGTCGAGTAGATTCTCTCTTCGGTAAATTAGTTTCCAAATGCCTTCTTCTTCTTTGATATGTAGCCAGGATAGGTGGAGAGATTGGTTGCGGATGAGGGGGGGGGTTTTTCTAGGTCTGGAAATTTCGACTGCTCAAGTTCCATTTGAGTGCACTGAGGTGGGGTGGAGTCCGTCTGCCTTTCTGTTCTTGTAGAGACAAAGTCTTGCTCCACAGGAGTGGGACAAAGGTTTCGGTCTGTGAGGGTGGCTTCGGGCAGGTGTTCAGTCCGATCCCTAAAAGAGACAGAGTTAGATCCACTTTTATGATGGCATTCTGTGATCCCGGTGTGTTGCTTCTCTTTCTCGTTCGACGACATTCCGGTGGTCTCAATATGCAGAGTTCCCCGAAGGACACCTCTATCCACACGAAATCACCACTGAAACTTAATTTTTGAAAACAAGGCTCTCTTCAACGGGAGTTTGGGTCGACAAATGCCATTGCAACGTCGAGCTTTGATCCTTCCGTTGTGGTGTCCGACCACTGGATGATCCTTCCGAATGTGTTAAAGATTTTGTTGAGCACCTCGATCGACCATAACTCAAACGGGAGGCCTCGGATCGAAACCCATTGGCCGAGAGGCTGGCATATCGGAGTTTCTTCCCACTTCGATACAAGTAAATCTTCTTTCCGTAACCATTTCCTGTTCTCCAGGATATCTTTCGTCTCCTCCTTCGTTTTAGGGAGAACCAGCCATTTCTGAGGCTCCATCCACGCTACCATGGGCTGAAACATGAAGGACTCGACGAACCAAAGCGTGAGGCTAGTGCTATTCCATCTTTCAGAGGATGATTCCACGATTAATCCGACGTTGAGCTTTTGTTTCCCATTTTCGAATATTTCGGGGGGTAAGGTTATGGTCGGGATCTGGACAGTCGTTTGGGAGATATTCTGAAGGGGTGATATGGAGGGTGGTGGTTTAGGAGTTGGGCTTTTCGAGTTGTGAGTTGGAAAGGGGGGGAAGTGTCGAAGGTCTTTTCTGGGTTGGGAGTGGGTTTTTCCATTTATTGGCATGGGAAGTTCAGCATACTTCTCTCCGATGGCCAGGATTGAGTTCCGCATCTCTTTCCAGCACTGAGCCTGCCCGAGAGTCTCTGGTAGGTATACCCGCACCATGATTGTAAGCCCTCTTCTCATGATTACCTTGAGCTCTCAAGTCCCTTGTTTTCTGAATACGGAAAGGGAGAAGGAGATCTCCCCACTTCTGATTTCACGTAGTCTCGAAACATTTCCAGGATCTCCCTCCTCCAGGCATCGCGCGAAATCTGAGACAGAGGTCAGGGGAATCGAAATAAAGGAGCTTCTTTGCCCGTAGCGTGATTTGGATTACCTTGGTATTCTATGATCTCAGAATTGCCGTAACTCCATGATGAGTCTCCCGCCTTGACACTTCCTTTCCTTCTCGCTGATCTTCCTTTCGCCGTGCTCCAGGGGCCATCCTCCTCCGTCGCCGGCGATTTGCCGCGGTCTTCTTGTCTCAGCTGAGTCCCTGTAACGGGATTCTCCGTTGCGACTGCTCTTCCGAGGAGATGATGTCGATCTTTCTCCTGGTCCGCTGCTGCCAAGGTGAGAGTCTGATGAAACTTCTTCTCGAGCAACGACGTTTCCTCCTCACGTTCCTTCGGGCGTCGCCTCATTCTCCTTCAGTGCCCTACTCTGATTTGGACCAAAGGTCTCTTCTGATAAGATTGTTGGATGCTGTACCAATTATGAAAAGGATAACTCAGTAAATAATGATGACCACCTGAGATCATTTCAAATCCAGCTCTCATGCAGAATCTGGCATGCATAAAAGACTTGGCTCATTTTGGGTAAATTTGAGCCTAGTTGGATGAGACTTAGTTCATGTTATAATTTTTTTTCTTCAAAATAGATTGAGTTAATATTGCTAGTTCCATGTAGAAACAAGGCCATGGCCTGAAAGTGCGATGTAGTTATATTTTTAAAATGAAAAACACTTTAAAAATAAAAAGAGAAGGCAGGAAATAGGTGTTCAATAAGTGCAAGTCCCTTGCAAATTATTTGCTAAATTTAGGTTGTCTTTTTTCAACTATTAAGTGAAGGATTTTCCAAGTTGAAACCAGCACGGGATTCTCCCTTTTACTCTGAGTCACAATCTGCTAACTTGAGAAATGGGTACCCATACTGATGCAAAATGCTAGGACTTTACCCCTGCCAATGCTCACCTTCATGTGCAGATTCCAGTTGTAAATGAGGAACTTGGCATTAGACGTATATGACAAGTTCAAATGGGCCATAGGACACACACACAAAGGCCCTTAAACAGAAAGAGATGTTCTTGGGTTCACTCTTACACCATGTTGGAGTTGGGCTGATTCCTTTTAGAATGACTGGGCGTAGTTAGGAGGACCTTTTCCAATTAATAAGTGTATGATCTTTCCTAGTGAAACCATTTTCATACTATTATCCCCCAATTTAACTCACTCTCCACTAGTGTAACATGTGGAACACATGTAAATCCATAGAATCGTATGACCCTTTACCCATCAATTCTAGACATCAAATTTGAGTGTTAGTCTACAGTGTCAACTATTTTTTTGTGGATTATTTAAAAAAACTATTTTTTTGTAGATAACAGGTATGAGAATTATTTAAACATTGGGAATTACAAAAAGTAACTGCGAAAATTGTAATACAAAGCAAGTTTTCTTTTACTTCCTTCCCTAGGCCTTCCCTTACTTCTTCAGAACACTACTTATTCTATCTTTGCTGAGTGACCAAGCAATGGAGGGTACGAGAGGGGGTTTCAAGAGAGACCGACATGCAAGAGGAAATCCAGGGAGAAAAGATGCGGTTTTGACAGGACATTCATAGGGCAAAGATGGAGTTTTGGTTGCGGATCATGAGGAAGATGCTGGATGGTAGATGGTCACACAAAGGAATCAGATGTACCAGAGACGAAGAAGTGATAGTCTCACTACAATGGAACAGTCCTGAAAACCAAAGAAATAGGACCAAAGAGCTCCCAATCTATAAAGATCTTTGTCATCAACAGTGAGCCAAAGTCCTTGTTAGTGATTCCATCCAATGTTATTCTCCTTTTCGTACAACAACTGGAATCACCGTTCAAAAAGCATGATGGAAAAATCTTCTGCAAAAAAGTTACATCATCTCAGTCTTTCACTACATGTGGACTGAGTGCAAGATCATCCATCTTCGTGCAATGAAGCTAATCGCATGTATCTACATTCCAATGTCACCGGAAAATGGCTTTAACTGGTTCCAATTTCTGGCCTCCTTAAACCAATTCAGAAAACCCAACGATAATCAACAACCTCTTGGTCTGGACACTCCACTAAAACCAGAGGGGCCTGCTTTACCAATAGAGAAGCCTTTAAAGTATAGTATAATGGTGCCAAAAATAGGAGGTTCCTAGACAGCGGTCCTGGCAGGTTCAAGATTTTTGGCTGTATTCCAGATTCACTCCACTGGCTCACTATTTTCAGCGTTGGCCTCAGGCTCCCTTGGCTTGGCCACAGTATTTTCAAGGCATGTCTTATCTTTATTCCCTGGAACATCTGGTTTGAGCGAAACTTGAGAATCTTTTAGAACGCCTCATCCTCCCGGCTTATGGTTGTGGAAAAATTGCTCTCTTGTGATTTCTTGACTTGGATCCCTTGAAGCCTTTTGAGGACGTTGGTTCAGTTGCTATCTGACGTGAGTGGCTTTAGGTTTCTCCCTCCTCCCACCCATATACAACATGAGAAGCAACAATGAAGAAGATCGTCAATGTCCTTGTCTGCTTGCTGGTAAAGGGAACAAGAATGGCTAGGAATTTGTCACCCCGACGGATAAGGTCGTCTCTGGTGAAGATTTTCAGGTGAAGAGCATTCCATAAGAAAAATTTAGCCTTTGCCAGCCGTGACAGAGTCCACACTAAGGCTATTAGGCTAGAGGAAGTGCCCTAAAGCAACAATGTATAGCATGAAGTGACAGAGAATTTCCCATTTTCATGGGGCACCAGACAAGCTTATTAGAATGATTTCGATGGATGAATACCTTGCTCAGTTGATACAGAAAATTGTTGATCTCAATAGTCTCCTCAACATTAAAATTCCTAAAAAAAAGTAGACTCCAATTGACATCCAAAAACGCACCATTGATGAGAATGTCAGAAAGGGAGGCATTGGGTGTCTAGCAAGCAAGAAACGCAAAAGGAATTGCTCTTTCCACACCCCCAGATCTGGCAATCATTTGACATACTTTCACTCTAAACGGGGATCTTCCCTCCAACACCTTGTTGTGGAGGACGGCCCACCCCGCTAGGTTGTATTTCTCTCTCGTTTTATTGAATTTTCACACACCTTTCTTTAAAAAAAGGAATTGCTCTTTGAGGGGGGTTTTTGCCACACCAAATATCTTACTAGAGTCGAATTCTGTCATTGGTGCTAGGGAAGAGTCTAATATTATGGTTGAAGAGGGTGAACCCCTTATGGATGTACTTCCAAATGGGGGAAAGGCGATTGAAGAAGCCATTACCAAGATGCCATGGCTCATTAACTTCCCTGAGTTTGCGCCTAACAAAGGGGATCCATTGGAGATTACTATACAAATTGATTCTGTAGCATCATTTGGTTAAGAAAGCTTTGATTGTCTCCAAAATCTTCCTAATACCCATCCCATCATGACACTTCTCTTTAAAGACATTAGACCACTTAACTAAGTGATGCTTAAAACCATCCGTGGAGCCTTTGTAAAGAATTTTTTTCATAATCTTCTCAATTTCTTTGGCAACCTTTACCAGGCAATGGAGAAAAAGAAAGGTATTGGGAAAGATACCCTTTTTTGGACTAGCTATCAGAGATATTCCAGACTTCGGGCTCACCCTCGCTCTTCGTGGGCAATTTAAATGCCCTTTGTTTCTTTAGCGAGAAGAAGCCCCCAACTCCCTCCATCTCCTCCTCTATGTGGGGTGTTCTAGGCTTCATCAGTACTTGTGCTTTGGACGAAATCACAGTCAGGGAAAAACTTTACCTGATCAACTGGCCAACAACAACCAATTCTATCTAACCTGGACTGCTTTTTTGCCTGTCCAACGTGGCTGCAGTTTTTTGGAAACGTCACCAGAAGGTTGCTGAATAAGGTGGGGTCTGATCATTGGCCTATTATGCTCTCCATCTCTTTTGAGAGATGGGGGACCTCCCCCTTTCCGCTTCGAAAATTCATGGTTGTTGGAGAAAAATTTCGACTCTCTCATTAATGGCTGGTGGTCCAAAGGCCCAATATATGGTAGAAGGGAGTGGGCTTTTCCTCTTAAACTCTACTTCCTAAAAGGAAAAATCAAGGAATGGTGTTAAGTTGTGGAGCCTAATCAACGCCCTATGCTAAGTCGGTACACAGATCAATCTTTGCAGTAAGGTCGCCGTGGGGGGTTGCCGCCCCCCTCCCGGGGGTGTGTGTAGGGGTGGCATCGAACCAAGCCTGTTCGCGAGCCGCTCAAGCTCGGCTCGATTCGATTCGATTTTTCTGGATCTCGAACCAGATGAGGCTCGTTTAAATTAACGAGCCGAGCTCGACCGAACCATGATTCGGTTCGAAAGCTCGCAAACTGACTCGTTAACTTAACGAGGCCCAAGAGGTGCGAGCCGGGAGCGGGACGGGATGTCTTCGAGTTTCAACTCGTAGAGTCGAAACTCATCGCTGATTCACCCCGCCCAGGTAAGTGCGTTTTGCCATCCTTCTATCTAGAGTTTTATAAGCCCTCCTCTCATGTGATTCTCTTCTTGTTACCTATGTGGGACTAATAAGCCTCTAGTGAAGAGGAGAAGGAAAAAAGAAAAGAAAAAGGAAGGGGGTAAAGAAAAAATAAGGGAAGAAAATAGGAAAAAATGGGAGAATAAGGAAAAAAAAGAACATGAAAAAAATGGAGAGGAAAAAAGGAAAATAAAAATAAATAAGAGTTGAATGCCAAAAGGAAAAGGAAACAAATAGCAAGAAGAGGAGAAGAGTGAAGGAAAAAATAAAAAATAAAAAATAAATTTAAAATTTTAAAATGAATTAAAATTATCATTAAAGCGAAAATGAGGAAATAAATATAAACTATTTTATAAAAATATAAAGAAAAAATAAGGGAAAAAAGGAAAAAAAGAGGAGAGGGAAAAAGGAAAAAAAAGATTTGAAAGACAAAAAGAAAAGGAAACAAATAGCAAGAAGAGGAGAAGAGTAAAGGAAAAAATTAAAAATCAAAATATATATTTAAAAATTTTAAATGAATTAAAATTATAATTAAAGTGAAAAATGTGGAAATTAAATATAAACTATTTTATAAAAAATATAGAAAAAGGAAAAATGGGAGAATAAGGAAAAAAAGGAAAATGAAAAAAAAGGAGGAGAGGAAAAAAGGAAAAGAAAAATAAATAAGAGTTGAAGGACAAAAGTAAAAGAAAACAAATCGCAAGAAGAGGAGAAGAGTGAAGGAAAAAATTAAAATATATATTTAAAATTTTTAAATGAATTAAAAATATAATTAAAGTGAAAATTGAGGAAAATAAATATAAACTATTTTATAAAAATGATATTTTTATACATAAGAAATATTTTGTTAATATTTTCTTATACAATTGAGCCATGTACTTAAATCTTGTTCTCAGTTTGAAAGTTTCTCTTGTTCATAACTTAGAATGTATTTCAATTCTTTGTGAGGCCCGAAAGGTCGAAACCAGATGAAAGTAGGGAGCAGTAAGTAAAGGAGATGAACTTGATCCTATTAATTAAGACTCAATTATTAATATGGATTGTCAAGTAAATAAGACTCAACTAGAATACCCTTTCAATTTAATTGACCCATCACATAGAAAAATTTCTTGACATACAAAATATGTAATAAAAATTTATCAAAAACGAAGCCATATTAGTGTTTTTTTAAAGAAATGTTGAAAAGACATTTTTAGTAGAAATACGTTTCTAGGGACTATTAGTGCCTCATGTTTTTGGAAACATTTTTCTAATTGGAAATTCTTATTAAAAAAATCAAATAATTTTCTAAGTAAAATTTTCTTATCAAGATAGGTTTGAAAACCATATAGAAAATTTTTGAATAAGTATTTGACAGTTGATGCTTATTCACCAAAGACAAGAAGATCGCGGCAAATTGTTGGCGACGAAGGATGATGGTCCTTGGAGCACGGCGAAGGGAAGATCTGCGGGCCGGAAAGGAAATACCAGAAAGGGAGACACATCGTGGGTATATGGTGACTCTGAGATCTCGTTGGCCCTAACACAAGGGCGAAATGCCAAGGTAATACGTATAACGATGAGGAATGGACGAAGGAGATCTTTTATCTCAATCCCCCTAGCCTTTGTCTCGGATTTTGCTCGTTGTTTTGAGGAGGGAGATTCCGGAAGTGCTCCGAGGCTCCGCGAAATCCGAATCGGGGAAATTTCTTTCTCCTTTTCCGTGTTCCGAAAAAAGGGTATCAGAGAGCTCAAAATAATCCAGCGGAGAGGATTAACAGTCATGGCGCGCGTCTACCTACTGGAAACTCTCGGAGATTCTCACTGTTGGAAAGAGCTATGAAGCTCGATCCTAGCCATCAGCGAGAAGTTTGCTGAGGTCTCCATACCTAGAAAAGGAAAAAACCATCCTCCCCCCAGAAAAGACCTTCGTCATTTCCCCCCCTTTTCAGTCCCCATCTCGGAAAACCCAACCCCTAAATCACCTTTCTCTATATCACCCCCAAGCCCCCACCAGAAAATCCCCCAACCTTCTGTCCAACTCCCGACATCTTCAAAAATGGGAAACTGAAGCTCAGCACCAGCCTAATCGTGGAATCCCCCTCTGAGCGATGGAATAGCACTAGCCTTACTCTTTGGTTCGGCGAGTCCTTCATGTTTCAGCCCAAAATAGCATGGATGGAACCCCGGAAATGGTTGGTTCTTACCAAATCGAGGGAGGAGACAGAAGAAATCCTGAAAATTAGGGTATGGTTACAAGAAGAGGAACTATTTGTGTCGGAATGGGAAGCAACTCCGGTAGGTCAACCGCTCGGTCAATGGGTTTCGATCCGAGGTCTCCCAATCGAATTGTGGACGAATGAGGTACTCAGCAAAATCTTTAACACTTTCGGTAAGATTATACAATGGTTGGACACCACGTCGGAAGGTTCAAAGCTCTACGTTGCGATGGGTTTCATTGACCCCAACTACCGATGGAGAGAGGCTTGCTACCTAAAACTGATTTTCAGTGACGCGAAAGAGAAGAAGGTTCCTCTAGAGGCGTTCAAGTGATGCTTTTAAGTATCACTTGGTCAGTAGGGAGGATGTGTGTTTCCCAAAATACTCTGGAGGGGGGGGATTCGGAAATCAAAGGACATGAACTAGGCCTTGCTATTAAAGTGGATTTGGAAATTCATCACAATCTCTTCCTACCTCTGGAAGGAAGTGGTCATCACCAAGCTTGGATGTTCGTCTCCTTGGTGGATTTATGGAGGTAACAGAAGGAGTCTACCGCCAATTTGGAGATCCCTCTACTTGCTTCTTCCGACTTTTACCTCGGCTGTCTGATTTTATGCGGGTAATGGTAGGTCCTTAAAATTTCTAGGGAGACTTGGTGGGGAAGGAGCCTTTTCAGAGAGCTTTCAGAAATCTCTATCTTCCCTCCTTGTGGCACGACATTTTGGTGGTTGTGGGTTTTGAGGACGGTGGTTGAACCTTCACCCCCAAAGGGTTTGTTTAGATACTAAGGCCTTGGAGGCATGTTAGTTGATGGAAACTATTCGCTTGATAAGCTCATTTGGTGGCCCAATAAGAGCAGTACCTTTTCTGTGTCATCTTCTTACGATTACATCAAAGGTTTGCACTCAGATCAAGTGGAGTATGAAGTTATTTTCTCGTGGTGCCTTTGCGCCCTGCCCAAGGTAAAATTCTTAATGTGGAGTGCTTGCTTAAACAAGATCCTCCCGGCCGAGGCTCTTCGACGGAGAGGACACCCCTCAATTGATCCCCTTTGCTCATTTTGTAATTCAGAGGAAGAAACAATCAGCCATATCCTCCTGCTGTGCTCCTTCTCGTGGATAGTGTGGACCTTCACTCTTCGTAAGGTCGGGCTTCAATTCTGTATGCTAGCGGACCTGGTCGCTTTCAGTAAAATGTTCACTAGTACTTCCCTTCCTGGTCTGGGAAAGCTAATGCTCTCGGCCTGGGCTGCTTACATTCCGTGGGGCCTTTGGAATGAGCGTAATTGCAGGTGTTTCGATGCTAAGTATGTCCCAGTGGAGAGAGTTGTAGACCGGATCTCGGGTCACATTTCCGCTTGTCTTCTTTCTAAGGTGGCTTTCTCTTCTTTTGTGGGCACCTCTATCCGCGATAACTGGAATTGCTTGGCTAGAATACAGATTGGTAACAAGCCCCCTATCATGAAGACATGGTCCTCTCCGAAGCCCGGATTTCTTAAGTTAAACTTCGATGGCTCTTCCCTCGGCAATCCCAAGATTGCTGGCTTCGGCGGTGTTATCTTTGACTCCTCGGGTAACCAATGTTTCTCCTATGTCGGCCCCCTAAGTATCTTTGATTCAACTACGACGGAGCTACATGGCCTTATTAGTGGGCTTCATATCTTTAGGGACAATTGTGGGGATCCCCTTCACATCGAAGGTGACTCTAAGGTGGTTATCGACTGGTGTGATCGTGCAACCTCCCCCCCCGGCACCACTGGGATGTCTTCTTGGAGATTCTGGATATTGTTTCTCACTTTCCTTGTATTTGGTCTCACATTCTAAGATCCACTAATTCGGCTGCTGATGTGCTTGCCAAGCAGGGAGCAACCTTCCAATCCCCTGTTGTTAGGGGTTTGCTCCTCTAATTTTGTTTGTTTCCTCTTTATTAGTATATCCATCATCATTGTTTTTTAAAAAAAAGGGTACAACCAAGCTGAGTTTGAGTTTTCCTTGGTCAAGGAGAGTTTCTGGAAGTCGAAGGTGGTGTAAGGGTGGTGATAAGGATGAGAATAGGGAAAGGAAAGGGGGTTAGGCGTCCTTTGAAGTGGTTGTGGAGCAAGGTTGATTTGAGACAGGTGTTGTATGTGTTTGACTCTATATTGGCCTCTTATGCTGGTCTTCTTGATGTCTCTAACTCCATCACAGCAGAGCTTCAAGCTCTCTGCCATGATCTCTTGGTCTTCAAAGATAAATTCGTGGTGGTCACCTCCATGTTGTAGGCGACTTGAGATGTGTTGTCAACTTGTGTGCTGGTTTGAAGGGGTCACCTTGGAGTCATTGGACTTGTTTTTTTCGAAACACAGGATCGTACTAGATCTATTGGATGTACTTGGAGTCATGTTCCTAGAGTGGCTAATGGTTTAGCTGCCTCTCTTGCGAGAGAGGGGGTTTTCCTTCAAGTGCTCATTATTAGGAGCTCCTCCTTTGTTGTAATTGCTCTTGGCGCTTTTTTGATAAAATTTTGCCTGTCTAAAAAAAAAAAACTACTTATATTATCTTTCCTTTAACCAAAAAGAAGATAATTTTATGTATATTTTTTTTTATCAAGCTTAACTTAAGTGTCTTTCTTTATCTTTGTAATTTTTTTGTGTGCTAACATTTATATCAAGTTAGCATTATTTTCTTCAACAATAAAAGGAAAAGTTGGCTTTATTCCGAAGTGAAAGTAACCAAAGCAAGTTTAATGTAATTTGAAGTGTTCCTTTTTGTACACCGAATAAGCACATGATAATATCTTGCCATTTAAGTTCCATAGTAATTTGTATCAACCAGAGTTTTTTTATTTTATTTTAAATTTTTAGGAAAGGTTCATTTCTTTCCAAGCCGGAAGGCAAGAAAAATGAAAAACACATGCAATATATATTTATATTAATATCTTTATATATATACCTATGGTATTAGTCAAAATGTTTGTCTTTATGTTTAAATTTGTAAATAAATTTCCATCTGTAAATTGTGCATGTATTAATGTGCTTGGCTGTTTGTCTCTGCAGAAAGATAACATCAGGAACCAGCGTGAGAATCTGGTTCTTTCTATTGCAAATGCCCAATCGCGCCTTGGCATACCTGATGGAGTTGAGCCAGTGAGTAATGTGCTGTATTTAAGGGTGAATTAGTTAAATGTGTTGTATTGCAGCTTATCTGGTTCAATGCTTGAGGAAAAATCATTTAACTTGTATTATTATTTTTTGAGATTGTTGGGTTGAACCTGGTTCCATCCCAAAATGATTAGCAACTAAGTTGGCCTAATGCTTAACCTTATATAACTCAATAACTTTTCTTAACATATCTCAATGTGGGGTTTTTTTTTCCAGGCAACACAAGCCTCCACTTCCAGGCTCACACAAAAAGGGTCTAAGATGTGAGCACAAACTCCTAAAAAAAACACAACACTCAAACTCTCACCTCATGAGCTCACAACACATAAATAACTTGGGGATCACAAATTGGGGCTTGACACAAACATCCTGCTCTAATACTATTTTTGAATTGAATCTGGTTCCATCTCAAAATGACTAGCCTTTTAGGTGGCCTATTGCTCTCAACAGAGATTATGTAAAAAATATTTTAGTTTGTATAAACGCATGCAAACAGGCGTGCACACTCATAGGTCAAAAACTTCACTTTCTGTACCTTTCAATTATACTTTTGAATTTTTATCCTTTTGTTAATGTTTATTTACTTCAATGATTTCTGCAGAAAGTAGATGAGAAAGCAATTACTGGGGTTTTTCTTAAAGTTTTGGATAACTATATGAAATGGTGCAAATACCTGCGTATACGGCTTGCATGGACTAGGTGATGTTATTTTCTTTTCTTCCAAATACTGTAGGTGGTTGTTATCCTTTTTTCATTTTTCACTTTGTTGTTGTCCATATATAACTTGAAAAAGAATATGTTGTTTGCAGTATAGAAGCAATCAATCGAGACAGGAAGGTTATTTTGGTTGCTTTATACTTTCTTATATGGGGTGAGGCTGCTAATGTTCGTTTTGCTCCAGAATGCCTGTGCTATATATTCCATCATGTGAGTGGTACACGTCAATTTTCAATAAATAGATTACTTTCTTTTTTGTTTTACCTTTTTTACATTTCCCTCACTTTATTTCAGTTTCTTCTCTCACACATGTTCTATATTCTCTAATATAAAAATGTCCCAACTACCTAAAATCTATTGCCATTTTGTTTTCAAGTGGTCTCATCTGTAAGCCTTAGTTTGGTTCATTGACATGTATTGCAAGTTAACGTGCCTGTCATTACTTGAATTTAGAAGGGTAGTTTGGTATTACTTTTGTATTTGTGTCCTCTCTCTTGGAGTAACAGGTATTGGTTATTGATCTATTCGGCCAAGAACTTGGGTTGGCTCCTCCCCACGTCGGACTGTGCAACCTTTGATGTGCTGATCCTTCAATTTGCAGACGATACCATTTGCTTTGGGGTTGGTACTAAGGATCAGATCCGAAAACTGCGTGTTGTATTGGGACTATTTGAATTGGCTTATGGTCAGAACATTAACTGGAAGAAAACCACCCTCCTAGGCTATCATATCAACTCACCTGTGCTTCAGGGTATGGCTGATTTTTGGGGGTGCTCAGTGGAAAATTTGCCAGTTACATATCTTGGACTCCCACTTTTTGACCCTTCCTTCGGCAATGCTTTGGTCCCCCCTTATTGAGAAATTTGAGAAGAGACTAGTTACTTGGAAGGGTAGACTTTTATCTACTGTAGGGCGACTCACTCGTCTCAAGTCTTGTTTGGCAGGACTGCCAAACTATTTATTTTCCTTCATGTACTGTCCGGCCTCCGTTTGCAAAAGGATTGATGCCATCCGTCAGTGTTTTCTCTGGAGAGGATCAGAGGACACCTTCAGATATCATTTGGTGAGTTGGAAGGATATTTGCGTGCCCCTCAATCGGGGTGGTTTAGGCATCCGGCCTACGAAGGAGATGAACAATGCCCTTATGCTCAAATGGATCTGGAACTTCAACATCAATCATAACAGCCTATTGGGAGATATGGTCAGGTTCTATCTTCAACCTTTGGGTGCCTGGTGGAGCGAGGATGGCGCTACTTGTCAAAGTGGTTCCGTCCACTCTTGTAGGCGGTAACTTTCCGCACCTAACAGATCGGTCTATTGGCTTGTATTGGTTAGCCGCTGTCATGGTATCAGAGTTGGGCACGCCACGTCCCGCGTTTGAATCCCGTGAGAGGTGGTCAAGAATGGGCGGGGTGCGTGTCAGAGTGGTTCCGTCCACTCTTGTAGGCGGTAACTTTCCTCACCTAACAAACCGGTCTTTTGGGTTGTATTGGCTCGACGTTTGACATGGTATTAGAGCTGGGCATGCCACGTCCCGCGTTCGAATCCCGTGAGAGGCGATAGAGAATGGGTGGGGTGGGTGTCAGAGTGGTTCCGTCTACTCTTATCTTGGATAAGTGTGCTATGCTTTCCGCACCTAACAAGTCGGCCTTTTCGGTTGTATTGGCTAGGCACTTGACACTACTCGCTCCTATCCCTGATATGGAAATCAATTCAAAAGCTCCTCCCAATATTCAAAGATGCAACTTCCTTTCACACATGCAAACCCTCCTCATTTGGTTGGATGAATAGTGCGGCCCCCGCCTCCTCTCCGAGGACTTCCCAGGGATCTCTAGGGTAGCGAGGGACCTCTCTTGCTCAGTGGCTGATTCTTGGAGAGATCGCTCATGGAGTCTCACGTTTCGCCGAGGATTAAATGATGAGGAAACTTCAGCTTTTTGCTCTCTCCTCTCCAGACTCAGCAACATTACTATTCGTGAGCATGCAGTTGATAAACTGACATGGAAGCCCAACGTTAATGGCCGATTCACAGTTGCATCCGCCTACTCTCACATTAGAAAGCAAGATTACAACATGCATGAGCACAAGGCAAACCTGGCATGAAAACTCTCAGCGCCTAGTAAAATCAAATTCTTCGTGTAGACGGTCATCAGGGAACAAATCATCACTTCTGACAACCTCCATAAAAGAGCTTACACAACCCATGATTGTACTTGTCCCCTTTGTGGTGTGTGCAACGAGACAGTCTATCATGTTCTCTTACATTGTGATTTTTCCTGGCAAGTCTAGATGAAGATATTTCAGAAGATTTGACTCCAAATAGGGCTACATCCGGACCTTTCGGCACCTATGAGATGGTTATGGGGATCCGCCTTCCTAGGTTGGGCAAGATAATTCTCTTGGCATGCCTTGCGCATGTCCCATGGTGGCTCGAGCGAAATAATCGAAGATTCAACTCCAAGGCTAGCACCCCGGATAATACAACTTCTCAGGCAGTGGGCCTTATCTCGAGTTGGTTACATACTAGGAAGGAGTTTGCCTCTCTATCGGGCGTTTCCCTGCGGAAAAATTTGGGTTTGATCACGCATATGGCGGGCCCTTGTAGGAATCTGGTTATGGCCACCTGGGATCCTTCCCCTTCTGACTGCATCAAACTCAATTTTGATGGCAGTGCTTTAGACTGTCCTGGGTCGGCTGGAGCTAGTGGTGTTTTAAGAGACAGCAGTGGAGACCCTATTCTATCTTATGTTGGGCCGGTGGGTATTGTTGATTCAAATACTACTGAAGTGTGTGCTCTTCTATTCAACCTCCAAATCTTTAAAGAGCGGCTTCATGGCAAACTGCTTATTGAAGGAGACTTAAAAACTGTCATCAGCTGGTTTTCAAAAGATAGCTCCCCCCCTTGGTGCCACTGGCCAATCACTGATTGCATTGCTGACATTGTGTCATCGATTCATTGTAATTGCAACCTCATTCCTAGATCAACCAATTCTTTGGTTAATAAATTGGCAAAATTCGGAACTTCCCAGCATTCTCTCATTGTTTGGGAAGGCTTCCCCTCTCGTAATCTGCTTGTTTGAGCTCTCTTAATAAAATTCAGCATCATTTAAAAAAAAAAGGTATTGGTTATTGGGTAAAGTTAGGCAGTTTGGTTTTTTCAACTGTGTTCTATTTTATGGGTTTTATTGGTAGTAATAGAAAGGGGCAATTCAATCACGGATGGCGACTGTTGAGGCTGACCAACTGAGCACGCAGATTGTACTCTGTGAGCGAGGTGGAATCGAAAGACTCGCTGACGATGGATTTGATTCACCAAAGATGAGATGAGAAGAGACGAGACGAGACGGAGCACTACCTGATCGGAGACGACCAACTTGGATGATAGAGTCCTTGCGCTTAGACTTCAAATCACCTTCTCAATGTTGCGAGCACAAGACTTCTCGATATGGCATTTTGATCGACAATGTGAGGACCGTTGAAGCTGAAGACGACAACAGTGAATGAACCACTATGCACAGAAGATCAACCCATGCCAATACCCACCATGACCTTGCTCCCTTGCTCTCTGGTCCCTTCCGCTTCGCCTATGGCCTCACTACCCTTGTAATCACCAGAGTAGACCTGTGTTTTACTCCTTGCATTCACGTGATAGTCCAAAACGTCGAGAAGCACTCATTTATTTCCATCTCCACGATAGCCTGCACCTCCTGCATACACCAGTTCGCGGAAGCCACAACCCCACACCAAGCCATCACACCAAGGACAAAGGAACTCTGGATAGTGTCATTGTGCACCGGAGAAACCCCACTGAATGCCGAATCGTTCAGTATCGGGGATGCACCGTCATGCCGCATATTGCTATTCCTTAAGCCACCAACGCCTCCTTCAGATGGGACCGCTTTCTCCAATGCTTGTGTAGCTTCCTACCGCCTCCACCATCCATGCACCAATGATACAACTGCATTCCCCTCTGTCCAAATCAACGCCCCAACTCAACCAGGAACCCACCAATACCCTCCCTGCCACCCCAGGCTCTCCCCCCTCACCTACCCTTGTCACCCTGACCTCTCTCACTCCACCTGCCTCAAACAATCACCCCCCTATCAACAATGCTGAGGAGAACCCACGTCCAATCACACCCGAAACCCTTGAACAGCCCACCGTCACCCCCTCCCCCTCTCTTGCTTCGTAGCCGTCTAGAGAAATTGGCATTTGCTGCCAATGCCAACTTTGGCGCCTCACCCAACAATGTGTATTGCTCTGGTTTGCCCAACAACTTCAATTGGATTATCACCCGCCATCCTCATATTTGAGACTTTTTTTTTTATGAAGGATGTAAAAATTTTTATAAAAGAGGGAGAGAAATATACAAACCTAACTTAGTGGGCCTTCCTCCACAAGTTGTTGGAGGGAAACACCCAACTTAACTTGAGAATCTGCCAAGTGATTGGTAGACCTAGGGATGTGGTCCAAGTACAATTCAAAAGAGAAGTTATATTACATATTTCAAAGCAAATGTCTCAATGTTGCTAGGGAGGATTGTTTGCCTTTGCGCACTACTCAATGACAATATTGGAGTTGCCTTCATAAGGAGGGGACCCACAAGATGGCCCTGGAAGACCTGAAGCCCATTGAGTAATCTAGAGAGTTCTGCAGTGGTGGAGTCGGAAATTCCCAACGGTCCGGCGAAAGAGTAAAGGAGACGACTATTTTCGTCATGGATTACTCCTTCGAAATCAGCAGGACCAGGGTAGCCAAAGGCGCTACCATCGAAGTTCAGCTTATAGTGGCCGCTGGTGGAGGAGCCCAGATCGCCATTGTTGGAGGACGAGTAGGATGCGCCTTCTCAACAACCAAACGCCTGTTCCCTCTGAGATTAGAGCCACTGAGGTAACTGAATTCCTTCTGAGTCATGTGCAAGGTTGATACTTGACCAACAATTTTATCTACCAGAACTTCAATTGTGGAAGATTTAAATTGAATTTTCGGCTATTCCTTTCCTTCCATAAGGCCCAAAGGATATGGCCCATACAATTAGATATGAGCCGTTTTCCGAGTTTTCAGAGTCTTGCACTAGTGATTGAGAGGATAGTGGATGGTAAATTTTGGGAGGTACAGTACTAGAGACCGATTTTATTAAGGAGGCTAGTCCAAACTGTATGGGCAAAGTGGTAGTGGAGAAGGACATGTGTGGCTGTTTCGGGGGTATTTTGGCAAAAGGGGTCCTGGACAGAAGTGCCGCGCCTAATGAGGGAATCAAAGATGAGAATTTTATTTCTACAAGCACTCCAAATGAAAAATTTCGCACAAGGTGGGGCAAGTAAGGTCCAAGCAATGGCTGCAAGGTTGCTTGGTTTAGGGGAGTTGGGACTGCGAAGGAAGTCATAGGCTGAAGTGGTGGTAAAAGATCCTTTGGGGCAAGGGGTCCAGATAAGTGTATCCGGCAAAGATGCCCGGATTTTTACCTTGGAGAGGCTGGTAAGGAGATTTGATGCCAAGATGGCCTCAGAGCCCGTAAAAGCTTTCTGAAGGTTCAAATTCCAGCCACCAGTTTCAGACCAGAGGTCAGAGATAGAAAGGTCAGAGATAGAAACATCAGTGCTCCTGGCCAAGTTTGATATGGAACCATGACTGCTTTCAAGACTACTTATGTGAGGTCAGCTGATCAGCTTGAAGATGTTTTACCAAGGTCCTCAGGAAGCAAGAGTTTTTCTTTTTGTAATAAACTAGGTTTTTTTGTATATCTGTGCTTTGATTGAGGGAAAGTGTTAGAAAATATTGCTATTTATGTAATTTCACACTATATATTTTGTTCCTCATTGGTTAAGAAGTGTCACAGGTCTTTGTAGAAATTGTTAGAAGTAAAAAATCAGAGAGTTATTAAGTGAATAGGTAAGGTTTATTACTCACATATATGGGCCGCAATTTAGTTGGTGGATGTAAGTTAATATGGAATGGTGAGGGGCCGCTTTGTGACCCCTAACGTGACTGCTCTGTCTGCAATGGATCCATATTTTCTCTCCTTTCCTCTCTTTTGCGTCTCTTTCTCATGCTTCTATACTCTTAATTATAAATTTAACAGTAAACAAGGACTTGCATTAGTTAATAAGAAGTCTTAACTTTTTCTTGGTTTGCTCCTAAAACCTTATTTGGGTCTGGTACCTGTGCTTTGTTTTTTGGCACTTGCAGTTGAAAGTCGCTTTACTGCTTTACTCACTTGTTGTGGCTTTAGCAAGTGCTTGAATTCTCATCATTCAGATTGCAAGTCTTGCTTTGAGTTCTCATTTCGGCTGGATTGATGGCTATTTTAAATAAAACAAAGAATTGTTGTTGAAGAACTTCCATGACCAACTCAAGGAAAGGGACAAAGGCCTTGCCTGTCTCACACCATGTTTTCTTGGGAAGTATCCAATGGCACACCCGTTAGAAAGTTAGATAACTGGGTTCTCAAGCCATGCTTACTTGGCAAGTATGGTTTATTTTTCATCCTAAACTTTTATGGTATGCAGATGATTCCCTGAAATAAAGTGGGTTTAATAGACAGATAGGGATCCATCCTACACTTATTTTCAAGAGAAATTCATTGATACTATTGGAGTGAAAACTCCTGACCTAAGTCCGTGAAGTGCATTGTCCATTGTGCAAACCATGGTTTAGATATGTTCTTGCTGTATAGAGGCATATGGAAGTGTTACAGAGGTTGAAGCCTAGTATTTGTACATTAATTGTCAGAGTGTTCCAAGTATTGTTTCTGAGTATGTATTTGAGAAAAGCATTTAAGTTGGTAAATATTCTCTTTTGGTAGGTTGTAATAGTTTCTAGCTTGAATTGTATTTAGTTCCTTATTCTGAGTTCCAAGTCTAAAAAACTTAAGTAATATCTCAAAAAAACAAAAGATCAGAATTGAAGTATGACTGGTCCATCAAAAATCAGTGAGGAGGCTTCTCTTTTCTTTGCACTCTATCAAAATTTCCTACTTCTCGACTGGCTCATTCTACTTTCTCTCCCTCTTTCTCTCTCTCACCACACACACAGGTTGAGAAAAAGAAATTACTAAGAAGAGTACATGTGACTACTTAAGGATGCATATTTGTCTCTATCCAAATTCTCTCTTATTGCTCATATCTTCTTCTATTAGACAGAATAACTAACATGCATGCACGTCTCAAATGACACATATGTGTCATTAGAGATGTGTATGCATGTTAGTTAGTGGTTCTTTCTTACATGGTCAGCTGGTACCATCTTTTATCAAATATTTGATTTCTGTGAACTTTAGATGGCCAAAGAGCTTGATGCAATATTGGATCATTCTGAAGCAAAATCAGCTGCAAGTTGCACCAGCGACAATGGTTCTGTGTCTTTTCTCCAAGAAATTATATTTCCTATTTATGAGACAATGGCAAAGGTCAGTGCCTCTTCTGTCTTAGGTTCTGTACTGAGTTTTGTTTATTGCAACTTTCTCTCATCAACACTAGAACCTTTACAAATCTGCTTTCTCTATATTTGCAGGAGGCTGATAGAAATAACAATGGGAAGGCGGCTCATTCATCTTGGAGGAATTATGATGACTTTAATGAATATTTTTGGTTAGGATCTCTGTATTTTTGTGATATTGGCCTGTCTCATGCCCACATTTCCTTCTTAATCTTCCTTTCTTACTTCTGTTATTGGTGCTTCTATTTGTAGGTCACCAGTTTGCTTTGAGTTAAACTGGCCAATGCGTAAGGATGCTCGATTTTTGTTGGAACCAAAGGGATGGAAAAGGGTAACTGAAGAGCAGATAATTAATGCCAATCTTTGCTATGTGGATAGTTTTTTTATTGTTGTTATTGTTGTTGTTAAATTGAAGTTCGAATTGTTTCTGATAGAATTTTGATTTTATGAGGCATCTTCTACATATCTCATGTTAGTTTGCTGTCCTTCTCTCACTGCTGTCCTTCCAGCACACACACACACAACAAAAAAAAAAAAAAAAAAAAAAAAAGACAATAGCTTCTATTGCTCACCTTAGTTGAATTTTATCTTTACCTCAATTTGCCTAGTAGTTTGTATTTCAGAGAGCTTCACAAAATGAGGGTGACAGATCATGACTAGGACATAAGTTTGCCTGGCACTTGAGTTTCATGCTTTTTTTAGAGGGAGGGAAAACATTAAAGCTAATATGTTAAAATATTTAGTCCTAAAGCTTTGAAGTCGTGACAGTGTTCTATTCGCTATAAAGATCAATTCTCAATTTGGCCATATTTTGTTCTTGTGTTTACAATATGTGCTAAAGGTTTGCCAAATTAAACTGGAGATGTTTGTTTGTTGTTGAAGTATAAATCTCAATGCACCCAATTCCTGATTTCCATCGATAGATCAACTTCTTTGAACGAATGTGTCTTATGGGACAGTTGTTGTGTGGTGATGCATTGCTGTTGGTAGAATCGGTTTCAGTTTACTTTATCTCTCATTGCCAGACAGGAAAAAGCACATTTGTTGAGCACCGGACGTTCCTTCATTTGTATAGAAGTTTTCACCGGCTGTGGATATTTTTGGTCTTAATGTTCCAGGTTCAGCACTGAATAATTTTTTTTTCTTTAGCCCTAAGACATTCACTATGCTTGAGTTGACATTGGTTGTGCTGTCATTCCACATTCAGGCATTGACAATTGTAGCTTTCAACCATGGCAACATAAACCTTGACACTTTCAAAGAAGTTCTTAGTGTTGGCCCCACTTTTGCAATTATGAATTTCTTGGAAAGTATGTTACTTCCATTGAAGTTGGATTTTCATTTTTGTTTCTCCATTTTGTGCTTTCTGCACATTATATCTCCTCATTTTCTGAAAAGTATTGTGTTTGCAGGTTTTCTGGATGTCCTGCTCATGTTTGGAGCCTACACAACAGCAAGGGGGTTTGCAATTTCAAGATTGGTTATCAGATTCTTTTGGTTTGGCATCTGTTCAGCATTCATTACATATGTCTACTTGTGAGTAATAACGACAATGAAGGCCACTATTGCCATGTGTTGTGCTTTTCGTATCAGATTTCCCTTTAGATTGATGATGTCCTGTTAACTTTCTCTCAGGAAGGTTTTACTGGAAAGGAATGATCAGAGTTCAAATTCAGACTATTTTCGCATTTATATTCTTGTGTTAGGTGTATATGCTGCCGTTCGCGTATTTCTTGCTTTATTCCTTAAATTGCCTGGCTGCCATACTTTATCCGAGATGTCAGATCAGCCATTCTTTCAATTCTTTAAGTGGATCTATCAGGTGAGTTGTCCTTGGTTAAATATATTGTTCCCTTGAATCTGGTTGGAATCTAGCTGCTCTAGAGCTTATGTGTAAAATAGAATGTTAAGTTTCATATTGAAACCATTTGCCACATGGAAGGCTCTAGAATCCGTATGCTCAGTCTATTCAATCTAGATGTTTAACTATGCATCTGCATACTACAGGAGCGGTACTATGTGGGCCGTGGTCTTTTTGAAAGGACAAGTGACTATCTCAGGTTTGTAAACTCATTATGAAAATATGAATACGTGATCCATCAATAAATAATGTTGCATTGTTACATTAGTAGTATGATTATGAGCTTTGGAGGGGATATCATCCCTTCTCATGATAGGGGAATCATTTGTTTATAATTGTTTTTATATTGGCGATTAGCCCTTGACTTTATAGCCACATAGGGGTGGGGGTGGTGGACGGGAGGGGAGAGGGGCTTTTGAGTGAGGTTTTGAGTTGGAGTCTCACCAGGGAGTTTGGTTGCAGTTCCTGTGTGTCATCTGCATTAAAAAAAGTGTTTAAAGTAATTCCTTTTCACAAGTGGGGAATCATTTTGTCACCAATTATTTGGTTGTTTTCCTCCTTGGTTAATGAAGGATATTCCTTTTGGCAATAAAATAGTTACCAGAGATGTAGTAGACTTGTATCTTTACAGCTCTTTGCTTCTTGCTTTAATCGATTGGATTTGACATTGTTTCTTCCCTTGAATAACAAATTTCCTGCATCTGGCATCGCAGATATGTTCTTTTCTGGTTGGTGATTTTTGCATGTAAATTTTCTTTTACATACTTTCTTCAGGTAAGCAACTAATTCTTTCACAAATCATTCCTATAAATTTCTCTGCTTTTCTTATCTCTTTTTTGTAAGCTTATTTTCTTCTTAAAATTATTTTTGTTACTGTTTGGTCTCTTTGCTATGGTGTTCCATTGCAGATTCAGCCTCTGGTCAAACCTACCAATGTAATCATTAATATTCCAGATTTAGAGTACTCTTGGCATGATCTTGTCTCTAAGGGTGAGCTTCAATGTTAAACGTTTACTCTTCTGCAGGAATAAAATGATTTTTTACTCCATAACATACGGTCTGATGATCATTCTTCTTCTTTTTTTTTTTGTGAACTGAATGATCATTCATTATACAGTATGTGTACAATGAGAAAATCTATTATTTCTTGCTTCATCTCTGGCTTGGTGTGAACAGATTGTTGGGTTGATATGATTGTATCGTTTTGTATATCTAATAGTTTTCAGTTGCTCATTTACTTTCTGCTAATCCACAAAGATTAGGTATTTGAGCTTAAATTATGATCATGGTGACTCTTGCTTCTGCTAGACATGTTATTTATGTTCATATTGTGTTGCTTCAGCTAGACATGTTATTTATGTTCATATTGTGTTGTTGCTGGAATAACGTCTTTTATTTTTTGCCAATTTCCTACTAAGAAAGATATCGTGAATGCAAAGTTCTCATATATTTTTTATGATTATTTTATGCAGGCAACCATCATGTTTTGACAGTTGTTAGCCTGTGGGCACCTGTTGTGGCAGTATGTTTTTTATTGTAGTGTGGTTTGGTTATGCCATTTGACATAGCATCTCTCAAACAAAAACTTAATTGCATTTTTCAGATCTACATCATGGACATCCACATATGGTACACTCTCATGTCTGCTGTTGTTGGTGGTTTGATGGGTGCCCGGGGTCGTTTAGGAGAGGTAGTGCTGCACAGCTGTGCTAGATCTTGTAGGCCTTTTTGTTCCCCATTTGGTGGATCGTTGAATATATAATATTAAAAGATGCTCGATGAATGTTCATTTGTTTATAATGGTAACTTATTCCAATTGATTGTAATTATTGTCACATATACTGCAGATTCGCACAATTGAGATGGTCCATAAGCGCTTTGAGAGCTTCCCAGAAGCCTTTGTGAAAAATCTTGTGTCAAACCAAACAAGAAGGTTGCTGTTGAGATGTGCATACTATCATTTTCTTTTCCCCTTAAACTCAAGTACGTTTCTTTTGTGTCTCTTGCTGAATGTTGCCTATTTCTCTTCCAGGATGGCTGTTGAAAGACAACAATCTCAGGTATGTATTTCTGCCTGTATTTTTCAAGTTGTGCTCTGTCTTATGAAGAATGGAACTGTTATTGCATTCAAATGTGTCTGCTCTGAGAGGAATTTTTGCTTTCTTTTAAGGATCCTTTTCTTTTGAAAATCAGTCTCCAGAAATTGGCATTCTGTATCGTGGTTTCATGCAAGAACAATGATATCTAAGGGCAGCATTTTTTTTTTAAATGTTGATAATTTTATTTCAAAGAAAAAGAAGATACAGCAAGGGAGACCTCCCCTAACAACAAGAGATTGAGAGAGGGGGAGGGGGGGTGGCTAATTTAGCGCACAAATCAGCAACCGAATTGGCTGATCTAGGTACATGAGACCAAGTTCAAGAAATGCTGCTGATCTTGTAATTAGTTGTTTTTTCAAATATGTAGAAAGTGTGGGCAATATGCAATGAGAAAAAAGCTAAGTTTCCAAAGGATATAAGAGCCTAACAGAAGGATCATTAAGACAAAGCAAAAGAACATTGAAGTCACAAAAAAAGGAATCTATTTAACAGAAGAGCATTGCCCACAACTAGGTGTTGAGAGGAGGATTTCAATTCTAGCCAAGGAAGTAGTTAGCTGTTGGAGGTAATTCATTGTTGATTATTTCAGGATCCTCAAGAAGTGGACAAAATATATGCAGCAAAGTTCTCTCCGTTCTGGAATGAGATAATAAAAAGCTTGCGAGAAGAGGATTATATCAGTAACAGGTATGATGCATCATGCGGCTGAATATATGTATGTATATATCTACATCTATATATTATATTTGTGAGGTGCAGATGGATATGTTTTAGTATATGGATTGTCTTTCAAAACAGTTATTTTTTTTTTTTTTTTTTGAAAAGGTTCAAACCCTGTATTTTGAAACAAAATCATCACCGTTTAAAAAAAATGCTGTATTTTGCTCCTTGTTAATGTTTTCACCATTCTTTATTTCTTTGGCTGTTATTTTAGGTATATGCTATTTGAAAGGTGCAGATGGGATATGTTTTATCTTTCAAACACAGTTTTATTTCTCTTTTAAAAACGTTTCCGGAGTTGTTTTTTTTTTTCTTGAAATGTCTCGTTTCTTCATTTTTTTGTTTGTTATTTTAGAGAGATGGACTTGCTTTCAAATCCAAGCAACAGTGGCAGCTTAAGATTAGTCCAGTGGCCTTTGTTTCTTCTAAGTAGTAAGGTATATGCTGTTCACTTATTCAACCATTACTATGGTGCCTTATTCTAGTCTCTTGAGTTGCTACTTAAACTATCTTGTTTCTGTGACTGTTAGATTCTGTTGGCTATAGATTTGGCATTGGACTGCAAGGATACACAGGCTGACCTATGGAGCAGAATATCTCGTGATGAGTACATGGCATATGCTGTTAAGGAGTGCTACTACAGTATTGAGAAGATTTTACACTCGCTGGTTGATAGAGAAGGAAGACTCTGGTATAGACTTTTTGGTTTTTTCTTTTGTTATGTCGTTAAGATGATATTGGTTTCAGTGGAGTTGCAAGAATTGGATTCTATCTTTGTTTCTTATGTAATGTTTCTTCAAAATACAAGTATGTAATCTGATCTCCTTTATTAGCTAAGGAGGGGGTTAACCCGCAATCTCGTTAACCCGCAATCTCTTATTGTAAAGGGTTCCCCCCTCCTGTTCTGTCTTCCTTAGCCTTCGGACTTTGAAACGAAACATGTCCTTTTTCAAAAACAAAATCTGATCTCCTTTATTTACCATGATATTCTCAGGGTAGAGAGGTTGTACCATGAGATTAATGACAGCATCATGGAAGGTTCTCTTCTGGTGACATTATCACTCAAAAAGTTGCCACTTGTTGTCTCAAGACTCACAGCATTGACTGGTTTGCTAGTAAGTGTGACTGGATCTTCTTTAATTGTCAATGTGGTTGTGGTCTTTCTTTTACTAGATTTCTTTGGAAAGATACTTTCTTTTTTGTGATCTTGTATCTCCTTTTCTTAAATGAAATTATCATTGTTTCAAAAAGATGTAGTTGTGATTCTTAGCTGTTTTTAAAATTTTAAAGTTTCCGCTTTTGTTTGTTGAAAAGATTCATTTTTATGATAAAACAACAAGTAGATTATCATTTTTGCTGCTGGCCTAGGCCTGCCTTAAAAAGGGTCTGGGAGTGTTATTGTATCAGGTAGGTTGATGGCTGGTGTAAAACGTTTGCCACATGTTACAACATGAATCAAGGATTATATAGTCGGTCCTTATATTTATGGGACAGACAAGCAGAATGTTGCATTTCCATTTTGTTATTATGTTGCTGTATTTATAAGATTATGTATAAAATTCTCCTCTGCAGATACGAAATGAGACCCCTGAACTAGCAAGAGGTGTTGCAAAGGCTGTGTTTGACCTATATGATGTTGTTACTCATGACCTGTTGTCATCAAATCTAAGGTACTGAGGTTCCCATATACTACTGTTTTCTGCATGGTGTTGAAATTTGTTAATGATGGTGTTGAAATTTGTATTGGAAAATTATAACAAAATATATCAACTGTTCTGGAAAATTAGATATATCAACTGATTAGTTTTTATATTTTTCAGGGAGCAATTCGATACATGGCAAATTTTAGCAAGGGCAAGAAATGAAGGCCGCCTCTTTTCTAAGATAGAGTGGCCCAAGGAACCTGAAATTGTATGCCACTTTTTGAATAATTCTCGATGCATTTGAGTTAATTATATGTTGTGCTAATTGTTTAGTTAATCTCTACTGCAGAAGGAGCAGGTGAAAAGGTTGCACCTTCTTCTCACTGTAAAGGATTCATCAGCTAATATTCCGAAGAATTTAGAAGCAAGGAGGCGGCTTGAGTTTTTTACCAACTCTTTATTCATGAAAATGCCTTCTGCAAAGCCTGTCAGCGAGATGATTTCTTTCAGGTATTTGTAGGACTACAACTATGAGTACATCTAACTATGACTACAACTATGTGTTTCTTTGAATGTGCACATCTAACTTGATCTCTTTGCTTGAATATAGTGTGTTTACCCCGTACTACAGTGAGACTGTATTGTACAGTTCCTCGGAACTACGGGTTGAAAATGAGGATGGCATCTCTATACTTTTCTATCTTCAAAAAATCTTTCCAGGTAATCGTCCTTTTTCCTTTTATTAGATCAGCAATCTCTGTTATTTTGTTATTCTTGTTTTCATAATATTGAACTTATCTGTTCAGCATCTTATGTGGTTGTATAGTGTTTTAAATCATGTTAAAACGTCACTCTCCGAAAAAAGAAGAAAATCATGTGAATACCTTGTGGCAATTCTCTGTTCAATTGATGCCCTGCTCATGCAGCATCTTCATTAATTGGTTGACTTCATACTGACTGTCTTTTGAATAGATGAATGGGAGAACTTTTTGGAACGGATTGGTCGTGGTGAATATACCGGAGATGCTGAATTACAAGATAGCTCAAGGGATGCCCTGGAGCTGCGATTTTGGGTATCTTACCGTGGCCAAACTTTGGCCAGAACAGGTAAGAGATTTAAATTAGCTTTATCTTGGTATCAGGCCTATATGTTCCCTGGTGCATGTGATACTTCTGCTTTAGGTTTTTTTCTAGTGACAAATATTTACAAGACATTTTTGCTCACGAGTAACACTCTAACAGACTATTTGTTGCTCTTTAAAATTTAGTGCGTGGTATGATGTACTATAGAAGGGCCTTAATGCTACAAAGTTATTTGGAAAAGAGAGTGCTTGGAGGTAATAATAATGACAATCCCAATATTTGTTATGTTGATCTTACTTGAAACTTTCTTACCCCTTTTGCCTAACCTTGAAGAAATTGAGGATGGCAATTCTGGATTTGATTTCACTAGCGTAGAAGGATATGAACTGTCTCGTGAATCTCGGGCACAAGCTGATTTGAAATTTACATATGTGGTGTCATGCCAAATTTATGGGCAACAGAAACAGAAAAAGGCTCCAGAGGCCGCTGATATTGCCCTTCTGTTACAAAGGTTGGTCATTTCTTTTCTGCATGTTTTCATTTGTCTAATAATGCATGAGTGATAGAATTATTGACCTTATGTTGGAGCTCCTGTCTAATGTTAATGGAAATTAGGTAAGAAGTAATTTTTATATATATATATATATATATATATATATATTTTTTTTTTTTTTTTTTTGAAAAGGTGATGATTTTATTGCAAACAAAAGGAAAACATAAAATACATCAAGGGAGCCCTCCTTTTACAACAAGAGATTGCAGGGTGGTTCCTAATTTAGCATAAGAGTCAGCAATAGAGTTTACTGATTGGGAAATATGAGACCATGTACATGAAATAGACGAAACAAGGTCCAAAATATCTAGGAAAACATACCAATGACACCATGGAGGGCTTGAGGGTGAAGAACACCAGCCGATCACCATTTTAGAGTCTCTTTCAATGATGAGGAGGCCGCTAAACTAGTATAAGGGAAGATTAGAAGACCATGAAGAATGCCTGAAAGCTCAGCAATAGTAGAATCAGCAATGCCTATTGGTCCAGAATTTGAGATGAGGGGGTGCCTCCAAAAAGAAGTAATTTATAAATGATATCTAACCCTTTTTTTTTTTTGAAGACAATGAGAAATGATCCTCCAGTATCAGCATGTAGCAAAAAGATGAAATACGTATAACCAAGAAATGTCCTATGTGAAAGCAAGTGGGAGGAATTTCTCAACAACAAGATGTTGCTAGAACATTCAAAAAGATAAAAAAAATGTTGTTAGGATCCATTCATCGTGGGAGAATCAGCCAGATGGTTGGCTTTGCGCGGAATGTGTATCCCAAGTTGCTAAGTTGAGAAAATGTTCACAATCTCATTGACATATTAGTGGACTGCTAAGGAAGATCAGAATAACCAAAAACCCAACTAATATGTAAGTCTGAGGACATTGCCTTTATCCTCCAATTGCTTGATTAACAACCTTTCTAGGCTCAAAAGTGGAGAGGCTCGGCTTGAGACGAAGATTATTTGAAGAGATATTTTCTCATTAACACCATCCACAGATCTAGTTTTCCCTTTGAAAGTGTGACTTATCCTCTCTTTCTACATGGCCAATGTGATGGCTGCAAAGGACAAATGCCAAAGGAGTTTCCTAAACTTAGTTGTATGCCAATGAAAAAGCTGCTATCAATGTTGTTTGATCTGACCTCTCCATTGATCTGAAAGGTTGCTGCGCAGGGTTCAACAAGAAAAACCTGCCAATCGATTGGGCATGATGATGAAAATAAATAACAGTCAGACCAGAATCACTGCAACAATGATTTCTCATAGTTCATCAATGACTATTGTCTCATTGACCCATCACTGGCTGATGTATACGTGGTGGAATAGCAGACATATTCTCATACTCTGAATACTTGTCAGTTTCCTTGTGAACCAAGAATGGGTAGTGACATACACCCAACTACTGGATGAGTTTTGTCTTTGGACAGCCTCAGACCACAGCCCAGTATCGTTTGAACACCCCTCGCTTTGCTCTGAAGTTGGATCTTGAGAAGGCCTTTGATAGGGTAAATTGGGATCTTCTGGATGACTTATTGGGTCGGATGGGATTTGGCGACTGATGATGATTATGGATTAGGAGCTGCCTCTCTTCGGCCTCCTTCTCCCTTCTCATCAATGGGATAGTTTGAGGCTTCTCAAGGGGACCCACGAATAGGACTAGGAGATCTGTTATCCCCTCTCTTATTCAATATTGTTGCTGAGCTCCTCTCATCTATGATCTACAAGGCTAAGGATGTTGGCTGGTTGGAGCTGATTAGCAGTATTGCCGCTTTTGATGTTCCCCTTCTCCAATATGTGGATGACACTCTTATCTTTGCGGTCGGATCCTTGGATTACATTATGAAGAGCAAGGCTTTGCTGGGATTATTTGAAATTGCTTTAGGTCAGAAAATCAACTAGCAGAAGACCACTCTAATGGGGTTTAATATCAACCCGGATCAATAAGGAGCTTTTGAACCTGGTTATTGAAAGGCTGGAGATTCGGCTGGCCACCTGGAGGGGCCCCACTTTCTTTCAAAGGCTGGAAGACTTATTTCTTCCCAAATCCTGTTTGGTCGGTATCCCCAATTATTTTCTCTCATTTTTGCATTGACCTGCTTCAATTTGCTAGCAAATCGATAGATTGATGAGAAGAATTCTTTTGCATGGTACCTCTTCGTACTTTAAGTTCCATCTTGTGGCTTCAAAGAGCAACTCCATGACAAGCTGTTTATTGAAGGAGACTCAAAGACTGTCATCAGCTGGTGTTCAAAAGATTGCTCCCCCCCCCTTGGCGCCATTGGCGTATCACTGATTGTATTGTTGTCATTGTGTCTTCCATTCATTGTAATTGGAACCTCGTTCCTAGATCAACCAATTTTTTGTCTGATAAATTGGCAAAATTCGGAACCTCCCAACAATCTCTCATTGTTTGGGAAGACTTCCCCCCTTGTAATCTGCTCGTTTGAGCTTCTCTTAATAAAATTCAGCATCATTTAAAAAAAAGTTTCATCTTGTGGGCTGGAAGGATGTGTAAACTTCCAAATCTAGAGGAGGTTTGGGTATTCGGCTTACCAAAGATATTAACATGACCCTCCTCCTCAAGTGGATTTGGAAATTCCACAATGTTGGTGACAACCTTTGGAGATCGATGGTGACTTCCAAACTAAACTGGCAGGAGCACTTGTTGACCTCAGAAGGAAGGAGATATGCCCTCTTTCCAATATGGAGAGCTATCTACCTTCTTTTCCCTTTATTCTGTTCGGGCATTCAGTTTCACGTTGGTAATGGTTGCTCGATTCGGTTTTGGAGGATTGGTGGGTCAGATCTGGGCCTTTGAGGACTTCCTTCAATAGTGTTTGGTGGGCTTCCACCCAATATTGTCTCTCAGTTGCTGATGTTTGGGGATCTGGTGCTTGGGACCTCCGCTTCCGTCGTGGTCTTGACGATTCAGATGCCCTGCTTGCTTCTCGCCTTCTGGAGGCAATTTCCTCTTCTAGGCCTAGAGATTCCTTGGCTAAATCGATGATTTGGTTGTCAGAGGCTAGTGGTGCGTTTTTTGTCTATTCCATTTACTCCCTCATCAAGGGATGGATTGAAGCATCTCTTGATCATGATGTAGCTCTTATTTGGCAATTATGTGCCCCCTTGAAGGTTGAATTCTTCTTGTGGAGTGTCGGGCTCAATAAAATTCTCACTGCTAACAACCTTCACCATCGTGGTAACCACAATGTGTGCACCTCTTGCCCTCTCTGTGGTCTCGAGGAGGAGACTATCAATTATCTTCTCATATCTTGCCCCTTCTCTTGGTCGGTTTGGATGAGCACTCTCAGTCGGATTGGCCTTCAATTATGTTTGCCTCATGACCTCCTCCCGGTCGGTCGTATGCTTCTTGGGATTTCTATCTCCAAATTGGGCAAGATGATCATGTCTACTTGTGTTGCCTTCATTCCCTAGGGCATCTAGAAGGAACACAATAATAAGCAATTCATTGCAAAATACCTCTCCCATGAGCGGGTCACCTCTTCTATCATTGGCCTCATCTCCTCTTGGCTTCACTGTAGGAAGGAGTTTTCCTCTCTTTCGGGTCACTTGCTTAGGGACAATTGGAGTGCCATTGCTCAAATGGGCTCCCCGACGAGACCTCCCACTATGCAAGAGTGGCAGCCTCCTCAACCGGGCTTAACTAAACTGCATTTCGATGGTAGCTCCCTCGACCATCCTAGTATGGCAGGCTTTTGTCGTCTTTCGTGATTCTGAGGCAATCAGCTCATGTCATACTTTGGGCCTATGGATATTTCAGATTGCACTTCTGCAGAGCATCAAGCCTCCTCAATGGACTCACTGTCTTTTGTGAGTATCTCTCCAGCCCTCTCTACATTGAGGGAGACTCGGCAGTGATTATTGGATGGTTTTCCTCTCCCTCCACCCCACTGTGACGGCATTGGAATGCTTACTACTCTGTTTTGGACATTCTCCCTTCATTACTTGTATTTAGTTCCATGTTCCCAAATGTGCCAATTCTGTTGTTGATTCTTTTGCTAAGCAGGGAGCCTCTCTCCAATCCCTTGTCGTAAGGGGTGTGCTTCCCTAGTTTGTTATTTGCTTCTCTTAGTTAATAAAATTATCACTTTATAAAAAAAAAAACAAGTTTGAGAGAGAATTTAGGAACAAATATGACAAATTGCGGTGATATAAAAGTAGATGGAATCAATGTACCTATTCTTCGTATGCATTGGTCCATCGGCCAAGTTAACATTTTTTTATAGAAGTTGACTTTTTTAAATAAAAAAACAAGGTGGACATATCTGACATGTGAGTTAACGCTCTCGTGTCAAAGACCCAAGTGGAGGATGGACACACATGAAGGGCCGACATACCTGAATTGGCCAATGTGGCTGTAGGAGTAGAAGATCGAGTCACAAATGCTGAAGAGGAGGTAGCATTAAATCGTGCCATACGTTGAATCAATTGCTGCATTTCATTGGAGGTGCCTCTTACAACTTGTACATGGATGATTCAGAACTCTAATGAACAAGAGAGTTGACCCATGCAGGTTTACCAAACTTCTCCCAACACTTTTCAGAGAAGTGGTTTGTACAGCCTCATTGAATACATTTCTATTTGGTTTAGTGTCACCTCTACCTTTTCCTCTTCCTTAATTATCTTTGCCTTTTCTTCTATTGTTCCAATTCTGCCCTGAGAGTTCAGTGCTGATGTTGGAATGCTGGCCACGTCTAGCCTTCTTTGCACGCAATACTTGACTATAGGCTGTGGATAATGATTGAGCATCCTCAAAGGCTAATAATTAAGCTCTAATAGAGTCAAATTCATGGCCTAATCCATCAAGACATTTAGCAATGTGTACTTGTCTATTCTGTTTTCTTATTCCCCTTTTGTTCGTAGTGATGGGATGAAAAGCATTAATCTCCTGTAGTATATGAATCAACTTACTGTAGTATGTAGTGACAGACCTCTGACCTCTTTTGAGGCTAAACATTTTGGCATACAGCTAAAAAACACGTGACAAATTGCTTTCTTGTGCATAAACAGATTCTAAGGAATTCCACATTTCCTTAGTTGTGCCATAGTTCATTACCTGATTTCTTAAGTCAGTATTTAGGTTGTTAAGTATCTAGGTCGTAACCTGACTATCTCCAGCTTCCCAGTCTCCATTCAATGGGACAAGAGGGTCATCCCTAATGAATTTTGTCTTTTTCTTACCCTTCAAATGTTGAGTGACTGATCTTGACCAACTCTAGTAATTTTGGCGATTGAGTCTCTCAGTAGTTATCATAATAGTATCCCTTCTTTCTGAACTTATAGAACCCCTTGAAGGAGTAAAAACCTCACCCCAATTAACCATTAACCATTAGAGTTCCTAAACAACTCCAAAACAACACACAAAGTCAATATACACAGTTGTTGTGGGCCCCACTTTGCAGAAAAAAATTAGGGTCTTACAAACTGGAAGAACCAATTTACCCTAACATGCAATTCTATCTTCATTTGGGCATGATACTGGTGCTGGGGACTTGAGAGCATCAAAGCCTGCGATGCAGCCTTGCTGTCGAGTTTTTTCTTGATCAAGCCCTATACTATGAGAAAGATTTCAATCAATTATCTGAATTCATGATTGATATTCATCTGCATAAGTGGTTCAGGATTTTATATCACATTTCTGATTGGGACCAAGTCATGATTGGTGATTTGGGATTTGCAGTTTTCTGTTTGTTTTTGTTGCAGAACATTGTGAGGGTTCAGGTGGAGGGGATGCGTTGGGCAGGGTCAGAAGTGGGCCTGCGGAAAAGAAGAGTTGCAAATTGGTGAGAGGTTGGGAGAGGGGGTGGGCATTCTGGTTTGTGTTGAAGCATACAGAGGGGCTGCAATGCTTTTGTGCTGCTGATTTGAATGGCCAAGATGGGGGTGGATGGAGGGAGCTTTTAGATACGTCATTGACGTCCACAGAACAGCAAGATCAGGTGGTCTTTAGAAGGGGAATAGTGTATTGAAGCTTTTCTGTGTGAGTGTGGTGGATTAGTTGCTCTGCACTTTAGGAATTAAGACTGGATGGCTGGAAAAGTGTAAGGGGCATTATCATAGAAGTAGTGGGGTCAGGGCGCATGACTCAGATGTGTGGATCACACTTGAAGAAATTGGTTAAGAATCCTCTAGGATTATGGTTCTGTGAGGGTTGTTAGTTTTGTATCCTGGTTGTGTTTTTCAACCGTTGGGTTTATTTTTGTTTTTTGCAATTAACTCATTTCATCTCTATAAAAAGAAATTATTTTGGTTTACTGAACTCCTCTAATTGGTTATTTAAGTATTACATTTCATTCCTTATCTGGTTTTTCGTTTCAGGAATGAGGCTCTTCGAGTAGCATTCATCCATATAGAGGAGAATATCAAAGCTGATGGAAAGGTGTCAAAGGAATTTTATTCCAAGCTTGTTAAAGCTGATATGCATGGAAAAGATCAGGTCAGTGGCCATTATTACTTGAAAAAACAGGTTATTCTTGTTTTGGAAAAAGGTCTTTTGGATTTATTGTCAATGCTCCAAAGGGCTCGAATACACCAAAAGAATGTGTCCATTATGATCATGATGATCCCACTACCTACCAATCCCAGAGTTCCAAGAGCTACTATCAAAGTTCAGCTTGTAAGATCCTATTGGAGGGATGCAACTGGCAATTCGCTTTGGCAAATGAGAGGACTGGTTAAAGGATTCCATAGTTGTCTCTAATGAGGGGCCCCTGGGAGTTCACAAAGTAATTCCATAACCTCTCCCTATACATTTGAAGCCCATATTGTATGGTTTAGGTAGGAGGAAAAAACAAGCAGTCTTGATACGTTTATTTTGGAGAATGGAATCTTCGCCGCATTGAATTCTTCTGATTAGCAAACTCCAAAGCCGTTGGGAAGGGGATTGATTCATGAGCATATAGATCTGTTTCCTAATCCGCATAGAGATTTAGGAAGACAAATGTCACTCAACTGGTCAATGCCTTCCCAAAGTAATTTCTTGAGACATGGCTTGGAGGAAAATAGAGGAATCTTCTTACATGGAAGTTATTTTAATAAAAAAGAGTACAGAAGTAGGAAAACGTTATGTCAACTAATAGGTGGAATTAAACGAATTAATGCATTCTATTTTGTATTGATTTGAATTTTTGTTTTTTACATTTAAAAAAAAAATTGATTTAACGAATTAATACATTCTATTTTGTATTGATTGAATTTTTTTTTTTACATTTCAAAAAAAAAAATTGATTTGAATTTTTTTCCTTTTTTCTGTCTTTCTCACATGTTCTATTTAGTTTTTAGAGTTGCACAATTTGACACAATATGCTGGAAGTAATGCCTCACCTCTTTCATATTTTGCGAAACAAGGTTTTTATGGTTCTCCAATGATCTGAACAGGAAGTATATTCAATAAAGCTGCCTGGAGATCCAAAGCTTGGAGAAGGCAAACCTGAAAATCAAAATCATGCCATAATTTTCACACGTGGAGATGCCATTCAAACTATCGATATGAATCAGGTTAAGATTTGGCCTGAAACATTTATTGTGACAAATTCAGCGTTTAAAATCTGAACTTCTAATTGGATTGTTGAACCATATATGCATGAGATTTATGATTGAAATGGCTTTTTTACTTGGTATAACTTAACTATGTTCTTGGTGGAATAACTTCGGCTGCTTTAGTGCATTGGAATGATCTAAAGTGTCCTTCTGGTATGACATGCAGGATAACTACCTGGAGGAGGCCATGAAAATGAGAAATCTTCTAGAAGAATTCTGGCAAAATCATGGGCTTAGACCACCAACTATCCTTGGTGTGAGAGAGCATGTCTTTACTGGAAGGTAGCCCTGTTTATAGCTCTTATTTTTAGTCCGCTGAGTTTGTTCTTATATCTTTTTATTTGAATGTTAACTTGGGGTGCAGTGTGTGGTAAAGTGAAAGAAATTAAATGTATGAGATGTGACCTGCTTCCAGGTTAGCTTTTTGCAGTTATAAGCTAGTCTTTACTAATGCATAAAGTTTGAGTTGATACACCAGTCTGGAAGAATCACCATGGAAATATCTATTGTAAAAGAGTAACTATGCAAATATCTATTGTAGAAGAGTAACTATGCAAGTATCAATTGTAGAAGAGTAAATATGCAAATATCTATTGTAGAAGAGTAACTATGCAAATATCTATTTTAGGAGATTCCGTTACTGTTGACCACTAGAGTTTGATGAGTGAAATACATGTGTTAGATAATCCATATGATTGCCTAATTCGTTTTTGTTGCATCTCTTCAGTGTCTCATCCTTAGCCTGGTTTATGTCCAACCAAGAGACCAGTTTTGTAACATTGGGTCAACGTGTTTTGGCAAATCCTCTCAAGTAAGTGAAATTTATATACATATTTACTTCTTGAAGTTCTTAAAAGGTTTATGAAAGAAGGATAAAAATAGAAGAATAGAAGAAGAAAGAAGAAGAAGGAAGTGAAAGGGAGTGGAGAGAAGAGAGTTTGTTGAAGGGGAATGGGAGGTTATATCAGAAAATTTTGAGCCCCTCTCCTTTTATTGATAACTTTTTAAGTTGATTACAAATGATATTTTTGCCTCTACTCACTTAAACCACCATAACTTCCTAATTACATATCAGAATGACATGTAACTTGAAATATAGACATCTAACAACTAACCAATCTGATTAAATCAACTGCAAATTAATACAACACGTATGAAATGACCAAAATACCCTTACTTGATACTTTAACACTCCCCCCTCAAGCTGGAGCATATATGTTAAAAAGCCCTAGCTTACTACTAAACATATTGAACTCATACTTACCCAATGCTTTGGTAAAGATATCACCCAGATGATCCCCTAATTGAACATATGGCTTAAAAACTTATTTCTTCATCTCTGCATCTTTAAATAAAGTCGTGGTCAACTTCTATATTTTAGTTTGTTCATGAAACACTAGATTGATTGCAATAAGAATAGCTGCCTAGTTATTATAATAGATAATCATGGGTTCTACAGTATGCATGTTCAGCTCCTGGAGAACAAATTTGATCCACATTAACTCACTTACATCGTGAGCCATTGCACTTGAGTGAACCACACTATTTTGCTTCTTGCTTTTCCAGCTCACTAAATTTCCACCTACAAATACACAATATCTCTTTGTGGACTTTCTACCTACAAATACACAATATCTATTTGTGGACTTTCTACTTACAAATACACAATATGTATTTGTGAACTTTCTACCTATAAATACAATATTTATTTGTGGACTTTTTATCTTGCTTTGACCTTGGATAATCTGCATTTAAGAAGGCCTCTATCTGCAGAAGACGGTGAGGCTCAAACAATAACCCATTTCCTGGTGATCCCTTTTAATTATTCCAAATCCTTTGAGCAGCTTTCATATGTACCTTTTGTGGATACTCCATGAATTGACTCTCCATACCCACAACAAATGGTATATTGGGACGCGGAATAGTAACATAAATCAATTTATGATCCTATCTTTGATACATTGTTTTATCTCTTAGTTCATCATTGTCCCCATTATGAAGATCATTACCAACTTCAATTGGTGTCTCAATAGGTTTATCTTCGAATAATCCATACTCCTATAGCATGTTAGTAACATATTTCCTTTGGGTTAAAAATAGCTCCAACCTTACTATGAGCAACTTCTATCCCAAGGAAACCCAGATCTTTAGTTTGAAAATGTTTAACCAAATGTTCTTTTACCTCTTCAATTCCTTTGTTGTCATCTCCAAACAAAACAATATCATTTACATAGACAAGCAACACAACAACTCCGAATGGTCTTTTCATAACAAATAAAAAGTGATCACAATGACTTCTAGAAAAGTCTTATGACAGTACTACCTCACTGAATTTATCAAACCATGTTCAAGGACTTTGCTTGGGTCCATAGGAGTACCTCCTTTAACTTGCATACTTCCCGAGTTTCCCCTTGAACAACATATCTAAGAGGTTGCTCCATATACACTTCTTCCTCTAGATTACCGTACAAGAAGGGAATTTTAATATCCAGTTGAAGGAACGACCATCCTTAGTCACAACCACTGATAGAAGACTGTGCAAAGAGGTGAACATAGCAAGAATAAAGAAAGTTTCAAACACATCTATATCATAAGTCTGGGTATAACCTTTTTTGCTACCAATCGACTTTATATCTGCCAATGGAGCCATCAACATTATATTTAATAGTATAAACCCAACAACATCCCGTAATTGCTGCATCATGAGGTGGATCATATAATATCCATGTACCTTGATCATGTAGAGCCCCCATCCCAGCATCTATAGCTTGCTTCCATTGTGGAGATACTAAAACATCTTGTCTTAAAGGAATGGTATAGGAAGATAGAGACAATGCAAATGATTTGAAATGACCACCAAGGGAATCAAATGAGACAATTACAAATAGGGTGTCTAGTTGACTTGCAAACACTTTTTTAACAACAACATGTAGATGTAAATCACTTACCTCAGGATTCGTAGACGAAGAGGTTTCTGGCACAAGTTGGAGAGAACATTTTCTTTTTTCTTATCCATGTTTCTATAGTGGCTTTTGTTGTGTATTGTCATGCGAGTTGTTGGGGACATCCTTCATTGGAGTAGATGCAACAACCTTTGTATCAACCATAGATGGTTTAGACCTTTGAACTTACCTTGAAAAGAATGGAACATCTTTAAGAAATATCACATTAGCATATATAAATGTTGTTTTGGTGGAAGGACGATAACATTTATATCCCTTATGTGTACGGGAAAACCAAGAAACACACATTTGATGGCCCGTGGGGACAATTTATCAATAGATGGCCCAAGTGCATGTACATAACATACACAACCAAATGTACGGGGATAGAGAGTAAAGAACACAACCTTTGGATTGAGTATTTGAAATGGAATTTGGCCACCAAGTACTGAAGAAGGCATCTTATTAATAAGAAAACACGCATTAAGCATTGTTTGACTCCAATAAGATTTTGGGAATAACATAGTACGAGCAACTTCCATAAGATGGCAATTTTTCATCCTGGCTACTTCATTTTGTTATGGAGTAAACGCACACGAAGATTGATGAATAGTCCCATGAGATTTATAAAAAAAGTTAAAAATTATATGATTCATGAATTATAAGCCATTGTCAATACGGAATATGCAAAGAGAAGCATCAAACTAAGTCTTTATTTCATTGTAAAAAATTTGAAATACGTTGGACACTTCTGACTTCTTTGGTAGGAAATATACCCACATAGATCGACTAAAATCATCAATAAAGGACAAAAATACTTATAACCAAAGACATATGAAACCAAACACGGTCCCCATACATCAGAATGTACTATTTCAAATAAGCCATTGTCTAACTCAAAGGAAACGAGGTTCGATGATGTTTTTCGAGTTGACATAATTCACACTGAAAAGATAAACTTGAGGGTAACTCTGGAAGTAGCTGAACCAACTTTTGTTGGAGAAGGATGTTCTAACAGTAGATGCCACTGATATGGTGAGATTGCAACATGAAATGATGATGGATTATGTTGTGATGAACCTTCTAAATGATAAGGTTCATCTCTCTTATGCCCTAAACCCTTCATCCTCCTCCTTGTTAGATCTTGAAACACACAATGAGTAAACTAAAACGCTACTAAACAATTCATAGATTTTTGTGAATTGACTGATTGAGAGAAGATTAATACGAAACTTGGAAATAAATAATACAAAGTGTAATGACAGAGATGAAGTATGTTTAATTTTGCCCACTCTATGGACATGGGAAATTGCCCATTAGCAAGAGTGATTTGTTTAAAAGACGATGATGGAATAAAACTTGTAAAAAGAGAGGACATACCTGACATATGTGATGACGCTCCTGAGTCAATATCCTAGGAAAGACTAGAATTCACATACGAGGTAGACGTGCATAAACTAACAAGAGTCACGATAGCAAGTGGATGTTGAGTTGTAGATGCAGAGGAGGATACAAATGTCAACTGAGTCCTTTGTGCTAGTTGCTGAAGTTCATCAGGAGAACCAGGGATAATCCCAATTACTTGAATAGAAGATCATTGCTTTCTTGAATAATAGACTTGGCCCATGTTGGTTTTCCAAATTTATCCCAACACTTATCTGAGAAATGGTTGGTGCATCGAGAGTGCACACACCTATCAGCTTTGCCATCACCATGGCCCCGGCCTCTACTAGATCCATCACGGCCTCTACCCCTACCATATCCACCACAACCTCTCATAGAATCTGACCTCCCTTGAGTATTAAGAGCATTTGCTTCAACCTCTTTAGTTTCCTTTGCACCTTTGGAGTTACTACTATTTTTGCACACATTGCCCGATTGAATGCCTTACAGAGTATGGAATATAATTTGGTGCAAGTAATTGACCTCTAACTGCATCAAATTCTGGTCCTAAACCATCAAAAAATTTGCTACATGAATTTGACCTTATTGCTTTCTCAGTTTTTTTTCATTTGCAGTGAAGGGGTTAAAAATGCTAATTTCTTGCAAAATACTTTGTAATTCACTTTAGTACTTGGTCTCTGTTCTTGTAACTCTCTTCAGACTTAATATTTTAGCATACTAAAACCTAGAAAGATTACTCTCCTATGCTTACAAGGCTTCAAGTGATACCTATATTTCTTTAGCTGTTTTGCAATTCATTATTTGTTTTCGCAACTTAGAGTCCATACTATTCGGTAGTCAAGTCGTAACTCGGCTATATTCTACTTCCTAATCGTTTGTAGTGGGAATAGGTAGATCATCTCGGATAAATTTTGACTTTTCTTTTAGCTTTCAGGTTAAATGGGACAATTTTGGACCACGTTAAGTAGTTTTGACCATTCAGTTTCTCCATAGTGATGACTATGGTATCTTTCCCATCAAAACTTCCAAACTCTCTAATTGGTGTGATTATCTCTCCCATATCAACCATAGATACCAACAAACAAACACACAACAGTCACAATTATCAATTTGAAATACATTGTCAGGCAGTGTGGGCTCTACTTCAATAAAATTAGGGTTTCATGCACAATACTTCAGGTCACGCATAAATAGGCACATCAAGACTCAATAGTATCATTTAACACCCTAAACAGGTCACCAAACTGCATATGTATGCTGACATCACCTATTAAACATATGATGCAAGCTGTAAACACAGGAAGGGACCTTGCACAACTTTCGATTGGGAAAAAATTCCCAAGTTACAACCCTCTTGGGGCACTAATCAAGCATATATATACTTAACAGATGGTAGAAGCCATTAACCTTAGGGATATGACACGAATAAGATGATAAAAAATTAATTTTTACTTCTGATCAACCATAGATTCTGAAATCACTTTCGCGGAGTACTCAGATGTCAAAAAAAAGAAGAGAAGTCTTGTAGGCTCCAAATCAGTATCTTACTACTCTGATGCCATGAAAGAAAGATAAAAATAGAAGAATAGAAGAAGAAAAAAGAAGGAAGATAAAGGGGGTGGAGAGAAGAGAGTACGTCAAAGGGGAATGTGAGGTTAGGTCAGAAAATTTCGACCTCCTCTCCTTTTATTGATAACTTAGTTGGCGTGATCACAAATTACATTCTTGCCCCTACTCAATTAAATCGGCATAACTTCCTAATTACATATCAGAATGACATGTATTTAAAAAAATAGACATCTAACAACTAACCAATCTGATTAATCCTACTGCAGGTTAATACAACACATGCAAAATGACCAAAATGCCCTTACTTGATATTTTAACAGTTTATTTCATAAATGTTTTAGAAAGATATCTCCTTTTTGTCCACAAGCCATTATTTGTCTGGGTGACACCTTTGATGATTATTTGCTATTTTATTATCATGTTTTATGGTTTTTATGTGTTGAAGTGCTGGTTGAGTAAAGCTATTTTATCACTTCGTTTCAGTAGTTTATTTAACGGAGATACTCTGCATCATTACCTAGGTGAAAATTAGTCCATGATTATCTGTTATAAGTTTTCATTTTTGTGATTAATTGCACATACTTTGAGTGTGTCAACATCTGTATAACCTTTCTGCACTTTTTTCTGTTTGAATCAACAGTATGAGCTCTAATATCTGCATTACTGTCTGAAATTTATTATAAATGTCATGGCATGGCATTACAGGATCCGCATGCACTACGGGCATCCTGATGTGTTTGATCGGATCTTTCACATAACACGTGGTGGCATCAGCAAGGCATCTCGTGTAATTAATATTAGTGAGGATATCTATGCTGGTCAGTTTGACAGATGCTGATCTTTTACTCCCATTATTGTCATGTATTCATGAGTTTGACAGCTTGTTATTTAGTATCTTACAATAAAGTCACTGGTGTATCCTTATTGTCTTTTTTTAAAAGCCAACGACCATTAAAAAAATCACTGGTGCATGTTTCTGGCTTTTGAAATCTCTTGACATCTTTCCATTGTATTTGAGAATGAAGACAGTAGGTCTTGATGAAGATTCTCGAATAGTATTTAGGGGCATGGGCCCATCTTTATTTGCGGAATGACAAGATTGCCTTCTGAGGCATTTAAATAGTATAATCTCATAGTATGCATTTATTGGGTATCAACTGGCTATTGTGATCCTTGTTTCAGAAAGATTCTTCTTCATATACTCGTTATCTAATGAATTTGGAATAATACTGCAGGGTTCAATTCCACATTACGGCAGGGCAATATTACTCACCATGAATACATTCAGGTTTCCTTTTGGTATCTTGTTGTGTAGTTCTCTGCAATCATCAAATCTGCTTTGGAGTTCTTAACTTTCTCCTTTTTGTGAAGGTTGGGAAAGGAAGAGATGTTGGCTTGAACCAGATTGCACTTTTTGAAGGGAAAGTGGCTGGTGGTAATGGAGAGCAAGTCCTGAGTAGAGACGTGTACCGTCTGGGTCAACTTTTGGACTTCTTCAGAATGATATCCTTTTTTGTGACAACTGTTGGTTTCTACCTATGCACAATGGTATGCTCCTTCTTTCATTTGAAATTATGTTTCTGTATAGTTTGGAGGATTGTAATATGTACTATTTCTGAGAGAGACTGTAATTGCAGATGACGGTTCTGACAGTGTATGTCTTCTTATATGGAAGGGTCTACTTGGTAAGTCAACACCTTAGCTGTGTTTTTCATTATATTTTTGTATTGAATGTTAATCTTCCTTGCATTATGTACTTGAAGTGTCATTGATAAACTTAATAAGGTGGGCTCTTAATGTGGTTTTTTTTAGAAATAAGTAACTTTTTGTTTTTTGTGTATGTGTTTTGGGTGGGTGGGTTGGGGAAATGGGAAAGTGTTAGTCGTACTTTCACATTTCCTGAGAAGAGACTAGTTGGTGCTAAAAACGATGTGGCAAACCTGGAAAATTGTTAGTTGTACTTTCATATTTACAGGTTAATTCAGAGATTCAATGTGTGGATCCTGGTCTAGAACTTATCAGACTTCAGCAGTAGGGTGCTGGTGTTGTCTGATTGATTATGGACCTCAATACAATCTTGGCTATATGTTATCAAATGGACATGGCCTCTTGTAATATAATGGCAGTTTCCCCCTATTTCGTTCAATAATAGCTGTCCTACAAAAATAATTCCCATGAATTTGCTTCCACTTGCAAGGACAAAACCATGCTTCACAATCGTGGTTGTTCTGTTTTAGCGAAGACGACCCTACTCTGATCCTTGTTTTGTCATGGCATAACCACCATTTTTGCATTGTCCACCTCTATGAAACTGAAAGTAATAATTGTTTCCAGGATCAGGAAAATGATTTGGTCAAGGCTTGAAACTTGTGTCAATTAAGTACTGTTGTTAAGAGCCAAGTACGGCTAATGTTTGCAATACTCTCACATTAGTTTGGTAAAGTTTTAACAACTTCATTAGAGCTTTGATTGGGCCTCTCTATCCTAAGCTCAAATTTTGAGTTGGATGTCTTTCCTTGTGGTATTAAAATTGGTCCATTAGGCTTCCATTGGCAGCTAGGCCTGCTTCTAAATTATCCATGTATTCAGAGCCAAAGTAAAGACTTACATATGAGGGAGTATGTCGAGAATAATCTCACATTGGTTGTGAATTGCTCCACATCATAGCATAAGAATTTTTTTTTTCTGAAATGCCCTAGCATAAGAACTTGGATTGAACCTTTCCACATGAGGTTTGCATTTTTGAGCTAGGTATCTTTCTTCAGCTTAGATATCTATAGATCCAGTTGGTATCAGATTTTGGTTCAGTTATATTATATTATTTTTATTTTCTCTTAATGGTGTGTCCAAGTGTACAACATATACTGGGCCAAAGTTGGGGTCCTAATGGACTACTTGTTTGTTTTCTTTAATGAATTTTTATCTTGCCAACCTTGCAGGCATTTTCCGGACTTGATCAGGGAATTTCAAGAGAAGCAAAAATTTTGGGCAACACTGCTCTAGATGCAGCTCTAAATGCTCAATTCTTGGTCCAGATTGGTGTTTTTACTGCAGTGCCAATGATTATAGGTTTCATTTTGGAACTAGGATTGCTTCAGGTCATTGTTCTCTGCTCTTTATTTGAGATGTTAATTCTTGAATGATGAATTAGGCCTTTCCATATTTTCATTTCAATCTTTTGATGTCCATTTTGATATGGTTTATGTCAGGTGCTGAATGTTTCTATTTTCATTGGTCACTTATCAAGGGATCTCTTTCTCATTGTGTTAAAAAATGATAACCATCCTAGTTTCTTTTTTCTTTCTGTCCTCCTACATTTCGTTTTACTGTTTACTTTTTGTTTATACTTTTTAGTTAACTCCAATTTATCTTATGTTTCAGGCTGTTGTAAGTTTTATTACCATGCAACTTCAGCTATGCTCTGTATTCTTTACATTTTCCTTGGGTACTAGAACACATTATTTTGGACGAACGATCCTCCACGGGGGTGCAAAAGTATGTAATTTCTTCATTCTTTTATTTTCAAACAATCATCTTGGAGATGAGATATATCAATATTGATATCTCAAAAACGATTATCAGTACAAGGCAACTGGTCGAGGTTTTGTTGTTCGTCACATCAAGTTTGCTGAAAACTACAGGCTTTACTCAAGGAGTCATTTTGTCAAGGCGTGAGTAGTATTTTCAGCTACACTTTTTGCTACTTGAATGTGCTTTTTCTAATCAACTAACAGATTTATCATGTGTGCAGGCTTGAGGTGGCACTTCTTCTAATAGTTTATATCGCCTACGGTTATACACGGGGAGGGGCAACTTCATTTATCCTAATTACTATCAGTAGTTGGTTCCTCGTTATCTCATGGCTCTTTGCTCCTTATATCTTCAATCCCTCGGGATTTGAGTGGCAAAAGTAAGTCATTGATGAATTGGTGCATTATTTAAGATTTTTTATACTTGAAGTTTCATTTTGTTCAGATTAACTGACAACAGTGAAGTATTAGTAAACTGCATGATCAGTGATTATCTGCTGGACATCATTCTTTCTTATTTGGTGAATATTTTTCTGTAAAATTAATAGGACTGTGGAGGACTTTGATGATTGGACTGGTTGGCTTCTTTATAAAGGTGGAGTTGGGGTGAAAGGGGAGCATAGCTGGGAATCTTGGTGGGAGGAAGAGCAGGTGCTATTCTTTCCAAAAAAGTAGTCGTATCTATCAAACTTGGATGACTTCCATACCTACCTTTTCTGTTCAATACTTGAAGCATAAAGCTTCTTTTAAATAATTTTTCTGAATTTTATAGTAGTTTGTATTCTTCCATGTCAAGAGGATTTTAGCAACTGAAAATTGTTCTGGGATCTGTATTTAGGTAATGAAGTGGTTATTTTCATTATATCAAGGAGTGCTTCATTCACTTAGTGAAACTGTAATTAAGTGGGGTTATATGGCTATGCAATCTTTTCTGCTATTTGTTATTCTTTTAAATCCTTATTGCTCTTCTTCTTAAGTGAACTTTTCTTTCTCTGTTCTTTTCCTCATTGTTCTTTCTCTTCCAAGTAATCGCACTGACTACAGAATTGTCTTCTTACACTTGCTGTTTTCTTCCAGATGCATATTCAAACACTGCGAGGCCGTCTCTTGGAGACGATCTTGAGCCTGAGATTTTTGATGTTTCAATATGGTATTGTCTACAAATTCCATCTGACAGGGAAAGATACGTCACTTGCGGTAAGTATGTTGGCACTCCATAAATGCTAACACATTGACTTAGAGAAATAGTTCGTAAAGGCAAACACACCCACAGAAAAAAAAGTGTTTGTGAACATAGCTTGCTGTTCACTGTGTTGTTTGGGTTATCAATTAGTGCCACGCTAGGCCAACCATGACGTGCAGTAAGAGTGGAATAGGGGGAAAAACTTCATATAGGAACGGACATCAGTAAGGCAGCAAGAGTGGAAGAGGGGAAAAAACATCTCTTTAGATCCAGTGCCTGTAAGGATTGGAGTGGGGTCTAATTTCCATTATATTTGGATGGCTTCCATGGGACCAGACCTGGCTGAAGCTGGAGCTAGAGGACTCACTTGATCATCCTTTTAGTGGGTCTATTTCTTACTGGATATGCTATAATCCTAATTACTTGACATCTTAAATGGAGATATAATGTTAGATATTCTTTTACTCCTAAAATCAACTGACTATTCATCATTTTCAGATTTATGGATTTTCTTGGATTGTGCTAGTCGGCCTTGTTATAATATTCAAGGTTAGCTTTGAGTTTCTGAGAACTGTTCTTTTTTCTGTACTGCATTCATAATGTGGTTCCTCCATCACCAACAGCTTCTCTTTCTGTATTTGCAGATTTTTACATTTAGCCCTAAGAAGTCCAACTTCCAACTGTGGATGCGATTCATTCAGGGAGTCTTCTCCATAGGAATGCTCACAGCTCTTGTTCTCGTTGTTGCCTTTACAAACCTGTCTGTTCCAGACTTGTTTGCCAGTATTCTGGCATTTGTACCTACAGGATGGACCATTTTATGTGTAAGTGAAAATTTGTCTCTATATGATCATGCACATTAAAATGCTTGGAGAATACAAACAGATGCTATATGTTCTTGCGAGAAACTATACACTGCATCCTTGGTCTCTTGGGTATACAAGCCCCCCTTTATTGGTTGAAGTCCATGGTTTGTGATAGTTGATTGACATTCTGTTGGCATGGATCTTGTTGCTCCTGCCAATAAAGGTTGGCACTTGGTTCTTTTGTGTTACAAGGGAGTTGTATAGCTTGACCAAGTAGCTTAATAATGTTGTGTTAGTTGTTAACTGGTCAAATATGGGGCACAAATTAAGTTACTATAGCTTGGAGGTAAGCATGTTGTAACTGAGCTGAAACTTGTGTTGATTCCTTGGCAGTTGGCTATCACATGGAGAGGATTGATGAGAAGGTTGGGTCTCTGGGATTCTGTGCGGGAGTTTGCACGGTTGTATGATGCTGGAATGGGTATGATCATATTTGCTCCGGTGGCATTCCTGTCATGGTTTCCTTTTATATCTACCTTTCAATCTCGTCTTCTTTTCAACCAAGCTTTCAGCAGAGGGCTGGAGATTTCCATCATCCTTGCTGGCAACAAAGCCAATGTCCAATTATAATATCTACAATGAAACACCTTGTTGGAAATACTTCTATGTTGTACCTTAATCCTGGTAGAAACTAATTTTGTAAATAGTTATTGTACAATTGAGTTAGTATGTATTCTCAGGTGAAAAAAACTACTGCTGTTTGATAATGAGTCCTAGCCTTTTCTGCACATGCTTACTATAATATAATATCTGGGCTTTACTTTTGTATTCTATTTTAAGCTTGAGATATCTTAAAGATTTCAGTGTCAGATTAACAAAGCAAGGGGTAGGCTTCTCTGTTTTGGGAGACGCTTTGCTTATGTAAAAGGTTGAGATGTTTTACTGATACACGAGACGTTCTGGTGAGACACTGGCTCAAAAGAGATCGGAAAACGTGGATTGCGAAGCAGGTACTTGACTTTCAGATACCATTCAACCTTTTGAAGCACCGGCTAGCAGGCACGTTTTGAAAACAAACAGCTCTGTCCAGAATTACTCTTGGACTCTTGCTACCATTTTCTTTCAACATTTGTTAGGTTGGTGCTACATCAGGTATACCAGCTCAGTTAGAATGACTCGTCAGTCCTCGTGATAAAAGAGTTAGAATTCCCTTTCTATATTCAAAATTAAAAGTGATAGCTGAAGTGCTGCTTTTGCTACATTCGATGCATTCCACATGTTTGTAATATTAAGGTTTGACGGTATTATTACTTACATAATATTTCAAGTTTATGTAGGTCAACCTAAGAGGTTGATCTAATAGGAAAAACCAAATGGTGTGAAACATGTGGTCAATCTACAATCTAATTGAGGGAAGAACCACATATGAACTCAGGCACTCTTTTGTATCATCAAATACAAATTGCAAGGAAAAGTCCCGCAGTTTACTCACCGAGGAGACCTAAACATTCGGTGAAAAGTATTCCATGTCTGGCAGCTGAGAGTGTCGAAGTTGAAAACAAAGACGTTGCTGCCAAACTAGGAAAAGTTGCAGTGTTGTTTTTGAAAATAATGGCAGGGCCATAGTTGAAAATTGCTTTATAGCTATAGACGTACAGAATTTTATTTGAAGCCTCCTCTGTCATCATATTTCGGAAGTGGAATTCCCCTCAGCTCCACGTACGCTTGTATGGCCAATTCGCTCGGATTCTTTCTCCAACCAGCCCCGTTGATACGGTTAAATAGAGACGAAAGCCTCTGTGGTGCAATTCATCTCCCCATTGTCCAGCGTCTGTCGGACTCTTCAGGGAATTTTTCATCCAGTAGTCAAGAGTCACTTTGTCGGTTCTCTGTCATCTTCTGATTCCGTTTCGCCACTCGGCCACGTCGGTCGTATTTTTTTTTCTTAACGCTAGCATCTCTGTGCGTCAGAAAAAATATTAGGGTTACTTGCGGCCCGTGAGGCATCAATCCTAACAAGTTACTTGTGGCTAGAGTTCATGAGACTGTCTATTTATGGAGATTCTCCGATTGGAATCAAGAAGACGAGTCTTGAATTGTTCTTTTTCGGATCTTATTTGAAGAAAATAAGAAAAGAGAAAAGGGCTTTGCAGTGATGTGTTGATGATTTTTTAAGAGAGGATTTTTTTTTTTTTTTGGTTTCCGTAACAGATCCCTGGATGAGTAGAACTACTGGTCCCTTGCATTAGGTAACTTATTCATACTTTTTTTTTTAATTTATTTTTGCTTTAAAGGTTCAAATGGTTGTTCATTTCTCATTTCTTTGTTTGGTTTTCAGCCGAGGATTGTGAGTTTCCGGATATCGTAGCGATCTGCTGTTCCTTGATTGCAGTTCTTTTGCAGATAATCTAGCGTACGGTAAATTCTTTTTGCTGAGCTTCAGATTTCACTCTTCCCTTAAAAAAAATGTTGGTGCTTCAGAAGTTATTTGAACGATTCTGCGTGTTTCTAGATTATTCTTTAATCGGCACAAATCATAGTTTTATGTAGCATTGCATCTTTGTAATCGCTATTAGCCAGAGATACTTGAACAATAAAATGTGAGATTGGGTTTTCGAGTTTCCATTTGGGTGTTTTTGCCAACAGCACTTTCGTTGTTTTGTTGTCTGTAGTTTTATGTAAATAATATACAAATTATCTCTATCTGATGCTCCTAACACCATTGTTAGAGATAAAATTAGCCACATCACCATGTTGTATACAACTTAGGAGCATCAGATAGGGAATAACTTGTATATTATTTATATAAGCCACGTTGTTATATCGACATGGTGATGTGGCTTATAATATGCAAATTATCTCTATCTGAGCCTTCTGATGTGGTTTTTTGCATTGTGTATGATTTCGTGCTGTTGTATTTGTTGATCATAGTTGACAAGCTCATTGTACACAAGTCTAGACCTTGCATTGCACATAAGTTTTTAACCCTTCCCAGAAACTTGTGGCCAAATGTCTCATACTTTATGTATTTGTCAGAAAAATGGTATGACCCTTTAGGCTTTAGGTAATATGACATGCTGGATATACCATATGCCCTGTGGCATCATATTGCAAGATCAATGGTGTACATTTATATGACACGTTCAATCACTTCGGTATCAACACTCATTTTCTTAGATCAAACAAAGGCAACAAAGTCACTTTGTTTGATTCTCTAACTAGCTGTTCTGAATGATATAGGACAATGTTATGTAATGTGATGTTTTATGCTACTGGGGGAAATTGTGTAGAGAGTATTAGACTTTTAGCACTTAATTGTTGAGTCGGATCCATTCTGCGCCTGATCAATCATGGGCAAGGGTGCTAGATATATGTTTTCTGTTGTTTTAAGGGTGAGCGTAGTTCAAGAGGGATGGTTGTTAAAATATCTGCACGAAATTATAACTTTAAAAGCATGCTTCATATTCTTCTAACAATTTCTGAATGCAACAGATGGGGGACGTAGCCAAAGATTTGACTGCTGGGACTGTTGGTGGTGCTGCACAGTTGATATGTGGCCATCCCTTTGACACCATCAAAGTCAAACTCCAAAGTCAACCAGCCCCGCTACCGGGGCAACTCCCCAAGTATTCTGGTGCCATAGATGCTGTTAAGCAGACAATTGCAGCAGAAGGCTCCAGGGGCTTGTACAAGGGAATGGGGGCTCCACTTGCTACTGTGGCAGCTTTCAATGCAGTTCTCTTCACTGTGAGGGGGCAAATGGAGGCTTTTTTGAGGTCTGAACCTGGTGCTCCTCTTTCAGTCAACCAGCAGATAGTCTGTGGAGCAGGTGCCGGATTTGCTGTGTCCTTTCTTGCATGTCCTACAGAGTTGATCAAGTGCAGGTCAGTGGTTATTAAGTATATGTTTCTTTTCCAAAATTCAATCCATCATTTAGCTGTTATACTGGAGCCTCCATTGAGGAGAATGGATTCTGGAACCTTTTAGGTACGTTAAAGAGTATTTGTTATCTTGGGAATCTCCTTTTTCAGAAATGAACAAGCAATGCATTACTTGGTTGTCACAACACATTTAAGTGAAACCATGCAAGGGAGATTAAATGGATTATTTAGATCTCACTTTTGAAAAAAAAAAATTCTTTGTCTATTTGACTTTATGGCTGTTATTTGCTACTCGTGGAGGTTCTCAAATCTGAGAGATTGAAAACATGTAGTTGGCACAAGTTCTCTTTCAGTCGTCATTGGTTTTTCCTGTTGTATTAGCTTGCAAGTACTTTGGCATGGTTGGCATAGAAATCTGTTACGCTTGCCAAATTGTCTCTCAGATGCATACCCACAAAATGAGTTCTATATTTCTAAATACTAACTAAGTATTTTTTGTTTTTATTTGCAACAACTCTCCAGGTTACAAGCCCAGAGTGCATTGGCAGGTTCTGGTGCATCTACTGGTGCAGTAAAATATGGAGGTCCAATGGATGTGGCAAAGCATGTGCTCAGATCAGAAGGAGGTGCTAGGGGCTTATTTAAAGGTTTGGTTCCTACCTTGGCACGTGAAGTGCCTGGAAATGCCGCTATGTTTGGTGTGTATGAAGCTCTTAAACAGTACTTGGCTGGGGGCACTGACACTTCAGGGCTTGGGAGGGGTTCTTTAGTTGTAGCTGGAGGCTTGGCTGGGGGGTCGTTTTGGGCTGCAGTTTATCCCACTGATGTCGTGAAGAGTGTGATTCAAGTTGATAACTACAAGAACCCTAAATTCTCGGGTTCCTTAGATGCTTTCAGGAAGATTTTGGCATCAGAGGGGGTGAAAGGCCTTTACAAAGGGTTCGGACCTGCTATGGCTCGCAGTGTTCCAGCAAATGCAGCTTGTTTCTTAGCATATGAGATGACTAGGTCCAGTTTGGGATGAATCTTTAATTTCGTCTTTTATTTTTATTTTTTTAGCTCTGAAGGAAGAGCAAAAGAAAAACTACCATCTGATTGTTTCCTGCTTACAAAGGATTTCTTTAAGCATTGTTCAATTTCCCCTCTTGTTCATGTCTCGAGTAATTTTGCCTGCCATCAGTGATCGTTTTCTCAACTATCAAGAGTTCGAATGTTGGTCACACTTCTAGATAACTTTCTATTTCTCTCCGCTTCCTTTTCATTATAGCTTCACGCATACCATATTCCGAGTTCTAAAGCAAGTATTTTCTTCCTTTTTTGTTGATTTGACATTTAAATTTGCTTCTAAAGAATCAGCATATAAGCTTTTAAGGATTGAAGAGAAGATGAGATGGTGCTATTCCATGCTAAATCAACTCTCTAGAATGGAAGAAACTTCTAAGATTGCAATTCAAATTCAAGTTTGAAAGGAGAACAATAGGTGAGAAGTAAATGTGAGAACGTTCAATAGACTTGTCCTCCCTCCTCCGTCAACTTTCATTTGTCTATTGAAAACAAGTAGTTAATATTTAGAAATGTTTATCCTGATTATAAGTTTCTAATAAATCATAAGTCGAGATCTTATTACTGACCGTCTTTAACACATTGGCTGAAAATTTGTTAAACTTTCTAATTAGTTATTTGTGTAATTTTAAAAAATATAATTTGTGTATCTTACTTTATATCCATATAATATAAAATATATTTTAAAAGAGGGAGGACAACAGATAAGGGGTGGCAGGAAGCCAAATTAGCTCTCAAACTATTTGAGCTCAACTCAATTCAGTTTTTATTTGAGCTTGCCTCGAGGTCAAACTTGAAATAAAGTTAGTAGTTCATGAGCTCTAATTACTTTATTTGGTTGATAATTATTCTTATTTACCTCAAACCTCAAAGACGATCGATCGTTCAACCTTTTTTTGAGTCCCTCAATATCTATTGTTGTTGTTTGTCAATGGAATAAACTCTATTGATATAGATGTTTGCTCTTTCTTTTAGGTCAATTAAACTAGTTATTATATATTAGTATGCTTTATTGCAAAGTCTTGCACTCTTTTGTAATACCAATATCATCTCAATATTCTCTTTATTTATTTTTGTAATTTAATAGATTTTTGTTAGAATTCAATCTAAATAAAAAAGGTCCCACCAAGTAGAGAAGGGTATGTCAAATGTGGGTTTATCTCGAGCAAGAGATTATCAAATCTATAACATCGACAGTTCCTAAAGCAAGCAGAAGACCTAAACAACAGGACAAATTCAGGAAATGCCCCTTACAGTTCCGCAACAGCAGAGACTAGCCTAAGATAAGCTTAATTATTAGGAAAAAAATCAGCCGGGAGGAAAAAAAATTTGATGAATCTTCAGAGTGTGCAACAATGATAAGTCGGCAGCTTACAAGACCGTCAGGTTCTTCGAACCAGAGGATGCAATGAGAGAGAGGATTTGTAAAACAGAAGCCATGGAACTCAAGGCAGCTTTCAGTACGTCCTGTGAACAGCCTGGTTTCACCATGATTTTCACCTGCGATGCTCAACAGAATTACTTGGATCTTCAATACCGAGCTTCAACTTCTTCATATTTTCAGACGGTGATAATACGTTTGTAGATCATATTAAAAGGGCACTTTAACTAACCTTGTCAAGGTAAGCTTGCAATTCCTTTATCTTCCCCATATAATCCTTGTCTTCTGCACAAAGACTTATAGGCTTGGAGTCGCTACCTGCTCCTGCAAACTGAAGAGGTCCTGGATTACAGTAAATATCATCCATCAAAAGCCTCTCCGCAGTTTGAAGCAGCATCCTGCGCCAAACATTTGATGTTTAAAACTTTGAGAAATGGCAAGAAGATCCAATTTGAATTTGAGTTGGTTACTGTCTGCCTCTTGACAGAGTGAATTGGCAAATGTAAAGTTTCTTACCCATAGGGTTTTCCAGTCAAATCGACTGGAGCGGGTTGAATTGATGGCTTCCCAATGGTTGAGACTCCTAGACCGTGCCCCAACCGATTCACGGTCATCATTGCCTGCCACACATAAGAACATCCATTCAGTACCGTGCCCATGAGAACAGAGAAAAGCTCAAAGAAAACTCTTTCATGATAATTGTGACTACTTGTTATTTTTAGGAATTCCCTGAATTCTTGTTATTTTTGGAATTTCTGATTAAAGAGGTCATGACGAGCTTCTTATGATAATTGTGATGTTGATTAAATTAAAGAACGATGTCTGCAAAATGGGAATCGCAATTGTAGTTCGTCATCATTCTTGTTTTTAGTTCTGCAAATAGTCCAGTTCTTACATGACAAACCTTACAATAAAGTTGAGAGACATACCGTCAATGGAGCACCACCACAACGCCACTCAGAAATAGGCTCTTTAAGGTTGGTCACTGTAGCCATGTAACCGTTAAATCCAGCTGCTATAAGATGATAAGAAACATGGCCAAGAGCCTGCGTGTATTTTACACATTAAATGTTTGTTTAACACAATTGAAGCAAATCGAAAAGATGATATATGAAGAACATTAAATCTCCTCACGTATCCATAGTCGCAATCAAATTTAGATGGTAATGATCCTCGAGCTTGATACCCGAAGAAGTGGCAAATAGAATTGAATTTCTTCCCATTGTATCTCCCATTTTTCTGTAGTTTGCAGCAACCAAACTAGAAATAGTTAGAAGATGGTCATAATAGTTACACTTCTTTCTTTATAATGAGAAATGACTCCAGAAATTTTCTGGAAATATCATTGGAATTTAGATCAAATACTCTATCTGCGTTAAATTTAAGAAATGATTCATCCTTCGTTTCTGAACTACTTGGAACCTACCGTTCGTGTGTTCATCTCTGTCTCAACTAACTGAGCTAAAAGCTTCTCGGTTTCAATCTGTCATAAAAGGTTTATGTAGGTTAAACGATTCTATGGAACAAAGAGAAGTTGTTGACAAGTGTCACCCCTAGTTTTACCTGTGACAACTGTGCTGAGTCGTCCGATTCGGGAGTCAGCACAAGCTGCATAGAAAATGTTTGTCATTGTAAGTCCAAAACATACTGTTCAACATAGACTATGGGGATCAACAGAAGATAAATTATGACAGTCCAAATAGTTTTGGACTTCAGAAATTAGAGTCGATGGGAACCAATTTCTAACTAATGGTTGAAAGAGGGGCTTACGGAGTTCTCAAGTGAACAGAAAAACTGTGATACCTGTTTCCGGATAAATGGTGGCAAGAATTGATACAAAGCAGAAGCCCAAGGTGACAATTGGGTTGAAATATTGTCAGCAGAAACTCCTTTTTTGAAGAGATTATGTATTTCCTGAATAAATGTAACTTATTAGTTCTTTCTCAAAAAAAATAAAAACATGGACACTTATTATTTGAATTTGTTCATAGATCATTTATAACTTCGAAACAAACTTCATGTTCAGGATTCAAATAGGAAATGATTCTAAGTAATCAGTAACTTAAAAATGCATATAAATTACCTGCAATAGAGCATGCACTTCAGGTATATTTTCAATTAGTCCTTCCGGTAAGAGGATAACCCCATGATATTTATCTAAGATAAAGCAGGAAATTGTAAAATAAGATATATGAATAACAATCCAAAAAGGACAGAATATTGGCTCTTCAATTGAGCACTAAAGAAAATCATGAAAAAATTGGAAATAAGTGATGATTTCATCAGACACAAAAACTGACCCGTTTCTGCCCTTGCTTCAACTGCATCACAAATTCGTTTCGTTAGATCAAACAGTGTGAGCTTCGAGGCAGCAACCTCCTCACTAAGGATGACCTTGTCATAAAACGAAAGACATCAGATTGACTTATGACAATGTCCACCAATAATGATAAAACATAGTGCCTCCTAGAAAGGATACTAACCATGTTAGGATGAGACTGGAGTGTGCATTCCAGGACAACATGAGATGCCCTTCTTCCCATAACCCGAATGAAATAGTAGTACTAAAATACACGAGAATAAAGTTTGTCATTCATACAGACTGAGCACTTTTGACAGAGTAAAATGAGAAACGCTCCTTGCTTTGCACAGATAGGACTCACTATCACAAACATATGATGGATCAGTATCTATACTCGTTTATTCTACTCCTACTCGTTGAGCTCAGATATGACCGTCGATTCATCGAAAAGATGTATCATTAACGCGTTTGAACAAGATATACAACTTCGAGGTGTATAAATTCAACTAAATAGGATTTTTCTTTTATAAAAGTTACCAATGTCCGCGGCTGGAGATTTTTCATGTTATAACAGTTACGCTAAATATATCAAAGAAGATGGGAGAAGAGAAGCTGTATGGATAGATGACTAAAAGTCTGAGAATTCACAGGCCGTACCTTCTCTGCGGAGAGAGCATCAGTGCATATGTTACTAATCAGCTGAGAATTCACCTGAAATAGATATGTGAGACACACATGAAATTTCTATACTGTAAAGGAATGCTTTCCCTGCAATGCAGCAATAAATTTATACAATGGGTCTAAACAGAGATAGTTGATCCAGTATACCTTACATATTGTATCAAATCCGACATTAGCTTCAACAAACTGGTTCTTCAGATCACCATACAGGGTAACAGGAACTCCGATTACCTACGACTCCAATCACTACCTTGATAAGTATAAGGAACATTAAGTCTTTTAATTACCCAATGTACATGGTATAGAGTTGAAGTCTTCTGAAATTATTGGGATATAGAAGTTATAAAATAACAAGGAAATGAAATAATGATCTTAGGTTGTCAGACATAAGAAATACTTTTGTTTGGCATTTTGCTTTCTCAAATGTCTCGGCAAGTTGAGCTGCATCAGTATTGGACGTAACACCTACACAAGACAGACTTAAATAACCGGGTTCCAAAATTAGAATGTATAGAAAGATATATTGATAAACAACTGGATCTCTGCGCACCTCCAACAATTACTAGCCCATCTAACTTCAATGCTTGGCATGTAGCTAATGCATTCTTCACTTGTTCAGTTGTCCTTATTTGATCCTTTGTCCTTCCCAGCATATCATAACCACCTTAAAAGTGAAAATGACCAAGTCAAGATTGATATTACTTGAAGAGATCAGGTTATTTAATGTTGATGCGGCATAATAAGTATCATTATTGTCACAAAGTTTTAAAGGTAGACGAGTGAAAAAAGGTAGACAAATACCCTGATTGCGGTAAGTGGAGACCATATCCTCAGTGATCTCAATGGATTTTTGTGAAAATAAACCTTCAGTTCCACCTGTTATTAAGAAAGAAACAAGCTTACTTTAAGGCAAGGAAAAAAAACGGATTAACAAACATGTAACGTATATTCTAATTTGCATCCTCTCAACAGTTTAAATGTAACACGAAACGTCATGAGTTTGGAACAGTATCAATCTTCAAATACATTACACACCACAAAATCCAATCAAGGTGCTTTTCGAATTGTGAGATTTCATGGCATCATAAAGCCCACAAATAATATTATGGCCTCCAGGAGATTGACGCCCACAGAAGACAACCCCAACCCTGAAAGCGGCCGTAGAGTCGTGTAAGTTTGAGCTATATTAATATATGAAGAAATTTTTGGTGGTGAACTCGAAGAAAGTAGCTGTGAGATGCCGAAGCAGTATTACATGAATCAAGATTCAGTGATATTGTAACATACGCGTACAAAATCCAGCAGTGACGTTAAAAGCAGAAGTCAAAATTTTATTGTCACGCTGAAGCTGTCGAAGGCCTTACATGGTCAAGGCTTCCACTCTTTTTGGGTTTTTCAGCTCAAAACTAAAACGGAATTGAAGAAATGAGGTAGTTTCGATCACTTACCTCATCGCTGTCGCCTCTTTTCTCCCATGAGAGTCCAAGCCTTTAACATTTGAGAAATGAATAAGTGGCTGGCGGTAAGTAAGAGGAAATGATCGACTGACTGGTTGGGCATCTGATGGATCTGGAACAGTTGCTTCTTCACCCAATTCAACTCTGACATTTATCTGTTACAAGTGATAAATAAAAATAAAATTAGTATACCTGTAATGCAGCATACAAAACTAAGCTGTGCCCATTATTTTCTCGGATCAAAGATGCGACAGAGCATAAAGTCCATAATCAGAGATCTCAGAGCTCAGATCTTTTCCTTGTGTAATTTAACATATATAACGTCAAAAATCATAGAACACCCATGCGAGAACACTATCTCATGCCATCAAGAGTTGTCCGGTACTAGATTACATCATTTACTTGAAATCATGAAATTAATAAATAGAAAAGCGCGAAGGTCTATTTAGTGGAAACAAAAAAGCTCCAATAAGAAAAGAATAAATATTCCAATAATCAATTACACGCTAACAGGTTCTAAATAATTTTTTTCACAACGAGTAAATTAAAAATCAGTACTAAAAGTAAAATTACCTGAAAAATCACCACAGATCTTCTGAAAACAAGGAGATCATGAACTCAAAATACGCGAAAGACACATCCAAGTAACACACACCACAATCGAAAACGCAAAAAAGCTTACAGATCAAACTAGAACTACAGATTTTTAGACGAAGTTTTAGTTTAGTATCAGAACCGTCAAAGAGAAGAATACGAAAGGCGGAGGTAAGAATACCTGAAGACAGCCCGGAAGTTCAGGGACATAGAGGCTCCTACTCTTCTGTAATCCCGACAATTCTCTCACCACTCCATACTCCATCCCTGTTTTTCCGACGAGAGAAACCGAGAGGACGAAAATCAGATCCGGAGGAAACGAATTTCGAAACGGAAAGATGTAGATTGGAAGAGAGCAAAACAATATATTCCTGGCCTGCGTAGAGAATATATATACGAGTGAGCCGCGGGAAAGGCGCGAGCAAACCGTAGTTTCAAAAGAGAGCGAAGAGTTCGGATTTTTATTGCCAGATGTGTCCCCAGTCGTTGGGCAGTGGGGCCATGCGAGCAAGCCGACGGAGCACGCGAAGCGGTAGTCTTAACGGGCATTCTACTCGCCATCGTAGGAGCCGACTGTTTCATCCCCGTCCTTGTCGTGAACCGTTTCGATTGAGAGGATATTTACGATTGTACCACTGGTGAAATTTTGCACCCCGTAATGGGGAGAGTTTTACATATTTACCCCCAAATCATTAGAGTTTTCTTCTAAATATCTGGTATGTAAGTAACAACCTAACATGTGTATGTCATGTTGCAATCCAAACAAGTGAAGTCTAATGATCTGAATACTTGTGCTCTAGTGCTCTAGTTCGAGTTTAGCCTCGAGTCCAAAAATTTAAATTGAGTTTTAGCTCGAACTGGGTTCAAGACCGAGCAAATATATCTATCAGTAGTATTTATTCCATTGACAAATAATAATATTAGATGTTGAGGGACCCAAAAAGGAATTGACGAAAGTAATTAGAGTAAATAATAATTTAGTAAAAAAATTTATATTAATGAATCGGTTCACGAGTTAACAAACTGAGTTTGGTATACTTAGCGAGCCTTATTTCAAGTTTAAACTCGAGTTAAGCTCAAGTAAAAACTGAATTGAACTCGAACAGTTAGCAAGCCAACTTGGTGGCACCCCTAAACCAGTGACGGATCCTTTCCATTTATATTATTTATTCTTATATATTTATACCCCTGAATAATTATAAAATTAAACTATTACGTATTAATAAATATAAATTTAGAAAAGGTCAATAAGGGGTGGTGGCGCAGTTGGCTAGCGCGTAGGTCTCATAGCTTTAAGAGTGATCCTGAGGTCGAGAGTTCGAGCCTCTCTCACCCCATCTCTTTTTCGTTTAAACTACTATCAAGAACATACCAGATTTGACAATCTTTCTCCATTTTTGTCGCAGACCAAGCCCTTTTCCCAGAAATTTTGCTCCTAAACCTACCAGCAGGCAACGGGATTTTCAAGATCGTTGGAGATTATAGAGAAAGATCAAATTACATCAGGTGAGATCGATTTGTAATCTAAATCTGTAAAACGAGACAAACTGACGGAAGATAAGCAACAGTCTCCTCTGATTAACGACAACTTCCATTGTTTCCTTGCTGATCCGCAGCACTTTCTACAGTTAAACAGCTCTAGTCTGTGAATAAACAATCTTCATCGTCTTCTCCCTGTTCTTTTCCATTTTTGTTGTGATCCATCTTTCTGTGCGATTTTAGTGGTTGACCATGCGGGCTCGAAATAAAAAAGAATCTTCAGTATCGTGACTCCCCAGTTTCAATCAACAGTCGTGATCGTAAACCACCCACCATTGGAATCTTTCCAGGGACCTTTCGGCACCCTCAAAAGAGCCAGAAATTTCATGAGACAGATCCGTTAAGAGGTCCAATTTCTGTAATTTTTCGCCTTCCTTATATTTTATGCTTTTTAGTTTACTTCATCCATCAATGATGAACAGTGAGATGAGATCAGAAGAATGTCTGGGTTTAATAATCCTCCCTTCGAAGATTTTAGGCCATTAATGATTGTTTGAAATGAAAATTATTGCTCTTTGTTACATTCGACATTGAAATAAGAATCGATTGCTAAGACTAGAAAGAATCTTTTTTGGGAAGATTTATAACTTCCACTTGCTTTAATCAATCAATTCGATGCTTGATAATCATATAATTGTTCGGAATCTTCACCTTTCAAAAACGAAAAGGCGAAAAGACAAACCAAATGGGGTCGCCACATTGAACACCACTCATCATCGACCTTGAATCATGTTTCTGTTTCTGAGAAACATCGAAGGCAAATGACGCTTCTTCTTTCTGAGAAGCCTGCATGTAGGCTGTAGCAGAAAGTGAATTTAATGTCGAGAGAATTTTTTTTTTTTTTTAATGGCGAGACGAAGGGGTTAGATCAAAGCAGAGCTCTTCGGCGAACCAGCGAGATTTAAAAATTTAAAGATATCATATGATAAGGAAAAAGGCTTATCTTTTTCCTTTCGCCTCCATCAGTAGGACCAGTGCCGCATCTTCGTCGCTGGGTATTAAATAACTGGGTGTTCTTACAGTGTTGGGATTATTCAATTCGATCGATCGATCGATCAACGAATAGGCTTACCCTTTTCATACTGTGGAGAGAAGGATTCGAGACAAACGGATATATGATCGCCGTCATCACTGTCCCACTCATCGGACATTAATTACTGAGCAAAGACTTCGAGCAGAGAAGATGCGACGGCTCTTGCTTCTACCCAGGAGAGCTCAACCGTCCATGGCCTCTGCAATTCGAGGTGGCGACAGCTTTATCCCTGCATTATTGAAATCACAAGACCGTCTTCTCAACAGAACTTGCATGGCTCTCCACGGAGAATTAAAGCGATGTGACCACCGATCGCCGGCTGCCGGACTGCGGTGGCGTAGGAGAGCCAAACAGACCCCACACATCTCAACGACTGCTCCCAGAGTGGGAAACGGGGTTCCTCTTTAGGGGAAAAAGACGGTCCCGGAATCAACCGCCTAAAATCTCGATTCCTGCTGATGCAGACACTAATGTGTGTCCGATAGAACTGAATTTCTACTGCTCGGAGTCACCTTCTTTCCGTTCTCTTAATATGCGGTGTTAACGTTTGCTGGGAGATGCAGATAATCATGTGGAAGGGAGATATTTCAATTCTAATAATGGAAGTAGGAAGTGGGGAAGGTCCTATAGGGTCTCGTTCGTTTTGGGAGAATCTTCTGACAGTGCCTCTTCCGGCAACGATTCAAGAACTGGCGGATTTGCGATCTCGTTTTGATCCGATAACCTCCTCAATCTCAAGATCACATGAATACCCATCTCTACAGTTAAACCCTAACTTCTTCACGGTTTTTGTTTCATTTAGAGTCTGAGTAACGGTGTCAGACTGAAGCTGAGGAGAGAATCCGAAGCTGGACGTGCAAAGAGGCAGTGACATCTCTGCACAGAAAATGGAAAAGAACGAAGAAGAAGAAATGCTTCCACGAGTAAAACTTGAATAAAGGAGACGCATTTACAGTGTCTACTGAATGTATTTGAGTCCACAAACATACAAAGGTTCTTCGTCCAAACTGGATTCCTAATTTTTTGCAGAAACACAAACCCAATTTCTCCATCACAAAAACAAGGACCCAGTAGTACAAAGGACGGAGATACCAGAAACGGAAAAAAAAAAAAAAAAAAGGAAATTACAAAGACCTCCATTGTTTTTTCTCGAAAGTGACACCGACACCCACCTCAATCACAGAAGCGTTATTGCCGCCGTTTTAGATATTGGTAGATGCACAATGAAAGGAACTCCGACACTGCTTTCCACCAATAAAAAGAACCACAACAATCACCAGAACACCACCTCTGTAAATGATCTGATGATGGGCCTTCATGTTCTCCGGCAGCAAACCATTACTTCTAAATGAAACGGAAACAGACTTAGAAGAAAGAAAGAAGAGAAATCAGGGCATGCCAGTCATTTTCTTTAGCAAAAGGAGGTCTGTGTAATTTCACCCAAGAAAAAGCAGGAAATTTTTCTTTCTGTTTCGTTACTGTCTTTCACGGTTCTGTTTTCTCTTCCTTGGCCATCCCTTCCGCGACGGATCTGAGCTTCTGTAGATTAAGCTTCACGACGGTGTCCGCAAACATCCGTGTATCCTCCTCCGTGTTCCCTTCCGGCACATCAACCACATACGACTCCAAAACAACGCACCAGACTTTCCCTTCCCTCTTAAACTCGTTCACGCTCGTCATCGACTTGTAGTTCCTCAACCGATGCTCCCCTCCGATGATGCTGAATCCCGCAACGTGATGTTCGTCGTCCAGTACATCCAGCCTCTCCGTGCTGGTACTCGCCGGCAGCCCGGAGATGACGTTGACCTCCCTGAGGCACCCCACCACTATCCGATCGCCCTTGAACGCGCAGCTCTTGATGAAGTGTTTGTAAACCTGTGGCCTGTCGAATTTCTGGACGATGGACCAGACGGTCTCCAAGGGGGCGTGAACACGCTGCGCCAGGAGAGAACAGCATTGCCCCGTCTCCGCCATGCTGTAAGTGTGGTAATCGCTGATACAGGTCTTCAGCTCCTCGAATTCTCCTTCCGTAATCCCGCTCCGGACTGGGTACTCGAAATCCGCCTTCGATTTCGATGTCTCCCCGTCTTCCTCCATCACCGCCGAATCCCTCCGCGCGAGAGAAAGAGAGAGAGAGAGAGAGAGAGAGAGAGAGCGAGAGAGAGGGAAGGGACGATACTTATTTTTATTTTCACTGGAAAAAAAAATAAAGAAAAAGGGGAAAACACAAGCAATAATAAGGATATATTAATATATTCCTTTTCATTATTAAATAATTAAATAATTAAATATTAAAATAATATAATAATTTCTGTCTCTTTCGGTCCTTTCAATTTCTGGGGTTTTTCATGGGGCATTTGGAGAGCTGTCAAGTGGGTGATGTGGACGCTTTGGCTCGGACTAATTGTGTTCTGGCTCATAGCCGATCGAGCGCCGAGTCAGACTAGTCACGTACTTTTCTCACTTGCACGAAACCCCCACGCCATTTGAGGCCCATGTGAGTTGCTTCCCTTTTGGGCCCACAGCAACTTCGCGGGCCCGTTTTTATGTCAACGTCGTCTTCTTCCTGGGAGTCGTTTACCAGACCTACCAGATAACGTGCATGGAAGAACGGAGGAAGGAAAGCGAAATCCGATCGAAAAAAAGAAAAAGATTGTAGGCCGGCGGCCGACAATTCGGTCGACACTACTTCTTTTTATCCACCTATTGACATTGGAAGACAGGTATTACACGGTCAAGAGACAAAAGTGAGAGGCTTTTGACTGTCGTAAGCGGAGAAAGGTTTTATTGTCTGGAGTTATCACCTTCCTCCACTGAATCCGAACCCTTTCCTTGGCTTAGTAGTATGACTGAGAGGTCCGAATGGCGAACAGACCCGCCCCCACTTTCTTTGATGAAGATCGAAACTGTCTGGGTGGATATCAGGAAAGGAATTGTTTCCATTTATCAGTTAGGGATGATCATCTCGTCTGCTCCAAGGGAGGTTGCTTTACTGACTTGGGACATTGACAAGGAGGGACATCGACTAACGTGGGTAGTAGAGGGTGTCGAATTTGAGAGAGGATTATTTGTTAAGGAATAGTCCACGTGGATTAGTGAGTATAAATATATTAAGCCTATTAGTTGGCAAAGAGATTTCTTAGTTGGTTAGTTATTTTGGGATGGACATTGGTATTTGGTATTTTTTTTCTCCTTTTTCTTCCCCAGTCGCACTTTTCCCGCCCAGCCTCCCCCACCGCCCATGCTGTCATTTTTTACTCATGGCTCCTGAAGATACTCAAACCACTATTTCTAATGACCATGATCTAACCCAACCTCTTACGGTGCTCAACATTCACAATTCTGTCAAACTCATATCCACCAACAATCTTTGCTGGAAGTTCAAGATGAAAACCATTCTTGTCGGTTATGATCTATAAAATTTTGTTGATGGTTTCTATTATGCGCCCTCAGCCACAAAGACTATCAATCCCGAATACCAAAAATGGTAATCTCTTCCTCTTTCCTTTTCTTCACATGATATCAGAGCCGGGACTCCACCCAAATTATCTATTTGTAGAACTACAAAAAAGGGCCTACACGTGAAAGGGAAGATGTAAGCTACATGAACTCAATGCCTCCAAAACTTGACTAGGAAAACTCTACTCCCACAACCACTACCACCATCACTATGATCAAACAAAATTGGGAAGGTTGGGAAGGTGCTCTCCTTTTTTTATCAATGGAGAAGGGTCCCCTACCCTCTCCCCCACCTTGTGGAGGTTCTTCACGATAGAAGCAAGAATTTTAAGCTTTTTCTTTTCCTAAAACTTGCAAGGGCCTTAAAAAATTTTAGTTAAAGACTGATGATGATTTTGTCAGTTCCTCCCATGGAAGGTGGAGACCCAGTCAATTTGGGCTTTGCAAGCCGCTTAAGGATTTGGAGCTTCATCAACACTAAAGACATGATGATGAAGCCATGGACTTGAATAATGACGAAATTCCACCATAGCCTGCAACTTGCCATTAATAAACATCAAAGAAAGGGTGAGGGGGACAAAGCTTGCGTGGTTCCCTCCCAACTCCACTTGTTCTTGATTCCTCTCTCTATATTAGTTGCCCTTCCATCGTTCATTATGGGAGCCAAAAGTTAACCAGCTTTCGCTGCGATTCGCCTATTCTTCTAATTGACTTTGAATCCCCTAAAATGGAAAACCGAATCATTCAAACTGTTTGCGTCTTTTATGGAGGAATGGGATCTACCCAGTACTCTGAGAGGCGATAGCCCTTCTTCTCCAATAAGACCTCTTTGGAAGATTTATTGACTCCTATTTGTTATTTACAGGATTAGATCAAACTTTACAGAGAAAATTCTCTCACGAGAACGTGAGAGGAAGATGAAGAGGTAGCTATTCTCAAAAAGAAAAATCACAAACGGGACTTAATCAAAAAGCATATTTTAACATTATATCGTAAATCTTTATAGGAGAGATTCTTTCACTAAAAATTCTCAAGAACAACAAATCCTCGGAGGTTACTCTCGTCCTAACCTTGCAAAGACGGTCTCATCGAAGAACACTGAAAGAAAGCGATTTCAATAGGGATTTTCGTCGAATTTACTATGATTTCCTGAACATGTTCTTTAAGAACATCTACAACCCATTCGTCTTGTTTACAACCTCGTCTTGGCCATGCAATGGCTTCACCCGGAAAATGTTCAGTTTCGACAAGGTGAAAGTGGTAGACTACTGTGCTGCGGTAAGCATAAGTTTTCTTTAATAATGAAATTAAGATGAGGGAATTCATGTGAATGGAGAGCTGAAGATTGATTGTATGGAATATCGATTGCCGGACTCAAAAGCCATGGAGGTATACGGGCAAAGAGGAGAACATGCAGAGGGAAGACATCAAGATGTTGGTGAAGACATAGTGGGACATTTACAACGAGGAGTCCTTGGAGAGACACGGCAGGGTGCCGGAGCCTACCGGTGTGCGGCCATGTCGGAGGCCGGAGTTGTTCACTGTAGAACAGCGCTATCGGCGGCGTAGACGCCCAGGGTCTGATTTGGTAGAATTGTTGGGGTCCTCAAGCATTAATGTTGGATCCCAGGAGCTACGGAATCTCCTCCATTGAAGCTTCTGGGAGAGACTGTCATATTGAGATTGTCGTATTGGGTCTGGTTTCGTCCTCGACATGAAGTTTCCTTACGGAAATCCTGAGAATGAGCGGTAGCCCATAAGCTACAGAATCTCCTCCATTGAAGCTTCTGGGAGAAACTGTCATATTCAGATTGTCGTATTGGGTCTGGTTTCGTCCGGGACTGTTAGGATCAGGTAACCGGTTCCTTGTCTTTGTTTCTATTGCATTCTATCTCATTGTATCACAGAGTTTATAGGAAAAAGAAAAGATTGTGAACATTCTACTTCCATATCTGTCTTATGTTCATGTATAAATTCTATTATACTTATGTCATTTTGATGTTCAAAAGTCCTATTTGTGTAAAAAGAAGTCTATTTAGACAAAAGTATTTTATTACATTCATTGATAATCTTACTGTTTCTCTCAAAAGATAGGTAAGAAGTCTTTGATGTATTCCAATAATTTTTAATAAAGTAAAGGTTTAATTTTCTTCTAATATTCATGTAGTGTGTTCTAAGAGTACAAGAAACATACTAAAAGAATGCTCAGGTCTGCTCAAACCGAAATCTAACCTTTCAGGTTGTTTTGTTTTATTCTGTGAAATGCACCTGAGTTAGGTCTCACCATGCAGTGCCATGCAAGAACTTCTCCATCCAAACTATGTAAGAAGAGACAGAGAGGCTGAATCAACGAGCTTGATCCCATTCGTTGTCATCAATCCAATCACCATAGATTCTACTGATCTTGTCCGGCCCTTTCCATTTTTGAAGAGGCCTCTGCCCCTGTCTCAGACTAACTCCAGTAGATCTCTGAGAAGAAACACCCATGTAAATATCTACTGTATGAGGAACTGATGTACTACTTGCAACAACACCGTCTGCCTGCGTCTTTGAAGCTGCTCCAGCCTGCTTCCCATCCACTGTAATTGTTGAAGAATCTCTGCCCTCCTCCACAAGTCCACCACCATATCTATGAAGCTCTGTTGTCAGATTCATGAAGAAAACATAGAAAAATTAATTCAGAGAGTACTTACATTAAGCATTTCACCCCTCTCATTTGACACTCAATTTTGCTAACATTACTGGATAGAAACAAAAGCAATATTCTTCATCCAAAGGTAAATATTTTGCTAAATTAGCTGAGTGTTGAATTTACAGATGAGGTAAACCAGAAAAAAGAGACTAGCATGCAGAAAGGCCAGGGGAAATCCATCAAGATTCTGGCCGTCGGGTGAAGATCCACCTGAAAGTATGCTGTCCTTGTTTTTTTTTTTTTTTCAACTACATTTACTGCAAACTTTTCTCTGAGAAGTACCAGAACAAATTTCACAGTTCAGAGATGTCAAATTCTCTAATTCCCAATGTTTACCAAATTGAACAGCTTTACACACAAATTTTGTATCAAAGTACCTCTGGTACTCAGATACGTTTTTAGCAAGACGAAATTTGCCACACAGACAAAAAACCCAAAATCACACTGCAGAGGCTGCTTTTTTAAGATCACACTTAGAAAAGAAGCCCGAATCTTATATTCTGTAAAATAACTGGAAGCATATTCATGGACAAGCACATGAAGCTGGGAACATGAAATTCAAATCTAAAACTTGTTTACAAAATTCAAATCTACAACAGAAAGTATGTTCACAAGCAGATGCAACTGAATAATTCTAAAAGCTCTTCAAGAAAGGGTTTTTTACAAAATTGTTGATTGATTGAAGGTTGAAGGTAAAAGGCTAGGCTTTTTTCATTAATTTCTGTCATAACTCTTATGGTTAATGGTTACTGCTGTCAATTGAACAACTTCATATAATATTTGTGCCCCTAGAGGGTTGTTAGGATTCTCTTACCCTATTCTTGCCTGTGCATGCCATACAAACACTGTTTGCCTGCGTCATCAACATCTGGGCAGACATCAGCCCTTATTAACCATTTTGAATGCTTTTATTTGTGGATTATTGGAGTGTAGAGGTGTCATCTACAATTGCAGTTTAGTCACCCTAATTACTCGGTGGTGTGTGGGACGCACCTGACCTATGCAAGCTAATCTGGGTTTCTATTAATACAGATGATTCTAAATTATATTCCAGCGTGTGTAGTGGAATTTTTTGTTGAGAATTACTGAATGGCCAATTCCGGTAAGGTAGTTACACCCTCAAAGAGTTCAGGGAATTCTGTTTCCAAGGAATCACATACTATTCAGATAACCTCTACTAAACTCAATGAGGCAATTATATTAATTGGTCTAGGGTTGTTCAAATGTTTCTTAAAGCTAAGACGAAGCTAAAGTTTCTGAAAGAGGTTCCTCCATTCCATCCTAATGATGATTGAGAAGTTGAAGATAGTCAAGTTATGACTTGACTTGTTAATAGCATGGAGGACAGTCAAAGTGATCAGGTTATGAGTTGTAACATTACAAGATCTGGGATACTCTAAAAGACTATTTTTTTCACAAGAAACTAATTTGTCACGAATCTATGAGCTCTATGCAAAGTTCTTTGGTATGTCCAGGAATGAGAGAACAGTCACTCAATATTTTACAGAGATGAGGAGCATTTTGCAAGAAATTAACACCTTTCATCCTTTTACTACTGATGCAACTGAGTTCTGGAAAGAGAAAAATCAGATTCAAGTAACTCGTTTTCTAGATGGATGTAGACCATAATATGACACTATACGGGCACAAATATTGGCTGATGATAGTGATCATAAATTGGAAAAGGTTTAAAACAGAGTTCTTCGGGCTGAAGGAGTAGTGAAAAATGGTAAAACTACTACGAGTTCTGATTCTGCTCTACACATTTCTTCTTCTATTTCTAGGTCTGAATTGTCTAGAGGAGGACTTGGAGGTAGAGGACATGGCAATCACAACACAGGACAAGGTAGAGATTGTGCAGATAGAAAGTGTGTGCAGTGTGCCAGATCTAATCACTTCTCAAATAAATGTTGAAAATTTTTTGGAAGCTAATTCTAGTGTGTCAGTGGACAGTGGAGAAGTGGTTAACAGTGAATAGCATCATCTGGGAGTACCCAGGAGACACTACAGATGATACTACAGCAGTTGAGTCAACTAGCTTTAGCAACTACTCCAACTTCTCAAGCCTCCTGAATCCTCTAACTGTCAATACTACAATGACAAGCTCAGGTATGTCTGCACTTCATATTTCCTATCTTCGTCCTAAGTGGTAGATTCTAGCGCGTCCAGCCATATGTCAGGTATGTCTTCCATTTTCTCAAATATGTCACCATCTTCATCTCACAAATTAGTTTCCTTGGCTGATGGTTCTAGGGTTTGGTATCTCTTTAACTTTTGTGATGTATGTTCCAAAATTTATTATCAATGTATTGTTTGTCAGCGAAATTACTCAGTTACTTAATTTCTCAATCACATTTTCCATCTCACCGTGTACTTCAGGACTTGCAGACGACGAGGCAGATCAGTTTTGAGCATGAGAGTGACTGACTGTACTATCGTGATGTTGTTCCAGAAGAGAAGTTCGATGCTTTACAAGCTACATTATCTCCTTATGGCATTTGCGCTTGGGACATCCGTCAATATTCAAGCTCCATCAATTTGTTCCTACTCTTCCTTTTGGTACATCGTTTGACTAGGGAAACACCACCGTAGTTCATTTCCACTAAGTAGTCGACAGAGTCATCACCTTTTCCTTTGGAACATTCAGATGTATGGGGCCCATGTCAGGTTTCTAGTCCTTTTGGTTTTAAATATTTTTTGACTTTCATTGATGATTATTGTCGTGTGACTTGGGTGCATCTTCTTCAAAGAGAAATCAGAAGTATTTGATATATTTCTCAAGTTTTGTGCTGAAATAAAAATACAATTTAGTGCTTCCTTTCTTATTTTTTATTCAAACAATGACCTTGAATTTGCTAATAGTAGATTCTCCACTTTTTGCAATATGCATGGCATCATTCATCAAACCTCCTATGTGTACACTCCACGGTAAAATGGAGTAGTAGAGCTAAGACTAGACATTTACTTGAAATTGCTCGAATACTTTTATTTCAAATGAATGTTTCAAAGTCATTTTGGGGGATTTGGTGCCTACATCTTATTATTAATTAATCGAATGCCATCTTCTGTGTTAGGTGGTCGCATTCCTATGCATTTGTTAAAATCTAGGAGTAAGCCATTCGATGTATCCCCTCAAGTTTTTGGCTCAAACTGCTTTGTTTATTGTGTTAGTCCACATATTGATAAATTCTCTCCTCAGGCTATTGGTGTTCTTTCTTGGGTATTCTAGGACACAAAAAGGTTATCAGTGTTATGATTATATGTCTGAAAAGGTGTATGTTTCTGCAAATGTTATCTTCTTTGAGAGTACACCTTATTTTTCATCGTCTGAGGAACTCACTTCTGAATACAATATCTATCTTTAAGCCTCCTTTACATATTCCTATTCTTGATGTCCCTAGTACAAGCACTACTCAACAACCACAAAAGCCATTACAAGTGTATCAAAGTTGGCATATGTGTGTGCAATGCTCACTAGTGAAGAGAACAGAACAACTATCAACAACACCCATCCTCAATACCTATAAATCCTATGGTAAGTGACCTCGATCTTCTTGTTTCTCTCGAGAAAGCTAAACAATCTTGCACTCAACATCCTTTATCTCGTGATGTGTCATTTGCTTCTCTCTCTCTCCGCAATATCGATCTTTTGCCATGTTTGTTTCCAATCTCTATTCCCACATAGTGTGCAGGATGCCTAATGCAGGAGAAGCCAAGTCGGATGATGCTGAGTTGTCAGATAGCACGTTGCTGGCATTGAAATACCTCAAGTTGATAGATCAGCGCAAAGAGGGCAGGTAATCGGATCTTTTCCCTGAACCCGGGTTGGGCCAGAATTTTGAGGGTTTGGGGTTTGCCTTCTTTCTTTGAGCTATGCAGCCCGGCTTGTCGGGGGCGTGAATTTTTTTGTTTAAGGCTCTGTTCTGTGAACAAGGCAGATTATTATTGGATTTGGAAATTTTGTATCGAATACCAGAGAAGGTTTTCTCTGTGTTTTAGGGCATACCTCTTGCATTCTTCCCGTGGATCATCAGTTGGATTCGCCAGCATGATAATCGCTATCTTGTTCGGCGTCAATGCCTTAACTTCCCCAAAGTGGGAAAATGTTATAGATGCCTTGATTACTCGAAAGACATGGTTGTTGATTGTAGATGGGTATGTACAAATACCATGCGAATGGAACTATGAAACACTGTAAAGGTCGATTGGTGGCGAAGGTATACTGAAACATGTGGTTTTGATGTCTTAGACACATTCTCACCAGTTGCTTGGCTTAGCATTTTTTGGATTTTGATATCACTAGCAGTTAATCAGGGCAGGTCCTTATACCAGTTTGATATTAAAAATGTGTTTTTAAAAGGAGATGTGAAGGACGAAGTGTATATGAAAAAACTCCAAGGTATGTTGCTCAGGGAGAGAGAAGTAAAATGTGCAATTTTCAAAAGGCCATTTATGGTTTGAAACAGAGCCCATGTGCATGGTTTGAAAATTTTAGTAACATGATGATGTTGTTTGGGTTTCTCAAAAGCCATAGTGACCACTCTATATTTATTTTGCGCATGCAGATTGGAATTGTGGTTTTAGTGGTATATGTTGATGATATTGTACCCACTAGGGATGATATTGAAGGTATCAAGGATGTGAAGAATTATCTCAAACAGCCTTTTCAGACTAAGGACCTTGGTATACTAAAATACTTCTTCGGGATAAAAGTGACAAGAAGTAAAAAAAGGTATGATTTTACCTAAGATAAAATATGTGATTGGTATGTTGAATGAGTATGGTCTATTGGGAAATTTTCCGCCATGGAGGCATTAGGAAATTTTCCAGGAGATTTTAGAGATTACCACATTATTTTCTTGTATTTGGTCTCACATTCCGAGATCTGCAAATTCGGCAGCAGATGTGCTTGCCAAACAGGGAGCATCTCTTCAACATCTTGTTGTTAGGGATTTGCTCCCTATCTCTTTGTAATTTTTCGCCTTTTTAATGAATTACATCTTTATAAAAAAAAAAAAAAAAAGAGGTGAATTAGGTGTTCATCAATGTAATTTTTACTTAGTTTTATTACTGTTTGGAAGCAGTAAGAGAGATAGCTAGAGTAGGGGCAATTCTGTCGTTTTCTCTTGTAATAACTTAAAGCTAATATAAAGAGATTAGGGGTCGATCTTATTCCCTATCCCTGACAATTTCTTCAATGTCTCTTCCTCTCCTCTTCCTCTTCTCTTTCTCACTTCTTCCAAAAAAATTTCTTTTCATTATTTTACAAGGTTTTTAGCCACAATTAAGATCTTCGAGAAAGAAAAATGTAAGAAAATGAGACAAGCTTGAAAGCAGAGTATGTTGTTACCATTAAATACATACAGCAAACTCGGAATCCAAGCTAAAGCCATGAACCCATTTTGAAACCGTGAAGGCAGAGTTCTTGGAGTGTTAAGAATAACTTCGTGACCAGAAAATTAAGGTATCTTGGTTTACAATATTCAGAAAGTAAAGCAGACTATTAAGGTTAATCTAAGATGGATAAATGGAACCAAAAGGAGAGTTTAAATATAGCATACCTCCTAGGCCATGAGCAAAATGGCACTTGCTCCCGAACGGACAGTACCCAGTAGTCTCCCACTTGTTGCATACTCTAGTTTTCCAATTTGAAGGCTTTTGATTCAGGCCATTCCCACTGGCACCATAACCACTGCCGACAGTGGGACCCAAGCTTATAGCCACACTTTCCCGAGCTTTAGAGTGCTCATCGTGCAAAAAAGTACACATATCTCCATAAGGGCATCCCTCATCAGTGTAAAACTTCTTGCAGTGGCGGCCTTTGTAAGATCTCTGGGTCTCCCCAACCAAACCAGAAGAACTCAAAGAAGGTATTTGATGTTCCTCTCTGGGTTCTATGGTTCCCCGCTCCTCATCCTGCGCTGCAATAATCTCTTGCCAATTAGGAGGAGGTTTGCGCAGTTCCTCTATCCCGTGAGCAAAATTGCAATTAGTAATGTACGGGCAAGTCCCGGCACGAAACTTGCAACAGAGTTTTGTCTTAAAGAACATCTTGCCAATGGCTTTGGATCGACTCCCAGAATCCCTATTCAACTGAGAATCTGACTGCGAGTTCCTTGTTTTTTTATTGGACGGCTCGCTTCCGGAACGAGTTTGGGAATGCCGTCCATCATAATTCGAAGTAGAGAACGTGTCAGCGGAGGTTTCTCCATTCCAAGCACCGTAGTCTTCTTCAGTTGCCCACATTGCCTGATCAGCTACTCCTGGAATCCAGATGTCAGGACCCGGACCGGGCATTTCTGGCGTCATCTGCCCAATATTGCCACCTGAGAACCCTACTTCTCCACTGTAATCCATGGGCGGCCAACAGAAAACCAACCACCGAAAATTCAAAACTGAGGGAGGCCAGGACAATCAAAAACCCTAGCTCAGACTCGTAATCAGCAACAAGGAGTAAAACCGCTAATTCTTTTAAAGACCGGAAATCCTAATTTAGCAGCTTACACTACCAACAGAGAACAAGTGTACGAAATTCCAGAAAATCCACGAAAACGGAACCCTAGAATTCAATAAACTCTACCAAATACACAAAGAATATTTACTATACAACAAATCAACCAACTCACGAACAGAGTTACGTGAGCTCAGAGCCCAGTAACTTATCACGAATAAAAATGAGAAGCAAATCACTAAACACCCCCTAAAACCAATCAGTTCATCGTCTTCCAAAAACTCAACGACAGCGACCCACCAGCTCACTGACCGTACCACGATTCACCGTGAGCTTCAAAAGATTCCCAGAAGATGAAAGCAAAGGTACGACATTACTAAGATCGAACATAGCTCTTACTTCCCTCAGAGGTTGAAACAGGACGAAATCAGAAATTTAACCATAAACGAAAAAACGGGAAAAAGAAGAGAAGAGAAGGAATTTGCAGGCAGCAGAAATGGAAAGAGGGTTTTAGATTTTCCAGCCTGCGTCCAGAAGAGGGAGAATGGCTAGGATCTGTGCTCGCTTTCAATCGGAAATCAGAAAAGAGGGACGCGGAGCAATGAAAACGGTAGGTAATACTAATAAATGGAAGTCTACAAAAGAATTAGATTTTGGAGTTGATGTTTAGTTCTAGTAAACCTTCACCACGTGTCGAAAGGTAATCTAGTCTAAATTCGATATGGGTCCCACTTCAACACTTGAAAGTGACTCCAAGTACGAAGATTTGAAATGCAGCAGAGGTTGTCCCCCAAAACCTGCAAAACCATAACATTTTGCATCGAAAGAGAAAAAGGTTTTTTTAGTGAAAATATCTGGGGAGACTTTCTCCATTGTAGAGGCAAATACACTTTGTTGCAGCTCAACAATTAAGTTCATCCAGGAGAGTTCCTCAAATCGTCACTCTTACTTCGTTGGGGTGTCCGATATCCCTTTCTTCCCCACCTCCATTAGCTTGCAGATCAACCCCATAATATTTAATAGCATGTTGTGCTGATTTGAATCTGGAGAATTGAAATTGTTCTTACGCGGTGTTCTTCAAAAAAGGGCCAGAGAAAGAAAAGGATCCTTCTTCATGACACAGACAGAGCCTCATCTCCAGCACGTCTGCTGACAACTCGATGCAAATCTCACAAAAATATGATTTATTTTGATTTAGTGTTGACGATTGGGTTCCAGAGCTGGCCGATGCTTGCAAGACTTAGAGAAAAGTTGAGATTTCAGATTACAAAAGATTTGCTTTTCCTGGACATTCAACAAACATAAAAAAATGAAGAAAAAAGATATTCCAGCTGACTACGGAAAAGATTAAGTAGTTTTTTCTTCTACTAGCAATGAGAAATGTACAATAAATACAAACTGAATCACTGAATCAGCGATATGAATAAATCTGGTTCTTCCTCTGAGTCGTTAGAGATCCGAACTGGAGAAGATTTTGGATCGTTCTTTCTTGTAAGTTATTGACTCGGCCAACTTAACAGCATCTTGGACCCCAAGACGAGTGCCCCTTTGGCCAACCACCACTGATGCAACTCTTGAAGCTAACATACCCATACCCTTCACGTCTGAGGCTCCTCTTAGAATGCCATACAGAATACCTGATGCGTAAGCGTCTCCGGCACCGCATGTATCCACGGGCACACACAGAGTAGGGGGTATATACAGTGCTTCACCTTTCACACCGATGTAGGAGCCCTTTTGCCCATCAGTAACAGTGACCAACGGCACAAAACGGCTCAGGTACCTTGCTGCTGAATTGGGACTCTCCTTGGAAGAAAATCTGCAGAAGGCTCTCGCCTCATCGCTGTTCGCAAATACAATATCCGCATAGTTTCCAATGATTTCCCTGGGGATAGAATATCCATGCACTTGTGATTAGTTATATGGGGTTGTCAGTAGGATAGACTAAGACTGCACTAGAACTTTGATATGGTTTTACCAAAAATGGTCATATCGCTTCTCAATGCATGATACATCAGATGCTGTAACAGCTACCAGAGCACCATTCTTATGAGCATCCTCACATGCTTTCACAATTGCTTCGGCCGTATGCGGGAATTCAAATAAATACCCCTCAACCACAAGAATGTTGGTTTTGGAAACCATGCTAGATAAGCACGAGTCATGATTGATGGTAGAAGACGTACCCTGGTGAACAAAGAAGGAATGATCTGTAAGCATGACATGACTTCAGTCTTGAAATAATACACAGCTTCCCAAATTCTGTCTGTGCTCTTTTCTGTTTCATTTTGACTCATAATGAAGGTTTAGAATGAAGGAAATCAAAAAAACACTAGATGGCGGATTCCCAATAACCATCTTAACTGTTTCCATGGCAGCCAATAAAAGAAGTTACCAGGTATTATGAAAAAATTTCTGTTTTATTTGTTCCAATAGTGAGGATTTCGAACGAAGGAAATCAAAACAATAGAGATGGTGGACTCCCAATAAACATCTTAATTGTTTCCAAGGCAGCTAATAAAAGAAGTAATCAGGTTATATGAAGATTGCTCCAGCTCCAACATGTAAAAACTTCTGAGAGAGCACTAACCTGATATGCAAGCATTGTCCGTTGTGCATCAGGAGTTGTCAGAACTATAACTGTTCCAGTTGTTCCATCCTTGACCGGTGTAGAGAGAAAGTGCACATTTGCCCGTCGCAATTTTGCCCTGAAAGTAAACAAAAAGTGAAGTATTCTCCAGATTCTAGTTAGAAGCAGCATTGTATCCATCTCAATTACTTCAGCAAACTCAAACCTAGATTGACAAACTTCATGGATGATCCATTTGCAAATGAGGAAGCTTCAAGATACTAAATTCTTCATCGTTCGTACTGTTCCCTAAAAACTAAGAAGACAATGAAAACTACGATAATACAGGTAGTTCAAATTATAAACAAGTTTCTAAGATGAGTACTTCACCACAAAAGTCAGCAATCCTGTTTCTTTATCAGACCTATGATAGCTTTCTTGTAAAAGTTATTGCCTCTTTCCTACAAATAACTTAAGAACCAAGACTATGCATGGTGGTTCCAAATAAAATAGATGGGACACAGATGATGATGATGATGCAAGAGATGGCAGACCTGATTCCAACAGAACCATGAAGGTAAAATAACAGGTAAAGTTTGGAGATGATTCTTGGATTTCCATGGTCATTTTAATTGGTTCTAAGAATTTGTCTTTTTTAAAGAAAAACAAACACTTTCACATCATATATACCAAATTCCTAATTTTCTGATTAAAAAATCGTTGGCATATTTGATATCCTCAGTTTTATAATTACATTCATAGGACTAAAGTACAAGGCATAAATTCCAAAAGTTCTTGTGATTGTACTGAGAAGTTCAACTACGCTTTCAAACAGGTGTCCAGTTATAATGTGTACCTGTAAAACCCACCCAAAGGATCACTCCCCACACTTCCAGCCATGGCTACATTTAAGCTCGGTCCTCCAATGGCAGACCCTCCAAGTCTTGCCAGAGCAACAAGAGTGTTCGAAAGAGATCCTCCTGCAGCAGCCTTGTAGCTTCGGCCATCCATGGCTCGCAAGATCCTACCCCTCTCCTCATGATTAATGATTTTCCTGGTCCCTTTTTCTATACCTAAGCTCTCTAAAAGGGCATCATCAACCATGCCTGAAAAGTCAACCTGGAAGGTGAAAACTCATCAGTTTAACCATCATCAATAATTGATATTACAATTTCATTGCAGAGGAACTTTGAACGCTACCAGTCCATAGGGACACCAATGCTCAACTTCAAACATTTCTTTCAAAGAAATGGAATGACTGACCAAATAAGCTAATTCTCATATAGATAAATATAACCTGCTTCAACAACTGTTAAAAAACAGAGCAACAGACCAGGAGGGAATAGGTCTTCGGGCTTGGAGAAAGATTAAAGACTCAAAACTGTCGCAGACCCATATAGTATTCAAAATAAATTTTAAAGTTTTCCTTTATTAATACCAGCAAGAGATAAGATACTACGAAATCTGAAATTCAGCTGTCTACAAAATTGAAAGTACTTCGAACAACCATTAACGGAATTGACAAACAACCATACTGAAGCTTTGGCATATTCAAGAGCATAAAATTTAACATACTCCTCACAACTAGTTCAGAGAAGCGAAAAGGTTATGCAAGGATGAGATGAAATCCAAAATTGAAGACAATAAACAAAAAATTAAATTAAATTAAAAAAATTAAAAAAAAAATCCAAGCAGCCAAATCAAAGAAAAGAGGTAACCGCACCATAGCCTGGCCGAGACCCAAAACATCCCATCTCTCAGGCACAACTGGCCCCATCACTTCTCCTTCCCCATCCTCCTCCTCACTTTCGATTCCCATCCCCTCTTTCTCCGTCTCTCCTTCCCCTCCAAATCCTAAAACCCCAAATACACTACTTCTCTTTACCTTCACAACTTCGTTAACCTCTCGTCTCCACCTCCACAGAAGCCGTTCTTCTGAACTCAATGAAATTCCAGTCCTCCGACAACATTTGGAAGAATAAATACAAGATACGGCATGGCCAAAAAGAGGACTGTTCGAGATTTTCGGGAGTTGGTAAGTCACCTGACCGCCACTGAGGAGGAAGAGAGCCATTGCCGCGGATTCCTGCTATGGAGGAGGATTCGGCTCCATTGAAAATTGAGACATGGAGCCTGGATATGGGTAATACCGGTTATCCGCTATTTATGGAATTCTAAATTCCCAAAAATATCCCCAGTGTTCGTGGCAGACATTTTTGAAGAACTGCCAGAATTGTAGCTTCGCCGAATTTGGGCCTAGGCAGAAAAATATACTTTAAAAAAGAAAAACCAGAATTTAGCAAAAATAAACAACAAAAACCAGATTTAAGATCAAAATCCAAATAAAGTATTCAGTTGCAAAAAATTGGATATTTGATAAAATGCCTAATGAAATGATAAAAATAGAAATTCTAAAAAGAAGAAAGGAAAATAGAAAAACAGAGAAGATTGACGAGGTTCCCACGGAGACTCGAACTCGGGCTATTAGATTCTATTCGTATTCACCCCCCGCCGACTGTTGCCATCGTAGCCACATGCCCCGCACACGGAACCACAACACGTGACACTCACGATTCCACCGCACAATTTCTCATTTCCCTTAAATTTACTATATTACCCTTAAAAGTCGCAAAAAGCTTCCAATCCTCGCGCGTCTTCGTAAAAGCGAAAGTCCACGTTAAACAATTCACCACGTTTCGTAGTCTATCAAAGTGAACCGACTCTCGACGAGGCTGGCACGGGTTGAATTAAATGGAACCCGACCCGATCCGAGTTTGACCAATTCGATTCAAGTTATCCTTCCATCGAGACCCATTTTTCATCAATATTGCATTTAAAATAATATTTTATTAAAATTAGATATAAATTTTCACAAAAAATTATTATATATTTTTTAAAAAATTATATTATATTATTTTTATCTGTAAACCTGGCTTAAAATCTATTCATGTAAAAAGAGATATCAGCAGGAACGGGTTCTAGTCTGGTTCACCAGATCGGGTTGGATTTTCAAAAACTCGACCCGTGCCTAAAAGTGGGGATATTTTGGTAACTTTACGTAGGTTTTTATATTTTTTAATGATTCCGTAGTTTGCTTCCATCTGCGTACGTTGGGTCTATTATTTATTACTTTAAGAGCCGACCTTTCCTTTCTGCCAGGTCTACAAAATTTTATTCCTTTCTCATTTTCTGATTCTGTCCAATTTCTCTCGTTTCCTGTCTCGGCGTGGATCTGATCCGATCGAGTATCTGTGCCGGTGAAGTCAGGGAGCACGGTGTCTCGTATAGCAGTCCGTAGTCCTCTCAGTTTCGCGATCTCGCCATGAATCCGGAGTAGTAAGTTCGAAAACCTTATCTGAGTTTCTTCTCTGATTTTCGGTTCCTTCTCGCTCTTAGATAGTTGATAATCTCATTCTCTGTTTAAATTTTTTACCTGATGATCCTAGGATAGATGGATTTGTTCTCCATATTAAATCTTCGCGTGAAGTTATTCGATTTGGAACTTTTTATGACTTACTAGGTCCAACTGGAGTGAATTCTTGTTTGATTTGCCGGTGGTGTGTGTGTGATGAGTCAGATCTGACGATTACTGCGGGTCTGAACTGTCGTTTGGTTCGCTTGCTAAAGTTTTTATGCGAGATCGTTGTGATTCGTTTTCGTAATTGATTTCCTAATTGAATTGAATAAATAAGTGTTACTGTGAGCTTTCTCGTTATGATCTGGTTGTTCGGATATGTATTTAAGAAAAATTAGCTCTGATCTAATGAAGCTGGCTGTTATGAAGTGATCTGTTCATAATTTGGTTGTTTCTACAATTGATCTTGCTGCGTCAGCAAGCTCTGCCTGGCTCTGACAATATTAATGGGATGAAATAAACTGCTTCATTGGGATGTTCACTAGATTTCGAGATGTTATCCTCTGACACAGTACGGCTGATCAAAAGTATTTCAGTATGATGTATACGTGGGAAGTGTTAGCTCAGAAGTTAATCATATACTCAGGGCGTGTATCTTTTTGAGGCCTATTATGGGAAAATGATACCCTAAAGGGACAGCTTGTGTGCTGAGTGTTCTTTGTTCTTCAGTTCTTTCTTAAATGTAAAATGTGTCCTTGTCAGGGTTTTCAGTTATGGTGAATTGGCGTTTGACTCATTGTCCATATTTGTGTGTGTGCGCATTAGGTGGGGGTTCGAGATATCTTACATGTGACTAATTTATAAAAAATGTCTCAGATACATATTTATTGGGCTTTTTTGGGTTACTTTTTGGTCTTGCGTTTGTATTAAAGCTGTTGCAGTTGAGAAATGGAATTGGAGTAAACAGATGGACATACATATGTATGCCAGCATATTCATTCGATATATTTGTTTTTCTCGTTTTACTAGATATTTTAATAATTTTGAACTGTAACTAACCATTAGGCAGGTATTTAAGGTCTCTTGGGAGTTGTTTCATAGTCCTATTAATTCTGCTAACCTTTCAGATACATATTTTAGATACATATATTTTTATGATTCTCTTGACTGCCATGTACAACACATACATCACACTGACTGTTCATTTTATTAAGCAATTGCATAATTTCTGTTTGTTGAAGTGTTTTCTCTTTTTGGATTATGATGGTAGCTTCATCTGGATTCTCATGCTCCCCGTGCTTTTGAAGACACTATTACACGCTTTAAACATTTACTTTTTTTCCACTTGTTGATTCGGGTAAAGAAGTCAATGAAGGCTTCAATGAGAATGAGGAACCCTAGACATGATTTGTGTAGTTCTACTTTGTATACTTTGTTGCTTACATCCAATTATCTGGACATTTATGTAAATAAAAAGAGACCGCTCTGAATCCTATTCGATCATATAACTTAACCATCTCAAGCTGAGTATTTTTAAGCAGTCTCGCTGCATGAAACTTTTTACACTTGTTTTATTCTACTAGTGACACATTGCATTCTCTTGAGAACACCTTACTCTAGACATGGATTGCCATGTGCTGTGATCCAAAAGTCTCGTATGTACAGGCTGATAAGGCTGGTAACAAAGTGTCGGAGTCAACATTTGGTACATAATAATTCAGTATGTGTATGGCTATCTGCGTGTATCAGCTGATGCAAACCTGTACTGGCCTCCTCAAAACCAGAATGTATTACTTGTGCATGATATGTATTTGCATGCGGCAAACTTTGATGGCACTAGCATTATGTAACTTCAAACTGCAGCAAACTATGGCAAGAATAGCATGTGTAACTCCCAATGTGTCATATGCAATAGGTATTGGCTGATAGTGGAAACTGGTAAACTTTGATTCTAGTAGTTTTTGGTTTCCAGTACCCCTTGATTCTATTAAATGTGACTGGTGGTGATGTTGCTTTTACAAACACCATTCTATACTGAATGCGTACCTGATTTTCTCGTCACACCACCTCTCAGTAGCCTTTCTTCTTTTTGGTATTTCCTTATGATGTCTCTGGTGACATTATTATATTTGAAGCTCCTGTTCCTAGCATCTTAATGTACCTTGGTTTGATTATGGTCTATTAATTTAGGGTTAGTTGAGAAGACAATGGCAGATTGGATCTCCATTAAGGCTCATACAGTGTTATAACTTTTAACCTATTACTATTATTATTATTTTTCTTTTTTGGAATTTTATTTAAAAGTACTACTGTTTTAGATGTGGCAGGACTTGTGGTATACAGTTATCAACTCCAAATGTCTATCTTTCCTACTAAAATTTCATGAGGTGATTGATAAGAGTTGTAGGTGATAACTTGATATGCTATAGAAAGGAGTTTTTACTGAACAAATTTGTTAAGGTCATACAGTGGAAAATAAAAATGAACTGCTGAACTGGCTTAGAGCTTTTATGATGGTCTCACCACACTAATTGTCATTTCTGGCATTTGCTGGGGTTGAAGAAGTTAGAATGTAAAAACCTGCAGCTTAGTCTGCTCCTAAACTGTAACAACCCAGATAACTCTTTTAGGTGGATTGGTTGAACTGATGATCTGGAGGACCTTTCTTAGACTACCAGAGGAAGGTAGACAGTTGAGCATCATAACAACTATCATTTACACATATAACTCTCGTGGCATGCATTTCAATATTAAAAATTAGTGTCTATGGTTGGAAAATTTTCTGCTATTTGGGACCAATTCTCAGGAAAAAGGGTTGGCAAAAGTGAGTAATAATTCAAAATACTGAGCAAAGTGTGAAGTCCTTAACCTATAACTTTAATCCATATAGTGGTTATATCCTTTTCTACAATTTGCCATGTAATTTTTTCTTATTATCAACCCTGTATGTGTATATAATAAGATGTTTACTTTGTTTGTTCTTATCTTCCAATTTGATTATGACATATACAGAACTTTCCTCATCGGTCTTTCTATTTTGCAGTGATTATCTATTTAAGCTTTTGCTTATTGGAGATTCAGGTGTTGGCAAATCATGCCTTCTTTTGAGATTTGCGGTAAGAACTAAGAATCTTAGCTAATTGTTGTTTATCATTGGTAATTCACATTAAGGAGTTGAGATATGTTATTGTTAGGTTCAGTTTTATCCCAACTAATAACTACAAGACGGACATTGACCTATGGAAACTAATAACTAGAAGATCTCTCATGACATTAACCTATGTAAAACTATTTCCACGAACACTTCCCCTCATATATAAACCTACACAAATGGAAAACGGGTCTGGGACATGGACATCACAAATGGGTACAAACCAAACGGGACACTGACTAGACCCAACAAAATACACATTGTGTCTTTGATACCATATTGCAGTTTGGTCAAGAGTCTTCTCAAATTGATCAGCTGAAGTTTACTCTATTTTCCAACGAATATCGATGGAATCTTTCCTAACATTATCTTTGTAGGACTATCCTATCTAACAAAATATAAAGTGGGCTTTGGTCATTATTTAACATGATCTGTTGAACATGTGCCACATCTTAATTTGTTGTTAACAACATGGAAAGCTTTGAGACGAAACCCTCCTAAATAATTTCTTTTTTTAAATGTTGATTAACAACCAAAACCCCCCTTTATCCCCTGGTGAGACTTGTAACTCAAGATTTCACCTAGAAACCCCCATGTTTACCATTGAGTTTTTGGCCCAAGCCACCCTCCAAAATAGTTTTTGTGAGTTACAAATGGTCGTTTTCTTCATTAAAATAAAAAAATAAAGACATTTCAGGTAGTGTTGACTTGTTTATGCTCTTTCTTTCTTGAAGCCTGTTGCTGCACTTGGGAGTGATCTAGTTAAATTCTTTTTAACAGTAATGATGCAGTTATGTTTCTGATCATATTACTCAACTAATCTGTGTGATACAGGATGATTCATATCTGGAAAGTTATATCAGCACTATTGGAGTTGATTTTGTGAGTAATTGTTCTTTACTGCACTTTTTTTTAGGGGGTGGGGGAGGGTTGGTACTGATTGTATTTTCTGATTTTTGTTGTAGAAAATACGAACTGTTGAGCAGGATGGGAAGACAATTAAGCTTCAGATAGTAAGTTGCTTATATTTATTTGCTAAAGAATTTCAGCTTACTGGAACCAAAAGGTCTCCTTAAATCTAAGTACTTATTTGTAATTATTTTCCACAAATAATCACTGATTTCCTGGGTCACAGTGGGATACTGCTGGACAAGAACGTTTCAGGACGATAACAAGTAGTTACTACCGTGGTGCTCATGGCATTATTGTAAGTGTTCAATTTATTTGGATACCTGCTCTGTTACACCTCCAGTCTATTTCTGATCGTTTGTGTCATCTTTGCAGGTCGTCTATGATGTTACAGACCAGGAAAGCTTCAACAATGTCAAGCAATGGTTGAATGAAATTGACCGTTATGCAAGTGAGAATGTCAACAAGCTCCTCGTTGGGAACAAATGTGATCTCACTGACAAGAAAGTAGTTTCCTATGAGACAGCAAAGGTATCACTCTTCATTTATTGCTAGTTAGTTACGGCCATTCTGCTCATTGTTAAGGCTTTGTTGTAAATATGCCTGAGCGTAATCAGTTTTCAAATCCAAAGAGGGTGAGGTCACGTTATCCTGGAATAAGCCTGCGATACTAACTAGCATACAAGGCCCTCCTTACTAACTTGAAGCTCTGCAACAAACAGGGTAACAGTAATCCACCCTAACATATCTCGTGCTGAAGGTGGCAGCACTTTTCTTACCCTAATAGTTTAGAAGGGTAGACTTTGCAACCCCTTATCCAATAGGGGCGTGGCTCTTTTCTTTCCCCTAGTTTAGGGGTTGTGCTTGAAAACCCTTATGCAGTTGGGGTGTGAAGCCTTTGCACGCAAGCTCAAGTAGCAAAAGTTTGGTGAGTTTAATTTCCTGGTTTATCAGGATGGTTGAACAGAGCAGAGCATATTTTGTAGTTTTGAGAGTTCATGGTTCTTTTGCTCTCTACAGGCATTTGCTGATGAGATTGGTATCCCATTCTTGGAAACAAGTGCAAAAAATTCAACTAATGTGGAGCAGGCCTTCATGGCTATGGCTGCGGAGATCAAGAACAGGTACTATTGATAACTACCTTTCGGATCCGACATTTTGACTGTTCTCTTAGTAAAAGTTCTGTAATTTTGTATCCAATTGGAGAAAATATTAATTGCCACTTGTTCTTTATTCTGTTTATGACACACGCTAGGATGGCAAGTCAACCAGCAATGAGCAATGCAAGACCTCCCACCGTCCAGATTCGTGGACAACCGGTGGCTCAAAAGGGCGGCTGCTGCTCTTCTTAGGTGGGGACGTTCATATTTCCTCAGTGGTATTTGTTCTGGCATGTAAAAGTAGATGGTTCATTTTACGATTGAAAGAGACCTCGTGATGGTGTCATATGTCTAACGTTCCATTCTTTTCAACTATTTAATTTTATTAAGCATGTACAAATCAGGAATTAGTTTCTAATACTAAATCTAGTTCCTGTTACTATTGAAATTAGACACATTTCTTTTATGCTCATCTTTTCTCTCTTGTTTTTAAAGGGTTAATTTCGTTCGGTTCGGCGCTAAGCGACCCGGCCTCCACTCATGTGGCACATCCTCTTTATTGCGTATTTGCGTGCGAATAACATTATTGGGGCACGCTATTTTTCATTTCGTTTGCTTGCCTTGGTGTTTCAGTGTAAAGATGTCATAACACTGGCTACTCTGCAACTAGAGACAGCATTCAATTAGATGATGAAATTCAGTCGTCATCTCGATACGTGCTTGGTGCGGTCCACAACCTTAAAATTTGTCGCCTGCTTGGTTATATTGTATACACCTGCATTGAGTGATGAGGTCCGGAAGAAGGCAGCCCTTTTTCAATGCACAAACTTCAGGTTTCTCGTGCATTTAACTTCATTGGTCCTATTTCTCTCTTTTTTCTTTATTGTAGCCAACTTTCGGTGACCAAACGGCGATGCCCAAAAAGGATAGTGATCGTTTTTCATTCACCTCCTCTCTTGACTAAAAAACAAAACCTAAGGGAGCGCTTACAACCATGGATACTTTATGCCCTGGATTCTCCAATTTAGCGTTTCGTATAATTATAGCGTTCACTTGATAACAACATTCTGTAACCTACTCAGTTTTAATAGATAAACAACATCCACTTGGTTTATCTATTGACACATCCCTCATTTTTAAAACACATCCCATTCAAATGGCTTCTATAACAGTCCTAGAAAACAAAAATCATCAATCAATACTGTCAGCACGCTTCCAAACAAGGCCCCAGACCGGCCAAAAACGAATCCAGCAAATCCAGGATCACCACAGCTCAGACCCGCCCGAATCCCCCCATGAAATCACTCGACGGTAGTAAACAAGCTATGACCGATCACGTGACAACTAGATATCAATCTTTCATTGTTTACATTAACAAAAGAAATATACAGTCGGGTAACCAATGTTGATTCTAAGGCATTTTTATATTAGAAATTTTGGATATCAAATAGACCAAAATTTAAGCTACATCAGAGTTATCACACCAGCAGACCAACGGACTCCTATCAAATAATCCCAAACAAACTGCTAAAAGATTCGAAAAACCCGAAAATTCTAACTATCAGTTGCGTAAAATCACAAGAGTAGAACACCTACATATACATTAAAACATTCAAGATCTTTTGATACAGGAAGCCTCGTTATTCCTGCAGATCTGCCACTCTTGACAACTCTTCCAAAACCAAAACCCAATAAAAAAAAATAAAAAAAAAGATCAACTGGGAGGGAAAGAGATAGAGAGAGAGAGTAGACAAAACAGGCGATCTCACTTAGCACCGAGCGTGGGGAACTGGCCAGGATCTTCAATTGATGGTGCAGGCACATTAAGACTATTGCCTCCAGCGTATCCAGCACGGAAGCCACGGCCCCCACGTCCTCGACCACGGCCACCATAGTATGATTCACCTTCAGCTGGCTTCAGGAATTCGTTAATACTGAGAGACTGCAGAAAAGGCAATAAAACGTGTCAATAAACTACAAAATGGTTACAACTCCACAACATGCATAAATGCAGACAATGAACAATGGATTCTAAAATGGTTCGTTTGTTCATGGCTGCAAAATAGGAAACCACAACCCACACCCACCAAACTGTAGTTCAGGACTGCAATGCACATTACACAAACTTATTTTGCATTCAACACTTTGAGAGAGGAGAAAATCTGATCAACAGAAGAAAGCACAATAACAAGAAGATGCTTCATGAATTCTAAAAAGAGCATGACAGTGAAGCAAAAAGCTACCGATATCAAGCAGTACAAGGTGGTATAGAGAAGGAAATCTTATAAACCTTTTTTGCTTTCTCTTCTTTATCAGCATTTTCTTTGCGCTTGTCCTTATCAGAGCCCTAGGCCAGAAATATACCACAGTTCAATCAAAACCAATTTCTCATAACTTTACCATGATGCAATAGAGAAAGCACTTGAGAAAATTCACCAATTTAATGAAGATGTCATCGTTTCCCTTCTTGTTAGCAAGCTGCTGCATGGATTCAAGCTCCTTGTCAAGAGCCACCTTTCTTTCTTCCATCTTCAGGGCCTGCAAAGCTTTCCTCTTTTCCTCAAGTACCTTCTGGTACTCCTCCAAAGTCATCTCCTATTTACAGTCATAAAGTAAGTCTTTAAATAAACAAAATTCTGTGACTCATGAGGCAATGGAAAACAAACAACAAAAAAGAAAAATTATAGAATATTCACAACCAACACCATAGAGTGCACAGAACCAAATCACTAGTTCAAAATTCAATGGTAAAAGAACCTCAATTCAAGAAAGGGCACAGTGACGAAAGAATAAAACACACTCTTACTCTAGTCTAGAATTTCCTTTGATAAGAAACGTGATTAGCAGAATTACTTTGGGCTAACAAGTAAGAAAATAGTAGACACCTTTTTTTCAAAAAAAGTAATACAAAATTATAGAAAATATTCTTATTCTGACTTAAAGAACAAAACCGAAGTGAACCATTAATCTGACAATAGTTCAACAACCTCAATTTTAAAAGCTTATGTCCAACCACATTCAAGTATACTAGGCTCAATAAAACTCCACCTGCATGTCAGTTACTAACAACAGAAGAGAAAAGTAAAGATCAACTAGCAGTTGGAATAAAATATGCATATAATGGTCTGGTCCTTCTAAAGACACCTTATCTTCAGGTTCTTTTTCTTCTGCTTCAACTGCAGTATTCTCCTTGTTGCCACCTGTCACATCTTCATCTCCAGGTTGCTTCTCAGGGCTAGTGTTCTTCTCATTTATGACCTCCTCGGTTTCCCTGAATCACATTCACCACTAATAAACTCGTACATAGTTCAAAGAATTTTCATATTGAATTGCAAAAGCAAGTAACAAGGTACAATAATAGTATGGTTTAGGCCATTGAAAGTATTGAACTCACGGAACAATTTCATCAGTTGGAGTTCCCCAATTACCACGGCCAGATCCATCACGCTTAAGTTCACTACTGTAGACAACATACAAGAAAGTTAAAGTAAAACAAAAGCCCATAAAATAGATACATGCACACTAAGTACCATAAAAACAAATTATGATAATATGTACCCTCGCCCACTCCCACTGCGACGTTCAAACTGCCTCCGAGGATGTTCACCTTCGCCTGTCTCTCCATTACTGAAGGCCCCACGACGGCCTCCCCGAAAGGCACCTCGAGGTCTGTCACCATAGGAACGAGATCCTCCTGAATGCTTAGTTACATCTCCATCCTCAGATGCACCATAGCCTCCAGAAATTCCATTAAATGCATTCTCATTATTGGTGGAATCACGACTAAATCCAGAGCCACGTCCACGTCCAAATCCACGACCAGGACCACGGCCTCCTCGCCCAGCACCATCACTCTTTCCTTCTCTCACTATTCAAATAAAGGGGAAAACACAAATAAACAAGCAGGGAATAACACATAACATTCCAAAAGAATTGCTCGAGTCAACATTTCAAGTTCTTATACCCAAAAGAATGTTTAAGATACTCAGCTATGATCAACCAACCGAAACATTAAAATCTGATATTACTGGAAAGGCTCAGTAGAAGGAGAAAGGCCGCAATATTATCTACAAAGTCAGCTGATTATTTTCTTCAACTTGTATATAATTCAGAACAAATTCTGAGAGAAACAGTAACATCAAATAAAGAAAATAAAGGACTCTTCAATATACTATTCTCTAATCCATAAAGAAAAAAAAATTAAAAATGGGCTGCCAATCTTAAGTCCACCGCACCTCAGGTGCAATCATAATGATGTTGCAGTACTTAATGTTAGTGCACGTAAATGCTATAAAAGCCTGAAAAAGAGTTGAGAGGACCAGATAAAATAACCGACTGATGCCTAATTGCGATACTACAAGAAGTTTGGAGTAAATTAGGTTTCCCTTTATTACGTCACAAATCAACAATTTCAGAATAATCAATTATCTAAAAACAACAAACCAAATTCATCTCCACTTCTTTAGAGAAGTATCAAACTTACAGAACACACGCACACACACTCCGCTGATCCAAATTGTAAAGCAATTTGGTGCAAAACAGGCTGAGATAAGTTTCACATGTTTCGTACCAAATGGTTTTTCATATTGGATCTCTCTCTATCTCTCTCTCTCTCTCAATTTGGTGCAAAACATGACGGCTGAGATAAGTTTCACATGTTTCGTACCAAATGGTTTTTCGTATTGGATCTCTCTCTCTCTCTCTCTCTCTCTCTCTCTCTCTCTCTCTGATGATGATGATGATTATGATGATGATGATGATGATTATAGGTAAAAGACGGCATCAATTTTATCACAGATGATGGAAATGACAGTACGATGAAAAAATGGATACTAATTTTGCTTAATAACACCAATTAACAATCCGAATCAATGCACCTTAATAAAGGTGCAATAGACTGTATACCCAATGCAAATACTCTTCTCAAATCAATCCATGAGGAAAGCACATCAATTCAATAAATAAATAAATAAATAAAAGATAGTCAACTTGATTAGAAAGTAAGAAAACAACAAAATTAGTATATAGAAAGAGATGAAAATACCTGCTTGAGCGGGAGGGAGAGGTTTCCCAGGCAGTTTGGCAGCCGCCGGCTTCTGCTGAGCATTAGACTGAACAGGAGTTAGGGTTTTCATCGGCACCACTTTCTGCACCTGCGCAGCCAAGAGCAGCGAGGGGTCATCGTTATCGTTGTCCCCCAAGAGATCAAAAGGGTTGGTAGTCGCCATTTTCGCCCCCGGCCGAAAAGAAAAACCCTAAATCGCTGAGAATCGAAGGATATCCTAATTACTCGCCATGGCTGGAAATCCGAGTAAAAGATCCAACGAGAGAAGAAACATAATGACAGTAGAAAACCCTAGCCACAGGGAAAGAGAATTGGGGTGGGGTGGGGGGTGAGTGAGCGAGAGGGAGCAGAGAAGAAAAGCAAGGGAGCCGCTGCATTTGCCAAAAGACCTAATCTCAACCTATTTATCGCCTCCGCGGGCTCTCGTGGGTTAACATCCATTGTTTGTTTATTATATATTTTCAGGCCAATACACCTAATTCTTTTTACCTATTTTACCACCCTACCTTTCACTAATTACGACGATGCCATTCATGTCGTCGGCTTGTTCCTTGTTTAGAAAAGATCTGGACAGTTGATGTAGGTGGGGTCAGGCGAAAGTATGATCCAGTACGAAGCAACATTTTTACCACCCTACCTTTCACTAATTACGATGATGCCATTCATGCCGTCGGCTATTTTGTTCCGTGTTTCTAAAAGATCTGGACAGTTGATGTTGGTGGGGCCTAGGAGAGGTCATGATCCAATACGAAACAACAATTTTACCACCCTAACTTTCACTAATTACGATGATGCCATTCATGCCATCGGCTATTTTGTTCCTTGTGTCGAAAAGATCTGGACAGTTGATGTAGGTGGGGTCAGGGGAAAGTCGTGATCCAGTACGAAGCAACGTTTTTACCTCCCTACCTTTCACTAATTACGATGATGCCATTCATGCCGTCGGCTATTTTGTTCCTTGTTTCGAAAAGATCTGGACAGTTGATGTAGGTGGGGCCCAGGGGAGGTCATGATCCAATACGAAACTTGAATCTGTACCGTTGACTCAACGCATTTGGTAGATCAATGGCCCTTATTTTATTTTCCCTATCTTACCATCAAAGTGATTTTCTGGTTCGTCATTCCCTCCTCTCATCCGGCCCCGTTCTACGCCACCGTCGAAGCACCTTCAAGCTCCTCCTTGTTGTCGTTGTTCATCGCCCGCCACCTTCAAGCACAACCGCGAGGTCAGCCCTTTAACTCGATCGACGGTTAGTTTAAAAAAAAAACACTTAACATTCCCTTACAGAAATAAATTTGGTCGCCCCCTTGCTCCCGTCTGATGGAGAGAACTGCATCATTCATTCTCCGCCGCCCCCCGCCCCCGCTAACCCATTTATCCATATCTCTCTGTTTCTCTTCTTCTGGTCAATCTCTACAAGTTTGCCTCCTTGCCACCGATTAGGATAAGTACGAAACTCCACGCCCATCACTCATTCAATATCTACCTTCTCCTCAAGCTTCGTCTCTCTTCTTCTCCCAATTTGTGCTTTATGTAATATACCTAAACTGTCCCTTCTATAATTAGTATTTTAATATAATATTAAAATGCATTAACATAATAAATAATTAAATAGAATGTTTTATTAATAAAATAAGATAGATTGTAGTTTAGTTTAAATTAATAAAATAAATAGGATTAAAATTAAATTATTAATTTAATTAATTATAAAATATATAATAATCAAACAAAAATGTTTTCCTTTATAATGTCCAGATACTTGATCAAATTCTTAGTTTAACAATATCTTAATTATCACTCTTAAATTGGTAATTTAATATAATATTAATAGTAATAAATATAATAAATAAATAACATATGGTGTTTTATTAATAATATAAGATAGATTTTAATGTAGTACAAATTATTAATATAATTATGAAGTAAAATAAAATTATTACTTTAATTAGTTATGACAAATAAAAAGACTTTGATAGAGAGAAGAGGGTTAGAACAGCGAGAGAGGGAAGAAAGAGAAGAGCTGAGACTAGGGGTGGCTTCGAACCGAGCCGGCTCGTGAGCAGCTCAAGTTCGGCTCGGTGCTGGCTCTGTTCGATTCGTTATCTATCGAGCTCTGAAATCGGCTCGTTTACCTTAACGAGCCGAGCTCGACTGAAGCCAGGTTCGGTTCGTCGGCTCGCGAGGCGGCTTGAGGTGAGTCGGTATCGGGTCGGGAGCGACAGGAGGGGGGGGATAAAAAAATTTCCTTTTTCCCCCCTCGTCACCGCCGAGCCCCTCCTGTCGGCTGTTGTCGCCGCCTCTACTGCCGTCAACAACTACTCGTTAGCCGCCTCTGTGGCCGTCCGTTCAATTTCTTCCTCTCCTCGCCGTCGCCTCTATTTCCGTCGTCGCCGCCGTCATCCCCGACTACAGGTCCTCCTCGGCATCGTAACCCCCTTCCTTCCGCATCGTCTCAACGGAAAACCTTAACCAGTAAATTCAAGGGAGAAATAATCCCCCCCCGGGCGAAGATGATTTCGCACGTTCAAGGGAGAAATAATTCCCCCCCACCTCCCCCATGCGAAGATGATTTCGCACGTGCGATATCATAAAGTAACGAAAAAAATATTTTTTCCTTAAACTCTCATTTCTCATAGCTCTTAAAAAAATTAAAAATACATTTTATAGAAATAAGTTTTTATGAACTATTAGTGTCTCATGTTTTTTTTTAAACATTTTTTTAATTGAAAATTCTTATTAAAAATCATATAATTTTCTAAGTAAGATTTTCCTACCAAGATGGAGTAGAAAACTATATAGAAATTTTTTGAATAAGCATTTAACAGTTGATGCTATAATACTTTTAGCATGAAGCAATTTTCATTGCAATTTTGTGTTTGACATTTTATTTGATTAAAAGTTTATAGATAAGTATAATAATATATTAGATTGATTATAAATTTTTATTTATTACCCTAGAAGAGGCAATAAAAGGTCCATTTAACTTTCCTAAGAAAATCTTAAAATATTTCTTGTAATTTTCTAATAAGTCACTAATAGTAATAGGATTTTATTTAAAGGTTTTTTTGGGAATATGTATTATAGGAAAAATTGTTATGGTCCCTAGCCATGGATCTAGTAACTCGGCGAGTCAAATAAGGATCCAGCACTGTTAGAGGGTTTCTTAACACGTTTTTGTGAAAAAAAAACTCTCTTTTACTTCCCTCACATGTTATAATTGAAAAGGATTTTCCTTTTTTCAATTATAGATGCACCAATTCAATCAAGAGACTGTTTTAAGGATCCAATTATGAAACCCCACTTTATACCTCACGTCAATGAGTAGGGTTTCTGAATTCATGCAACTACCAATGCTGAATGTAAAGAGGGCAGTCTCTAACTCTTCTAAACTCGGAAAAGATAGATAAAAATACCTCTTGAAGACCTCCTTCAATTCAGCAACTCGAAAATCCCTTTCTTGATGCTAAGGCTCACACAAATCCTCCTTCCCTCACTGCTGGTTCGTGGAAGAGATGGATGACTATTGCAGCATGGAAGAGAAGGTTGATTCCTCCTCCTTTTACTTCCAAGATCTCCTCAAAGACTCCCCAATGGATGCAGCAAACCCCCAAGAGAGTTCAAGCCAAGAACCCTAGAATAGAGAGCCTAGAAAGAACCTAAATTACCCTAGTTTATGCTAATTTCGAACTTCCTTTATTTCTCCATCCTTACCCTTAAATAGGGTAATTAACATCAACATGGGTTAGGGTTATAAAACTCAATTCTACCCCTACCTTTAAGTCTTATGACAAATCAATAAAATTTGAAATTAAAAGCAACATAAATAATAAAAGTAAAAGTAGATGACTCAGTCTTATTGAGTCCATAACAAAAATATTTTTAGTTTTTCCTAGAATATAAATTTTCATCTAGGGGCACTAAGAAGGCCACAGTAAATTTATGGCTAGATTCAAAAATTACAAAACAAGCTAAACAACAATTGGAGTAAAAATGATTAATATTGATGCATTTTAATCCATCATTGAAATTCAATCCTGAACCCTAAAAAAAAACTCTTTGTCCCTTCCTCATGGCTCTTGAAGAAATTGAAAAGATATTTTAGTAGAAATACGTTTCTAGAGACTATTAGTGGTTTTTTTCAATAAATGTTGAAAAGACATTTTTAGTAGAAATATAGGGACCATTAGTGCCTAATGTTTTTTGAAAATATTTTTCTAATTTTAAATTCTTGTTAAAAAATCATATAATTTTCTAAGTAAGATTTTCTTACCAAGATGGGCTAGAAAACCGTATAGAAAAATTTTGAATAAGTATTTGACAGTTGATGATATAATCTTTTAGCATGAGGCAATTTTCATAGCAATTTTGTGTTTGTCATTTTATTTGATTAAAAATTTATCGATAAGTATAATAATATATTAGATTAATTATTAATTTTTATTTATTTCCTTAGAAAAGGTAATAAGAGGTCCATTTAACTTTCATAAGAAAAATTTAAAATATTTCTTGTAATTTTTTAGTAAGTCTCTAATAGTAATAAGATTTGATTTAAAAGATTTATAGTTTTTATTTGGGTGATTGTAAATTGATAGTGATATTTCATTTTATTTTGTTGTGTTTGATTATTGTGTGAAGTTTATTCATAATGTTATACATTGTATGGAGTGTTTAGACTATTTTATGGAGTGTATGGAGTGTATAAACAATTTCATGGAGTGTTTATGGAATGTATAGACAATTTTATGGAGTGTTTATGGAGTGTTTATGCAGGTATTATGTATATAGATTATGCCCAATTTTAAGTAGAGGTCATGCCAAATTTCATATATGTATTATATACATAGATTATGCTCAATTTTAAGTAGAGGTCATACCCAATCTTATACATGTAGTATATTTAAAACTTTTCAATGAATATATATAAAATAAATTGTATATAAAATTATGCATATATTTTACATAAAATTGGGCATAATATATATATATATATATATTATGCCCAATTTTATGTAAAATATATGCATAATTTTATATACAATTTATTTTATATATATTTATTGAAAAGTTTTAAATATATGTTGAAGCTCGAGCTCGGTTAAAATTTTTGGGCTCAAACATTTAAATCAAGCTCGACTCAAACATAGACAGGTTCGGGCTCGGTCCGGCTCGATGCCACCCTTAGTTGAGATGATGAGAGGGGGAAGAAAGAGAGGAGAAGAGACAACAAGAGGGGGGAGAGAGGAGTTGAGACGGCGAGAGGAGGCAGCACAACGAGCCAACAAAGAGCGAGAGACGAGAGAGATGACCGTTGGAAAGTAGAAAGGGTTAAGAGAGAGGAGGACAGAGAGGGAAAGTCGAGAGGGGGGACGCAGAGAGCATTGAGCGAGCGAGTGAAAGTGAATGAACTAGGTTTAGGGTTGAAATTCACTTTCACTCATTTTACACTGGAGCAAGTGAAATTGAATGAACTAGTTCATTTCCTTTTAATTTCCATCATGTGCACGCATTAATGTTTTTGGGCAAGTGAGAGTGAAATACACTGGAGCAAGTGAAAGTGAATGAACTAGTTCATTTTCTTTCACTTTCCATCATGTGCACGCACTAACGTTTTTGGGCAAGTGAAAGTGAAATCACTTTCACTCTCCCTCTAGGTGCACTAATAGGCCCTAAGGGAAAGTTGGCATGTCCAACGTGTAAGAGTCAAACACACACCGTGTAGTTGAAACAAGGAAGAAATGAGTGTTATATGAGTAATCGATGTTTTTATCCATGAACAATAGTTGGCGAAATGATAGAAAGTTTGATGGTAAGCTAGAGCCTCGACCCTCCTAGTTCAGTTATTTGGACGTGACATTGAGAGAGAACTGCATGAGCTCCCATGTGTGTTGCATGACAAAACATAGGCCAATAGCAAAAAGAAACAATCTAATCCCATAAATTGAATTGGAAGAAGAAAAACATGTTTTTTTGAGTTGAGTTATTGGTCAAAGATAAATCTAAGACATAATTTAAAAAATATATATGATAGTATTTTCCATCTTGATTGTTTATGTGATGACCCATCTGACAAGTTCATCTACATCATGAAGCATTACTTTGTGGTCCAATACAATATCAATGGATGTACCCGATTGAAAGTTTTTTTTAAAAATTGACAATATCGGAATAGAATAAAGCTCGTTAAGAAGGTTCAATTACTAAGGAGTATATTGACAATGAAGTTTTGACATTCTACTCTATGTACTTAGATGGGGTTGAAACAAGATTTAATCAAACAGAACAAAATTACGATGGAGATATCATTAGCCTCAGGGACAAAATATTGGTTTTATCACACACTGCTCATGAGCTAAGTGGAAGAACCGAATTGACACTTGACATGAAGTTGTATAAAAAATATTGTGGGATGTATTGAACAACTACAATGAGATTGATGAATATCTTTTGTAAGTATTATTTAATTTAATTTTATTGGATTAGTTATAGCATATGATTGTTAATCATCTACAATCTCTCTTAAATAGTGAACACAAGGAAGTATTATGAATCGATGGTACAACCAATCAGGACCAATGACACGAAGGAGAGTTTGTCATTTGGTTTAAACATAAGGTTAGTTGTATCTTTTAAGATGGTGTTGGCTCAAATATTATTTTTATTATGTGGCATAGCACTGATATCTTATAATATGTCATAGGTAAAAAATTTAGCTGCCCGTGGCCAACTTGTTTTAAATAGTAACATTTATCACCTTGATTTGGGTACTATATCAAACAACAACTACTTAAGTTGTATTGTTAATGGCATGCACATCTACACCTAATAACTTGAGGCAAATTGTATGACTCAAAACAATGTCATCGTTATAAAAGGATACTATAGTGACAATTACCTTGACTATTATGTGGTTGTAATTGATATAAAAGAACTAAGGTACATGGGCAATAATTCAATTTATGTGTTCACGTGCAAGTAGTTTGATGAAAGCAGTAGTAGACAAAGTCTTAAGACTCATAAATGGTTTACTGGTGCTAATACTAAAGGACATGGTGCAATGACGACCTTTTTTTTATTGGCATTTGAAACATAATAAATTATTATTTGGATGTTCCTAAAAATGGTGGCCTGTGGTGTGTAGCTAAGAAATCAGTCATAAAAAAATGCATTTGATGGGTTAGAGTAGCATTTAACCTCATCTAATAAAGCAAATGACTTCCAACAACAATTGTTAAGTGATAATCTTCGAGTTGTCTAGGTAGACAATGAAGTTGGGCTCTTGGCAAAGTCAGACATTTTGCCTGAATGTAAAAGTGTGACAATTCACATGGTAGTGAATGAAGACAATGAAGATGAGGAAGAAGACGTGTATGAGGAAGACGAACCAAAAGAAGAAGAAGGAGAAGATGAATGTATTGAAAAAAAGAAAAGAAGTGCAATTAGATGTCAGTGAATCCAAATAATTTTCGATAGTCAACAATGTTATTTTATTTAATGCCTTTATGTTAAAGTCTTTTGTGTCATTTTAGTTAGTAACATTATTAATATTGTAAAAAATAATTTGCAAATCATCTTACATCATGTCTCTTCGTCTACCTAGGCTATTACTCCCCCCGTCTTGCACCATCAATGAGTTCTGGTATGCATGACTATGGGCCACTTGGGGAGGCCTATCGCGTCCCAGAGACCCAAGGTATTAAAGATTACTCAAGACTTATTTTTATTTATCATAAATTACTATATGTTCATAGTTTATTATTTACTTTTCGTATAAATCTTTAGCATATATAGATGCCTCCACATTTTTTCCATCCATGACACATTTGTCCACATCATGTCTGTCTACTTCTACATCTAGTCCATTCATATCTCTATCCAAATCCTCCATTTGGGAAGGAAGTGGCCCGTTGAAAGGCTCCTAAGTGGATGACATCATGAACGAGCAAGGTAGGAAGATCCTATGGAGTTTAAGGATTCATAGAGGAATGCATCGGATATTTATCATGCCCTCTTCCCTCAATGAGTAGGTCATGTCTTTAGCAACCACATGGATGTGAGGCTAGAGAAGTTCAAGACTTACATTGATGATCACTTAATATTGGTTACTTGTATATCAAGGTAAATATTACAAATTACTCAATTATATTTTTTTCTTGCATTTATATTGATAAAATTTGTTTAGTGTTATTCTTCGATCCATTATAAGTTTGCCATTATCATACAAAGTAATGCAACAACACAAGCTGAAGTGTATTCCATATGGGGTGCTACATTTCGATAACACCAGACTAGCATGCACGGGCATATAGGGGTAGTAGTTGTACCAATGTAATTGAGGGACTTAGGTTCTTGGTAATTGGTTTTGTAAGGTTTTTATTTTTAGTTTTCTAATGTTTAATTCTATGTCGAAGAGACATTCCCATGTGAATATAAAAAATGTTAGAAAACAAAAAGTTCAACATACGATGGAATCAAAGTCTTTTATGCACATTCGAGATTAAAAAAGATAGAAATAAGATTCCACTTGGGAAGAAAGGGGATATTGTTTAATCATTATATGTAATAAAATAGATTCGGTGAGTCAGTGGCGGTCATGAGTCATGACTAATCCCAGAGCAAACTCGGTCGAGCACTCTCTTGAGTCTTGAAGAAAAAACCTTTGGTAATTGATTCGAAGAAAAAACCTTTTACCCAAAACTTTGACCAAGTCCAAATAAATTATCTGCCCTGATTTTTTATATTCTTTAATTAGGTAAACTATTTTTAGTAATTTTTTTAATAAAAATCTAAAGAAAAAGAAGCATATGGGGAGGAGTTTCTAATCATTTCTATTATTTTTATTATTAACTCACCTTCATAATCCTATTTTCAAGTCAAATTACCTGATTTCTGATAATGTAAAAAGGCTTAATAAAAAATAAAACAAACATCAATCCATTTTATTTTCATCATATTTAGAATTTTTTGAGGATAATTATAAAAATAATTTAATCTAATTATTGATTATTATAAAATTTTAATGAATATAAAATATTTTTTTATTAATAAATTGTTATCATCGTGTAGGGAATGTGGTGTTTTATTAATAGCTAAGAAGAGTTTTTTCTCCTAAAAACCCTCACTAAGTTATAAGAATCCAAGTAGTATTTAAGGGGCCATGGGTAAAAATAAGAAATTCTAAATATTTTTCTAAAAAAGGTCAATTTCAGATCTCCCCCTCCTCTCCGGTTTGTTTCAGAGGATGCAGTTTCCTAATCTGAGGCCTGATCTCTCTAAATTTTCGTTTGAACGTCCATTCTCCCCGGAAGCCACGTCTGGTCCCTCTTTCCCTCCTCCGTCTCTTCCATCTCGATGCCGCGGTGTTGCTTCTCCTATCTCCTCCGCTACCTTCTTCTTCTAACACAGTAGCCGCCCGCCCTGACAATCCACGTTCATGCCCATGACACTTTCTGGAGGGACAGGTCGGCGGCTGGCCTCATTTATCTATCCCTCCATCTTCGTTATTCTTATCATTTTGCCTTTTCAAGTCTCGACGGGAGAGGAGTTCTCTCCGGCAGATACCTATCTTCTCGATTGCGGAGCACCCAAGAGCACCTCCTTAGAAGATGGCAGGACCTTCCGCTCTGACCCACAATCTTCATCTTTCCTCTCCACCTCCGAGAACGTCCAAGCGTCGACGTCTAACATTTCTACGGACGCGATCAGCTCGGTGCTCTACCTTACGGCCAGAATATTCCTGGACGACTCCACCTACAGCTTCTTCATTTCCCAGCAGGGATGGCACTGGCTCCGTCTCTACTTTTACCCAGTTCAACATCCTATATATGATCTTACAACTGCCGTCTTCTCTGTTGCCACCGACGCTTACGTCCTCCTCCATGATTTCTCCGTCATCGACCCTGATGCAATTGTCTTCAAAGAGTACCTTATTAACGTTACATCCGATCGGTTCTCGATCTCCTTCTTTCCTATGAAGAATTCTTTTGCGTTCGTCAACGCTATCGAGATCGTCACAGCTCCGAATTCGCTGATTTCTGACACTTCCACGAGCATTTCGCCTGCCGGGCAGTTCACCGGCTTATCTGGCCATGCCCTGGAAGTGAAATACAGGCTAAACGTCGGGGGAAAGGCGATCACCTCAGTTAACGACACGTTGGCACGAACGTGGGAGCCCGACGGCGCTTACATGAAGCTCGCTGCCATGGGAAAGAATGTGTCAGTCTCACCCAAGATCATCAAGTACAACGATGGCACCGGTTCTTCGCCGCTGATTGCTCCGAGCTCGGTTTACGCATCGGCGGTGGAGATGGCGGATTCACAAGTTGATACGCCTAATTTCAACATCACCTGGGAACTGAAGGTCGACCCGACTTTCTCCTACCTTGTCCGGCTTCACTTCTGTGATATTGTGAGTAAAAGCTTGAACGATCTCTACTTCAATGTCTACATCGGTGGGATGATGGGAGTCTCCAGCCTCGATCTCTCCACCCTCGCATCAGCCCTCGACACAGCTTATTACCAAGACTTCGTCATTAACGCCACCGCTGTCGCGGTGGGAAACGGTACCCTCCTGGTACAGGTCGGCCCCGCGTCAGGAGCCAACACGGGCAACCCCAATGCGATCCTCAACGGCATTGAGGTGATGAAGATAAGCAACTCTGCCGGCAGCCTTGACGGGCTTTTCGCCGTTGATGGGTCGAAGATAGTCAACATGAGCGCCGATTCAGGGGCGGGCAGTAGACGTGCCGTGGCCATAGTAGGCATAGTACTCGCTGTCGGGGCCATCTTAATGCTATCCGCTATCTTCACCCGGTGGCAGAAACGGCCGCAGGGATGGGAGAAGCGGAATAGCTTCTCGTCCTGGCTTCTGCCTCTCCATGTCTCCAATACCGGCTTCGGTGGATCCCACCGCCACCTATTCGGTTCCCACAAGAGCAAAAGCGGTTACTCCGGCTTCTTTTCCTCCAGCCTCGGCCTCGGCAGGTTCTTCACTTTCGCCGAACTGCAGGAGGCGACCCAAAACTTTGACGAGAAGGAAGTGATCGGAGTCGGAGGATTCGGGAAGGTTTATCTGGGCGCCCTCGAGGACGGAACCAAACTCGCTGTAAAGCGTGGCAACCCACAATCTGAACAAGGGATCAACGAATTCCAAACGGAGATTCAAATGCTCTCTAAGCTCAGGCATCGACATCTCGTCTCTCTCATAGGCTACTGCGACGAACAGTCCGAAATGATCCTCGTCTACGAGTACATGTCCAACGGACCACTCCGTGATCATCTCTACGGCTCCAACCTCCGCCACCTCTCGTGGAAGCAACGCCTGGAGATCTGCATCGGTGCGGCTCGTGGACTACATTATCTCCACACTGGAGCTGCCCAGGGTATCATTCACCGTGACGTGAAGACAACCAACATTCTCCTCGACGAGAATTTTGTTGCCAAGGTTGCCGACTTCGGTCTCTCTAAAGCTGCACCTTCGATAGAACAAACCCATGTTAGTACTGCAGTTAAAGGCAGCTTCGGGTACCTGGATCCGGAGTACTTCAGAAGGCAACAACTCACAGAGAAATCCGATGTTTACAGCTTCGGAGTCGTCCTCTTCGAAGTGTTGTGCGCTAGGCCAGCCCTCAATCCTGCATTGCCTAGGGAGCAGGTAAACTTGGCCGAGTGGGCGATGCAGTGGCATAGGAAAGGTCTGATGGAGAAGATCATAGACTCGCACCTCTCCGGCACCATTAGCGCCACTTCCTTGAAGAAATACGTCGAAGCGGCCGAGAAATGTTTAGCTGAGTATGGAGTTGATCGACCCTCCATGGGAGACGTGCTGTGGAACCTCGAATACGCCTTGCAGCTTCAAGAGGCCTCATTGCAGCCAGAGCCTCAGGAAGATCAAATTCCAAAGCTCATCTCGTTAGAGTCCAACACCCATAAGAGCTCGGAAGCGGAAAACAGTGCGGCGGCAAGTGCCATCAGCGACGACTCTGGGCCAGTTCTAGCAACTCCTCCGTTCACTCAAGGGCGGTGAAACTGGTAGATCATGAATACGCACAAGCTTTCTCACTTTTCAAGGGACTGAAACTATGGACTTAGATTATGAAGCCTTCTTTTATAATCATACATGGGATCTCGTTCCTAAAGACCTATCCATGCCTGTAGTTGGATCCCTATTGGTTTTCATCCAAAGAACAAACCTGAAAAAAAACCCTAGGTTGCTCTAGGGCGAAACAAGTAGGACTCAATTGTAATTTAACATTGACTGCAATTAAGCCTCAAAGTTTAGAACGTATTCTTATGCATGTTGTAAACACCAATAAACATGGATACCAATAGGTGGTCCTTATATGAGTTTGATATAAATAATGCCTTTTTAAATGACTAATTTTAAAAAGGTGGTGTATATGAAGCAACCGCTAGGTTATGAGGACCCGACAAAACCCTATCGTAAACTTAGCATAATGTTGCATAGGCTTAAGTTAGCTTGTTGAACTTGGTTCTATACTCCCCTTGACGTTCATATTTGCGGTTGATCGTACATCATTATCGAATAGTCTTTGTTAGAGTTCTTCGATCGTGTACATCTAATTCATTGTTCGTCTTCTCGTACTCTACTAGTTGTATATGCCAAACTTGCTACCAAAAGGTCTTCATTGTCAAACCTTTCCTTTTATCCAAGTATTTCAATGGTTTCCAATATGAAACCCTTATAAGACCTGTTCTTTCTTACTTTGCAAACTCTACAAAAGTTCGATTATCTTGATTATATGCATTCTATGCTACATCAAAGACACATTAGACATAGGTGTGTTAAGGAATCATTCTTTGTGTGTCATAGAATCTCTCAAGATTCACAAGCATCTCCATATCATCAACACTACTCAGTAATCATCTCTCAGATGTTAATCTTGTACACCTAATTCTTGCATGAGCTCATTATGCCCAAAATTTTAAAGGGTTTAATGAGAATTTTCTTGTTCCTAAGGGGATCAAACGTTCTCGTCAAACACCAAAGGAAGCTAACTACAAAATTGAGGCTAATCAACCAAGAAAGTTCCAATATATACATTAGATTAAGCAAGACTTTAATCAAGTTCATGCGTGAAGATCGAATCAAAGGACTCTATAGAGATCAACCTCACATAAACTAAAACCTTGTGAGTTTTTTTGTGATTGTACTTGTAGTCACACTAGTTCACAAACCATATCCCTTTGTATGTCAATAATGGTAAATGCTTAAAATGCTCATCACTATTCATCACAATGTAAGTAGTTCTTCAAGATATTGAAGTGCTACATCTACCACATCAGATTAATGATGCTCTAGAATCATTTTAAAACTTCAAGTTAGAGAGTGAGATATCAACAAATGAAAGAATAAAACATTACATACTACTAGGGTGAAGTGTATTGAAATTTGAATTGTTCTTAGAATTTTGTAAGGAAATTGAATCATTCAGAGAGTTTTCGTTCAATTTTTTTTTATAGGTCTCGTACTTCTTAATATAATGAAATTTGGTTGAGAGAGAAAAAAAAAAAAAGGACCTTACTAGTAAAGGATGATTCATGATGAAACTTGAAAAATGCCCATGTTGTGATTGTGAGAAGTTCTTATAACAATAACTATATTTTAAATAGAGTGCCTCTTAATTCAAATCCATATTAAGACACTATAAGTTATTGTATGAGAAGAACCAAGTACTTATGTTTTCCGCTCCTAATATGCTTTTTTGGATAGTATTATTTAGGTATTTAATATTTTATATCAGAACACGTTCGACCGTTTCGGAGGAATATATATTTTATATGTTTCAACAAATAAAATTATCTTAGAGAAAAAAAAATTTGGATATTCATAATAGACATAATTTGATTACGACCATTCTCCGTGGAGCAGATGACGTAGATACCGTGAGAGTTCACTCAGACCAAGGAGAAGCGAGGAAACAATGGCGACTGCGAACGGAACGGTCGCCGTTCCAGACGAAGACGGTGAAGCCACGGTGTCGGCAATTAATTTCGGCAGTCCGGGAACCATGTCCCGGATCCGCTCCCTCACTGACATCGGCTCCATGACTCGCCTTCTCCACGAATGCATTGCTTACCAGCGGTCTCTCCATCTCGACCTCGAAAACCTCCTTTCTCAACGTGCCGACCTCGAGAAGCAGCTCTTCTCCCTCCAGAAATCGGCCCAAGTTCTCGATATTCTCAAAGCGGATTCGAACCATATGCTCGCCTCCATCAGCTCGACTTGTGATCTCGCGGATCAGGTCAGTGGCAAGGTCCGGGAACTCGATCTAGCCCAGTCCCGCGTCCAGTCCACTCTCTCTCGTATTGATGCCATTGTTGAAAGGAACAACTGCCTTGAAGGGGTTAAGAAGGCTTTAGAATCCGAGGACTACGAATCCGCAGCGAATTTCGTGAAAACCTTTCTACAGATTGACGCCATGTATCGGGATTCCGGATCCGACCAGCGAGACCAGCTTCTCGATTCGAAGAAGCAACTGGATGGAATTGTCCGCAAGCGGTTAGCTGCTGCCGTGGATCAGAGAGATCATCCTACCATTCTGAGGTATGTCAAACTCTTCTCGCCTTTGGGGCTTGAAGAGGAAGGCCTGCAAATTTATGTCTCATATTTGAAGAAAGTGATTGCTATGAGGTCTAGATTGGAATTCGAGCAGTTAATGGAGATTATGGAACAAAATGTAGAGAAAAGTCAGGTAAATTTTGTCGGTTGCTTGACTAATTTATTTACGGATATTGTATTGGCTATCGAGGAAAATGATGAGATATTGGGGAGTCTGTGTGGTGAGGATGGAGTTGTTTATGCAATCTGCGAACTGCAGGAAGAATGTGATTCTAGAGGTTCTTTGATATTGAAAAGGTATATGGATTATAGGAAATTAGGTAGATTAGCTTCAGAAATTAATTCGTACAGTAAGAATCTTCTATCAGTTGGAGCTCCAGTAGGGCCAGAACCAAGAGAGGTTGAAGTGTATTTGGAAGAGATCTTAACCCTTACGCGGCGGGGCGAGGAGTACACAGAATACATGATCTCGAAGATCAGAGGATTGACTTCGGTTGATCCAGAGCTGGGCCCACGGGCTACAAAAGCATTTAGGAGTGGAAGCTTTAGTAGGGTGGTTCAAGATCTCATTGGATTTTATGTCATCTTGGAAGAGTTCTTCATGGTGGAGAATGTGAGGAAGGCAATAAAGATTGATGAGCTTGTGGCTGATAGTCTCACTACTTCGATGGTGGATGATGTATTTTACGTTCTGCAGAGTTGTTGTAGGAGGGCTATTTCAACTTCAAATATCAATTCAGTGCTTGCTCTTCTGAGTGGGGCTATTAATCTTTTGAGCAATGAGTACCATGAGGCTTTGCAACAGAAAATGCGAGAGCCCAATCTGGGAGCAAAGCTGTTCTTGGGAGGTGTAGGTGTGCAAAAGACTGGAACTGAGATTGCTACAGCTTTGAATAATATGGATGTGAGTAGTGAATATGTTTTGAAGCTTAAGCAGGAGATCGAAGAGCAATGTGCAGAGGTAAGTTGTTCATTTTCTTTTTCTTATGAATGCAGGCCAGCGATTTCTTCTTAATTGATGCTTGAATTCTTTTGGTCGTCTTATTGGAAAAAACTTATTTCATGTTTCTCAACATTCCGTTCCTTTTTATTTGAAGAAAAGGGTTATCGATTTATAATGTTTTCTTCTCTGTATTTTATTCGGTTTAGATATCTGATTACGCTCATAAAATTCATAAGTTTCCTATTATGGCTGTGTTTTCTTTTTTAAGCTAAATGTAGGTTTGTGCAAGCTGTCTTTAGGTTTCATTCTATTAATTTGATAATATCAAGTTCCCCATTCCATGCCATAGAGAAACAGTTTTTTTTTTTGTCAGTGTCAAAATTTCAATATAAAGGTTGTTATAAAACTATTCCAGCTATGTGATGTTCTTCTATTACTCAAGTCAACATAACTGTTATACTCTAGGTTATTGTGGTGAATGGTTTTTGTGGTGTTTATTGAGTCACTGACTCGGGAGAAACCCATGCTTAGTGAACAAGTTGCAGCGTAAATTATATTTTCTGGTCAGTTCATTATTTTTAACTTATCCAGAACTACTTTTCTGCTGGTCATCTAAGAATTTGCTCTAGGTAGAGAGATTCCTGAGCTGCTCCTTGAATATTTGGTACAGATATCTTTGGGGCACTAGGCAGAATCTCTGCTTCTTGTATTTGGTTACTTTCTCTTGGTCCATGCAGAAAGTAAGAAGCTTTAAAACTTTTTAGTGGAAGAACATTCAAGTAGTAAGGTCATTAAGAAAGTAATCCATACATTCTGTTATGAGTTAATAAAGCCTTAACTTTGCCATCTACCTAAGTCTATTATTGAAGAAATCAGAGGTTGGTTGGTTCGTTCTTGTAGTCCAGGATTAGGGCTTCCTTTGAGTGCATGATTTATGCTCAACTTTGAAGACAATTCTCAAGGAATATTTGTCTAGTTCAATTTGCCCCTTTTAGTCTTTGGCACCATGGATGCAGACTGGGGCTTTGTCATTGAATCACTTCTGGGTCTTAGAGTTTACATCAATCACCTTACTAACCGATTTGTCATTGTTGCTGTGGGAATAATCCCACATATATTATTGTTAAGAAAAACAATGTGGTTATTACTGGAGAAAAAGCTTCATAACTTTAGCTAGTCTTTTTAGGATGGACCTAGACTCAACTTTAACATGATATAAGAGCAAGATATTTGTTCCGTTTACCTTGTTTATTGCCTGTTTAGTTTGTACCTGGTTTATGTTGTCCACATTTTAGACACATTGTTCGTTTATCTAGGGTAAGACGTGGGGGTGAGTGTTAGTGGGAAAAGGCCTAATCTGACTAGTCATTTTAAGATGGAGTTGGATCCAACATTAATAGAAGAGGGATTCAGTAACTGTTATGGATTCATGACTGTTATCAGCAGGGTCATGGAAAAAAAACCCCACCTTAGCACTTGTTATAGATTCATGACGCACTGAACAATCTACACAAGCCTCAAATAGTTTCTTGGATCCATATCCCTATACATGGACATCACCTTGCTGACTCCCTGGCTGAGTATAAAGGTTTCCATCAACATCCCATTGTGTGAAATTTTCTTCCACTTGCTATTAATGCTTTCTTCACTACCTCTCTCTGCATGCATCTCTCACCATACGAACATTTCCATTTCCTTTTAAATTTAAACTTAGCAATATCTGGTGTCTCCTACAGAAGCTCTTGAATTCAACCTTTGCTAGTGCCCTCAGTTTTTGTGCAACAAAATCTTAAAACAGATAAAGAAAGAAAGGAATTTTGGGCGTGTTGCACTTACATGTTGCCCTTATATCTGATCTGGTTTTGGCTCTGAGTTGAAGATTTTAAAGTTCTTTATCTTTTTCACTTTGGCTACAAGGTCCCATCAAGCATTCAATACATATAAGAGAACAACCTAACATTAAGATGCTATTGAGTCCCAAACTTCTGTTAAAATCTCCTTCTGGTAAGAATTATCATCGTTTGTGAAACTTCTAGAGGAGTTTTTGCTCTAGCTAGGTGTGGGAGACCTTTCTTGCAAATGTTGTCCGCTTTTATTAAGATTGCACCAACTAGGTGGGTCCACACTTGTACATCTTTAGCTCATTCCTTTATACTTAATAGCCGGTTAATTGATCCAAGGATTTGATAGGTTGATCCTTGATTCTCCTTATTATAACACATTGTTAGGGAGGCTCTACCTTGAACTTGGACCTGGGATAGAGCTCTATGATTTCTAAGCTTCAGTTTTCCAACTTCAATTCTTTATCATATTAATACCAAAATATAGTGGTTATAATTGGCCATAAAGAGTCATCAATTCATAAGAGGTTTATTTTTCTGCCTAATTGACCTGTTTCTAGATGTAAAAGGGCAGAAAAATAACCTTTGAAAACCTAATATTTAGTACTAAATGTCTTGGCCTATGGTGAACTGATTACTTTCAAGTAAGTACCTTGACCTGCATTTTTTAGTTCCTGGGCAGATTTAGGATGCATTGTTGAATCCAAAGAGTTGTAAATTTTAGTTCACTTTGTTGTTGGGGAAGACATGGTTGCTCTTCCATGAATCTCTTTAATCCAGTTCAATCCAGTTCCTGACAACTTTTAGTTTTCATGTTTTTAAACAAATTGCACTCTTAGGTACTCTTTAGGCTTGAATAACAGCTAAAGTGCCTACTGCAAGAGGCTCCAAGCAACCCTCACAAGAAAAGGAGCAAAAGAAAAGATTAGGAGCTGGGGCTCTGGAAACATTTCAGTATTTCTCTTAATTTGCTGGAACATGTCTGCTCTTTAAAGTACATGACAGCTAGGAGTACAAAAGCTGAAGTTGAGATTTGCCGTATCTGGAAGAACAGGCTGGGTATTTTGTGCTGAATGTTCCGTCCTTTGGAAGATGATGCTTACAGAAAAACAGGGTCCTCTTGCCCCGTGTCAGAAAGATCTTTTGTTCATTAGAGATCTTTTTTTTCACCAACCTTGACTTTTGCCTAGTTTTGAGTGATCCTGATGTGATTCTGGCATTGTGGCAGAATTTGTTGTGTCATTGGAATTGATGGAGGAGCAATCAGTTCAGTTTGTAGCTTTCTGGTGCATTTTAACAGCTCTAAGATTGGCAGATGCAAAGTTTTATCAGAGGTGAGGGAGCAAGGTTTATCTTAAGGGTTGATTCTTGGAATCAGCTGTTCCTGTACTACTGAAGTGGTTCTTTGGGCTTACAAATATTCAAGATTCAACTGGCCATGCTCCTGTCACTTACTCAGCTGGTTGAAGTGTGCTCTGCTACCCGTCCATCCCATAATCAAGTTTCTGCGGAGAGGAACACAGTAATTGTGCTCTGAGATACTGTCATAAGTCGCCTATCATCCTTGAGAGAGTCTGATACCATCAATAGAGACATCTGGTAAAGACTGGTGGGATGCTATTTTTGAACTTGAACTAAAGGTGGTCTCAAAGTTCACTTGATCTCAAAATCCAATGTTGCAGAAAGTTGACCTTAATGTTTCTCAATTGTTTTTGTCGACTGACCACCAACTTACTGGTTGGTTCCACCTTGTAAATTTTCTCTAAGACAAAGATTTACTAGCTTCTTTTAACATATGTAAAATCCTCTTATGTTGGTGTAGTCCTATAGAAGGGTTTCATTTGTTTCTTCGATTTTTTCTGATATGCTAGAGAAGAGAGTATGTTACTAAGAGGAAAAAGTTGAAAAAAGCAACAAAGAAAGGAAAGGTCATTCAATAGAAGATGATTTGATGCAAAAAGCCAATCTTGAGACCGGGTTACGGACAGAGTGGTTGGGCATATATCAACTTGGCTTTTAACAAAGAAAACATTCTCTTCCTATCTGGGTTCCTCCATTCGTGAAAATTGAAGAAACTTGGCTTTGATGCACATTATGAAAAAACCTCCGGTCATGCAAGAATGGACTCCTCCTGATCCTGGTTATCTAAAGTTAAATTTTGACGGCTCGTCTCGTGGCAACCCTGGTATTTCTGGTTTCGGAGGAGTTATTTCAGACCATTCTGGAAATCAGCTCTTCACTTAGGCCGGCCACCTTGGTATATCAGACTCTACGTATGCTGAGTTACATGGTCTCCTCTCCGGTCTTCGTGTCTTTAGAGATAAACGCATGGGGGCCCTACATGTTGAAGCGGACTCAAAAGTGGTGATAGGATGGTGTGAGAACGCGTCTTCTCCTCCGTGGAGGCACTGAGATACTTTTAAAGAAATTTTAGAAATTACCTGAATTGTTTCTTGTATTTGGTCTCACATTCCGAGATCCGCAAATTCGGTGGCTAATGTGCTTGCCAGGCAGGGAGCTACCTTACAATCGCTGGTTGTAAGCGACATGCTCCCCCAAAATTTGTAATTTCTCCTATTTTATTGATACATATTTTTCAAAAAAGAGTTGAATTAAGTCAACAAGATATTGTGGGAGGTTCCCGATCCTTACATGCAATTTGGCAATGGTTTTTGTTAAAGTTGGGTCTAAATCAAATGACTAGCTAAAGTTAAGAGGATGTTTCCCAACTAATGACCATAATTTTTTTCTAACATTAATGTGTATGAGACTATTCTTAATAATACTCCCCCTCACTTTCAGGTCTAGACAAATAAATAGCAGAATTGAGACTTGGACAACACAAATTGCATATCAATAAATAGTGTATTAACTAGGCCCAACTGAACAAACTTCCTTGATATCATGTTAAAATTGCATGTCCATGGAAAAATGACTGGCCAAGTTAGGAGGCTATTTTCTAAGTAATACCTGTAGGATTTTTCTTAGCACTTATCTATGTGGGTTATTCCCACTAACAGGTTCACTTCATACAAGGTATGAATAATGTCCAAGTGCGCAGCCATGTCCTTAATCTCATTAAAGCATTTTCAAAGGCACCAAGTAGAGGGGGAGTGACAAGGATTATGACTGCTAAGACCCCTTCAACTAAGAGAGAGTTGAAGAAAAAATCCAATAAAGTCTCAGCCCTGAAGGATGGCACACATCTCATCTCTGTAGAGTCCAAAGAGTGGAGAAAGCAAGGACGATAAGGACGATCTTCCCTATCATCTTGTAGAAATATCTTTCCAGTATATCGCATGGGCAAGGAACGGGAGTATCGGCCATGGGATTTTGCTAGCTACACCTACTAGTATCAGACATATTTGTAGGTCATCAATTTTCTAATTGCCCCAAATTATTAGTGAGGAGGGAAACCACTCTATCAAGAATGTTTTTCGCCAGCTGCCCCTTGCGACTGATATTTTATGCCTCTCTCTCTCTCTCTCTCTCTCTCTCTCTCTCCCTCTCTCTTTTACAGTTTCCTTTATTCATCATGATTCACTCTGTTCAAAGAAATTGCTCATCATGATTTTTTTGCAGTCTTTGGAACAAAAGAAAAGTTTCTTCTTGCCAGGTAGTTCACACCACTGGGATCGAGTCATTCAGTCTGTAGAGTGCTGCATTCATTACTATTTGTTTCATTCATGTGCCTAAAATATCTTCAATGCTATTTTCTTTCAAAACAGACATGAAATGAGATTATAATGTTAAAATTCACAATTTCAACTGCTTGATCTTGGTTATAATGGTATACTGACCTTCAGCATTGTCTGAATCTGAAGTCGATGCCTTTTGCACATGCATGAGGCAGTGAAATTGTTAAAAAGACAATTGTGTCATTCATCCCTAGTGAATTCTGATTACTTATCTATAATCACCAGGTGTTCTCTTCTGCAACTGATCGGGAAAAAGTGAAGTCTTGCATATCTGAATTGGGTGAGATGAGCAATGGTTTTAAACAAATCCTAAATGCTGGCATGGAGCAACTTGTGTCAACTGTGACACCACGGATCCGCCCGGTATTGGACATTGTAGGCACCATTAGCTATGAGCTGTCTGAGGCTGAGTATGCTGAGAATGAAGTGAATGATCCATGGGTTCAGAAGCTTCTTCATTCTGTGGAGACAAATGCAGCTTGGCTTCAACCTGTAATGACGCCGAACAATTATGACTTGTTTGTACATTTGGTTATAGATTTCATAGTGAAGAGACTTGAAGTTATTATGATGCAGAAGAGGTTTAGCCAGTTGGGCGGGCTCCAACTTGACAGAGATGCAAGAGCTCTTGTAAGCCATTTCTCCGGCATGGCTACGAGGACCGTGAGAGACAAATTTGCTCGTCTTACTCAAATGGCAACCATTCTAAACTTGGAAAAGGTATCCGAAATCTTGGATTTCTGGGGTGAGAACTCCGGGCCAATGACATGGAGACTTACGCCCGCCGAGGTTAGAAGGGTGTTAAGTCTGAGAGCGGATTTTAAACCTGATGCAATTGCGGCACTCAAATTGTGATTTTTGTTTCTATATTTTTTCTTGTTCTCTGCTTCTCTTGTCTGTACTTGTATATAATTGATTTTCTGATAGGTGCATACGCCCTTGTAGATAATGTGCGGTTCATTAGCTTAGGGAAACATCTAGATCCCCTTTGGTGCAAGAGAAGACGGTGAGAAGAAAGAAAGAGAGTGAGACAAAAGTATCTTGTTTCATTTCGTTTAAAAGAAACAAGGAGACCAGAAGATTTCTCTCATCAGTTATAGACTTTGGGCAGGAATTCGAACAAAAAAGGAAGAAAATGTTAAGGTAAAGCAGATTTTATATACAAATTTGCTCGTGTTGCTGCTATTCCTTACTTTTTGCCTTGGAAGTCTATTCCTTACTTTTAACTGACCGGAAATGTGAGAAGAGATGCAAGATTGATATTGTGTTTTGGAACTGCTGTTTGCAACTGGCTTTCCTCGTAGGCTCTACAATTCGATTTGATCATAATTTTTATTTTTGACCCAGATGTGGCTTTTTCATAGGCTAATGCTTGCAGGAAACTTCAAAATACCCTTCTCGTGTTCATTGGATTGATTCGACTCTTAATAGATGTATTTGCTTCTCTATTGTTTCCATTGTCTTTGTTTGATGGTCTCTAATAAGCCAAATTGAAGTTTTAGATATGCAGTAGTTTTTTTTCTCTTACCTTTTGAACAAAATAATAAGGGATAAATATAAGATCCCAATAGATTTATCTCATGTTGTATTTATCTTATCATGTAAAACTTATCTTTTTTATTCTAAATTGTATAACTACGACCCTTATTCAATTGTAAAGGTGTGGTTCAGTTCATCCCCTAATGTAGTTTAGTTCAATATTCAACATAGTATCAGAGCAGATCGATCTTTTCAATCTGCCATCTTTCGAATTTTTTTCGCTTTCTCTTCTTCTTCACCTGTAACTCACGTTTGCCACACTCCCCAAAGTTGAACCACCTGAACGATTCACTTTTGATTCAATTCGCCTTGTCCACTCTCCCTTTTGCTATTTCCTTGCTCTTATATGATATTGAAAAAAAAAAAAAAAAACTTTTTGCAAACGATGCATTATCTTCGATTATGTTTGTCTCAACCGTTACCAGTGTCGTTGTTTTTTCTAGCCGTTACCAATGTCGTTGCTCTTTCTAGCTGCTCTCAGGGCCATTGTTTTTCCTAGCTGATTTTCTTAGCTACTACCGGTGCTACTGCTCTTCCCAGCCGCTCCCAATGCCACTGCTCTTTTTAGTTACTAGCTCTTCCCATCCTTTTGCTTCCAAGAACCCTCCGAACAAGTGGCCTATCTTTAGGGGGGCATGATAAAGGCTAAACATAATTATAAAATTCCATTAGATTTAACCCAAGTGGTATTTATGTGTAAAATTTATTTTTTTATATTTTAAATTATATAAATACCATCAATACTCAATTATAAAAATTGTGGTTCAGTTTATCCTTTAATATGGTTAAATTCAGTATCTAACACAAAATACTAACGTAAACTGGATTCACTTGCCATTAAGGGCAATATGCCTATCAGAATACTAAGCGTAAACTCGATTCATTTGGCGTTACTTCCCATGCAGTTTCCCTTCCAGAATTTCTACATGGAAACAGATATGACGAACCTCCGACTCGGTCTGGGTCTTTGACTGCTCGCGTTGCCAACACTGGTCTCTGGTCAACTCTTCGATGACCAGGTCCAGTCGCTTCTCTCTTCTTCTCAGGAGTCCCGAAGGCGGCTACCGATCAGCCACACGCTGATTTACGCGTGGACGGGCGAAGCTGTTTCCGAGTCGGTTCGGTACTCCGACTTGTCTTTCTTGGAAAGCAAGGAAGAAGCTCCCCTGCAATCTCCCCGTTCGGCATATAAATATCCGGCTCTCTTCTTCTCCGTAACAACCCAATCTCCAGCACTTTCTCCTCCAATTGTTTGTAGATTCTGTTTCGGAACTGTACCATTCAGAATGGCGATGAATACAAGCTTTGCTGCTGCGGCTGCAATTGAGTCCATGGCGAGGGAAGATGGAAGTCAGAGCCAGAGCCAGAGAAGAGGACCTTCCGCGGTGCCGACCGAGAAGACGATAAAAGAAAATTGCTCACAGCCGCCGCCGCAAGTGGCAAATCAGCGCCGACGGAGAGTCATTTCCTTTGCACCGGAGTTTGATGGCATAAACTGCTTCGAGACTTTAATCATCCATTGATTCTTCCCTCCCTCTTCATTCTATCTGTATACAAGTCGGAGAAATATTCTTTTATTGGTTACAGTGGGATAATTCTGTAGTTTTATTTTATGTTTTGAACACATTATTCAATGCAATCCGATTGCCATATATTACATCAAGATTGTTTTCCCTGTCGAATTCAACTTTTTGCTGTGTTCCGCGATGTTCGTAAATCTGGATTGAGAGCTATCCCTGAGAAACTCAAGTAGGTCGAACGTAAAAAACTTGAAACAACTGTATATGTTAGAGTGTAGTTTGATTTATGAGGAGATATTTATATCGGGCCAGTCCTTGTATAAGATCCGTGTAGTTGCTTTCTTATAATGTTCGAACTTTTTAGCTCACTTGTTTTAATACGGTATCAAAGCAGGTTGGTCCCGATTTCAAATCCTGCTCCCACCAAGTTTCCACGGTTGTCCTGCGCTATCTGCATTTATGAGTTTCAACGAGTTTCAACATGAATCGGGTTGACTATATTTAAAATTATAAAATAAATAAATAAATAAATATTATGATAAATTTAATATGCAAGTTATCGTATAGGATTCCAAGAATTTGAAATAGAGCATATTAATATATAATAATTAGCTTAATAGACCTAAAAAAAGAGTAAATATTTTTATCAATAGTATTTATTTTAATTGTAAACAATAAAATTAGATATTGAGGAACCCAAAAAGGCTGAACTATTGATCGTTTTTTAGGTTTTAGGTAAATAAGAGTAACTATCAACCAACTAAAGATGCAATTGACGAGATCAATTAGAGTAAAAGGGTATTTTCGTAAAAAAATTATGCTAACGAATAAGGGTATCTTTAAAAATTCTAATTTAATATTTTTAAGTTTATTTGTATTTTAAATTTTATATAATTTTATTTACAAACAATGATATAATACAAGGTATAGAAAAATCAATCTCCTTACAGGGTGAGGTGAGGTGAGGTTGAATAACTAACCCTATCATAGAGTAAGAGGTGGTCCAACTCGATTGACCAAAGTTCAACCTGATTAGGTGGTTATTAGGTCAATTTTTATAACATTACTTGTAAGATTCCGCGGCTTTGAAGAATCCTAATGCTTTTATTTTCTTAACTATGATGAAACATTACGATATATCTATAATTCATTCGATCGACAATATAAACAAATTTCATGTTGTTTGTGCAATTTGTTAGTAGGAAATAGGAATTTACATAAAAAAAGTGTGGTTAATGTGTTTAGAAGGAACATTCTCTAGAGAAAAGAAACTATTAATATACATACAAGGGGTATTTTGGTTATTTTCAATCACTAGTGTACACACTGAAAGTTAGAAGTAGATTATATGTTTGTTAAGAACTTGTGAATGTTGTTTAGAGCACTCTCTCCTATCATCTCTTTATTCTCTCTTCTCTTTATTATTGCCTTCTTAATTTCTTCCAATTTTTCATGGTATCAAAGAAATAAGATCATGTTTCAAGTCTGGTGGGGGTTCTTTTTTCTTTGAGAGATTTCTATATGTAAGATTTGCGCCCTTAAAGAGTGTTATCGTGAGGAATCTTTCAACCCTAGTCTGCATAAGTTTGCACTATCTGCATCATCCTCCAAGAAGGTAACATCATCCAAGATTTTTCCTAATCGAGGGGGAATCAATATATTATACCAATTATTAATATCGTTCTTGACCTAATTGTTTGTGTGGCCACTTCGCCACAGAGAGATTAAATGGCCAAAACTATCCAAACTGGTCAAAATCAATTACGATCTATTTAAAGGCTAAGATGAAGACTAAATACTTGAGAGATGACCCTCTTGTGCCATTGAATAATGTTTTCCAGTACACATGAAGTCGTCTGCACTAATAACAAGTTCGAAGATTAATTTCATGTAGATAATGAAATGAATTTGAATAAGGAGATGAAGATGAACTTCAAATTTCCATTTTGTTAACTAACCCCCCTTAAAGCTTAGTGTAGAATTGTGAAACTGCAAAAGGGATATGGATGTCTCTAGAGTCCGTATACCTCTCTCTCTGGCTCCGATCGCCGGATCCCCACCACGGCGCCCCTCCCAATTTGGTTCTATGATTAGATCTTCACGTAAGAATTTCCAGGTCTGATTTCCCATGGAATTTCAATCCAGTTCTTTGGTTCAAGGAGCTGCCTTGAATAACCTCCTATGGAATCGTCTATTCTAAGGACTAACCGTGTGAACAAAACCGAAGTCGCTCCTTGTTCTCATGGCATCGTCTTCTCGTTGCTGCCCCGCCTTCTGTTGCCCATACGGACGCCATGCTCGCTCCTTGGTAGAACACGAACGGAAGCAATGCCGGGAAAATTGACGAACGATGTCTGTAAAATGTTGTCAATCAACTCAAATCTGTTTACTTATTTTTAAACCAGATAAGTCTGATTGAACTCGATTCAACTGGTCAATCCGGTCCAGATTTTATTAGTTGGTACGTTGGGAGTGGAAAATACGCTCCCCAGTTGTGTTTCCCGTTTGAAACAGCTGGTAATTACGATGGAGGTGGTTGAGTTTCCTCTTCGTCCCTTTGAAAAGAGGGTCAACAGGGCGGCTGGGCCTCCCCTCAGTGAAGCGAAAACGGTTAGGGTTGTTGCAGAGGCGAAGCCCCGGCCACCCGCTTGTCCACAACTAGGCAAAGTGAGAAGCATCTAGAAACCCTTCTCTGAGAAAATTACAGACCAGATCTGATACCAGACCGCGCCTCATATCCACTAAGGCATAACTACTAATTTCCAGGGAAATCTCACTCATACTCATGGAATTGTAATTCTAGTCTCAGCTCCAGGCCAGTACCCTCATCTTATCTTTATTTTTGTAAATCTTTTCTCACATGGCTCTTCTTATGTGAGTCAGAGATCCACCCAGAGGCATCCAATCTTAAAATATCTGGAGAAGATGACATTTATGCATCCTATCAAATCATACTTTATCAATTGTTTGATATGATTCTCTTATCGCATATATTTGACAACCCATTAATGGCAACAGAAGCCCTACCGCTATTCTATCCTTCTCAATCTGGAGCACGCACCACAGACAATGAGAACTGTTCCAATCCAGGATTTCAGTGGCCTTACCTCATCCTGGTACACTAATACTCACAAAAAATTATTCATGGATCTTGACATGAACAAATGAAAACCAAATAAGCATCTGAACAGCATTACTGAAATATATGGAAGGAAGCAAAGGGTAGTTCATTATCTAAATACATGGACACATTTCTTGACACTTTATTGCCATATCTCAATAAGCCAAAAAATACTGCAACTCTGACAGAGCCTCCACCAAGAAGTAAAACCACCAGGGTTCTTTTCTTTCAACTCTTGATTTGTTTACAGCTCATATACCTTGAGCTTTCTTTCTTATTTCAGAGAAGCAGAGACTGAATGGGTACCTGAACATATCAGATGACATGAATAGCGCCTGAATAATTAGTGGTACCGGGGGATAATTTGTTTGTGTTTAGTGGCCGTGGTGGGGCGATGGTGAGTTCTAAATCACCGCATTCTGTTGATGGAGAGCATGAGCTTGCTGCAGACAGGCGATGTGGGTCAGACTGTGTTCGTGGGTTGAAGGATAACTTAAGAAAGCTGGGCCCATAGAGAGTGGTTTCGAAATTGGATTTTGGAGAAAAAGGTATACTCTGGGCAGGGAAATCAACAGTTGGGGTGAGAGATAGGGTAGGGAGAACTGGAGAAAGTCCCACAGTTGCCTGCTTGTTTACATCCACCTGTTCAAACATCAAATCTGCTGCATCAGTAAAGATGCTTGACTCGTAACATAACCAAAGATTAAATCATTACTTCTCCTCAGGGCAAAAACCCCTTTGCAAGAGGAAATGTCCGGTGCCAGGCCCACTTATGGACCTAATGGTGGTATAATAATCAGACGATCTTTACCACTAACCAAACCTGATGAGCAGCTTCCATCTCTGAGGTGCAACCAAAGATTGGGGCCTTGACAGATCTTTTAGATCATTGAACACCAGCACCCACCAATGAAACCAAAATCATGTAAAGAAAATAGAGCCAGCACCATACAATCCACACCAAACAGGTGATAAGTAGACAATACATAGTCACGAGAGATATATACCACGTAATTACTGCTACGGAAGCTGGAAAGGCCACCAGGAGTTCTGGCAAAGGGTGAAGTTGGATAAGCTTCAGAAGTCCTAACCAATTCATGGGCTGCAATTCTAGCTGAAGTACACTGCTGTAAAGCAGAAGAAATATTTAACCAAATGTGGAAAATCTAACCATATATGGGCCCAATTTTGTATTTTCGTTTTCTCAAAAGCTTACCATATAACCATTGTGATGGTGAAGACTACTCTGTTCAGGAGTTTCCTGCTTCACTAGGTTCAGAGCAGGAGAGCTTTCGGAGGTTGAAGCCTGGAAATATCTATTGAGTTAGCAAACAGAAAATTTCAAAATTCCAGAAAGAGAAAGAGAGCAAAAGTCTTACAGAGTCACTAATTACCATGTCAAAAAGACTAGACCTGCGCTTCCTTTTATTTTGGGTACTTTGCCTGAGAAAATACTTCTGAGCATGGCTGGCTACTTGAGTTGGTGTCTTAGTAGTAACAAAGTTCCGTGAAATTCCCCTCCAATCCCCTTTGCCAAGCTTTTCCAGACCAGCCAAAAATGTCCTGTGCTCTTCCTCTGTCCATGGCACTCCTAAAGACGGAGAGGATTCTGTGAGTATAAAATTTCAGACCACCAAATATGAAATAAAATTCAATACTCTCTCTACTGCCCTGGCCATCATCCAAGAGTCATAAACAGAAAAAAAAAAAAAAAAAGGGGTAGAATATAAGCATGCAGAAGAGAGGGCTTGAGAAACTACAGTATAGGAGATCGACAGATTTGCCATTGCAGCGCTATCTTCAATAAAACATGCATTAATATACCACATCCTGTCATAATTCATGAAGACTAGCTATCCAATGTAGCAATCCATAATGGATAGAATTCTTGTAATATAGTTCTAAGTGGTTTTGTGTCCACTAGATCTCCTCAAATCATGACATACAGAAAATACAGTTGTTTACCTTTCTATGATACCTATACCCTAGCATGCAATCCATTGGTGATGTTTCTTGGCAAAAAGCCCAATCCCTCTTCACTTGAACTAATCCAATCTTCTTGAAAAATGCACTAGAAGTAGAAAGTGCAAAATTATCTTCTTTCTACTGGATCCTCAGAAAGATGGGTTTCACAGAATACCTTCATATTTTATCAAACATGGCATGAATTACAGTTTCAAATTTGACAGCAAAGAATAAGTATAACGTTTACAGACGCTCCAAAAAACAGAGTATGAATGAATAAAATGAACACAAAATAAAAAAACTTGAACAAGTGATTATTCCAGGAAATCCAATCTTCCTTATTTTTATAACAAGACAAGGGCTCATCAACGAAGGAGTAAGAATCGAAGACACAAGAGTTAACTTCAAATTTAAACAGAAAAGATTTACAGAACATCGCCAACAAAAATACTGCTTGCATACGATGAATGAGAGAGCAAGGTATCAAAATGAAACAAACAACCAAATTACCTTTTTTCCTTTCATGCCCGCTTGTTCTTGAGGAGTGAACAGGGCCATCAGATAAATACCCATTATCGCGAGCTCCATTATCGGAAGCCACAAACGCAGAAAGATTCCCCAGACTCTTGCTCTTCCTCATCACCTCTTCTCCTTCATCCAAAATTCTCACCCCAAAAAGCTTCAAACCCTTGTCGTTGCATGTCCTCGAATTATGCCCATTGTTCCCACAGTGGGAGCATTTTCTGCTCATGTCCTTCCCCATCAATGAAACCACCAGTTACCCGATACAACCGCTCTTCTTTTTCTTCCACCCAGACGGATGACGAAAACAAAACTTTGGCAACAAGGGGAGGTCGGAGCTCGACCCATATACATACAGAAGTAGTCCGGGGATTGGCCTTAGAATATACCATCTTGAGCTTTTTTCTGTTGAGGAGTCGATATGTTGTCACATAAATGCCCTCAAGACTGAATTTGGAAATCCAACTCAAGAAATGGTGGATTTGCTGTTAGTATGGTGGCCTGGAAGGAGGCCTACATACGGTTTTATATTACAAGTATTTAATGAGCCCAGGATATACGGTTCTGGATGAAACTAATTCCCTTCTATTTTCAGACATTCAAATATCTGGAAATCCTCCTTCATTAGAAACTACCCATATTTTCTGTTTATGATTCTTTAATCTCTAAAGCAGTTTCTGTCAAACACAGCCTGTATTATGGAAGATGAAGATAGATTTCAGGATAGGCACAACCTTTTATGAAGAGCTATCTAAAATTTAAATTAATTATCATGAGATTATGTCTCTAAAATTCAAGATGAAGGATTTATACTTCTTACCGAATTATAACCAATAGTTTTGTGACTTAAAAATTGGGATCCAAATTGGCCTTGGTGATTTTTGGTTGGAATAGTCCGAGTGAGATTGGGTCACCACTGAGTACAGAAGTTGGATTCAGGTGTGCTGAGTGACTAGCTTGACCCGACCTTGTAAGCTAATCATGAATTTCTAATTAATCACATAAAATTCATTGAATAAATATAAACTGAAACCTGAAATCTTCCCTTCTTCCATACGATCAAACTCCGTAAAATTCACCGACGGTCTCTGCTTCTGTTTGGCTCTTCCACTCTCTAATCACTCTTAGTGATGGTGTAAGCTGAAGGTTTGAATGAGTGAACAAGATTGGAGACCAAATACTGTATTTATAAGCCATACTTCCATCAAGCTTCTTGGTTTCCTGTAATTGTCGATTTATCGACTTCCTGCAACTTCCGATGAGTGGGACGTGGTTTTTAATTTCCAAAACGGTTCCACTTTTTCCATGAGAGAAGTTGACAAAAATGAAATTGAAATTGTTTAATTTCTATATTTTCTTTCTTGGACCATTGTTTTCGAAACTGAAAGGAAGTTGGACCAACTACTGTTTTCGAACTGAAACCAAACAGCAGTTAACAAACCTAGCTGAGTCGTGGGTCAAAGTCTATGAGTTGAATAAGTTGGTAAATCTACTAAGAATATGACAATAAGGTATAACAAGAAAGATGTTGCTGCTTAGGCACTGTTGATCCAATACAAAAAACTATTTGGTGCGAAACAAGTGAAACGGTTATTTCAGCTGTTTGATCACGATCGAACGCTTGAGATAATCGTTTATTGGAAGGCTGCAATAGCGGTTGATCATGGTTGAAATAACGTTTTGCATATTTTGCACTAGATGACTTTTCGTATTGGATAATCATTTACTTTCAGGTATTTCTGGGCTTAAATTAAAGGCAAATAACCGAGACTGAACTGCCAAGAATTAGTTGCGGAAATGGGCGAAGAATCAGAGAAAGTAATGGTACGCAAGTTTCTACGCATTCATCTGACAAGAGCACCCACTCGGGCTGCATCCCGAAATACCTAACACCATTCCCTGAATCGATCGCAGATCCTGTCGTTTCGTCGTGGATTTTTTCTTATCTAAAATCTGAACCCGACAAAAGGGCACAAAACAAAAATGTTCAATTGGAGACGGAAATTTTCAACAGCAAACCTCAGCTCAACAGTCAACTAAATCCATTAAAACATGGAATAGAAGTTGATGGATGACTCCTTTGTTGGTCGCCGAAATGAGGGGGGAAATGACAGCAGTGGTGAATGGAAACTAGTGAGGGTTGAAGGGGAAAAGTTACATCTGGAAAACAGATTGACGGGCTTTTGAGGGGCAGGCCAGAGCGAAGATGTAGGAGAAAATGTTAACAAAACCTTGTTTTTCTGGTTCATCGATGCTGCTCGTAGAAAAATCTGCTCAAAAGCACAGAGGTGGCAAAGGGTGAGTTCAGATTTGTCAATCTAAAAGAAACGCTGTTAAAAGGGATGAATCGAATTTGACTTATTTATTAAACAGGTTGACATTAAACTTGAGCCTAGATCTTTGGGTTTGGGTTGGTTTCGGTTTTTCTTGACTATTGGTTTAAATGAAATCATGTACTGTAGTTAAAATTTTTCCATCTTGTGAATACATGCCATGCTTATAATCTCCTTCTAGTCTAAATTTAACCCAGAAAGAGAACTGATTAAAGAGCTCAGACCATTAGATCGATGGGAAGCAATAGATGGAGGAGTCTCAATCACTTCAGACACGAATGATTGGGCTGTTTATTACACAAGGAGAATCACATCCATTATTGCAATTGATTAGAACAATTCCCTCCAGTCCAAATTCAACCTAGAAAGACAACTGATTATAGAGCTCAGATCATTAGACCGATGGGAAGCAAGAGATGGAGGAGTCTCAATCCCTTCAAACACGCACAGTTGGGTTGTGTACTACACAAGGAGAGTCACATCCTTTACTGCAACTGATTAGAACAATTCCCTCCAGTCCAAATTCAACCCAGAAAGACAATTGATTACAGAGCTCGAATCATTAGACCGATGAGAAGCAGGAGATGGAAGAGTCTCAATCACTTCAGACATGTACGGTGGGTTGTTTACTGCACAAGGAAAGTCACATCTTTTACTTCAACTGATTAGAACAATTCCCTCTAGTCCAAATTCAACCCACAAAGACAACTGATTACAGAACTCAGATCATTCGACCGATGGAAAGCAGAAGTTGGAAGAGTATCAATCACTTCAGACACGCATGGTTGGTCTGTTTACTGCATAGGGAGAATCACGTCCATTATAGCAACTGATTAGAACAGTTCCCTCCAGTCCATATTCAACCTAGAAAGACAACTGATTATAGTGCTCAGACCATTAGACCGATGGGAAGTAGGAGATTGAGGAGTCTCAATCACTTCAGACATGCATAGTTGGGTTTTTTATTTCACATGGAGAGTCACATTCTTTACTGTAACTGATTAGAACAATTCCCTCCAGTCCAAATTCAACCCAGAAAGACAACTAATTATAGAGATCGGATCATTAGACCGATGGGAAGCAGGAGATAGAGGAGTATCAATCACTTTAGACACGCACAATTGGGTTGTTTACTGCACAGGGAGAGTCACATCCTTTACTGCAACTAATTAGAACATTTCTCTCCAATCCAAATTTAACCCAGAAAGACAACTGATTATAGAGCTCAGATCATTAGACTGATGGGAAGTAGGAGATGGAGGAGTCTCAATCACTTCAGACACGCACGGTTGGGCTGTTTACTGCACAGGGAGAGTCACATCCTCTACTACAACTAATTAGAACAATTCCCTCCAGTCCAAATTCAACCCAAAAAGACAATTAATTACAATGCTCAAATCATTAGACCTATGGGAAGCAGGAGATGGAGGAGTATCAATCACTTCAGACATGCACGGTTGGGTTGTTACTGCACTGGGAGAATCACATCCATTACTGCAACTAATTAGAATAGTTCCCACCAGTCCATATTCAACCCAAAAAGACAACTGATTACAGAGCTCGGACCATAGCAATGGGAAGCAGGAGATGGAGGAGTCTCAATCACTTCAGAGACGCACGGTTGGGCTATTTACTGCACAGGGAGAATCATGTCCATTACTGCAACTGATTAGAACAACTCCCTCCAAACCAAATTCAATCCAAAAAGACAACTGATTACAGGGCTCAGATCATTAGACCGATGGGAAACAAAAGATGGGGGAGTCTCAATCACTTCAGACACGCACGGTTGGGTTGTTTATTGTATAGGGAGAATCACGTCCATTAATGCAACTGATTAGAACAATTCCCTCTAGTCCATATTTAACCCAGAAAGACAACTGATTATAGACCTCAGACCATTAGACCGATGAGAAGCAGGAGATGGAGGAGTCTTAATCACTTCAGACACGCACAGTTGGAGTGTTTACTGCACAGGAAGAATCACGTCCATTACTACAACTGATTAGAATAGTTCCCTCCTGTCCATGTTCAACCTAGAAAAAGATTTGATTACAGAGCTTGGATCATTAGACTGATGGGAAGCAGGAGATGGAGGAGTCTCAATCACTTCAAACACGCACAGTTGGACTGTTTACTGCACAGGGAGAATCACATCCATTACTGCAACTGATTGGAAAAGTTCCCTTCAGTCCATGTTCAACCTAGAAAGAGATCTGATTACAAAGCTCGAACTATTAGACCGATGGGAAGCAGGAGATGGAGGAGTCTATATCACTTCAGACACGCATGGTTGGATTGTTTACTGCATAGGGAGAATCACGTCCATTACTACAATTGATTAGAACAATTCCCTCCAGTCCATATGCAACTTAGAAAGAGATCTGATTACAAAGCTCAGACCATTAGATTGATGGGAAGCAGGAAATGGAGGAGTCTCAATCACTTCAGACAAGCACGGTTGGGTTGTTTACTACACAAGGAGAGTCACGTCCTTTACTGCAACTGATTAGAACAGTTCCCTCCAGTTCAGATTCAACCCAGAAAGACAACTGATTACATAACTCAAGTCATTAGATCGATGGGAAGCAGGAGATGGAGGAGTCTCAATCACTTTAGACATGCACGGTTGGGCTGTTTACTGCACAAGGAGAATCACGTCCACTACTGCAACTGAATAGAATAGTTCCCTCTTAATAGAATAGTTCCCTCCAGTCCATATTCAACCCAAAAAGACAACTAATTATAAAGCTTGGATCATTCGACCGATGGGAAGCAAGAAATGGAAGAGTCTCAATCACTTCAGACACGCACAATTGGGCTATTTACTGCATAGGGAGAATCATGTCCATTACTTGAATATTACTTGTATATATGGACAGGAAGAACACTCCAAGAGGGATGATGTGAATTACTTTAATGCACTTGTTATTAATCATTTGTTTTATGTGGAACTCATGGGAAATTGAGAATGGATGATCTTGATTCATATGGTGATGCGGTTAAAAAAACTCGAGCTGTTAACAATAATTAAAAATATTAATGTTGATGAAATGTTAATTTGATTTGTATGGATGAAATTAACATAAAAGAGTTTTGAAGCTTACGTGACAACGTATTGCCTATGAACTCATTCAAACAAAATTCTTTAAATCAAATCTTCTTCCTCCTTCCCTTGCTCATTTTGTCTTTCTTTCTGATCTCCATTCATTTCCTCTCTTTTTGTTGTTTTCTTTAATTAACAGTAATAAGCTTTATTAAGCACAAATAGCTCGAGGGTTGAATTATGAGTCAGGAGAGAGAGAGAGAGAGAGAGAGAGAGAGAGAGAGAGAGAGAGAGCCACTTACAATGATGGATCAGGAATCTTCACTTCACTAGCAAGCATATCAGTATGAAAATTAGCTAAACTAGAAGCATGGGATGAAGAGCTACGAGTGGTTTATTATAGGAGGTTTTCTAACTCCTATTTTGTAGGAGAAGATAATGCCACATCATGAGTAAATTCCTTAGCAAATGGAAAATTATTTTTTCTTGAACTAAGGAGAAACTTCTCCCTTCCATTAACTACCTGGAATAGATCCTAGCTGCTCATCAAAGATCCCACCCAAATCAATCTCTTTTCTTAATGAAGTCAAATATGACCTACAAGGTTTTAGAGTGTTTTAGTTGTTAGATCCTACAAAGATAAACCTAGAGGGAGGGAGTGGAGGACAGTGAAAAGGTTTAACAAAATTTATGGCTAATTTATAAATTACTTACATATGTAACAAAAACATACAAATAAGCCAATCAACCATTATGTCAAGGATTTTTATAATGGTTTACAAGCAATATTTCAGATTGTTGTTGCACTCTTAAGGATCCCGTGCCCTGGAATTAAAGGGTTTTATTATAATTAGCCAAACGACATCTACATCTTAGAGCCTCAAGAGACTTAAGTACAATACCAATCAAAACTCCTTGAGACTTATGGTCAACAACTCCTAGGTCTATATCCCAATTAAGGGATTTACAACTTTCAATAAGATTTAATAAGTTTTGCAAAGGTTACTTGGTACAAATATGCCTCTTGTAAGACAGATATAACATTAATATCAAAGTGAGTACACCAAACCTATGATAAATCTACCAACAATTTTCAGTAGTATTAATGATATGAGTTTCAAAGATCAAGGTTCTTGACCCTGTAAGAAAAGCTGGCTATAAGGAAGGATTTGTAAGATGTGATAAAATGATATGAGGATCAAACCCAAAATAGTATAAACTTAAAGTAATCACCTTCCACCGTTCAAAAAGCAAGTATTCAAAACATATCTATAAATCAGTGCATATAAATACTTAGTTTTCAATGACAAACTTAACATTAAACACCTTTTCTTGGCTTTTAATGGCACTGACACTTTGAGAAGTTACTTGGAAGTGCTTGGGAGCATTGAAATTTGTGTAAGCAAGTATATTTAGAAGTTTGGGTGAGTTTCACATATATAGCATGTTTCCCAATATTCAAAACTAGTCGTAACAGTAGATAAGGTTGATTTTGTTAATTTACAAAAATAAGTGAAAATATGAGCTAAAAATTGACAAAAAATAATCAATAAATCCAATTTTTTCTTAAGAACATGTTGGTAGCTCACTTAAAAAATTTGAAGACTTATAATCGATTGAAATTTCTCTAACATTATGAAAATTTGACTTTTTGTTACAAGGGTTCGAATCCAGTGCCAAGGATTCAAATCCATTCCTTCTAATGGTTTAATTCTGTAGTCAAATGCACCCTTGGGTTTGATACCTAAGTCTTCTGCTCCCTTCATGGTTCTCAAATCCACCTTTAACTCCCAAAGTTACTGTTTGTGGGGTTTGCATCCTTGTTGTTGAGTTTCCTTTAGATGGATTTGAAATCTCCCATGGATTTGATCCCTATAGTGTGCTTTCTTTATACAAGGTTCAAATCCTCTAAATTCAAAATTTTCTATAAGTGTGGTTCACATATTTTTTTATTTCTTGGCTTATTTGAGGTTCACATCCTCTTGTCTAGGTTTGAATACATCTCCTTTTTCAAACATAAAAGCACCTCATTTACCCAAACTGTCCTTGTGCCAACACATCATAATTTTTGATTTAGCAACATGTCTGGATGTAGTAAAAGCTAACCACTGTGCATTATCTTCAACACCGTTACTACCATCCTTATTTTGGGACTTGCCCCACCCTAGCCATTGATAGTACAATTGGCTTTGATGTGAGACATAATATTATTCATTGTTTCCACTTGAAGTTCATTAGAGACAGGATGACCTAATCTTGCCAATTCCTTTGCAATCACAAACATGACAACAATATACTGTTTATTCATAAAATTAAATGCAATTAACCTAACATTCTTGTCTTCCAGAACAAAATTTTCATAAGTTGATTTAATAGATTCATCAACAATTCCTTTGAAGGACTAACAAATCCCATAAATGGCATATTATCATTTCGTATATAATAATCAACCTTAATCATGAGACTAATAACTCAATTAAACAAATATGAGGTTATAAATTATTTTGGAGACTGAATAAAAAAAATCCCAAATTACTGGCACATAGTCTTCCATGGTGTAGCTCTAATGACAATGTAGGATCTATTTGAATTTGGGTTTTGTTAATTGTAAATAATAAATAACATAATTGAAACAAAAATAGAAAGATCAAACCTACAATGTGGGGGTAGATCTCTCTCCTTTCTAGGGAAAAAACTTGCTACTTATGAACTTCTAAAAAAAAAAAAAAATAGAGAAAAGGGATAAGGAAAGAGCTCACACCTTTATCCATCCATACGGTCCTTCTTCGATGAGGCCAACATTGTTTATCTCTTCTTCTCACTATATGCTAGAACATGGACATTGTTTTCTACATATAGGAGCATAGAGAGAACTATTTTTCTCTTCCAAGGGAGGAAATCTAAAGTTAAACCTTTGTAGAAGGAGATAGTGCCTTCTCATGAGTAATAATGGATATTCTTTGATCACTCATCAAAGATCCCACAAAAATCGTTCTCCTTTCTTAGTAAAGCCAAATTTGACCCACAAGGTTGTCTAGTTTTGGTAATTCATCTAAACACCTTATTACTTAGACAATGGGTACAAGTCTACTTGAACCCAAACCACGGTGGTGAAAGCTCTTGGACATCCTAGGAGGAGGAATAGAGAGAGAAAAAGAAAAGAAAAGAAAATAAGGTTGCAAGTTCTAGATGATATGACATTTTCTATAATTGATAACTGTCACGTCGTGTCACATTATTTGTGAAAAGCTAGTGTTTTAATGTGAGTAGTTGGCAACATTGTAACATTAATAGGGGTCTCTTGGACCCCATTAATCACCTGACTGACTATGAATGGACTCCATTACATCGTGGGACCTGATTACAACCTTGTAGAGTTTTTAATTAAGAAACAGAGAAAATATTAGCATAAGAGAAGCTGTTATAATCACAACTTAGACGCAGAGATCTAATATAGTTTTATGGCCATCTCTTGATCAAAACCAACCCTAATTAATTTGCAACATACACATTAGATTATTTTACAAAGAAAGCTACCATTTTCCAGTTCATTTTCTTTCTCCTTTCTGGGTTTAATCGAGACTTCAAGGACTCGCCAGGCAAGGAGTAGTTTGAAGAGTAGTCTGAACTCCAACTGGTCTGTCCAAATTTAACGTCAAGTTTTCCACCTTGTTGGTGTATAACTTCTTCATGTTCGACCTCTGCTCGTTCAGAAGCCTCCGTATGGGTCTCTTGGCGTTCTCCCTGAAGGGGCACTCCGACCCCAGGAAGCCGTCCACCAAGTGCAGGTACGCCTCCAGGTCGTGGCAGCACGCCACGTCCGCGTCCGGTTTCAGAAACGGCGACTTCTTGCTGTCCAGCCGGAGCTCGCTCCCGACGTGCGAGTACCCCAACGGCGTCTCTTCCAGCACGTCCGACCCTTCCCCAATGAACACTCCGGGGACCTTCGTAATCACGTCGCGGGTGTTGACCACTCGCAGCACTTTCACGCCGTTGTTCGACACGCGCGCGCCGAAAGCCTTGTTTCCCACCCGCGGCCCGCCGAAGGAGATGACGGCGATGGGTGGGACGTTGTCAGCGCAGGTGCTGAGCTCGTCGGCAACGAGGAGGGCGAGGGCGGCGCCGAGGCTGTGCCCGGTGACCGTGATGCTCAGCTGCTCGCCCTTGTATTGGTTGATAAGTCTCTTTACTTCTTCGACGACGGCTTCTGATAGACTGGGGACGTGGGCACCGGCGGTCTTGTACAAACTCCAGAACCCGCATTCCACTTTGGGCTGAGACCGGCCCGGTTCGGTATCCAGAAGAGGGACGAGAGCAGCCCGCGCATTCTCGGCCCATTCGAGGCAGGTGGCGGTCCCCCGCAGTGAGATGACAATGTCTCGCCTGCCCATCCGTTCGATCTCCCTCTGGTTGTCACAGACAGCCACGTATCCTATCCAGCTCGACTGCTGAGTCATCCATCCCAGGTCGGGCGCTATGTCATTTATCCAGCCCGGCAGGCCGACAGACGACGTAGCATAGAGACTTTTTGTTACCCGGAAAGTCGAATCGGAGATCGACACCTGCCGGGACAACGGCGACGAATCCTGCGCTGTCGCGGGATTCGAGTGGAAGGTGTGGTAGGCGCCTTGGACAAACTCGCCGTACCTGACGACCTCTCGCCGGAGATTCTCGTTGAGGGGCTCGAGCAAGCCGGCCCAGTCGTTACGTCCGTGGTACTCCTCCCAGCGGGAGCCGAGGTGGTTCCGAGGCGAGTACTCAGCCGTCTTGGAGAGAAGCCTCTTCAACTTGTTGAGATTTCGCGGCGACATTTCCTCTACCTTCTTCGTCCCCGGCCAGATCCCGTTGAGATTCAAGCCATCGAAGAGACCTCTATTTCTCTTCTCCGGCGAAGAAACTCTGACGACGGATTCGTTCTCGGAAGGATCAGGTAGAGGGGGAGACGAGGACTTCTGGAGGACCTTCTCAAGATTGGCGAGGTGGGTTGGGATGGACTCATCAAATTTTAGAGCTGTGATGGTCGGCTTCTCGAGCGTCTGCAGGGAGGCCACCGTCTTCCTCAGGGGATTCAGAGGCGAAGCGCGGGTGATTGAAGTACTGCGCTGCACTCGAAAAATTGGCTGTGTTGGAGGCGAGATGATTGATTTAATCTGCATTTCCCGACGGCAAGCAAGCAATCAAGGAGGAAGAAGAAGAAGAAGAAAGCCGGCGCTCAGAGCTCGAAGAAATTGCACAGCAGGAAAAATCTGAAATTTATGCGCAGGGCTGGAATTGATGATAATTCCACTTCTGGGTAATATATAGAGCGAAAAAGCTGGAAATGACGAGTAACTACAAGCGTATTTCCTTAAATGCCCTTAACAAAATCCCGTTCTCAGTTGCATGGACCACGGACCACGGACCACGGACCATGGACCACTACTCAAATGTAGAAAAAGAGGGCACGGTGGGAGATGATAGTGGTGGGCACTAAGCCCTCCATCATCCGAAAAAGGTTTTCCGTGTGGGGACTGACCACCCAACACGTGTTCCATAAGAACAAATTATGGACACATGAGTTAGCTAGTACCTGCCGCCACAATGGTGAGGGTTTAGTGGGCCACCAATAAGCTCACTTTTGGTGGGTTTGGTTGCGACAATTTAAGTATAGAATTTTGATTTTTGTCACATGCATGTGTAAGCGTGACAGGACGTGATAGTCATTTTCGAATTGTTAAGGGTATTCGAGGGGCAGAATTCGTTGGTCTAGCCTGGGGTCCGATACGTTGAAATTTGAATAATACGATCGTGTGAACTTGACATTCTCCATTAACGACTCCTACTCCCCAAGGTAACTACTCATTCCCTTAGACAACGAATTCCCCTTTGCCAAGCTCTTGAAAACGCAGCCATGGTTCAAACGAGGAAACGAAGAAGAACAGAAAAAAAAGGGGGGCGACGGCGCTCTCTCTTTTGCTGTTCATTCCTTGCAAGCAAGCCACGAAAGGGTCTTCGTTTTTTAACGAAAAGTATTAGTTTCTGAATGTGGCTATCGTTGTTGTTATCGTGGTGCTGGAGTTCGTTATTTCTTTGTTCAGAAACTAAGAAGATTGAAGAAGGAAGGTTCGAGGGAAGTACAGAGATTAGATACGTAAAGTGTTTTCAATTTTCACTGGGGGGAAATTTTAAAACACATGGTACCGTGACAGCTTTCGCTGCCGAGTAGACAAAGACGGAGGCCGAACGAGTGACGTTATGAAAATCAAAGTCAAGACTCGTAGAAAACTCAACCATTCAAAAACTCGACGAAAGGACTGATCTGGCGTGGTGAGATCACTGGATTTGATTTCTAAAGTCTGTACACAGGACGTCATCCTCGTGTCGCCGAGCTTGGGTTGAACGCTGTGAAGTCAAGGTATTTGGATATTGTTAGGGGTTTAACGATGACAAACGAGTACGGAAGCTTGGAATTTTTAATGGGTTCTGACTTGTCGGCGTGAGTACAGTAAGAGATTATACAAGTTTTTTCAGTCTTTCCAGCGTCGAAATCGTGTTAAGAGAGAGGAGAGGGACTGAGGGCAGGGATGAGGTAGAGAAAACAGTTTGAGTTGGTTAAAGTTAATTAATTAAAAGGAGAATGACTTTTGAGACAGTTGGTAGAGGTTGCTAATGGGGTTGGTGGCAAAGGTGAAAGGTAAGGATCTGCAGACAATTACTTGAGGGGGGGGCATGAAACCTATTTTCCATGTGAATGAATCCTATCACCGTCCATTAGTGTAGTGACGGTGGAAAGGTAAGGATCTCTCTCTCTCTATGTAAGAGAGGGTGGAGGGAAGGGTCACTGAAGTAGGGTGCATGAAACCTATTTTCCATGTGAATTCTCCATCTATAAGTTGTACTGACAGTGGGACTCTCTCTCTCTCTCTCTCTCTCTCTCTCTCTCTCTCTCTCTCTCTTAATGTAAGAGAGGGGGGAGGGAAGGGCCCTTACTGACAGTGGAATCAAAAACTTTTAGAACTATGTTGTTGTTTTAGGAGAGAGGTGTCAAGCACATTCATACTATGTCTAAATTTTCAAATTTAAAAATCATTAATATTTAGTTGAAATTTTTTGAAAAGAATATTAGAGAGAAAATTGAACTTGAGAGGCAAGAGGAAACTTGTTTTCTCCCTAATTTACTCTTCTCTTCATCTTTCCCTCATATATCTCTATTTTTGTTCTTCCTTTTCTACTTAGAGTAGCACTCTTAGGGAGAAAACAATTTTGAAACTTAAAAAAAAAAAAAAAAAAGAGGCCTGGGGAAGACTCCCCTTCCATTACCCTCCATTTTTACAAAGTGGGGTAGGTCCAATTTTAAGGAGGCACTTTTCAAGTAACTTATTCCACTTGAAATTCTGAAATGGTATTTAAAATTTGGTCACATTTAACATGTGTAAATAGTCATATTTGAAAATTACATATTTAAGAGGGCCATATTTTAACATACCCATAACATTAAGTTATTAGCATGTAATCATGAATTTTCAAAATTGGTTCAATTTTGTCTTAAAAGTTGGAAGGGACTCTAAAAAAAGTAAAATAAGGTATAAATTGCTAGTGGAGATGCACTTTTGAGAAATAAAAATGATACTAAATTTCACAACGAACATCCATTGTTATAGCCCGTCGCACATCAAAAGATTTGTGAAATAACATTCACTGTAACCATGTAATTTTTTTAATTTATTTACACTTGATAGTACTTGATAATCGCTCCTTTGAGCGTATTGTTGATGACCATTACATCCGCATCAATCTCTTACACAAAATAAGACTTTCCTATCTACTTTTATACAATCTACCAAAAGAATTAGGGTACAACCTCATTTGACTTCCCCTACAGGAGGAAGGTCTCCTAAAGAGATAACATGTACAACTACATGACAAAAGAAAATTATTCAATCTACCATGCCCACCAATTTCTGCCTCAATGAGGCCCTCTTACCTGGCACTAGTAGCTCTCATACTTTTCCCTGATCTTCTTAAAATGTTTCAACAAGTGTGTGAGTAAACTTAGTAAGTTCTACTCCTAGTCACAATAAACTGTAAAACCATATAAGAGTCCAAAGCATAATCAAATTCAAAACTTATGAATGATTATTTTAGAAATCCCGCACCTACTTTTATACAATCTACTAAAAGAATTAGAGGTACAACCCCATTTGTCTTCCCTTACCTGAGGAAGGTCTTATTTTGTGCAAGAGACCAATCCCAATGTAATGGTCATCAACAATAGCCTCAAAGGAGCAATTATCCAATATTGCCATGTGAATATATACACACACACATGATTATGATGAATGTGATTTCACAAATCTGTTGATGTGCGACGGGCTATAACAGTTGGTATTTGAACCAGGTTTCAATCCTGGGACCTATGGGTTATGGGCCCACCATGCTTCTGCTACGTGGGAAGTTTGTAAAGATATTTAGCACGAACATGGATCTATTTCAACTTCAAATCTTCAAATTGTATGAATTTACACATTAGTAAATTATAATATATGGCTATTCCTTTCATATAATACTACCTAAGGACATGTATTTGCTAAACGCACGAATGGAGTCCTTAACCTTCAATATTACTGAAATACAAACTTTCAAACTTTACATGACTTCATTTTAATCACACATCCACACCCTTATAGACTGCTCAACTAGGGTCCTTAGTTATTTGTAGGAGTTATTCTACTCATACTAATATACCCTTATTGATTTCCCAATAAAGTCCCTATTTCTTATTTGGTAATCGTTCAACTCACACATACATCACTTTATTGATTTCCAAGTAAAGTTCTTATTTATCAAATAGAGGTTGTTTTACACATATACATACCCATTTTGGTCTCCCAATAAAGTCCTTATTTCTCGTGTAATAATAGTTCCACTTACACATACATACCCATATGGGTTTTCTAATATGGTCCTTATTCCTCATGAAGTAATTGTTTCACACACACTCACTCACACACACACACACATACCCTTATTAGTTTTTCCAATAAGGTCCTTTTTCCAGAGCTGGACTCAATAAGATCATAAACATAATATTGGCTAGTTCACAACCCTCAATCATCTTCTCGAAAGAGGTCATGATTCCCCACTTGGCATCCCAAGTGAAGTCCACATCATCTTGTTAGTATCTTAACGAGGTTCATATAATCCTCTTCCAGACAACTAGACGAGACCTAGACTCACTACTACAATGAGGCACAATTATATTTCCTTTCCTAGTCACCCAGTTGAGGCCCAGACTCCTCTATGCAGACAGGGCACAATATTTTTCCTCTCCTAGTCATCCAACTGAGGCCCAAATTCCCCACTATAATTGGGGCACACATTCCCCCTATAAGCATATGCTTAACCCCATATGCCAAAGGTCCAAATCGTAAGGTTTGTTTTGTTTGTTTATTTATTTATTATATATAGAGGGTTGATCCAATACGAAAAACGACTATCTTAGTCGTTCGATCATAATCGAACGGCTGCAATAGTCATTTCACACCAAATGGTTTTTCGTATTAGATCATTTGTGGGTGTATATATATACATATTTAAAGGAATCCAAAGTTCCTTTCCCTTATAACTAAGTAAGGTCAATTATGACAATTCGCTTGAGTCTATTGTGAGACTCTTAATCCAAATCCCCAATATTGTATCCATTATTATTACTTACAAATTCACTAATTGGTCCATAACTGTACTTACAATATGACCAATCGACCTTTCTAGTTATTCAAGAAGACTTAGAGACTGACTCATTAGAATTTCAATCCCAATTTCTAGAACATTGTTTTCTACCTTATAACTATAGCCAAAATTTCTCAACAAGGGAAGAACCTCTAGGATGTTGTCGATGTCTTTGTATAACATTGCGAGAAAACTAAGGGCAAAGCTCAATTGGGATTTAAGTTGACTTCTTAGGCTTCTCTATGTTAAACAAAACAAGAACCTAGGATTATTCATGCACTACTGTTCACTCAATCCCACAATCTTATACTTGGAACTTATTTAAGAAAATATCCTCACTTAGAGATTTTTTAGCATTCGCCTAGCTTTGTTCAATCCATGGGTGGCCGACTTTCTAATAATCACTAAAATAGTCCACAATAAGACTTGGTTAGCTATCATTGTGGTTGAGACATCACCTTTAAGTAATAAGCTCCCTTCGGAGATTTTTAAACCAAAAAGGGGACCTTTGCACCCTAACATCCTACTATCCTAGTTGACCAGCTTTTCTAGACTCATTCAAGGACTTTCTCATAAAAAGCAAATTTTTCTTGCAACATACTACTTTAGTACAATATCAATCCCTTGGAGAGTCCCTTAACCTATAAGATAACATTCCCAAAACCTTGAACCCATTACACTACTACTCATGCTTACCTAAATAAAACATGGATTCATAGAGTTCAACTCTTTATCAGTTTTAATCAGAGTTATCGATTTCAGAAATACAAGTCAATATGTTTTTTATTATGTTAGAACAAACGAGGTATAATCCTCAAAACCAAACCCTAGTCCAATATCAGTCCACTAACTTTAGAGGTTCATTTTCAATAAACCCCTATTTATGTCTGAGACAGACAAACCTAAGCTTCAGAAGCCAATTTTGAAAATCACTAACTCCACTACATCAGTATTTCAACCCTTTTTCTTACAAATAGCCCATAACTAAAACTTACTAGGAGAAGATCCATCTCAATCTACATCTCATGTAATAAACTCAACTGCATTTAACTAGAGGCAAACCATATAAAACCAACTCAACAATTTGATGTCCTTGGCTTTACCAACTCAGAATCAACGAAGCAATAAATAACATAAAAAAAGAGTCATCATCCCTTTTTTCTCTATATCCAACTATTCATGCATGAATCAAACATAATACAAAATTCCAAAAAAAAAAACTTAAAATTGTCTTTAATCTTCTCCAACCTCTCCATTTCATCAATTCTTCCTTCGTATTCAACTAATTATCTATAAACTCATCCCAAAAACCAACCACTTTAATCAACCTCAGGTCACCAATTTCTATAACCCACACACATTCAGGTAGTAGCATCTAAATTGAACCGAATTTTGAAATTTCAAATATTACCTAACTCAAATCCAGTTCAAACCTTCAATTTCAAAAATCCGCACTCCATACTCAACTAATCATGCTTATAATAATCAAGGACAAGCAATTCTACTAATTAAAACGACTCCCATTTAACCTAGATTTTCAATTTCAATGCTCCACATTCTTCATTCAACTTAAAATTTTCAACTTAGACCTTTAATTCCAGAAATCCATACTCAAGACTCAACTAACTATACTTGAATTGATCAAAACATGAAAATTTCAGGAGTTAAAAAACTACACAGATCTATCCCAAGTCTTCCATTTCAATGCTTCACACCCCTTACTCTCTTAATCCAAAATCAAATAGAGGTATCAAATTCCAAAAATCGAATGAAATTAGAAATTCAAGACCTTCAATTCTTAAAATACATACTCAACATCCAACTAGCTATACTTAAATTGATCAAAATGTGAAATTTTAGCAGTTAAAAAACCACATAGATCTATCCTAGGTCTTCAATTTCAATGTTTCACGCTCCTTAATCTATTAATTATATCAAATCGAATAGAGGTATCAAATTCTAGAAATCAAACAAACTAAAAATTCAACTCAAACCTTCAATTCCCGAAATCCATACTCAACACTCCACTATTTATGCATAAATCAAGCAATACAAAATTTCATAAACTTAAGCAACCCTAATCTAAATTAGAACCCTTGATTTTCAAAAAATTAAGCTCGATACATGACAAATCAAGCATGAATTGAAGTAAACGTAAAAAAATTTGAGACCTAACCTAAACCCCAAATCACCAATTTCGGAAACTAGAACCCAATACACGATCAATTTTGCATAAAACAAACAAGGCATGAATTTTTTGAACCCTAGAGGCTTACATCCGAATTCAAACACCTCGGTTCAAACAAAAGATCAATTCTCTATTTAAAAAAAAAAAACTAAAAGAAGAAGACAAATTAAAGATACAAAATCAAAGAGAAAATAGACAGTGACTTCAAATTCGAACTTATCCTTCATCTTTTCCTCCCTTTCTCCTTCCTCATCGCCTCCTCTTCCTTTCCTTCACTCACTCTCGTTCTCTCTCTCTCCCCCCTTCTTCCTCCTTGTTAAAACCTGGGATTCCATGATGTATAATCAAAGTAGAAGAGGATTAAAGGGTGAGAAGAAGAAAAAGAGTTGTGGAGAGAATTTAGGAGGAGCAGAAGAAAAAAAGAGTTGTGGAGAGAGTTTAGGAGGAGAAGAAGAAGAGTAACGAATTTGGAGAAAGAGAAAGAGGTTGGAGAATTAGGGTTATGGACTTGTTCCAAACCCTCTCCCTTAAACTCTATTTATAAATCACAAAATATAATATTACAAGTATACCCTTCACCATAGTAAGAGTGAAGAAGAGACATTAAACATAAAATAATTAAATCAATGACCCTCCAACATATTTATATCTTCCAGCACTCCCCCTCAAGCTTGGATGTAATGGTAGTAATCCCAACTTGAAACAAATAACATAGATGTAGTAATAAGATCCTCCATCACGGTGTCCCAAGGATAATTGCGACATTGTGCACAAACTCTCAAAGGGTAGAAATAAGTGATAAAATATAAGTTGAAACCAACCTCAAATGATTTTGAATAAATATAGTCATAATTATCACGAAAGTGGGTAATGTCTGTCATTCACAAGACAACGATAAAAAACCCAAGGGTACCAATAAAAAGTCTCAAAGGACTTAAGAACACCCATATATATAAAAGGGAACAACCAAATCAATGCTCCAAAAGGGTTGACCAAAGGGGTAAATGAGAGTCAAATAAAGGATGGTAGGAGAAAGGCTACCAAATAATAAGAGGGTAATGGGAATCAAAGGAAGATAAGATGTTGGGGCCACCGTGTGCTTTATTGTCCGAAGTAATTCAAATTCTTCATCATATGAACCAATGCCAACAACAGTCAACATATAATGAACCCAAGGCAAGCAATTGAGGAGTTCTTTTTCAATAGTAATGTATCAATCAAAGAGACACAATAGCCGTTGCGTTAATGAGCCAATGCTCAAAAAACACATACCAAATATGTTGTTATATAGCAACGGATAACCGATAAATAATAAAAATTGTTAAGAGTAATGAGGACACATGAGATAATCTGCAACAAGTCCATCCTTGAAAAAGGAAGATGTGCACCAAATAAAAAGCTAAAATTGAGTAATAAGTTGCCAATAAGTTGAACCAAGTAGAGTTAATCTTCCAAAAAAAAAAAGTGAACTGGGTGTTGCTGGTTCCGAGAGAAGCCGCAAGGTAGATATTTGTTTTGATATATAACTCTTCATATAAAATATCGTTCTTGATGAAAAAAATTACTCAAAAGTTGAAGCTTTCTGTTGTTGCAAAGAATTTTTCTACTGCTTCACCTTTGATACTTCAAATGTTGATTTATTTTTCTAAAAAAATCTAATTTCAAAGATTCTTTTTTCCAATGGAAATTAGACTCATCTAATGCAAAACAGGAAAAGAGAAAGAAAGACTTAAGTAAAAACGAGAAACTACTCTTTTTTCTTTTTCTTTTTCTTTTTCTTTCTCCCTTTCTTCTCCATCTTCGTCTCTTTTTCCATCTCAGATCTTTGATCACTCGGATACCATGTTAAAACTTAGGATTTCATGACGTATAATCAAAGTAGAAGATGATTAAGGGGTGAGAAGAAGAAGAAGAGTTGTGGAGAGAAAGTTTAGGAGGAGAAGAAGAAGAAGAGTGAGCAATTTGGAGAAGGAGAAAGAGGATGGAGAATTAGGGTTATGGACTTGTTCCAAACCCTCCCCCTTAAGCTTTATTTATAAATCATAAAGTATAATATTATAATTAAACCTTTCACCCTAGTAAAAGTGAAGAAGAGACATTAAACATAAAATAATTACATCAATGATCCTCCAACAAATTCATATCTTCCGACACTACTCTTTTTTTCCTTCTCGTCGTCTCCTCCTCCCTTCTCCCTCATGTTCTTCCTCTTTTCCTGCCTTTCTCCTTCCTTGTCACTTCCTCTACCTGTCCCTCTCCCCCCTTCTTCTTCCTTCTCTTTTCTTCCCCTCTCACATCTCTCTCTCTTTGTTTTTTCCACTCTCTCTCACATCTGTCTTTGGTTCCTTTTTATATGTGTGATTCACTTAATTAGTTGAAATTGAAAATTATATCCATTGAAAGCAATTCATAGATTTCATAATGTTTCTTTAATAGATTTCAAAGACGAGGATAGAAAAATCTTTAGAAGTAAAATCACGCAAATGTTTCAAGCACTAATAAACCTCGAGAACACGTTAAAAAAACATAAACATGATATGACAAACCTTTCTACTTTGCCCTCTAATCAAACAAAGAGAACTGCTACGTGAAGAACTCCACCTCGTTTAATTTTTTTTAGGGAATTTTACCAAAATACCGGTTTTAAACAACTTATTTATGAAAATAACGAAGACCACAAATTATTTACAAAACTACCGAACTTTGACCGGTCCACCGTATATGTGGACAGTCAAAGGTGACACGTAAGCTTTGACTGCTTACATGTCGCTCCATCATCAGAGTGATGCTGTAGATGAACACATAGACTGCCACATCATTATTATTGACACGTCATTTGCCACGTCATTATATGATAAAATTTTGAATAAATTTAAAAAAAATTAAAAAATCACATACACTTTTTATTACCAAATATCTAAAATAAAAAATTATTTAAAAAATTAATAAACAATTAAAAAATTAACTCTTACTTATTTAACACCATTTAATATCAATTAAAATATTTATTAATTAAAAAAATTATCGTTATACTTTTTATTTCTTCATATTTTACAAAATAAAATAAAATAAGTAAATTAATTAGATTTAAAATATTTATAAATTAAAAAAATACAAAAAAAATATTTTAGAGTTTAAAAATACAATTTATTTGTATATTTTTATCACCTTATTTACGAAATAATAATATTTAAAAATTTTAAATATTTATAAATTTAAAAAATCTTACTCTTAAGTCTTACCCATATATTATAGATTTAAAATATTTAAAATTTTAAAAAAATACAAAAAAACTATTTTAGAGTTTAAAAATATAATTTATTTGTATATTTTTATCACCTTATTTATAAAATAATATTTAGAAATTTTAAATATTTATAAATAAAAATAATCTAACTCTTACCCATTTACTATGGATTTAAAATATTTATAAATAATTTTTTTTATTTTTAAGTCTTACCCATATATTATCTATTTAAAATATTTATAAATAGAAAAAAATTTACTCTTAAATCTTACCCATATATTATCCATTTAAAATATTTATAAATTAAAAAAAATATACAAAAAAATTGTTTTAGATTTTAAAAATATAATTTATTTGTATACTTTTTATCACCTTATTTACAAAATAATAAATTATTAAAAAATATATTATTTAATTAAAAATCGAGCGGCAGCAGGGGAGGCGAGCGGCAACAGGGGAGGTGAGCGGCAGCAGGGGAGGCGGCAGAAGGCGAGCGACGAGAGGAGAGCAGCCGAGACGAGAGGCGAGGAGAAAATCGTGGAGGAGAAAATCGCCTGCGGCCGCTGCTCTGCCTCGGCCTCGTCCCCGCTGCCGCCGCTCGCCTGCGGCTGCTGCTCTGCCTCGGCCTCGACCTCGCCCCTGTTGCCGCCGCTCGGCCTCGCCCTCGACGCCCTCCGCTCAACCACTCTCTCTTCGTCTCAGCCTTATCATTCGTTCTTTTTCTCCGTTCCCCTTTGTTCATCCTCTCGCCGCCGACGTTCTTTCCCTTCCCCTTTGTTCGTCCCGGCCATTCTCTCAAAACCTTGGGGTGATTTTTTAGGGTTTTTGTTAATTGAATAGAATTATTATATTTAATTATAATGTTAATTTGAATTTAGGTGTTTAATTACTGTATTGATTTTTATGTGATTTACTGTTTAATTTCTGATTTTATGTTAATAAATTTTTTGCCAAATTAAAATTATTGTAAAATTTTGTAAGATTTTTAATTAAATAATATATTTTTTAATAATTTATTATTTTGTAAATAAGGTGATAAAAAGTATACAAATAAATTATATTTTTAAAATCTAAAACAATTTTTTTTAATTTATAAATATTTTAAATGGATAATATATGGGTAAGATTTAAGAGTAAATTTTTTTCTATTTATAAATATTTTAAATAGATAATATATGGTAAGACTTAAAAATATAAAAAATTATTTATAAATATTTTAAATCCATAGTAAATGGGTAAGAGTTAGATTATTTTTATTTATAAATATTTAAAATTTCTAAATATTATTTTATAAATAAGGTGATAAAATTATACAAATAAATTATATTTTTAAACTCTAAAATAGTTTTTTTGTATTTTTTTAAAATTTTAAATATTTTAAATCTATAATATATGGGTAAGACTTAAGAGTAAGATTTTTTAAATTTATAAATATTTAAAATTTGTAAATATTATTATTTCGTAAATAAGGTGATAAAAATATACAAATAAATTGTATTTTTAAACTCTAAAATATTTTTTTTTGTATTTTTTTAATTTATAAATATTTTAAATCTAATTAATTTACTTATTTTATTTTATTTTGTAAAATATGAAGAAATAAAAAGTATAACGATAATTTTTTTAATTAATAAATATTTTAATTGATATTAAATGGTGTTAAATAAGTAAGAGTTAATTTTTTAATTGTTTATTAATTTTTTTAAATAATTTTTTATTTTAGATATAAGGTAATAAAAAGTGTATGTGATTTTTTAATTTTTTTAAATTTATTCAAAATTTTATCATGTAACGACGTGGCAAATGACGTGTCAATAATAATGACGTGGCAGTCTATGTGTTCATCTACAGCATCGCTCTGATGATGGAACGACACGTAAGCAATCAAAGCTTACGTGTCACCTTTGACTGTCCACATATACAGTGGACCGGTCAAAATTCGGTAGTTTTGTAAATAATTTATGGTCTTCGTTATTTTCATAAATAAGTTGTTTAAAACCAGTATTTTGGTAAAATTCCCTTTTTTTTATCGTAACTTAGCAGCTCAGTTGGAGTCACTCTAATGGCGGAGAGTCACACACCGCTCGGTTTTCATAGTTTTGCAGCGAAAAGTCATGATCAAAGCAGTTTAATTAGTACTTCTTAAGCTCAAAAACTTGCTGTTTTATGTATTAATCAACCATAGAAACAGGTCTAAATCGTCTCATAGCTACTCGTTGACGCATTTCCTCAAACTATACGCGTACGAATTTTTAATTTTTAAAGGATTAAACAAGAGTTCAACGATGGATGAAAGAAAACCCGTTATTTGTCTGTTTCTGAGCTTCGACAACAAAACGACGATTTATGGGCATTTCAGTACATAAAATTTTCATTTCATTGAGCGCATACGTGATTAATAAATGGTTTCTCTGGTCGGAAGGAGTGGGAGGGAAGCGCCACTGGTTTGTTTAGTTCAGTCTTCAGAGCAGAAGAAATGGCCACCACAGAACATGAAAATGAACGATGGAACCCTTCTCTTCATATTAATACCTATTTATCCTCTCCATATTATTAAAAAGGGTTGACCCTATTGCTACATTATAATCTAACACATCTGGTTGACCCTATTGAGGCCAATGCAATGCTTTCTGCTGCACTATTAAATATAACTTTGGATATAATTTTTAATATGATCAAAATTTAAATTTAATCAATGAAGTTGAATAAAATAGTCATTAACAAAATTTTAATTAAAATAATAAAAAATGGGTCATACTTGATCCCATTTCTATGAGTTGAAAAAATGTTTTCGAGCAAAGAGTTACCATGTCTGGTTGTAAAACCCATTCTTTCATAAACAATTTCAACATATAGCTTCAAGGAAGATTTTCTATTAGAAAAATATAGCTTTAAGAAGACTTACTTGTTGTCTCTTCTCGATTTCCCTTTGTTGACTATAGGTTGACTCTCACATCGTTTTTTTATGATAGCAAAACTTAATTGATTTAATAACTTGCAAATCTAAAGTATTTCAAATGCTTCGTCTTCAAGAGCATTTGAAGGTCTAAAATATCAAAGCCAAATTGAAGACCTCAAGCACAATTGAAGAACACTTCTTGAAGAATCACCCACAAGGAAAAAAGGCAATGAAAACACGTTCAAGCATCACAGACAAACATTTTAACTCAGTCAATTTTTATAAGAGAAGATGATAACTCCTAGTCCTTAAGTACTTGTGAGATCGGAGCTTTTTGAAATAAATTGCATATAAACATGTTTAGAATCATCATACACATCACTTAGAAACATATTAAAACACTTAGAAATAAATTATCATGCTTTATAAAATATACATTTTTAATCTGGCATTAGAATAAATGATCAATCACTGACTATGATCGATCATCCAGAACTGTGCAGACCAGAAATATAAAGTATGATTGATCAACCGTTGATTGATCGATCATCCATGACATGATTATTTTGTGCTATAACGCATGATCAATCATCTCTCATAGATTGATCGATCATAGTTATCTAGGCAAGTAGAATTAACATAGAATGATCGATCATCCCTCTAGATTGATCAATCTGTCAAAACCTTGCTAGTAAAGGACTTCAAGCATGATCAATAAAATAAAAATACATTGATCAATCATACTTGTGTTGCATAGCCAGAGGGAATCTCGATTGATTGATCAACCATTGGCAATGATCGATAAACTTAACTTTTCTGGACCAATGGTAACATATTGATCAATCAGTCCATCGATCAATAAGTCATTGTCTGACAGAAGCGTAGTTGTTATGATTGATTGATCGATCAATCATTTACCAATAATCGATCAATCAACGGTCTGATTTTTGCAAACGGGTAAATAATTGCTAGTTTGAGTTGGGCAAGATATAAATTCTCCACCAAACTGTGAGTAAAAGAGTGAATGATCATTTGTTGGCATATCATCAAGCCACACACCTTTATCTTGTAAATTATCACTTAAAGTGATCTAGAGAGAAAGAGAGAAAGCCTTATCTTTGAAAAACCTTCAATCTCTTTCAACCATCCTTGCATGCATCATAGTACAAACTCTTTGATCTATTCACAATGTGCTACAAAGGAAGAAACAACTTGAATCTCTCAAGGAGAAGCATCTCGTTAACTAAGGTTGTAATTTTTCCCTTTCTTTTTATGTTATTGTGAAAGGTTCATCTAGAACGAGTTAATCTTTTATGGAGATTGGCTTGTGTAAAAATATTGTATTGAGTTACACAAGGCCAAATAGAGCCAAAATCTCTTTGTAATTTTTCAGCTATTAGTGCGTATTAGCGAAAATTTTCCTAAGCAAGGGTTCTTGGGTGGTTACTACCACTATGGGAATATCGATAACAAAAAATCTTTTTATCCCTGTGGTGTGTGCTTGTTGCCATTTATATTGAATTACTTTTATGCATGATATTTTGATTACACACACAAATTGGTTTTAAACCACCCACCTCTCTTGATAAGCTAGTTGGGCCAACAATTGGTATTAGAGCAAGCCAAAAATTTAATTGAACTCAAAATCTCCTTGAATTTGAAAACGATAAATGGCATATCAAGATAAATTGCTCCTTCCCCAAGTCAATCTGCCTACCGTCCACCGTTATTTAATGGAACAATTATGGATATTACAAGTTAAGAATAGAATTCTTTCTTCAATTCATGGATTGAGACATTTGGCATGCGACTAAGAATGACCCATATAAGCCCAGAAAGCTTGAAAATGGCGTCTTGATTGTAAAGGAATTTAATGAATTAACTAGGGAAGACAAGGAGCAACTCAAAACAAACTCCAAGGCTATAAACCTCTTGTTATGTGCCTTAAGAGCAAACGAGTTCAATAAGGTCTCCATATCTAAGACCGCTAAGGAAATTTTGAAAAAAACTTGAGGTCACACATGAAGGAACCATTAGAGTAAAAGACTCTAGAATCAATCTTTTGATAGCCTAATGTGATAAATTTAAAATGAAACTGGGTGAATCAATTATTGAGATGAACTCAAGGTTCACTCATATAGTAAATGAGTTGAATATCTGAGGAGAATAAATTTCTTTGTATAGGCAAAATGATAAGTTTCTCAAGGCACTTCTAAGGTCATGGGATATGAGGAAGACAACCATTCGTGAGATTGCTAACTTTAGAACTATAAGCTCGGATGAGCTAATAGGAATTCTTCTCACATATGAGATGGAACCTAAAGATGAAGAGGAAGAGCAACCTAAGAAGAACATTGGTCTTAAGACCAAAACATGTGCTAAAAGTAGTTCTAGTGAAGAGAGCTCAGATGAAGTAATTTTTATCACTAGATATATTCAAAGGATTTATGGGAAGAAGAGAGAGTTCAGAAAAGGCCAATTTAAAACCCAAAGATAAATTTTTTTAAAAAAATGATGTTTATTTTAAGTGTGCTAGACCAGGACATAGAAGGAGCAAAAGTCATAATTGAGAAAGTTTTGATCTCAGCTTGGAATGCAATGGAGGAAGAGTCTAGGCACTCAGAAGAAGAAGAAAGTGATGTAAGACTCATGGCTTTTGAAGAAAATGATAACGAGTCTAGAACTTCTAAAGAGGTAAGTGACTTCGACTATGAGCATGAACTTCAATTACTTTTGGAAAAATTCATTCATAGTCTAAATACGTACAAATAAAAATGCAATGCTCAACTACATGAGATTGCAACGCTCAAGGAAAAGCTAATAGTCTTGAAGGAGGCAAATGAAAGTCACATAACTAATGCCTCAAGACAAGGTGGATTAATAGACAAGTTATAATGCGATAGACTTGCTTTTGAGAAGAAAAGATTGAATTTAGAACAACAAGACAAACTTGTATCTCTCAAATCCACACCCAAGAGGAAAGATGGGAAGAATACAACAAAGAAAAATAAGAAGTTCTCTCCCATTCCTCACATTAGATGCCTCTATTGCAATGAGTTAGGTCACCCATTCCTCACATTAGATGCCTCTATTGCAATGAGTTGGGTCACAAGCCCACATTTATAAGGTTAAGAATGAAAACAACATCAAACAAACTTGGGTACCCAAATCAACCGAAAAGGTTGTGATACCCAAAAAAACTTGGGCAAACAAACTTGGAAGCCCAAATCATCTAGCACTTAAATGTCTCTAAGGGTTAAATGGTGTTGGTATGTCTCCGAGCCAAGGCATTGAAAAATGTTTGGATTTTGGATAGCCGTTGCTCAAGGCACAACAATTAGACATTGAATTTATTTGATTAGCAGTAGCAGAAGTGAGTAGACCTTCTGTGACTCTTCTTTGTTTGGATAAGTATTTGTAGACGTCGATTAACAGCAGCAGAAGGAACAAGAGAGTCTATTTGAATACTTACTCTTCTCTATGTTTTGAGAAAACTTGTAGCAGGCAACAATTCTTGAAGCAACTCTTGGCAATTCACGTTTCTTGCTATTGAAGAAGAGCCTAGCAATGTTTCTGCTATATATTGTTGCTACATAATCAGGTTGGGAGGAAAATATTTGCAGTAGCCTTGGGGGAGTAGCAGAGTAAGAGAGTTTTTTTCCAATTTGAATACTCTTGATTCTTCCAGCAGCAGAGGTTAATATTCTGCTATGGTGAGATGTTGAGAAGCCTTCTTAATTCTGAATTCTGATCATAGATAATTGCTGGAGTTTTTTATGTTTGGCACCTCAACAAGCTCTCCGTGTCAAGACAGATTCTACATTTGTCACCTACTTTGATATGAGAAGCAGCTATTGCTTGCTCCTTTCTTTTGAATTCCACCATGATGATGACTCCAAGTTGTTGTTGTTGCTATTTTTATCTAGCTGGGGAATCAGCATGAGTTTTGACTTATAGATTATCACTGATATTGATAAAATAGAAGCATCAGACAATTAGAATAGTTTTGGTTAGTATTGAAATTTACTATTGTCCGAGATGCTATACTGTTGATATATGTGCCCTTGCTGCTAATAATTTGATCAACCAATTTTTTTACATCTGCTTCCTCATTCTTCTTACCATTGAATGAATTAAATTACACCTGATGGGTTGGTAACTCAGTTATAGCAGCACATTTGCAATCCAGTTGATATTGCTGCTATCTCATGCTTCCTTCCAACCAGACGTAGACTACAACTCCATAATACTGATTTATATGCATGAAGGTATCGAGTACTTATCCTTGATGCACCTACCTAGTGATAATTCCAGCACATGCTTTTGGAATTTTGGTTGATTTATTGATGATTTCAACACCTATTTATGGATTATGGAATTTACTCCTTGGAAGTATTTAGCTGCACTCCCAATTGTCTTGCTCCCTTGGCAAAGGTGATCCATGATAATAAAAAGGTAATGAGGAATCAAAGGAAGATAAGATAAATAAGTTGAGGCCATAATGTGCTTCATTTTCTTAAGTAATTCAAAATTTTCATCATATGAACCAATGCTGACAGCAGTCGGCAAATAATGAAACCAAGGTAAACAACCAAGGATTTATTCTTCAACAATAATGCTTCAATCAATGAAACACAATAGCAATCGCGGTAATGAACAACTGCCCAAATAACACATACCAAATATGTAGTTATATAATAGCACAAAACCGATAAATAATGAAAGTCCTTAAGAGTAATAAAGACACGTGAAATAATCTACAACGAATCTATCCATGAATAAGAAAGTTGTGCACCAAGTAATAAGTTTGAACCGAGTAATGAGATGCGATATAACTCCATAACTAAACAAGTTCTGAAATCGAGCAGTGAAAGATCAAGTGTTTAGTTGTCTCTTCTCATGGTTATCCATGATAAATACTTGGTATTAAGATGAGGTATTTACTTGTTGTCTCTTCTCAATTTTCCTCTATTGACCTTAGATTGACTCCCACATTGCTTTTGATGATAACAAAACTTAATTGAACTAATAACTTGCAAATCTAAAGTATTTTAGATACTTCACCTTGAAGAGCATCTCTAGGTCTAAAGCATCAATGCCAAATTGAAGACCTCAAGCACAATTGAAGAAGCACCCACAAGGAAGAAGACAACAAGAAGACTCAAGTTCAAGAATCATAGACAAACATTTAAACTCAATCAATTTTTGTAAGAGATGATGCTAAGTCGTATTCCTTTAATAATTGTGAGATCAGAGCTTTAGGACATAAATTGCATATAGACATGTTTAGAATCACCATTCACATAACTTAGAAACATGTTAATGTTAAGTTGTGGAGCCTAATTAACGCCTTATGCAGAGTTGGTACGTGGGTCATTAAGGGTAGTTTGGGGATTTCACATTTGTAATATGGTTGCCCTAATTTTCTCTTCATATTTTGAGGTACCGTTGTTAGGGTTTTATGACCCAAAGTATTATCATCTGAGGAGCATCTTGAGTTGCAGCCCGAGAGAGGTTAGTGAAAACACTTGTAAGTGTATTCGATTTCTCTTGTAAATTATTTCATCTTCATAGTGGATTACTGCAGCAGTGGATGATAGGACATAGTCTCACCTTGAGGCGAACCTATATAAATCTTGTTGTTTTAATTCCTACTTGTTTTTCCTTTCTCCCGCATGCCAGAAATATAAAGCATGATCAATCAACCAACAAAATTCTAGATTGATCGATCAGTCAGAACCTCTCTAGTAAGGGACTTCAAGCATGATCGATCAACTGAAAAATGCAGTGATCGATCATACTTGTATTGCACATCTAGAGAGAAACTCAATTGATCAATTAGTGAAATACTTGAATGCATATAAATACTTGGATTTGAAATCTTATCCCTAATTAAATCTCTTGCAAAACCTCTTTCATTTGTTGCATTAAATTGAGAATATTTGCATGTATGAAGTGATTTGAAAATAGAAAACCCAAGCAAGTTTAATAACAAGTGGAAGTCAATAATAACACAAACATTCAAAATGCAATTGTTGAATCAAAACAATCTTAAAATCAATAGTCACATGTTCAAAAAACTAATATCAGAGTATTCTAAAAGGATTTAAAATAAAGATAGTAGAATACTTAGCTCAATTGAGAGAACTATTGATTTTGACTTCCTTTGGAGCTTGGAAGAAGGCTAAATGTTCTCAAATTGTATGTGAAGGCTTACAAGGCATAAAAAATGCTTTGCCCAAGAGAAGAAATCATGTGGGGTGAGTTTGGCTTCAATAGAAGATTCTCCAATGTTCAAAAAAATAGTTGTTAGAACTAAAAAAATGATGTCTTTGTCATTTATAAAATATGGGTCAAATAGGTTACAAATTTGAAGAAATCTTCATTAAATCCTATTTTTTATTTGGACACAATGGTCAATCACTTTAAAATTTTGAAGAAATCTTTTCATATTTGAATTTCTACATAAATGAGTCAGATTTTATGCTATGTGGTTGACTCATGATGGATTTTGCTCCTTTTCAATTTTAAAACCTTTTGTAAGTAGGGGTCGACTTCTTCTTGCCTTATGAAGCCAAATCCTTATGCTAATGGTCGACTTCTTATGATAGATTCTGCTCTTTTTTAATTTTAAAACTTTTAGTAAGAAGGGTTCGACTTCTTTCTACCCTATGGTGTCGAACCTTATGCCAAGAGTTGACTCATCGTAATGGATTTAACTTTTTTTCTCCTTTTTCACCACATGCTTGACTCCTTTTTGTGCTTCATGGCTTCATCTCTCCTATTGAGGTGCACTATTCCTATGCATGAGCTCATCTCCTTTGACCCTTACTTTAATTCTTCAATTTTTTAATTGTAATGGTTGACTCCTACCCATTTTACTCTTCTTACTTCTTCTATGTTGGCTGCTTATTTCATTTTCTTGTCCAATTAAACGATGTTACTAGGCTATTTGGATGGTGTGCTTTTTAGCATTTGTTGCTTGTTCATTGTTGATGTAAGGGCTATTCAAACAATCTTTTGCCACTTGAATGGATATCCTACCAAAAATTCTTTTAAGAGATTTTTGAACTGCACAACATACTTAATTTACATTATTAGTAACTTAAGTGTTTGTTATCATCAAAATTATCTCATTGGGATCTTGACCACTAACATTTTCCCCTTTTTTTTATGATGACAAACACTCATAAGCATATAAAAATAGAAACACAGATGAGTGGATAAATATGAATGAATTTACATCAAATATAAAAATCTAACTCAGCTTAACTCTGATTTTGCTCCCCACTTATAAGCATTTTTATGCGCTCACTACAAAATTTCTGCCCCTTTTGATACCATCAAAATTTATAATGGGGACTATAAGTATTCTTCTCCCTAAAGTGATGCTCCCTCTCTCATCATGCAATACTCTCCCATTGGCTATTGTATAATACTCCTCCCTATTTTATGGTAAGTGCATTAGTGTGTACTTAAACTCCCCCTCAATTTTACAGTCAGCAATCTCAAATAATATTACAATCACGCACGACTCTCTTATAAGCGATCTTGAGATTGAAGATTGTCTTCTATTTCACAATTACACACAAATCAACAAAGAGTAATTAAAAACTCAGCCTCTAATCAAATTTAGGCTTATTGAGGAGTATTTGGGGTAATTTGTTTATAGAGTTGAGCTATTAATGGTTCCACACTCGCTTTTAGCTATTGTAGGATCTCCTAGAGGTTACTTCTCAACCTCTAAATAGTGTTTTCTTTTCTTCCACATCGACTTTTGAACTAAGCCATTTTTCTTCCTAGCTTCCTACTTGTCATTTCTAAACTTCTCTTCTCATTAACTCCTTACAGGGCTCCATTTGTAGTTGTATCCTTCCTTCTTCTTCTATACCCATCATACTTGCCCACTTAAACCAATTTTTTTAAAAAGTATTATAAACTTCATATCCCAAGCAACTGATTAATTTTTAACTAGCCACTAATCATAGTGCTCTTCATGGGGTTGATCAATTTCATCATTTCATTCAACTTTAAGTTCTAAACAAGTGATGAATTGAATCAAAGGCTCATGTAGATTTCAAATTTTAGTCCAAGGCATTTGACTTCTACTCTAGCATACATTGACTTTTGAGTTTTATAAAGACGTGACTATAAGCTCTCTCAAGGAATATGCTAGATTGGACCATACAAGTAGTCACACTTAGTCAAGCCCAATTTGATTTAACTATTCTTCTCTGGTCTAGGTTATCATCTCAATCTTAACCTAGAACTAATGTGTTTAGTGATGACCTTCGACTCATTCTTAATGTAATCTCTTTGTGATTTTTAACACTCATTGGGGCTGTCGAATTAGCCATCTATCACATATTGCCTAGCTCATGATTTTGGTGCACCCTGAAAATACTTCATAAAACCATTGTTGTCTAATTCATTCAAGCCATAGATCACATCTTGCTAAGCTCATGATTTTGGTGCGCCCTTAAGATACTTCATAAAACCATGCATCATTCAAATTGATGCCAAGGTGGGAATATCTATCAATTTCACCACGAAACCTCACGGCCAATGCCCAAGAGTAACTTGTTGAAAACCTCTTCCAACTCAATGTGGTTGTGACTTCTAAATTTCAATTTTTTTCATGGATAGGTAACAAATTCAACCTAACCTTTTAGAGTACACTAGCCAGTTAAACATAAATAAGTTATGTCTATTCTTCAAATCAAGAGTGACAATCAAGATTATAGGATTCATGCAAAGAATCAAAACATGGATTTTACAATATAGGCATATTTAATTTACTTTGCCATGATATGAGATTATCAAAATCTTGAAAGACATCCAAAAATAAGTCTATTTGATTCCAAATCAAGGTCTCAAAGATAAAGACATCCTAAGTAGTTACATCTTATTCCCACTACTAGTTGGCCTAGGTGGCTACTCAAGGGGTACTTGAATAAAATACACACTCCACAAGAAGACCAAGATTTTTTGTTTCAATATTTCCCTAGTTGTTGTCGCTGCCAAAGAACCCTTGCTAAAAAAAATTCATTAATGTGCTCTATTAGCTGAAATTATAAGTAAAGAAACTATGATTCTCTTTAAGCCAAGTGTAATACCCTATTATACAAACCAAATCTCTCCTAAAGAGATCTTCTTATAACTAGATTTTGGCTCAAGCGAGCACTCTTCTTCTAGACTAGGGTTCTAGAAAAGCTCTTTCAAAATAAACTAAGAATACAAAAAGACAATGAAAAAGTTACACCTTCTTATAGGAGAGACAACCTTCTCCAAGAAAGATCCAAGCTTTAACTCCTTATAGAACTTTAATGGAGTATGCAAAGCTTTGATTCAACTGGGAATACCAATAGATTTTAGAGAAATTGAAATATTTGGGTAGATTAAACATTTTTCTGTTAAACAAGGAAAAAATTATAATTTTAAATATGAAAAATCTTTTGTAAAAGCTTTGGTATACTAATAAATGCTCGGTTATTGCTCTCCATTGAGTATGGGTATGGGATCCTACTTATAAGATTCTAGCCAAAACAATTGTATCGTTTCCAAAAAGCTGTAAAAAGTGTTGATACATCAACGAAAATGTATAAATGATCAACCTTGTATAATGACATGGGGCCAAAGTATGGCAACAAGGAGGGTTAGAAAAAACTTTTGTAATGCTTTTCTTTATTTAATCATCTATTTCATTATAATTTTAACATAGTGGATACCTTACCAAAATTATTTTGACTTTAATATAATACTAGTCAAAATTATATCTTTATCTTGTTAAGAGGTTCTTAAAATAAATTATCTAAAAATATTTATCTAAATGTTAAAATTTCATAAATATTTACCAATTTATACCATATCATTAATTTGATTAGAATACTAGATAAGCGGTGCATTGGTGCAACTTTCAAACATGTCACTAATTTTTTTAATTTAATAAAGTGAGACAACATAAAGAAGTTACTGCAACCATAATAGTATTATAATAATATGACATTGATACTTTAGTTTTTATTATGAAATCATAAAATAGATATTTCATACATCTTAGTTGTTATTAATAAACATCCTATGAAAATTATATGAGTTAATAAATTTTATTCAAATTTTGATTGATTTTGTATTCTAATGTGAGCTTTGTATGATAGGAGCAATAGTACAACAAATAAAAATATATTATATTATTAACTTATTCAAGTTAAATAACATTCAAATTCTCTAATATGTAAGTCTCGAGTACTTATTAAGTTTGGAACTTTATATTATACATGTATTTATTGTGAAAATTTGAATTCTACTAGATAAATTCTAGTAATATAATTCCAAACAAATGGAAAGAGAAAAGAAATTTTATACAATTTTTTTTATGTTACTGGTTTAACTGATTATGATAATGGATCATTTGATCTAGAAGAGTGTCCTACTCTTTGTTCCAATAGCTAAACTTCGGCTTATGATACCTTCTTGCCTCAGTTCAGGCTCAGGCGATTCTCACTTGGGTTGAGATTAGGGGTAACCGATCCGGTTCACGAATAGCTCGAGCTCGGCTTAGTTCGATTCAAAATTTTAGTTCTCAAATTGAATTCGAGATCAGTTTTGGGTTCATTTAAGTCAACGATCTAAACTCGAACGAGGGAAAGTTTCGTTTTTGAGTTCACGAGTGGGCTAGTTTACTTAAACCAACCCGAGGAAGGTGGGAACAAGTCGTTCAACTTCGATTTGGGTCTTTCCATCATTAGGCATTCATAAATCATGAAGAGGCATTTCGTCGAGAGAACAAGGCAGAAGCAACTCCACCTCCTCGGCTCTCTGCCCACCGAAATCCGATTGTCTTTCTTTTCCCTCTCTAGGTTATGACCTTTCTATTGTTGCTTCCATGGCTGCTCTATGACTTACATTTCTCATTCTCCTGTTCGTTGTCACTCCTAAGCCAAGAACTTCGACAAATTTAGAGGGTGTGCATATGATTACCCTGCAGCCTTTTTGCAAGACATGCAAAACTCTTTAGTTCTTCTCTTGTTCCTTATGTGGTCTGCTTTGTTTTCACGTCACCTACGATGGCAAAAGACCACTTTATTTGACTGTGGGGGAATCTGCTGAACTCTAGCTTGAAATTTGCTATTGGTTTCATCTCGAAAACTTTTCGGAACTTTTTCTGTTACAAGGATTGGAGGAATTCTAATGTTACTGGTAGTTTTGAGTCTGGAGATTGCAAAGCTCCAACATCTTCAGTATTTGTGAGTGATTATTATCTTTGAACAAGGGTTCCCTTTCCAAAGTTTTCTTTTGTTGTCACTTCTGTATTGTGCAAAAAAATGTAGAGAAACAACCTCGATGGTAGAATTCCAAAGGAGTTGGGGAATTTGAAAAATCTTGTGAGCATGGATTTGTACGCCAACCGATTTGATGGGCTAGTGAATTCTGTTTTTTCTTAATCAAAGACAAAAACAAAAAATGAACTTTTCATTTCTACTTTTTTTTTAAGCTTGATGTGCAGAATTCTTTTTATCATGTTATAGTGTTTCTTTTAGATAGAAAACTAACAGTGGAGTATATTTTTTAATTTGATTGCTCCTCTACCATACAATTCAGCAAAGTATGCCTTTTTAATTTGTTTTATGGTTTCTAACTGAACCTTAGGACTCATGGGTAAGCTTGGCATGTTGGGAGCTGTCCAATTATTGTTCTAGCTGGAGTTAGCACTGAGATACTCTGCATTCCCTAGTTTTCATGTCTTCTTTGGCTGTATTTTGTCATTTATCTAAATGGCATTAGATCAAAATAGACGTATATTCATTACTTGAGATATAATTTTTTGTGTTTCATGGATTATCTTTAAAGTATCCCTACCTCTCACTGGTGAGATAAGAGGCATTACCTCTTTTTATTGCGAGAAAGTAATCGAGCACATTTTCCTTTGAAAGAAAAACAAGACTTGGCAAAGTATGAAGAGAAAGAAGTGCTAGATTATCTTTATACATTCTAGTATCATATGAAAGGAATTGTTGCAATCTCATTAGGTGAGAACAGTGACCAGTGTAGCATTTTTCTTTATGCAGTGTTTATGAACAATTTTATATAGTGTATAAACAATTTTATGTAACGTCTATATACAATTTTATGCAGAGGTTATGCACAATTTTATGTATAATTTATGCAATGTTTTAAATATAGGTTGGAGTTCGAACCAGGATCAAGTTTGAGCTTAAACTCAATTAAAATTCTTTGGTTCGAGCTTGATTCTAATTTTAGGTTCGAGCTCAAGTTTGAAGTATTCAGATCAAGCCAAGCTTGAACACATGCATGTACGAGCTTGGGTCGACTCAATGCCACTCCTAGTTTTATGAAAACAAACTTTCTAATCCCAAGTAGTGTTAAGACGGTGGACAAAGAAAGTCTGTCAAAGGAGTATGTTTGCCGACAACTAAGTTTTATTATACAAACGAGTCAATAAATAGAAAAAATTACCATGATCGTTGACGTAAAGATCCCAAGACATTTGCATGAAAAATTGATTCTTGTCCTAATTGAATCGAGTCAAGCAGCACGAAAGAGTATGAACGTGAGAAACAAAACTCAGCCTGAAGCAGCCAGGGGACCAGGGAACTCTTCTAAGAGCGGAATAAGCCATAAAGTCTCCTCCAACTGTAATCTCCGTACCTTCCAACAGGTTTTTCCATGGCTTCCATCGAACCAAGAGAATCGCGTGCGTGCAGATCTATCAGTTTCGACAAGCTTCCGGTCAATGCCAGCTATACTTCCATTGACGTTCCCACAGATGAGATAATATATACTTAAAGTTTGCTTTTTCATCGTGTTAGGTCATGTTAGGCGGGTCTAGATTCCAGAATATTTGTGCTTCGCCGTATCCTTCCACACTTCACCTTTTCCCTCTTATAATGAACAGCAGAAGCCAGATTTTCTGTCTCTCAAGTCTTCCTTTTGCTGGGTGTCAACCAGTCCTGCGAACAGCTCGAAGACCTCGCTGGTGTTCGGCCACACCGACACGACTGCCGTCAATCTGAAAGATTTTGGCTTAACCTAACTTAGATTTCTGCAACTCTGGAGTAGTTGAATTCAAGCAGGAGCAGAGTCGCAGAGAGCTTCTCTCCTAGCGGGGAAGAGAATCCAGAAGTGTCGAATCTAATGTGAGATATCTCAATCACGAATGAATAATCGAACTCATTTCTGCATGCGATAGGAGAAGTATGGAGGCGTAAGGGAGCCAATCGCAATCCGTTGACTATCCACAGAGATTGTTAACTCAAAAATCAAGGCACCATCATCTCAACAAACGTCATCTGAATATCTACAGAAATCAACGTACCATGCAATGCTGATGAGCGACGCATGCCAGTCCGTAGCCGGTGGCCCACGCCGGTTTCCCCGGTTACGTACGTATGACCATCAATAAATTCAAAGCTCAAACCTGTGGCTCTCCATGCCCTCACCTTTTGAAATCTTTCTCTGTCAAAATTTTATGCCACAAATGTCTCTGTCTATGAACAGTATTACTCAAACTTATATAATTCCTAAGAGACGGTTACTTGTATGTGGCAATCCTAAACCCTAACCCTAAATTTGAGAGTGGTCACTAGTCTAAAGGGATTTGTGTCCCACGTCGTCTAGATTAACACAACATGAAATCCAAAGTTGATATAATCCAAAGCACGAATTCAACAAGCAAATATACAAAAGTTTCATCCAAAGTGCTTGACATGATCATAGAGATTCATAATCCAAACTCGTAGGAGTGCAACAATTCGATTGTGCATCAGATTTCAGCACTGGCGACTAATTTTGAAGAGACGATTACGGTACTCCCATTGTACCCTTGTCTTTGCTTCTTCATAAATTGTATGATGCAATCGTGGCATGTGATCTCCTACACCCTCAACCCTAAAAATATATGTGAGTGGTCACTAGCCTAAAGGGTTTTGGTCCATTCCTTACCGTTAATAATTTTTGCTCCACCTCATCTAGATAATGACACAACATGAAATCCAGGGTTGATATAATCCAAAGTACAATTTCAACAAGCAATTATACAAAAGTCTCGTAGAAAGTTTGAAACTGGTCCAAAGTGATTGACATGATCATAGAGATTCATAATCCAAGCCCTTTGGATTGCAAAAATTCCGTTGTGCATCAGATTTCATCACGTGCGACTAATTTAGGGTTTAGGGTGTAGGAGATCACATGCCACGATTGCCTCATACAATTTATGAAGAGACGATTATGGTACTCCCATTGTACCCTTGTCACTGCCTTCTTCATAAATTGTATGAGGCAATCGTGGCATGTGATCTCCTACACCTTAAACCCTAAACCCTAAAAATATATGTGAGTGGTTTCTAGCCTAAAGGGATTTGGTCCATTCCTTACCGTTAATAATTTTTGCTCCACCTCATCTAGATAATGACACAACATGAAATCCAGGGTTGATATAATCCAAAGTACAATTTCAACAAGCAATTATACAAAAGTCTCGTAGAAAGTTTGAAACTAGTCCAAAGTGATTGACATGATCATAGAGATTCATAATCCAAGCCCTTTGGATTGCAAAAATTCCGTTGTGCATCAGATTTCATCACGTGCGACTAATTTAGGGTTTAGGGTGTAGGAGATCACATGCCACGATTGCCTCATACAATTTATGAAGAGACGATTATGGTACTCCCATTGTACCCTTGTCACTGCCTTCTTCATAAATTGTATGAGGCAATCGTAGCATGTGATCTCCTACACCTTAAACCCTAAACCCTAAAAATATATGTGAGTGGTCACTAGCCTAAAGGGATTTGGTCCATTCCTTACCGTTAATAATTTTTGCTCCACCTCATCTAGATAATGACACAACATGAAATCCAGGGTTGATATAATCCAAAGTACAATTTCAACAAGCAATTATACAAAAATCTCGTAAAAAGTTTGAAACGGGTCCAAAGTGATTGACATGATCATAGAGATTCATAATCCAAGCCCTTTGGATTGCAAAAATTCCGTTGTGCATCAGATTTCATCACGTGCGACTAATTTAGGGTTTAGGGTGTAGGAGATCACATGCCACGATTGCCTCATACAATTTATGAAGAGACGATTATGGTACTCCCATTGTACCCTTGTCACTGCCTTCTTCATAAATTGTATGAGGCAATCGTGGCATGTGATCTCCTACACCTTAAACCCTAAACCCTAAAAATATATGTGAGTGGTCACTAGCCTAAAGGGATTTGGTCCATTCCTTACCGTTAATAATTTTTGCTCCACCTCATCTAGATAATGACACAACATGAAATCCAGGGTTGATATAATCCAAAGTACAATTTCAACAAGCAATTATACAAAAGTCTCGTAGAAAGTTTGAAACTAGTTCAAAGTGATTGACATGATCATAGAGATTCATAATCCAAGCCCTTTGGAGTGCAAAAATTCTGTTGTGCATCAGAATTCATCGCGTGCGACTAATTTAGGGTTTAGGGTGTAGGAGATCACATGCCACGATTGCCTCATACAATTTATGAAGAGACAATTATGGTACTCCCATTGTACCCTTGTCTCTGCCCTCTTCATAAATTGTATGAGGAAATTGTGGCATGTGATCTCCTACACCCTATACCCTAAACCCTACAAATATATGTGAGTGGTCACTAGCCTAAAGGGATTTGGTCCATTCGTTACCACTAATAATTTTTACTCGACATCATCTGACCAATGACACAACATGAAATCCAGGTTGATATAATCACAAGTCCAATTTCAACAAGCAATTATACAAAAGCCTAGTAGAAAATAATTAAATTGGTGGTGGAGATTCATAATCGAAGCTCTAGGAGTGCTTGTGCATCAGATTTCAACTCTCAAAATAAATTTGGATGATGTAAGTTTTAAGGGCTATAACAGTGGCACGAGCACTAAGAGTCAACTCTCAGCTCAGTGCCGGCTGAGAGAGGTCGGAAATCGTACGATTCGTAACTGCCACGTGGGCGTCCAATCAGTTGATCGAACTCACAGAGTACGGAATGACGATATTCATCGCAGTACGGACGCACGGTTGATTAGAATAATGGGACAAATACGGCCTTTCTCCGCGTTTCCATTCGGTGCTTTCCAAAATTGGACCACGAACCGGTTCCTCGACTCGAACCGATTATAATTGGACAAAAATGCCCTTACACCATTTTGTTAATTCTAACGAAATACTTTTGTTGCATGGATAGGCAACTTGAGCTAAATGCGCTTGAGAATTTATAAAATTAAAGAGTGTAATTTGGAAGATTCGGAGGTTAAGTTTCGTAAACCGGCACATGAGGAGGCCGGTGGTGGTGGGATCCTTCTCAGTTCAGTCTCCCGCCGCAAAACCACAGAGTCGGTGAAACTGAACGGTTGAAATCTGGGTAGATTTCAAAGCCACGTATCAATCAACCCTTCCTAATTTGGATGTCGGAAACAATTTTTTTTTCCAAATCTTTTACCGTTTCAAGAAGATCGACCAATCAAGACGTTGCCGTCAATAATTATATAATGTCAGCACCGAAAGAAGATCATATTCAGCAGATTTTTCTTAATAAAAAGATTGTCTCATGTTAAGACAGGTTATCGAATCCTAATTGGTTCAGCTAACTGCACTGCTGCTGCTTTAAATTCGCCGACACGATAATCAGCAGCAGTCGGAGTTCAGAAATGGTCATTCATGCCGCAATATATACAGGCTCGGATATATACTTGAAACTGAGTCTCCGTTTCCTGGCGATCAAATCGAGAGGCTCGCCTTTCTGGCAGAAGATTTCCTCCTCAGGTTTGATAACTCGGCCTTGGCCGCCGCCTTGAACGGACAGGTTGAGCTCGAGTACCCGCTCACCAAGTTCAGGTACATGTCCAGGTCGTGGCACTTTGCCACATTTCCGGCGTGCCGGCTGAGATCAGGGCAGTCCAATGTGCTCAACCGGAGCTCCTCCCCCACGTCTGCATAGTCCCAACGAGTGTCCAGCAGACTCTTCAGTAGCTTCACAGGGAGGTAACTCTTCGTTCGGCACCTCTCTGGCGATTCCACATCGTCGTCGAGCACAATGCCGGGGACCTTGGTAATCACGTCCTGGGAGTTGACGATCCGCAGGATCTTGCTGCCGTGCCTCTCCACGTGCAGTCTGAAGCTTTCGTTCCCGACGCGTGGTCCGGCGAAGGAGTAGACCGTCACCGGCAGCGACTGGTGGCGGAACGTCATTGTGATATCGTACGCCGTCAGCACGGCCAACGCTGCCCCGAGACTGTGGCCCGTTACGGTTATACTGATGGGCTCGTCTTTGTATCGCTTTAACAGTCTCCTCACCTCGTCCCTCACTGTTTCGCACAGGCTCGGCCGTTTCAAGCTCCCGGACGTGAAGAGACTCCAGAAGCCGTTCTCCACCATGGGGCTGCATCCTGACGTGGCGCAGCCGGGAATCTGAGTGAGAATCGACCGCATATTCTCCAGCCATTCCAAGCAGGTGACGGTCCCCCGGTAAGCGATGACGACGTCTCGCCTGCCGAGCCTGGAGATTGTCTCGGGGTCGTCAGTGACTGCCACGTACCCAATCCAACTGGATTGTTTTGACATCCAGCTCGGCGCTCTGTTGACCCAACGTGGCAATTGAATGCTCGACGTGGCAAGCAGGTTCCGCGTCGGCACGTAGCCGGAGTCAGGCATGCCCGAGCGGAGAAGCAACTCTTGTTTCCGGTACCGACATGTCGCGTAAGAGTGGGACGAGACGTCGAACTCGAAGGCATCATAGGTGGACTGTACAAACTTGCCGTAACGGAGTATCTCCGCCCTGAGGCTGTCGTCAAGAGGGTCGAGCAAGCCTTTCCAGTTGTTGCAGCCCTGCAGCTCTGACCACCTCTTGGCCATCGTCAAACTCGACGGCTGAGTTACGGCTACCCGGGTGGCACTGACTGGGGACGTGTATCGAAAAGTAAAGAGACGGGAAGGGCAACCATGTCCGGCAGCTAGTCTCATTTTTGCTTACTAGAATGAATGCACTACTCACTCGCTATAACTCGAGCTCCTCGGACGAGTTAGAACGGGTGAAGAGCTCAAGAAGACTGATAAGTAGGTGGCTGTTCTCTGCACCTCCAATGGAGTAGGGTGGGGTTTTATAACCAGAGGAAGAGAGGAGCCGACGAGTCATCAAGAGAGGAAAAAGATTGGACGGTGAGAGCGATTCGTCTGTCTTTGGAGTAGGTAGATACGGATGATGATTAAGAAAGACTCAGAGTAGCGCTGGTAAGCACGGCCGTAATCAAGAAATCATAAAGCAGGACAAGGCAGATCACGGAGGTCAAGATCATTTTTCCGGAGCCACAAGTCTTCTTCGTTTGACTCGCCTCGCCGCATTCGAGTTTTCCCCATATCGACAAACTGAATTACTTTCCGACGGACACGTGTGCCACGATGTACCCCTAGAAGCTGTTCCGCCCCTGAAACTATAACTGATCTCTCTGCTCTGTTACTGCTGCAGTCAGGAGCCGTGATGCTATCTCTTTGCGGGTTTTCTTTAGATTTTGATCCTTCCCAGTTTCTAAGTGGGATACTTGAAAAATGTCTCATGTGGTTGCTCTTGTCAGTAAATCTTCTTCATCATGGAAGCTAGCTTAGCAACGTCAAATCTGTTAAAAGCTGGGTCACTGTTGGATATTCTTTTCATTTTTCTCGTCGTATCCATGAAAGTAGTTTGATCGTGAAAATATCTGCAAGTTGGAGTAAGAGAAAGAGATAGATTTTCCATTACTGAAACTACCACTTAAAGTTGCTGAAACAACTTCTTCTCATCGGTTTTATAATCTAGGTCTCTCGCTTATTCTCTTCCACATATATTGCATCTTCTCGCTTCCGTAACAATCTGCTTTTCTTTCTGAATCGAAATCGGTGAAAGAGCTAATACGACTTTCCTGCTTGCATACATGCTCGCTTGGTTTGCTCTAATTTCTGTTTTAATACACGAACTCTCCACATGCAAGAAGAGAAGGCCTAGGCTCTACTCGATTCGAATGTGCAGAAACGGAAATCAGACATGAGATTGTTCAGTTTAGTGTTTCACAGTTCTCTCTAGCTGCACCACGTGAAAGACGCAACAGGATCTCGTTAAGGGCACCTTGCCTTCTCCCCTCGGCTTCCCCATTTTCGAGCATCTTCTCTCTTCCTGCTACCGTTAATACGAGAGCAGATGAGGGCATTCTGCAGCAGCTTTGCTTTTCTGAGAAAGTTTGAAACTCCTCTATTTTCAGGCTTTTCACTCTTTTCAGAACTTGGAAAAAAATCATTTCCCACAAGGGTTGCATGCGCACAACTCGAGTTGAACAGAGTCGGAAACGAGTTGCCGGACTCAAGAGCACTCAAGACCTTTAAATGGACGCAAGCAGCTCTGCAACTTCGAAGTACCAACTGATTGGATCCTTTCAAATTTGGGAAAGCCGTCGTTACAATAGTACGTACAGATAGCGACTGCTCACAACCTGAAACTGACATTATTCATTCCCCTCTTCTCCATCTTAATCCCAGAAGCTTCCTCTCCGAGATTACATTTTGCTTAACTTTCTCTCCCCTGTCGCCATTCCTCTTCTCCCAGAAAACTCAATTCGGCATTGACAACTTTTTAACTAGAAAGCCACCAACAAGTATAAGAAAGTACAAGAGAATGTCTACAAATTTCAGCAGTTGAGTACTGTATCAAGCGGTGCAACCAAGTCGTTCGCCACGAAAAAGTAGTTTACAAGAAAAGACGGAAGAAGATGATACAGTAAATTAGATAGCTCAGGACAACGTAAGTGGAGAGATAGAAGCAGAGAAAAGGCAGTTCGAAGAGCGACTGTCCAATTTCTCTCCATGGATTATATCGAAAAGGTAACGCTTTACTCTGGATTCTGAGTCGAGTCTGTGATTGAATGCATCGATGACCGGCGTCTGAACAGTCGCCGGGTGGGTCTGAACTGGATTCGGTTTGCGTCAGCTCGGGTCACCGCCGTCCACATCGCTAAAAAAAACGTAGCCAATTATTTCATTAAACTTAAATGACATTTACACCCTCAGTGGAGCTAAGGAAGGAGGGTTGTCACTTCATAGACCATGTAGGCAAATTGGTCAATTAAGTTAATGCACAAAACTACTAGCACAACTAATGCTAGCAAAATCTAAGGGAAAAAATGAAATAAGTAGTATTGGTGTGTCTTTATGAGTGTGAATTACTTGTAACATTCATGGTTGCACTTTTCAATATGTTGTGCACAATAAATTGGGTCATCAGGTTTGGTTAGGGCCATAAAATGCAAATGGGTTTTCTGAATCAATACGAACGTTTTTTTAGTCAAGTTCGAACGGCTTTACGAGCCGGTTTGACTTAGTGCTACCCCTAGCAACGGTTTGATTTGGTGCTACCCCTAGCGATCACCATTTTGAATGGCGATCGTAAGATGAGATCGTAAGTAAGTCCAAGAAAATCTGTAGGGAACAAAATGAAGAAAAGAAAGTAGATGAAAGTGACATTTTTCAACTTGTTCTAAGTATGAAATGGTTAAGCCACCTGGCCTTTGGATGAGTAGGGTTTTCCTCTAGGATTTGCCATGAAGAGTTAAAAAGGAAAAATAAAAATCAACAAGGTCGAGCCAAGTAGTTGACCGACTGCATGCATAGTCCATCAGACCTTGACTCCAATGCCACCCTTAATGGGACAAAATATAACCTTTATCTTTTAAAACATCTTCTCCAGATTGCCTGCAAGAGTCGGCTCAAATGATTTATGCCCGACTGTTGCCACAAAAGAACTCACCTGTAACTTGAAAATGATCTATCTAACACCAACTTAGGTTTATGTTGCGGAAGTGATGAGTTCTCCATCCACGATCGGTTTTTTTTAATCATTCAAGACGAGGAGATATGGCTTTTTATGAATAGAAGATCTCTGAAGATGAGCTGCGGAAAGCTTAACTAGCTTTTTGACATTACGTCTGAACTATCTGGCTCAAGAAATATTATTGGATTTTAATGTCTTTGACCTTTTTAAACAATTCTTTTGCCACTCTTGTGTCATGGGGTCTTCTGTTCATCAAACTTTCGTATCGCAAAACTTTAAAGTTTCTTCTATTTTTATAAGGAATTTTAGTATTTTACAAAAAAAAAACAATTTTTAAACTTAATTATACAAATACCCAACATTAACTGGTCAACTACACATGTGTATAATCAAAGGTAATACGTAAACTTTGATGGCTTAAGTAGTACCAGGTCATCACGCGACATCAGTACCCGAAGAGTCTTACGCCATGTGACTTGCAACATCATCGGGAAGCCTTGTCACCCATAGGATGCCACATCAACGAATAAATATTTCAAAAAAATTAATTTAAAAAATAAATATTTTAATATTTTTTATTTTAAATATTTTACATATATTTAATGTTTATAAATTATTTTAAATATTTTAAAATATTAAAATATTTACTTTCTAAAAGAATATTTGAAAATTGTTTTTATGATTTAAATATTTTAAAATAATAAATTATTATTTTAAAATATTTTAAATATAAGGTAATAAAACATGTACTCAGAAATTAGATTTTTTAAACTCAATATTATTTTTTAAATAAAATTTTAATTAATTTTTTTTAAATTGATAATAAAAGGTGTTAAATAAAATAAATAATATTTTAAAACTAATTTTTTACTAAATATTATATTAAATTAAATACATGTTAAAGTAACATAATTACATTAAGGTATTAAGTAAAATAAAGTATTAATTATATTTTAAAATGTTTTTGAAATAATTAATAATCAAATTTTATTTTATTTTTATATTAAAGTGAAGGTAAAGAAATGAAATTTGTAAAAAAATATAAAACCAGAAATTATTATTTTTAAAAAAATAAATAAAATAACCTAAATCAATCATGAAAAGAAAATGTGAGAAAAAGTGGCATTCAATGACATGGCAGTTGACATGTCATCCTAGATGGAGGATGACATGGCTTGCTAATGACATGGCGGGTGGCTTGGCGTAACTCTTTGGGTGCTAACGTGGTGTGATGATGTGGTACCATGTAAGTAGTCAAAGCTTACATGCCACCTTTGACTGTACACATGTATTACTGACCGGTCAAAGTTGGGTATTTGTGCAACTAAGTTAAAAAATTGGTTATTTATGTTATTATTATTTTAAAAATGGGTAGTATGCTAAAATTCTCTTCTTTCTATATTTAAATGGGCATTGACGGATAGTGACTGTTGAACGCTTCAATTATTTGGATCCTGAGAGATAGCTGACCCACCTCTCGTTATCATGGCTTGTCGACGAGAAACATCATTCAATTTCAGTCCTAGCCAAGCTCATCCAAACCACTCGAATCATCGAAAAAGTATGTGGCATTCATTATTGGAGTCTAGGGGTGGCATCGAGTCGAGCGAAGCTCAAACCTGTGTAAGTTTGAGTTTGGCTTGACCATACAACTTCAAACTTGAGCTTAGCATTGAGCTTTAAATTTAACTCGACCTCGAGCTCAAAAATTTTAAATGAGTTCAACCTTGACCTCGAGCCAGGTTCGAGCTCAACATACATTTAAAACTACAAAAACAAAAATAAACAAAAATAAATAAAGAGAATATGGCGATGAGTTTGGCACCATTGAACTGTAAGCTATCACACATGGTTAAACACGTACATCAATATCGTTTATTCCATTGGCAAGCAACAACATTAGCTGTTGAGTAACCTAAAGGGTTGAATGACCGATTATCTTTGAGGTTTGAGGTAAATAAGAGCAACTATCAACTAGCTAAATAGAGAATTGATGAGAGTAATTAGAGTAAAGGATATTTTCATAAAATATATAGATATAGATATAGATTAACGAACCTTGTTTCAAGTTTGAACTCAAACAAAACTCAAATAAAAACTGAACTGAGCCTGACCAACCGGTATAGATTGGTACCACCCCTACTGACGATAGGGTTTAGGGTTGGTCTTCGTTCCCTACTTTGTAGACAGTAGCAGAGTCACGCAGTGGCATCCAAAATCAACATCGCTTTCTGCAAATAATCATCTATCCAGAGAGAAGATATCTTTTCAAGGCGGTTTTGGCGGTCACTCGTCGTTGCTTCAGGAGTTCCTTCCTGAAGTCTCCCCATGTGAAAGAGGCGTACTTCCGGTGAGTTTCTCCCTCGCCGTCGACCAGATGAGACGGGCATTCAATGAGGGTATCGGCTGTGGGGCTCAGAAAGTAAGCCGCAGATAACCGTTTCTTCTCTTTGTTGACGATTGCTCTGTGGACGACACTCTTCAGTCTTCCGTTTGTCCATGCCTGCACCGATGAGAAACAATTAAAATAATTTAATGCGTGTCACGATTCCAGAGATATCGTTTACTAGAAAATAATTTTTTAAGATGAACATGAATCAAACCAATTATAATATCATCTTAGTCTTCACTCAAGATTATTCATTTAATATTATAAAGTTGTTGTGTTTATGACTTAGAAAAAGGATCTTAAAATAACTTTAAATAAGATTTTCACAAAGCTTCTTTTGTCAATCTTAGTATAAGATGAAATTAGGTAATTCATTAATAAGGAATTTAATTAAATGAATGCCATGATTCAATCAGATATCTATGTTGGACATATAAACTGGATCGATGATCCATGATCCAAACCCAACTCAAGAAAATTTTGTGATTAAGAGATAAGTCAGTAGCTAAAGTCGGTTTCTTGGAGATAAGCTCATCGCTGGCAAAGAACTTTGGAGAAGAAAGAAACGTGTATGGAAAGAATTTGCCATGTACCAGAGGTTTATGTGGTGATTTTCACTCTTGATGTCTATAAATACCACCATAAGTTATGTAAAATGATAAGAAGAAAATAGATTGAATACAGAGAGAGTTATAGAAGTTGTTCTTCTTATTCCATCTCTGTAAGAAATAGAAACTTACAAAGATGTTAAACAGAGAGAAAGATATCAGAGCTAGCTGGAATCCTTGTACTACACTTCCGTTGCAAGCTTCAGGTGAAACAACGCTTCCAGTGGAGATTTTCTGGCAAAGGTTTCTGAAAACAGAAACAGAGACAACACTCGGGTTTTTTGGGAGAGGAAAGAAGAAGACGATGGTTCAGGTTCGATTTTTCTGATTTCTCCTCAACCCGGTTTCTGATTTCAACCCGGTTCACAAATCAGGATCCATTAACTCAACTCAATGAATCCTGACCCGGTTCACGAATCTCGAATCATGATTTTTAATTAATCAAGATCCATTAAAACGATGGTTCCCGGGCAGACAACTCGTCTGGTTTTCACTCAACTCGGTTGGTTCAGTTCAACTCAGTGAGTGGACTCATCAAAGTTCTGGGGGCCCGTAACAGCTCGTTTGAGGTCCGACTAAGGTGATTTTGGAGGTGTTGGATTCGCCTCATTGAGAGCTTCGATTTGATAGGGTATAAATTTTGAAACAATTTTCACAAATTTTTTTATAAAAAAAAATGGCAAATAGTATGACGTCCTTCCAAGTTTCGACTCTCAACAACAATAATTACGACAATTAGAGTATCAAGATGAAACATCTTCTTGGAGCACACGATATTTGGGACATCGTTGAAAAAGGCTTTTGCGAGCCAGAAAGAGAAGATGCTCTTACACAAGAGCAAAAGACAACTTTGAAGGATTCAAGAAAGAGAGTCGAGAAATCTCTCTACCTCATCTATCAAGTATTAGATGATGGTTTCAAGTAAAACCTCCACCAGAGAAGCGTATAAGAAGTTGCAAACCTCTTACAAATGAGTCAAGAAGGTGAAAAGGGTCTGTCTCCAAGAGGTGAATTCGAATCCTTACATATGAAAACGTCCGAGTATAGTTCGGAGTAGCAGTTGTCTTTAAAGAAATGATGCAAAGTTAAGAAGATGTGAGAAGATACTTTGCACATCGTCGTGATGATTAAAGAAACTAAAGACTTGGAAGAAATGACAATCAAGCAGTTCCAATCAATATTGTAAAATTATAAAGAAAAGTACAAAAGGAAGCAAAGACTTCAACAGATTAAGGAATCTATTTGGACTTAAGGATCAAGTTTAAGGGGGGTGTTGGATTTATAAACTTGATCCATGATCCATGATCCAAGCCCAACTCAAGGAAACTTCGCGATTAAGAGATAAGTCAACAGCTGAAGTCAGTTTCATTGTTGGCAAATAACTTTGGAGAAGAAAGAAACGTGTATGGTAAAGAATTTGCCATGTAACAGAGGTTTATGTGGTGATTATTCATCCGTTACATATATAAATACCTATGTAAGCAATGTAAAACGATAAGAAGAAGATAGATTGAATACAAAGAGAGTTATAGAAGCTGTTCTTCTTTTTTCGTCTCTGTAAGAAACAAAAACTTATAGAAACGTTAAACAAAGAGAAAAAGATAGAGAAAAGAGATCGTCGTTTTATTTTCCAACAACCTAAACATGGCTCAAGTGTCTCACATTAAGATTTTTCCCTGTCAATTGAACGGATCTTGATGGGTCTAAGATGGATGTGATGTGTTGGGTTACCCCCCACCGTTGGATATCATGTATTTAATGTCAATTGTATGGTTTATTTTCCCATTTAGTGAAGTGGGTAGGGATGGGCAGATGACCCGTTGTGTTGATGTAGTAGATCTCTTTTTCCAGTCTAGGGCTTTATTTTGTTCATTGTGGTCAAGACACTCATGAAAGATAGCCCAATTGTAATTAATTTAGAAACACGAGTTTTACAAAGATGAAAGTGGTATGTTTCAACGGTTTATAGAAAGAACTTGACCAATCAAAATGGTAAAATGTGTACTATATTATACACGGAGTTTCTACATAAAAATATGTTTCTAATATATCCTAATATGTGAAAACAATTGAAAATGTTGGTTTCAAAATCCCCATTGAGATAGTTTTGATAATAACAAATATTTAAGTTACTAATGACATGTATTAAGTATGTCGTGTAGCATTAAAAAAACACTTAAAAGGAAATTTCTGGTAACATATCCATATGAGTGGCAAGTAAATGTTTGAATAGCCTCATACATAAAAAGGGAGCAAATAGCTCTTTGTCAAGAAGCATATTATACGAAAAGTATTTCAGTACTTGTATTTTAAAATCTCTATTGTTAGGATAAAGCACCTTATCTCCCTCAGAAACCATCCTATCTCTTTCACCGTAAATTCAAAACCTAATTTTAACAACCCAGAAAAAGTAATTGTACTGATGTAAGCATCAATAGTATTATGAAGGAGAAGAGAGAGATTTCTTACTTCAAGCGTGTCTCCGATGTTGATGACGAAGGAATCCTGAACTGGTCGGATTCCCACCCACTGGCCATCGTTCTTTTGGATCTGCAGCCCACTGACTTCGTCTTGCAACAGAATCGTTAGTGTATGAGGATCAGAGTGGCTTCCAAGTCCCAGACACTTCTCTGGGAGAGGACAAGGAGGATATCTGTTCACTCTTATCATCGTCTGATCCATGTCTTTGAAGTTCTTCGTGAAGAAATCATCACATAAACCCAACCCTCGAGCCAGCATCTCCAGTATCCTCATCCCTAGTTGATCCAGCGCGTTCATGTAGTCGATGATGGCGTTGCTGAGAAAAATAGTAACCAAATTCGATCAGTTTTGTTGGAAATCATGACACCTGCGAGGCATGAACCTGTTTAACTGTTTTTTATCATCGTTTCGGTCCGCGTTTTGCTCAGATTTGACTCACCTGACGCGTTGGTACTGATCGCCGTACACTTTCTCTGAGAAATAAACAACTTGTTGTGGCGAATGGAGCAGCTGGAGGATCTCCGCCCAGGGCAAGTTGCTCCCGTAGTCGAGATTACTGGCGGAGTATCCCAACGGCAGACTGCCTGATCTCGCCCCCTTCATTTTCTGCTCCATACCCAGGTCGAAGAACTCTGTGCATCTCTCTTTCATATTCTCCACGATCTCCGAAGAGACTCCATGATCGACTAGTTTGAAGAACCCCCATTCTTCACAAGCTTCAACCATTTTTGTGCACAGATGATCGTAGCCGTCACCCTGGACGGCTGAAAGGCTGATGACTGGAATTTCATCAGAAGCCAGCTCGTTTGCGTCGTTGGTTTTGTTAGGCCACTCTTCCGGACACCAGATGAAATCTTTCACGCTCAGCTTGGCTCCCATGGAGGAGAGTGAATCGACGGATTGCTTCTCTATCTCTTCAGTATCCATTTGAGTTCTGGGAGAAGGAATGGATTCTCAGAGGTCCGCTCTTGTTTTAAACTTTGGAAGAAACATTAAATTTGTAGCTTTATTGTTATGGTCTATTGACTCTAATCTTTGGTTACTTAACCTTGTAAGCATTGGTAATTGCGATAATCGGTAAAACCAAAGATGGGATTTGTTGGCACAAAGCTGTAAAACGGTGGATCCGTTTTGTCTTCAGAGATTGTGTTCTTTAGACCCAGAAGCTATGATTATCTGGAGATACTTGAATATATTGTAAGATAAAGAGTTTTTGTTTTGGACTTAAAATAAATTTATTCCACGAAACGGAGTATAGAACTGTGTACTTAAAATTAGAGGTGAAAATAAATGTAGATTGGAGCTCAAACTCAAACTCAAACTCAATTAAAAGTCTTGGGCTTGAGCTCGATTCCAATTTTAGGTTTGAGATCGAGCTTGACTTCGTAGTATTCAAATCAAGTCTAACTTGAACATATGCAAGTTCAAACTTCGCTCAAACTCAATTCCAATTTTAGGCTTGAGCTTGAGCTTGAGTTTGTAGTATTTAGATCAAGCCACGCTCGAACATATGCAGTTTCGAGCTTGTCTTGGCTCGATGCCACCCCTATCTATGACCGATACAGCCCGTGTTTTACCCAATCACACATATCAGATTTTGGAGTGGGAACACTATCTTGATATAGTTATTTATTTTGTCCCTCACAGGTTCAATACAATAACAATACATGAATGTGTTGGTGTATTTTATCAAATTTTTAAATGTTTGAATACCATACATGATACCAATTTGGGCATGAGGCACCCTCTCCATTGTTGAGAGATGTTTGTTTCCAATTTTTGAAATAGTTGTGGCTGAAATTTGAGTATCTTTCAATGTCGATCGCTATTGTTATAGGCGTAAGAAACCAAGCCAATATATTTAACAATTTACTAGTCACCAATAAGTGATTAATTTATATAGCAGCTCATTGTCATCTCCATAGTTGAAGACGTTAATAATGATCATCAAATGCAAATCTCATTTTTATTTTTTATATGATTCGGCGGTTTCTCTTGGATTGCATATAATATAAAAACTCGAATTTTCCTAACTTAGTGGTACATATTTCTAATTTAACTACTATTTCTTGTGGGATTTGATGAATTGTCCACCTCTAATAACCAATATTTTGATGATGACAAAGTTAACTAACTATAGTATACGGGTAAATTTTGTGCAAAAAATGCAGTATAAAAGCTATTTCCAAAAGTGGAGTCAACCCCTTACTAAATGGAATCGAGCCTTGAGCTGAAGTAACTTAAGGAGTTGAACATACCTAAATGGAGTCCACATCATAAAGTGAATAAAAAGTGGAGGAATCAACTCCAACTTAAAGTAAGTTTTTGTTTAAAATTTGGAGTAATTTGAATAGGCTGAATAATGAAGGAGTTGAGCACACTCATGTGGAAAACGACCCCTTATAGCTTATGATAAGATAATGGAGTTGACACTAAGTTACAATAAGTTTTCCTTTAAAATTTGGAGTCAACCCCATTATTGTGAAGCATAAAGGAGTCAAGATCACTCAGGTGGAGTCAACACCTTATAGCTGGTTAAAAGGAAAATAAAGTCAAAACCAACTTGCAATAAGTTTTGGTTTAAAATTTGGAGTTGACCCCCAGTATTTTAAAACATGAGGGAGTCGAGCATCCTCAGTTGGAGTTGACCCTTAAAAAAGATGCAAATGAATTCAAGTGTACAAAGAAGGATTCAACCTCAAAAATGACCATTGAAGCCAATGTATTCATCATGAAATGGAGTTGACTCCATCTATAGAATTTCAACTTCTTAGAATGTCATAGGAAATTTCAAAAGGTTATAAGTCTCATAATTTTTTTTAAGTGATCACCAGTAAAAATAGAATTTATTGATTATTTTTGTGAATTTTTTGGAGTATTTTTCACATGTTTTTGCAAAATGCTCAAATCAGCATTATCCACTCCAGCGACTAGTTTTTTGAATGTTGGGAAACATGCTATATATGTGAAACTCAACACAAACTTCTAGATGCACCTATTTACACAAATTTCAATGTTCTCAAGTGCTCTCAAATGATTTTTCGAAGTGCTAGTGCTATTAAAATCCAACAAATGGTGTTTTAAGAGAAGTTTGTCAATGAGAGCTAAGTATATATATGCATTGAGTTTTAAATTTGTATTGGGTACTTGTTATTTTACTTGTGGAAGATGATTTCATTATTGATCTTGACTTTCATATTATTTGACCTGATTTTAAAGCATATACCCGACCTTTCTAAAGTATTCAAGAGTATTGACTTTTTATACTTATATTGATGCTGAAATTGCCTGAAGATTTACCACAGGAGTGGTGTAATCAATTGGTACTTTATTTTTATATCTACCTTATAAGAGTTGTATTGATACATTGAAAGCAAATAACCCTTGCAAAACTACCAACTTCAATTGAGAATTATAAAATCCCTTATTTGATACCTAGATGCTTGTATCTAGGAGCTACTAACCATAAGTCCCAAGGTGTTTGGGTTTTATAAGGTGAGTTTGTTCTAGCTTTATGTTGTAGATGTCGTTTGGCTAACTATAGTGGAATTCTTAATTCTAGGATAAGGACTCCCTAAGTGTAGATTAGCAATCTGAAATATTGATTGTGAACCACTATAAAAATCCTTGGTGTTGTCGTTAATTGTATTATTTTTGTATTTTAATTATAATTTATATAATAAATATATAAATTACTTATAGGATTAAAAAGCTAAATTAGCTATAGAATTATTAGAAATCTTTTATATATGATTTTTATATTTATATTTTGATTTTTTATTTACCACATTAGGTTTGACAAAAAATACTTTTAATATATGCCTCCTGCAAAAAATATCTCCATCTACACTTGGGGGCACTGCCCCCTTAGAGGAAGATATGGAGAGGGAGTAACACACCTTTCCCCTTCCTGCGAGAGGGATGAACGCCTTTCTTGAGTCTTATAAAAAGGAAAAGAGAGGTTTTTCCTTATTCTTTTTACACAAAAATGAGGGCCCTTTCTATTTTAGTAATATTTTTATTAAATTTTTCAATACTAATTTACTCCCAAATCTAATAATTGTCTTGGCTATTTATAGGCTTAAGAGAATGTCTAAATTCTTAAATCAAGGATTTTTTTTTGTTAATTAATGCAATTAATAATCAGGTAAACAATTCAAATCAAGAGATTTTCTCTTAATTTTTGTAACCAAGACAAATCAATCTCTTAATTGATTTGTAATTTGATTTACCAAATTATTACATAATTTAGTTTCCAATTTACAATATTTTTTTCTAAAACATATGGTTGGGTTTTATAGCTTGCAATCATCCATCCTCCCTATGATAGCAACTTTATCAGCCAAACTGATGTCGAGAGGTTCTCTGATGAGAGACTGATGTTGCTCTTCGTCCTTGCCGAACTGGGTATCAAGCAAATGGTTCCTCCCTTCATGAACCCATCTCTCACCAATGAAGACGCCTGAACTGCCTCGCTTCGGCTGGTTCCGACTTGGAGGATCCACATGATAACATTGACGTGCATGGGATAATTCCAATAACGAGGCAACTATGAATGTTCCAGTGGCACTTGCAAAGAACAAGTGATGAATTGATCCTTATGATTTGGGTATCAAGATTTTCATTTCTAGAACAAGTGATAAATCTGTTAGGAATCAGACACCCTAATTCCAAACTAATGAGAACAATAATAATAATTGAGGAAGAAAGAAAAGCAAGCACGGAAAAAATAACAAAATTTATACAAGTTCGCCTCAAGGTGAGACTATGTCCTATCTTTCGTCGTTGCAATACTCCACTATGAAGATGTAATAGTTTACAAGAAATTTGACACACACTTACAAGTGGCTTTTCTCTAACCTCTCTTGGCCACCAATTGATACTCCTCAGATGAATAATAATTAAACCCTAATAATGGCACCCCTCAATTATAAATAGAAAATTAGGGCAAATACAAGAGAAAAATTCTCAAACTGCCCTTAATGAAACAACAGTTGATATATCATGGACTGGGAGGGGATCCGCCCCACGACAACCTTACCGCGAAGGTTGATCTACGTACCGACTCAATGTAGGGCATTCATTAGGCTCCACAACTTAACAATCTCTCACTTGGAGACTAATCCATCATCAATATCTCATCTGCAACAGTAACAGCTTCTTAATCCTCAGAGAGAAGTCCAATCGTAACAGTCTTTTTCAACATATCAGCTGGATTCTGACTTCCTTGCATCTTCTCAAGTGCTAAGACTCCATCCTCCATAGCCGATCTGATGAAGTAATAACGCACTTGTATGTGCTTTGTTCTGGCATGATAAACAAGATTCTTTGTTAAATGAATGACACTCTAACTGTCACAATACAACACATTTTTCCCATGTTTGGGACCTAATTCTTCCCAAAAGGATTGCAGCCATGCCATCTCTTTGCTCACTTCGGTCACAACGACATATTCTACCTTAGTAGTGGATAGAGCAACTATCTTCTGCAACTTAGAGACCCAACTAACTATTGTATCATCCAATGTATATACATATCCAGTGGTACTATTCCTGCCATCAATGTCACCAGCCATCCAGCATCTACATAACCCTGTAATCCCAAGTCTGACTTTCTAAAACATAAAGTTGAGTCTACAATGCCTCTCAAATACTTGAGAATCCACTTCATTGCCAATGTTGTTTCCCCGGATTACTCATATATCTGCTCACAACTCCCACTACATGAGCTATGTCGGGTCTAGTGTACACCATAGCATACATGAGACTGCCAAAGGAGTACTCACTGGTTTTGCATCATTCATGTTGAATTTGCTCAACTCCTTCACATATTCTTCTTATGACAGTTTCAAGACATCAGTGTCCCTATTAATCCTCATCCCAAAGATTTGTTTTGCAGCACTCAAATCCTTCATTGCAAACTTCTTGGACAACTCCCTCAACTTATGTATTTCCTCTTTGCAAGCACCTGTTATTAACATGTCATCAACATATAGCAGTAGAATGACGTAAGAGTCATCAAACTTCTTCACATAACAACAATGATCCGCCTGGCACCTCAAGAAACCATCACTACTCATAAAGGTGTCAAACTTTTTATACCATTGTCTTGGAGCCTGTTTAAGACCATACAAGCTCTTTTAAAGTTTGCACATCATTTTCTCCTTTCCCTGTGCTTTGAAACCCTATGGTTGTATCATGTAAATTTCTTCCTCCAAATCGTCTTTTATTCAGTACACCCATTTATTTGCAAGGTTTTCTTCCCTTTTGGTAACTCGGTTAGCTGCCATGTCTGATTGGATAACAATGAATCCATCTCTTCCTTCATGGCCAACTCCCACTTGGTTTATTCATCAACTTGCAAGGCTTCCTCATAACTATCTGATTCACTTTTATCAGTCAATAAAATACAATTCAGTGCAGGAGAGTACCTCTGTGGTAGTTTGCTAGTTCTGGCAGATCTCCTGAGCCTGGTCTTCCTGAGCAATATTCTCCATCTCAATAACTGGAAGATCTCTCAACTGAATTACTTTAGACTTCTTGGCTTCATCACTTGTGCTCCCAGACTCTGTTCTCAACCTGTCTTTATACAGGTCACCTTCATTGAAGAAAACATCCTTGATCCTAATAACCTCACAACTTTGGTCATCCTAGAAGCAATAACCAAAGCCGGTACCACCATAGCCAATAAAGAAACATGCCTTAGATTTAGCATCAAGTTTACTTCTAACAGTAGAATCAATATGAATATAAGAAACACAACCAAAAACTTTCAAGAAAGAAAGGTTTACCTCTTTGCCGTTCCAGACATCTTGTGGTATTTTTTAATCCAATGGTGTTGAGGAACCTTTATTGATCAAATAGGCAGTTGACAATCCCGCATGTAATCTCATGCTTCTAGCACGTTCGTTCAAAGTTTTGTTTATCCTCTCAGCCACATCATTCTGTTGAGGTTTTCCAAGAATGGTCTTCTTCATCTTGATTCTATTATCAACACAGTACCGCCTAAAATCATCATCTATGTATTCTTCCCCATTATCTGACTACAAGCACTTCACCTTCAAATTTGTTTCATTCTCAACCATTGATCTTCGTCTCTTGAATTATCAAAGACATCAGATTTCTTTTTCAAGAAATAAATTCATACCTTTCTGCTTACATCATCAATAAAAGTCACATAGTAGTTAGAACCACTAAGGGAGGTAACAGTTAAAGGCCCCCACACATTAGTGTGAACCAACTCCAATTTTGTTGTCTTTTGCACCTTTCTAACCTTAGAAAAGCTAACCATTTTCTGCTTGCTAAAAATACAGCTTTCACACAAACTGTTATTTAAAGTTTTCAACTCTGGTAGCTTTCCTCTGGACTGAAGCACTTTGATTCCTTTCTCAACTCATGTGACCAAGCCTATAATGAAACAAATCAGAATTAGCAACCAAAATCGTATCTCTGCAATTGGAAGTAATGTAGAGAGTTCCAGTTTTAATTCCTCGTGCAACAACTATGGTTCCCTTTGTAACTTTCTAGGCAGTACCATTAAAAGTCACATTATGACCTTCATCATCAAGCTACTCTACTAAGATCAGATTACGCATAAGTTTTGGTCCAGGTCTCACCATGTGAATTTTCTATAGTGACCCATTTGACATCCTCAAACTGACATTACCAATACCGACAATATCCAATGGTTCTCCATCAGCAAGATACACCTTCCCGTGATCTCCAGTAACATAATTCTCCATAATCTCACGATGTGTGGTAGTGTGAAAAGAAGCTCCTGAATTTAACACTCAAGAGTCAATAGGGTTGTCAACCGACAAGAGTAAAGCTTCTTGCACCTCTTCAGTCACAGTAGTTGCAACATCACTTTTCTTTTTATCCTTCTTCGGTGCTCTGTAATTCTTATTTAAGTTACTAGACTTACCACAACTCTAGCACTCCACATTCCTTCTAAATTTGGACTTACTTCTACCATTGCCCTTATTGGAATTCCTCTCGAAGTTCCTGCCCATAATATCGGTATTTAGGGCAAAATTAGATGTCAAAAATTCTCCGAAGTCCTTTCTACGTACTTCCTCTACAAGAATGGTATCCTAAACATCATTAAAGATCAACTTCCCGTTGCCTACAGAGTTGCTGACCGCAGCCCTCATAGGCTCCCAACAATTTGGCAGAGACGCCAAAAGAATTAAAGCATGAACCTTATCATCTAATTTAATTTGAAAGGAAGTTAATTGATTAACAATCGTGTTAAACTCATTCAAATGTGATGTTAATGATGCATTTTTTGTCATTTTTAATTTGAAGAGTTTTTTCATGAGATATACCTTATTATTTGTGGAAGGTTTTTCATACATATCCGACAGAATCTTCATCATCCCCGTTGCGGTTTTCTCTGATGCCATGTTGTGAGCAACGTTCTTCGATAGTGTTAACCGGACTACTCATCATCTTTCATACCTTCAGGTTTTATATCTAAAAATGGTGAGTGCAACTTTTTACTATATAGATAATTTTCAATCTGCCTCCTCCAGAACCCAAAATCCATACCATCGAACTTGTTGATTCCTAGTGTTGATCCTTCTCCACCAACTATGGCTCTCAATCACAAACCAAAGCTTTGATACCACTTGTTAAGAATTAGATGCCCTAATTCCAAACTAACGAGAGCAATAATAATAATCGTGGAAGAAGGAAAAACAAGCACGAAAAAAACAACAAGATTTATACAGGTTATCCTCAAGGTGAGACTACATCCTGTCTTTCGTCGCTGCAATAATCTGCTATGAAGATGAAATAGTTTACAAGAGAAATCGCACATACTTACAAGTGTTTTTTCTCTAACCTCTCTCGACGGCCAACTGATGCCCCTCGGATGAATAATCATCAAACCCTAATAGTAGCGCCCCGCAATTATAAACAAAAAATTAGGGCAACCGTGATAGAGTAAAATTTCCAAATTGTCCTTAATAAAACAACAGTTAATATATCGTGGACTGGGCGAGGTCTTCGCCTCCACACCCCTGGGAGGGGGGCTTCCCGCCACCCTTCCAACCCCCACGGCTAAGGTCAATCCGTGTACCAACTCAATGTAGGGTGTTGATTAGGCCCCACAACTTAACAAAATTTGATTCGGGTCTTCCAAATTTTAGAGAATGGATAAGAGAAGAAAAAGGATTGAAGAAGAAGAATGAGTAGAACAGAGAAAATGAGATAAGTTTTCGCCAGTAAAAAACAAAAGGATTCTATCGTTTATCTTATATTTATAAGCAAAAAGAAATTTAAATCTAACTCTAAAACTTTCATGGTTTGCAATCTTAAAACTAGAAAACTTCCGTATTTCTCAAGCAGTGATGGAGCAGTGGTGCACATCTTTTAGATCTTCTTGGCAACAATCCTTCTTTGAGCAATAGTTTAGGGCAAACTCCAACAACTTCCCTTGAGGTAAACCAGCTCACCATCTCAAGCATCTTCTTCAGCTTCAAGAAGACTTTTGCTTTCAATTGTCTGGTGAAGCTGCATGTCGGTGATCTGATCTTCTGTGTAACAGAAATCCAGCACTAACTCCTCGTCTTTTACTAGGTCTCTGATACAGCTTATTCTATGAAACAATGGATTTTTGGATAGTGACATTGCTGAAAGTGCAATGACTTTTTGCTTCTTCTGAGGACCATGAGAAAAATACCATCCCTAAGCTAAAGGCACAACCTGAGGTACTTTCTTTGGACTATAAATGATTTCTTGTCTTACCGGTCACTTTCTGGTTGGATTACTAAGGGAAGAATGACATGTCCAATGTATACGAGTGAAACACACTTTGTGCATTTTGAAACATGGAAGAAATGAATATTATATGGGTCTTTGGCTTTTTGTACCCAAGGATAATAAGCAACAAAGGCGTAAAAAGTTTGATGGTAAATTGGAACTTCGACCCCCCTTCCTCCAATTCAGTTATCTGGACATGACATTAAGAGCCAATCTGAAGAGGAAAAAAACTCCCCATGAATTGAATTGGAAGAAGGGCATATTTTTTTATTTAAATTATTGGTCGAAGTTGAGATTCAAACAAAGTTTAGACACCATTTGTGTATTAAAATGAACTGTGAAATTATTGTGGGAAAAATTTGAGAATAAGTGGTGAGACAAGATTCTATGAAGTTTAGGCTTCACTGGGAAGATATAAGAATAAAAAAGGAAATGGATTTGAGAAGAGATGGTAATTCAGTTTATATGACTGTTGCATCATACACAATTTTTCAACAAGAAAAAAATAATTTTGTGTTTGACTCTATAACTTTAAGCTCCCAATTGGGGTTGATTCAAATATATTACGTCATGTCTAGGTGGAACCCCCCAAACATATCGAACCTAAAGAGTCATGAATGTCACATAATGATGCAATGTTTGATTTTTGTGGGTTTACATGGTTATCTATAAAACATTGTAACCATTACAATTATTCAGTTGGATTATTTTTCAAAGAGTTATGATAAAAAATACTTAAAGTTGATGTATTGAAGAAATTACAAGGAGACCTCGTGGTGATCTTAGGTTAGTAGGAAAAGAATTTCATACCTTCTTTTTTTATATACTAGTCCATTTGGCAGTTCATCTTCCTCACTAAGCACTATTGTTTGGTCCAATACAATATCAATGGATGTAACTAATTGAGAGGTTTCTTTGTAAAATGAAAATATTGATGCATAATAGAACTCGTCCAAAATGTTCAATTGTAGAAGCGTATATTGATAATGAAGCTTTGATATTTTGCTCTATGTACTTGGATGGAGTTGAAACAAGATTTAATTGAACTGATAAAAAATATGATGGAGATGTTGATTTCTTGAAGGACAAAATATTAGCTTTTTCACACATCATCCATGAACTAAGTGGAAGAATCAAATTAATCCTTGACAAGAACTTGTATAACAAGATGTTGTGGTTTTACTCAAGAATTGTGATGAGATCGAAGAATGCATCTCGTAACTATTTGTTGATTTCATCTTGTAGGTTTAGTTATCGGACAAAAATTTTAATTGTTTAATATTTTATGTTACACAATGAACACAAAAAAGTTTAGAAAAACAAGGTTACAACCACCCTAGACCAACAATATGAAGATGAGTTTGTCATGTAGTTTAAATAAAAGTTTAAGGTGTGTACATCAAGTGTATATGATAGAAACCTCTTCAAGGTCCTATCTTTTTCAGCTTTCAAGAAGGGAACTAGGGGTAGAAGTCTTGTGAAAAGGCTGGTATTTGTGTGGGAATGGAGTGCTTTGATAGAGGAAGTTTGGTGGGATGATGAAGGAGACTATAAGATTGGGTAAGGGTTCTTGGGGAAAAGAGGGACCACATGGGCATCTTGAAGCAAGCAAAAAAGCTTCTAGGCAAGGGGGCAGATAGAGGGAGAAAGAGGACCGAAGACAAATTAAGGAGAAGGACAAGAGAGTGAGAGAGATTTGGGAATAGGCTTGATGTATTTTTCCTTCAACCTACTTATATATTGTTCATTACATGTTTAGAAGGAAATATGGCAAAACGAACCCTAAACACATGCTTGATGTATTTTTCTATAAGATTAAATAGATGATCAAATAATAGTATTAAAACATATGCTCGGTGAAGTCTGACATTCATACAAATTGAACTATTTTGATAGAATAAAAACTAAAAAAACTTTCCCCTGCTTTCCACAAAAATAGAACTCCGAATCACAAAAAGATGATGGATGAGATTCATTCTAAACCCACCACTTGAGCCACATAGACTGATGATTTAGTAAAAAAATTTCAAGCCATACCTTCTATCGAAGAGACTATCAATGCAAATATTACATATAAAAACCCTCGGTGTATAGTTTTCATAATTGGATTATAGTGGTATATTTTGCCATTTCATGTTATATTTTGAACAATAATAGCACTTATTGCATTTTCATGGTACTCACAATAATTTTACTGACACTAGGGCTAGTGGTAGTCCATGTGGCCCTCAGTTATTGGTGAATACAGGGGTGATCCTCGACCAGTTGGTCCAAGTGATCCGATCTTGCTTCAACAACCATAGAATTACAGGGGGCTATGTACCTGTTTTGGAATCCAGGAAAGAAAGAATTATTTAAAGAAAAGAAAATAAGATAGTTAATAAATTTTCTCTTACAAAATGATGAAATTTGGGAAGAAAAATAAAAAATAAAAATTTGAGGGAAAAAATTAATCATAAAAAATCAAAATATTATTTATTTTAATTTATTTTTTATTTTCACTTATTTCCAAACAAGAAAAACATTATTTTTTTCCATTTTCTCTCTCATTTTCCGTGGTATCTCTGTTTTTACTTTTCTCTCCACTTTTCGTGTCCACAGCCCTAAGTTCACTAACTCGCGTACCACGTCGACGTCGTCGCCGATCAAAGTGTTTGTTCTCTGTTCGCAGCCCATCCGATGAGAGAAGCCATGTATTGATTGCGTCTGTGAAGATAGAGCTTCGGCAGTGCACCTCATAATTCAATCTGAAAGTAATTTACCTTCCGCTTGCTCGAGACTGTGTGGAACGAACAAACTCAAAGGCACTGATAATCTGTAAGTTTTATCGATCAATCCTTTTGCTTCCACATACAATGTTCCCTTTCTCTGTCCAAAACCTTCTCCAAATTAGTGTTAAAAACCCGAGATGTCATATTCTGAAGTTCCGATGTCATCGAAACTATTGCGGCGTTCCTGATACCGGAAAAGTAGCTTCTCCCCTTGTGGATTACTTCAAGAACTTGTGTGGGCTGTCTGCAGTGCAGGCATTGGCAGCTTCGAAAACACTCTTAAGCAGAAAGTCACTCCTGAAAGACCTCGACGGCCTCCTCTCCCTCCTCATGAGTAACTTCAATCGCCCTCAATCGGTGCGGATGGTTCTCGAGGACAACGGCTTTTCAAAAACTAATATTGCAGCAATCATCACCACTCGCCCTGATCTGCTTCTTTTCCGAAAAAGTCAGACGTTGATCCCCAAGTTGAAATTTCTCGAAGAACAGGGCTTGTCGAAATCTCAAATTGTGGAGCTCGTTTCGGGCAACCCGCGAGTGTTAGTCGCCAGTCTTGACATGCGAATTAAGCCGTTGTTCGCTTTTCTTCATACTCTCCCGGTATCAAATGACAACATTGTGGATATTATCAGCCATTACTATGGGTTATTGACTTACAATTGGGAAAAATCACTGGTGCCTAATGTGAACCTATTAAGGAAACATGAAGTGCCCAGTCGTCGAATTTTAGATATGCTTTTGACCCATCCAAAAATTTTGATGCTGAATTCTGATCGGTTTTGTGACAACTTAGAAATGATTGTTGGAATGGGATTTAATTCTTCAACCCATCAATTTATGAAGGCAGTGAGGGCCATGGCGACAATCAGTAAGTCTTCATGGAAGGCAAAATCTGAGTTATACAAAAGTCTTGGTTGGTCTGACAGTGACATTTCTTTCGTTTTCCGTAAGAATCCTAGTAGTTTTTTAATCTCAGAGGAGAAGGTAAGGAAGGCAATGGATTTCTTTACCAAAGAGTTGAGTTGGGACCCTAGTAGGTGTTCTCAATATCCTGCTCTTTTGTTGCTAAGCCTGGAGAAGAGGATTCTACCCAGATACATGATTTTGCAGGCCTTGGAGTCAAAGGGTCTGGTTAAGAAGCGCGGTAGGTATGTTCACAGCTTTTTGATCAGCGAGAAGATTTTTTTTGACACTTACATAGCAAAGTATGGGAAGGAGTTTCCTGAGTTATTGAAGATCTATCAGGCAGGTTTTGTACTAAAATCAGAGAATAATGCTTTCAGTAGATGATCTTCATTCTTCCACCAATTGGGTCGGGAATAATTTTCAATTTCTTCAATCCTAATATTTTTAGCTTAGTATGGTGAAGAGGATTATACCTACATATAAGGTTTCGTAGGCACTGAGATCAAAGTGGCTGGTTACCATGAAAGTGGAGGCTACTTTATGATGTCTGAGACAAGATATTGTCAGAGGTATGTGGCTGGTTATGCTGTGAAGTTTCCTGAAATATTGGATGTTTATCAGGCAAATGCAAGTATTAGGGGCAAAAAATTAATTCAGTCTTAATATTTAATTACTGACATAAAAATAATGTGAGTTCTTTGTGGATTACAACTTGTATCTGTTATTTTTTTGAACAGGTTGATGAAGAACCTCCAAATTTTAGTCTATTCTGTTTGACAAGTTCAATTCACATGATCTGACACCTGTTGGCTGCCACAGTTCTGAAACTTCAATTATGCATCCTTACATTTGGTGTAAGAACTGTATTTTACTAAATGGAAATTTAATTTTCTTAGTTTCTCAGTGCTTAGAACTTGGAAGAAAATAACTTTGTTGTTGGTTGCTGTCTTTTTTGTTATTTTTTTGAACTCTGGTTGGTATTTTAACCCCATTCTTTCTATTTCCTAGCACTTCCTGAGGAATTTGCTAGGAAGATGTGTTTATTGACATGTAAGTTACTTGCAAGGTGTGTTGGGAAAATGCTGGTCTCAAGATCCTATTCCAACAAGTTTTGATGATAATGAGCATTTGGAACTAATCATGTGTTCTTAGTGAAGTTTGAACAGGTCTTAAAGTCATTTCATGTTGTTGTAGCTCAATTCATTCGAATAGAGTCAAAATATTTGAATGAAAATAACAAAAAAAAAAGCAGCAGAAGTGCAAAAGAATGATTCCATTTGAATGAATAAAAAACATTTAAATGGATTTCCCACTGAAGATGGAAAATGTCCTCACCGGCCAAATTCCATTCCAATGGATTTGAATCCATTTGAATGTTCGAAGTCACAGAAAGCAAAATTAGTCAAGAAGAAAAAGAACATTCAAATGGAATTCAGAAGCAGAAGACATATAGAAGCTCAAGAGGAAAATAACATTCAAATGGAGTCAATCGATTTGAATGGATTCAGAAACAAAAGCCCAGAAAAGATGAGAACACTCGAATGGATTCCCCCAGCACGCATGGAGTTGACTTCTGGACTTCAATTCAAACTCATCTAGAGTCCAAATTTCTAAGTGACATACCATTGTGTTCATCAGCTCAAACCGCAAATTTTAAGTATTTTTATGTAAATATTCATAAAAAAATACAGGGTTTTTATTTAAATTTTAAGCATTTTCTCTCCCTAGGAGAGTCGACTCTACCCTCCAGCAAAATTGATCCAGCTTACTTTTGTAAGTAAAGTCAACTTTAGTCCTAAACCAGAGTCAACTCTAGGTATCGTAAATGAGGTTTTTTGTGCCCCAGAGTCAACTTTAGTCCTAACAATAGTGATGCACTAGGAGGATAGAACGGATCAGTCTTTATAACTAATTGGTTGTATACTTCACACACTTGTTTCTTTTTTTCAAAAAAATTCTGTCTGCTTTCTGAGTGTTGCTCATCTTATCCTAACAATTTAACTTAATGAAATGAGTATCTTGCCTCACACTGGAAAAGCTTTTGTTTAATGACCTCAAGGAACTTTCAAAGGGCAGTGGGCAATAGGCACCTTAATGACCGATTCTTCTCTACCTGGTCTTCCTACATTCTGCTTCATCATCTTTCTATTTCTAAGCTGCAACTTTTTAACTCTTCCCGCTCTATTTTCGTCTATGTTCAATCATTGATGATATAGCATGGAGACCATAGTGTCAGTTTCAGTCTGATTTTTTTAAAAATAGTTAGTGACTTTATTGCTTATAAAGAATATAAACACGCCAATGATGGAATAAAATCCCAAGCTGACATAGGAAATGAGTTCCCAACTAGGAGTTGACGGGAAATCCCCTGCTTAGAAAAATGGTCTGCAAAAAAATTTCCTGACCAATATATGTACTGCCATTTAATATCTTTATATAAGCATAAAAAGGATATCTCATTGCAGGTATCTTGAGCTTCCATGGTGTGTCTTTTTGTTTTTAAACCAGGCATTTTGACTGCTGAATCTCCTTCAAAGATTGCTGGAAAGAGAATTTCTGAAGATGCAAACACTTTCAAATAGAGCTAGTATTACTGCCTCTAATAAGCTTCCAAAACCCACTGGACCTGAGGAAGTAGTACTTTTCATAAGTGGTCTTTTACTGTAACTCCAATTCCAGTAGGCTCAGGATTCCCCTGGGACCTGCTATCGAAGTTCAACTTGTTACCAGCCCAGAGGAGGAAAGCAGGGGAAACTCTTGGGGAGATCTTCATTAAAAGAAGATGTTGATAAAGTTTTATGTCGGCTCTCACTATTCTTGTTTATTGGCCTTAGGGAACGACAGTTTGCAAAGGATTTTTGTCAATTGACTTGGGAGCACTTAGGTAATTGTAGTATCCTAGACTTGAATATTAGGAAATGAGCTTGTCTGTTTGATACACATGATAGCTAAGATGAAAACAAGGCTAACTCCATAAATTGAGAGCTATGTAAGTAGAAAATGGGGTTTGTATTTTTGGAGGAGGTATATCAATACAGGTAACACTTAGATATTTTTAAAGTATACTCTTTTATTCTTTTTGGATCAATAATGAAGTATACTCTTTTATTCTTTTTGGATTATTATTGAAGTATACTTTAGAGGCATTCAGTTGATCCCCATGAACTAGGCGCATGATCAGTACACTATTGACCAAGGAAGGGCAATATGAATTTTAAAAAGTTGGTTTCTTCTAACATGGTAGTAGTAATGGGTTGAGATATACTAAAACAAAAAATATATAGAGCCTCTCAAACAGGAGGCTATAGAAATATGTGCTAACAACAACTTATCAGGAGAGAAGCCACTGATTAGTCCACAAATACAGTGTCCAAGTTAGAGATTGGGCTTTAGATGTTATCTAACACTGTCTTCTCCCTTTTCTTCAGTTCAACTTGCTGAGTGATAGTCTCAGTACCACATAAACCAGATTTTTCCAGTCCTGGACAGTTAATTGTCTCTCAGTCTGGGGCATAAGGGCAGGTCCTTTGATTTACTTTGGTTGCATGGTGGGTGCTCATTCCTAATGGGATTTACTGAAAATACTGCATGAGATGTAGACAGACGTAGAAGTAAACACGTTTGGTACTGGACGAAAACAGAACATCCAAAAGAAGATAAGAACCAAAGTTGAGAAGTTATGGTTACAAATGATGCTCTCCGAGGTAAATGCATTCATAGAATCATTGCAGAAAAAATTCCATGAACTGGTTGGACAAAACCAAAACGGTGCTTGTTTCCTTATTCCCTCTTATGCAATTCTTAAAGCTGAAGGTTACTTCTGTTTTTGGTGAGAATCCCTTGCACTACTTCGATACACATATGCAGAACCAAATTGGTAATAATCACCACGTCTCAGAGAAGTTTGTCAAGTTTTCGTTAATAAAAAGAACCTGGACCTGGAAATCTGAAGACCTTGAAATGTTCTCAGGACACCCTGTTACTTCAATTTCTGGGTTCAATTCATACAACCATCAAAAGGGTAAAATCAGACATTTTGGAGTAAAAAATGGTGTCCTTCAGCTTTTCGTTGTAGGTTCAAGTGTAACAAAGGCCATCATACTATTGGTACTTCAAGAATTGAATGCCCATAGTCTCATAACGAGTGACAAATGAGCCGATTTACTTAATGCCAGCAGACAGTAGAATCATCCCCTGTACCAAGTACTTTGCACACCAATGGCACAATTGGGACTGAATTGCAACTGAAAGAACTGGAAGCAATAAAACAAGAAAACGACAAATACAGATACTTAGGTTTGGATCAGTAAAACCAATTAAAATTTGCAACCTTGAGACAAGCTCTTCAATGGGTGCGGACAAGTTCTGCACAGCACCATTTTACCATTCCTGGTCAGAAGGAACAATTTCACTCGAACAACAATTGCCTTAGTGCACGAACAACAGAAGGGAACTCTTCTTGCATGCCTATGATCAATTCTTGGCCTTCACAGCATTGTTTTCCTTAATCTGTTCACGATTATCTAACTTCACGAAGCGCCGGAGGTCCTCATAAGGAAGAATCTCTAAATCCTTCCTCCTCATTTCACTTAATGCAGGGTGTTTATCAAGCAGATGCCATACCCAATCAGGATACTCAGAGTCTGGCAGAACTTTTGAATCAGCACCATCTTTCAGGATATTGGCACCAACAACGGTTGTAGACTTGATTTCCTTGCTAAGTATAGAAGCCTTTGGAACATCAGCAGCAGCACCACCCTTGGCACCCTTTTTTGCTTTACCACCAGCTGCCGCATATCCTCTAACACCAACAACCTCCATAGGGACAACAATGTGTCTCATTGCCCTACTGCAGCTCATTGCCATTTCTGGAGAACACTAATAGAAATATTATTCCAAGGAAATCTATAAATTGGTTTGCTTTTTTTCTTTCTTGGTGTCAGAGTTAAATCCGTGGTGAACTCTTTTTGAGTAAATGAATGGAAGATTGAGCCAAGACTTAAATAAACAAATGACTACAAATTCCTCAAACCTTGAAATATGATGTCAAACATAGTTTCAATAAGCAATTCAGGCCAAGCAGTTCTGTTCATTTCACAGGTAACAAAGGAAAAGATCATAGAGTTCAAAATTTTAGGCAATTGTCTACAACAAGTGCATATGTGAACTAGTTTTAAAAAAAGGATTTGGTCTACCAATTATTGCACATGAGAAAACTAATGCACTTCTTTCAAAATGAACCACTGAAATGATATTTTGAACGAGAAAAGATTCTGATCACAATCCATGTTTTGTGTCTACCTCCTTTTTTCTGCTTGCACAAACGCCAATTAGTTATCCTCAATTAGTAGAAAATTAAATGAGAAGACGGAAGGAAGCAAATATAAGCAGAAAATAAGAAACAGATGAAGCAAAGATGATAAGGAAATTCACATAAAAGAACTATCTGGACCACTTGTATGGGTAGATTTCCCAACATCAGCATCATATGTGTCATCAGGCAACAGCAAGCTGGAAATGCTTTAAACAATTGTAGATTGTACAGATGTTGCTTTTTGTGTTATTAAGTATTTACACGGTCTTTAAAAGGAAGTCACATTTTGTCAATTTTAATTAAAAAAAAAGAAAAAAAAGAGAAAATACATGCATCTAACAGTTTAAACAGATCCTAGTTTATTTGAAATGCTATTGGCTTTGATAAATGAATAGCAACCAACACCTAAAGCATTGAATGGGAAGCAAACCAGAGGTCTTTACAACTGCAAGAAGAGAAAGACCTTAGCTTCTTCAGTAGCTGATTCCCAGGGCCGTGGCCAGAAAACAAAAACAAAATAGCAGTCTGCCCATATTGCTATAAACACAATATACGATTTTTCTTTGTTCTACAAAATAAGTTTAATGAAACATGAATATTTTTTGTTCAGTAAAGCAACTTGTCATTAGCACTTCTCATGAGATAGTAATTTCCAAATAAAGATACAACACAAATATGCAAAGAACACAACTTTCCACCACCCCCTATCACAAATTTCTGGCTTTAATCCATAAGAAACAATGACCATATAATCCCCTTTTTAGCCACATCAGAAACATTTAAAATATTACGGTGTCACATATGCAATAAAACATCTTCTCCAAACCAATAATTTCTTCCTCCTCTGAGCCCAGCCAGACAACAGCGATGACCACACACATGTCATAGGAAAAGCTTACAATTACTGTATTAAACAAAAAACAATTTTTTTTATAAAATGTTTGGATGCATGTTAAATTTTATTAAAAAAACACACCAGTGTTGTTTCATTCATTTTTTTTATTTTTTTTTGCAGAGAATTCATCTTTTTTCGATTGAGCAAGATATTATGACGTAAAATGACATTCAGGGAACACATAAATGAAATTTGCCACTATCAGTACAAACTCTTTAGCATCACATTGTATCCATAATAAATAAAGAAACAACAGTACACCCCGTTCATAGCATGTTCCAACACAATGAGCAACAAAAGAAGACTGCAGAAAAAAACTTCCAATAGACAGGGCTAAGTACATTGGTCCTTTAACTGAAGTTGTTCTTCATTTGCTTCACACAAGTTTTAATATTTTCAACAGCATCATACATGTTCTTCTTCTCAACTGCTTCCAGAAGCAAATTGCACGTTTTATATCTAGGTGTTATATCTTTACTTATCATCTCACAGAAAAGAAAGTAAGCCCACTCACATTCACCCACATGGCAAAGCCCATGAATTAGGAGTGTGTAAGTTCCAAGGTCAAGACAAATATGGTGCTTGTTTACCATGTCATCCAATAGTTTCCTCAATTTGTCTTTTGTTTGTCCAGTTCTCAAGCACAGTTTAAGTAAGGGGTGGTATGTTAAAAGATCAGGCTCACAAGACACTGAACTTTCCATCTCATTCAAAACTTCAAAAGCATTTTCCAGTTGGGAATGGTGGCAAAATATAGAAATCAAAGTATTGTAGGTCGATACAGTAGGGAAGACCCCATTATTGCACATCTCATCTTCAAATATACGGACAGCCTTGCTCACTTGTCCTGCTTTCCCAAGAATGTAGATGAGAGAATTATAAAAATGTGTGTCAGGTTTACATTGGACTGCTTTCATCCTCTCAAAGATTTGCAAGGCTTCTTCTATTTCCTCTGATTTTGCAAGTGAATGCATTATAGAAGTATAGGTCACCACATTTGGAGGACAACCTTCGGCTTGCATCTCATCCAATAAATCATAAACTTTACGAAAATTAAATTGGTCACAATAAGCTTGTACGATAGTTGAATAAGCTATAACACAAGGTCGAAAGCCATGGCCTTTCATCTCAAGGACAGTCCACTGTGCCTCATCAATTCTTCTGACTTTGCACCACCCATGGATGAAAATAGTAAAGGTGTAAGCATTTGGAGGGATGTGGACCTTGAGTTCTAGAAAAACTTCACGTGCACGCTGAACTTTCTTTTCTTTACAAAGGGTATCAAGCAAGATATTCATAGACTCCACATCTTTCCTTACACCTAAGAGCTCCAAATCATCAAATGTCTTAATGGCTTCTTCCCATCTCCCTGCCCCTGCAAGCCTTCTCATAATTTTAGCAACTGTGTTAAGCGTTATAAGACCATTTCCACGCATCTCATCTACTAATTGCCACATCTTATCTATTCTCTTCATCTTTCCTAAAATGTCAATCATCTTATCATATGCTGCCGCACTGTGATCATATGCAGGCTGTGAAGCAGCCCATCTGAAGAAACCTAAAGCAGACTTCCAATCGTCTTCAAATCTTTTGAGCAAATCACTAACAAGATGCTTTGAAGGCTGGATTCTGCAACAAACTTCATTTCTTAAGAGGGATTGAAGAACTTTATCCTCATTTGCTTCGCAGTGGAATTTTGGAATGACACTAAGGATTTTATTGATAGAATCATTTTCTTCGAGAGAAAGATATGGAGCATTGACCAAAGTATGTGCCCTTTGCATATGGCAAGTAGTTTTGATCGGAGTAGATGAATAAACAACCTTCTCCAAAGGCACAAGAGAAGGTGAACATGCATGATATTGGATGCCAATTAATGCACCGGTAAATGGACATGATATTGAAGCAAATATAAAAACATCGCCTTTACTATGCCTCATCCGACTTGTGTCAATTATGGAGCTGCGGCAACATGAAATAAGGAGAGGAAATCTACAGTTTCGCATCCTACAATATAATGGAGTATTAGCTTCTTCACGGGTGAAGATGACAAAACAGGCTTTGGCTTACTATCTAGAAAAATCAATAATAACAAATTTTAACTCACTACTGAAATAAAGTTTACATATGGCAAAATCCCCGTCACAGTGCCCATGAAGTGTTTTTTTCTTCTTCTTTTTTGTAACATTAAAGAGAAAGATAAAGTAGATAATCGAAGTATTAACACTTTAAAAAAATAAAGTTACTTTTAACTCTTAAACATACGACAGGCTTAAGCAAATCAGACAAAACCATTTATCTATTATGCTTTAACTTTAGCAGGTTACAGAATCTGCTAACAAATCCATTCATCTACTATGTTTTTAACTGCAGCAGGTTACGGAATCTGCTACAAGGCCGGTTGTAGAACTTGTCATGGAAGTGGTTTATACATCTTTGTGAGATGTAATTTTATGCACCTTTCGCTACAAAAAAAAATCAAAATACAGCAGCAGGCTCGCAAGCAGCCAGCATGCACCTTTCCTATACTGTGCTCTTGAACTCAATTTCCCCAATATACAGATTACCTATTTCAATATATATATATATATATATATATAGAGAGAGAGAGAGAGAGAGAGAGAGTACCAGCAAATCACTTGAGCTTGTATTAGTTAGGAAAATTTCAGCAAAGCTCATGATGTGTATTGGGAAAAAAGACTTATCGGTGTCGATAGACGGAAATGTAAAGAGAGACAACTGTTTCCAGCATACCTCAGGAAGTGAGTCTTGACGCTTCGCCTCCTTCGAAAAAGATGCGAGAAGAAGAGATCAGACAGAATAGAAAAATGTAGAGGGCGTTGTGACAAAGTCGAAGAAAATCGTCATGGAGGAGATTTATCTTTCCTCGACAACACGGCTATTGCCCTTTTTTTTCTTACTTACAAATGTCGGATTCGATACAATCCCCCAATCGACCGAGTCACCCTTCAAATTACATAAACCATCACTGAACTGAAAACAAAAAAATGTTTTCCAAGTGATCCAAAGCACTTCTGGGATTTATCTCCAACGAGGAAGCTCGTCTACAAGGACGGTGAAGAAAAATTCTAATAATAAAAATCATTTGGAAAAAAAAAATCATAATAAGATGAATTTAACAAATTTGTCTTTTTTTGAAAAATAAATTTAATTTTTAATATAAAAATGTAATTTCTTATTTTTCAAGTGTACCATGTTCATGCAATGGAATTGACCATAAAACCTATTAGCTAATAAAAATTGATTATAAATGTGTATTATGAAGATTATATTATGAACTAATATATATATTAAGACAATATAATAGTATATGAAAATAAATATTGTGGAAACTTTCTAGTTAAGGAATGAAATATTTGTCAATTTTTAGAGTTAGATGTAATCAAATTGGTTTTTTAAGTGAAGGGCAAATTAAATGTATAAAAAATTATAATTAATGGTGCAGGAACCGATCATAATGGAGACACCCTAAACCCAAGCCCGAGTCCTGTATCTTTGTGAGACTTGTGGACCTCCATCTATGTTACCAAATGAAGTTTTTTTCTTTCCTTTAAGGCCTTGTTAGTGCACTCTAAAATAAAAGTGCAAGTATATTTCATTAGTGAAAATAACCCAAAACCTATTAATGTGTACTGTAGCGAGGTAATTCACTAAGGCTAGTGAATTCATTTTTACTCCATGCTCACTCGCTTTCTCACTCTTTGTTATGCTCATTCTACCCTCTCACTTTTGTATTTGGATATAATAAAATTAAATATTTGTTTAAGTATTTTATTTTATATATTTAATTAAATATAAAAATACTAATTTAAGTTCTAAATTATTTATTAATTTAAAAAGTTGAAATTTATCTTAGTTTATTAACAGAATAGTTAAATAAAATTATCTTATAAAAATTAAATTAATTTGACATAATAAAATACCCTACTCTTTTATTTATATAAATTCATGATTTTAATATTATATTTGATTTCTAATTTATGAGTGAGAACATAGATATTGCAAAAGTAAAAATTTGATTAAATATTTGGATAATATAAAAGTAAGTATTTTTGTCATTTTATTTTATATATTTAATTAAATAACTATATATATAATTAAAAAAATTACTTGTTACTTTAAAACAAGTTAAATATATTTTTAAAATTATATATTAATTTTTAAAAGTTAGATTTTATTTTAGTTTAGTCAAATAAAACTAACTAAAATAAAATTTAAATCTATTAAAGTAATTTTATATAATAAAATACCCTTTTTATTTAAATTCCTTATTTTTAATATTATATTGAATGACTATTTTAAGAGTGAGAATTTAGATATTTTAAAGTAAAAATTTGATTAACATTTGGATATTATATTGTAAGGTTTTGTTTAATCACTTTGATCACAATAATATGGTTATAGGTGTGTGTATGCACCTTTGTACCAAAAGAGTGTTGAAGATAAGGGTAGATATTGTAGATAAGTTAGATTTATGATTTTGAATTCAAGGATATATCCCTTTATAAACGTGTAACATGATAGTGTAATCTTATCGAAAAATAAAAATTTATTATGGTATCAGAGCATACCTAGTTATCGCCAATCCTTACTCCTGGAAATTGCCACTTCTATCCATGGTGAAATTTCTCTTCGTCTGACTCATCGTCACTTCCAGCGTCGGCAATACAGTCGAGGTTTAAAACCTCTTAGTAAACAAAAACTCAAAACCAATAGTAGGCCCTGTTGGGGGCTTGATAGCTTCGTCGCGATCCTTTCCTTCATGGCCATTCCAACTCCGCAATTGTGAACCCCTTATTCGATGCGAACCTTTGGAGAATCTTATCATACATAGCGATAGAAACTCCCGAACGTGGAGACAGTGAAGTTTCCTTCTCAAACGCATTGAGTCCTGGCCTGGATCTTGTGCCAAGATACAAAAGGAAAGACCAAAGGCGCCTCAGAAACCCTAGATTCCTGGTCTCCCTGGATTGAGGTCCATCTCATGGACGATGTTCGAGGCCATCACTACTCCGGCTTCCTGCTCTGGTAACCTGTGTAATCTCTTATTCGATAAGACTTCTGGCACTGCGACCACTGAACTTCTTCGGCTCGCACCGCATCGGGCAGTCATTGATTTTAATCCAGCCACACCGTGCTTGCAGTGGGTTGTCAGAGGTGGTTCCAGTCCACCTCTATTGATTAGGTTGGTTTTCCGCACTTAAACGACTAGTCTTTTATGTTGTATTGACCAACCTCTTGACATGGTATCAGAGTCAGGTCCAGCACGTCCCGCCTTCGAATCCCGCGGGGAACGGTAAGGGGCGGGGTGGGTCAGAGGTGGTTCCAGTCCACCTCTCTTGAACTCTGTAGCAAGACTCTCTATCACTATATCATCTCCAAAAGTTGATGCATGACCCTCCCTGTTCTCCTCTACTATTAATAACCCTTCCTTTGTATATTGCAACGTAATAATGTCATATTCATCATCTGGTGAACCACAGATGGACATGTATTTGGCCCAATTAGGGCCATTATCCACAACAATGCATCTCTCCTTATATGTAGACTCAGTAACCATTTTCCTCTGCAACCCTAGGTCGACAAGTTCTTGAATGGCTCCATCCAAATTGTCACGATCCTCCTTCTCGACCAGCAACTTCACTTCCTGAACAACATGAATGCCCCAACCAGTCTTCAAATCCGACGAGTACATATTCTTAATTGCCACATTTACATTCTCTCTCTATAGCTCCCCATACTATAGATCTTCCACGAACCTTCTGACCGTCCTCCATTTTCACCCCCATCGCCCTTTGCGAAGCCGTGAAGAGACAATTCCCATCAACCTCCACGTCCCCACCGTGGGAGAGCCGGAAGACGAAAGAGACGGACGAATCCGAAAGCTTCCAATAGACGTCTCGACTATGGAGGCGCTACAAATACCGCTTTTGCTGGTCCTCTAAACCACCAACATTCTCCCATGTGGTTTCTGTTGTCGGATCAGCGGCTTCCGACAAAGGGAGAACTGGATTCGGGTGAAAATGGGGGATCGGGGACGGTGCTTGTAAAGTTTCAGCCATGGCAGAGGAAAGCTTGCCCCTTTTTTTTTCTTTTTTTTTGAAGGGGGAGTTAGTACCTCCCAGCCTGGCTGCAGACTGCAGAGAGAGAAAAGCATGACCGGAGCACCGAGCGGAGCGAGGGGGGGAAAATTCTTCCTCCCCTCTAGTCTTTTAGGTTGTATCGGCTAGCCTTTTGACATGTTATCAGAGCCAGGTCCGACATGTCCCGCCTTCAAATCCCGGGGGGACCGGTAAGGGGCAGGGTGGGTGTTAGAGGTGGTTTCGGTCCACCTCTCTTGATTAGGTTGGTTTTCTGGACTTAAACGACTAGTTTTTTAGGTTGTATTGGCCAACCTCTTGACATGGGTAACTACCACGACGGTCATTTTTGGTCGAAGCATTGATAAGGAGATAAAGGTTGAAGAGCCATTAGACATAGACGTCGAGCATAAATTAAATTTTTTGGCACACACACTGAGGCATCTCCAAAATTTTAATTTTTTTTGGCACACATGCCGAGGCATCTTCAAAATTTTAAATTTTTTGGTGTTTCAAAAGTGAAAAGCGCTCACACACATCTCATTGGAAATCTAGGCTTGCACAAAGCCCAATAAGTGCACAAAGCTGAGAATTTTATTATTTCTTCTCTGGCGTTATTGCCGGGATAGAAGTGTCAGACTTTACAAGCTAGAGAGGTGAACCTACCATTGGTCTCTGGCTTTGAAGACAGTGCTATTACAACACCAGTCCATTATATTTACGACTTAACTGTGTGACCTTTCAATAAGGATATTGCAATTATGGTAACCAAAACTGCTAATCCCAATCACCCATTATATCTTCATCATTCATATAAGTTTGGGTTGGTTCTCGTACCACAACTCCTCACTAAGGAGAATTATAGCACATATAGTCATTCCAAGACTATGGCTCTAACAGTCAAAAATAAATATGGTTCAGTTGATGGATCAATAAAGCGACTAAACAAGGAAAGCAACGATGAATTGCAATAGTGGATTTATTGTAACAATCTTGTCGAAACTTGGTTATTGAGTTTGATCTCTAAAGATATTGCAACAAGTGTATTCTATTGTGATGGAGCACAAACAGTTTGGAATGAACTGTGCGACCATTTTTCTCAGGTCAACAATGTTTATTTATTTCATATTGAAAATGAGATACATGATTGTGTACAACACAATATGTCTGTTGGCTTTTATTTCACCAAGCTCAAAGGATTGTGGGATAAAATAATTGTTTTTTTTCCTATTTAACACTGTAGTTGTGAAACCATGAAGGAGGAATTATCATATCGAGAAATATAAAAATATTTGATGACTTCACTAGGTGCACGTAGATTTATTTGACTATTTTGGTGGGATGAGAGAGATGTTCTTTGTCCTATATTTTTTGGGCCAATATTTCATCACCATAATTGATGACTTTAATAGGTGCATATAGATTTATTTGATACATCACAAATTTGAAACTCACACTCACCTGATTAATTATATTAGTATGGTAGATAACCAATTTTCTTCCAAGGTCAAAGTTATGTATAGTGATAATGACTCTGAATTTACTCTTGTGACCTACTACTTGTTGAAAAGCATTGTCCACTAAACAAGTTGTGTTCACACCCCGCAACAAAACAGGGTTATAGAATGCAAACATAGATACCTACTAAACATTGGCAAAAACCTTATTTTTTTAAGCCCATCTTCCAAAATATTTTTTTTTTTTTTTTTGGGGGGGGGGGGGGGTACCATTTTAGCTGCTACTTATCTCATAAATCGGACACTTACCCCGATTTTGCAAACTAAAACACCTTATAAGTAGTTAGTTAATAATGTACATAATTACTCACATTTGTGAGTATTTTGATGTTTATTTTTTGCTTCCACTCATACCCACAAACCATCCAAATTTGATACGTGTAGTCTATTGCATTCTTCTTGGGTATATGATCTTGCCTCCAATGTGGTCATAACATCATATACGACTTAAAACAAGTTTTTAGACAATGGTTTTTTAAGTTTTCCACTGTCCTAAAGACTATTGGGTTTCATCAATCAAAGACAAACTATTCATTATTCGTTCAATCCCACAAAGGAAGTTTTACCGTAATATTTTGTATGTTGATGGTATGGTTTTGACATGTAACAATTTGCAACAAATTGAAAATGTAAAATAGTTATTGTTCAAACAGTTCAAACTTAAAGATATTGGTAAACTCAAATACTTTTTGGGCATAGAAGTAGCAAGGTCTTCAAAGGGAATTTCCTTCTCCCAAAGGAAATATGCTTTGGAGATATTAGAAGATGTTAGATTTTTAGGAGCTAAACCTACAAGGTTCCTAATGGAGAAAAATTGGTTCTTACACAATCCAATGGAGAATTCCTAAACGATCTTTCATCATATGTGTGTTTTGTGGGAAAATTGATCTATTTGACTATCACTAGACCAAATCTAGTTTGCGTCGTCCATGTTTTAAACCGATTTATGGAAAAACCACGTTTATTACACGAGGCAACACATAAAGTTCATAGATACTTGAAACAAACTCCAGGTCAAGGTATTTTGTTATATTCCACAAATACACTCCAATAAAATGTATTTTGTGATGCAGGTTGGGCTCGTTGCAAGGACACAAGAAGGTTAGTAACGTAGTATTGTATATGTCTTGGACAATCACCCATTTATTGGAAAACAAATAAATAAATAATGGTGGTTCGATCAACTGCCGAGGTAAAATATTGTTCTATGACTACTATATGTTGCAAAATTATTTGGTTGAATAATGTTTTGAAGGACTTGGAAATCATACATACTCAGCTAGTCAAGTTGTATTGTAATAACCAAGTTGCTCTACACATAGCCTCAAACCCGACCTTTTATAAGTGAACCAAGTACATCAAAATTGATTGTTACTTAGTTCGTGAAAATATTCAAACAAACATGATTAAGACAACACACGTACGAACCAACAACCAAACTGTAGACTTATTCATCAAGACGTCGAGTTCGTCCCAATTTGAGGCATTACTCAACAAGTTGAGTATCATTAACATACACTCCAACTTGAGGAAGAATGTTGAAGATAAAATATTAAAGGTAAGGATATATCTTGTAGATAAGTTAGATTTGTGATTTTGAATTCATTCAGTATATATCCCTTTATAAACCTGTAACATGATAGCGTAATCTTATCGAAAAATATAAATTTAATAGAGAGGGCTCCTCCTTGAAGACAGGGACAAAAGATTTGTTTGACTCTCATTTTGGTTGACTATAAGTGACAAAAAATAGTGAACATGAAGGGGTTTATTTTCTAGGCCAAAAGAAATGAATAATTTTGGAGAGTAGATTTGTAAATAGATCGAATGTAGAGGAATTGAATTCCCACCGAGGGAATCAAAAGCCTTCCGAAAATCAATTTTTATTCCTAGAAATTTGTTTTATTAGGGATCTCATTGTAAAAAGGGATTGTTATAAGCTAGTTGGTGCCCCTCAAGGAAGCTCAGGAAATTTCGCAAAAGTGATAAATGACGTCAGGTCCACGTATTACGTGAGAGTAATAAAAGAAAGGAGCCTTACAAGGGTTTTTTTTGTGTGTATCTTTTCCGTTAGTAGCCGATTTTGTATGTGTCTTCTGTATTTATATAATTTCTGTATGAAATTAGGCCCTTGATTCTTCTATATTTTCGGATTACGCCCCTGGACGTCAGCTTCTCCCTCGCGAGTATAAGTATAGCTGGAAATTTCTTTCTACCCCTCGGACATTTGCTTTTTGTCCGGTTGGGGCGACTTGCTGCAGGTACTCGACGGATTTGAAGCCTCCAGCTAGGGCAAAGGTACGATATCTCTTTTTTTTTTAATCGATCACGTATCGGCGGTAGTATGATACTGGAGGTCTCCTCTGGAGCTGGTTTTGAATCTGTTTTTACGCGGGGCAATTTCTTTTCTTTAAAACTTTGTTTGATTTTTTAAAATATTTGCTGCTTTTGAAGTTTTGGTTTTTGGTGTTGAATTTTTTTCTTTTTTGATTAGTCCGTCTGGTTTTGAAGTGAAATTGCTGGGTTGGGTTTGCGCTTGCCGGTGGCCTAGCTTGTTGTTTCCCGGGTCCTGAGTTGCAGAGTTCGCCTTTAGGATTCTGCTGCTTTCGGTTCAAGGTGCCGGATATTGGCATAATTTTCCGGTTCGGTATCTGATTCTGTTGTTCTGCTAAATTGGGAGGATACAGTGGGTAGCATCTTATTTCGATATGACACTTTTTGTTAAAGTTGAATTTATAAAATCATCTTATACCCTTTATAGTTCTTAACTAGATTGTTGACAACTTTTTGAATGCTATCCACTACTTGTGTTTTAGTGTGGGGTTTTTAAGTAGTATTCCAGCCAAGAGCTAGGAGCATCTCTGTTTCTGGCCATTGAGTTGGCAAGGTTAGCTTGTGGAAAGTTAGCTGTTTTTCTGCTCTACATGGCATTTACCCATGTACTATATGTTTTTCTGAAGGCGTTTTTCTTTTATCAACGGTTTGGTGTACGATATATGACTTTGGAAAACTTGTTCCTTGCAAGGTATCTATTCGTGACGCTCATGGGTTTACAGTTGGTTCTTTGTTTACAGAGCTGCAATTATTTGCTCGCATCGTTTGTTAAGGTTGTGCACAACTCAGCTTTTTAAAAAGGTCACTTGCAGTTGGTTTGGGATAGGAGATTCCAGTTCCAATCCATAATTCATAGACTTACTTGGAAGTTGAAGAAAACTATGAAGCTATTGTCTATTTGGGAATTGTTGTACAAAAATGCCAGGCTTACCTTTGGTGGTTCATGAAAGCTCGTATGTTTTTCTCATCTAAAATTTTGTTACTTGATACATTACCTTTGATGTTGATTCTTTTAAACTTTTTCTTGTATAACTCACTGCTATATTATGCTTGGTACTTTTCAAAAAATAAAAAAAAAGGCTTGATAATCTGATAATAGTTTCATGATTTATATTATATATTCTCCTGTGGATCATAAAAACAATAATTTTGTCTCTTACTTTTTTAAGTCAATAGTGGTGTTAAGTTGGTTTCTGGATCAAGTATGTACTTGGAGACCTTCCTGAGCATCGCTTCTTCTTCTCCATATTTTTATTTTGGTTCTTGTCGTTTTGTTGCCCCCAGTACATAAGTCCACAGAGAAATCCTTGAAGCTTGTAACATGCAAGAATAATACTTCAATAAGGAAAACATATGATAATATTTGCTTGAAAATTTCTTTTTTAATTAAAGACTTGTTGGAAATCCAACCCTGCCTGAAACAGTTGACCGGCATGGATGAGTACAGTTATTTGTATGCACTGGAACCAAATCCAGGTGTTTGTTATGAGGATTGATATTTTCAACCTAATCAATAGTTGGATGGGTTCACGCCAACCCAATCCAAGGTGATTCATGCTGATCCACCTGAATCCTTGTCAAAACTTGTAACACCTGTTAGGACTCATTATCAAATACAGGGGCATATCTACAAAACAGTGAATGAATGTAAAATTGGGCATGTTCTTGCATTTTGCAGAAACCTTGGTGGCAATTGCAGCCATTCTAGGTCTGTTGATCAAATGTGCCGCCAAGATTCTCGTGTCCATTTATCTGCAGAAGAAGCAATTGCAGCAGAAGAAAGTCTTTCCATTTATTGCAAACCTGTTGAACTCTATAATATTCTTCAACGGCGTGCTTTACGAAATGTAAGTCCTTTGTGCACTAAAGCAGTGAAGCAGTGGAACTTTTTTTTGCAGGAATTATGTCTTCCTGTAGTCACTGCCTTGACTTTTGCAAAATTTTCATCTTGCTTGCATTTGCCTTGAGGTTTGAACTGTAATTTTCTTTTTTCATTCTGCAGCCATTGTTTCTTCAGAGATGTTTGGATTACAAAATACAAGCTAAACGAAAAAGGAGGTATGAAGAGTTTAATGCTTGTTGACTTTATGTTATACTTACAACTTCATTTCTTTTGTCTATCTGACTGATAGACTGAATTGCCTCTTTTTGTTTTTTCTTTTTGGTGTTTTTTATGTCCATATTCTGGATTTTGGCTATTTTAGTACTTAAAACTGACTCTCTTCTGAAGAATCATCACTTCTTGCCGAATACTATTTTCCTATGCATTTATTGGTCATCCCTACTGTTGAAAAACAAGAACAAGGGCATTTTGGTTATTTTACCTTAACATTATTTATATATTTTAATTTAATCTTATTCTACATGTCAAAATATGTCTTTCAACAAATTTCATGTAAAGGGGACATGTAGAATAGGAGATATAAAGAATAGGGTTTTCACTTAAAGTAGGAGCAATGCTGTAAATTGTACTCAACCCAATCAACCCACTTGATCCTAAGTTATAAATAGAAGCTGGGTGACTTCCAGGTCCCCCATTTCACTCTCTTTCTCAATTTTCTCTTCTCCACTTTTTCTCCCTCTCATTCTCTCTCTTCAACATTCTTTCTTCTCACTTTTTTCACCTACTTTTCATATCTACTCCCTGAGTGTCCTTTGTGCTCTCTGAGCAAGTTTCTACCTTTTTTTTTTTCTTGTGAAATATCCTGCCAACTAGTCCTTTCAATATTTTTTCCCATACCCAGAAAGCTATCTAAATTAAGTAAATCTTTAAGTTTTAATGTATTAAATAGGTGGCCAGTAACCTTAAAGCCTTGACGCCTTGATGTTGAGGTGTGAACAAACAAACTGTTAGAGTGAATGTAATCTTCTAACTATACGTGATCCTAAAGACAAGGTTGGAAAGCATAGTGTAAATGCCTTTTTAATTATTGATTTTTTGTGATTATCTATGCTTTTTGCCCTTGTGTCTTGATGCTTTGGTCATTAATTATTTAGACTTTCTGGCATAATCACTTTGACTCTTCTGACATAGAACATTTATTTGACCAATATGTTTGCTTTCACAGAATAAAAATAACAATATCACTCTCTGCGGCCATGAATAATGGAGAACAAGTGCAGAAATTGTTTCCTTTGTACGTGTTATTAGTAAGGCCTATTCCTGGTGTTACTATTGAAGAGGTACTTAACTGTTAACTATTTTCTCTTATAATGTCTGGATTAGTCATCTGTGATATCTAGAGTGTCTTTTATTTCCTTCTTTGGTAAAAATACCTTTTTACTAGTTATTGTGTTCTGATGTCCTTGTATGACAGCATTCTTCAATTTATAGGCTCAGTAGAGCATGTATACTGAGTGCCTTCTATGAAGATGGGAGGAGGGACCATACTGAAGCTATTTTCATCCTTCCTGAGCTGAAAAAGCTCTTAGCTGATGGCAAATCAGGCGGCCTTTCCATCGTGCTTCTCAGTTATGGTAAGGATTTTTGTGTATAAGCACCTTTACCAAGAGTGTTGTTTATGATAAAATGCTTACATTGCTAAACCTTTTTAGGTGAACTGAGAAATAGTTCTGAAGAAAAAGATTTCCTGAAGGATCAGGACATTGGTTCTTTTCGATGTAAGATAAAAAATTTTAGCGCCAATTTGATTGTTCTATATGATGTTCAATGCAATGTGAAGGCTTTTAACTCATAACTTGTATTTCTGTGTCAGCGAAGTTGGAAGGAAGCTGCCTTTGGGGCAGGCTGCAAATGGAGTTCCTCTATTCATCATGGGATAAGTCTGCAAGCTTTAACTTGGGGAATAGAGCCGAGACTTTATTAACTGTTGACATGCACACCAGTTTTCTGAAGGCATGTTAGTGGCAAATAGAGCTACTTCTTGTTCTAGAAAATTTTCTGCCATATGTTACCTTTTTATGTTATCATGCATGAGAAGACTGGTAGCTTGTGCCAGTTTTGGTATTTCTTTATGGTCTACTTATACTTTATTTGTATTACTTTTTTGTGATTGCTCTTTTAGTTTTTCAGTTGTTGAGAAGATCTCTGATGTATTTAGTGCTATTCTTTTGCAGCCTGGTTGCATGAATGAGGACAATTGCATAATGTTTCAAGGCTCCCATACTTCCGTAAGCATAGTGAGTTTCTGCTTCTGATAATTCATGTTTAAAGCTTAAAAAAAATCATATTTAAACAGCCACATGCTTCTTGGCTTAGTTGCAGTTTCTTGGTTACTTCAATATCAGCTGTATCATTTTTCATTTTCATTTTTGTGGAAAGATTAGTACAATCATCATACCTTGTTTCATTTCAAAGCAGTTGAAGCAAGTGCAAGTAAATGTTTTTGCCCAAGAGATTGGAGTAGTGGAGAGATCTCCTTATGACTCTTACACATTTGAAGATGTTCCAAGCTCATCCTTAGCTCATATTATGCGGTAACATATAGTCTTTTTCTCTTTCCTTTTTTCAAAATGTCTTTCATATATTTACCCATATCTTTGGTGTTGGCGTGTTTGTTGGGGTTCCTCCACTAGTTTATATAACATGACAAATACTGCTCTATCAGTTTATATAGCATGACACAAATACTGCACAGCTAATTTTGAAATACATGACACAAATGCTGCACTATTGGTTTTGAAAGACATTACAAGTGTCAGTATCTGGTCCTGTACGTGTTAACAGAATGAAAACCATCTTTACAAAGTCAGAAAATGGTACAGAAGAAAGTTGTTATGATGTGATCATTCCATGCACTATGTTGGTACCCGGCAAAATAATCATGGGGTAAATGTGCATTACATTGACTCAAGGTTTATTTTAAGACTAGAAAGCTTTTATCATCTCTTTCTATTGAAATATTCCAAGCTTTTATCATCTCTTTTAAGTGAGATGATTGAGCTATCCAAATTAAGACCATATCATGGGCATATTCTCATGTTGGGAGCTTAAGTAGGTTGTCTGACTTATAATAGAGATTCTACACTGATGGATAGAAGGGTACTGAAGCTTATCTCTGGAGTCGCCTTCTGAATTTTCTAAGCTTCGAGGGTCAGACACCCCCCCCCCCCCCCCCCCCCACCCCTAAATCTCCCATATCCATCTCCCTCTTTATTCTTCTTACTTGTTTGTTGCAATGAACTCTGTCCTTCATAGTACAAAGTTCGTGCTGCTTGGTGGGGCCTCCGAGATGGACCCTCCTCCAATGAGTGCCACCTTGTCCTCAAGGTCGAAGGACAGGAATTGTGTGTCAATGATGGCATAGCTTTCCCATGAGGGTTCTGATCTGGGAAGATCTTTCCAAAGGACCAGGGCTTCAAAATCATGGCCGAGAAGTTGATGGGTAAAGAGCATTTTCTCGGGCTGAACTACGAGTACCATTTCATTAGTCAAGCAAGCTGGAAGGGTCTGCTTGAGGGTGGAGTTGAAGAGGATCTTTTCAATTGGCTAACATGGAAAATTGGGTGGAGTGAGGAGGGAGAACAAGCCTATAGGCTACAACTCCATTCTTTTTCAATATCCGGAATGTTCCATAGAAGCGAGTGTTCAACTTCTCATTAGGCTTGTGGGCGAGGGACTTGAGGCGGTAGGGCTGGATTTTGAGAAAGAAGAAGTCACCTGGTTGGTATTGAACGTCTTGACAGTGCTGCATCTGTGATTGGGCTTTGTTCAAGTTGGTCTTGAGTTCCCATAGGATGTTGCTACAACAACTAATTAACCTCTTCTACACGGGAAGTGGAATCTGAGTACCGTAATAAGGAAGGGGGGTCTCTCCTGTAGAAGGCCTTAAAAGGGGTCATTCCCATCGCCCTGTGAAAGGTGGAATTGCACCAGAATTCAGCCCATGGAATCCATTTGGGCCAAGTCTTGTGGTGATCCCTTACAAAACTCCCGAGATAAGTGGTGAGGCACCTGTTGACGAATTCTGTTTGGCTGTCTGTCTGTGGGTGGTAGCTGGAGCTCATTTGGAGTTAGGTACCAGTGTGTTTGAAGAACTCCTTCCAGAAGGAACTGATGAAGACCCTGTCTCTGTTGGATGTGATGGCTTGGAGAAACCCATGCAACCGGATGATCTCTTTGATAAAAAGTTTATGCAACTTGATTGGCGGTGTAAGGGTGACAAAGGAGAATGAAGTGACTGTATTTGGTCAATCTGTCCACCACTATCCAAATGGTATCGAGTCCATCAGCCTTGGGCAACTTGCCCAAAAAATAGAGGGAAATGTCCTCCAAAATCCGGAGGGAAATGGGGAGTGGTTGCTGCAATCTGGCACTATACTAGTTGCTTTGACAAACATCACATGCTTCCACCAATCGTTGCACGTCCCGTCTCTGTCCGGTCCAGTGCACTAGGCTGGAGATTCGTTTGTAAGTACGAAGGTAGCCCGAATGACCTCCAGAAGGAGTGGAGTGAAACTATCAGAGAAACTTTTGAATGTATGCCGAGGTAGGTGGGAGTACTAGGCGGTTCTTAAACATAAGACATCCTCTAGTAATGTTGTAGTCCGGGTGGCTGGAAGTGTCAACCAATAAGTCTTGATGGATTTGTCGGAGATGCTCGTCATTCTGAATCTCTTGCTCCAAATCAGCCAATCCTTGAAAACATACAAAGGAGATACGATAAGACCATGGGGTCGTCCTTGCGGGAGAGTGCATTGGCCACCTTGTTATCACACCCTGGTTTATATTGTATATCAAAATCAAATCCCATGAGTTTGGTGATCCATTTCTGTTGCTCCTCGGTCAGTAGCCGTTGATCTCTTGGGAACCGTTGGCTGCATTGATCTATTCATATAATGAAATGTCTCCCCATCAGATAATGCTGCCATCTTTGGAAAGACGATTGCCATGAGTTCTCTCTCGTAATACCGATTTTAATCATTGTCTTTCTGATAAGGTCTTACTCAAGTAAGCAATGGGTCGTTTTCTCGAGGCATCGGTCTCGATGATGGTCTTGTTGAAATCTGGCGTGGCTAGGATTGGTATGGAGGTCATGGCATTTCTTGAGTTCGTCAAAGGTGGTGTGAGTTGTTTCATCCCATCGACAGACTTCCTTTTTAAGCAATTTGGTGAGGGGTCCAGTGATCTTACCATACCTTTCCACAAAATGACGGTAATATCCAATGAGGGACCCATGAAGCCCCCTCAAGTCCTGGGGGACCTTCCATTGAAGCATACTCACTATTTTGGCTGGATCCCTGAGACTCCTATACTTGAAATCAAATGGCCCAAATATTCCAGCTGGCGTTGGTAGGAGTATTTTTTGCTGTTTATGACCAAGTATTTTCTCTAAGGTTTGGAGAGTAACCCTCAAGTGGCGAAGGTGGTCTCGTAGGTCAGAATTGTGTATGAGTATATCATTGAGGAACACCAAAATGAACTTATGAAGATGTGGCTGGAAAATTCGGTTCATCAAGGTTTGGAAAGTGGAGGGGGTGTTGGTAAGGCCGAATGACATCACCAAGAGCTCGTAGTGTCCCTTGCGGAAGTGAAAGGCTGTCTTTGGAGTGTCTTCCTCCTTGACTTTGATTTGGTGATACCTTGATATGAGGTCAAGCTTGTGAATATTTTAGCTCCCTCTAACTCGTCCAACAACTCTTTGATGGTCGGAATTGGAAATTTGTTTGGAATAGTGATTTTGTTGAGGGCTCGGTAATCCATGTAAAACTGTTATCTACCATCTTTCTTGTGTACCAGTAATACGTGGCTAGAGAATGGACTTCAGTTGGGTCTGATAATGCCAACATGCAACATCTCTTGCACTACTTTCTCTATCTTTTATTTTATTTTTATTAAGATGTATTATATTAACAAGAGAAAATTTACTAAGGAAGAGGGAGCAAATCCCTAACAACAAGAGATTGAAGGGACACTCTCTGCTTGGCAAACACATCTGTTGCTGAATTTGCAGATCTCGGAATGTGAGACCAAATACAAGAAAGTAATGAGGTAATATCTAAAATCTCTTGAAAGATGTCCCAATGCCTCCATGGCGGAAGGGAAGCACACTAGCACCAGCCAATGACTACCTTGGAGTCCCCTTCAATGTGAATTGGACCATTACAGTTGTCTCTGAACACGCGAAGCCCATTAAGAAGGCCAAATAACTCTGCTGACGTAGAGTTGGAGATGCCTAATGGACCAGCATAAGAGAAACACTGATTGCCAGACGGATCCAAAATCACACCCCCAAAGCCAACGATCCCCGAATTGCCAAGAGAAGAACCATCGAAAATTTTCTCTATCTTTGCCTTTTGGTAAAAGGGGTTATGCTTGGGACGGATCTGGGAGGAGGGCGGTATGGAGTTATTCGTCGCTCTCGCTGGTGCCGCCTGAGTGACAAGTCAGGTGTTGGGACGAAGGGTTTGGGGTTGGTGCTGGTCCGGGATGACGACCCAGAAAGTTTCGCAATATGCCTTGGCCCCTCAATACCTGGGCCCATTGCAACTTAAGTTCCAAGCTTAACTCAGAATTGAGTTCCTCTTGTGAATGCGGTGAATTGCCTCGATTAGCGCAAACAGGGACTCGGGCTGGTTGACTTGTAATTCTGCACACACCTCGTTCCACAACCGGCTGATAAATGTGCCCATCAACAACTCATTAGAGGCGTCAACCAGGGGAGAGGAGAGCAGTTCGAAGCTCTCTCAATACTCAACGATGATGCCTTCTTGCTGGAGCATGAGCAGAGCCTCATACAAACTGCCGGTCTAGGAGGATCGGAAATGTCGGAGGCCTGCTGCACGGAATCCCGACCATGAGTGCATCGCGGCCCTGTGGTCCATCATTTGGAATCAGCTGAGCACCCTTCCCTCCAAGCAGACCATGGCCCGTCAGAATCCTTTTGTTCACCGCAAAATGTGCTAGGCTCTGTAAAACCCACCATTGGGGTCGTCACCAGTGAAAATGGGTAAGTCAAATCGCTTACCTTTTGGTTTCAGCCATGTCCGACCCTTTCGGCACCTCCTTGACACCGGCGCTTGTGTGGGAAGGTTTGGCTTCACCTGCTGGCGCTTTTTCCTTTTCTCCCTTGCGCTTCGTCGCGCAGCTCCAGCAGCAGCTCTTGGATGGCTGTCATGTCCGAGTGCAGTTCCACCCTCCCGTTTTTCAGCTTCGACATTTCCTCCGCCATCAATTCAACCCTTCCATCCATCTTTGTCTTCACCATCGCTACTCTAACCTAGCTCTGATGGATAGAAGGGTACCAAAGCTTATCTCTGGAATCGCCTTCTGAAGTTTCTGAGCTTCGAGGTTTAGAACCTCCCCAAATCTCCCACATCCCTCCTACCCTGTCCCTCTCCCTCTTTATTCTTCTTGCTGGTTTGTTGCAACGAATTCTGTCCTTCATAGGACAGAGTTCGTGTTGCTCAGTAGGGCCCCCGAGATGGATCCCGCCTCATCCATTCCTTGCTGTCCCCCTGTTTTTCCTTTCTTGCCCCTTCTTCTGTATACTTGGGTAATCCGAGGTCTAACATACACCCATCTCAATTTGTCTGTTATAAGCGTCTCATCCAAGTACTTGCAAAGTGCAATCAATATATCTACTTGTGGTTTGTTTACACTATTTTCTGTTTTTTATTATCTAGGTTGAGAGCGGGTAATGTCATATTCAACTACAGGTACTACAACAATACTTTACAGAAGACAGAAGGTGAGTAATTTTTTGTCAGCTAATCTATTTTTATATTGATATCTGTTTTTGGTCATAGAGACTTCTATGTTGAATGGTATTTTTATTAGAATTTAGTACATAGTGTAACTGTTCTTAGTTTTGGATCTTTTATCTTCTCTCTGCTACCCTTTAGTTTGCAACTATGGTCTTATGTAAAAAATGAAAATATCCTGTAGTAACTAAAACTTTGATGTGCGTGCTTCAAAGAAAAGTTTGTCATTGTCAATGAGATAACAATATTCTTTTTCTCAATTGAAAAATTTATCATTGTGTATCCTGAAATTTCGAATTTGTTTGGAAGCTGTTGTTTGTATCTGTTTTCCATTTTTCATGGAAAAATGAAGTATCTCTCAGGTTGTTGTTTGCTGAGTAATTTGCCTTAATTTCTTTTGTGCACTTTTCCCATCCAACAGTAACAGTAGAGTTCTCCTGTCCATTCTGTTTAGTGCAATGTGGAAGCTTCAAGGTAGTGGTTGGCTCTTTTATTCCTTATTTATATTGCTTGTAAAATTCACGCTCTTTATCTTTGATGTTGTTTGTTAACATATATACCATTGTTTCTTTTTTTTTTTTTTTTTTCTTGGTAGGGATTGCGGTTCCATTTGACTTGCTCTCATGACTTGTTCAGTTTTGAGTTTTGGGTTGGTAAACTTCTAGAGTCTCTTGTGACAGTTGGCAGCTAAATATTTTTCACACCGTAATCTGAAAGCAGGGTAATTTATTCTCCAGGTGACTGAAGAATATCAGGCAGTGAATGTCTCTGTGAAGACTGATATTTGGAGGGCTGAGGTTAGAATCTTTCTTTCACTACTAAAATATAACTTTCTTTGATAATGTTGAGCTGTGGGAAATAATGAGTTAAAGGACGTTAAGAGAAGAAAGAAGAAAGGAGAAGGAGAAAGGAGTTGATGAAAAGAGCAGTAGAACAGCTCCCTTTGGGGGTTGTGCTCGACCTCTTTCTTATTAACTTAAGTGAAAATGGGTACAATTACATAAATACCCTCCATACACATAACAGCTTATAACTCCTAACATACTCCTCCAAATTACATGAAAATCAAAGCATAGACACATTTAAACATGCCGAGTAAAGCAGTAACTTCACTAGGAACTACAGACACCATGTAAAATGACTAAATTGCCTCTTATACTGTTTTCTAACAAGCTGCTTATTGCCTTTTGTTTTGTGCATCAGCTGCACATTGACTTTCTGATAGTTTTGGGGAAGCAAGTTGAAAATGATTGAACTGGTTTTGAACTTTTCCCCCCTCGAATATGGAGCTTTATTGATAACCAAGACAACAAAACAGGAAAGAAGCAATCTGCAAAAGAGCAGAGAGGGCAGCAAAAAAAAAAATCAAAAAAGGAAAAAAATGCAGCTTGCCCTCTTGGGGCAGTTAAAAATTACTTATAAGGATGTGCTCAAGTCTAGTCGATCTTTATTGTGCATCTGAGTTACAGAAAGAGTACATTTAAAAAAAAAGAGTTACAGAAAGAGTCAACAATATCCTGAATATCCTCAAACCAAGGGAATAGCATTCAAGGGGGTCAACTTTGCACACCCATCACCAAGGAGAGGCGAGTGGAACTTGCTATTGAATTACATCAGACCATGTCTAAGGGTGCTAATCTTGGCTTGGGTTGAAGCAGTGATCCCTAGGGGAATCGAGCAAGAGGGGAGTATTTTTTGTTAGGATTCCTGATGACACTTAAAACCTTATCCCTATGTTGCCCTAGGAACCACAGTTAAAAATTAAGCATTAGAATCCGACTGAAAGAGGGCATCAAGTTGGGGATACCTGAATTTTTCTGGGAGAGAGTAACTCAATGGGTTCACTATTACATTGAATCCTACTATGTGGATAATCCCACCAAAGTCTGTTGGTCTATCAGAGATCACCTCTAGGCTTCTTTTGTTCACAATATACCATTAGATAGTGGGCAACATAATCTTCCCCAAGGTCATACTGAGCCAAGGGCTGACCTATTTGGTACTTCGGTTTGAGCTCCTCATTGATGCCTAGGTTGAGAACATGTGCATCAGAATCTTCTGATCAGGGAACCCTCAAGTAGAAGGTGCTAGGCAAAGAACAATCAGGAGGTTAATTGTCTAATTAGTTCTACCAAAGAACATGTACTCCAAAACCTTCTGAGCGGGGAAACCCTCCAATAGAAGATACAAGGGCAAAGAACATGCAGGTGGTTAATGATCTAATTAGCTCTACCAACTCGTAGTGGAGGCTTTTGTTCTGGATCCCTCCCCCTTTCAATGTATGAACTACAAGAGCTTGCTCTTGGCAGCAAACCTTTTGAAGAAGAGAACTTCAGTTGTCCAAAGGTTTCCACATGAGGGAAGGGGAGGGCGCACAAAACCTCTGCTAGTTTTTCTAAAGTCCATGATAAATTTATTGTGCAGACATTACATTTGAGTTTAACTTGTTCTGTCTATGACAGCAGATGTAGTTAGAATCAAGCATGGTTGAATTGTCTGGCTGGAAGGGCTTCTTGGTTCAAGATATTCATCCTTTACCAGGAATGCAGTATGAGTACCTTCTTTTTGCTATCACCACAACCCAAGAGGCTTTGAACTAAGTCTATGTTAGATAAGGATCAGTAAACCAATAGTCTTTCCAGTAATTAGCAATAGTCACCCCAAGTGCATCCAAAACTGAATCCCAGGATTGAAAGGTGTCGCAAGTTACAAACTGCATCAGGAAGCAGAGGTGATTAGGAGACTGCATATTCAGAACCCGGCAGTCAACACTGCAGTATACTTGCCACAATGTTTCTCCACAAATTTGTAACCTCCCCATCTGTCCTATATTATGCACATGATGTTACTGTACATGGGATGCCTTTCTAGACTGAAGCACTTTCAGTATATATGTGATTAATTGACCTAACTCTAAAGCTTGCTAATGAACTTGTGAAATGTTGGATAATCTTATTATTGCCATAGAATAATTTTGAAATGATAATAGTAAATACAAGTAATTGAAAAGTGTTATGAGTAGGGCCATCACAGAAAGGGTTACAGTTTATTACAATTAAGAATTGTTCTATATTATTCCAGTCTGACAGTAAAAAGTTAAAAGAATGTCTTGGTGGAAATTGCTGACCTACTCAGTCAAACATTTTTGTCGTATTAAAACAAAAGTCACTCGTTGTTATACGTCTAAGAGATTGCATGCAACAAATTCTTATGCTGTTCAAAATTCAGAAGTGTACTCCTTGAGCTCCATGAGGAACTCTTCTGTAGGTCAACTTTTATTCTTCAGGATTTCAAGTATAGAGGTAGAATGTGCAGTTTATGTTTTCCGTAAAAAGTTTATTATAAAAAAATCATTCTTTTTCCTGCTTCCTTTGCCTATAAATTCAAGTCTCTTTCATTTTGCATTTCCACAATTTTTGTTCTATTTTGCATGATATTTTGCACTTTCCATTCCCTTCATTGAGAACAATGGTGGGTTGGTGCTATCATTTATATCATTTTTTTGAAAAACTTTTTAATACTTACGGACTGTTTCCACTACCAGATTGTTGCAGATGGAGTTGACCCAAGGCTTCAAACATTTTCCTATGGGTAATTTCTTGGCTCATCTATTTACTGATTACATAAGTTTGTTTTCTAGGAGGCTTTTGAGTAAATAATTTGTATATTATCTGACACAATCAAGTTCAAAATTCTCACTGAAATTGTGGGCAGGTCAAAACCACGGAAGCGTAGAAGGTTGAAGAACGCAGTCCAAGATGTTAAGCACGTGTGTCCACATATCATGAAATTGGACTCACCTGTGGAAGCCAGGGAAGGTTCTCAAGAGGGTTCTATTGAAAGGGAGGCAGTTGCAAGCTCCCCTCAATTGCCTATGTTGACATATCCTAAAGATACTGAACCATTTAATGGGTTCTCTCTTAGAAGATGTGAGACTGGTAGGTAATTCACCCATTATTCAGTTGGCAACTGTATTCTTCTTCATCTTATTTTTATTATGTTTACATGTGTTGTTATTGTACTATTTTTTGTTAATATCATTGTTATCTATTACTGCTTAAATTCTCTGTATCAGTGCAATACAAACTAGCTGAGTATTGAGTGCATATTTCCCCTTTCTGACAATGGCTAATAAAATTAAGATGATATGGTTCAGATGGCAAAGGAGAGAAAACTCCAAAAGCAATTCTCAGTGAAGCTCATCTGCATTCAGAAAGGCATAAATCTGAAACCCAAGCACAGCTGTGTCCAGAACCTGTTATTTCCAACAGTGTACCTGGTGCCTGTGCTGCAACAGCTGTTGGGTTCACTGGTACTGATTGTGCTCATCAAGCATCTGGCAGTAATATCACAACTCCTACAGTATTGCAGTTCGCAAAGACCAGGAAAATATCTGCAGAGCGAGGTGATCCGAGAAAGTAATATTTCTTTTCAAATATCTCTTTTGGACTTCCAGTTGCATTAAAAGGACTTATTCCCTCTTTAACTAACATGTTCTAATCTTTCCAGCCGTGCCCTTCTACAAAAGCGCCAATTTTTGCATTCTCACAGGGCTCAGGTGAACATATTTTTGTAGCTTTTGACCACTGTTCCTTTTCCTGTGTTCAACTAGTCTATGAACAGCGATTCTAAAATAGAAGTTCAAAATGAATGCCTTTTATTTGTTCATTTAGGGGCTTGAGCTGTTGTTAGATAGATAGCAATTGGATTCTTAGGTTTTAATTCATCAGTAAATTCTCGAGAAACTGAAATGTTTATTATGATTGAAGCCAATGGCATTGGATCAAGTACTTTCAGATCGTGACAGTGAGGATGAAGTAGATGATGACATTGCAGATTTTGAGGATCGTAGGGTATGGTTATTCTTGACTTGTTTTTCTTATTCTTTTGTATGGCTTGAAAGATTAACGGGATGTTTACTCACCAAAGGATGAAATACTACGAAAAAAAAAATAGTACGGATATATTTCTTTACTTTTTATTATGAGGCCTCTCACTTTTTTAACAAAAAAAAAGTGAAAGAAGAAAGACAAGAAGAAGAAGAAAGTGATGACTAAGGCTATTTCCCATTGGTATCTGATGGAGGCTTAGGATGAACCACGGCATAGACGTCCTCTGGAACCGTGATTTCAGATCTGTCAAGTGATATTGTATTTTGAGATGATTATTTATGTAATTAACCTGACTTGTTGGGATGATTCTCCATGTAATGAAGTTGACTTTTGGGATGACTTGCTATGTGATGAATTTGACTTATGAGAGGATTCTCTATATAATGAACTTGACTTGCATGATGCAGATGCTTGATGATTTTGTGGATGTGACCAAAGATGAGAAGCAGATTATGCACCTATGGAATTCATTTGTGAGGAAGCAAAGGTACTACATTTTCCATGGGTCATTGTCGGTTATAGCATCATCATTTCTCTCTCTCTCTCTCTCTCACACACCTCCTTTCTCTCAGCCTTTCTCTCTGATCTTATATTCTGAAGCTTTTCATGGTTGCAGGGTTTTGGCAGATGGGCATATACCATGGGCATGCGAGGCATTCTCAAAGCTGCATGGACCAGATCTTGTTCGAGAACCAGCTCTGATTTGGTAGGCTTGACTGAGTTTATGCAGATAAAAACATCTTCATGTTTAAACTATTTCAGTGATTATTCATGTCTTCTTCAAGCCATTGTGAAGCCCAAAGCAACATTAGGTTGCCAAAAAAAGTGTCTAATTTTTCTTTTCTTTTTTAAATTCTAAAAAAATTGAAACTTTAAATGAATAAATCCTATGAAGGGGAAAGTGAGAAGAAGAGTGATGTTATGAGAAGATTAAAGGGTCTTTTCTACTTATATTTAGATGACCAACATACTTTCTTACATAGGGAGTTCGTTATTACAGTACAGAAAGTGTATAATAACATTTTTTGAAAGAGATGAACCAAAGCTAATATACTTTCTATCAACATATAGGACTTGTAATTTCTATATTTGTCAACCAAAAAAAGCATTCTAAGTGTACTTAAATGAACTGTAACTTAGGAGTAGACTTCGAATTGGGGACATAATAACAATCTGATTTTTTTTTTTTTTTTTTTTTGCTTTTTACTTTTATAATGAGTGAGAAGAGATTTTGTTGAAGAGGAGAAAGAGGATGGAGCCCCCCTGGAGGCTATACAGATTTATGAAGATAAAACTGGCTATAAAGAAATGAAAAAAAAACACAAATAACAAAAAAATGAAGATAAGTGAAAACATGGCTGTAGTGAGGGGATCATGTATTATTGGAGGACTTTGTCCCTAGAGAGCAAATCAGCCAGATTGCTTGTTGTGGGGTATGTACTGGAGCATTGTGAAGTTGGAGGCTGTGTCCATTATCTCATTTAAACAAAAGGTAGAGGTGGTTGGGAGTGGGGAAGCAACCAAAAACCCTCCAATCATGGGTGCCTCTCTCTCTCTCTAGTGTGAGCAGACCGCAGAAAGATTCACAAAGGAGTCTCTGATCTTGAATAAGACACACATCTCCTTTTCAGAAAGATTCAGTGACCTGTAAGAGGAATCAGGAGTTGTTTATGCCTAGGTTGCCTGAACGTTCCACTACCACCCTTCAGGATTGGGTTGCTTCTAGAGCAACCACTAAAATTCAATTAATTAACCAACACTAGGAGGGCTCCATTTACGAGGATTCCCTAAGCATGACTCCAGATAAGGCAACCCCTGGTCTCCTGTTACCTCTGATAAATGTGCTTGGAAGATAGTTGAAAACAGGCTTGCTGGTACTGAAAAGAGTCTGGTGTATTGAATTCTCAATCTCTGCCAGTAGTAAGGATTTCAGTTGAAAACACTAGGCTTGCTGGTGCACAAAACAATGTGGTGTATCAAATTCTTTCACTGTGCCAGTGTAAGGATTTTTCTCTAATTATGCACCAAAAGAAGTGGATTACCTTGGTTGAGGGGGGGGGCTTATGGGAAGCGTAGGTGTTCAAAATTTTGTATACTCCACACAGTCACTTGTGCAGATGTGTGCTCCTTCCCCACATTAGAGAGGTAGGGGAGACAAGAATGGAATAAATGCTTATATCCAGGGTTGTCTTTCCCCACAGGAAGTCTTAATTTTCAATTATCGTCCGTCCATCAATTTTTTATTTTTTATTTTTTTATAAAGATGTATTATATTATCAAAAGAAAATTTACAAAGGAAGAGGGAGCTCGTCTGTCCATCAATGAAAATGATGTCATGGACAAAATCTGAGGAGTTTGAGCAAGCTAAAAAACTAGAGGGAAGGGCTGGGCAAAAAGTGTGCTACCAAACTAACTGTCAAGTCTGATTGTTATATGAGTTTTTAGGATTATTTGAAGATTTGGTTGAGTTCTTAAATTCTTGATTAGCCTGTTCATTGACAGTAGATAGGAACGGGTGATGAAAATGTCTCCTAATTGTTTTAATTATGACCCATTTACAGCCCTATATATTTTCTAGTCTTAGCAAAATATCCTGTGTTTTCGGCCATACAATTTTTTTTTGGATAAAGGTGATAATATATTAACCAAGAGAAAGATTGCAAAATAAGAGGGCCTCCCATTACAACCAGCGCAGGGAGGGAGGTCACGTGTTTGGCAAGCCTATCTGCCAAAGAATTGGCTGAATGGGGAACATGTGACCATGTACAAGTAAGGTTGGCAGCAAGGTCAGAAACACGGTGATAAATATGCTTGTGTCTCCAAGGAGTAGCAACAGTGGATGACCATGCTGGAATTCCCTTCAGCAACAAGGGGGCTGCGAAGATGTTCGCCGAAGGTAGCTAGCCCATGGTATAAGACTAGGAGCTCACCAGCAGTAGAATCCAAATCGCCCATGGGGCCAACATTGGAGAACAAAATATTACTAGAAGCATCCCTGATAACACCACCAAACCCAACTGGGCCCTGATTTCGCCGAGAACTTCCATCAAAAATTTGCGCTGGCTTCCAGCCATTTGAGCGATGCACCGCCAATTTGTTTTCAAAGAGGTACCGTTGAAAGTGCTGAAGGCATCCTTTGTGTGTTGGCACGAAGAGATGTGTCCAACAATCGAATCAGTGATCTCATCAGTTGAGAGGGATTTTTAGCCAAACCGACTGCTGTTCCTCTCCTGCCAAAACAGCCAAGGAATGTATCCAAGGCAGGCTGAGGCCAACATACGACCCAACTTGGGTAGGAGATATGGTGGAGGAATTGACAAACATCAGTCAAATGCTCAAGCATACAAAAAGTAATGCCAATGCGCTATAAGATCTGGGACCAGACTCTCCAAGAGAAATGACAATAAAGTAGCAGGTGTTGGATAGTTTCATAGTCCTGGTAGCTCAGAGGACAGAGTTTGCACGACGTGGAATTACCTCTTCTTCTAAGATTATTTTCCGTGAGAATCCGGCCATGGAGAGCACACCACAGAAAGAATTGAATCTTTGGAGGAGCCAATGTCTTCCAGGTGATAAAGCTGACGTGAGGAGGTTGAGGTTGAGGTTTAAGTTTGCCGGAGACCCAAAAAGTTCCATTGAGTAAATAAGGTTAGATAAGAGTTGGGAGGGTAAAATAGCCTCCGCATCAGTGAGCCCACACCGAAAATGGAAATTCCAGCATCCAGGGGAGGACCATAAGTCAGCAACCATGGCAATCTGTGAGGAGCAAATGGGGAGCAGTGGGGCTAAGGATCTGCCCAGATCCATGCCATTACACCATCAATCAGACCAGAATCGGATTGTTTCACCATTGCCAGCATAGAAATTGATCCCAAATGTAAAGGAGCTGAGCAAAGGATAGAGGAGCACCAAAGAGGTGAAAGGCGATGTTGGTCACCACCATTAATCCACCATCTTCCATATGAGCGAAGGTTCATAGCCACCAAAGGTCTCCAAATAGCATTAGGATAGAGATTGAAGCGCCAAAACCATTTTAGAAGGCAAGCCGAATTCATGTATTTGGTTAGACGAAGACCAAGCCTTCCCAAAGCTTTGGGCTGACAAACTTTCGCCCAATTGACTAGGTGACATTTGAAGATATCACTGGCGCCATGCCAAAGAAACCTCCTTCGGATTCGTTCAATAAGGTTGCAGATTTCCACCGGACAGCGGGAAAAAGAGAGGAAGAAAATAGGGATTCCATCAATAGCTGTATGGAGAAGGGTGAGCCTTCCAGCAGAAGAGAGAAAGCTTCCCCGCCACGTAGCCAACCATTCCAAATTTTCTATGATTGGATTCCAGAGCTGCTTGAGCGGTCTTCCAGTGAAGAGGGGAAGTCCCAGGCGTGGTCAGGAGAGTCTCAATCTGACAACCAAGATGCTCGATCATATTATGGAGGGTGTTCTCATGAATATTGAAGCCGAATAAGGAAGTTTTTCTCCAATTGATTTTTTGTCCCGAAATCAACTCAAAGAGCCCGAGAAGGGATTTATTACTCTGAGCCTCTTCAACAATGCCGATACCGAATAAGATGGTGTCATCCGCAAATTGTAGCAGGGGGACATCAAGGTCAGCCTGGGGCTGCACGGACTAATCCAGAAAGATACTTTGCCACTAAGTTGAAGAGTAAGAGAGAAAGTGGGTATCCTTGCTGAATGCTTCTAGACCCTTGATGTATCCCATAACAATGCTGTTGAAGAGGATTGAGTAGCTAGTAGATGAGATGCAGTTGTGAATCCAGTATTGCCATCTAGGTCCGAATCCCATTTTGTATAAAAGATCATCAATAAGCGACCAACAAATTCTGTCGAAGGCCTTTTCCAAGTCTAGTTTCAGTGCAAAGCAGGGTCTTCCCGATTGCCTGAGGTACTCCACCAACTCATGAGGCCATAGCAGAATCAAGTATGTTTCTGCCTCTGATGAAAGCGGATTGTCAAGGGTGGATCAAGATCGGCATAGCCACTTTGAGACAATTAGCAAGAATCCGCACAATGATTTTGTAGGGGCTGAATGTAAGGCTAATGGGCGAGTAATCTCTCGGATGTCCAGTTTCAGCCATACTATCTTGGATTCGGTTGTTGGTGTTACGATATGCTAAAATGTATATTCAATGTAATTTATATTCATAATTGTTGTATAATTTGGGATATGTATATAGGGTTATTTGATTAGGCTTAATGGGATGAGGGGGTATTGTCTTGGGCCCATGGGCCATTTTGTAACAGGAAAACCTAAAGGATATATATTTAATGAAAGGGGAAAAATCTCCGACGGATAGAATTCTGGATTTCATCGTCGTGTTTCGTTTCGCTGTGAAACCAGAGAGCTACGCTCTCTTGTGGATGTTTGGACTGTTCCGTCTGTCCCTTGATCTTGTTTTGTCATGGTATCAGAGCTCTGAAGAGTAACCCCGACGTATTTCTCGTCCGACGACCTGTGTTGTCCGACCAATTTTTTTTCTCTTCACTTCGGCATTGATTTCGGGCGCTGTTAGAAATACTTGTGGGGTGGTTTCGTTGCCGGACGAGTTACGGGGTTCCGTTACCGGAAAGGGGGTTCTCGCCGGAAGGGGAAACGACCCGTAGAGGCTCTCGTCGGAAGCGGAAACAAAAGGGGTTGTCGGCAAGTATTTTCCGAGCTCGGAAACGTTGTGGTTCCGTCGTCGGAAAAGCTCCATCGGTGGTTTCGTTGCCGGAGAAGCTACAGCGCGACGGAGGTTCTCGGCAGAAACTCGCCGGAAGGGAGAACGAAGGTAAATTTTTTTTTTCTCCCGCGCGTTCGTTTCGGGTGATTAATTGGCATATGGTCATTTTGCAATTTTAAAATCTTTGGGGGCCGCTTTGCAATTTCTGAACGATTGGGGGCCGCTTTGAAATTTCTAAAAGATTGGGGGCCGCTATGAAATATATGCACGTTTGGGGGCCGCTTTGAAATTTATGAAAGTTTGGGGGCCGCTTTGCAATTTCTGGAAGCTTGGGGGGCCATTCTGGCATTTCTAAAAGTACGAGGGTGCTTTTCGAATTTTTGAAAGTTTGGGTGCCTAATTCGAATTTCTGTTAACCTGGGGGCAACTCTTGGATTTCTGTAAGTATAGGGGTCTATTTGCAATTTCTGAAAAGTGAGGGTTTACTTGGAATTTCTTATCTTGCGGGGGTGCATTAGGAATTTTGCTAGATTCAATTTTATCATGTCAGCAGATAAGTCCGATTTCGTTCCTATTCGGTTCACGGGCAAGAACTACGGTACTTGGGAATTTCAGTTCCGGCTATTTGTTCAGGGAAGAGGTTTATGGGGTCATATTGATGGGAGTGATCCGGCCCCTGGCGATGCTGACGCATTGTCAAAATGGATCATCATGGATGCTAGAGTAATGACTTGGATACTTGGATCTCTTGAGCCTCACCTAGTCCCAAATCTGAGGCCCTACAAAACTGCCGCAGATATGTGGAATTACCTCCACAAAGTTTATCGTCAAACCAGCATGGCCCGTCGATTTCAAGTTGAATATGAACGTGCAAATTTCACCCAAGGCAGTCGTTCGATTGAAGAATATTTCTCGGGCTTCCAAAATCTATATGGGCTGACTACACTGACATTGTTTACGAGGATGTCCCTGCTGCTGCTCTCTCTACTGTGCAAGCTGTCCATGACACCAGTAAACGGGATCAATTCTTGATGAAGCTTCGTCCCGAGTTTGAGATTGCTCGATCACATCTGATGAATCGTCATCCGGTGCCGTCCCTAGATGCTTGTTTGAGTGAACTTCTCCGGGAGGAGCAGCGCCTTACTACTCAGGCTAGCATGACACCTCGCGTTCAGGATGATCTCTCGGCTCCTGTAGCTTATGTAGCACAAGGAAGGCCTCAGGGTCGGGACACCAGTTCTGTTCAGTGCTTCCACTGCAAGGCTTATGGTCACTTTGTTCGGGACTGCCCCAAGAAGTCGGTTCTATTCTGTAGCTACTGTAAGAAGCCGGGTCATCACATCACCGTTTGCCCTACACGACCTCCACGGAGGAAGCTTACCGCTTATCATGCATCCATTGGTACATCTAGTTCTACCACATTGCCACCTGCTGTTTCAATCCCTATCATTCCTGTTCCACCAGCACCTGCCAGTTCCACCACTCTCACTCCTGAAATGGTACAACAGATGATCATTTCTGCCTTTTCTACTTTTGGTATTTCAGGTAAACAGAACTTTTCTACTCACCCATGGTATTTTGATTCTGGTGCCTCTAACCACATGACCAACAATGTGGTATCTCTTTCGAATGTCCGAAAGTATGATGGCAATCTGCACATCAACACTGCTGATGGCAGCACTCTGCCTATCAGTGCTGTTGGTGATCTCTCTCCATCTTTAGCTGATGTCTTTGTGTCTCCTGACCTGTCGACAAACCTTTTGTCTGTTGGTCAATTGGTTGATAAAAACTGTAATGTTCAGTTTTCTCGCTTTGGCTGTGTTGTGCAGGATCAAGCGTCGGGGAAGGTGATCGCGAAGGGGCCTAAAGTGGGCAGGCTATTTCCACTTAAAGTCTTTCTATCCACTGTTATTCCACATTCTCCTGTACTTTCTTTTGCTTGTAATGTTATTGGATCTGGCCCTAAGTTGTGGCATAGACGTCTAGGCCACCCAAACTCGGCTGTACTTCGTACACTATTTAAATCAGGTTTATTAGGCAATCAAGATTGTATGTCTCGTGACACGTCATTTGACTGTTCATCATGTAAACTTGGCAAAAGTAAAACTTTATCATTTCCGCATCATGCCTCGCATGCTTCCCACTGCTTTGACCTTATTCATAGTGATGTTTGGGGAATTGCTCCTGTTATCTCGCATGCACGCTTTAAGTACTTTGTCACCTTTATTGATGACTTTAGTCGATTTACCTGGGTCTACTTCCTACGAGCTAAGTCTGACGTTTTTGTCGTTTTTAAGAGGTTTCTTGCACTCATTGAAACCCAGTTCTCCGCTCACCTTAAAGTACTCCGCTCTGACTCTGGGGGCGAGTACATGTCGGCAGAATTTCAAGAATTTCTTCAAAACAAAGGCATTATCTCTCAACGTTCTTGTCCCTCGACACCCCAACAAAATGGTGTTGCTGAGCGCAAAAATCGTCACCTTCTTGATATGGTCCGCACCCTTCTCATTGAATCATCCGTTCCTCCTAGGTTTTGGTGTGAAGCTCTCTCTACCTCCGTCCATTTAATTAACCGCCTGCCCTCGCCTGTCTTGCATCATGTCTCTCCCTTTGTTAAATTATTCGGTTACTCTTCGTCCTACACAGCTCTTCGGACGTTCGGTTGTGTTTGTTTTGTGCATTTACCTGATCATGAACGACATAAACTTACAGCTCAATCCGTTATGTGTGCATTTCTTGGGTATGCCGGTGTTCAAAAGGGCTATGTTTGCTATGATCCTCAGGCACGTCGAGTCCGTGTTTTTCGGAATGTGGTCTTCTTTGAAAACCAATATTTCTTTCCATCTCAAGTTACACTTCCGTCTACCTCTTTGTCTAGTTTGCCGAGCTTTGATGAGCCTCAATCCACTGCTTCGCTGCCCTCTTCCCCTTCTGACCTAGCGCTTGCTCCTGATCCTCCCTCTACTTCTGCTCCCCTCCATCTTCGTCGATCCACACGTAGTTCTCGCCCTCCTGACCGATATGGTTTTCCCTCCCCTGTATCTCTGGTAGCTACTTTGTCTTCTATTTCCATTCCTTCTGGATATAAACAGGCCATAGCACATGCGTGTTGGCAAAAGGCCATCCAAACTGAACTACAAGCGCTAGAGGAGAATCACACCTGGGACATTGTGGCTTGCCCTCCCACTATTCTGCCTCTTGGAAGTAAGTGGGTCTTCTCTGTCAAGCTGCGTTCCGATGGATCATTGGATCGGTACAAAGCCCGCCTTGTGGCCCTGGGGAACAGGCAGGAATATGGGATTGATTATGAGGAAACTTTTGCCCCAGTTGCCAAGATGACCATAGTCCGTACTATCTTAGCCATTGCAGCCTCTCAATCTTGGCCATTGCATCAGATGGATGTGAAGAATGCTTTTCTCCACGGTGATCTGCAGGAAGATGTCTATATGAAGCTTCCCTCGGGTATGTCTACATCCTCTCCCGATCACGTCTGCAAGCTACGACGTCCTTTGTATGGGCTTAAACAAGCCCCTCGGGCTTGGTTTGAGAAATTCCGTAGCACTCTTATTCTCCACCGGTTTACCCAGAGTCAGTATGATTCCTCCCTCTTTTATCATAAGTCTGTTGCAGGCATGGTCATTCTCTTGGTTTATGTGGATGACATCATCATTACTGGCACTGACTCTGGACTGGTTTCCACGCTTCAGAAGGTGTTGCATGCCACTTTTCATATGAAGGATCTTGGACGCCTCACCTACTTCTTAGGGTTGGAGGTCCATCACACACTTAAAGGTATTTTCTTAAACCAACATAAGTATATTCAAGATCTTATCACACTCGCTGGGTTGGAGGACACATCTTCGGTGGCTACCCCTATGGAGGTCAATGTCAAATATCGGAAAGATGAAGGGACTCTCCTTGATGATCCGACTATCTATCGACGTCTAGTCGGGAGTCTCATCTACTTGACTACTACTCGCCCGGACATTTCCTATGCTGTTCATAAGGTCAGTCAGTTTATGGCATCTCCTCGCCATCTTCATCTTGCGGCCGTTCAGCGCATCATCCGCTATCTGTGCGGCTCCCCTGCTCGTGGTTTATTCTTTCCTACTGGCTCTGCGCTACATCTGGTTGCCTACAGTGATGCTGATTGGGCAGGGTGCCCCGATACCCGTCGATCTACTACAGGCTGGTGTATGTTTTTAGGCGATGCACTAATTTCTTGGAAATGTAAGAAACAAGATCGAGTGTCCAAGTCATCTACCGAGGCCGAGTATCGTGCTATGTCTACTGCGTGTTCGGAAGTTATTTGGCTCCGTGGTCTTCTTGCTGAGCTCCAGTTTTCTCAGCCCTCCTCTACACCGCTTCATGCAGATAATACAAGTGCTATACAGATTGCAGCCAATCCGGTTTTTCATGAGCGTACCAAGCATATTGAGGTTGACTGTCACTCCATCCGTGATACTTTGGAGCGCCGGGTAATATCTCTACCGTACATTTCTTCGGATCTTCAAGTGGCCATGTCTTCACCAAAGCATTGTCTCAATCCCGACATAATTTTTTGGTTGGCAAATTGTTGCTGGTTGACTCACCATCATCAATTTGAGGGGGGATGTTACGATATGTTAAAATGTATATTCAATGTAATTTATATTCATAATTGTTGTATAATTTGGGATATGTATATAGGGTTATTTGATTAGGCTTAATGGGATGAGGGGGTATTGTCTTGGGCCCATGGGCCATTTTGTAATAGGAAAACCTAAAGGATATATATTTAATGAAAGGGGAAAAATCTCCGACGGACAGAATTCTGGATTTCGTCGTCGTGTTTCGTTTCGCTGTGAAACCAGAGAGCTACGCTCTCTCTTGTGGATGTTTGGACTGTTCCGTCAGTCCCTTGATCTTGTTTTGTCAGTTGGGAGCTCTGATTTAGACCAAACAATTTGAAAGACGATGCTGGTCACCACCTTTGATGGAAGAACAGATTGTATCAATCTATAAAGTACAAATTTTTATGTTCATTAGCTTTTTAGGATTATTAGTCGTACTTATAGTTGCTTGGGTTAATCCTTGACAGTCATTTTCTCATGTTTGGGTGAACATGGAATTAATCTTTTGTATGATTTATGCAGGTGTTGGAGGCTTTTCATGATAAAGCTTTGGAATCAGAGTCTTCTTGATGCCCCTAGCATGAACAATTGTAATTTAATTCTTGAAAGTTTCCAAAACAAGACTGCAGATCCTAAGCTAAGTTGAAGATGACATCATTTCTTGGGCCTTGTTAACAGCAGAGGTCGTTTCAATACACTAATCCTGTGCTCCTTGCTGCATTCTGCATGGGGTCTGATTCTTCACTAAAAAAATGGGATGGGATTATCATTCTTTGTAGTTACCCTCTGTTTTATATACCTGTCTAATTCTCATAACATGTACTCAGTGTATCCAAACGCTGCTAGTGGGCAAGGGAATTCTTTACTGCGCTGCCCCAGGTTCCAAACATGGTATTGGAGATTAATTTCTTGTTTCACATTTTATTCAGGCTTCAGACAAGGTTTAGGAGAATGATTGTGCTGCCTGTACTGTTAAGGAATCGATTCTTAGTTAATTGATTGCGTTTTGAGCATTGCTGTCTTCATTTGAACTGCATGGCATCTACTGGGTTATAAAGAAATTTGTCTGAAAGGGCAGTAGTCATTAATGCTTATACTTCAGATCATCCATAATGGAATCTGAAGGACCACAAAGCGAGGTGAATTTTATAATTGCATAAAAAGTTTTTTGTTAAGTTGCCTTCAGAGTAAAATTGATCTCTAATCAATTTAAACTGAAGAATTCAAAGTGTGCAGACCTTTTACCATTTGATCTGTCGTCTATTTGTCTATTTATGTGAATACGAATTGAAATTTTTTGCATTTTAAGTGGTACCTGATATGGATTTATACCTGAAAGATTTAAAAAAGTAAATAAAGGAGTAACAAGAGAAGTCACGGGACTCGACCAATCATCGGACCCACAGTGCATGGAGCCTATTCAAACCTGGTTTGACCCAGACTCCTTGGAATGGGGACCGCTCTAATTCTTAACCATAACAGAACAATTATATTATTAATGCTTCTTACGAGCTTCTCACATATACGTAGCACCACTGTACCATGGGGCCGTCGGCGTCAAGGACAGGTAGGGGTGGCATTGAATTGAGTTGGGTTCGGCTCGGATTGATTCAAAATTATCTTGAATCGAATTCGAGCTGCGGTTCACACTCGTTATGTACTCGACTGAGCTGTGTTCAGTTTGCAAGCTCGTGAGCTGGCTTAGTTACTTATAGTTCGAGTTCGGTTCGGTTAGGATTGATTCAAAATTATCTTGAATCGAATTCGAGCGGCGGTTCACACTCGTTAAGTACTCGACTGAGCTGCTATTCAGTTTGCAAGCTCGCGAGCTGCCTCAGTTACTTAAAGTTCAAGTTCGGTTCGGTTAGGATTGATTCAAAATTATCTTGAATCGAATTCGAGCGGCAGTTCACACTCGTTAAGTACTCGACTGAGCTGCTGTTCAGTTTGCAAGCTCGCGAGCTGGCTCAGTTACTTAACACTAGAATCCCCTTTCCAACCCATTTATGATTTCCTTTTTCCTTCGAGTTCGGGAGCTTCATTTTGAACTCTTTCAAAACTTCAGAATCCAGACGGGAAAATCGGGGATGCAGTCTCCTTCTCTTCATGTCCTCTCTAATCCTCCCTTCTTTCTCCAATTTTTCCTAACTAATTAGAGAGATTGATTCGGGAAAATCGAATTTGGATTCTTTGCGTCCACTGTGATGCCAATTTTCTTCCTCATCTTACCCTATTCCTCAGTGTCTTCATCTCCCAACCGGCTGTAGCGGACTTTTGATGTTGCCGATGGAAGAAATTTGATGAAAAGGTCAGTCTGTCCACTTTTTTTTTTATATTTGATTTTGAAGGAAATTCCTCTTCAAGGGTTTTGTTTAGTGAAAATTTCGGTTTTCTTCTTTTTTGTGTATTATCTTCTATGTATGAATCTATGATTATAGTAATTGTTCGATTTTGTGAAATGATTGGTTTTTTCTTATTCGATGAAAAATAGGACTACACCCTTGTAAGATCACCTAGGGGTGGCATCGAGCCGAGCTGAGCCCGAATCTGCTTATGTTCGAGCCGAGTTTGATTTAAATATATCGAGTCGAACTTTGAGCCGAGCCTCATCTCGAGCCTAAAATTGTTATCGAGCTCGAGCCCATCGAGTTCGAGCCGAGCTTCGAGCCGAACTCGAGCCTCAACATACATTTAAAACTTTTCAAAAAATATATATCAAATAAAATATATATAAAATTATGCATACATTTTACATAAAATTGGGCATAACCTATATATATAATACATGTATAAGATTGGGCATAACCTCAACTTAAAATTAAGCATAATATATATATATATATATATATATATATATATATATATGTATAAAATTCGACATGTCCTCTATTTAAAATTGGGCATAATCAACATACATAATACCTGCATAAATACTTCATAAAATTGTTTATACATTCCATAAACACTCCAAGAAATTATTTATACATTTCATAAAATAGTCTAAACACTCCATACACTGCATAATATTATAAATAAATTCCATATAATAATCAAACACAACAAAATTAAATGAAATATCACTATCAATTTACAATTACCCAAATAAAAACTATAAATCCATTATAAATTTACAAACTATAGTTATTTATCTTCATGCTATAAAATAATATACGTCCTTGCTTGAGCAAAATCTCCACCTATGACAAAAAATAAATAAATTAGTTATTGTCAGATAAAAAAATACTCTTCCACTACTACTTACTTAATGTTGTTAAAAATATTAAAATTACTATGATGAGAAAAACATGAAAATTCATGTAGCTGGTAGCATTATCTCTACAGTCTTCTTCTCAGGCTGTAATCGTAAAACAAAATTTTAATAAATAAAACTAAAAAATATCGTAATAAATAATTAATCAAATAAATTCACCTTTTGATTTTTCTTTATACCGTGAAGAGTCCGAACCTAATCACTGCCACAAATCAAAGTTTGAAATGTATTTGGTACCAAGGAAGAACGATACGAGTCTATTACTCTACCACCAATACTAAATAATGACTTCGAAGCTACTGTAGATATGAAAATTATAAGGGGGGTTAGTCAACAAACTTAAAATTTGAAGTTCATTTTCATCTCCTGCTTCAAATTCATTTAATTCTTCTACATGTAATTCAATTTCAAACTTGGTGTTTGTGTGGACGAGTTCATATACATTGGAAAACAGTTTCCAGTGTTAGTGCGCCATAATAAGAAAAATATAAAAAACAAGAAAATGAATAACTTATAATAGTATACTTAATTAAAACATAATATTTAAACCCAAAATTAGGTAAAACAAACATGATTACAACACAAATACGTAATTTAATGTATAATTAAAATAAATTAAAATATTAATTAATTAAAATAGATATTATATTATTTAATGATTGCATTTTATTATATATTAATACAATAATTACGTAAGCCAATTAACTGTGTACATGATTAATTATAAAAAATAAAAAAATAAATAGGAAAATTTGAAGAAATGCTAACTTTAACACACTATATTTTTACGTATTATTGCATCATCCAGAGAAAAAATAGCCTGAGAATAGGATTTACAAGCTTTTTTTTTTAGAAAAATCACGCGTGCGAAACGCGCATGTGGGAACTGCACGTGCGAGTTCGCACATTGTGCGAGACGGAGCGTCGAGGGGGGAAAATAATCTCCCCCCCTCAACTTAGGTATCCGAACTTTAGGTATCTGGGGGTTCTGTGCTGTTCTGGCGAGAGCGGTGGCTGGCTGATTTGACGGTAGTAGGGGGGGTGATGACAACGGGAGAGGGTCCAGAGCAGCCGCTCTAGTTGGGGTACGATGAGGCGAGGGCGATGCTACGGGAGTCGACGACGACGACGATGAGAGGCAGAGAAGGCGATGATCGGGGGGAAGGATTAGGTGTAGCGGCGGCGGAAGGGGCACCAGCGGCGAGAGGGAGAAGGGAGAAGGAGGCCGAGAGAGGGAATTTCTGAGGAAGAAGAGAGAAGGGAAGGAGGAGACGAAGAGAGCGAGGACGGGAGAGAGACCGAAATTTTTTTTTCAGGAGAGAGAGTGCGAGACTCCCGAAAATTTGCCCCATCCCGCCGCTTGTTAAATTAATGAGTCGGCTTGCGAGTCGACGAGCTGAACCTGGCTCTGCTCGAGCTCGACTCGTTAACCTAAACGAGCCAATTTCTGAGTTTGAGTTTGGCTCGAGTTCGATATATAACGAGTCAAACCGAGCCGAACACGAGCCACTCACGAGCCGACTCGGTTCGAAGCCACCCCTAAGATCACCTCTTGAGATAACAAAGAAAAAAAGTCTTCCAACCTTTTGAATAAGAAAAATATAAATATCAATAAAGTTATAAAATGAGAGATTTCTACGTCTAGACACAAATTAAATGGACAAAGAAACAAACCAAATAGTAATTAAAAAAAGAGGGCAAAAGTAGAGTGTATTCCTGAGCTTTATCGATATTCGATGCCTTGTTTTTGTCCCTGAGAACCCAGTTGCTCCATTCTTGCCTATCCTCACACAATTAACAAAAATTCTTTATTTAAGCGCACTCAAGGTAAAACTTTGAAAAGAGAGGAGAAATGATTGATAGCCGAGTCCATCCTTCTTAAGTAAACATCGCAAAGAACTATTTGTTATCCTATTATTTCTTTTACTCTTATATTATTATTTATATTTATAAAATAAGATATATCATCGTAGTAGAGTTAATTTTTTAAGACTTCACAATTTTATGTAAAGTTTATGCATAATCTTTTATACAATTTATTTTAATTATATTTTATGCACAATTTTAAAATTAGATTGGAGTTCCAACACGACTTAAACTCATTAATTTTTTTTTAGTTTTATCGATTCTAATTTTAGGTTTGAGGCTGAGTTCTAATATTTCAGATGAAGCAAAGTCTAAACATATTCAAAGTTAGAGTTCGGTAAGGTTCGATTCCGCCCTAAGGGAGCCGCCAAATTTGTAGTATTGGTGACAGTCGAAACCAGAAAGAGCAGTTTAGACACGCGTGCAAAAGAAGCGCGAATATCTTATTGTCGCGATGCCCGGAAGAAATCAGTCGCCGCGTATAAACTCGAGCGTTTGTGAATCAGCCTCTTCGCATGAAGCGGCCTGTCGCTTTCCGCCACGCCGTGGAACTCCGACACAGTTTTCTCCCAAACTCCCCACTCCGCCGTCACATTTACGTCCGGAGACCGAACCTACGTCCTTTCCGTTACCATTCCGGTCCATTTCAGCTTCAAATTCTAACCTATTCATGGTTACTTTCGACCTCCACTCTGCACTAATGGCTCCTATAAATAACCATTTCTCACCACCAATTTCCCTTCAGTTACAGGGAAAAGTGACGGATCTCTCTCTCTTCCCTAATGCGTGCAATTTGAGAAAAGGTGAGTTATTCTTCTGTTCTTTCATCTTGTTGTTTCATAAGTGTTTATCACACGGCTGGATGATCCACAACAGCCTTGATTTTTCCTCAAGTTTGATTTAATTTTATGCCGGTCTTGCGTAATTCGTAATTGTTCTTCTATTTCCATCTGTTTATATATATATTTTCCGTACATAGATCCTGTTGTCATTGTGTCTGTCAAAAAGGGAGAGTTCTTTCTCTCTCGTCTCCGGTTTTGTATAGGTACTGCCACCTTTCGTCTTCACCTTGTGGTCCCAATTCCTTTTCTTGATCTAGTTTCTTCTAGGAATTAAAAACCGAAGAATAGCATCAGTTGTTTCTTATATTCTTGGTTTCTAGCCTGTACAATTAGGTATGCTGAAACAAGTTGAGCATCTCCGTTTCGTCAACTTGGCTAAACCGCCTTATCCCCTCGACGTGAAGCCGTCTGAATTCTCCAAACCGACGGCCAAAATCTGCGAATCCGACGAGTTCCGGATGTATGCTTTCAAGATCAAGCGATGCCCCAAGAACCGTGCCCATGATTGGACTCAGTGCCCTTATGCTCACCGCGGCGAGAAAGCCCGCCGCCGGGACCCCTGCAAATTCAATTACACAGGGATCGCCTGCCCGGATTTCCGGCAAGGCAGCTGCCCGAGAGGGGACTCCTGTGAATTCGCCCACGGCGTGTTCGAGTTCTGGCTCCACCCTGCTAGGTACCGCACGCGCGCCTGCAAAGCCGGTCGGTACTGCCAAAGGAGGGTTTGTTTCTTCGCTCACACTCCCGAGCAACTGCGCAGTGGCGCCAAGTACATATGTCAATGCGCGCCGAAGAGTGTCGTGGCGCCACTGCCGTCACCGGAGAAAGATGTGGGATCGGGAGAGTGGGAATTCTTGGAGGGTCTGAGGGGGCTGAGTATCAGAGACGAGGGAGAAGCAGGGACAAGTTTTGATGGCGATACTTCCGATACGCCGGATATCGATTGGGTTCGGGAATTGCTGAATTGAGACCAGAATTCAAATGAATTAAGACTGCCTGAATCCGTTCTATAGAGGCGATGTGATTCGCATTTACTGCACATGCACAAACAATACTGCATGCGTAAGTTTACGAGTTCCATATCAGTTTCTCTCTTTTTGTAAGCTTTTTTCAGTTCATTATTATGGCGTTTAATGAATGCTTTAATTCGGTTCATCCAAGCGAACGATGTAACATCAGCGTTGTCAGAATTTTTCTTTTATTTCCTCTCAAGATTCCTGTTTCTTACCCTTGGGCGATCATTCTGCATTTCACCATTTGATCATTTCGTAAGTAACGTTCTCTCGAAAGGGATTTACAAGATTAAAATCTGCGCAGCTTTAAAATTTTGCAGTTATGAGAGCTTTTATCTGATCGGAAAAATCAAACTTTTCTTGTTGAGCGCCTTAAATCTGCTTCTGCATTCTTATGTTTCTTCTTCTTCTTATGTCCAGAAAACCAGACGAATAGCTAAAAAGGGAAAAAAAGTTCTTTCTCCTTCCCACTTTTCATTCTTCATGTCTCATGCATAATAGGAAGAGAGCTCTCCCCCCTCCCATTCCATCTTCTTTTTTCCCACCCACCAATAACAAGTGAAACCGGTGTCACTCACCTCTCCCTCCTCTTTTGTTCTCTCATTATGGATGAAGAACTGGAAGAAGAGGAAGAGGACAGCGAAGCTCCTGACATGAAATGGCTCTCACTTATAGATCATGAACAAGGGTGGGCTCAAGTATGGTTTGCGTCTGGTTTTTGAGAACCAGTCTGTCTTCCAACAAACCTGATTCTGAAAAAACCTGTGAAGGAATTGGAAAACCAACCCGATCTTATTATATAGAAAAAAACACGGGGGTAATATACGATAACGCAATTGATCCAATACGAAAAATCATTTAGTGCGAAACATGCGCAATGGTTATCTCAGCCGTCTGATCATAATCAGACGAATGAGATAGCCATTGATCGGACAGTTGAGATAGCGTTTTGCATGTTTAACACTAAATGACTTTTCGTATTGAATCAACCCTTTATATGGTAATATATAACTGAAGATACATATTGAGGTATTTGGATATTTGTTCTGTAGCTACAGTTGTTTCATCATGGTTGTTAAAAAGCACAAAATTGTTCAGGTTTGGAATGAGAGTAGTCACTATACACAAGTTGAAGGAGTCTTGATGGCATGTCACTTGTTAGAGTGAGAATCTTAGACAATGGTTTATCTTTTTTGGTTGAAGACAACATATATGAAAATAAAATTGCCATTATACCTGAAAAATCATTAGGTTTTTTGCCAAGCCTTGTAATATTTGGGAAGTATATCCATACTTTATGAAAATTTAGTCTTAGTTTTGTATTGGCGAAAAATATTATCGACGAATAGCTCAAACTTATTCAATAAAGCTTTATTTACGTTCGTTATACTTCAAGTAGTTTTTATTTATTATTTTTTTTACATTCTTTTGAGAAAAAAATGCTCAATTGATTAAAATTCAAAGAAAAAGAATAGAAAATACATTGGATAAATGGTTGCTAAATTGCATGGAGTGATTGTATTAAGATTATTTGGTCTCATGTTTCTCAATCTATCTCATTTTTGTACCATTTCTATCTTTGTAATTTTCATCTACTCAAACTCTTCCAAAAACTACTTGGAGTATAATTTTTTTTTATTTAGTCTCAAATAGCTTATAAATTATGGTTTTATTTATTAGGAATTATCTTATTAAACCCATCTTTATGGTTGCTCAATTTTGGTGTTCTCTTTTTTTGCCTTATAGACCGCTACTCTTTTGTGTTTTTCATCTTAAGTCTTGTGACTTGAGTCTTTTGAGTTCTCCATGTTAGCCAAATTGTAGCAAAATCCAACATTTCCCTTGTCTTGAAACATGGGAAAGTGATAGTTCACTCATTTGGATAGTCTCCAATTCTATATGTAGTATGGAGTTGTAATTATATAATTTTTTTCATATGGTCAATATGATTCATCCTTTGAGTAGTGTTGAGAATTGGCATAGCCAACAAATTTTACCATATGGTTCATTGTAATTTTCCATTGTTATTGGAATTTTATTTATTTGGCCATATTTCATTGCAAGAAATTTTCCTTCTATGACCAGTAATTTGTGCTTTATGCAAGATACTAATGTTCCCTATTCATTTGGTTTTTATCTTTGGCGAGTTTCTTTGATCCATTCAGTAAGTTTTTCTTGTTAGTAATTGACATGTTTTGGTTTGTTTATGTTTCTCAAACTAATATGAAAACATATGAAGACAATCTATAGGCAAACACTTAGTGGTACAACATGGGGAATGGAGATATAATTGTTTTTGAAATGAAAATATTAGTCAAGGAAGAGGTTTACCAATATTGGTGAGTTTGAGCATGTCGTGGTCCTGGGTTACTTGGCTTTACTCTACCTACTAGGCCGGTCTTTTAGGTAGTGTTGGCTAGGTACTCAACATTTGGTATCAGAGCAGGCGCTACGTCATGAGTTTGACTCCTGGTATGGGCGATTGTGTCAACCTAGATGTAGGCGACCATGTAATAGTGGACCTCATCACTATTTTTTAAGCCGCCGTGGACGTCGGCTCGTGAAAGTGGGTTTATTGTTGTGGTCTTGGGTTAAGTACTTGGCATTCCGCTACCTACCATGCCGGTTTTTTGGATAGTATTGGTTAGGTACACAACATATCATGTACTTTTCTTTTTGATAGAAAATAGCTTCTTTTGAGAAATAGAATACAAAAGAATTATTTTATAAATGTTTATAATTTTTTTTAATAATGTTCTATGCACGCATTCAAGGATTCGAACAACCATGGGACTTGGGAACCAATACCTCATATATTTTAATACTTTGACTATTTTAGTTCATAAGCTTTGTATGTATTTTGAAATTAATTGCAACAAATACATGTTTATTTATAATGAACTAATAAGTGAGAGTCCAATGATGCTCCTAATTATATAAAATTATTAAAATATCTAATTTTTGTTTTTTATTTTAAACAAATGTGTGTGTATCCTGATAAGAGAAATCTTGTTTTCCTTTTGTTTTCTCTCCGATTTTTCATAGACATCCAAATAATAGAATTTTTTTTTCTTTTTTTTCTCTCTCCCCACTTTCTGTACTCCAAACACATGCTTAAGGAAACAAATATGTATTAGTCAATATGTTTTAATATTTAAAACCATGCTTTTTAGTCTTCTAAAATGCGCAAAAGGACAAGTTTATTGATTTGATCAAAATAATAATTTATATATGACAAAAGTATACCCAAATATGATGTCACACAAATTAATCATAAAATCAAAACATGAATGGTGATTTAATACATAACAAAATGTGCACTACTTGGCCTTATTAGGGTTTTGAAACTTTAGGAGTCACTATTTTATCAAAAATTTATATAATTGTTTTTAAAGTTTTATTCTCCATATATAGAGTAAATACCATGTTAGGTCACTCAAACAAGAGACACACAAAAGGATAACATCATAGATTTTCTTCTATTTACGAAATAACCATTTTCAAAGCTTAAAGCTGAACTTCAGTTAATTATTTCTCTAAGTGCCCAAAATTTGTTACGAAGAAATATATGGTCGTGTGGCTAGGTAAAACCGACACGCAAAATATCTTAAATTGACTTTTTAGTATAGATTTTCGTACAAAAATACCCTAATTATTTTAGTCAATTCCCTCTTTCGTTGATTGATGATTCTAAAATTGTTATTTGCCAATAAATGGAAAAATTTATTCCGATTAGGTAATATTAAAGTCTTAAAACTCCTTTGTAATAGCATACAATTCAATGGTCCTAAACTTATTACCAAATTCTCTATTTATTTTAGTAATTTTTCTTTTTTAATTTTCGAGCGCGAACTTGAGTTCAATTAAAGCTTGACACAGAGCTTGAACTTGAAATTTTAAGGTCAAACTAACTTCAAACCTGCATAGGTCTTGAAAAATGTGCCACTTAAGGGATAAAAACGAGTTTGGGTATAGTATTTTTAATGGAATAGTAAACTTAGGTCTTGAACAAGCATTAGGGGCGACTGAATTTGTCCCATATACCGCAGCCTTCGCGAATCAGAGGGGCCTATGAAACGAATGTCCTGGAATGATTACTGAAGTGAACCTCCTTGTTTCTCATTTTGGAACTGCGAATCTCTCACCTCGATGGGAAAGGAACCTCGGACGCGCAGCAGATTTACCACAACAACCAGGATTAAGCTTATGAAGCCTTTTTCTTGCATAACAAGATCTCATGGAGCTAATTTCTTGATTTAGCACAAGTCATGATGGGTACACTTTTATGTGGACATGTCACTGGAATATTTGAGGTAGAACTCATTTTACAAATATACCAATAAGAAGAAACTTAGCTATCTTAAAAACAGGTTAGGAAAGGCATAAAGCTCAGTTGTAGTTGAGTAGGTTCAAGCATCCCGGTAAACAAATATATACTAGTAACTTGAGAAGACGAGGTGGGTAAAACAAAAGGAAAAAGAGGACAAATAACTAAAGTGCTGCTGCACATAAAAGCTACAAACTACTACATATCTACAGTAATTATCACTTTCATATTAACAAGGTACTTGCCCAAAATCCTTGTTCCAACACGATCATGCTCGTGAGTCTAACTTTTCGAATCCCTGAAGGTGTAACTTCAAGGATGTGTACTCCACACGCATTTTCTCAAGCCGTGCTTCAACCATGAGCATTTCCTCCTTGAGGTGGTGAACACGCTTTTCAAGCCACCGTAAGGCTTCTGTCCTGTCGCTACTGAGACCGCTAATGAAGTTCTCTTGTGGAATTAAATGAATTTTTGGACTCCTGGTTAATAGAACTACTATACTCAACTGCAACAAAAAGAAAGAGAGAATTGGTGCATGAGTAAATTTTTTTTTTTTTTTTTTAAAACAAATGCAACTATTGAGTTACTACCACATTGCTCTCCTTGGCATGGGTAGATATTTTGTATAAAGTGAAAGTACTAACCTGCATCAGGAGAAATATCAAAACAAGTATGACGAGCAACACCAGAGTGAAGCTTCTTTGACTTTTAAACGACAAACAAAATGAGGTCCAGAATTCTCTTAACAAAGATGCTAATGAGACGTTTCCCTTCACAGAATTGTATCCATCCTTCGACACCACATTTGAGATCACCACTGGAATTTGTGATTCTTGAGAACCCTCTGTAGGTCCAGCAAGTTTTCCAGAGCTATTTGAGCCAATATCTTCATTTGGCATTGTAGCAATTGTATCTGTTGTAACCCCTGTATTAATATTGCATAATTTCAGCACTGCTCTTTTCATTACATCCACCACTTAATTCATCATTTCTATTTTAAGTCAACAATTTTTGGTAAAAATAGTCGGTCCTTTTTTATGAACTGATAACCAGAGAGGGAGAGAGAGAGAGAGAGAGAGAGAGGAAAATGCAGCAAACTGACTCATGTCCCAAATTTATGAGAGAGTTAACGCAATGCACAGGAGTTGGATAGCCCATGTTTCGGAAAGTGAAGCTGGACTGTAGCCAGTTTAGGCTAGCAGATGACTAAGATAACGGCTCACTCTATTGTTTTATTGACGATAAACCACTGGAGGAACTCTGTATCTTAGATTCACATGTAAGATCTAAAAGCACCCAAACCTTTCAGTAGTGCAGGGAGATTTCTCTGCTTCAGGAGCTCATGTGCCTGAAATTTTTTTTTTTCCACATTAGCTATCTTTAATAAAGTATAATTATCATAAAACAATGAGATGAAGAAACTATTTCATTTGTCACATGTATAAAGAAAGTACATTATTGATCCAAACCGCATAAGCTTCTCGGCATTCTTCCATTGTTGATTGCTCTATCTTCCCTGCAATACTGGCCCACTTGGCAATAAATATCAAATTCAAAAGACAGGCAAAAAGAAATTAAAACAAAGAATCCACAAGGATGTATCTTTTTCTACTCCCTTCAAGCAATCCATCCTCATCCTCATCCTCATCCTCATGCTTACTATTGGCAAATGCTCTTGGGAATTCAATAATTTTAGAGAGACAGGTTTGCTAAAAAAACATAGTAAAAAGTCTTTAAAGTGAGTTGACCAAAATTTTGTTGACAAAGGAGAGCTATGAAGGTGATTAAATGTGTAATTCATAATGTTGACCTGATGTGTTAGAGAGCACATCGAAAGTCTTGGTTGTGCACAATGTAGATGACATAACTTCTTACAAAGGGCAGAGAAATCAGGCCAAATGAAAATTCATGAGAGACATGACTCCATAGTTGATAAAGCCTGTTCAGCCAGAGCTTCAATTTGTTTCTTAATCTACAAGTTTACATGCACAAATTCCAAGTGGTATGTCATTTTGGGAAGGAAACTTAATGGGATATAAGGTTGAGTAATAGACCTCTTAAATGGGTAATCATTGTAGGATATAACCAAGCTCAACCTAACAGTTCAATTTAAACAGAGCAGACTGATAGTACAGAAAAATAGGGGATTGAGGCAAAGCAAAAGCTAAGATTTACACCAATGGATTATAGTTTCTTTTCTTCCTCTTATTTTCTGGGTTATTATTACTAAAACAAGATTTTTTAATGTTTTTTAGAGCTTAATATGCCAGAAAGAATTAGACACTTAAGCCCATTAAACTAGCTAGGAACCTAACTATTCGATAACTGTTTTAGTATGTTTAAGGACATTCAACGAAGCCTTAGTTCGGCACTTTGCTTCAGCTCTAGTTTCTACCCCAATATATGCACTGACAAACCCCCATTATCAGTAAAAACTTTGCAGGATCTCCAAGTTATTGACATGAACTGCATAATCCAAGAATGTGCTGTGTTGCACAGGAGCTATCTATGCCCAAAACAATTAAAGATCGATAGGGAAATCCAAAAACTACTCGTTTTTCATAAAGATTGTTAGAATTGTATACATATATGGGAGACATCACCTCGATACAAATTCATACCAGATCATTGAAAAGAATTAGCATTTTAGCAAGATTACTGAATTTATGTGATATGCATGCCATCAAGTTAGAAACCACGGTTAAGATTGAAGAGAAGTACCTTTCCACATAGTTTTCCTTGAAAATGCCACATTTACGTAAACCCGAAAAAGGCAGCAACAATTTATGTCATCCTTTATCTGCTTTACATCCCAGAGCCCCTGACCAACAAGAACCAAAGACACAAATACCGCAATGAACTACTCTGCTAAGGAGAGTACAGATATTGTACATTTGAAAGCATCTGTGGACCAAACTAGTAATGTCTATCAAATACAATAAGCATTTACGTCATACTGCAATATCTCATACCACCCAAAGGGTCCTTTAAAAGCACATAAGAAATTGAAAATACATGTGAAACAAAACCTTGAACGAAATATGGTACCTCAACACTGAAATAGTCTCCATAAGGCACACCATTAACCTGTTGAGATGTCTCAATAACCAAATGGCTGGAAAAGATGAAAGTAGCAAAAAGTTCAAAGCATAGCTCAAAGTAAAAGAAAAGGAAAGTTCATATTACAGGCATTAAGTTGTTAAGGAAACAGATTTATTCACAGATGAAACAGAATCACAGCTTGGGACAGAAAAACCTGACCTGTCTCTGTAGACTCGAAATTTCTGGACTTCTTGACACTGGCCATATCTTGCACCTTCAGCAGAAAAATCATATGTGTGGAAGCTTATAAATAGCAATATTTTATTTGAATGTTGGTGACAAACACACACACACATATGCGCAACACACAATATCTCAAGACCCAAGAGACTTGAACCTAAGGCTTCCCCCCACCCCTTCATGATCATTGAGCAAAAAGCTCAATCCACTGAATAAAATACTGCCAACCTGAGAATACCTATTGGATAAAGCATAATAAAAACAAAGCAAGTAGAGATGAAATTGGAAAATGAAAAGAATAAGAAAACAAGCTGTACCCAGATATATTTTGATTGGATGTAGGAACGAGACATCACGGGCATATCCAAATTGTTCATGCTCATACCACTCAGTGCAGCGGAAATCTGAACATACACAGTATATGCGTATAGAAAGTGTAAGAGCCAAAAAGAAAAAAGATAAAAACATTAACACTGGAAAGAAATCGAAATGATCAGATGTTGAAGAAGTAACTAATTTTCAAGTGGTCAGGAGATCCTACTACCACTGGTCCAATAAAAGGTTTCTTGAGTTTCTTTTTCCACCCTTCAGCAATTAAATCAATTTCATATCCAAACAAGGGTTTCACTTGCAAGAGCAGGTAGACCTAGACCAGTAAATTATTTTCTATTTTTTTAGCCATACAGGATCTTACGTAATTGTAACCTCTGTTCTCTCTTAATTAATCTCTTTCTCATCCATACATAAATTCAGAAAAGAGAGCATTTGTCCATTACATGTTATTGTCTCCCATATAAAACTAGTCGGGACATGAATTTAAAAGCATTTCCAAGCCCACACGTCATACAGATAAGACCTTAAGTAATAGAAGTAAAAAAACAAAACAGAAATTACCTTTATCTCCACATTTGCTATGAAATGCTTCAACAAAGTCACTATCCGAGAAGAAATGATGAAAAAACTCCTCAGATTCAATCTACACACATACCCACATTTTGAAATGGATAAAGTCAATACGAAGTGGTGCAGACTCGAATGCTGTTCAAATGAAACTGTTGAAATTCATAAGAAAAACTTTTCATTCAAGACTTAATGTTACCGGGAACTTGGCTTCAGCAACCAGTGTATAATACTCAGGTACTGCATTGTAGAATTAAAGGTGTCAATTTAAACTGAAAATCTGTTCCAAAAACAACAAGAAAACTAAAAATCTACAAATGAACAAGTAACAAAAGATCAATAACACTAACTATTAGGAGCATCTGTCTCCACCGGTTTCCAATTCAAGGGTACCCCACAAGGTAGAGAATCAGCTTTATCACTTTCTCCATTTTCCTTCACTTCTGATAGTTGTGAAGTCACACCAGTAACATCTTCACAATTAGATAAACTATTGCATTCTTCAAGCGTATCAGCATCCTTACTCCTGAATGAAAAAAATCTACACAAGATAATTACATTCCTTTTGTTGGATACTATATATATATATATATTTAAATAATCTTTCTTTGGATTCTATCACGTTAATATTTCATCAACATTATTGTTGTGACTTCATAACAAGAACAGGGAAATAGTGTTATCATCAGGATCATTAAGGGATATAGTGTTATCATCAGGTCATTACCTCTCCACAGTATCTAATTCATTTGCAGGTCGAGCAAAGTTTTTGAATTTCTCAAACAAAACAAGGACGTTGTCGGGGCTGCTACTTTCAGTCTTGGGCTCCTGAATTAATCGAGAGCTCATTAAAAAAATGCAAACAAAAAAAATGATGATAAATATCCAATTTCAGTTTTTTTTTTTTTGGCTGAACCTCCAGAGTTCAATTTATTTTTTTAAAGAAACGGAATACTTTCATCCACAAGAAAAACCATTTTTCTTTTTAATAGAAAAGGGAAACCTTTTCACAAGAACATCACCATTAGAATTCACATTACCTTCTACCTACTGATCATGAGGACATCACCCTTGGAAATAGCAACACATAGAGACTATAAAAAAATTACCCTACAAATTGCAATACCTAGTAACATGGACATAATAAAAAAAACTAACACAAAAACATAAGTTAATAACTTCAAAATTCACAGTGATTATAGAAATCAGCCCACAGGGCACACGACTAGTTCAACTATGAGGCTATCTATCTTAGATGGAGATCTAGGAGGTGAGAGGGTTGCAATCACATCATGACATCCCAATTGAGAGAACGTACTGCAAGGTGATTTTCTAATTATGTTTTCCAATCTACCGTGTATTTTTACGTCCTTGAGATTTTAAAAAACATGAAGAATAGTACTGAAACAATAGGGTAGCTCAATCAATTCAACAATTGAAAAGTAGTGATGAAGAGAAAACATAAAATCATTATCTCCATGATAGCAACTTCTGCAGCATGTTCATCACTCAAAAATCTCAGATTCCAAGTTAATACCAAATGTATCACAGCCCTCAAATGTATAAATACTCTCATATTTGTGATTCCACAAGTGTGTGTTAAAGAAGCCAGGAAAAGACACATGGAACAATATACCTATTTGAGCTGAAAAGAAAACAAAAATAATTCAGAAAAGAATCTATTCCAACTAAGCAAACATGGACCCATTTCAAACAGAAGTATGGGCGCACCTGGAGTTCTAGGAAACCCTTAGCACTAGGACACTGTTGTGACCATCCATCTATAATGAGGCGATACGCTTCATCACGTGATAAAAAGGATGCAAAGAAGTGCTGCACATAATGGATAATGTAAATCTCAGCACAGATCATTAACAGAAAACAAGATGTACATAAAGAATTCAAATATAATTTATTCCTGCCAATTGAACCAAGGGATTCTGACAAATATCTCCTTGTTGCATCAGCAAGGATATATCAAGGAAGGTTAAGAATGTCATAGGAAGCAAAGATGGAGGTTCAACACAGATCTGAACATATAATAACACTTTTCCTCATAACTGAAAGCAATAACAAATTCAGCTAAACATGATGGAGGGAGAGAGCAACCTTCTTGGTTTCAGACACGATTTCTATGGCATTAGGAAAAATTCCCGCTGTCTTTGCTTTTCGTACACAAATGACTTCATGTAAAGGGATAATTTTCTGCAGCAAAAATACAAAGTTATGAGGACATTGAACAGTTAAAGTGAAAAAAGTGGAAACACTCCAGCTCGGAGATCAATATTATCATAAACCAATTTTTTTTTAAATAGTCACAAATTAAAACTTTAAATCCTTAACCAAAAAAAGCCAAAGGACTACCAATGTAAACGAGGACCAGTGGAAGTAAGTAAATAAGAAGACATGGTTTTAAAATAAGACAAAATTAACTGTAGAAAGCAACACATGCATAAGATAATAAATTTCGAGCTGCAATCACATAATTTATGGGTAAACCGATCACAATAAGAAAATAAGTTCAGAAGAGAGAAAGCGAACATGTGATATACATAGAATCAGGAACCTGTAGCTAAGGGATCCTGAAAATACCCCACATTAATTTGCACAATGGGAGCCACACATCAATAAACAATGACACCAAAGACTGTTATAGCTATCATTGATGCAATTAGTAATTCCATAAGGGAAATATTACCCTTTTTTTTTTTTTTTTGATAAAGAAGGGAAATATTACCCATTTGCAAGTCAGAAACCAAGGAATGCATCAATTAGAGAGGTTTTCATCAATGGTGGATGTTGAGTGGGACAAAGAAGAGGACGATTGAAAAATGATATTTGGAAGTGGTAAAGAAAGCTTAAAAAGACCCACCAAGGTTGAACTAGCAAATGATTGAAAGCAATGGAGGAAGAACATTTGTGGTGCGACGCTAACATAGTTGGAACAAGGCTCTGATGTTTATGGTAATGAGGCGGATGGCTCAGACTTCAACTTGAGTTGTAATTGCCCAGTAATGATTAAAGTGAATTTGACATAGGTCCCTCTTAAACGGTCCAACTTACATGCACCTTCTCTACACCATCTACATATTCCCCTTTGTCTAACATTTCATAAGAGGCATTCTTATACTTTGCTCGACCATGCATCACAACATAAAAAAAGAAAAAAAAAAGGCAGAAATACACAGGAGACATGAACGCTATAGCAAAGAACAAGGCATCTCATATGATTATATAAATTTCTAGTATCAAAAAGTATTCAAGAGGTTTATTCTTCTCCGTACCTTTGTCTCAAAACCAAATATGTTGGCGTAGAAGCAGATATGACGAACAAACAAATACATATGGCCCTGAAAATAAGCATTTTAGAGAACCAATGACATTGCAAAAAAAAAAAAAAAAATCATAATCACGAGTGCAAAAAAATGTTAGAACCAAAAATTATGTTTATTTGGGTTGACACAAAAAATCTTAGAGAAGAAAAAACCATTAATCACAGCAGAGATTTCAAATTTATTTACACAAACCAAATAAATAGATGAACTTTTGTACATGCAAATAGATGCTATTTACATTATTACCTGAATAAGGATGCTCTCCTGGAAGGCACAGTTAAAATCTTGCACTAGGGTCTGTATTCAAGAAGAAAAATAAGATTGTTTCACTGATAAGTCTCACATTACGAAAAACAAAAATATCTAAATTCTTCAATACACGCATTAGTCTACAAGAAAAAAAAAATTCATCCAAGGAAAATTGGTTAACGTTACAAATTTAAAGAACCAGCAAATCGAGCCCTCTAAGTGATAAAAAGTATGATCTTTAGAAATTGAGACAGTTCTTACCTCGTCAGGGGGCAGATGGAAGAGTTGGCGGTACTCTTCACTCCTCGAAGAAGTCACAGACTGTAAAATGAAGTATCGAACTTAAAAAATTAAGGACGCTCCAGAACATATACTTCACACGCGCGACAATTAACAAAAGAAGCACCGACATAAATTCCAAACTCCAGGACATTTGTTTTTCAATCAAGAAGCAATCATGCGACATCAACCGATCGGCCCTGTCTACAACAGAAATAAAAGAAATGTACCAGGACTTCGAGGTCTCTTCGACCAGCCGAGTCGGATCGATAAATTCGGTCAGAAACATCGCCCGCAGCAGAGAATCCGGAAGTAAACGAAGTGTCCGACGAGGTATCAGCGTCCGATTTTGCCGACAACAACCTAAAAGCGTCCATTGACTGGGAAGGCTCCGACGCCATGGCCATGGCTGCGTAGGGTATGTATACACGACAAGGAGACGAAGCGGAGAGGTTTGAACGCGGCGTCGACGTTGCTAGCTACAGAAATGAATGAGAATTAATTAAGGCGAAGCGATTCCGTTTGGAGTCGGCGGTTGAGTCTCCGGAAGTGAACGGCATTGGGCTTCTTTTAAACTTCCACGCCACCGGTTACACTTTCTCAGTGGGAGTCAAGCGTCTGATGTGTCGGTTCTGAAAGGTTCTCGAGTAAATATGCAAAACGACAAGGGTGTTTAACCTGCGTCCCTCAACTCTCATATTTACGAAGAAGCCCCGTGAGTTAATTCTTAATATGGATTAAATTTTTTGTCTTTGTAGGACCAAGGGCAATTTTGTAAATTATGATTCACAACTGTACATTAAATAAGGTGACAAGGGTCTGCGAACCACCTAATAAATGATTGACAACCCTGAAAAACCCAAATCTTTAGAGTTAAGGCAAGTGGCTAAAGACGGGTTTAGTGTCAGCAGCAAACATGAAAGACGGAGAATGGTCGGTTAAGAAGATAGTCTAGCCTTAAAGGAACAACAAGTAGAGGCGTGTGGTGGTCTTTATGGGTGAGTTACATTGTTTCAATTTGTACTTCAAATTGACATTAGAATTTCTTTACAACTTCTGGACCTCTGGGCTTGACATAAATTTGAGTTTCTTTAGCTGAAGGTCGACTCCATCTAGGTTGTTAGTCTTCTTTAGTAGGATGCATGTATTGACTCCTCATTTGTGGCAACTCCTTTTCTACCTAGTATGATTGAATCTATTCTAATTTAAAACCTCTTGCTTTGATGGCTTCAACTCCTTTTACCATTTGTCTCAAGTTCAACGTGGCCTACTCCTTTGGAGTTTTGGACTTCAAAACTTATCCTCTCCTAATGAAGAGGTCAACTCCTTTTACCCATATTATAAAATTGTCCTTCTCTACTACAAAACTTACACTTGTACACCATGGTTATTCTTCTTGTGTTTGTTATCATCAAAATTAGGACACTTAGAGGGATCTTAAGTCCTCATTCCAATATTCTCCCCTTGTAATTGCAAACATTCATTTGAAAAGATAAGTGCAAATGCCATCACCATCACCCCGTTGTAGCCTCGTAGAGAGGTGAGGTGAGCGGGGATGTTTTTGGTTGTTGATCAAGATTGAACGGTAAGAAACACCATTTCATATTTTTTTTGCACAAAATCAGGTTTCGTACCCGATCACCTCTCTCTCTCTCTCTCTTTCTCTCTCTCTCTTTCTCTCTCTCTCTCTCTCTCTCTCTATATATATATATATATATATATATATACATGACTAATCCAATACGTTCATCAGACGGTTGAGATAGCCGTTGATCGGGCCACTGAGATAGTCGTTTCACATGTTTCGCACCAAATGACTTTTCATATTGGATAAATTATATATATATATATATATATATATATATATATATATATATATAGAGAGAGAGAGAGAGAGAGAGAGAGAGCTAATCCAATACGAAAAAGCCATTTGGTGCGAAACTTGTGGAACACTATCTCACCTGTCCGATCACGATCAATGACTATCTCAGCCATCCGATTAATGACTATCTCAACTGTCCGATCAATGACTATCTCAGTTGTTCGATCATGATCGGATGGCTGAGATAGCCGTTTTGTATGTTTCATACCAAATGGTTTTTTGTATTGGATCAGCTGTGTGTGTATATATAGAGGGTTGATCCAATATGAACAACCATTTGGTACGAAACACTATCTCAGTCGTCTGATCATGATCAACTGTTATTTCAGAGGCTGAGATAGCTGCTTCACATATTTTGTACCAAATGGTTTTTCGTATTAGATCAGCCATATATATATATATATATGTATGTATGTATGTATGTATATATCAGAATGTCAATAATACGAAGAACTTTATATGCAAAATGAGCAATACAAGTCAAAGAAAGATCAAGGGAGGCAAACAAGACAAGCTATTCTAATACAATGAGAATTGAAAATGACAAATCCTAAGATGAAGGCTCGGAGGGATCTTGTTGCAACAATGGCCCATCACCTCTACATGATGCTAGAACCAGAATGATGTCACTTGAACGAGGGGACCATGGTCAGATGACAATATGGGAGTCATCATGGTGTACTAAGCTTCCCTCTCCAAAGTTGGATGGGTGTGCCCTCGAGCCCCACAAGTGTGCTAGTGGCTAATGGCCAAATAAGTGTGGTGTCCTTAACCGTAGTCTTGCACGACTCTAGAGTAGGTGAGGAAGGAGGCTGCAGGGCTGCTGTGGAAGACTCCGGAATGGTAGGTGGATATCCAATGCTAAGTGTATGTCCTTTGCCTTGGACAAAATGCCAAAGTATCTAAAGAGAATTGGTAGACTCCCCTATGGTCGACCTCCATTAATGAGGGATCAACCACTATGTTAGATTCAAGGATGCATGGGACCCAACCCTCTCATCTCTAGAAGCTTCCCTAGTCTCTCCTAGATGCTCCTCCATGTGAGGTTCATAGGAGGGTTCCTCCTCTATAATCACTCCATGGTACCTGTGTAAGGCAAACATCCCTCTCTCCAAGCTACCCAATCTATAATAGAGAGAACTAAAAGAGGTTATCACACTCTCATTGAAAATCTAGAAATTAGTGAAAATTTGGCTAAGGTTCCACAACATACGTCTCTTTGCAAGTGTATGATAGTGATCTAGGGAAGCCTTATGAAGGAGGCTCATCGCCAATCTCATTTGAGCTCTCCTCACTCCCACTCTTTGCAAGCTGGCCAAGATGTGGGTCGATAGTAGGGTGCGTCACGAAAACTCCTTTGAGTATTATAGTACTTACATAGCCCATCACCTTCCTCAACTGATAGTTGGGGATCATAGGCAGGTCTTGAGTATTTGATCTCATGACAAAACCAATCAATTGTGTTCATATTGTGAAATCCATGATCGTGCTCATATTGTGAAATCCATGATCTAACTGTTCTACAAGAATCATAAAATTCCAATGGTAACCCTTAGGTCAAGCTAGCTATGACACACAAAGAGTTGTTTAAATATGCTTAGTGTAATTCAAACTTGGGTATCGAGGCAAATGATAAGAAGACATTCTCTCATTCATAGAGTTAAAGAAGATTTTGAGCAAACATAGTTAAATATATGTAATCTTCACATGCACACTAACTCTAGGTCAAAAGTTTGAAATATTGAGGAGAACCTAGATTTTGGCAAAATAATCATATAGTTTTAGAATTTTTAAGAGAAAATAATCTATTATTTTTTAGTTTGAATATATTGGGCCTCTATTTATAATTGAGGAAATACATAAATTCATAATAAAACTAAACTACCCGAGTCTTAGTTACACCTAGAATAATACTTCAAATTAGAATCAAACTAAAACAACAATTAAAGAGAACTAAAATAATTAACATACCTTTTAATTGAAAAAATCCTGTGAGACTTCCTCCCATGAGACTGCTATTAGACTCCACTATATTAATTCACCATTTTTTAGACTTCTTCCTAAGAGAGTCATGTAAGACTCTTCAACACTCCCCCTCAAGCTAGAGTTTGTAACTTCATCTTCTAAGAAAAAAGATTCTTGATATTCTATTTTTTTGTTTGAAAAATCTTCGTTCCCCCGACTCCACTTGATTATTCATGTCACATAAAATAGTACACCTCTTTCTTTTTACTTCTTCTACTTCTCCTCCTCAAATTGAGCATAAAAAAGATATAAATGCCCAACTTGGTCAAAACAAATATGAGATAAGAAAATCACTCCTAGTTATATCACAAAACTCTATACATCAATCAAAATAGTTATAGTGTAAAAAAAACTTTGCTCAATTTTGAAGGAAAAAAAAAGGGTCTACTTTTAGGCATGGAAAAGAGACTAGTCAAATTTTTAAGGATAGCTCACAAAAACATCACCTCTTGGATGAATAAAAAGACTTGACTCACACTTGATGTTGGGTGCACTCCAGTACTATGCAAGTAGTGGGTCTCTATAGATATTATTCTGAAGTGATGAAAAATAAAAGATGATACATTGAAAAAAAATACTAGAGGAACACAAAGATAACAACCCCTATACTTTATATGGAAGGAGACACTCATAAAACCAATACATTAATAAGATCTATCAATCTTGATAGAAAAAGGGTAAAACAATTTAGAAGACCAAATTTTTATCATGTTTTTTTTTTTTAAAGGAATGAAGGAAAATTAAGTGAGAGCAAAAAAATTACCATAATTAATTGAAAATAGAAACTTTTGGGGAAATCTTAATGATACATAAGGGTAGTTAAAAGAGTTGAATAAGAAAACTTGCTTAGCTCGAGAGTCAATGACATCGAGTTAGTAAAATAAAATAAAATAAAACGTGACAAATAGGCCCTTCTTCTCCCTTGTTTCTCTTTTGAAACAACCTCAAACCCTAATTTAGGGTTCCATGTGGGAGACAAGTTAATCTTTTCTAGCAAAAAAAATTATTGAAGATGAAATTTTAAAGGAATTGCCATCAATATAGGAGTGAATTGATAACATACAAATTGAAGGTAATAGTTGGAGAGAGAAAAAAAAAGAGAAACTCTGGCTTGCATGGTTACTATATGGTGCATGCAAAACAGGATTTTGATAAAGAATACATGACTATGATGTGCATGTTTGTAAATTAATGAGGTGTGCTATTAAAAAAAACTTTAGAGCCTAGAATTTATGCACTCAAAAGGAAAAACGATTAGAATTAAAACACATATACTTATATTTGAGTAAGGAGCTTAAAATTTAGAGTACCACAAGCAACATACTTCCAACATGATTTTTGAGTCTTTCTATATTGATACATCTATCTGAAAACATTGAATTGAGAAACGGTTTATTGGTTCAAAAACTAGACTCACAGAGATTTCATTTCAGATATAAGTCTTTATATAGATTCTTGTTCTTGATGGCATAAAACAACTAAAAAATGAAGCTTTCTATTGTCTCTCAAGCCTTTCTAGCTGTCTGACCTTTGTTAATTCAGATGCTGATTTTTCTTTGTAAAATACTTAGATTTCCAAAATTCTTTTGAACTGGAAAATGGACTCAAATTCCTTTTTATCAATATATAATTTTTAATATGAAAAATATATTATAAAAGTGTGAACTTCAAGAAAAAAAGGTATTGAATAGAAAAAATATCAGTAGAATACACACCTAAAACTAATAGAAATGACAAATCAGAAAGTATCGCATTATCTTTGTAAGTTTACTGATTCAACTCACAAAACCTGTTCTAATACATTGTTGGATTTTTTATAGGGAAAATAATATATTGATTTGTTTAATTGACTACCCTGGGCTCTATTTATAATTGAGGAAATACATAAACTCATAATGAAACTAAACTACCCAAGTCCTATTTATACCTAGAAGAGTACTCCTAATTATAATTAAATTAAATTAAAGATTAAAAATAACTAAAGTACCTTTTAAATAAGACAATCTTGTGATACTTTCTCCCATGAGACTCTTGTTAGACTTCATCACATTAATTCTCTTGCTTTGAGACTTCTTCCTATTAGAGTCATGTAAGACTCCTCCATTATTGCTTTTCAACATAAATTATGCTTGACTAGTTGTAACTACTTGTGCAACCCAATTTAGCCTATTTCTTGAGTTTTGGACTATATAAGCAAATCATTAAAAAACTCAAAGGTAAAAAATGTGCTAGTATGAATGTTGAATTCCTTGAATAGAAATTTGAATTAGATATGAATATCAACCTTTGACAACTTGAATATTAGAGTCAACCTCCTCGGTCTACTAGAAAACTAGGCTAAAGAAATCAAACGGTTTTCATTAAGAATTTCATATCGGCCCTCCCAGAATTTCTTCAAGAATTGATCTATATATTTTAAAGTTCTCCTTTTGTTATGTTTTGCCTTGATGAGTATTTGATATTTTGTAGGTGTGAATGTGAGTTGCCTAAGTGACTAGAGCAATGACACAATTGGTGTGTCACAATTATGCTCCATCTTTGATTATTAAAGTACATCCATGTAAAACTCAATGATTTCTCCATTGAGATTTGGAACATATGGTAAAGTATTATTAGAAATAGTTTTTGCTCCTAGAAAAATAATCCTTCCCCAACTATGGATGTGTTTGCATACATTGCCTGAATATGGGGTAAATGAGGATTTGGTCTAAAGCTTTACACAAATATGTAAGTAGAAACCTGTAAATGAAAACTAGGCAATAAGAAAGGAGATAGTGTAAACCCCTTGAGAGGTGTTCTCCTTAGCTAAGAGATGCCTCAAATGTTTGTGAAGATGAAGGCTACATAAAGGCTACCACCCTGGATAAGGGTGATGTAGAAAGTACCATTATTGATTTCAATGCTTGTGTATGCATTTGAATTGATTTTGCACATTGAATTGCAATAAATATTGGGAACATAGAAGATTAAAATTAAAAAGGAATCAACATTAATAGCAAAAGTAAACAAAATTATTCACCCCTCCTTTTTAGGTTTGTTCATCACTAGATCGAACACCAAATAATCCTATAAAAACATTATTAGCCTATCCATAAAAGACTCCCAATACTAGATTGACTCGGTCAACCCAGGTCAACCTGATCTATGAGGCAACTAAGGAACATGAAACCTTTCTTCCATGTTTTTGAAATTTTATGACTTTTAGGATTTGTAAGTTTTGTAACTATTCTTCTATGTTTCACCATCATAATGTGCATGAGGAGATAGGAAAAGTATTGTGACTGTAGTGTTGCTCATAAGATTCCAACTAAGGTTCGAGTTCTATAATTGGTGTTACATATTGAATCAACAACTTGAGGAGAAGAATTAAAGGCATCCTCTAGGGTCTGTTTGGAACCCACAAAAAAGGAAAAGGGGAGAGAAATGTATTTTCTATTGTTTGGCAGCGGAGAATCATTGAGAGAAAAGAAAATAAGAGAGAAAATCACTTTCTCTTAGAGTTAATAATTTCTTTCTCACAAAATGATGAAATTTGGGGAGAAAAGAAAAAAAATAGAAACTTGAGAGAAAATTTTTATCATAATTTTTTAAAATATTACTATTTTTTTTTGTTCTTTTTCCACGTGTATCCAAACAAGAGAAACCATATTTCTCTTTCATTTCCCATGGGCATCCAAACAAGAGAAAATAAACCTCTTTTATTTTCTTTTATTTTCTCTTTCTCTTCCTCTTTTCTTCTTTTTGTTTTCTCTGCACTTTCTGTGTTCCAAACACAGCCCTAATCAATCTAGAAGAGCAAGTATTTGTGTTTGTTAGCCTAAAACAATGGTAATAATCAAAAGATGTACTGCAATCAATCAAAATGAATTGTATTTTGTGATTATTCTCTTTTTAAACTATTTTTTGTAAGTTTGTGCAAAAGGATTGAATCATTATAAACAAACACTTTAACTTCTATTTCCCCATTCTATTATGATCTAATTAGCTTTTGGTGTAACCCATAGAATATGTTGCAAAAAGAAGTACATGGAATTACTATAATAGTAAAACTATCGCCTGCTAGGAATATACCTATAATACGCCCATATTCTTAGTAGGATTATTCCTACTAGGAATCACACCTAATAGTAAACAATACAACTAGAACCAACACTATACATGCAGACTGTAACCCTACTAGGAATTGTTGTTCAATTGATCAGAGCACCAGCCTATCAAAGTTAAAGTTGCAAATTCAAGTTTTGCCAAACCCCTCCTTTGGGTCCAATGAGTATTAATGCCACACCCAAATTTAAGTTAATGAGGGAGCCTCCCTCCCTGCCTCATCCCCCATCCCAATTATCATAGTCTTGAATCTGACATGCTCGCACCAACAGTTGAGTTCAAGTCCTTGCTCTTGCATAGCCTGAATCTTTTCAATATTTCACCAATTACTTTTTGAAGACAGATTAAATATGTTGTAGAAGGTTATGCTATATGCCAATTATCACCATTGGTGTTGGTGATGCATGAATGCTATTGTTTCATTATTTTCCAGACCATGAAAACCCAAGTACATCATATGTGCTATTATATTTTTAGGATTAATCCAAAATTTCCAATTTTACTGGAGTTTTTCCAAATTACCTGTTTCTTCCCTTTATTTGATTGATGCGTTATGATATGTTGCTTAGGGAGTATAACTCTCCTCGAATTTATGTTTTTTAATTAGAAGATGTTGAGGGACCCAAAAGGGTTGAACCATTGATCGTCTTTAAAGGTTGAGGTAAATAAGAGCAACTATTAACCAACTAAAGAGGGACTTGAAGAGATAAAATAAAGTAAAGGATATTTTTGTAAAAAAAAATTACGCTAATGAGTCGGCTCACGAGCTAACAAGTCGAACTTGGCTTGTTATACTTAACAAACCTTATTTCAAGTTTGAGCTCAAGCCAAGCTCAAGTAAAAACTCAATTGAGTCGAGTTCGAACAGTTTGCAAGCCGTTTTGGCTCGGTGCCACCCCTACAGAATCCACCAAAAGAATTTTAATGGACCAATCAAGCTTAGCATTTTCCAACTTACAAAATTTTCTCTATCTTGCTAACTTGTCTCACCTGTACTCATTTCTAGGAATTTAGAATTGAATACGAAAGAAGAAATCAAAACAAAATGGGAGCAGAAATTGATCTATGGATGATAAACCAGGCGCACTACTCAAGCTTGTTGTTCAGCATCTAATACATAGGCTAGGCGCGGCCTCACCATATGTGAAGCCTCTTCTGGGGTTGCCAACAGACCCTTGATGCCATCGTCATCACCTCCGCCGGTACCACCATAGTTGGACATGAAGCTTTTGATCCTCCCAAGTGCCACATTCATGTCTTCCTCACTCATATTCCCAAAACAAACTCTGAACCAACCTGGTTCGCTGCAGTGAAATGAACAGCCTGGGCTGATGTTTAAACCGATCTTCTCCAGAATGATCCTCCATAGCTGCAGCTCACCTTCCCAAGTATCACTCTCTAATAACTTTTTCAGATTTACCCAGCAAAAGAGCCCAGAATTGCCTTCCAGACAATCCACACCTACCGCTCTGAGTCCCTTCACGAAGTTTCTATGTCTTCTCTTCAGCTCCTCTCTGACTCTCAGCAGGTAGCTTCGGGTGAAATCTCTATCTGCAAGAAGACAGGTCAGGAGAACCTGTGTCTGTGATGATACCAGTGAGAAGCTGGACATCCTCCTTGCAGCAGTTCTGACTGTTTGGTTAGTCGAGTATATAGCACCTACACGAAATCCCGGCAGACCAAGATCCTTCGAGAGGCTATACACGATATGTACAGTTTCTGGATTGTATTTGGTGGACGACTGAAGCAATTCAATAATGCTAGTGAAGGGAGGGGAAGAGAAAGCTGTTCCAGCATAGACCTCATCTGTGATGACATGGATGGATTTTTCTGCGGCGAAGTCGAGAACTTGGTAGAGTGTCTGAGGTGAAATGGTAAGGCCTAGAGGATTCGAGGGATTAGTGATGAAAACAGCTTTCACGGTCTTTCCCTTCTTCAAGGCTATCTGATATGCTTTCTCCAAGGCTAGAAGAGTTATTTGAAAGCTATCATGGCTGCCGCACTCTACTGGTTCTATCTCTACCCCAGTTCGCCACTTCAAATCTCTGTCAAAACTGAAACCCAAAAGCATGCATGTAAGAAACAATAGACGTGTTGGAAAGAAGAGAGAATTCAGTTGAATCTCGATTCAATCAAGTACCCTGCGTAATAAGGTGTTGGAACAAGCAAGGTGTCTCCTGGGTTGGCAATGCAAAAAGTGAGAATCTCGTTGGCTGCAGTTGCTCCGGCTGTAAGAACAATCCTGTCTGGATCGATCTTCACTCTCCCTCCTCTCACTTCCTCCATGAAACTTGCCAACGCCTTTCTGAAACTGTCCAGACCATGATAATCTTGGTATAGTGCAGTCTCCTTGAAGTTTGTGAGCGTGCCCTTCCATGCAAGAACTTGAGAGTGTTCTTCCACCCACTCATTCACCAAATCAGTACCCACCTGCAAAAAATGACCCATAATCAAGTTTTTTTGCTAAACTTGAGAACCCATCAGAGGGAGAACATAAAATCGTCGTCTAACCGAGTGCTGCGCTGAAGAAGAAGACTGAGAGAGTTAAAATTACCTGATTTTCGGCCAAACCCATCTGAATTATACCAGAAGGATTGAGACGGGGGTGATATGGGTTGAGGTCATACGCCTTCCAGCCATCAAAATACGGGGAATTCTCCGAGTGACCGTCGGCCAAAGCCAATGTAGACAGTTCAAACGAGACTCTTTTAACCATCTTTCTTTTTCCTTCTCCGTTAGTGTCTGTATTTCAACAGAGAAAGGGAGAGATGATCTAAAACTATCTGACGAAATGTAACCTCTCGTACGCAGCTATTTAAAGCCGTGACATTCATCTTGGGCGATGCAAACAAAGTAGAAAATGCCCACAGAAAATTTTGTGCCCGCAGTAAGAGAGGCAGCCTGTAGCAGCTCGCTGACTTGCAGAGTTCGTCAACTCAATTATCTACCTAACACGAGGCAATCAGGATAAAGCAGGCAGTTCTTCAGTTCCACCACCGTCTGTGATCGGCGGCATTCCATAGGCCTCCGCCCATTATCGCAGAAAAAGGAATGTCCAGCGCGCTTACCGTTGCTTCTCTGCACAGGGAAACTGTCTTTTTAACCTAATGCACATTTTAAATCTCTCTCTGCAACAGTAGACTTCGTATACAAGGTGATACCACCTTCCACGAGCGGGGCATGGGCGTTGAATTTCTTCTGACGAGAAGCGTCATGAACCATGTTCGCGGCATAAAAAGGAGGACGACTGACTGGCTGTCGTTGGAGGAGAAGCCCATGTTTTTGTCGATTTGTAGTAATGTCAATCTCAAGTCATTCCCCGCCGCCAGCTGCAACGGGAGCGAGTTTTGTTATTTCTTCCTTGGCGTTACACCATTAGAGCTCTCGCCTGAATCTCTATCTTATTGCCCATTCAGTTTCTGTGCTCGAACGGAGCTTTTGGGGAGGGAGAGGCTTTCGAGGATGTCGAGTTGACCTCGATCATACTCTCTTCGTCCTTTTCCGGAAAAGGCAATCAGCTAGTCATCGTTGCCAATGATTTTCCTAGAGATGGATAAACTAAATGAAATAAATTGTTTCATATATTGCTTTGTTTATCATTCAATTTACAACTATACAATATACCGTTTATTTTTTATTAATTGGTCAAATAACCAAGTTTTTTTTAAAATAAATTATTTTTTATTATGTTCATAATTAACTTGCCAACTAAATCAGAACTATTCAATCGAACCCAATCCTTTGTTGATAAAATTCATTAAAATTTGTAATTAGGGAATATTTTTTATTTATGGGATAATTATATAATTAGGGGATAAAGTCTTTAATTAGGATATTTAGAGGAGCAAAAGGGAAAGTGTTATGATCCTGGATCTGACACAGCGATTCGTAGGGAGGAAGAAGAGAAAGACGAAAATCAAGCTGAAGGGAAGCTTGATAACCCTAAGTTCTTTGAGGAGAACACACACCCCTGAGCTCGTTGAGGAGAACTCAAAACCCTTGTTTACTCAAAATCAATGCTTGTTTTTTCTCATTACTCTTACCCCTTAAATAGGGTTCACCCTTACAAGATTCAAGATAAAATATTACAAAAATACCCTAATGGCCTATTAATTCTTTAACTGAAATAAAATAAAGTAAATTAAAGAAAAATAATTAATTAAACTCTAAATAACTTAATAATGTTATTACGTGCACAACAGAAAGTTTGTGAGAAAAGGGGCTCTTAGCTTCTAGGAAGGAGGGGGGCAACTTTTTAGAAACAATTTGGTATTTCTCTTGGTCTTACTTGGTCAAAGGGGAATTTGTCTAGGATTTGGGCAGTTAAGGGGTTCCTATTTGGGAGTTTCTCAAATAAGTAAGTGTAGATTAATTACAACTAGGGGTTCTTATTTGATTTCAATTAGGAGTTTCTTGTTTGATGTAATTAAGAGATTATAAATAGAAAAGAGTTTGGCTAGGACAATCAACCTAAAGCCTTATTTATTTTTATCTCACCTCTCTCTCTCTCTCCCTACTGGTCCCCTACCCTAAATGTCTCTTCTTCTTTTTCCCTCTTTCCTCTCTACTTGCTCCTCTTTAGTCTACCCTTCTTCCCTCCCACTAGCTTCTTGTAAGGTCCGGTGAGGAACAAACCTAGAGCGGCAATGGATAGGTTTGTTAACTTTTACTACTAATTTTAATTTCTTTTGGTTAATCCTTATGTGTATGTATTTAGCTTTCTCAATTAATAACACTACAAGGCAAATCTTACAATTTTATATTTGTACATAATAATCAAATTATAATAAAGCAATAACATTTAAACTACACATTGGATTTTTAAGAGGTTCACAATCCTTCTATAGATTGCTAGTCCACCTTCCAAGATGTTTTAGCTCCTTGTGGCTTCACTAAATTTGGTTTGCCCCACGACATCTACAACAAATTGTCATTAAGGCTAATTACGATGTTGCCCACATAGGGACTAAGACAACTCAATTGACCACAATATCCAATTTATAATAGTACAACTTCACTAAGATTGTAGTAGCTAACTAGGTACATTAACCTATACCTACTAGGGATTTTCTAGCAGGTCACTAGGCTATACAAGCCTAGACCCAAACACGAATTTTTACCAACTTACCATGCACCCCAACCTAGATCCACAAAAGGATTTTCAACACCGTTTGCCTATACAAGGTCTTACAGCTTATAACAACTAATGCCACCTATTACTTATTCAACAACTATACTTCGGAGACTAAAACTTATCAACTTCTACACCTTAGCAACCAAGAATTTCTCTCAAATACCCGTCAATAGCTAAACCCTAATACTCCTCCTCAACACCTCAACCACTACAACTTTTCTCAAAAAATATATAGTAATAAAAGTATAGCCTACTAAGATAGCAAAGATTTCTTTCTCATTATACAACTCAATGTAACTTGCCTCTTAAGGCAGATATAATAATCTATGCTCAAGCAAATAGGTACTCTAGTTCCTAGGCACCTACTCTGGTAAATTAAACAACTCAAAAAAAGTTTTTTAATGAGATTTGAAATGTATGCACAATGCAAATATGGAATTGATTTTTCAAACAAGGAAAAACATACAAATCAACTAAATGCAAGGGATGATTTTAACATAAACCTCAAGAGTAGTAATAAAAAATTTAATGATAATTTCAGTGACAAATATCCCTAGTTCAGAGTACTCTACCAGGTATAATTAAAATATCTCAATGTATATACTTATATATACTTGAATTTAAAAACTTATCCTCAAATTTCAGTATTTTGTGAAATCCCTTTCAAACCAAATTAGAATACTTGCATGCATGAAATAATTTTATAGTAAAAGATCAAACAAGTTTTATTTCACATGGAAGTGCATCAAACAAAAACTTAAAACACAATTGTTGAATCAAATATGATCTGAAAATTACTAGACACGTGTTCTGAAAACAAATATCCAAAGTATTCAGTCAAGATTTAAATGGGGATCTTGAGACCAATACCTCTCTCTCTCTCTCTCTCTCTCTCTCTCTCTCTCTCTCTCTCTCTCAAATTTCATTCTTCCTTTCTCTTACCTCTTTCTCAAGGATTACTTTCATCAAATTATTCCAGCCACTTAGCCACCACTTTTCACTCTTTTCTTACACTAGATTGGAGAAAATAAGACTTCTCTAAGAGGTTTCTATCACTTGTCCAAGAAAAACCCGACTGTCTTGGCTAAGTTGGCAGCCAAGTCACTATCACATGGGGAAAGATTTACTCTGCACAACATAGATGACCGCCCCTTCCTCCCCTTTGAAAGGGTGTCGGAGGAGCGACTACCACCACCAAAAAGAGTGGTAGGGGTAATGCCCCTTCCATTTTTAATTGGACGATGAGGGTGGGGGATCCCTCCCTCATCTTCGCAACTACAAAAGGGAAGAATAAGGATTTAATTTTTTAATTTTATTTATTACATCGTCCTAGTTAAATCAAACTGAGTCACTCTACCGAGTTAATGACTGAGTCAAATTTTATAACATTACTCCAACTTTTGTTTCTTTAATATGTACAACCAACTAATAGGTAGTGAAATTCTACTAATGGAAGTGTGGAAAATATGGATAGTATCATTCTAATTATAGAATTTCATATTATAAAATATAGATAGTATCATTCTAACCACCAATGTTAGCACATTATCAACATTTTTTTTTTATCAATTGTGAAGGCAATTTTTAAAGCCATTTCACCCTGCTAGGGCCTAGAATTATTTTGGTATATGCTAGAGATTTGGCAATAAGGGACAAATGAGCCACATTGCTTATTTATTTGCTATTACCAATATCAACATATTCATATCAACCAATTGAAGTAGATTCAATTAAAACAACATCCATTTTCAATTCTAAAACCCAAAAATTGAAAAAATCAAAAAGGCAAAAAATAATGAGCCATGATAAATGTGTTATTATTGAACCTTAAACCCAACCCAACTCGCCAAATTGATCCCTTTTGCCTTCTAGTTGGATGTAACCTTGACCAACTTCACGCCTTGTATGGATGCACACACTTATTCGGTATGTGCTAGGCTGATCAGCGAAAAAAATGAAAAGAAGAAAAATTAGAAGAGAAAAGAGAGATTTTCTTAGAGGCACAACTATGTTTTGTATTGCATGCTTGATTCTAATAGCTCAAGGAGCCTACATAATATAGACTATTTTTTAAGCATTTTGCTCTCTTTTCCATGTGGGATTAAAACTAATATCAAGATATGTTGGACCTAGATATTTTTTCTTGGGCATTAAACAACTCATTACAAGGCAATTTAACACAAGGAAAAAACCTACTATTCCTACTTGAAATAAAATTCTAATTGGGACATGGGAAATGACTTCTATTAGCCTCTTTTCAACCAAGCCCATTACACCAAGCATACCATGTCAAGCATCTTCTTGAATTTCAAAAAAAATTTTGCCTTCAGTGGTGTAGTGAAAAATATTAGAGACTTGCTTATTGGTCCAACAAAACTTAAGCACTAGTTCCTCCTCGCCTCCTTTACTTGAGTCACCTCAAGTCCTAGAAAGTTTGACATGAGCCCTATGTCCATGATAGCAGGATCATGCTCCATGGCTTCCCTAAAATCCTTAATCATGGTTGGGTTGTCACATGAGAAATTCAAATTATACAAATACAAACAAATGAATAGAATATGTGCATCACTCCCTATTTTGACGTACAAGTGTATTCATGTGGGTATCTTTCAATCCCCTTCTAAGGGTACCAAGCATGAAGGACTTGCTTCAACCCATAGAATGCCTTCTTCAACTTGTACAACATGTGCTCCTTGTTGGCTTGAACCTATTTGTCTAGTTATGTCATTAAGGAAGGCAAATTGGATGTGCATATGTTGAATAATACATATTTTCTAAACTGCCAATGTCAGGATCATCCACACCATGTCAAGTCAAGCAACCAGTGCCAATACTTCAAAATAGTCTATGCACGATTTCTATTGGTAACTACTACTGAAAGACTGAATGGCCAAAACTATATGAGCTGATCATGACCAGTTACTTTGTACTTAAAGGCTAGGAAAGAAGACAAAATTCATTAGGGATGACCCTCCTGTCCCATTGAATGATGATTGGGAAACCGAGGATAGTCAAGTTATGACATGGCTACTTAACAACCTAGATCTTGATTTACGAAATCAAGCCATGAATTGTGGTACAAGTAAGGATATGTGGAACTCATAGTTTTTTTTATGCACAAGAAAGTAAATTTTCACTGGTTTTTGAGCTATATGCCAAGATATTTAGCCTCAAGAGAAGTCAGAGGTCTCTCACTACATATAGTGAGTTGGTTGGTACATTGTCAGAGATGAGTGTTTTGCACCCCATTACTATGGATTAAAGGGAAATAAGAGATAGAATGTGCAAGTGTATATTGCTAAATTTTTTGATGGATTAGACCTAGAATATAACTCTACTAGAGTGAAATTGTTGGCTTCCAATTAGGGGTGACATCGAATCGAGTTGAGCCCAAACCTACCTATGTTCGAGCTGGGCTTGATTTAAATATTTAGATCTCGAGCTCGAGCCGAGCTCAGCCTCCAACCTAAGATTGTAATCGAGCTCGAGCCGAGCTCAACCTCCAGCCTAAGATTGTAATCGAGCTCGAGCCCAATAATTTTAACCGAGTTCAATCTCAAGCTCGAGTCAAGTTTGAGCTCCAACCTACGTTTAAAACTTTACATAAAAATATGTCTCAATTTGGATACTGAACTTCGTGGGTCTTAGAGGTTCATCCACTCGAAGTGCCAAGTAAAATGTCCATGCACCAGTGACAGGAGAATTTTCACATTCCAATCATTATAATTGCCTCCACTGAGAGGAATAATATAAGAGGAATCAAATTTTGAAAAAAAAATAAAGTTTGAACACTTGCAAAATAAACAACAAGCTTACTAAAACTTGCAATGAAGCCAAATATCGCATATTTATCCATGTAAATAAATTCAAATAAATAAATCAGCATGTTATTATAATATTTACTGTGGACTTAGATTATAGCACATAAGCAATTTATATCACTTTATGATGGGATCAAAATATGCATGTAAAATAATTTTCTAGGCCTATGGGTAACTAGATTTTTTTTTTTAAATATTTCTATCTCATCCTAATTAATCACTTAAATATAACATCTACCCTGTGGAGTTAAATTATTATATCTCCATGATTAATCATATTTTTTATATCATTAAATTTATGTGACTAAGCTTAATGTCACTAAATTTTTTCATAATTAAGAATGTTGTGGCTATTACTCAATTATTCAAATATAAACAAAAATATGACACCAAAATAATTGATTAAAATTGATGCCAATTATTAATTCCTTATATTTAGGTCAACAAAAAATATGCATAAAATCCTAAATAAAAATTTTCATAAGATTAAAATTATCATAAATAGTTATATATTCACATATATATATACACATACATACATATACATGTAAAATTATTTAATTCATATGAATTAAATGAGAAATGACATAAAAAGCAAATATATTGATTTTCTACTTATTCTAGTATCTATTAAATGTATCCAACAATAACACTTAAAGTGAGACGGCCTAGAGGTTATTTTCCAAAAAATTTAAGTTGAGGGGGTGAGTTCAAATCCCACACTCAACAATTTTTTTTCTTAGGATTATTGAGCCCAACTAACTCGGTTGCGTGGTTTGGAACTGGTGAGGCGCATCCAACTCAGTTTGAACCCTGGTGGTCATCTTCAACCTCCAACCACGCACAGAGAGCAACGCCCTATGTCGGCCTCCGTCACCACCTCAACGTCGGCCACCATTGTAAGCGACGACGACGTACGCAATGCCGACCTTGGCTATGTTCCAACATGCCGCAGAGCCAAGAACGCACAACAGAGGCTCCACCACTGGGAGGCCTCAACGAAATCCGATGGCTACTCACCCTAAAGGTGTTTCTTTGTTTCTAAAGAATCCGAACAAGTCCAAGTTCAACCTTTGCTTGCAAATAACAGCAACCAGAGATTTCCTCCACAAAATTTGAACCCATACCCCTTTTTTGTTTATCCCTACTGCTCACTATCTCTTATGTCGTGATGCATGATGTGATGCATGATGGATGACGCGCAAGGAAATCTATGACCGTCAACATCACAATCGATGCTCAACCAATGCAACGACTGTGAATCAGCTGTGCCGGGAAGCTGGAAACACCAGTTTGCATCCGTTAAAAATTCGGGAGGGAAAGGTTTCACGTCCGGTCCCGACTCCTGACTCTTTTAACTAAACAGGCTGGTTCGCAAGCTCATGAACCGAACCAAGCTTTGTTCGAGTTTGGGTCATTTACTTAAACGAGTCGGAAACCCGATCTCGAATTCAATTCGAGATCGGGTTTATTCGAATCAAACCGAGCCGAGCTCGAGCTATTCGTGAACCGGCTCGATTCAATGGCACCCCTACTTCCAATGATGTTCAATCATTATCTACAACATATAGCAAAGTATTGCAGGTAGAGAATGCTATTGTAGCACCGAAAAATAAATAATGTGACCAGCATTGAACTCGTAGGGCTCTTTGAAGAGATCTAGGGGTAGAACTAGAAACACTAGAGGAAACGGAAAAGATAATCAAGGAGGAGGAAAGGGCAGAGGTGATACTAGGCCGAATACAAAAATGTACTCATTGTGACCATATGAACCATTTTTTGCTAAGTGTTAGGAAAGGTTTGGTAAACATGCACGGGGCAACTCTCTGTCCATGAGAGTATTGACTCGTTTACTGAGCCTCATGTGCAAGTTGTATCAGGCACATCTTCCACTCCTACAACTACATTAGTTAATTCAGGTACGCTTGCCCTCGGTGCACATCCATCCTCCACCTGGGTTTTTTCTCAGGAACTTCTACTTGCATATCAGGTATGTCCACCTTGTTTTCTGATTTAAAAGAGTCAACCAAAATTAAAGAAGTAACTTTAGCCAATGGATCCATTTCTCTTGTAAAAGGAATCATTGGGTCCTTATATTTTTATGTCACTTTAGTCTATCCTATTCGTCCCTAAATTCCTTCTCAATTATTGTCAATAGGTCAGCTTACTAAATCTATGAATTGTTATGTGACTTTTTGTCTTTGACATTGTGTTTTTCAAAATTTTACAACAAGGAGAATGATTGGTTTCGTGCGTGAGAGAGGCGGATTATACTATTTGGAGAGTTATTTACAAGATACTTCATAGGCATTGCACTCTACGGTCTCTCATCTACAATTAGGCCATCCTTCTCCTACAAAGTTGATTCAACTATTTCTTACATTTCCTTCAAACTTGTCATTTCAATATGATTCATGTCAGTTGGACAAACATTTTATTGATGATTTTAATCGTTGTACTTGGGTGTATCTCCAACAAGAGAAATCTGAAGTATTTGATGTGCGCAAACTTTTATAAAGTGAAATAAAAAATTAGTTCAATACTTCTATTCATGTACTTCACATTGAACAGTCTTGAGTTTATAAATCAAAATAACTTATTCGATAAAGATCATGGTATTATACATCAGTCTTCACATGTTTTTACTACAACAAAATGGTATTATTGAATGTAAGAATCGTCATTTGATAGAAATGGCTCGTACTATGCTTCTTCATATGCATGTACCCAAATCATATTGGGGTGATGTTGTCCTAATTGCTTGTTTCCTCATTAGTTGAATGTCTTCCTGAATTATTGATGGTAATTCCTATACAAGTACTATTACCATCAATCACCTTATTTCTTGCGTCTCCATGGGTCCTTGGGTGCATTTGTTTTACACGTGTCTTTGGGTTATCTCTACAAACATTACATGCCTTGAGGATACTCCCTTGTTTTCCTCATCCTCCATATATGTGTCTCTACCCATTCCTATTCTTGAGGTTGTTGCTCCCTCGAGTTGTCAAATGGATTTTTTTGGGTTACTCATGCACATAGAAAGGATATGTGTTATTATCTGTCTACTAAGAAAACATTTATCTTTACAAATGTTACATTCTTTGAGGATACTCCCTTCTTTTCCTCATCCTACATGTATGTGTCTTCACCCATTCCTATTCCTGAGGTTGTTGCCCCATCTACTGTGGAAGATATTCCTTGTCCAATTCCTAATGCTACTGTAGAGAAGTCGTTGCATGTCTATCACAGATACGAATTGATTCAAGATAAAATTGTTCCCTCTCTCCTGTTGGACCAAGTACCCTCTTAGTTTATTGATCCTAAAGTAAGTGATCAACATCTGCCTATTACCCTTTGGGAAGGTGTTAGAAAATGTACTCATTATCTCTTGTCCCACTGTGTCTTTTGATTCTCTTACTCACCGATACAAGCAACTTGCCTTATTCTTTCCTCTTGCACTATTCCTTCATCTGCATAGGCTACACTTTCCTCATATCAGTAGAAATTAGCTATGGATGTAGAGATCGAGGTACTATTGGATAGGGCCACCAGGCAGTCGTGTGGCCTACCTATTGGTGCTACAATTGTGGGGTTGTAGATGGGCATACATTGTGCAGCATAATCCAGACAGTTCTATTGAATGATACAAGGATAGATTAGTGGCCAAGGCCTACAAACAGACATATGGGATTGATGTATTTGAAACCTTTTCCCATGTCACCTACCAAGCTTAGGTTCAAATCTTGATGTTTATTGCAATCAATTAGGGGTGGTCGTTGTATCAACTTGATCTTAAAAATGCTTTTATGTATGGTGACTCGGCTAAGGAAGCCTATATGGAACAACCTCTTGGATATGTTGCTTAGGGGGAGATTAATAAAATATGCCGACTAAAAAAATCTATATATGGTCCCAAGCAAAGTTCTCAGGCATGGTTTGAGAAGTTTAGTCCAGTGCTCATATCTATTAGATTTGTTAGGAATCATTGTGACCATTCACTCTTTATTATGAGGAAATCGTTTGGCATTATGGTAATAGTGGTACATAGATGATATCGTTTTATCTGGTAGTGATATACAAGGCATTGAGGAGGTAAAAGCACATTTAATAAGGTCACTAAAATACTTTATGGGCTTGAAGTAGCTACAAGCAAGGCTGGTTTGGTATTGATTCAAAGGAAATATTTCATAGACATGTTATACCGAGTATGAATTGTTGGGTGTTAAGCATGTTAAAATTCCTATGGAGGTTTATGACCTTCATGATGAACAAAGTAATGAACTCCATGATAAGACAATGTATCATCGATTAGTTGAAAAACCCATATATACTATTGTTAATAGTGGTGGCATTGAGCCCAGCCATACTCGAACTTGCATATGTTCGAGCTTGGCTTGATCTGAATATTTCAAACTCGAGATCAGCCTCGAGTCAAAAATTGGAATGAGCTCGAGTCCAAAAATTTTAACTGAGTTTGAGCTCAAGTCGGGTTCGAGTTCAAACCTATATATAAAGCCACAAAAATAAATAAAAAAATAAAAAATAAAAAGAATATTGTGAAGAACTTAATACCATTGAACTACAAGCTATCATGGAGGAGTCCAAGACTTTATAATGGAACATACCAATGTATAATAACCAACTTAATAGACCTAAAAGAAAGAGCAAACACCTCCATCAACAATATTTATTCTATTAGCAAACAACAACATTAGATGTTGAGGGACCCGAAAAGGCTGAATAATCGATCGTCTTTGAGGTTTGAAGTAAATAAGAACAACTATCATATGACTAAAGAGGGAATTGATGAGAGCAATTAGAGTAAAGGGTGTTTTAGTAAAAAAAATCTATGCTAACGAGTTGGCTCACGAGCTAACAAGTCGAGCTTGAAAAATCTCGAGTTTGGCTTGCTATACTTAACAAGTCTTATTTCAAGTCTGAACTCGAGCCGAGCTCAAGTAAAATCTGAACCGAGCTAAGCTCGAACAATTTGCGAGCCAATTTGGCTTGGTGCCACCCCTAATTGCTACTCATCTGACATATATCCTTTGTTGTGAAATACTTGAAAGGGGTACCCAAAAAAAGGACTATTTTTTAAGCCTCACAATCACATGAAAAAGAGGTTTTCTCATATACTGATTTTGTTGGATCTAAACTTGATCGAAAATCTACCACTAGTTATTGCGTCTTCCTGAGAGGTAATTTGACTAATTGAAAAAGTAAGAAACAAAATGTTGTAACTCATTCTAGTGATGAATCTAAGTATAAAACCATAACTCATACAATCAATAAATTGATGTGGGTAAAATCTATGGTCAGAGAGTTGAAATTACAACAGGAGGGAACACATCAAGTTGCTATATTTATTGCAAGAAACCTAGTGTTTCATAAACGAACGAAAACACATTGAAGTAGATTGTCACTTTATTGGTAATGTTGTCATAAAAAATAAAATTAATGAGTTTGAAGTATTCTACAACAAACTGAACCTTATACATATATATACTCCAACTTGACAAGGAACTTATGAAGGACAATATTGTTATTTTACACGTTCTATGAAGTCCAACAATTAGACTATCATATTCTTTGTGTTTAGTTTTATCTCTAATTCAATTTTCATGTAATTTGAATACGTAAGGAGATATAAAGGTTCAAGTGTTTTTTAAAGTGATTACGGGTATTGTTATAAAAAAAAAAATTCAAAAATCTATACATGCACTAGGGTCAAGCTCGACTACACACACAGTCTTTTCAGTACTCTGGTTTCTACCTCTCTTCTCTCCCTCTTTCTCCAAAACCCTAAAGTTTACTCTTTTATAAACTTCTTTTCCATCTAGCTACAAAAAACAAAAAAAAAAAACAAAAAATAACAGAAAGTTGTGCTTTCAGAGGTAGGAAAATACTTTCATGAAGAGACCAAATGGGTTCTTAACAGGTATCTTCAGGAGAACAAAATACGTTGTCTCCATCAAATAGCCTAATTCAAAAATGAAATCTTGATTCCTTCTCAGCAATTATCTATATGATGATTACCATTGCCCTATTAGAATAAAACCAGGATGTGAAATGCCATAATTATGGATTAATCACATACTAGTACAACAATTGAGAATCCATTTTACTCCAAAACTAGAAGAATTCAAAATCGAGATATTTACCCCCAGACTTCATGTCTGGGCCAACCATTCTCTTACTGCTACTCCCAACACCAACTGGACCTACACCCTCTGCTGATCCAAATTTCAGTGGTAACTCAGTCTCCACTGGTCTTGGCACCTCCGGCGGGGTGCTGCATCTTATTAATGCCCAGTTCACCCCCTCAAAGAATCGATGCTGTTTTATCTCAGTCGCCCCCCTCTTTACTCCTAGCCGATGCTGAGGTTCTTTCACCAATAAACCTCGAATTAAATCCCGGCTAGAATAATTTGTCGCTGGAGAATCCGGAAATCTAAGCTGCTGCCTCACCACATTGGATAGGGTTTCCCGGTTGTCCATCCCCTTGAATGGTGTCTTGCCATATAGCAGCTCGTGCAAGAAAATTCCAAAGGTCCACCAGTCCACTGCACTCCCATGGCCTTCACCTGTAATGATCTCTGGTGCCAAGTATTCATGAGTACCAACAAAAGACATGGACCTGGCTTGTGTGGGCTCTGCCACGAGTTCTGGCAGGGTTGAGTTAACTACCTGACCTGGCTCAGCATGAGGTTTTCTGTTCTTTTTCTTGTTCTTCTGGGGGAATATCCGTGGCATGAAGCATGCAGGCTGTATACAAACAGAAGAAGGCTCAATGCAAGCAGGCTGCACACAGAATGCACCTCCATTTCGTCTAGAGGGGTCAGACTCCAAGTAGGAGGTCTTTATCAGTGTAGGGCAAACTGCACATCTCAGAGAGAGGTCAAAATCAGAAAGCATTATGTGGCCATCATCACGGACCAGGACATTTTCTGGTTTTAAGTCCCGATAAACTACTCCCAGCATGTGGAGATACTCAAGGGCCAATAACACCTCTGCTGCATAAAACCTGTCTCATGAAGAAAAACTGGAAGTTAAATTTTTTTCAACTTATAAGCTATTGAAACAGATGGAAAAACCAACAAATGGCAAAGTGATAAATTAACTCATTATGCTTGAGTACATAAAAAGCATCTAAATCACAACGTGAGTATATGACATTCTGGAACCAAGTGATTGACAGGCTACATTAGCAAGACTTTGCTGAGACTTTGTTATTAGTAGTCAATAAGTAAATGGTTTATTAATACACATTTGAGCAAGTGCTTTTAAATGTTTTTTTCCCCAGCCAATGCCTCTGATATATGGCTGATTAAACCTGTACTTCCATGGGCTTCCACATTTGAGAGAAAGTTTATCCAATCCCATTAGCAGAATAAACCACTTCAATGCTGTGGAACTAGAAAATCTAAAACTGCTGACCAACACAAAAAGTGAGAAAAGCAGCTAATATCCTAGTTTGTAGACCATAACGTGGGATGCAAGGCCCATCATTTCTACATGTAGGCAATTTGGAAATGGGTAAACAAACAACTATTATTTTCTATCTATAATATCCATTTCATATCCACATCAATCTCTACTTTTAAGTTAAGTCTCTCCAATTGCGACTCAAAAGTAAACTCTTTTCTTGACAAAACACTGTAGCTATACTCCATTTCTTTGTAAATAAGTTGACTTCTGCTTAGTAGGGTAGAAGCAGCTATTCATGCATTGTCCCTCATGAGCTCAATCCCATCACTGGTATGGATGCTGACATACTTGTGTGACATGGACTTCTCTGAACAGATCTGACTAACCACAAGAATCTTCAAGGTAACTGATCATAATGCTCCACTGGGCTTGGCCTATTGCTAACAATTATATGGCCTGCACAATGTCTGGATTCGATGCTTGGGTTTCTTCCAGACATCCAGGGAGAGCCTCTAAGAGTTGAATCCCAAATTTGCTTGCAGGCCTTCCTTAAATCTTATGAGCTTTTGTATTGTTAGCGGAAGCCTCATCTTCTCATAACTTGTTGGAATGTCTTGATTATGACTGCACTTGTGCTTATCCTGAACTGATCCACCTCAGAAGTCCTGCTTAGGATGCATTACAGAAATCAATCTGGCCCATCAAGTGTAATCTAGCATCAGGCTATCATCATATATCTGAGTAATCATGAAGCCAGCAACTATTTCTCCTAAGCTATAAGATAAAGTGTCACACAAACTTTCATGAGCTTGGCAAAATAACCATTCTTGGAAGCTATCCGACTATCTACTGACATTGACTCAAGTAGAAGGAATTTGCCTCAGATGAGTCTCTGCAGATCCTACAGCCAAAGACAGCCTACGAGAGCACATGGGTATTCTATCAGTGAAACAACAGAAAATAGTTCAGCTGGTAGAAGTGCCTAATTACCTATAAGCTGGAGAAGAAAAGAAAAGTTTCCAGGAGCAAGTGTCATTGAAATTAGCTATGACAAAAGTTGCTAGTGTTAACAACCCTAGGAAATAAACAAAACAAAACAAAACATTTTCATGCATTTTAGGGGAAATAAAAGACAAACAATGGCAGGAAAAAATGAACAGCAGACAGAAAATTGCCCAGATTAAAGCATACCTTGCAGCATATTCAGAGAAATGTTTCCCTGGCTGCCGCTGCCTCAAGGTATGGAGATCTCCTCCAGGGCAAAACTCCATAACCAAACATGAGAACCTGTCTGTTTCGAAATGTGTATACAAAGTAGGCAGAAACGGATGATCAAGTAGCTGTAGTATGTCCCTCTCTGTCTGAGCCCGGGTCAATTTCTTCCGACTAGCAAGAGATGCCTTGTCCATCACTTTCATTGCAAAGTAACACCTGGTACCACTTAACTCTGAGAGATACACGCTGCCTATATCACCACATCCAAGACGTTTCAACAATCTGAAGTGACTCATGCCCAAGATGCCATCCCTTGATCTAACCGCAAGAATAGATTTCCATCTAGGATCATTTCCTCTGTGAGGTTTGTTAGCGCTTCCAGTAATGTTACTCCAATTACTATCGTCACTAATGCCACTACTATCACTTGCTCTGCTCATACTAGTCTTTGCACTTTCAAGTGAGTCTCCTCTAACACTTCCTTTGGTACTCTCACAATTTCGTTCCACACTAAGCATTCCATCACTAGCAATCCCATCACTTCTATAAGTACTTGTGCAGCTATTTACTACACTCATAGCTGTGACAATACCAGTGCTATCTATACTGCTATGAGGACTCACATTGCCACTAGGAGGCAAGGATGCATCCCATACACATTCCTTCTCCTCAGTATCTGGAGGCAAAATTGAACTTTCTGTGGTTTGTGTCGCACGGGAAACTAAAAAAGGAGAAGAAGTTGGTTCCAATTCATTAGGCTCCTCAACCGAGCTTTGTGGAGGTGAAAGAACAGCTGGGCCGGGTATCATGCCCGATAATCGAATTGTAAGATCTTCTAAAAATGGACCTTTCATAGACAAACTCTTGGCCAAACATCCTGTCTCAGGTTTGCTTTGATCAATTGCAACATAGACTGTTCTCATCAGATCAGTGTCGACTGGTTCTGGGGGATGACTAGCCCCAGAAAACAAACTCGGCCCACCTTCATCAAAGGAATCACTGCCATTAAAGGGGGGAGCATCGTGTACAAGCTCTTCTGGTTCCTCAAAAGAGTCCTTTCCTTTCCATGTTTTTACGAGAACAGGTACATCTGCAGCTTGATCCCCCTTCCCATTTGAGGGAAACTCTTTCTTTTTTGGCAGACTGGCAAGTAAACTTGCTCGCTGATCTGTCTTTGTAAGCTCTCCCGATGCAGGTATTGTCTTTGATTCAGGAATTTTCTCCATTTTTTATGAATGATTACCATCACACGGAATGTATCTTTCTTGACAGGAGAAAACTCTACTTTAATTTGAGAATCCTAATCAAAGTTAAGAGGTTAACAGCAGACCGCTGCTCCTTTGACCCATTTAGATTAGAGATACCGGGATGGATTTCTTTTGCGAACACATTTAACGGCAAGTTCTATTCATTGTCTCCACGAAGTCCCACAAACTGCAAATCGCAATCCCCACTCAAACGAGCAGAGATTCCATTTCATTCAAGACCTATCAGGAGAGAAAAAAATGTCCATCATTAGAAAAGATTTATTGATCACCACAATCATTAAGATCAATTAGATAATAAACTGACAAATAACAGAACGTTTTCGCGGGATATCAGTAGAAACGTTAAACGAAAATCAAGCATGCTTGGCCTCCAAAACCACCTGTGATTCAAGTCCAAAAAGTGTAGAACACCATCCATCAAAGACCCCATCCAAACAACCCATATGCAAAGCAAAGCACCCACTACAAATACTCACTTCACACAATACCCAGTCGCAAAAACCAACTAAAAATCCCAGTAAATCACTAGATCAAGACCGGAAAACGGAACCCACTTAGAAAATGACAAACTACCTCGCCACAGCCTCAAAAGCAAAATATTAAGAAACATAAAGCGGAAAACCAAAACCCGCCAGAAGAAAAAAACAGACAGAAACCCAGGAACAGAAAAAACCGAAGTTCAAAAACTCCCAAAGACTCTTCCCACTGATGCTCACTTCTTCACCCGCCTTACACATTCACGCCAAAAATAAAAATAAATAAACAAACATAAAAATCAATAAAAAATTCTGAGATCCTCCGATTAGCCCCTCGACAGAGGAAAACAGAACAAACTAAAGATCAAAATGAAAAAGAAAAATCAACCGGAATAATCAGATTTCAAACACACGCACCAAACTTCCCCTTTCCCCTCCAAGCACGCCCCACCCGAAAGCCGAACAGCACAGAGCTAGGGTTGAGAGGTCGAGCTTCAGTCGCTCCACTTCCCTCCCTCGCTGCCGGTTGGTCTCCGCGAAAAGAGAGAGAATTGCAGAGAAGGCACTTGGCGGAGAGCTGAAGCTGCTGCTACTTTCCGCTTTTGCTTTTTCGGTACTTCAGCAAACGCCGAGAAAGCAAGGCGCTTTCACCAGAGGTGGGCTCCACGGTTAGAACACCTCTGGGCCGGATGGACCCCACCGGTGCTCCCTTTCGTGCGACACATGTTTACCAAGGTTCATATTGATCACATAAGCTTCCCAAATCGCTTTTCGGTTTTATACCGGAGATCGAATAATTTACTAAACTGCCCTTACTCTAACTTAGTGATAAAAAACAACATAAACACAAATTAAGGCTTAATTAAGGCTTCTTTCTTCTGTCTGCTTCTTCTTCGTTTTTCAAATCGCACTCACGGATCCTTCAGAGGTTACAGGAGGAGCAGGATCCGCAACATGGAATTTTCTCCCCTCGCGGGATTTTGGATTTGTTATGTGAGGGTAAACATTACGAACGATTTTTTATATATATATATTAAAGTTGGATTTTCTTTGGTTAATCTCCTTGTTCGGTATTCGTATACGGATTGGAGCGCGAACTGATACTGTAATTTGCAGTCGTGGAGAGCGACAGGGGTGAGAGACACAGGTGAGGAGAAAGGGGTTGCAAAGAATGAAGTCTGGGGGCGTTGAGAATGGCGATGGTCCCGAGGGAAAAGCCTGCTTGCTGCTATTGGCGGTTGTGTTATTAATGGTAACATTCCTTTTCGACACAGCTACAGCCAACGCCGCAAGAGACGGCGACTGTTGCTTCGATGAATGCTTGCCCACACTTCCCGGTCCTGATTTTCCTCTCTTGGATCAACCTACCCATGACTGATCGGTCTCAAACGAATCGTCCGTCTTCCCGTCTGTAAAACTCAAAGAGGGATCGGAGTAAAATGCTTGCTAATTGACTCGCAACCACATTCTCTCAGATAATATGACGACGTTCACAATAAACAAAATTGCGTCAATCATCAAGTACAGCAGGAATGTTGTTTCCTAATTCAGCGGAACCCATAAATTCTCATAAATGAGAAGTTCTTGGAATAAGAGTAGGCATTTTCTGCACTAAAATGCTTTTTATAGACTGACCCTTGTTGGGAACTAATCGCATTCCTCGTACTGTATCCATTTTTACAGAATTATCCGATTCAAGAGGCAAACAGAGAGAGCTGAGAACCCCCATTAAAGTATTCAACACAACCTCCAAACCAAGCTACGACCGCCTCCAATGGAGGCCCTCCATCCTCTGTTTCTTTCAAAGGGGGGAAATCGGGAGAAGATAATAATGTCCGTTGTCGTGCATTAGTACGCGACATGAGGCCAGACGCCATTAAATTTCAAGCGAACAGGATAACGCTGATCGGCACACGGGAGAGGAGAAGAGGAAAAGGGGTCCGCAGCGCACGAGTGATGGGAGCTGAGAGAGCTCAGCACTGTCGTCTTCCCATTGGCCCATCATCGACAAAGACGGCACAACGAGAGTCCGGTCTGCATCCCTCGCTTGACCGACAAACCCACACGACAAGGCTGGTGGAGCCAGGCAACCAGCCGGCAGGCTGCGCTTCCCGCCACCCACGTAGGCACCACTTTAAAAGCTGGACATGAGTAGACCCGTAGACTAGGACCACGACTCGCCAAGATCCTCCCCTTTGCTGATTCTTCACAAATTTGCATTATAAGCCACATCTACCTCAAGTCATCAAAAGGGAAGGGACTCTTCAACCCTCCTCATCCATAAGAAGTCACATTTGCACATTAGAGGAGGGGAAGGGCAGTTTGCTCTGTTTTTGTATGGTCTGCTAATCAAACTTCTAATGAGTAACCAAGTTAGTCGATTTTGTTCTTTTCCTCAATTTTTTGTAGTATCAAACTCTCGCCTATCGACGAAATTGCACGACTGTTTATAGTCGATATTACAAAGAAAATTACAAATGATGTTTTTGGTCCATTTCTACTAATCATCTTATTCGATCTCCATGACAAGTTCAAAATGCTTTTATAAAGAGAGGAAAGAGAGATTTTTTGCTTGCCTTTCATTTGGGTTTTGCAATAGGATTTCATCTACTCTTACTGTGGAGAGTATTTTTCTCTTTTCTATTTCTCCCCTCTAATACTATCTTTTAATAAAAATGAAACATAAATGTAAATAGGATTTTTGTTATTTTTTAGCATAAAAAAGAGAGACAAGTAAACTATCTAATTACTTACATTGAAAGGGAACAACTGTGATTTTAAGTATTATAAAGGATGGGTTTTGTATAAAAATACTTGCATTTAATTTAGTTTAATATTTCAAATATATTGGTTTAGCTTATTTATTTATTTTTCTTCTTTTATATTTAATAGTACGATTTTATTCTTATAGTTCCTTGTACATGGTAAAAACATAATGACCTAGGTATATGACATAAAGATGATGAACATAGACCAAGTTTATTTAATTTCATGTTGAAATACGCCCACATCTATAAGGTGGCATTATGGTAAATAGGACAACCCTTCAATAAGAGGTGGCATGACTTTAAGTGGTGTCGCCTTAAGGGTATTTATCTAGAATCCAATAGGCATAGGAAAGATCATCAAGCTCTAACCTCTTGAACTCATTTTCCTCTTGGAATTCATCCCTCACTCTCTCCTCTCCTAAGAGTTAGAGTTCTTTTCTTCTCTCATTCCTTTGAGATCTCTTGTATTTATATGAAAACCCTACAAATTAACATGGTATCAAAAGCGGGCAAAGATCTGACATGGAAAAGGAGAAGAAGATGGAGAGAAAAGGGAGGAAAAAGAGGATGAAGAAAAAAATAAGAGTTTTTCATTTTTTCCTTTAGTCTTATTCTTTCTCAATTCTTGTTTTCCATTAGATTTCTTACTCTTTTACCATAATTTTTATATAGCAAATTATGTAAATTTAGAAAGATATTTGCATCTAGCTTACAATGCAAAAAGAATTTTTGTAATTAGTTTTTTCACAAAGAAAAATCGTTATCTGAAACAGCAAAAGTCAAACAATAGAAAAGTTTTGAGTAGCAACAAAAAACCTCATCTTTTTGGATAGTTTGTACTAACATGACTGAGAATTTATATAGAGATTTCTATCTCAAAGAAAGCTTTGTGAGTCTACTTTCTATCCCAATAAATTATTTTTCAATCACATCTTTATAGAGAGATATATCCGCATTGGAAGAATAAAAAATCATGCGATAACCTGTTGCATGCAAAAATCTGAATTTAAGCCAATTTTTTGCTTCACTTTTTGAGTTGCTAATCTAGGTTAAGTTTTTTTTTTTTTTTCAAACTCTAGTCAAGATTTTACCAACATGAACACCTTTCCTTCTTTAAGAGTTTCATTTCTTTGATCTAATATTACATTAGTTTTCTTAAGAGAAGTAGAAGAAGTAGAAGAAAAAGGTAAGCCATAATGAAGAATTTCACATATTATGGTAATTAAATTTCATGTGACTAGAATATCCAAAAAGGATAAGAACAACATGAAAACTACAAGTAAGATGAATTAAAACAAGGTAATTTTTCAAACAACACAATATCCTAATTTTTTTTCAAGCACACAAGTTTCTTAACAAATATTATTTTCAAAATGAAGTTACAAACACCAGTTTGAAGGAGAGTGTTAAAAGATACCAACGTGTGTAGAGTGATATTATGATAAATACGACAACACTTCAGTAAAAGGTAAATACACACCTCTTCAGTAGAATTTGTCCATTTTCTCTTTCTCTCCTCTTTCCCACGAGAAAAAACCGATTCGAGAATCCCTCACTCGAACCGTGGACCTCAGATGGGTGACTCAACTGAGTTGTGACTCTAGAGTCCAAGAGAATAGTGGATTACTTTATATGTTATTTGATATCCTATTCATATGCCAAAGAGTGGTGTGATGATGAATGAGAAACAACATGGGCACATGAATGAACGAAGCCTTCCTCCTTTAAATGGACGAGTCATATATCATGGCCGGTTGGTGCGAAGATGACGATCTGATTTAGTTACATCGTGATCAAATGATTAGCTACGGATCTCGCGCCTTTTTCTTTTCTCTCCTGGAATTTTGTGGGCTTCTTCTTCTCCCCTCTTTCCTCCTTCAAAAAGCGAGTCCACCAACGCTTTTTTGAGGAATTCCAGTGTTGGAATTAGGGAAAGGGCCCTCTTCCGTTCATGATTCCCTTCTTCGCTGCTTTTGTCTCTGAAAGGGATCTCTGGTGTGGACGCCCTGATTATTAGCTCTCGTTGCTTTGTGCTTTCTTTAATCCAATCTCCCTAGTATTATATGGATTCTGCTTCTCTCTCCCTTCGTCTCCGAACTCCCATAGATTCCCCATCGAAGGCAATACTTTCATCATTCTGAGGTGTTATCTCTGGGCTCAAGTGGGTAACTGTCAAAACTCAAAATCATCGACAGTTTATCTGCAAGATTTTAAAATGGGTATTGCGATTGTGGATACGGATACCGAGGCAGTTACGGAGGGTTTGAGTGGGAGATGGGAAGCATTTGGGTCCACTTCCATTGGTGTTTCTTTCTGGAGGTCAGGATCTGTAAAGGGTGAACTACAGGTGGAGTTGGAAGAACCGAAGAAGACAAATTTGGATTCGAAATCCGTCTCCATTCACATCCACTGGAGAAGCACTTTACACTACCATATTACGTGATTGAAAAGGAATTAGACGGACTGTAGTTTTCCTGGGTTTGACCACCTTTTCTGGGAAATATTCTCGTCTCTGTGGCATTCCCAGAAAGCCTCTTTTCCTGTTATGCGTTTAGATGGGCTTGCAACTTGCCACTGCTGTGTTAAAATCGTCCTTTTCTAGGAAAGAAATTTGATATTTTCGTTTTGGTCGAAAGGAATGATGGTAAGAGAAAGATGAACTGAGAAAAGGAATCGGATGAAAAATCAGAGGATACTAAGTGAGAAAGAAGAAAATATTGCAGGCTCAGCAAAAAGAATCGATTGAATGCTCGTAAATGAGGGATAACCAGATAAAAAGAGGTAAAGCTCCCGGTGATGATCCGACTCGAGAGATGAAATTAGGAAGAGGTAAAGGAGTTTATTTACAAAAATGTAATTTCTTTTTTATGTTTACAATCGTATCATTATCATAATTTTTTCATTAAAATTATTAAAAAATATGAATAGATCTCAAGCTTACATCAGCATAAATGTATAAAATGATAAATAAATATAAAAAAATTAAGTCAATAAATTTAATTTTAATGATAAAATATAAATTACCTTCTATTAGAAGTATTTATTAGGAATTAGACACCCTAATTCAATACTATCGAGAGCAATAATAATCGCAGAAAAAAAAAATCAAGAACAAACACACAATATTTATAAAAGTTTGCCGGACTACATCCCGTCTTTCTGCCGTTATAATCATTCACTATGATGAAGAAGTTTACAAGATAAAATCGCACACACCATTCTCCTTATGCTTTTCTCTAACCTCTCTCTACCTGAACTCGTGATCGTCAATAACTCTAATAACAGCGCCCCCAATTGCTAAGAGAAAACTAACAACCGAAATACAAATATAAAATCCCTAAATTCCTCTTAATGAAACAATAGTCAATATATCGCGTGTTGACTCATCGTAAAGCTTTAATTAGACTCCACAATTTAATAGTGTTACAATATCAACTATAAAATACTTATTCAAAAAATTTCCATATAGTTTTCCAACCTATCTTGGTTGGAAAATCTTACCTGAAAATTATATAATTTTCTTGGTAAGAATTTCCAACTAGAAAAATGTTTCCAAGAAACATACGATACTAATGGTTGCTCAAAACGAATTTCGGCTAACAATACCTTTCCAACATTTCCTGGAAAAGGTACTAAGAGGGCCTTAGCCAGGTCAAGACTGCTAAAAATTATGCTTTCTTATAGTTCAGCAAAGCCAGTATTAGCTGTAGAACTGGATATGATACTTAATGGCCAACCTTTAAATGCAAAATTAGAAAATATTAAATTAGTGCCTATAGGTCTCAGAAGGTTTATTTAATATATAATACCAGACTAACACATGAAAAGGCCGAGGGTACCCTGTCTGGACTTCTACTGCCTTATCACCTTTGGATCAAGTTAATCCTTCCCCTTTTCTGCTAAGTGCAATAACGTTGAAGTTCAATGAGTTTGGACTTCTTTGGATCATCTGCTGTATTACTTTGGAAGCATCCTGTCACAACGAAACCACAAAAAAGAAAAATTAATGAATTGGCAGATTCTTTTCCATCTGTGTTTTTTTTTTCATCAATAAGAAAGAAACATCTCTTTCATGAAACTAAAGAAGGAAAAAGGATAGTCCAGTGACCTGCAATAGAGTGTCAGGTGAGGAAGGACCATGCAGTATCGGCTGCGACTTTCTCCCATCAAGCTCATACAAATTTCCTATGGAGACATGTTAGTCAAGATGACTTTGTAACAGGACCTTTTTTTTTTTGCTTGAATGAAATGTTCAACATGACAATTATTGCATACCATCAACACAGGTGAAGCAAATAAAGTGAGTGTCCACTTGACTGGGAGCCTGTCAAGTAAGAAACAACACGAGTTTTGAGAAGCAATGAGAGACATGGATGAGAGATGAGCATAAAATTCAAAAACTAATGTTTGCATGGTTAAACCTTATAGCAGGCTACTCATTTTAAAACAATGGGCTAAGATTAAACGAATAGAAAACAAAGTATCCAATCACAATAACCAGACAATATAATCTTCAATTCAGATGACTAGACAAGCTTCCATGCTTATGTTGATCAAATGCTTGACCCATTCAGTACTTACACCACCAATCCTCAACTTTCACAATCAGCTTTCTGGCCAGTATTCCACACTGAGACTCTCCCCACTTTCTTAAAAATGTGAGGAAAAGCATACACAAGTTCTTTGAATTCCCCCACCTTAGAGTTCCTATAGAAGTGGACAGAAAAAGCTTACAATGACTTGGTATAGGTCAACAATATGGAGTTTTTAGACACCTCTGCTGATTTAAAAATGAAAGGCTCCTAACCTTGAGGGCAAGCAATACAGTATAGATTAGTCTAGTGGAGAGTTCTTTTTAAGGTCTTGAAAAGGTCCCACCTTTTGCAGGTTTAAAAAGATCCACACTAGTAGAATTTAACCCTACTGCACGTTCACAAGAATATTTGTTTCTTTAAGAATGAGAAAGTACCAGAACTAAATGCCTGAGGTTGATATGAGAAATTTATTTCATTAAGACACTGATCCTATGGCCTTCCAAAGTCAAATAAAGCAATGGAACAGCCAAGCCATACACATATGTAAATTGAGAAATAAGCATAAAAAGCAAATACTTGCCTCGGTATCACCAGCAGTTGCTGCTACAGAATGTGCAACCTCTAACTCTCTGTCTTTTTCAAGAAAAACTGCCCGCTACATGTAGAAAGATATACAACCCAAATGGAGTGAATTTAACAGTGAAATACAATATGAAACGCAAGGAACAGAAAAAACACTAGATCTGAAGTACAACCTCCATAGGATCCATCTCAGATGTTGATTTGAAGAATCTATCCAAAAACGAACCATCATCTGGAGATAAGAAAGTTCATGGTGTAAGAGAAAACATGATTATTTGTAAGATGTAAAGATCTCAAATCTTTTTTAGTGTAGAGATGTAACTTGGTATCTTAAGCAATGGTGTTAAACTGTAATCCAACAATTCTATCAGTAATAAAGCACAACATTTTGATATGAAAAATATGCTCTCTTAGCGTTACCATGAAACCTTCAGTACGAGCCCAAAGGATAACAGGTTTATTTTATTCTTGGATTCTTTGTCTTCAAAGACAAGTTTTAAACATCAATCAGAACCAACGATGGAGATCCTGGCATGCCTGCTGCTTTCAATGCAAACAGTCACTAAACCAGACAAACTAGAAGTATGATGGCTTTCATATCCAATGTTATCTTTAAAAAGCAATGTCCTTTGCTTCTTATATCAAATTCACTGTAGAGAGGACAAACAAGTGAGATGAAACTCATAAGTCTCGTTAAGAACATCTAAGCATTAGTATCAAGCATCACGCCAGTTAAATTTAACTTTCACTAGGCTGATTTATTGCCTTTCAGGTAATCTTGGATCTGGAAAACATCCACATTCAGCCTTTCTTAGTCATGATAAGAGGATGGGCTTCTTAGCAACAATCAAACCCAAACATGAAAGTTCACAATTTACATTAACTAGACGAATCTTTGGAACATGAAGCACGCCAATGTTTGGCCCAATGGCACTCAAGAGGGGGCTGAAATGGGTGTTTAAGGTTTTAAATTACTTTTCAAGTGCAACATTCACATGTGAGGTTTTCTAGTGATATGTGTAATTAAGTTGAAGTGCAGGATTGTAAGCATGGACAGAGACAATAAAAAAATCACCACAATCACACACCAGATTTTTATGAGGTTCCACAAACCCTAGAGTAGTCCTTACTCAAGCACCCAGCTTGAGATCCACCAACAACCCATAGGATGAAAACAGCTCCCACCAACCACTTTTCTACTGTACACAAAGCACAACAGGTTGACCAAGAACCTTTCCCCCTAAGCTCACTGAAAACCTTTCCCCAACTCACAAGGGTAGAAGCAAAAAGGAAAAGATATACAAGCTTGTCAACTTACTGATTTCAACTCCCAAGTGAAGCATCTTTAAAATTCAAGTGAATCTGATGATTAGAATGAGTTGGAGCACATTCTCTTGATTTACATGTGTTAGCTAAAGAGATTTTCTCAAGGATTTTAATTTGAAGGCTAAAAGAGATATTTCTTGATCAATATTAGCAAAAACTAACTTGAGGAGTATTCATAAAGCCACAGGGCAAATTAGCCAATTTTAACATTTGGAACTACAGACCCCACTATCATAGTTCAATCCCCCTCGAAGTGCCCTTAAAAGCTTGAGAAAGCCTCAAATTCAAAATAAAAGATGCACATAGAAGAAAGATGTGCATAGAAGTTACAACGCAGGAATGCTAGTACCTAGTAAAAATAACATTGAAGATTCAGCAAGAGTATCCAAGAGCGTGATGTACGACGGCAGGGATTGGGCGACTCGAGCCGTAAGCACCTTGTGCAGAAGACGACGGCTGACAACGGACTCCGATGACTTCGACAACAACTAAGATGACGATCCGGTGATGGTTTCCACACGAAAGGGAATTGACAGGGTGGAAGATGACACGTCTCCCCCTCCCATCTCATGTCAACCTACTCGGAATGGTGGAGGTGGTCGTCATTTCGAGAAGAGCGAAGATAGTTCAAGGGTCCCTTGTCCTAATGTCTCGGTTTGGGATCATGCGACGGGAAAGGAGGGTTCTTTCGAAGCACAGCAACATGACAACAGCTATAGAGGAACCAGTCAGGGTGAAGAAAGAGACAGAAGTGGTTGGAAGACAGTTCGAGCTAGGAAAACTAACATAAGAGCAAGAAATGGCTCATTGGAAACGTCGTTTACGTTCGGTGACTCGAATTTATCGATTGGCCACACTCAGGATCGCACAGGACCTTTGATTTGAATCACCATTTGCAATGCCGGGAAACGAGCTCTCTTTTTCCTTCCCAACGACTGAATGTTTGACTTTCCTCAAACAATTTGGCATTGTTATCTCTAATGAGGATGCAGAACATGGTCCAAGGAGCTTCAAATTGGAAAGATAATCCGTTTTTCCGTATTTTGTTACCAAGAATGATGGGAATGCAAAATAGTTAAAAGTCGTGGAAAGTTGGTAATGACTAGGGTCTATATCCCATAATAGGCGAGGATCCTTTGGTTGGTCGGCATTTCAAGTGACACTCGAGAACTATATTCTAGCCGATTAGAACCTCTAGGCAGCATCGTCTCCAACTAACCACCATATCCCGATCAGAGCACTCCACCATTATCGACCCCTACACTCATTCCAAACACTGCTCTACCACCTCCCAACCCCTCCCTATACCCTTTAGACATGTTGTTACCTCAAGCCCCCCAAAGTGCCCTCCCAAACACCCCCCTTGGCTCAAGCACTCATCACCCCACATCCAGTCCCTGTCGTCCCACAGAAATGTTCACACCGCCCTCCTCTCCAGCTCAGCCTCACCCTGACCAAGATCTTTCAAACTTGGAGTCTTCCACTGCAACATTTACTCAGTAGACTACTACAGTCCTCATCACGAGTCAGCCAGGGAGATCGTCCACCCCTACTTTGGCCACCTATCAAAGGTGTCGTCAAGCTTCTGCTTAGGCATCCCTACAAGGGGAAAATATTGGCCGTCAATCTAGTCGGCCTGACCGCTTCCCAATGTGCACTCAGCTTCCTCCTCTGGATGCTCGTTCGGACCTGTAAGAGGCACCATTACAATGATGATACCGGGCAACATATGATGAATCTTACCAAACTTATGAGAGTTGTCTACAAAGGCTATCTACCTAGTGATGAGAGTATAGGAGTTCGTAAATCACCCCAAAAATGATTGTGGTTTCTTGGAACGTTCGAGGAGTTGGTACACCTAGAAGCGTGTTGTAATTAGTTGTTTTCTTGCTTCTTGTAAGCCCTCAATTGTTATCCTCCAAGAAACAATGTGTCAGAATATGACTGCCTCCATTGCTCGTGAAATTTGGCCTTGTCCTTCTTTGGATTGGTGTGCCATTGATGCGATGAGCCGCTCGGGTGGTCTAGTTATCCTCTGAAATTCCAGCAAAGTGGACCTTCTTGACCTCTGCCTTGGCCAGTTCTCTATTGGGCTGCGGTTTCTTGACTGTTGCTCGAGTGGCATCTAGGGGTTGGCTGGGTCTACGAACCTACCAGATATTGTCAATGTAGTTCCTTTTGGGAGGAGCTACATAATCTTCTCCAACTCTGGTTAGTAACTTGGCTAATTGCGGGGGATTTCAACACAATCAGATTTTGTAATGAGAAATCCCCACCAGCCACCCACTCTAGGCCACTGAAGACTTCCTTCAGTAATGTTTGGCGGGGCCCCACTCAATGTTGTCTCTCGGTTGCTGATGCTTGGGGATCAGGCGCTTGGGACCTCCGCCTTTGTCGTGGTCTTGATGATGAGGATGTCCTTGCTTCTCGCCTTTTGGAGGTAATCTCCTCCTCTAGGCCTAGAGATACCTTGTCTAACTCAATGGTTTGGTGGCCAGTGGCCAGAGGCCAGTGGTGTGTTTTTTGTCTCCTCCGCCTACTCCCTCATCAAGGGATGGACTTTGGCACCACCCAGAGGTTAAATTCTTACTTAGGAGTGTGGGGCTTAATAAAATCCTCATTGTTGACAACCTTCATCGCCCTGGTAATCAAATTGTGTACAATTCTTGCCCTCTTTGTGACCTTGATGAGGAGACTATCAGCCACCTCCTAGTTTCCTGCTCCTTCTCTTGGTCGGTTTGGATGAGCATTCTTAGTCGGATTGGCCTTCAATTATGTATGTCATGAGACCTCTCGGTTGACCATATACTCCTTGGGTTTCCTTCACCAAACTAGGCAAGATGATCATTTCAGCTTGTGTTGCCTTCATCCCCTAGTGTATCTGGAAGGGGCACAATAATAGGCGCTTCAATGCCAAACATCTCTCCCAGGATCGGGTCACCTCCTCCATCATTGGCCTCAATTCCTCATGGCTTCATTCTAGAAAGGAATTTTCCTCTCTATTAGGGTACTCACTTAAGGACAATTGGAGTGCCATTGCTCAGATGGGCTCCCCGAAGAAACTTCCCTCTATGCAGGAATGGCAGCCTCCTCAACCAAGCTTCACCAAGCTGAATTTCAATGCTAGCTCCCTCGGCAATCCTAGCATGGCAAGTTTTGGTTGTCTTTCATGATTCTGTTGGCAGCCAGATCATGTCCTATTCTAGGCCTATAGGTATTTCAGATTCATTTTTGCCGAGCTTCAGGCCCTCCTCAGAGGTCTCACCATTTTCCACAAGCATCTTTCCAGTCCACTCCACATTGGGGGAGACTCTGCGGTGATTGTTGGTTGGTTCTCCTCTCCCTCCTCTCCGTCGTAGCGTCATTGGGATGTTTATTACTCTGCTTTAGACATTCTCCCTCACATTACTTGTATTTGGTCCCATGTTCCCAAAATTGCCAATTATGTAACTGATGTTTTTGCTAAGTAGGGAGCCTCCCTCCAAGCCCTTGTTGTAAGGGGTGTGCTTCCCTAATTTGTTGTTTTGCTTCTTTGGTTAATAAAATTATCACTTTCTCAAAACAAAAAAGAGAAGTTACAACGAAGTGCACTAATAGAAATCCAAGCGTAGAAAAAATTTCTCCATACACCAACTTGAAATTTTTTATTGCTATGAGATTTTTGACAGTTTAATTACTGCTAATATATTGGAACCTAAAGTGCTCCCAAGGATTCATTCAAACCTAGCAAAGTAAGATTTAAAAAGTGAAATTTACTTCCAAGATTTTTATTCCACTTCACTTGTGTTTCTTCTCAGCAATAATTCTTCCATTTTCTTTGCTCCTCAGTCTTCTTAATTTATAACTTGCTCTTCTCTTCTTGGACAACATTTTTTGTAAGATCTCATTGTTAATCAGTAATAACCCTTTTTTCTTTGAACTTCAACAAAATTATCTGAAAATAGGGGAATTCTAATCCCATATTGGAGGAAATATTGTAAGACTTGAACTTTCTCCAAGACATGCTAATGTAGGTGTTGAAGTAGAACACTATACAGACTAAATTTGCACTATCATTTCAAATAAAAAAATTGCACTATCAATTAACATAAAACAGGCAAGTTCAGATTGTATTCTAAAGTTATTTTTAAGTCAATGGTCGGATAATTCTCCAAAATTTAAGGGTGTCTTTACTGGAAGTGCCTAAAAAAGAATGAGAGAGGAGATCAATTAGCAGGGTTTTACAACCACATAAAATACCAAAGCACCATTACCCTCAAATTAACCAAAACAATGGCTAATACTACCTTCCTGGCCTATCTAACAAGACAAGACAAATCTAAACGCCAAAATACCCCTAGTGCAGAATCTCAATTTATGAAGAACACATCCAACTCCTCAATTAATTCACCCCCCTCCCATGTAAAGCAACTTTCACTGCTATTCAATGGGATCTTCTAGGATTTTGAGAAGTGTAGTCAATTTAAAGCAACTCCTCAGGCATGTCTTGAACAAGTTCCTTTTGTTTAGAAGTTCAGAGGATTTCTACATTTATCTGCATGAGACACATATAGCTTTCATCATAGAGACCAAGATTCTTGGCATTACTAATCAACCAACCATAAAGCACCAAACTCAATTCTTCTCAGAAATAGACATCATACATGCAACATGTTGGAATTGTATTTCATACCAATAACTGCACTTGGAATGGCACATCAATGTCCGTTCCCTAACCCAGACAACCTAGAAAGTCCTTCCATGTTTATCTTTATCTAATGATATCCACTACTTCAGCTCCCCATTTTGGTGAGATTTTTTGGAAAAACTTAACATGTCTTAAGATTGTAAACAACTACTCTCTGTGCACCCATGATTTAAAGGAAAGAAAAGTTCTACTAACAAAAGAACTTATCGATGAAGAGCAGAAATGTAAAGGAGACTTACTAAGCTTTATCTGTGATGATACATTGCCAATAGCATGAAGAATTCCAACAGTACCACATGCATTTCCAACAGTTTGTTTCATGAAATACACTTTTTCAGCCGATTCCTGCAAGCAACGGATCAAACAACTCACTTCTTGAAACAACTACCACATGCAAAAACATGGATAGAAAGCACATCTAGATAAAGCTGAAGCTGTTCCAAAAATCAACTAGAACAGAATAGCCTGTCCAACTGGGTCTAACTAGGAGTACCATCTTCCGAGTCTTATTCAGCCAAAAACTGAATCTAAGAAGCAAATAGAATTGTTTGAACTGAAAATCCCATGTATACTGCCAATTTCTACTATACTTACTTTTCCAGTTTAACAAGGGCTGGGAAAAAAAAAGAAAAAAAATCTAAAAAAAGGAACATTGCCTAAAAAAGTCACACCTTTGTTATTCAATGGCCTATTCAGGTTTATAATTAAAAAATAAAATTCCTCTACTTGAGGCATAACTATTTTCTTTTTGAATAAATTTTTTTAAAAGTTAACCTTTTCTTTTCTGATATACATTTAATACAAACAAACTTGATTCAATTAAGTTAATGTTGAAGAAGCCACGCCGAAAAATCTAAAGTGAGTCTCTCACGGTTGAAGCAAGTCAAAGAAGAAGAGGACAAGTGAGGGAGGAAGATTACCTGAATATTCTCTTGTGCTTAAGTTTCTTATTACCGCTTTATCATTAATAGATCTAAAAGACATAATTTGGTGTAATTGGGACTTACAGAATTTTTACTTTTAGAAGGATTTAAAGTGTAATACATTATAAAGGGACTACATAAGAGAGCAAGCTATGCTTCTCTCTTTTCTCTAAAATCAATATACTTCCCTTGTTTACTCTCTCTCTCTCAAGTTTTCTTCTCTCTCTTCCTTGCTTCCTCTTTCCCTTGTTTTTCTCTCGTCTCTTGGTCTGTCTTCCCAGTCCCAGCATCCAGTTTGAGTTCTTTGAGAGGTTGCTGTTTTTCTGTCAAAAAAATTCTTTCTGTTCTTTCCGAGTTAGTCTAGTTAATCTCAGTTCATTTTCTACAACCTTGTGCTCGTGGACTTGATAGTTTCAAAACAAAATTGGGCCTGTTGCTGCAGTTTGAGTTTTTGGAAACTCCTCTTTTTTTTTTTACTGCTGCTATAAGTTTTGGTTTTATATCCTCCTATTGTTGTTGCTGCTTGATTATACCGTTGCTCACTTTGGTGTTTCCAAGAGGTTTTGAAAGGGTTGCTGCTATTTGTTAGTCCTTCCTTTGCCATTAAACTTTTTTGGCTTAAAATCTCATGCTCCATTGTTTTTTTAGTAGCTATTATTTATTCATGCAAAGTCAGGTTTTCTTTCTACTATTTCATGGATTTTGAAACCTCCGCTAGCCCATCTATAACTGTATTATGTCTCTAAAAACCAAAAGTAAGAAGTTTTTTTTCCCGCAATCCTATGAATGATCGATTAATCAGAGTCACATTGATCAATTATACGTTATAAATTGTCTCTTCTACCCTCTGTCTGATCAATCACTCTGGTTTGTTGGATCGATCATATGCAATGAAGCTTATCTACCTCATTATGTATGACCAATCATCCTTTATAAGATCGATCATATGTAATGAACCTTATCTACCTCATTACGTATGATCAATCATCCTTTATAAGGACTGACCAATCATGCTTGGTGTTTTTGTCTTACTTCATTTGAGAAAATTTCAAATACCATGAACAAAATAGGGTCCTTCCAATGTCCTTTGATTTCGCATGTTTCAGCATGAGCTTTTCAACGAAGGGTTACTCTTATTCCTAATTTTCCACACAAGAGAGGTAGAAAATTCCTTAAACCACAAGCCAAAATAGGTGAAATCAAAGGACATTACTTAAATGTAATTGTGGGTACATGTGAAGAAATAATCAAAAGGGTTGTATTTGCCAGAGAATATACAATAGAAAATGAATAATTTACATTAAATAATGTTTTGAACTCATCAATATGAGATAGAACCCAATAAAGAAATTTCCATCCAAGATTTAATATCCGATAAGACTACTTTGTGCCAAGACTGGTCACCCTCATTGGTTGTTAGATTAAATTATCATATTTCTCTCACTTTTGTTGTTTATCATGTCTACCTCTCTCCTACCATCTCTTTTTTATATGGACTCTCTTTTACCTTTTAAGACCAATCCCATTGTTGGGTTTCTTGGGTTGCTTCTCTTTTTTGCTATATACAGCCGATTTTTAGTCCATTGTGACTTTTCTACTATGCCCTTAAGTGGATTTTTTGCTATTTCTATTACAACTACTACCATTGTCCTTGAGTGATAGGCATTACCCTGCTTAGTGATTATTGTCACTATTTTGTGTTCGAAATCCGTTGTGTCGGTTTAGATCTCCTCTTATTTGTCAACCATATTTCTACCATTTACTTTTTTGAAAGTCCTTGTCCTCTAACCGTCCCTTTACCACACACACACACACACACACAAAGTAGATTTACATTAACAAGGAGAAGAGAGTAAAGGTGCTAGAATAAGCTCAAATCATGAATAATCAAAGAGTCCACTCAATTTGTTGGAATATGCTAAAATTCATTCATTGTCCTCATTGAACATTCTTCCTCTGATTATTAAACAAAGTCTAAGAAAAATACAGTTTATCAAAATGCATATACTAATAAGCTTATAATCCAAACAAATTTCAAAAAAAAAAAAAAAATATATATATATATAGACTCATGTCATATGAAATGGACTAGCTCTCTGCATACATCCGAGAATCACTTGGAAGCCTTTATACAATAAGAAAACCTCTGCATAGCTGTCAAATTATTTTGGCATCACCCCCCTTCACATGGACCTTGTTGGTTTTATATTGTACTAAAATATAGCTGCACATTTAGAAGGAACTGTAACTTCCCAATGCATGTAGAAAACAAAGAAAGGGTTTTGTAAAATAATTAAAAAGAAAGAATTTTGGAAGAAGAGAGTGAGAAAGAGAAGAAGAAGAAGAAGAAGAAGAAGAAGAAGAAGCAGAGGAGAGGAGGAGCCGTTGAAGAAACTATCTGGGTTAGGGGATAAGATCGACCCATAACCTCTTTATATTAACTTTTAAGTGATTACAAGAGAAAAGAACAGAAATGCTCCTACTCTGGCTATCTCACTTACACCTTCCAAACAGTAATAATATCAAATAAAAATTACATTGATAAACACCTCTAATTCACCTCTATCTGACTATAACTTCAGAACACAATATCCTGTAGTGAAATTACTAAACTACTCCTGGCTTTTAACACCCCCACTCAAACTGGAGCATGTATATCTTCTAATCCCAACTTGAAACAAAAATCAATGAATAGATGCTTCCAAAGGGCCTTGGTAAATAAATCTCCAACTTGATCAGTAATCCTTACATATGAAATAATCACTTTACCGCTCAGCACTGTAACCCGGATGAAATGGCAATCTATTTCTGTGTGTTTAGTCCTCTAATGAAATATTGGATTACTAACGATAAATATTACAACTTGATTATTGCATTTCGGTTCCATAGAACCACTTCTTTCTAAACCAAATTCTCTTAACACAGATTTTACCCACATAAGCTCACTTACAATATGTGCTATTGCTCGATATTCTGCTCCAACACTTACCAGGCAACTACATTTTGCTTTTTACTTTGCCAGCTGATAAGATTACCCACAAATACACAATAACCTGTAGTGGATTTCTTGTCGAATTTCAAGCCCACATAGTCTGCATCTGAATATCCTATAATGTTTACATGTCCATGTAGTTCATAACGTAGTCCTTTGCTAGGAGCTCCTTTTAAATACTTTAAAACTCTCTATGTTGCATCAAGATGCCCTTTCCTACGAGTATCTATAAACTGACTCACGACTCCAACTACAAATGATATATCAAGCCTGGAAACCTTGGCATAAATTAATTGTCCAACCAATCTCCGATACATAGTTTTATCACTAACCATTGGACCATTGTCATCATGCAAACTAGAGCTCATTTACATAGGAGTGTCAATAGGTTTGGCACCCAATAAACCATGTTCATGGAGCATACATATCACATATTTTCTTTGAGATAAAATCATACCTTTTTTACTTCTCGTCACTTCTATCCCCAGAAAACATTTAAGTGAACCAAGGTCCTTAGTCTAAAAATATTGTTTGAGATTGTTAAATTGGGTCCAAGGCCCTATCCCAAAATGACTAGTCAACTTAGGAAACCTCTTTACCAACTAATAAACTCAAGATCTTTGTACTCACTAATCTGTGGGACTATTCCTTAACACTCCCCTTCACGTGTAAACCCTCTTTTGTGGCTCTACAAGTGGATAATTTAGGAGTAGGAAGTTTAGGTGTAGGCCGTCTTTTGTGGCTCTACAAGTGGATAGTTTTAGGTGTAGGCCCTTTATTGTGGTTCTACAAGTAGATAGTTTAGGTGTAGGCCCACATATGAGTACCTGCTCTGATATCATGTTAAATTGGGTCCAAGGCCCTATCCCAAAATGACTAGCCAACTTAGGAAACCTCTTTACCAACTAATAAACTCAAGATCTTTGTACTCACTAATCTATGTAGGACTATTCCTTAACAGAGATAATTCTTCATATCCTTGATACATTCGATATCATCTTCAGTGAGCACAATGTCATCAACATATACCACTAATACAACATTTCCAATTTGTATGCGCAAAATAAATAGAGAGTGGTCATAATGGCTTCGAATAAACCCAAACAACATCACCACCTCACTAAATTGTTCAAACCATGCGTGTGGACTCTGTTTCAAACCATAAATGGCATTCCGAAGCTTGCACATTGTACTTGTCCCCCCTTGAGCAATATACCCTAGAAGTTTTTAAGAACAAGCTGGTATAAAGAACAGCCCCGACTGACTACTACTAATATCAAAATCCGAATAGTTCTAAGTCGAGCAACAAGTGAAAATGTGTCAAAGCCATCAACACCAATTGTTTGAGTGTATCCCTTGGCCACCAATCGGGCTTTATAGCGTTCCACAATGCCATTCACATGATATTTTTTTGTATATATCCGTCTACAACCAACAACCACGTCTTTTGGGCTTTCAAGCAATCAAGGCATCCACATCCTCATCCACAACATTTTTCAGCTTTGGAGAAGCCAAGGCATCCTGCATTCTAGTAGGAATAGAGATTTTGAACGAAGACAAAGCAAAAGATTACTAAGGAGAGAGAGAAGAATGAGACACATAACAAGGTAGAGGATGTTGAGTGCAAGATCGGTTACCTTTCCGGAGAGAAACATGAACACCTAGGTCATTTAGCATAGGATTTGCAGGTGTTGAGGTACATAGTGGGGGCAACAGTGGGATGGGAATTGTTGATAGTCCTTTTGTTCTCTTCATTGGTGAGGATTGCACACATATACCGCCTTTGATACACTTGTAATGGCTTTTGTGGTTGCGAATTAGTCCTTATACTTGGGACATCGAGAACAAGAATACGTAAAGGAGACTTAAGAAAGATATTTTGTTCAAAAATGAATACATCAAATGATGAAAAATAAGGTGTATTCTCAAAGAATGTAACATCTGCAAACTCGTACACTTTTCTAGACATAGGATCATAACACTAGCAACCTTTGTGTGTCCAAGAATACCCAAGAAAGACACAACAAAATGGCATGAGGAAACAATTTATCAATATGTGTACTAACACAATGAACAAAGCAAACTTAGCCAAAAAACTCAAGGGGGCACTTCAAATAGCTTACTCTCAAGTTCTCATAGATGCATAGGAATGCAACCACCTAACACAACAGATGGCATTCGATTAATTAAATAACAAGATATAAGTATCTTATTCCCCCAAAATGACTTTGGAACATTCATTTGAAATAAACGTGTCCGAGCAATTTCAAGCAAATGTCTATTCTTGCACCCTACTACTCCATTTTGTTGTGGAGTACACACACAAGAGGTTCAATGAATAAATGCAAAGTGCGAAAAATGGAGGATCTACTATTAGCAAATTCAAGGTCATTTATATGAATGAAAAGCAAGAATGGAAGCACAAAATTGTATTTTTATTTCAACATAAAACTTGAGAAGTACATCAAATACTTTTGTTTTCTCCCAAAGGAGATACACCCAAATCACACAACTACAATCATCTACGTAAGTCAAGAAATACTAAAAACCAAAAAAGCTAGGAACTTGACATAGTCCTCATACATCTTAATGTACCATAGAAAAAGAAAGATCACTCTGACTACTTAGAGGAAATGAACTGCAGTGGTGCTTTCCTACTAGCATGACAACAATAAAATGATGTATCAAAAGGAAAAACAGAAATAAATTGACGGACATTGACTATTGACGAATGTCCCAAGCACAAATGTCGTAAGGAGAGGACACAGCTTGTAATGCAATGGACTTCTTTTCTGGAACAACATCAAGAAAGTACAATCACTTACTCTCATGCCCCAAACAAACTGCCTCCTCGTCTTTAAGTCCTAAAATACACAATGAGATGGAAAAAATGTGATTGAGCAATTAAGTGACTAAGTAATTTTGCTGTCACACAATAAGTTGACAGGAAATTTTGAAACATACAACACAACAGTTAAAGAGGTACGAAATGAATGGTTAACATGCCCTGCACGACAATCCGATGAAGTAGAACCATCAACCAAGGTGACTAAATTATGAGATGAAGATGGTGACACATTTGAGAAAATGGATGACATACATGATATATGGTTGGATGTGCCAGAATCATCACCCAAGACGAAGGAGAGGAAACATGAAGTGCAAACATACCTAAGCTTACCATTGTGGTATTAGCAATTGGAGGATTCGGGGATGCCTGAGAAGCTGGAGTAGTAGTTGATGCTAGTTGACCGAACTATTGTAGTATCTTCTGTAACGTATCCTGGGTATTCACATGTGACACTATCTCACTATTAATCACTCCCTCAACTGTCACCAAACACACTAAAATTAGCCTAGGCAGGCTTTCCAAAATCTCCCAACATTTGTGTGAGAAGTAATTAGATTTGTCACAATGCACACACTTTCTATCTGCATGACCTCTATCTCGTCATCTACAATGACTACCACATCCTCTACCTACAAATCCTCCCTGTCTTCCTCTAGACAATTCAGACCTAGAAATAAAAGAAGAAATGCTTACAGGAAAATCAGAACTCGCAATAGTCATACCATTTTTCACTACTCCTTCAGCCCAAAGAACTCTATTGTAAATCTTTTCCAAAGTATGATCACCGAAAAAGTAAGAAGAAAGAAGATTGAAGAGAGAGCGAGAGAAAGTGGAGAAAAGAAAATTGAGAAAGAAACTGAGATGGAGGACATGGGCGTCCCCAACTTCTATTTATAGCTTAGGGTTGAGTGGATTGAGTACAATTTGCAATATCTCCTATTCTACTTGTCCCCTTTACATGAAATTTGGTTCATAGACGTAGTTTAACATGTAGAATAAGATTACATCAAAAACTATAAACAACGAAATTTTAAAATGACCAAAATGCCCCTATTCTTGTTTTTCAACAATCACTATCATCAACCAATATCTATGCCCGTATAGCATCATATTCTGGTTTCAATCCATCCAAAAAACGAGTAACTTGAATCTGATTTTTCTCTGTACGGAGCTCAGTTGCATCCGTAAAGGATGAAAGGTGTTAATCTCTTGCAAAAAGCCTTAATCTTTGTAAAATAATGAGTGATCGTTCACTCACCCCTAGACATACCAAAGAACTTTGAATAGAGATCATATATTCGTGACAAATTAGTTTTTTTGTGAAAAAATAGTCTCAAGAGTATCCCAAATCTCCTTTTTGATGTATTACAACTCGTAACTTGATCACTCAGACTCTTCTCCATGCTATTAACAATCCAAGTCATAACTTGACCATCTTCAACTTCCCAATCATCATTAGGAGGGAATGGAGGAACCTTATTCAGAAACTATAGTTTCCTCTTAGCCTTAAGAAAAATTTGAACGGTTCTAGACCAATTAATATAATTGCATCCATTGAGTTTAATAGAGCTTACCTGAATAGTATGTGATTCCTTGGAATCGGAATTCCCTGAAGTCTTTAATGGTGTAACAACCTCACCAGAATCAGCCATTAAGTAATTCTCAACAAGAAAATTCCACTGCACATGCTGGAATATAATTCTGAATTACAGTATAAACAGAAACCGAGTATTAGCCTGTACAGGTCAGGTGGGTCCCACACACACAGAGTAATTAGGGTAACTAAACTGCAATTGATAGATGCCACCTCTAAACACCATTAGTCCACAAAAAACAACATCCAAAAATGGGTAATAAGGGCTGACATCAGCACAGATGTTGATGATGCAGGCAGACACAGTGTCTATATGGCATATGCAGGCAAGAATAGGGTAAAAGAACCCTAACAACAGGAGTAAAAATATCATATAAAGCTGTTTAATTAACAGAAATAACCATCAACACTAAGGGTTATGCCAGAAGCAAATGAAAAAGGCCTGATCTTTACCTTCAATCAGCCACAATTTGTGAAAACCTTTTTCTTGTGGAGCTTCACAATGTGAGGAGAAGAGGATTCTTGCCTAAAAACCCACAGCAATCAGACTGATTGCTCTGATACCATGTAAAATAATGAAAAAGAAAGAATTTTGGAGGAAGAAAGTGAGAAAGAGGAGAAGAAAAAGAGAGGAGAGGGGTAGACATTGAAGAACCTGTCTGGGTTAGAGGATAAGATCAACCTTAACCTCTTTATATTAACTTTAAGTGATTAAAAGAGAAAAGGACAGAAACGCCCCTACTCTAGCTATCTCTCATATAACTTCCAAAGAGTAATAACACTAAGTAAAATTACATTGATGAACACCTCTAATTACCTCTGTCTAACTATAATTTCAGAACAAAATATCCTGTAATGAAATTACTAAAATACCCCTTACCTATAACAGGATTCTTTCACTCTTCTCACATCTCATTTTACATCACACATATAGCTATCATGCTGGCATAGTCCTACATGCTTATGCCGGTACTTTTGGAAAATTTTCCTGGAGCTGTTACTGCCACATACCCACATATCCTTGTGCTGCATGTCTTGATCCTTTTATGCAGTGAAAGTACATGCCCTCCACCTGTACAAGCCTGCTTGTGTGTTTCTCACCTCCACATTCAGCTTTGCACACATATGTGTTCATTTAGCACTTAACATTAGTGTCTAGTTACTCCAGTCAATAAGCAGGTATCCCAAAACACTAGACCCCTTGTTAGGGAGCATCCACTGGCCACAGGGTCACCATGGACATTTTTTTTGGGGGAAAAATGGTGATTTCATTAATCAAAAGGATCCCAAAGGAGAGAGAAGGGTCACTATGGGCTTAATAATCCCACAGTCACTCATGTGGAATCAAGTTCAAATGCCTTCCTTAATTTTAAACCATGTCTCTTGGTCAGATGTGACGATATAACTTTGCTCTATGTGCCTCAGTATAATTATCATTAAGACCACTATTCTACGAGTCTGGCCAAAATGGCTCAGATACTCAACATCAGGTGAAGATAACAGAGACTCTTACAGGAGTGCTTATAGAAAAAAATTTACGAACAAAAGATAAAGTGCACTCAAGCATAAAATATGGTGACCTTAGGATGCATCACAAATCAACACAAGCAGCAGTCCACAATTGCTCCTCCCATTCTGTTCTCAACTGAAAAAATGTATGCCACATTTATTAATGGGATTCCCACCCTATCATCATTTTTCGTTATACCTTCAGTGGAAATTTTTAAGGTTTGCATGTGTTTTCTTCTGACTTAATTTCCTAGTATCCTTCAAAAGAGATGACAAGAGCTTAGCCTAAAGACGAAAGGCCAAATCTGCAGAAACCAACAACTTGCTGATGATACATAATTTCAACAAAAGCATCCACTTTATGCTCTAAAAAATAATGAGGAAAGAGTATATAAAACTATAGGATTTCATAGATTCCTTAGGTAAGAAACACAGTATATATTCCACAGCACAGACTTACAAATGAAAACTGCTCTACAGCTGTCAATTGGATAAATATTTTCCTTGAACGGTATCCATTTAATAAATATTCTAAATGTATATTTTAGTAAATCATTTATTATTTTGGCAAATACCCTTGTTCTAGTTTAAACACTAAGCCACCATTCTCTACACAAGAAAAGAAACGGGAGACCGCATTTTCTATCATTTGATATGATGGGTGAATATTCATTCCATCAAAAGGAACTACACACTAAAGCCCTTTGGTAAACCTAAGGATGAGATAATGAGACACAGGGAATCACTAACAGAAGTGTATCAATGCAGCTATTAGTTGGATAAACAGAACCCTTCAAACCTTTTTATCGCCAGTAAGTGTCATTTCTTCCTCCAATTGCCTTTGTGCTTCAGTCTGAGAAACACAGCACTAGACATAGTAAAAACATACTTCAAAATGAACAGTTAAGCAATACCAGCACTATAAGTACAAGGGTACACTCGGTCATTACATGATATGCATATCAAGAAAAATACATGTATTTCCTCACTAATTGGTGGAGATGGATCGAGCCCATGAGGAGGATTAACAATATTATTCAATATGACATCTTTTGCCTAGTCCATGCTGATATATTTTTCCTTGACTACTTAGAGACATGGTTCATGGGTTTGGAAAACTTTCATTTTCATAGACAAGCTACACAGAAGCACTTGAAACACCAAGCTGTTCAATAATGCCCCCAAAAACGAAACTCTCTGCAGCCTACTAGTAGGCCGTAAGTATGCTAACCAATTAGCTTTCTTCAGGTAGGTACAGTGGACAGTGTTTGATTATGACTTACATAAACAATCCTTTCTTGCCCATTCAAAGTTCCAAACCATCTGTATAGATCAAAACATCATACAACCTAGCAAATATTCCTAAAGATCAGCCCAACTGAAGGAAAGCTTTTATTGTCTTATACATGCGCAGACTGTAGGAATGGAACTTAATTTGATTCAGATATGTAATAGTTACCCAATGTTCAAAAACTACATTAAAAACAATTATGGAACATCAACAATATGTACCTCGGTAGTGATGGGAAACAGAAAAATAACTGCAAGAACTGGCTTTGGAACCATTTCCAGTAGCTCATCATCAAAACCATACACATCGTAGAACTCTGCTTCGTCCACAGGAAGTCCCAGACCCCAAACAAACTGCGCCACAAACAAAATTATAATAATAATAATCTATTTGTCCGAAATTGAGGAGAATAGATGCAGCAAGCAAATAAAAAAAAAATTCATAACCTAAAAGACGGAATAATAAAAAAAAAAAAAAAACCCACTAAAACCACACCTTTATCAGAATCCCCGACGAGAGCTAAAAAAGAAAACTAGAGCACCAATACCCCATGTAAAATTTTAAACACATGCACACATATAAGGGAAGAAGGATAGTAACCTGATTCATGACATCTGGATTAGCTTCCAAAGGAAGCCATCTTTTCGCAGAGGGGCTCTCATCCGTCGTCTCCATGGCTATTACAGAGAAAGCGAAACGTCTCAGTTATCAGACAAAGTAACCTTCACAGCTGGGTAGCGAGCGCTATTTGACTGACGCTTGGTGTTCGATCTCAAAAATCGAAACTTTCACCAGCTTTCCTTGCTTCTCAAGCTTCGAATACCAATTCCGTGGCTCGCTGCGGCCCAGTTCTGGTTCACCGTTCGAGTTAGTCTGACGCTTAACAGACTGCAGAGTTAACGGGAGGCTTTCTTTCCTTTCTTTTAAATACAGTTTATTAGATGTATACGGCCAACAGATTCTGCCAAATTCAAGGGTACATATTTTAAATATGTAATTAAAAAAAAAATCAAATTGGTTTTCCGGTTGAGTTTATCGTTGATTTTTACCTTGATTTTCTCAATACTCCTCCTCAAGTGGGAGAATTAATGTCAATAACTCCCAACTTGCGCATCATAGTTGAGAAGGTTCATTTCCCAATGGCTTGGCAAACACATTTGTTAAAGTAACATATTTAGTTACAACCGAATCATCTTATATTTTGTCACGAATAAAATGACAATCTATGTCTATATGTATAGTTCTTTCATAAAAAACAAAATTGGTTGTTATGTGTAAAGCAGTTGTCTTATCACAATATAATAGTGCTAGCTTCGAATGTAATATTCTCAACTCTATCAACAATGACCGTACCTAGGATAATTCACAACATGTACCTGTCATGGCTCTATATTCGGCTTTTGATTAGGAGAGAGATATGGTTTTCTGCCTCTTTGTCCTCCAGGAAATAAGAGAAGATCCAAAAAAAACACAATAACCCGTAGTGGATCTACGAGATATTGGACAACCAGCCCAATCCAAATCAGAAAATGCTCGCAAGGATAAATCATTTTGAGAAAGGAAAAACAAACTTTGTTATGGACTACTTTTTGAATAACACAACACACACAAGACAACTTCCATGTGTGGTTTGCATGGTGCATGTATGAATCTGCTTAACACATGGACCGAATAGGTAATATCTAGTCAGGTGATTCTCAAATAAATTAGGCATCCAACAAGTCGCCTATACTGAGATGGACTGTTAAGCAATTCTCCTAAATCTGAAAGCTTTATGTTTTGCTCAATTGGAAAGTTCACATGTTTAGCACCCAAAAATCCACCATCTTTTAAAAATTCCAAAGTATATTTTCATTGCGAGATGGAAATACCTTTCTTTGACCGAGAAACTTCGATGCCCAAAAAATACTTCAAATCACCCAAATTTTTAATCCGAAAATGGTTATGCAAACATTTCTTGAGACCTAATATGGCATTGACATCATTACCCGAATAAGAATGTCATCACCATATATCAGCAGAGTTGTAAAAGATTTTCCTTTTTGATATGTGAATAACGAATAATTTGCTTTGGATTGAACAAATCCAACACCTTGGATAGTTGTAGAAAATTTGGCAAATCATTGTCGGGAAGCTTGTTTTAAGCCATATAATGACTTGTGAAGGTAGCACACAAGATTTTCTCCCTGTCACCAAAGACCAAGAGGTGGAGACATATAAATTTCTTCATGGAGATCACCATGAAGAAAAGCATTGTTGATATCAAGTTAGTGAAGAGACCAATTTTGGGCGGCTGCTAAAGCCAATAAACAACGAATAGTAACCATTTTAGCACTGGGAGAAAAAGTGTCATGGTAATCTATATCTTCTACTTATATGTAACCTTTCGCAACCAAACAAACTTTGGAACGCTTAATAGTACCATCCGAGTGTCGTTTGATTTTATAAACCCAACGACAATCGATGGGTTTCTTAACAGGAGGAAGAGAAGTGAGGGACAAAGTCTAGTTGGCTTTTAAAGCGGCCAATTCAGATTGTATTGCTTCTTGCCAATGGGAATAAGAAGTTGCTTCCATATAAGATGTAGGCTCAATATCTTGACTGGCAACAGCAATATAAAAGTAATGTTGTGGTGAGTAACGATGATAAAAGACAAAATTGCTAAGAGGATAACGCATTCCTTTTTGTGGACTTGATGACAAAGGCGATAGATGGTCGTGAGACGTCACTTGGTTGCAAACATAGTCACTTAAAGCCGAGGGAGGGTTATGAGGACACTGGGAACGACATAAAATAGGTTCGAAAGGAGTAGCTAGGGGTGGCATCGAGCCGAGCCTAGTCTCAAGCCTAAAATTGTTATCGAGCTCGAGCCCAAAAATTTTAACGGAGTTCGAGCCGAGCTCGAGCTTCAACATACATTTAAAATTTTTCAAAAAATATATATCAAATAAATTGTATATAAAATTATGTATACATTTTACATAAAATTGGGCATAACCTATATATATATATACATGTGTAAGATTGGGCATGACCTCTACTTAAAATTGGGCATAATCTAAGTATATAATACCTGTATAAAATTTGGCATGACCTCTACTTAAAATTAGGCATAATCTATATATATAATACCTGCATAAACACTCCATAAACACTCCATAAAATTGTCTATACATTCCATAAACACTCCATGAAATTGTTCTTACACTCCATACACTGCATAACATTATGAATAAACTCCATACAATAATCAAACACAACAAAATTAAATGAAATATCACTATCAATTTACAATCACCCAAATAAAAACTATAAATCCATTATAAATTTACAAACTATAGTTGTTTGTCTTCATGCTAGAAAAATAATATACGTCCCTGCATGAGCAAAATCTCCACCTATGACAAAATAAAAAAAATAAAATTAGTTATTATCAGATAAAAAAAATACTTTTCCATTATTAGTTACTTAATGTCGTTTAAAATATTAAAATTACCATGATGAGAAAAACATGAAAAATCATGTAGCTGGTAGCATTAAATAAAATTTTTTACCTCCCGTCGGACCGTCGCTTTCGTCTTGTCGACAAGGAAGAACTTCAGATGAAGAAATCGAAGAGGAAGAAGATAAAAGAGGAAGGATAAAAATCGATTGCAAAAAAGAGACATAATTTACATCTGTCTGTATCTAACGTATCAATTCAATGAAATATTGGGTTTAAAAATAAAATTTTTGTACTGTATTCAGAAATGTTCTGTTCTGATATGTATGATGAATACATACTTACTAGACTTGTTACAAGTCTAACATAACAAAATTGGGTTGAGTTCCATATGCATAAAAAAGATTTTTGTTTTGGTGAACAACAATTTAATTATTATGGTTGTTCCATATACGTCCACCTGTTTTATTCTATGGGCCACACTCACAGTGGTATTAGACCAAAATATAATGGGGAAATAGTAGTACTTCCTCTTTGAATAGTTAAGAGGAAAAAACAAATAAAAAAAAGGGGTTGGTTGCTCCTCATTGTAATATCCATAATTATGGTTAGAGCGGGTTCATCGAAATCAAATATTATATTTAGGAATAGGAAGAGTTCGGTTGGAAAAATTTACCATCATGTGTATTCGAGTTTCGAAATACAAACAACATCAAAATCAAATCATTCAAATATTGATTGAAAGATCATTGTTGTGTTTTGCTCGAATCAACACCGAAATCGCAGAGGAAGAAAACGTACAAAAGATAAAAATGAAAAAAAAAAATCAACACTTATAGAAACAGAGAGTGTTTGCCGTTCGGGGAAATCTCCAAAACTTTTCCAAGAATGAAGGAGCACTGCTGAAATGAAGCGAGAGTTAGAGATTTTGTAGGGTTAGGTCGGCGAAGAAAAAAAATAGAACATTAAATAAAAATCTTACCTCCCGTCAGACCGTCTCTTTGGTCTCATCGGCAAGGAAGAACTTCAGATGAAGAAATCGAAGAGGAAGAAGAAGAAATCGCAGAGGAAGAAATCGTAGATGAAAAAATTGAAGTCTTTGACAGAGAGTGAGGAATCGAAGAGGGAGAGGGAGAATGAGGGTTTTGAAGACCAAAACCCCCCATTTCCCAAGAATCCCCGCCGACGGACAACGACTTATGCAAGAAAATCATGCTGAAACGGCATAGAAATGGCAGAGAAGCATGGGAAATGGCAGAGAAGTATGGGAGATTCACAGAGACAGACTGGAAGAGAGTCCCGCGACGCGACTCTCTTCCAGTCCCGACAGACTCTCAAAAATTTTCCAAATCCCCCCGATTCCCGAATCGTCTCTCATTAAATTAACGAGTTTGCTCACGAGCCGGCTAGCCGAACCTGGCTCTGGTCGAGCTCGACTAGTTAATTTAAATAAGCCAATTTCGGATCTTGAGCTCGAGAGATAACGAATTGAACCGAGTCGGTATTGAGCCGAACTCGAGCCACTCGCGAGGCGACTTGATTCGAAGTTAGAGTGGTTCCATCCACACTTGTAAGTGGTAGCTTTCCGCACCTAACAGATCGATCTGTTGGGTTATATTGGTTAGTTGTTGTCATGGTATCAGAGCTAAGCACGCCACATCCCGCGTTCGAATCCCGTTAAAGGCGGTCAAGAATGGTCGGGGTGGGTGTCAGAGTGGTTTCGTCCACTCTTGTCGGTGGTAGCTTTTCGCACATAACAGATCGGTCTTTTGGGTGTATTGGCTAGTCGTTGTCATGATATCATAGCTGGGCATGCCATGTCCCGCGTTTGAATCCCGTGAGAGGCGATCAAGAATGGGTGGGGTGGGTGTCAGAGTGGTTTCGTCCACTCTTGTAGGCGGTTGTTTTCCACACCTAACAGATCGGTCTGTTGGGTAGTATTGGCTATCCGCTATCATTTTGACCGCCTATCTCGGGATTCAAACGCGGGACGTAGCGTGCCCAGATATAATACTATGATAACGGCTAGCCAATACAACCCAATAGACCGATTTGTTAGGTGCGTAAAGCTACTGCTTACAAGAGTGGACGAAAACACTCTGACACCCACCCCGCCCATTTTTGACCGCCTCTCACGGGATTCGAACGCGGGGCGTGGCATGCCCAGCTTTGATACCATAACAGCGGCTAGCCAATACACCCAAAAGACCGATGTGCGGAAAGCTACCGCCTACAAGAGTGGACAGAACCACTCTGGCACCCACCCCGTCCATTCTTGACCGCTTTTCACGGGATTCGAACGTGGGACGTGGCATACCCATCTCTGATACCATGATAGCGGCTAGCCAATACAACCAACAGACTGATCTGTTAGGTGCGAAAATCTACCGCTTACAAGAGTGGACGGAACCACTCTGACACCCACCCCGCCCATTCTTGACCGCCTCTCACAAGATTCGAACGCGGGACGTGGCGTGCTCAGCTCTGATACCATGACAACGACTAGCCGATACACCCAAAAGACTGATCTGTTAGGTGCAGAAAGCTATCGCCTACAAGAGTGGACAAAACCACTCTAACAACCACCTCTAGGAGTAGCAGATGATGGTGAAGGAGGAACTGGAATCAGTGGTAATGATTGTTGGTAAGGATTGGGTACAGAAAGAGGAATCACCGAACTAAATTTGAGGGAGTGGATGGAATGGACTCATAAGGAAAATAGTTTCATGAAAAACAACATCACGGTTAATGAACATTTGATGAGTGGTAAGATCATATAGCTTATAAGCTTTCTGACCAACTAGATAAACAAGAAAAATACAGCGTTTAGCTCGAGGAGCGAATTTATGGGGAACGTGCACATCAGTAGTAAATGTAAGACACCCAAAAACTCGAAGATGGGAATAAAAAGGGAGTTTGCCATAGAGCCTTTCAAAGGGAGTTTGGCGAGAAAGGAGTGATGTGGGCAAATGATTAATTATATGAACAACACTAGAAACACATTCTGGCCAAAAATGTAAATGAAGGTGGGCTTGAAAACGAAAAGCTCTAGCTGACTCAATAATATGGCAGTGCTTGCGTTCTACAACCCCATTTTGCTAGGGAGTATTGACATAAGAATTCTAGTAAGTGGTCCATTTTTGTTTAAAAAAATCTCGCATGGAAAAGAATTCTCCACTATTATAATCCGAATGTTGGCTATAGAAACATGAAATTGTGTTTAGACAAAACAGAAAAAATTGTCAATTAAATGTTGTTTCACTTTTGTGATGCATAAAAAATACCCATGTGAATCTAGAATAATCGCCTATAATAGTCAAAAAATATTTCACACTAGAAAGAGAGGCAGTTTTACAGGGGCCTCTAATATGACAATAAATTAATTCAAAAGGTCTAACAGACAAAATTGAACTAACAAAAAAAGGAAGTCTACTTTGTTTTGAAAAAGTACAAACATTTCAAGCATTATTAGACTGGAATGAGAAATCTAACAAATATTTTGCCATAAAATCTAATCTAGAGAAAAATAAATGCCCCAATCGGCGATAGAAAAGAAAAGGTAACCTGATGACCGGGTGAACGACAAGAAGTGGTTGCTGCAAATGGAGGTGGAGGTTTTGGCTTCTCTAATGCTAATACAACAAATGATAAAATTTGTCTCATTGTTCACCTGCGGGAAAAAGGTTACTGAACAATTGAAATCTCTGGTAACTCGACTCACTGACATTAAATCCACATTAAAGGATATCACACCAAACACATTTTTTAAACTAAGAACAGAAGTCAAAAGTAAATTCCCAATGGATCATAACAACTTGTACCAGACATTAAATCCACAGGATATCATCACACCAAACACATTTTTTAAACTAACAACAGAAGTCAAAAGTAAATTCCCAAAAGAGTGTTCTTGTTGCTGGAGATGATGAAGAAATGAAGAAATGTTGTGCTGGAGATGATGAAGAAATGAAGAAATGTTGTCTGTGGAGATGATGAAGAAATGTTGTCTGTTGTATAACTATCGATAATCAAAGCGACAACGGTAGCATCATTAGCTTCCATAACGGTCACAATAAGAGGAGTATTAACCTAAATACCCTTAAAAGTATTAACCTAAATACCCTTTATCAAATCTTTTTATTTTTTATTTCTTATTATTAATTAAACTAATAATTTTATTTTACTTCATGATTATATTATTATTTTATACTACAGTGAAATATTTATTTATCATTATTAATACTATATTAAATTACTTAAATATAATTAAAATATCGTCAAAGTAAACATTATAAAAGTACAACATTTTTTGTTTGAATATTCTATATTTTATAATTAATTAAATTTATAATTTAATTTTTAACTCGTAATTATTATTTGTTTAAGTTTGTGCAGACACTTACTCTTCCTAATTTTTCTACGAAAAGGTCAATCTTAAAAACTTCCCCCGACACTCGTTCTGGCAAGTTCGAGTTCAGAAGAAAAAAGGGAAAGTAAATCGATTTTCGGATTTTCTGCTCAGATTAGCCTATTTGTTCTTCATAATTTCCTCCCTCTGAAACTCGCGAACAATTTCCGGGAAAAGAAGCCATTAAATAACTCTCAGTTAACAACAGAGACACATTACCGAAGCAGTATTACAGACTCTCACGAAGAACTGAAAATAAAACCAGAAACAAGAAACCCATCTGCAAATTTTAAATAAAAAAACTGAGAAAAGAAGAAACAGATTCAAATGCATGCACATCCAATAAAAGAGCCGCCCCAACCAGAGCCGATTCTGGTTCGCCATCTCCGGAGCTTAAGTAGTAGTCATCTGCTGACCATAGTGCTCCGCTCGCTCCCTTATCTCCTTTGCCTTGCTTGCCAAAGTCATCCGCACCTGATCCAGCTGATCCGCCCCCACCGGATGCTTCCCGGTCACGTACTTATATATCCAAGACAGCACCGAGAGCGCAGCCACCCCGAAGCCCCCCGACGACAGAAACCCAGCGCCGATGAGGCAAACCGCGATGGCAGCCGGTACCAGCACCGGGCTGAATATCACCAGCAGCGGCGTCATCAGCGTGATTCCGACCACAGTCCCTGCCAGCGTGAGCCCCGACAGCACCAGCATGGAGCCACCTAGGGTGACAGCGGTCGCCGCCTTGACGGCCTGGTACGACTTGGGCTGTTGCTGCTGTTGCTGACCCTCCGCCATTGGAACAAAACCCAGGAAAAGCGAAAATAAGAAGCCGATGCTTCTCCGGCCGGTGGCTGTAGATTCAGAAAAACAATAGAAGACTTGAACTGACAAGGGAGGATTAGCGAAGGCTTATATAAAAGAGACGACGACGACGCGTGGAGAAGTACGTAGGTTGGCGAGGCACGTGCCTATGGCCTTCTCAGGCAGAGCTCTGCATGTTGGCGGCTCCGGCGTCGGTCGGACTCGTGTCCCTAGAGATGTCAGAAGGAGCCCACAGTTTCGCTTCTGTCGAAAACAAGGAACGGAAAGAGGATATACGAGACATCGTAGCCGTTCGTACTTCCCTCCTGTTGGCAGATGAAGATGTACCAAACATGTTGGGCCTTAGAGATGAAACTCCTCCCCCATGGGCTTATGTTGGATATATATATAATGAGAGATAGAGAGAGCAAAAGGACAATCATGGGCTTCATTTCTGTGTGCCTTAATTTTTTATGAAAATAAATCAAACGTAACGCTTCATGTATTCTTCAATAGTAGTATACTTCACATCTGGGTACAGTTTGATGCTTCCTCCTCATCACTCAACTCAAAATTGGTCAAGCACGCCGCATAGTATATGTGATAATTGTGAACAATGGCCAAGTGCAGCCCCAATGGCTTCCCTGTTGCAAAAACATATCTGTTTACATGTTGCTATGCAGTTCAAGAAACCCCAAAGCAAGAAAGAGAGAGAAGAGTGATCACCTTCCATGCTTCTGAAGCATTCTTCTACAGTCATGTTGCTCTTCTTCAATTCATGTCCAATTAGTTTTTCCCAAATTTGGACGATCTCTCCTTGTGATAGTATATTGGCTGGGGGTTTTATGAATATGGCCTTGTTCAAGGTACATGGATCATCAATCGTCTTCACGACGTAAGTACCAATATCCTTCTCATCGTTGCACACAACTATTCAGAAAAAGAAGTCACTCAACTCCATTAAAGGTCTGTTCATGAAGCGAACCAGTTAACTTTAAAACTAGATCATGTAGGCTAACATTTGACATTTTCATCGCCATAGAGGCTACATTCTAGGCGTGAAGGGATCAGAGATCCAATCTGGCCAAGGCCGCCAAGGAAGTAGCCATTGCAACAATTTGCAGAGACATAGGTGTGTGGAATGCCGGCAGCTTCGATTGCTCGTCGAACCTTGCACTTATCTTTGAAGAGTTGGTTGTCGGGAGGGAGTGAGTCCACCATCTTATCTGGGTCCATTCCCAACTTGGAAGGTATAAACCGCTGCCGAGAAAAGACTCAATTATGAGAGAGTGCAGAAACATGCCTAAAATTCTTATAAACTTTTTGAAGTTTTCTGTTAATTCTATCGAGTTCGTATTTGCTGCAAATCTCAAACCCCATTTGCTGCATGAATCTATTCAAACAAAAGAAGAAAAGAGTTCCTCATCAGGATGTTGCCAACTTCTTTGATGACATCCACCAGCTTCAACTGCTCCAAGATGGTATCCCTGAGGTGGTTTCCGGCAACAGCTGATATCACGGTGTCAACCTGTTTGACGACTTCCATGAGACTAGCTCTGTCGTCCAAACACCCTGGCAAGAGGATTGCACCCTCTTGCTTGAATTCCAGTAGCATTTCCTGTTGGAACATAACCTTGATCCATAAAGCCCAACAAAAAGAAGCTTCAGATTTTCAGTATGCTGGCACAATCGAGGTCGGCAAGAACCATGCGCTGGCAAGGAAGTCGGCAAAGGACGTAGGCAAGAACAATGCGCTGGCAAGGAAGTCGACAAAACCAGTAAACATGCTCGGCAAAGATGAAAGGTGTATGCGGTGCCGATTAAATCTACATGTCTATAAATAGGACCGTAAACTATATAATCTAGAATCCAAAAATAAGAGAAAAGTTCAGAGAGCTTGTTGTCCGAGAGCGGTAAAATTTTTTTGGGAGAGAGAGCATCGATTATATTTCCAACAGTGGTATTAGAGCCAAGAGCCAAGAAGCCACTCGAGCTAATCTACACAGATGTATGCGGACCTATCAAGCCAAACTCTTTAGGTAAAAGCAACTACTTTCTTTTATTTATTGATGATTGTTCAAGAAAAAACATGGGTATATTTCTTGAAACAAAAATTAGAATGTTTGAAGTCTTCAAGAAATTCAAAGCTTCAGTAGAGAAGGAAAGTGGTAAAGAAATCAAAGCCATGAGATCTAATCGAGGAGGAGAATTTACTTCCAAAGAATTTTAGGAATTTTGCAAAGTCAATGGAATTCGTCGACCACTGACAGTTCCTAGATCTCCCCCAAAAAATAGAGTGGCAGAAAGAAAGAACTGAACTATTCTCAATATAGTTCGGAGTATACTTGAAAGCAAGAAATTACCTAAAGAGTTTTGGGCAGAAGTTGTGGCGTGTGCGGTTTACTTATCAAAACGATCTTCAACAAAAAGTGTTTGGGGAAAAAACACCACAAGAAACATGGAATGGAAAAAAAGCTTGGCATCTCCCGCTTAAGAGTCTTTGGGAGTATAGCTCATGCACATATACCAGATGAAAGAAGAACCAAGCTTGATAACAAAAATGAAAGTTTTATCTTCATTGGTTTTGATGAACATTCCACAGGCTATAAGTTGTATAATTCAGACAGTAAGAAGACAGTAATCTGTCGAGACGTGGTGTTTGACGAAGAAGGATTATGAGATTTTAGATCTCATAACAGTGACTTCAAATCTCCCCTCCATCTGAAGATGGACCAATATCGGTCGAACAGAATGGAAAAATGAAACTAGAGCCAATGACTCCATCTACTGCAATTACACCCGAAGATGAGTAACCTTCGTCACATTCACGTGGGAGCCAAAGAATCGCGCCACGGATACGAAGTCTTCAAGAAATATATGAAGAAATCTAGATATCTGGTAATCTCACTCTTTTCTGTCTTTTTTCTGATTGTGAACCAGTAAGCTTCCAAGAAGCTACTCAAGCAAAGAAATGGCAAAATGCCATGGATGAAGAAATTATGGCTATCGAGAAGAACAATACTTGGGAACTCGTTCCACTCCCTAAAGGGCATAAACCCGTTGGTGTTAAATGGGTGTACAAGACAAAGAGAAATGCCAAGGGAGATGTCGAAAAACACAAGGCAAGATTAGTAGCAAAAGGATACAGCCAGAGAGTCGGCATTGACTATGATGAGGTATTTGCTCCTGTTGCCCGTTTAGAAACTATAAGACTAATCATTTCTCTTGCAGCTCAAAACAAATGGAAAATTCATCAAATGGATGTAAAGTTTGTATTCCTAAATGGAGTTCTAGAAGAAGAAGTTTACATCGAGCAACCTTTAGGGTATAAAGAGAAGGGAAATGAAGACAAAGTTTTGAAGTTAAAGAAGGTTCTTTACTGGCTAAAACAAGCACCAAGAACATGGAATAGCCGGATTGACAAGTATTTCCAAGAGCATGGTTATACAAAATGTCCATACAAGTATGCCTTCTATATCAAGATCAAAGAGGATGTGCTGATTATGTGCCTATACGTGGATGATTTGATCTTTACAGGTAATAATCCAAACCTGTTTCATGACTTCAAGAAAGAAATGGCCAAAGAATTTGAGATGTCAGATATCGGGCTCATGACGTATTATCTTGGCATCAATGTGAAACAAGAAGAAGATGGAATTTTTATTTCACAGAAAGGCTATGCAAAAGAACTCTTGAAAAAGTTCAAGATGGAAAATTGCAAGTCAACCAACACACCGATGGAATACGGAATCAAGATGTCAAAGCTTGAAGAAGGAGAAAATGTAGATCCAACCTTTTTCAAAAGTTTGATAGGCAGTCTACGTTATCTAACCTGTACAAGGCCGGATATTCTTTATGTAGTTGGACTGGTCAACCACTACATGGAATCTCCAACAACCACCCATTTCCAGGCCGCAAAGAATATTCTTCGTTATTTAAAAAGTACTATGAACTTAGGCTTATTTTATTCAGTTTTTAAAAATTACAAGCTTATTGGATATAGCGATAGCGATAGCGATTGGGGTGGAGACATAGATACCCGAAGGAGTACTACTGGATTTGTATTTTTCATGGGAAATACCGCCTTCACATAGATGTCAAAGAAACAACAAATTGTCACATTGTCGACTTGTGAAGCAGAATATGTTGCAGCTACTTCAAGTGTTTGTCATGCTATTTGGCTCAGAAATCTATTGAAAGAAATAGGCTTAATACAAGAAGAGCCTACCAAAATCTATGTCGACAACAAGTCAGTCATTGCTCTAGCAAAGAATCCAGTATTCCATGATCGAAGCAAGCACATCAACATTTGCTACCACTATATACGGGAGTGCATTGCAAGAAAGGATGTGCAAGCTGAATATGTGAAGTCACAAGATTAAGCTGCAGATATTTTTACCAAGCCATTGACAAGTGAAAACTTCATAAGATTAAGGACTCTACTTGGAGTTACAGGATCAAGTTTAAGGGGGAGTGTTGGAACATAACCTTGATCCATGAAACCTAGCAAAAAGAAGCTTCGAATTTTCAGTGTGCTGGCACAATCGAGGTCAACAAGAGAGGTCGGCAAGAACCATGCGCTGGCAAGTAAGTTGGCAAAGGAGATCGACAAGAACAATACGCTAGCAAGGAAGTTGGCAAAACCAGTAAAAATGTTCGACAAAGATGAAAGGTGTATGCGGTGCTGATTAAATCTACATGTCTATAAATAGGACCGTAAACTATGTAATCTAGAATCCAGAAATAAGAGAAAAGTTCAGAGAGCTTGTTGTCTGAGAGCGTTAAAATTTCTTTGGGAGAGAGAGCGTCGGTTATATTTCCAACATTTCCACCTTCTCTATGTCATAAAGGTTCTCATTCCTGAACAGAACATAGATGGGATGTCCCATGGCCAGGCTAGCCCTCACCATCCCCCGCCCCATATGGCCGATTTCGCCGATGATAAGCACTCTACTACTACTTCCCTCGGCCATCTCTTCTCTGCCTTCCCTATGACTTGTGTAGTCTTTAATGGAACCAGTCCTCACCTACCCCTGCTGGCTTCATTCAACTTTTCTTCTGTTTGTAGAATGAAGACTAGTTCCATCCTAACCAACATTATTCACCCAATCTATAGTCTACTCATTTAATCTCTGAAAGATGGAATAGTATTTTGTCTTCTATTTTAGTCTCAGAACTCAGATGAGAAGGAAAGATGAGAGACAAAGATGCTGGGTTTTGCCTGTGTTATAAATCTAGTTTTGTAAGGACTTTGAAGAATGTTTTTATCTCCTTGAAAACTATGAAGATGCTGGTTGAGGCCATGGATGTTGATCTGGTCTTGAGGGTGAAACCAGGAGTTGCTGGCAACAATCTGGATGGTTGTCTTTTCTTGTTTTTTTTGTTTTTCTTTAATTTAAAAATTTCCTGACCTAAACTCAACTGACCTTCTTGAAACAGTGAAGCAAAACAACATAAAGATGCCAACAAGTGGAAGTCTTATTGAATGACATTAAACAAGAACATTTCAAAGGATATTAAAAAAGCACTATGAATCTATATCATAGGTTTTATTAAATTTTTCTAACTTTATAAAAAGATCAAATTGCGTTTATAAAAGTAACCCAATCACTTTAATATGAGGCCTCTAGGAATCTACATAAGAAATTTGTACTAAAATAGTTTGCGATTGTTCAATTACATGACATTAAATGAGTGACACATTGATCGATCAGACATAAACATCACTAATTAGAGGCACTTTGATCTTTTTGCATCATTCGTTAAAGATAATTAACAAAATATAATAGTAAGTGAACCCAGTATTTTTGGTGGAATTATAGCTATTTTTAGGTATTAATTTTAACTAAAAAATATGCAAATATTCATGTAGTATTCTAGTGATATATAACTAATTTACCTTTTCAAGAAAAAAAATGTAATATGGTAACAAACCAAGATTAGGGCTAGAAATGAGCTGAAATACAACCAATTAACAAAAGCACCAATGGGAATCCCCTTTTTAGAACAAGTGGGTTTCAATTTTACCCTATAATTTGATAAATGCGAGATCCAACCATAGAAGAAACTAAGCCATAGTTGTCGATATTTTTTTTTTCTTCCGTCACCCAATATAAACCTAACGATGAAGGAATCATTATCTATCAAATTGTAACTATGAAGTGATCTATAGTTAAATTATTAGCATTGATCTTATCCACTAATCAGTTGTATGAAAATTAAAAAATATCTAGTTTTTATTAAAAAATTTAAAAAAAGATACTCAAGGCAGTTGTATATGTAACATAATATATAGGACCAAATATGTACTTATATGTTGCTTGCACTTAAGTATATAAAAATAATGACAGTTCTTTAGATCGTTTGTGCCATTATAGAAATATAAAATGACAGGAAGAATTTTTTTTTTTACCAAAAATTTCTACTAGAAAATAGTTTTGTTGGATTTTTTTTAGGGAATTTTATTGTTCTACCCAATTTTTTTTAAAATAATAACATAAATAATCAAATTTTCAACTTTGACTGGTCAATTACACATGTGTAAAACCAAAAGTGATACGTAAGCTATGACTGCTTACGTGGTGCCACATCATAACACCACATCAACACCCGAAGAGTCTAACGATATGTCACCCACCACGTCATCGGGAAGCTAAGTCACCCTACATGCAGGATGTCACGTCGTCCTACCACGTCATCAACTGCCACATAAGCCCTCCATGTGAGTGTACCCTTTTTCTCCCATTTTCTTTTCATGATTGATTTAGGTTATTTTGTAATTAAAAATCATTTTAAAAACATTAATGTCTGGTTTTAAAAAATCTTACACATTTCGTTTCATTACATTCACTTTAATATAATAAAAATATAAAATTAATTATAAATTATTTAAAAAATATTTTTAATATAATTAATATCTTATTTTACTTAATACCTTAATACCTTAATGTAATTATTTTTATTTAGTTATTATTTAATTTAATAAAATATTTAATAAAAAATAATTTATTTTTTAAAATTCTTATTTGTTGGTACAAATGTTCTACCTTATTTTTTATAATAACATAATACAAAATTCGTATTTTAATTAATTAAATTTTTTATTCTTAGCTATTCAATACCTTTTATTATCTATTTAAATATTTTTAATAGAATTATTTTAAAGTTTAAAAATCTAATTTATAGGTACACCTTTTATACCTTATATTTAAAAACAATTAGTTATTTTTAAAAAAATATTTACATTTTTTAGAAAATAAATATTTTTAATAAAATATTTAATTTAAAAATTCTTAAATTATTTTTTAAATATTTATTCAATCACATGGCACGACGATGTGGCTTCCCAAAGACGTGACAGATGATATGTTGTTAAAGTCATGTGCTGATGTGGCATGATGATGTGTCACCATTTAGGTAGTCAAAACTTATGTGTTACCTTTAACTGTATACACGTGCATTTGATCGGTCAAAGTTTGGTATTTATGATATTAAGTAAAAAAATTGGATAGTACAATAAAATTATTAGTTTTCTTACGTTTATGCCATCATAAGAAATTACAAGAAAATTAACCATAGTAGACAAGGTGGAGGTATGAGGGATGAGTGACCAGTTCTTAACTAAAAAGAAAGGAAAAAAGGATATAACATGCATCTCTAGGGGGGGGCATAAAAACAGGGAGGCAAAAGAAGGAAAGAGCAGGTGGGAAGAGACGGAGAAAGAAGATGAAGAAGAAGACGCGATTGCTTTATCAAGTATAAAAGGTATTCCATCAGCTTTCTATGCGTGTGGAAGCAGTTCAGATTGTAGTATCCCAAGAGTGCAAACTTTTGACGAAGATGGAATGAGCTTTTTTATAGCACGCAAGCAAAGTTGAAAAAACTTCTCTGGTAGTTAGATCGTAGCTGTTCAATTACGAATGGTTCAGTTTCATTTTTTTTTTTTTTTCATTTTAAATGGAGCTGTTTAGTTGCAGACTTCCAACCTTATATGCGTCCGTCCAATGATGACTTCCGGCAGGTTCCCGAACATCTCGGATCCTTTATAAAGCGGCGAATGCGCTGCCGGACAATCCAAATATTTGATTAAATAAAAATCCACCAGATCCGAGGCAAGGGACAGCTTGAAAGAGAAGAGTACTGACATTCTACACATTCTACAAACGAACCTGTGATCAAATAAAAGACAAACGGTGCATTGTTTAATCGGGAAAACGAATGTACGATCCTTTTAGCAGGGCTTTTGAATCCTTCCTGTTTCGCTTTTTTCACGGCTGGTAATTCCATTTAAAGTAATCCCCCTTTCGCTCTGTAACGTCGCTCTTTTAAGATAAGCCCAAATTTGAGAGCAAGTAGTAAACAGTACCCAGTGTGAGATGATATTGTAGCTGTACTGGGTAGGAATGGATATCTCCATCCAACAACCATAGCATCGGATCGAGGGATCGTCGTCGTCATCATCAGCAGCACTAGCAAGAACAGTAAGACGTACACTACTGTCTGTTCTGTGGGGTTTCTTCCAGCTGGTAGCAGCGAACGAGGGAGAAAAAGGGTGCTTCGCTTTTCATCGACCATTGAATAAGAAACCGTAGCCGCAGCAGAACAGGGTTTATTCGTTCCCTTTTCGCGTTTCTAATCATCCGTCTCGTTCGTCGCTCTAACGGATGTCCGTTTCTTTACAGAACTCAGAGACGGATAACTGTACAAGAAGAAGACACAGAATGGTCCATTTCCAATTGATTCCCAAGCGTGTTTTTTTTGGGGACCGAGCCATTGATAAGACACCATTGCCGTCGGAAAGCCAAAGAAACCTGAAAAGAAAATTTAATTAATTCACTCCGGCGAGTCAGAAACAGATCAGATCATACGACTCAATACGCAGCCACCGACCGGTCGGAGGATTAACCTCTGGCCTCTGCCTGTCTTCAGGAGATGACAAAGACTCAACAGATTCAATTTAGAACAATGGAGTTTATACATGCGCTTCACAAACAACCCAGCGACAACCTTCGTTCAATTCCATGTACAGAGATAATGGCCACCCACCCTCTCGGAGAAAGGGGAAAATAAGAAGAAGAAAACAAAATTCGTATGTACAGATGAGAAAAAAAAAAACTTTGTCCCTGATCAATACTTCTTTACTTTCAACAATGGCAAAGAGAATAGATATGATGGAAGATGATTCATGCATCCCTTCAGTTACTTGCAACTGTTTGAATGTCCTCAAACAAGAATTGCCTCATCTCTTGGAACCCAGAACCTTGGGGCTTCACCAACCAGATCGAGCCAAATGCATTTGACCGCTTACTTAAATTAAAAACAGCCTGCTCGCCTGCACAATCCCTCAAGTGCCTCTGCAAAAACACCAGAGAAGCCAGTCAATGCCTGGAACACCCCAGGCAAGCCCGTTTGTATGTTGTTTAGAGTCATGGCACGCGTCACCTCCACTGCCTTGGCATGCCTTGCCATCTCATCTTCTACCTTCCTCCTACAGACTGTAAGTTCTTCCTTCTTCTCTGCAAGTGGATCCCGTGCATCAAATACTTGTCCATTATCAGGTCCTGGGTCAGGAACTCCAATACCCACCATTGAATACGACTGGTAAAACTTTTTCTCAATATGCCTCAATGCCATTGATTTCTTCTCGAGTTCCTTTGCGGCACTCTCTGTCCTCTTCTTGATCTTGACCTCTTCTGCCTGCTTTTCTGCTATTGCATGAACTACCCTAACAAAGCTCTTGATAGATTCAGAGGCAACAGTATCAGGGACACGGTCAAGAGCTTGTTTCCACTCATCACAGAAAGTATACAGGTCAGAGGCAACTCTTGTGACAACGGGGGTGTCTCTGTCAGGATTGTGCTCCCCAACACTAACGAGGCTATGCTTGAGCCACCCATGGATGGACCTGACATACTCACGTAGGTAATTTATAAGGCGGCAGAAGCTAGAGTGCCACTCTGATACGGCAGATTCAAGGTGATGAGTTGCTTGACGATGGAGATCTGAGGTAGACTCGCCAGCTATGGATCTGTTGACTAGAAAACTTACCTGTTGGACAATTTCATTCTGAACCTCATGGAACTGGTTCATGGATCGCCACATCCGCATCAGCCTGCAACAAGAATAATGGTTTTTTAGCATTCAAGATTACATTTGAATCAATCACAGAACTAACTGAATAATTTATTGGTCACTAAAGGAAGTGACAGGATCATCTAGGCCTAGCTGAGGCCATTGCATTTAATCTTTCATAACCAGTGTTCACATCATTTTCTTTCCAAGAAATAAATTCATGTCCTATGTGAAACACTCGAGACAATCTGGCAGAAAATTCTAAATTGCCATCTTTAAGCAGAAGCAATGATGCATCAATTACTCTTACATTCTACCACTAATTCTCACAGTAAACCAATTAAGCAAAGGCTACTCAAAAGTCATTTTATTAACCAATTAGAGAGAAAAGGGGCTGATGCACTACCAGCAGAATGAGAGTGAGATTTAAAGAGTAGCCAGATGTATTACCCACAACAAAGTTCAACAAGCTGTGGTGCCATTTCATTGTCTCTGACTTTTGTAATAGCCGATGAAGTGGCGGATACAGCCTCAGATGTGACCACTATAAGTGACTGCAACCTCTTTATTGAAGCCTTGGTCTTGTCCAATTTTGCTACTTCATGTCCTCTGTACTCCTGGCTCTGCAACGATGAAAGCTTCTTCTCGTGCTCAATCTTCACTCCCTCTCTTGCCTGCGAATTCCACAGATGCATTCATATCTCAGTCCAATCCTAGAATTTGTGTGAAGCTACGATTTCATTGACACAAAGAGAATACTTTTACTGTTTGCAGAAGTTAACCAAAATGGGAGTGGGCTTCCGCCCAAGAAGAAGGTGATGAACTCGTTTCACCGTACTAGCGCCGGGGATTTTAAGCATCTTCTTCGTGTAGGGATGGCTGACTGGTACGTATTAGATAACATCAGCGGGGAGATTACAAAGAGATCGCAAGCCCTGTTCAGCTGAATGCAACATTTGGAAATTCGTATATCCCCAGATGACAAAAGAAAATCATCCCGCCATGAATTTCTCCAAGAATAGGTACGAAGACAAAAGTTAATCAGAAACGACCGAATCAGAAGGGGAGGATGGGAAATAACTGAAACCGGGTGACCCGTCGCACTCACTCACATCCGTGTCCTCAGTTCCCACTAAAAACAGCCCTGCCACCGCAAATCCTTTACTGCTGGTAAAACGACAAGAACAACCAGACTCACCAGACCGTCAAATTTTGACGAGGGAGCTCGTGGAGCGTCCACAATAACCTGGAGGCGACCTGCAACGACCCGGTAACCTCGGGGCAATATCGTAACATTCGGAAGATTTATTTTGCGATTGCAGGAGGGTATTTACGTCATTCAAGGACTCCGCCGTCCGACAGCGCAGCGGTGTGGGCCGGTGCGGTGGAAGTAAAAGCTGGTGAGATAAGACTCGAGTAATGAAGAGTACCTTGACTTCCTCGTAGAGCTTCTTCTCCCACGCGAGTAACCGCTCCAGCGTCGAGCAATGGCTTTTCGGGCCGTCCGAAACGCCCAGCGAATCGGTATCGAGTTTGTACCGTATCTCGAGGGGCGGCTTCGATGTCCAGTTTGAAGACAAGTTGCTCAAGATGCTGCTCGAATGGTAGACCGTCTCTGTGATCGTCCAATGAGCAGAAACAAACAAGAAACGAAGTTCAGAAACGTTGAGAATGATTGGAGTGGGGAGGAATTTGGAAGTTGTGGTTTTCTCTTCTTACTCTTTAATTGTCGGAAACTTCGGTCGAATTGGGCGCGACTTGTTTCGAGAAGATCGGAGACGGGTTCGCCCGCAGCCGCCGCTTTCTGGAAATTTTCTTCGATGGCGGCAACGATTTCCGCCAGATCCCGATGGAAAACGACAACTTTTAAATCCCCCATGTCGGCGGTGACGGAAGATCCCGCCTCGGACTTCTCCGGGCGTCGGAAATTCCCCGACATTGGCGGGAAAGCGGCGGGGATGTGCTGGCTTTCGACTTCAGATCCGAAATTCGACCGCGTCGCCGCTTCCGACTTGGACTCCACGTCGGCGTCGTCGTCGGATTTCGAATCGGAGCTGGTGCTGCTGAACCTATCGTGATCGTGATCGCCCCAATCGCTGCACTGAACCTCCTCCCTCTCAGTCTCCTCCTCTTCGTCATCGTCGTCATCGTTATGTTCCTCCTTGTTTCGCGGGAAAAAGTCAGACCCCGGCGGGGAAGGAGGGTAGAAATTTTCCCAGTTCCAGACGGAAGAAGCCTGAGAAGGCGTAGAAGCGTAGGTGGAATTTGAAGGGAAGGAAGGGTACTTGCGGTAAGTCTTTTTGGGAGGGGAGGGGCTAGATTCGGAAAGGATGTGGGGGAGTTTGGAGCTAGCAATAGTGGGGGAAGCGGAAGGAAAGAAATGCGGCGGCGGAGGCGGAGGAGGAGGTGGCGGCGTAGGCGGAGCTGGGTTGGCAGCCGATGAGACGGAGGAAGGCTGACGGTTCAAAAACACGGGGGGAGGCTGGCCGGAGATGGCGAGAGGCTCACCTTTGGCGAAGTCGGAGAGGGCGGAGGCAGTGAGATGGAGTGATCGGAGATAGTCAGAGTGGGCGGCGGCGAGGTGGTGTCTGGAGTAGACCGCCTGTTTCATGAAGCGTCGCCGCTCCTTGCAACGGCGGACGGTGTCCTCATTGTCGAGCTTGGAGGCGGTGCAGCCCATTGAACGCTGGTGGCGAGTGTTTGGATTTTAGAGAGAGAGCGAGAGAGAGACGAGTAAACTGCACAGAGCTACCTTATACTCCTCTCCTCTCCCTCTCTCTTTCTCTCTCACTGTCCCATCGCGTTATGGCTATCTTTTCTCTTTCTCCATCAGTCAAATAAAATTCACTTTAACGCAACATTGGACATCTCCCTGCCATTAAACAAACCATACTTTTTCCTCTTTTTGTTCTCTACACAGTTCACACCTTACGTACTCTTGAAACCTTTTCAATTCTCCCTTTCTTACCAATTCTTTTTCCTTTTCTCGTTTCTGCCCAGAAAGCTTGCTCCACCACCAATTCAAACGAATTTTCAAAAACTTCCGGCGGAAACCATGCCTTTGCTCCGATCGAAAGATGCGAATGTTCTGAGACAAAAGTTAAAAACCCGAAGAAAGCTCGCTTTGGGTATCCCTTTAATTGGGAAAAAGAAATGGCTGACATCGGACCCGTGAGAAAGCAGAGGAAAGGCCAAAAATATTCCTTTTTTAATAAAATAACAATCCCACCTATCACTCAAAGAAGAGAACAAGAAAGAACTAAGAAGCCATGATAAGGAGTCATCATGATTCACGTCAGGGGAGATCCCAGAAGAGGTTCATCACACAGTTTCAAGTTTCCATGATTGAGACTCGCAGGAGACGAGAAAATGAAGCAATGGCAGAGGCAAATTAGTACGTAAGCAAAACATAAAAATGAAAAGACAAACAAACAAATCGAGGAGGGGATATGGGAAAAGGAAAATTTCCCTGGATTCCGACTCCGGGGACCCTCAATCCCTTTTTTTTCTGTTTTTTTCTCTCTAGCCTTTTCTCACCGTTTTTGCCAACCAGCTAGCTCATAGATCAATTGCCTTTTGGAATCTAGCAGGGACCAATCCACGTCCCGGCAGGTGCCAGAATGGACCCACAGGATGAGGGAGCATCACACCCAAAAAGAGAGAAATAGAGAAATGGAGAAGATGAGGGAGTGGATTCTGGTACAAGAGTTTGTGGCAATGGATTCCAACTGCCCCAAGGTTTGTATCACTGATTCATGATTCATGATTCCTGTGGGGTTATTCCAGGCTATAATCTGGGGGTTTAGGAAGGTACCTGCATCATGTGCCACTCTTCAAATTCGTCAAATAACTCAAGTCGTTCAATCCTGTTGCATCCCAGATTGGTATTTGGAGGGTTATTGATCTAAATTGATGGAGAAGAGATTTCTTCAATCTGGTAATGTGTTTCGAACCTTTGATCTTTATGTGCAAGCATTTACTACAAAAAGAGGTCATAAGCCACTTGTTGAGATTGGGAATGTGGATAGTATGTGGCAAGAGCTTCTTTTATATCATCCAATTGTTCTTGATCAACAACAGCAGCTGGATAAGCAAAGGGAGACTCTCAAAGCGGTTAGTTTACTTAATATCTTGGGTCCAAAGTTTGATTCAGTTCTGGCCCAATTACAGGCCAGCACCACTACTCAGTTTGAGGAGACTTGAGCTGCCTTATTGAGGTCAGAACTTGTAGCTATTCAACCCTCTAAGACTACTCCAAAAGGGGATTCATCGACTGCCTTAACACAAGTATAGAGTCAAGTAGAGGCCGAGGAGGATATCAGAGAGGTAGAGGCAAGAATCAAGTAGGAAGAGGCAGAGGAAGAAGGGGACAGCCCCTACAACCATGTATACATTGTAGTAGAACTAATCATATGTTAGAGAAGTGTTGGGATAAATTCGGCAAACTTGAATGGGTACATCAGGTCATTTGAGAATCTAGGATTTCCTCTCGAAATAGTCAAGAATCAGATCTGTTTATGATTGAATTTCAGAAGTTAGTCCATCAGTTTGCCACTAGTTCCTGTCTTGCCACTTCCATCTTTGCCATACTGGTATAACATCTGGGGGTTAGTCCACAATGAAAAAATAAAAAATAAAAATATATATCTAAAATTTTAAAATAAATTAAAATTATAATGTGAAAAATGAGGAAATAAATATAAAATATTTAATAAAAATATAAAGAAAAATGAAACAAATAGCAAGAAGAGGAGAAGAGTGAAAGAAAAATATTAAAAATTTGAATATATACTTAAAATTTTAAAATGAATTAAAATTATAATTAAAGTAACAGATGAGGAAAATAAATATAAACTATTTTATATAATATAAATAAAAAATAAGGGAATAAAAAAAGGAAAATGGGAGAAAAAGGAAAAAAGAAAAATGAAAAAAATGGAAGACATGGAAAAAGGAAATGAAAAATAAATAAGAGTTGAAGGACAAAAGGAAAAAGGAAACAAATAGCAAGAAGAGGAGAAGAGTGAAGCAAAAAAATAAAAAATAAAAAATAAAAAATATATTTTAAAATTTAAAATGAATTAAAATTATAATTAATGTGAAAAATGAGGAAATAAATATAAATTTTTTTATAAAAATATAAATAAAAAATAAGGGAAGAAAAAAAAGGAAAAAAGGAAAATGAAAAAAAGAAGGAGAGAGAAAAAGGAAAAGAAAAATAAATAAGACTTGAAAGACAAAAGGAAAAAGGAAACAAATAGCAGGACGAGGAAAAGAGTGAAGGAAAAAAAATAAAAAATTAAAAAATATATTTAAAATTTTAAAAATGAATTAAAATTATAATTAAAGTGAAAATGAGGAAAATAAATATAAAATATTTTATAAAAATATAAAAAAGGGAATAAAAAAGAAAAAAATGAGAGAATAAGGAAAAAAAAGAAAATGAAAAAAATGGAGGGAAAAAGGAAAAGAAAAATAAATAAGAGTTGAAGGACAAAAGGAAAAGGAAACAAATAGCAAGAAGAGGAGAAGACTGAAGGAAAAAATAAAAATATATTTAACATTTTAAAATGAATTAAAATTATAATTAATGTGAAAAATGAGAATATAAACTAATGAAAATATAAAAAAATAAGGGAATAAAAAAGGAAAAATGGAAAATGAAAAAAAAGGAGGAGAGAGAAAAAGGAAAATAAAAATAAAAAAGAGTTGAAAGACAAAAGGAAAAAGGAAACAAATAGCAGGAAGAGGAGAAGAGCGAAGGAAAAAATAAAAAATATATTTCAAATTTTAAAATGAATTAAAATTAGATTAAAGTGAAAATTGAGATAAATAAATATAAAATATAAATAAAAAATGAAAATGGGAGAATAAGGAAAAAAAGGAAAATGAAAAAAATGGAGAAGAGGGAAAAAGGAAAAGAAAAATAAATAAAGTTGAAGGACAAAAGGAAAAAGAAACAAATAGCAAGAAGAGGAAAAGAGTGAAGGAAAAATTTTAAATATATATTTAATATTTTAAAATGAATTAAAAATATAATTAAAGTGAAAATTTGAGGAAAATAAATATAAACTATTTTATAAAAAAATATTTTTATACATGAGAAATATTTTGTTAATATTGTCTTGTACAATTGAGTCATGTACTTAAAACATTGTACTTAAATCTTATTCTCAGTTTGAAAGTTTCTCTTGTTCATAACTTAGAGTGTATTTCAAGTCTTTGTGAGGGCCGAAAGGTTGAAACCAAATGAAAGTAGGGAGCAGTAGGTAAAGGAGATGAACTTGATCTTATTAATTGAAATTCAATTATTTATATGGATTTTCAAATAAATAAGACTCATCTTGAATACCCTTTCAATTTAATTGAAGATAAATTTCATAACATACAAAATAATTTGTAGTATTGGTAATAAAAATTTATTAAAAACGAAGCCATATTAGTGTTTTTTTTTAAAGAAATTTTCAAAAGACATTTTTAGTAGAAATACGTTTCTAGTGACTATTAGTGCTTCATATTTTTTGGAAACATTTTTCTAATTGAAAATTCTTATTAAAAAAATCATATAATTTTCTAAGTAAAATTTTCCTGCCAAGATGAGCTAGAAAACTGTATAGAAAATTTTTGAATAAGTATTTGATAGTTGTTGTAATACTTTTAGCATGAGACAATTTTCATAGCAATTTTGTGTTTGACATTTTATTTGATTAAAAATTTATCGATAAGTATAGTAATATATTAAATTGATTATTAATTTTTATTTATTTCCTTAGAAGAGGCAATAAGAGGTTCATTTAACTTTCCTAAGAAAATTTTAAAATATTTTTTGTAATTTTCTAGTAAGTCACTAATTGTAATAGGATTTTATTTAAAGGTTTTTTTTGGAAATATGTATCCTAGGAAAAACATATCTAGTTTTTCCTAGAATATAAATTTTCAACTAGGGGCATTATGGAGGCCATAAGTAAATTTATGGCTAGATTCAGAAATTACAAAATAAGCTAGACAATATTTGGAGTAAAAAAGATTAATATTGGTGTGTTCTAATCCATTATCGAGATTCAATCTCGAACTTCCCCTATCATTCTTTTTTTAAAATGTATGCATAATTTTATATATAATTTATTTGACATATATTTTATGCAGAGTATTAAATGTAAGTTGAAGCTTGAACTTAGTTAAAATTATTAGGCTCGAGTTCGATTACAATGTTAGGCTCAAGGTTAGGTTGGCTCGAGCTCGAGTTCGAAATATTTAAATCAAGTTCGGCTCGAACATAGGAAGGTTCAGGCTCAGCTCGATTCGATGCCACCCTTATGCCCAATTTTAAGTAGAGGTCATGTCCAATTTTATGTAGAGGTCATGCCCAATTTTATGTAAAATGTATGCATAATTTTATATATAATTTATTTGATATGTATTTTTGGAAAAAATTTAAATGTATGTTGGAGCTCAAACTCGAGATATGTATTTTTTGAAAAGTTTTAAATGAATGTTGGAGTTCGAGCTCGGCTCGAACTCGGTTAAAATTATTGGGCTTGAACTTGATAACAATTTTAGGCTCGAGGCTGGGCTCGAACTCGAGTTCGAAATATTTAAATCAAGTTCGACTCGAACATAGGCAGGTTCGGGCTCGGCTCAGCTCGGGTTGATGCCACTCCTACCTGCAATTGTTTCCAATGAAGAAGCGCATAGCAAATTCAAACAAAGGGAGGAGGGGAGTGAGGGATTTCCAGATTGGTGACAGTCTGCTCAACTTCCTCCTCTAGTCCACCACTCACCCAACCAATGTAGCTTGAATGCAAACATGGGTCTCCAGAGGCTGTTGGGATAGGTATTGAATTTCCAAATCCATTTGAGCAATAAGGCACGATTCATGTCCTTTGTGATGTGGATGCCAAGACCACCAAGAGGGTGTGGTAAGCAAACATCATTCTAGCTAACAAGGTGATATCTAAAGGCTTCATCGGATCCTCTCCAAAGGAAACTTTTCTTAAGAGTTTCAATGTGGTTGGAGATGGATGTCGGGTTGGGTATGAAAGAGAGGTAGTAGTTGGGGAGGCCCGCAATACATGAGTTGAACAGAATGAGCCTTCCAGATGTGGTGAGGAGCTTTCCTCGTCAAGTGGCAAGGTGCTGTTTGATCCTTTCCACCAGAGAGTCCAGGGATTCTTATTTGGCATGCTATCAAACAAAGGAAGTCCGAGGTGAGTGGAAGGAGGGGAGGCCAAAGAGCATCCAAAATAGTCCGCCATGTTCTGAAGGGTGGCAGGGTCAATATGGTAGCCAAGGAGGGTAGTTTTACTCCAATTTATCCGTTGTCTGGAGGAAAGCTCAAAGAGGCCAAGAAAGGCATGAAATTTCCAAATTTGGTCCATCGTACCTTCCCCAAAGCAAATAGTATCATCAACGAACTGGAGGATGGGGATATCAAATTCGGCTCGAGATACATTGTGACGAAGCCAGCCGGCTTCCTTGACTGAGTATGCCATGGAAGAGAGATACTCAACTGTGATGTTAAATAGCAATGGGGAGAGGGGGTCGCCCTTGTGAATTCCGCGGGAGCTCTTGAAGAAACCGCAAGTAGTGCCATTGATGAGGATAGAGTAAGAGGCCGAAGAGATGCAATTGTTGATCCAAAACGGCCATTTTGATCCAAAACCCATTTTGTTAAGGAGATCATAAAGAAGCTTGCAGTTTACCCTGTTGAACGCCTTCTCAAAGTCCAGCTTGAGGACAAATCTAGGAAATCCCTAAGCCTTAAGAAATAAAGGAGCTTGTGGGCAGCCATTGTCGAGTCAAAAATGTTCCATCCCTACATGAAGGCACATTGACCGTGATGGATAACTAGAGGCAGGACTGTCTTGAGGCGTTGAGCAAGCAACCGAGTGATGATCTTGTAGGTGCTCGTGGTAAGGCTGTTAGGGCAGAAGTCAAATGGTCATTCAATGTTGGTCTTCTTTGGGATAAGAGCGATAAAAGATGCTCTCCTACTCTTAAAGTTAATGCCCTTAAGTTGGAATTCGTGAACCACGACAATAACAACATCACGGATGAAAGGCCAACTTCTCCTATAAAATTCGCCATTATAGCTGTTCAATCCTAGTGCTTGGTCAGAGGATAGGCTGAGAGTAGCATTCTCAATCTCCAAGATGGAGAAAGGGAATTCAATGAGAGTAGCAGCAACTGGTGAGATTGAGGAAAACCTGATATTATGAACTGAAGGCCAAGACAAGCAATCTTCCGAGTATAGATCTGAAAAGAAGCTCAGCAAAGAATCAGTTATGGAGGGCCTATCTGATGTTACCTCACTATTGATGCATATCAAGGTAATTTGTTGGCTCTTAGCCTCGCTGATGCTACGACGTAAAAAAACTTTGTATTAGCGTCACCATCAGATAGCCACTTAAAGCGGGTATGCTACTTCCTGTGTGTTCTTTCACTATGAGCAAATGATTGGAGCTGATTTTGAATGGATATTTGGTGAAAGAATTGAATGGAGGAGAGACACCAGAGCTCTTTAGCTGAATCCATGTTGGCAAGCTGATTGAGGAGGGAGGTTTTACCAGCCGACAATGCAAAATGACACCCCAAGGGGAGAGACCATTCTTTGAGATGTTGCTTCAGCAGTTTGAGTTTTTGGACGAGAGACCAACCCCTTGGGCCACTTACATTAAAATTGTTCCATCATTCGAAGAGGACAATATAATAGTTGTTATCATTGTGCCAAGAGTTCTCAAATCTGAAGAGGGGTAGGGGGGGGGGGGGGGGGGGCGGGGGTTGGACCTCATCGTCCAATGTGAGTATCCAACAGGATTGGCCAATGATGCCTAGAACTTTGTTTGTAGCATTTTCATATAGGCCAATTGCCATTGGCCAATGGGGGGTAGCCATTTGACAGAGTGAGGGTGTTACTAGAGAGTGCAATTTTTTCAAGTTCAAAGCACCCAATGAAATCGGCAAAATGTCGCATGGAGGAGGAGATGCAGATGACAGGTGGAGATTTTTTTGTTGCAAAATCAAATAGCATTGAAGTCTCCAACAAGGAGGGGGAAAGACCATTCTTGGCAGAAGATGAGCAGTTCATCCTAGAAGAGGTGCCTATCATGGTATCTGGTTGGCCATAAACACTGATGAGGTTCCAGAGATCGCTAGTATTCTAGTCTTTAACTTTCAATGCAATGGAGAAAGAACCAAGGATGTTGTCCAAGATCTCAACTACATCAGTGTCCCAGACCAATTTGATGCCACCAAAGTGGCCCACTGCATCAATTTTCAGCCAACTGAAATTGTGAGAAGACCAAAGTTCACGAATAAAATGATCAGTGAGGGATGGACATTTAGTCTCCCAAAGATTGGCAATGTTAGCCTTGGAAGAGAAGAGAAGGTCATGGATGGAGGCCCGTCACCTGGAGCAGCCAATTCCACGTGTATTCCATGACACAACGATCATTTTTTCGCTGGTTTTGGACTCCAGAGGGGGTTTTGTTGCCAAGAAGAGGACCAGACTAGACCACTCTCATCAATTTGGCTAATTCCATCATTTGCTCCCAAGTTTCATTGTCAAATTTGTGCCCCTTCGACTGCAGCTCAGCGACTAGACGATTTAATAATGGTGGCATGATAGTAAATAAAGAGTCATCTCATAAAGATGGCACTGATGTAATTAGTTGATGATTTATGTCTCTTATTCACTCTTACTAGGGTGAAGGGTATTCTTGTAATTCTCTTAAAAAAGGGTATTCTTGTAATATTAGTACTTTTGATATCTATAAATACAACTTAAGGGGGAGTGTTTGGACTATTCTTCTTCTCCTCCTAAATCTTCTATCTATAACTCTTCTTTTTCTTCTCACCCCTTAATCCTCTTCTACTGTGATTATACATCATAAAATCCTAAGTTTTAATAGTAACATTCAAACACAAAAGAAGTAACAACAACCTTTTTTTCTTTTCTAACTAGCAACATCTATCCAAACCCTCTAGGCATTTTACTTTTCCTTCTTTCTTTAGCCAAATTAGCTGCACTTACTAAACTTGTCTAACTTATTTATTTGAGAGATATGCGGACACAAAAAAATATAAAAGATAATCGTTAATTTTCCACGCCAGGTTTCTCAAAAGCATTGCAAACAAAGCTGTAAAATACATGCAAACTAGAGATGTAAGAGATTTGGTGTAGTAAAATGATTATGAAAAAAAAAAAACAGACAAGCAGCAAAGTTTCAGTTTGTCTAGGAAGAAGAACCTTCTCATATAAGAAAAATGCAGCAGTGGAAAATGTTTTGGAGACCCAACTAACGATTTCACGGCTTGAATCTGGATCCAAGTATATTAGAATGCATTCATCAATTATAAATGTTGGCAAGCTGATGGAACATCAAATAAAGCACCTGCCTTTGCTCTGCAAAATAAATGTGGGAAATCACTAGGAAGTAATTCATAATGATCGTTTAGCACCTGCCTTTGCTCTGCAAAATAAATGTGGGAAATGGAAATAGCCCAAACTTTTTGAAATAAATGTAAGAAGTAACTGATTGACCAGTATACTTGGAAGTGAAAAATGATTACCTGGTGAAATGGATGCTTCTAGTCCAATTTTGCCCCTCAATTGGTCAAATGATTCAATGAGAGCTGCCTTATTGTTAGTTACCTTAAGAAAAAAATAAAATTCAGACGCATAATTTGTATAATGGTGAAGAAGCACATAATGATGCTGCAACTGATAATTATAATGTATTAAAAAACAAGATATGCATCTCCTCCCCATTTTAAAGGATACCTAGTTATTCGCAAACAAATGTTACGGTCCCGGATCTGACACGTGGATTATTTGGAAGGATCTGCAATCTGCCACGTGTTACGGGTCTTCCAAGCATTACCATAGGGGAAGTAGGAAGACATGGGGAAGACGAAAACGAAGATCAAGCCAAAGGGAAGCTTGATACCCTAGAGCTCGTTGAGGAGAACTCTAAGCCTCTTACGCTAAATTTAACCTAATTCTTAATACTTCAATGCTTCCTTTTCTCATTACTCTTACCCCTTAAATAGGGTTCACCTTGTTAGGGTTTAATAAAATATTACAGAAATATCCCTATAAATAAAATATTCCAAAAATATCCCTATTAATAAATAATTCCAAAAATACCCCTATGGCCTAAACTGAAATAAAATAAAGTAAATTAAATAAAACAACTAAAATAATAACGTTATTGCATGCATAACAACAAAACCCTCCCATATCACAGGATGAGTTAGTGCATTACCTAATAAACCGCAAGATAATAATTCCAACGTATAGCTCCTTAAATCCAGTTCCACATAAATGTGTAACCATCCCTTCTTCTTGCAGAATGATATAAAACCATTGCAATAAAGAAGTATGAATGCCACAAGTTCATGAAGAAGACTTGAGTGGCACTCAATTACACAATGAAGAAAATTTGGAATAAACCAAAGGGACATTATACTTGAGAGATTCCCCACAGGAATTTCACCCATTGATGGAGATTCTCTCTAACATACGGGAAGTTTTGCCACTTCCTCATGGCTCACTAATCAATTTAATTACAGAAACTAGAGAGAAAATATTCTCCCCAATGCACTACCCCATATTTTGACCATTCAGCTACCAAAGATCAGTTTGATTTTGGCCCCATAAACAATATTATCAAGCACATGCCATAGAGATATCCTTCCAACACTGCATAACACATCCCACACGGATTGGCCTTGGGACACCTCATAACTCCATAAGCATCCTTCATGGATTGGTCCCATGGCACCTCATAACACTGGCTCCTCTCTTAACCAGTCTAGTCTCCTAAATTAAATTAAGTGCAGCCAATTGGACTGAAAAGTCCATATTTAAGCTGAAGAATCAACATAAGATGAATGTCATGAGAAGTTTTACATGCCCGCAACTGAAAAAAGGTAGTATCAAAAGCCACTCCAAGAGACAGTATCTGTTTCTTTGGTTGATTTTCGCTATTAGAGATGCTACCCAACTCAAGAAACTGACAGAGAAGCATCCGGACAACAGTCCCAACAGTTTAGAGTACCCTGCATGACGTTATTTAAGGGCCAGCAACAATAACTTTAGCCATAACAGAAATAAAATAAAACAAAAAATAAAAGATCACTCAAATGAAATTCTTCACAGAAGCGTGTTTCATACCACGGTTTATTATGGGGGATCATCTAACAGGTCTTCTCACAAATAAGTGTATGTAATTATCCTTCATGTATCCCTTTTCAACACAGGATCTTTTGAGACCAAAGAAACAGTATTAATAGTCATGTCAAAATCAGAAACAAAAAACGAACATACTATGTTAGGACCATACTTTTTACGCTTGAAATGAAAATACAGCAAGTAAACAAGCAACCCAAATTCTTTTTGAGAGGAAACTGTAAACCATTTTTATGAGAAACGGTTTTCTTATTACGTGGTCTCAAACTTCCGGCAGTTGCAACTCCCTCGGTAACACGAAACCATGAACCTTGATGGGAGGTTGGTTTTCGGTTAAGATATGTTTTTACACTCCCCTGTCTCGTCACTCTCATTCCCTTCAGTTTAGTGTCATCGCCGTTGAGTGCCAAGAGATCGGAAGCACCGAGAAAACAGAAGCGAAGGAATTTGAAGCGTATGGAAGGAGGTATGATTTATCTTCCGTTTAATTTATAATGAATTTTATATTGTATTAGAAATTCATGTTTAAGACTTACAGTTGGTATCAGAGTAGACCTCTGATCCAGCGTTTTGATTCCGAGAGACTCTGTTCGGTCTCTGTTTCTGTTTTTGTTTTTTAAAAAAAAATAATTCCGCGCTCACTTGCGGACGCCGGGGCTCTGGCATTGGCGCCAGCCAGCGTCGATCATGACGCCGGCGCCGGCGACCATTCCGCACGGTTGCTGGCGCCGACGGAGGCTGTCGCAGGACGCTCTCTGTGAACTCACTGCGGCGGCTATCTCGTGACGCCTGAGAGCGTCGGAGCCTCAGCGCCGACGCCGGAAACAATTCCGAACTGTTTTCTGGCGTCGACGACTTGAAAGTACGCCGGCGGAACGCCGGGCAAAAATTTTTCTGCGCGCGGCTGGAGGTTGAAGACGACCTCCAGCGCGCAGAATCATGTTGATTAAATTTATAAGGTATTTTTGTAAATACCATCGAGTTGGCTCGGGACGAGTTTTCTGCGACTCGCCATTCCAACTCGACAACCGCGACTCAAATCGGGTTGACTCGAAGAAAAAAAAAAAAATCGAGTCGACTCGGACGAGTTGAGTTGGCTCGCCATTCCTGGGCCGAGCCGACTCGGTGCATAAAATGTGTTGCGCGGGCAGGATTCGAAACCGTGCGGTCGCATATTTATTTGCGCCAGTGACCATTAGGCCACCGGCCATGTGCTGTTCAATATATAGGAAATTATAAATTTATTTCCTTTTACAGTTATGCATTTTTTTGCTTATATGTAAATGCATGAAATTAAAGTTATGCATAATATTATAGTTTTCAATTATGCATATCTTATGAGCATATTTGGTGCATAATGATAACATGTTAGTGTAAGTTACAATTATGCAATTCATGCTATTCTCATATATTTATGAGATTTAATGTCTAATGATTCATATAATTTTTATTAATTAGAGAGTAGCCACAACATCTTTAAGTTAATAAAAATTATATATTATGATAAGGATCACATAAAGAATATTAGACATTAATTGTAACTAATTTTACTTGATATAATAAATTTTATCCCACAGGAATTTTTATTATATTTGAATTTATTAGTTAGGATAAAGTATCAAGTTATTCATAATTTACCCACAGGGATTATGAATTCATAAATAATTTGATAGTTTTATCATAAAAAAAAATTAGATATTGATTGTAATTAATTATACTCAATATAATAAATTTTATCCCACATGAATTTTTTATTATATTTGAGTATATTAATTAGGATAAAATATCAAATTATTCATAATTTACCCACAGGAATTATGAATTTATAAATAATTTGATAGTTTTATCATCAAGTTTACTCATAAAGAATCTTGAATCTACTTGAATTAAAAACATTTAGCCCACAGGCAATGTTTTTTATGTCAGTTGATTTGAGTTTTAAACATGATTTACATTGGTAAAGCATGATATTTTATTCAGGCCTCAATTTTAACATCAGCATGTAATTTGTACTTTTATGCAGTTATACAACCTGCACATTTCTCTGATTTTCGTTGTGATATCCCTGATCTTAAGGGAGATAACTATAAGGTCTGGAAAGAGAGAATACTTCTTCATTTAGGGTGGATGGACATAGATTATGCTATTAGGAAAGACGAACCACCTGTAATTACTGATACCAATACTGCAGCTACAATTACACTTTATGAACGATGGGAGCGATCTAATCGCCTCAGTGTAATGTTCATTAAGACTAAAATTGCTGCTGGTATTCGTGGTTCTGTTGAGCAGTATGAAAATGTCAAAGACTTGCTGAAAGCCATTGACGCTCAATTTGTCACTTCAGATAAGGCATTAGCAAGCACCCTAATCATGAAGTTCTCGTCCATCAAGCACACCAGTATGACAGGTGTGCGTGAGCACATCATGCAAATGAGGGATATTGCGGCTCAATTGAAAAATCTTGAGGTTGATATGTCAGAATCTTTCGTGGTGCATTACATTCTGAATTCCCTTCCACACCAATATGGACCCTTCAAAATCTCGTACAACACACATAAAGATAAATGGTCAGTTAATGAATTTTTGACCATGTGTGTTCAAGAGGAAGGGAGACTGGTAATGGAACAAGGAGAAAGTATCATGCTGGCAACACATAGAAAGGACAAAAATATTCCAACCTCATTTGTTTGTTATGAATCTAATATGGTTAATGTCAATAATTACACTTGGTGGATTGATTCTGGATCAACAATCCACATCTCGAATTCCTTGCAGGGTTTGCAAAACCTAAGGAAACCAGTGGGAAGTGAGCATCAAATATTCTCAGGAGATCAGATGAGCTCACATGTGGAAGCTATAGGAACTTGCTATTTAACTTTAAGTAGTGGCTTTGTTTTAAAATTAGAAAAGACCTTTTATGTTCCAAGTTTCTCCAGAAACTTGATTTCAGTTTCACAGCTTGTACCTTATGGATATTCTTTTAACTTTTCAGACTCATCTTTCAGTTTATATTATAAGTCTGATTGTGTTGGAAATGGTACATTGTCTGATGGTCTTTATAGCATTAATTTACAAAACAATGCCACTTACGGTTCAATGCATGTTCACACTGGTAATAAAAGAAGTGTTATTAATGAGGATTCCTCTACATTATGGCACCGGAGATTAGGTCATATCTCCATAGATAGAATTAAAAGATTAGTGAATGAAGGGGTACTTAATACTCTGGATTTTACTGATTTTAAGACTTGTGTAGACTGCATAAAGGGAAAGCAGACTAACAAGTCAAAGAAAGGTGCCAATAGGAGTTCAACCATATTAGAGATCATACATACTGATATATGTAGTCCAGACATGGACTCACATGGTCAGAAATACTTCATCTCTTTTATAGATGATTCTTCACGATACATGTATCTCTACATGCTTTATAATAAGTATGAAGCCTTAGATGCCTTTAAGATCTTTAAAGCTGAATTAGAGACACAATGCGGTAAGCAAATTAAGATCGTGAGATCAGATAGAGGTGGAGAATACTATGGTAGATACACTGAGAATGGACAAGCACCTGGGCCATTTGCAAAGTTTCTTCAGGAACATGGGATTGTTGCCCAATATACCATGCCTGGTTCTCCGGACCAAAATGGTGTAGCAGAAAGAAGAAACCGAACATTATTAGGCATGGTGCGGAGTATGCTTAGCAACTCCAATCTTCCTAGATCCTTGTGGCCTGAAGCACTTAAGACGGCAGTGTATATATTAAACCGAGTTCCAACCAAGGTTGTTCCAAAAACGCCATTTGAATTATGGAAAGGTTGGAAACCGAGTTTGCGACATATGCGCGTTTGGGGATGCCCGTCTGAAGTGAGAATTTATAATCCACAAGAGAAGAAGTTGGACCCAAGGACCATTAGTGGGTATTTCATTGGATATGCTGAAAGGTCTAAAGGTTACGGATTTTATTGTCCATCTCACAATACTAGGATAGTGGAATCAAGAAATGCAAAATTTCTTGAACATGACTTGATCAATGGGAGGAATCCAACTCGGAACATAGTTTTTGAGAAGGATTATTCAGAATCTCAACCTTCCACCTCAAGTGATAGATTGGTTATTGTTCACCGCACCCCTCAAGTACAAACTGGTGTTGAACAATTAATCATTGAAGTTCCACAAATTGCTGACAACATTCCAGTAGATCAAGTTCTTCAAGAGTTGCCAAACACTTTTGAACAACTAGTTGAACTACATACTTCTCAGGAAAATGATGGTTCTATATTAAGAAGATCTACTAGACTCAGGAGATCAGCAATTCCTGATGATTGATTATATAGTGTATCTGCAAGAATCTGACATTAGAACCGCAAATGATCCCATGTATTTTCCAAAGCCATGAGTTGCAAAGAATCAGAATTATGGTACAATGCCATGAAGGAAAAGATGAATTCCATGAAGAGTAATGACGTTTGGGATCTTGTTGAGTTGCCTAGTGGATTTAAAGCCATTGGATGTAAATGGGTCTTTAAAACAAAGAAAGACTCATTAGGCAACATTGAGCGATACAAGGCAAGACTCGTTGCTAAGGGATTCACTCAGAAAGAAGGAATCGATTACAAGGAAACTTTTTCTCCTGTATCTAAGAAAGATTCCTTGCGCATAATTTTGGCATTAGTAGCCCATTTTGACTTAGAGTTGCAACAAATGAATGTGAAAACGGCATTTCTCAATGGAGATCTAGAGGAGGAGGTTTACATGAAACAACCTGAAGGATTCCCCTCTAGTGATGGTGACCAATTGGTTTGCAAGTTAAAAAAGTCAATATATGGATTAAAACAAGCATCCCGCCAATGGTATTTGAAATTCCATAATGTAATTTCTTCATTCGGTTTTGTAGAAAACATTATGGATCAATGTATATACTAGAAGGTCAGTGGGAGTAAAATCTGTTTTCTTGTTTTATATGTGGATGACATTTTGTTAGCAACCAATGATAAAGGTTTTCTACATGAGGTGAAACAATTTCCCTCTAACAATTTTGATATGAAGGATATGGGTGAAGCATCTTATGTCATTGACATTAAGATTCATAGAGATAGATTTCGAGGTATCTTAGGTCTGTCTCAGGAAACCTGTATTAATACAGTGTTAGAGAGATTTCAGATGAAAAGTTGTTCACCAAGTGTAGCTCCCATTGTGAAGGGTGATAGGTTCAATTTGAACCAATGCCCAAAGAACGACCTTGAAAGGGAACAAATGAAGGACATTCCATATGCTTCTGCTGTTGGAAGCCTAATGTATGTTCAAGTCTGTACAATACCTGATATTGCATTTGCTGTTGGGATGTTGGGGCGATATCAGAGTAATCCCGGGTTAGACCACTGGAGAGCTGCAAAGAAAGTCATGAGGTACCTTCAAGGAACCAAAGACTACATGCTGATGTATAGGCGGACGGACAATTTAGATGTCATTGGTTACTCAGATTCTGACTTTGCTGGCTGTGTTGATTCCCGCAAATCAACATCAGGATACATTTTCTTGTTGGCCAGTGGAGCAATATCATGGAGGAGTGCCAAACAGACTTTAACCGCCACGTCGACTATGGAAGCCGAGTTAGTTTCCTGTTTTGAGGCGACTTCACATGGTGTATGGCTTAAGAGTTTCATTTCTGGGCTTAGAATTATGGATTTTATCTCTAGGCCATTAAGAATATATTGCGATAATTCAGCTGCTGTTTTTATGGCCACGAACAACACAAGTGGAAGTCGAAGTAAACACATCGACATTAAGTATTTGGCCATAAGAGAACGTGTTAAAGAAAAGAAAGTGGTCATTGAGCACGTCAGCACTGACTTTATGATCGCAGATCCTTTGACTAAGGGCATGCCACCGTTTAAATTCAAGGATCATGTTGTGAATATGGGACTTGGTTCCATTATGTAAATATTTTCATTGTATGAACAATGTTATTTCAGTGAAATTCTTAATTAATGTGATGTTTTTTCTCATATTTATGTGCACTTTAATTGTGAGAAAATTCATCTGTGTTGGACCAAGAGTAAACATAGGGTTTATTCATAAAGTATAAGTAATACATACATAGTAATACATGGAAGATAATACTCGTCATTAGAGGACCTATCGCCATGATTCATGTATTTATTACTTAAATTCAGATTATCGATGGGTTTAAGATTATATTAGAAGTTTGGACCAAGTGGGAGAATGTAAACCGTTTTTATGAGAAACGGTTTTCTCATTACGTGGTCTCAAACTTCTGGCAGTTGCAACTTTCGGCAGTTGCAACTCCCTTGGTAACACGAAACCATGAACCTTGATGGGAGGTTGGTTTTCGGTTAAGATATGTTTTTACGGTCCCCTGTCTCGTCACTCTCATTCCCTTCAGTTTAGTGCCATCGCCGTTGAGTGCCAAGAGATCGGAAGCACCGAGAAAACAGAAGCGAAGGAATTTGAAGCGTATGGAAGGAGGTATGATTTATCTTCCGTTTAATTTATAATGAATTTCATATTGTATTAGAAATTCATGTTTAAGACTTACAGAAACTTCTTAATAACAAATCAAATTAACCATGAGAAAGACAATAACAACGTTTTTTAGAACATACAACGACCAGCAAAGAGAAACCGTCTCCCTAGTGACGGTGGTGTCAACCTGGTATTAAGCACTCAAATTTAAACTCTTACTGCAATTACAACTCAACCTCTCTAGCAGAGATCAAAACAATTACATCTTAATGAAACGTAAGAAGTAAAACAATAACGAATCGCGATTGTTGTCTCCGGATGATGGATGGATAATAAAAAGAAAACAATAACTTGGTAAAATGAAATATAAATTAAAAATCGTTAGAATAACTAACATAATTTTGAATCAACTTAAAATTTACTGGCAGAAGCGTCGTCGTTGGTAGCTTGAAAGGCCGCCGTAGTGCCATGGGAATGGGACGCCATTTTCCACGTTAAGGAAAAAGTGGAGAGGCGTTCTGCTTCACAGATCATCCAAACACGAGAAGATGGCCATCGAGGAACAGATCGAAAATGGAATAAGAGGCAGAGGAGTTCGAGACAACATGAGAGCGAGATCCCATCTCTAATTCGCGCACCATGCGCGCATTGCGCATAGTACAAGTTACGCGCCAAAACAGATGGACCAAATATCCGGATTTCGAAGTGCACGCGCAAGCTACGAACCTCGCAGGCTCTAGCTCATTATTAATATTTGGTCCATCATATTAATATTTTATCATATTACCAGATATTTTATACCAATAAATTATTATTAATTAAATTAATGAAAAATTATTACTTTATTTTTTTAAAACTCTTAATAATGAATTGTATTAATCATGTATATAAAATAGTATTATAAAATAATATAAATTTTATTTTTTATTAATTTAAATAAGTGTGTAATTTTAAACAAAGTGAAATAAATTTTAACCTCAATCATAGATTAATGTATTTATACAAATTTAATTTAAAATTTTAATAATTTATTATATTTAACTATTAAATAATTATCAAAATAAATAATTAAAATATATTTAACTTAATGTTAATTTTATTATTATTATTAAATTAATAGCTAATACTATAATTAAGTATGAATTAGAATATACTCTAATCATATAAATAAATTTATTTTATTTAAAGTGAAAGCATATTATTAACATACCCATTTAATTAATACAAATTAATCATTAAAAATGTAAAATAGAATTTATTTAATTCATAAAATAATAAAAATATTTATTATTATTTTTCATTATTAAAAACTGAAGAGAAGTGAATTTTTTTATTTTTCATTTTCTTGAAATTCTATTTTATTTCTTAAAACTCCCTACTATCTTCTAAATAAAATTATCAGAACAACTGTGGTCCTGTGGATACAGTTATGAAAGAGCGACACCGTGGCCCAAAAAAGCATCACCAACAGGCGTAGTTTAGCACACATGTACGAATTCAACTGTTCAAGTATTTCTCGAACGCCCTTGTTAAACCGACCTAAAAAAGCAAGGTTCATAGGGGCAACGGAGACGAGAAGTTCACACAACTTCTTGTTATTCCTCTACAAATTCGATTTTTCTCGAGTCCTGGTTAATGAGCTTGTCGATTTCATGATTTTAATTTAAATTTCGTGCAAAATATTAGATATTTTTATTTAGATTTCGATGGATATCGAGCAGAAGCAGGCAGAGCTAATCGAATACTTCGTAAGGCTAGCGGAGAATTTCAGAGGAGGCTCACTCACAAACGTAATCGTCCTAGCAACTTCGCATTCTTCTCTTTTCGCGTTTTCAGAGATTTTATCTGCCCCCAATGTGTCTGAGGTTAGTGTGGATTCTTTAGAATCACTCTTCATTCTATTTTATTATTACTTTTTTGTCTATGTGCTTAAAGTTGGTGCCTCGTTCATCTTGTTGTGACTCATGTTATTCAAGTCGTTAGTTTGAATGGTTGGGTTAAGGTTCATGGAGTTGCTATCCGCCTGGTAGAGAATTTTGGCATTAAACGATTGTAAAGGATTTCTAGTAAGAATGGCAGATCTTCAGATAGCCAATAGTTGCGTTATTCAATTATGGAGTATTGGCTTGTGTGGTAATCGAAAGTGCCTGTTCTGTGGCAAACCACTCAGGACGGTAAGCTCCCCTCATTCTGCTGTAGGTGCCAAGACAACAGTAGAAAATCGGTTGTGTCAGCAATTCACATAAGGGCTTCTGAGATTTCTTAAATTCAATCTGATGGCAATAGTATCAAAGTGTAAACTCATTTTCATAATTTTGTTATCAGAATTCTATTTCCTGGACTTAAATATACACTATTACTCTCTAACTCATGGTCGTTTCTTTTGAAATGCAGCTTCAAGGCACAGAATATTCCATGTTTCTTGACGTGCTTCGCTTGTTTGCGCATGGAACATGGAGTGATTACAAGAGTAAGTATACAGCTACTTGAATCACATTCGTTCGTGGCATGTAACAAAAGATGCCCAACAGTGGCCATTAATTGCTGCTGCTATTTTTTTGGGTTCAGTCTGTGGAGTCTTTCGATATGTGTTTTTTCAGAAAGGGTAGTGAATTAAATAATACTCATGCACGGCAGATTTTGTTTTCATTTAATTGATTTGGTATTGGTGCTTCAAGTTATGGTTTCAGTGATATGAGAGCACACGTGCTGAGGTTGTCATCATTTAGCTATTAGATTTCGGTATTCAAAATCAAGGTAAATTTAGCAGAATGACATTGTTTCGTTTGTGTATACCTATATTGGTGAAAGTTATATGCAAAACTTGGGGTGAAGTCTGTAACGCTGTTTGAGCTTCACCACACAGTGAATGGGCAAAGGAACCAAAATGTATTATTGTTTTTTAGGCTTATAAAAAAAAAAAAACTTGAAGATTTTTTCTCTTTTTATTAGCATGTGGAGGAACTGCAATGCATAAACGGTAAGCCGTTATTGTTTATTTATTTATTTTTTAAAGTTAAAAATAAAACAGAAGTTTGCAGTGTTGGGATCTCTAAGGGGTTAAGAATGAAAAAGAATGAAAATGTAGACAGGACAACTCTCTTGTGAAAATGTGTACAGATTAAGTACAGGTCCAATGACGTTCATTGCATTAAATCAGTTAAGTTGTCTGCATATCAGGACTCTCCACCATTTTTGCAGCCCAGAATCTAGTCTGATGTTTTTCTTTTCTAATGCACATGAGTAAAAATCATAACTGAGTACCACTTCCAAGCATTGATTGTTGTTACATGGATACTTAATTGCTGCTAAAACTTATAACAGAACAAAAACTTTATAATTTGAATAAGATTCCTATATTCTGGTGTCATATGATTCTGCAGTAGGCTTATAACTCTAGTTCAAATTTTTGCTTGATAAACTCTAGTGCTTGGACTTGCCAGTTTTCTAGCAATTCAGTTTTGTCAGAGTGAATTTTTTGTTAGCTAATGATATAATGATGTCAATCATTATACTGGAAACCATTGGTACTGAGCCAGCCATTTGTGGATGTAATTGTGGAATATCAATAGCTTGTTTTTTGGTGGAATAGTTGCATTCTTCTGCTGTCTTTATGTGTTACTTAACTTCTTACTTGGAGGTCATACTCCTCTCAAGTATTTCAATCATGCTTCAGCCATGTTGATCATGGTTGATTAAATCTGTCTTAGCTGCTTTCATTTATCTTTTATGTCAATTTCAAAAAAGAAAGAAAGAATTAATACCTGTGGTTATTTTGGATGCTTATATTCTTGAGGTATCTAGTTCTGCTTGTTGTGGAATTTTACTCTTAATTTCGCTTAACCAACTGGATAGAAGTGATCAAATTTCTAAAACTGATAGGTTCCTTCACTTTGTTCTGTTTTGGTTTATGTATGAAGATTAGACCACTTTTAACTTGGGTTGCCTTTTTTGTGCTTTTGTTTTAAAATTTCATTTTATTTTAGTGTTATCCATTTGAGTGGTTTTGATTAACCTGTGTCTTTGGCAGGTAACACTGGTCGTCTCCCTACCCTGGTGCCTGACCAAGTTCGCAAACTGAAACAACTGACTGTGCTCACCCTTGCTGAGACAAATAAGGTTCAACTTTTACTGTAATATATGGTTGTTAGAAAAATGTTGAAGTATCGTAAAAATTAATACTCTAAGAATGGACAGATATTTGACCTGACTCAGTACCTTCACAGGGGATTTTAATATAAATCCAAAAAAGCCCCAGCAAACTGACATTCTCAGCAGTCAATTTGAAACATTAAACTTTTCTTTCATTGAAAATGATGAAAATCTTATAATTGAGATGTTAACTGGGGTTTCTTCTTGAGCTGAGCTGTTGATTTGGTGTTAATGCAACTGAAGATTCTAACTGTCGTGTCTCTTTTGGCTTGTAATTCTATTTCGATAATTATTTTTTCGGGGGCCATTAAAAAAAAATACTAATTAGAGGAACTTAATCAAAGATGTTTACTCGTCCTACTTTGTATGTTATCAAAGATGATCACATCATCTTCAGCCACTAGTTGTAGATTTTTGCATATTCACCTTCTCAGCCAGGTAAGCGATTAGCTTTTGTCTAATTGTTCTGGTTATTGGAGCTTCATGTCTCTTGTTGGTGGTATTCCACTTTCTAATTGGACTGGACAAGAACATGCTCAGTTCTACTTTTTCTCACTTTTTAGTAATTGGGACGTAATTATCTTTTTTATCGGGGCAGAAACTAGAATGAAACATTAGGTGAGAATAGATGATTAGGTCCATTCCACATGTCTAGCTAAGGACAGGAGGCTTTTATCGTACTGATTACCAGATGATTTTCCCTGACCTTTAACTTTTGTGTGATTATTCCTGTTAACACTTTTCAGGTTCGTGCTAAACAAATGGATAATGGTCCTGTGACATGGACATTATAAAAGGGGTAAAAACTAATCGGGGGGAAGGGAGTAGGCCCACCAAAACGGGCTGCCTGCTATGATACAATGTTACAATTTGGTCTGAGTTTGTCCTGAAATGACTAGATCTTTGCCCCAATCGGCAGTTCGATTGCATCTCTTTAGTGCCGGAAAGGCCTATTATCTTTCTTTTTTAAGCCTCATAGAAGGAATTTATATTAGAAGTTTCTTCTCCATGCTGATAGGCTGCAGTTTATTATCACTGAGAGCAGCTATTAGGTGCTTCACATACTTCCTCAGTTCATGACCAAATGTTTTGTGGCTCAATGCCAATTCACATCCTAAATCAGAATAGGTTTGTCTCAGGCGCTCTAGAGGTTTGCTGTTGGTGGACTTTGAGAAGGTTATTATCCCCTGTCACCAGAGATCTTGTGAAAACTTTTCTTGACCTTAGAACATCGTTTTGATCATATATACTGTGTATAGATGAAGGGTATGCATAATTCTACTGGAATATGCTGAACTCTTTGGCCCAAAAGCTAATTTTTTTATTTTTAAAATTTAGCAATTATTTTTTAAATGAAATCATTAAGCACAGGACAGTATTGCTCTGTATTTAAGCATATTCTTTAGTTTCCATGTATGTCATTTGGTATTGATTATACACAGCCCACTTTAGCAGCGGGTGTACATGACACCTTGTCAAGTCACTTAAGTCAATAAGACAGGTAGAGATTACCGTAGTTGATGCTTCCTTCAGATTCTTTATTGTTATACCATCCCTTTTTTCTCAAACTCTTCTTGTATTTCTTATTTCTTGTTTCTTATTTTACATGGCATCAGGGTGCAGCAGCTCTTACTTCTTGTTCTAATCTCCTTGTGATCTCTTTTCATCTCTCAGTTTATTTAAACACATGATCTTTGTGAAAAATTATTTTAAAACGAAGATCATTTATCTAGTCACAGCACCTATTTCCTTTTTTATGACAATTTTTTTTTTCTGTGCATTCGATGTAGTGTTGTTGAGCAGTTGGTCCACTAGCCATGTCTAGTGTTTATTAAATTTTAAGCTTTGGAACTCAACCTTATACACTGCACAAGTCATTAATAATAAAAAGAAACAGCATAACTCTTTGTGGTGTTTTGTTATCAGATACTGCCTTATGATCAATTGATGCAAGAACTTGATGTTACAAATGTACGAGAGCTGGAAGATTTTCTAATTAACGAGTGCATGTATGCGGTAAGTTCTCCTTTGGATTTTTGCTTTTTGCCCCTCCCAAATTATTGGTGTATTCTGCTTTGTCATTGATTCTATTGTAGCTATGTTTCCCTTCAATGTTTGCAATCATTGGTCATTTAGTGAATACAGTGAGAATGAGCTACTTAGCTTGGAGCTTCCTTCCCTGGTTTCCACATCTCAAATCGGGTGTCATAAAGAATGACCAAGTAGGATATTGTTTTTCCTATTTCCTCTTTTTCTAAGCAAGAAAATGCATTGGAATATCGGAGAAAGAACAGTTTGTGTGCATTCTATGAAAATATTCATTTTGGTAATATTGAAAGCTCGAAATGCAAAAAGGATGGTTTTTTTTTTTTTTTTGAAATGGCTGATAGGATGGGTTTTTGAAATGCGGAAAAATGATTTTATTTAGGTAGAGAATGTACAAAGGGCTCCAAACTTCATGCAGAGGGGGGACCAAAAAATCACAAAAAAACTAAAATTGCATAAAATAAAGCATAATACAAAAGCTTTTAAAAGCAAATAGCGCAGCTCTACCTACTAGTGAACTTCTCAAGGTTTATGCCCTCAGCAAGATCATCAGCAGCAACATTGGTAGATTGATGGACATGGGACCAGGTAATGTCCATGTTAGCAATGAGATAAAAAACCTCTTGCATTTGGGGCAGAGGTCTCAAGGTGGAACAGAGTTGTTTTTACCCTAGTCATGATGGAAGATGCCCCTTCCTCAATCATAGGAATTCAATGAGATCAAAAACCTCTTGCATTTGGGGCAGAGGTCTCAAGGTGGAGCAAAGTTGTTTTTACCCTAGTCATGATGGAAGATGCCCCTTCCTCAATCATAGGAATTCATTGATTTTTTGCTATGCAATTTAGATACTTTGAAGAAGGCTGTAAGTTTCAGAAGTAAGAAATCACATTGGTCAAGGGGGGCAGCATAAGAATCAAGCTTGTTCTCGTCATGATCATGGAAAATTCCCAAAGCCTGCTGGCCTTGGTCAGCCATGGCTGCTACCATCAAAATTGAGTTTGATGGTCCCGGTGAGGCGGAAGAGTCCAAGGGGTCTTCTGGCAGGGTCTCGTAGGTCTCAGGGATGCAATGTTCAATCAGTTCTCCCTGATTTTATGTGCTGTTGAACTTGGCAAATTCTAAGTGCCTAGCTAGGTGATTGGTGTTCTCATAGCCCTGTACATAAACCGCTTCATTGCTGTGCTTTTTTTGGGAATTATTCCTGACAGTCCATAAGTATGATGTAATACCGCCAGCTCGCTTGCCAGAGCATCTCGTCCAGAGGGGGGAGGGGTTGCGATTGTTATAAAGAATCCAATCAACAAAAGTTTCTGAGAAAGAAATGTTGATACTGAAGAGCTGGAATATACGTTGTCATATTTGCGAGGCAAACTGGCTGTGAAGAAATAGGTGGGTGAGGTCGACAGTCTCATCTATACCACTGCAGAGTCTTTAAAGGTTGTTGTCATTCGTATTCCCTCTTCTATGCATATTGACAGAAGTGAAGGATTTTATTTTTGGCAGCACACCTGTTAAAAAGAGGACTTTAGGCTGGCTCAAAAGCTTCCAAGCACTGAATTGTGAGAGGTATGAAATGTGTTTTGCTTGTAGAAAGAGGACCCCGAGGACCCTGAAAGATTGCCATCAGATTCCCCAGTTCAGATGATGATGTTTTCAACTAATCTTCTATTGATGTGCCAGAGCATCAAGGAGTTAACTGGCAGCTAAGATTTCTTGGTCATGCAAATTTCTTCTAAAATTAAAATCCCATGCATCAATTCTAGTATTGGCGACCAAAATCTTTTGGTTTCTAGAAAGGGAAAAGAGCTCAGGGAACTCCTCATCTGAACATCTCTTCCTTATCCTGTGATCTTTCCAAAATTTTACTCTAGTGCCAGATCTCACTCTGTACGTAACTCCCCGAGCAACAAGTTCTCTTAGGTGGATAACTCTTTTCCATAATGGTGAAGTCCACCTTGAGATAGAGTTTGAAGGAAGCCTTGTTGGTCATCCCTGTTGTATTTGGCAGCAATAGCTCTCCTCCAGAAAGCATTGCACTCATTTCCATAACTCCATACCCATTTAGCAAGCACAGCCTCATTCGTTTGCTTGATTCTCCTTATACTAAGACCACCCAAGGCTTTTGGGGTGCACATGTGTTCTCCCAGTTTATGAGATGGTACTGGAATCTATTTAAGGAAATTTTTCAAAGGATCTTTCTGTCAATGGTTTTAATAGATGATGCAATACTCGTTAGGCACTTGAGAAGGGAGAGGAAATGTAGTGGCAGTCCAGCCAGAGTGGACTTGACAAGAGTTAATCTACCTGCTTTAGATTGAATTCTACCCTTACATGTGGACAACCTCTTTTCAAACTGTTGAATGATTGGAGCCCTTGGTTTTTAGCCAAATTTGACAATGCTTCTTGGACTGAATCTTCTCCTCTAGGTTTTGAATGAGTGTACCATTTGGCAGTGGCTTTTATTTTTATATCTCTGAAAGGTAAAAAACCACTTGTCGTGCCACAGGCCACTGTCAGTCCAGATTTTAGTCCAACTGCCCTGGGGTAATTCGTTCGCCCTTGCAATACTTTTCACAGCCTTGATTGAGAGAGCCTGGGGTGGGGGAGGGGATAATTTTTTTAAATGACCATTAGGGACTAGTATTATTCATAGTGCACAAAATATGGACGTCTCTGCCCCTCAGTTTCATTCTTGGTAGCCTCATATTGTAGACTAGAAGTATTGCATCCTCCCTCATATACTGCACTAGATGCCAGCTATGCATGGAAGCTCCTTGGTCCAACACTTTATTTGGATTTTTACATATGAAAAAATAGTGAGGAATTTATCTAGAAGAGGTCAGCCAATACTTAGCAATCTCTGCGAATCAGGGAGAATATTATATTATGTGGAGCCGAGCTGCTTCTGGCACTTTCTCAGTTGTCTCCTACTACTCGCTGTCTTCTTCTTTCACCGGATCTTCTATAGCCCTAGATTCAGGGCATATCTGCGGTTTTTGGGGCCTCAAAAGGTTGCTACATTTTGGGTGGGCAGCATCATGGCATAATCCTTATGATCAACTAAACAAAAGTGAGCAACCAATTGTGAACTACCTATGTAAACTCTGTGGAGAAGTAGAAGAGTTGTTCTATTTTATAGAAGAACCATTCTTCATATCCTCTTGCATTGTTGTTTCAGTGGAGTAGTTTGGGTTTATAGATTCTTTGAAGAAGAATCTGTTATTGACAGTGATCAGGTCTCTATACCTATTGCTGTTCAAGACACAGTTCAGGCACTAGAGGACAATATTCAGACTCCTATTCCTGACATTGTTCCAGATCAAGACAGCAATGAGATTCTTCCTCAAGCACCACCTTAAGAACAAACTCAACAACCTCAAGAAGTGTCATTAAGGAGATCCACTAGGGAGAGGAGAAATGTGATTTCAGGTGATTATATCATCTTTCTCCAAGAACATGAGGATGGCGTCAGATTAACAGAAGATGCCCCGATCAATTTTTGTCAAGCCTTACGCAGTTCTAACTCTCAACAGTGGATTAATGTCATGAAGGATGAGATGAAGTCTATGAAAGACAATGACGTTTGGGATCTCATTGAGTTGCCTAAAGGTGCGAAGCCCATTGGTTGTAAATGGATATTTAAAACCAAGAGGGATTCAAAGGGCAATGTCGAGAGATATAAGGGTCGTCTAGTTGCTAAAGGCTTTACTCAAAAGGAAGATATAGACTACAAAGAGACTTTCTCTCCGGTATCTTCGAAAGACTCTTTTAGAACAATAATGACACTAGTGGCTCATTTAGATCTAGAGCTACATCAGATGGATGTCAAAATTGCGTTTCTCAATGGAGACATTGACGAGACGATTTATATGGTACAACTAGAAAACTGTATCTGGAGATCCAAAGTCTATGGTCTATAAATTGAAGAAATTCATCTATGGTCTCAAACAGGCTTCCCGTCAATGGTATCACAAGTTCCATCAAGTCATCACCTCGTACAGTTTTGAGGTGAATGTTGTTGATGACTATGTATATCATAAGTTCAGTGGGAGTAAATACATCTTCCTGATATGATCTGTCGATGACATTCTGCACGCAAGTAGCGATATATGCTTACTGCACGAACCCAAGAAATTTCTTGACGAAGAAATTCGAGATGAAAGATCTTGGTGATGCCTCTTTTGTATTAGGTATTTAGATACTTAGAGATCATTCTCAAGGTATCCTCACAAAGCGCTATATCGATAAGGTTTTGAGCAGATTCGCCATGAAAGATAGTAAACCAGAAGGCACACCCATCCCTAAAGGAGACAAGTTTAGTCTCAAACAGTGCCCTAATAATGATCTTGAAAAAAAAAAGATGCAGAAAATTCCCTATGCATTAGTAGTAGGGAGTCTAATGTACGCTCAAGTTTGTACTCGTTTCGACATAGCATTTATAGTAGGAGTTTTGGGCAGATATTTGAGCAATCCGGGTATGCAACATTGGAAGGCAGCCAAACGCGAGATGCGTTATTTGAGGAGAACAAAAGACTATATGTTCACTTATCGGAGATCAGACAGTTTAGAGATCATTGGGTTCTTTGACTTCGACTTTGCGAGATGCCAAGATAGCAGACTCTCCACATCAAGCTACATCTTTATCTTGGGTGAAGGAGCTATCTCATGGAAGTCTGCTAAACAGACTCTCATAGCTTCTTCAACCATGACTGCGGAGTTCATTGCTTGTTTTGAGGCGTCCGACCATGGGATATAGTTGCGAAACTTTGTCACCGGGTTGCGAGTGGTAGATGGCATTAACATGCCATTAAAGATTTACTGTGACAATAACTCGATGGTACTTTATTCCAACTAGGGGTGGCATCGAGCCGAGCCGAGCCCGAACCTGCCTATGTTCGAGCCGAGCTTGATTTAAATATTTCGAGCCGAGCTTCGAGCCGAGCCTCGTCTCGAGCCTAAAATTGTTATCGAGCTCGAGCCCAAAAATCTTAACCGAGCTCGAGCCGAGCTTCGAGCCGAGCTTCGAGCCGAACTCGAGCCTCTACATACATTTAAAAATTTTCAAAAAATATATATCAAATTAATTATATATAAAATTATACATACATTTTACATAAAATTGGACATGACCTCTACAAAAAATTAAGTATAACCTATATATATAATACATGTATAAGATTGAGGCATAACCTCTTCTTAAAATTGAATATAATCTATGTATATAATACCTGTATAAAATTCGGCATGACCTCTACTTAAAATTGGACATAATCAATGTACATAATACCTGCATAAATACTCCATAAACACTCCATAAATACTCCATAAATACTCCATAAAATTATCTATACATTCCATAAACACTTCATAAAATAGTCTAAACACTTCATACACTGCATAATATTATAAATAAACTTCATACAATAATCAAACACAGCAAAATAAAATAAAATATCACTATCAATTTACAATCACCCAAATAAAAACTATAAATCCATTATAAAATTACAAACTATAATTGTTTCTCTTAATGCTAGAAAATAATATACATCCCTGCATGAGCAAAATCTCCACCTACGACAAAAACAAAAAAATAAAATTAGTTATTGTCAGATAAAAAAATACTCTTCCATTACTAGTTACTTAATGTCGTTAAAAATATTAAAATTACCATGATGAGAGAAACATGAAAAATCATGTAGCTGATAGCATTATCTCTACACTCTTCTTCTCAGGCTGTAATCATAAAACAAAATTTTAATAAATAAAACTAAAAAATATACTAAAAAATATCATAATAAAGAATTGATCAAAGAAATTCACCTTTTGATTTTTCTTTACACCGTGAAGAACCCGAATCCAATCACTGCCACAAATCAAAGCTTGAACTGTACTTGGTGCCAAGGAAGAACGATATGAGTCTATTACTCTACCACCAGCACTAAATGTAGACTCTGAAGCTACTGTGGATATGGGAATTACAAGGATGTCTGCTGCCATCTTAGATAATACTCGAAATTTCATATGATTCACTTTCCACCATTCTAAAACATCAAAATCATTTTGTGAAGTTTCCTCACAACTATATACACCTTCTTCAAGATAAATTTCCAATTCTGACCTTGGTAAATTAACTGCATCCTTTTGTTTCATATAACTCATCAACTTTGACCAACCTGAACTTGATGAAGGCCTACGACTTGTGGAAACACCCATAGAGCTACTAGTACTTGAAACAATCTCTTCATTTCTAATATCCACATTATATAAGGATACATATTCATCGTAGATCTCATATAAGGTGCGTCGAACTAAATTTATATTCATTGTAGCTTCCTCCATAGAATATATCACTGGAAAACACATTTCGATCAACTTTAATTTGACCCTTGGATCCAAAACTGAAGCAACAACCATCAATAAATTGCATTCACCCCAATACTTCTCAAATTTCTCTTTCATTCTACTAACCATTGTCCTAATGAAAACATTTTCATTTGTAGAATGAAAATCCAAAACTTCTTTTACCCTATATACCTCACTAAGGTACAAATTAGAAGTAGGGTAGTCACTCCCAGAAATTATATTTGTAACTGCATTAAAAACTTCTAAAATCTCACACACCATGTCAACTTTTTCCCATTCATCAAAACTTGGCAAACAATCATATGTTGGTTCTCTAACTTTAAATCTAGAGAATGCATCTTTGAATTTTAATGCAGAAGACAACATGTCATAAGTAGAGTTCCAACGAGTTGGACAATCAATAACCAACCTCTTTTCACCAAGTTCTAATTGTTGTACAATTTCAGAAAAAGTGCGAAGTCTAGCCTCAGACAGATTTATGAATTTGACACTTTCACGCACATTATCAATGATATCTTTAATCTGAACAAGACCATCTTGGACTAATAAGTTCAAAATATGAGCACAACAACGCACATGAAACAACTTTCCACCACACACCAAATTTTTTTTCCTTGAAAAATCTTGTTTCAAAACTCTGATACAAACATCATTATATGCAGCATTATCAACTGAAATACTAAAAACTTTATTTTCAATCTCCCACTCTTTCAAACACTTGTAAATAGCATCTGCTATATCAACGCCACGACGAGGAGGAGGAACATGCACAAAACTCAAGACTCGTTTTTGTAGCTTCCAATTACTGTCAATAAAATGCCCAGTAATAACCATGTATTCAATTTTTTGATTTTGAGACTTCCAAAGATCCGTGGTAAGACTAATCTTGTTAATCTCTTTTAACAAAATTTTTAATTTCTTTTTCTCTGCCTCATACACCTCCATACACTCCTTCTTAATAATCTTCCGGGATATTTTCTCATAATTCATATTTGCCATCTTCATTACAAAATTAAATCCCTCCTCTTCTACTATCATGAATGGATGCTCATGCATAAGAATCCAATGAGCAATGACTACTCTCATTTTAGCTTGATCATAATTTCCTCCAAAATCCATAAAAGGAAGTCCAGATGGACTCTGATCAACATTAGACCCCGCTCCCACTGGTTGAAAGTTTAAGGTTTTTTGTTTTCTCATTGCCACTTTTCTACTAGTGCAACGTTTCAAATGTCGACTCATATGTGTAGTCACTCCACTACTAATAACACTCAAATTGATTTTACAATGAACACACTGAGCCTTTTTTGTACCATTAAGTGATACTTCTTTGAATTCCAACCACACATGAGACTTTTTTTGTCTTTTGGAGGTATGAGTAGAATCACCTTCATCCTCATTTATAGTAATTTCATCTGGGCCCACTTCTATGACAGAGGGTAGTGACTCTGGTGGAGTTGAGTCACTATTTATAGTTACACTAGAACTAGTGTTAATTATTGATGTCAATTGAGGAGGTGTTGACATTCTTACTTCTACAAAAAAACAAAATTACAAATTAAAAACATAAAGAAAAGAAAGTTATCTGAACAACAAAGATCCTACACATAATTTAAGATACTTGTTTATTCTTAGAGGAAGGTACGTGACATTGTGACAATCGGGAACGACCCTTGTCTTTCAATGCAGTGGGGTCTCTTTGAGCCAGTAGCCCTGCACCCAATAGTTTCCAGTCCAATATACCGATCCTTTTTTTATATATAAATTTAAAAACTTCTAAGATAAGGAAATAAGCACACCAACATTCTCTTCTAATATTCTGATGAAATTCAACCTCAATACCAAGAAATTAATGATAAAAATGAAAAAAAATGAAATTCAACCTCAATACCCCACTATACCAAGAACATCAGTAGATATAAGTTCAATGAGAATTAAGAAAGAATGACAAAAACTAACTTTTTTTATTCTTTTTTATAATAAAGAGAAGTTGGATGCAATTAAGAAAGCTCCTGATTCCATTAACTATAATAGAGTATTATTGAACAGAATATGTTATTAACACTCAAAATCATGAAATAAAATTTCATTGCTAAAATATATCAAGTAACAATTTGAATACCATTGCTGTTTATTGCTGAAATATATGATAAACATACAAAATTTTATAAGAGGCCAGACACCTAAAAATAAGAAGGCAAAAAAGAAACAAGATCCCACAACATAAAAATATTTGAAAGTCTAGAATAATAACTTCATTTATGAAGAACAATGGAATTTGAGCAAAAAAATCATTGACAACCAACCAACTATTTTCCAAACATTATAGCAATTGAGCTTAGTAAGTCATTTTGAGATATACAAAAACATAACAAATGACAAAGTGGGGGATTTTTCTTCCCCACCCTTCCTTTCCTTCTTGAATGTTAGCTCAGTATGAAGTTTCCTGGCTCTCAGCCAGCTAGAATGCAATTGATGGCACACTCAAGCAAAAAAATAAATTAAGAGAATAAAATAGGTCAACCTTATGCAATCTGTATAAAATGATCTTCTTACATTCTACCCTTAAATCAAGAACTCAGCATTTCAAAAAATCAAACAGTATCAACACTCAAAATCATGAAATAAAATTCATACCAGTTTTCTTACAATGATTTCTTCCCGAGTGTATTTGAACTGTCAGCTGGAAATATCGGAAAAAAAAAAAAAAAATAGAGCTGAGTTTGCTTACAGAAACAGAGTGTGCAGTTCGGATATCCAAAAAAGCTTTCCAATAATGAAGGAACACTGCTGAGAAACGAAGCCGAGAAACGAAGCTGTGAAATGAAGAGAGAGTTAGAGATTTTTTAGGTTAGCTCGGCGACGAAAAAAAAACAGAAAGATTAAATAAAAATCTTACCTCCTTCCGTCGGACCGTCGATTTCGTCTCGTCGGCGAGGAAAAGCTTAGATGAAGAAATCGAAGAGGAAGACGAGAAAGAAATCGAAGAGGAAGGAAGACAGAAATCGTAGAGGAATAAATCGAGGAATCGAAGAGGGAGAGGGAGAACGAGGGATTTGAAGACCAAATCCCCCATTTCCCCTGAATACCTGCCGACGGACAGCGATTTCCGCAAGAAATCACGCTGAAACGGCATGGAAATGGCAGACGGAGGTATGGGTTTCGCAGAGAAATTTCCCGAATCGAAGAGGTATCCCGATCCCCGATCCCGAATCGCTCGTTATATTAACGAGTCGGCTCGCGAGCCGACGAGCCGAACCGGGCTCTGTTCGAGCGCGACTTGTTAATGTAAACAAGCCCATCCCTGAGTTCGAGCTCGGCTCGAGCTTGAAATATAACGTTTCGAACCGAGCCGAAACTGAGCCGAAGCCACCCTTAATTCCAACAACAACAGGAGCTCGACAGAGTTGAAGTTTATCGACATCAAGTTTCTAGTTTTTAAGGAGAGAGTTCAGGATAAACAGATTTCTATAGAACATATAAGGACGGACTCTATGCTAGTAGACCCATTAACCAAGGGCTTAACGCCTAAGTCTTTCATGAGCACATTGCTCATATGGGTGTTATTTCTAAGGATACCTTGGGTTAGTGGGAGTCATTTCTGTACTATATGTTTGCTTTAGACATTGAGTTATTCGATTTTCTACGTAATAAAAAATTGATTGCTTATGATTCTATTTTCGAACTTGTTTGTGTTCGCATTGTATTAAGGACTTTGGAAAGATCTCATTAAAGACTAAAGAAGGACCAGTTGGAAATAGGCATGTCTGAGATCACATTGCATGTAATTTCCATCCTACTCATCCATATTTGATCTATGTCATTGAGTGTATTAGTATGGTGATCATCGTGGTTTAGTCATGATTGTACTGTGATGAAAGTCGTGGTGGTTCCATTATTAATATATAAGATGGTTCCATTATTAATAGTATACAGATGCATGTGTAAAGAATTTGTGATAGAATTGTTACAGGAATGGGAGATTGTTAGGAAACTCACGTTTCCTCATATAATTTGGGCAACATATTTAATTATTCAATTATATTTACTATTTACTGGAATTGGCTTAAATTAAGTGGTCTAATTTTGGTAAGCCCATAGACTGCTAAAGAAGGAATATGGGCCAATTGAGTAGATACCCATATTGTCTTAATTAGGGAATTATGGGAACCCTAATTAAACAATTTAAATAGAACATTATGGTTGTGGTCCCAGAGACTAAATCAAAACACGGTTTCTCTTCTCCCCATCCGGAAGAGAGACGACGGTCCCAAGAGGAATAAAGGAGGTTTAGTTGAGGAAGATCATAAAACCGTTCATACGTTCATATCGATTATCGTAGTAATTCTGCAATAGAAGACGGTCGTTCATAATGGATCCAGGTATATATCCCTTATCCCGTATCCCGAATCCTAATATTCTGGCATGATGTAAATTCTAGATTCGGATTTAAGATTAAGGTTATTTAATAAGTATTGTTAGGAAACTCACGTTTTCTATTCTAATTTGGGTAACATATTCAATTATATTTACTATTTAATGGAATGGGCTGAAATTAATTAGTCTAATTTTGGTAAGCCGATAGACTACTAATTTTATTTTTTTTGAAACTTAGGTTCTGTTTCATTTAAATAACGAGTCTGACTCAGACCTTTTTGAAAGATCAGGCTAGTTGAGACGAGTTGGACGGGTTAACACGATTCGAAAATTAAGGGTCGAATCGGGCAGTTCGGGTCGACTCAGATGGGCTGAGCCGACTCGCCGTTCCAATTCGGTGTGTCGACTCGTCCGAGAGAGGATCGAGCCGACTCGGTTCTCAAAATTAAATCTTTGCAACAACGGGGATTCGAACCCGTGCATAGAATTCAGTTTAGGCGCCAATGACCATTTGACTCACTGGCATTCGTTTGTTATCATTGAATAAAAATAATTATACCTTTCGTAGTATTCACCACCACAATCGGATTTGATAGCCTTTATTTTCTTTCCAAGTTGAAGTTCAACTTCAGCTTTGAAAGACTTGAAGACGTCTAGGGATTGCGACTTCTCATGTATTAAATATAGGTAACCATTATTAGGAAACGTGAGTTTCCTAATCTAATTTGGGCAACATATTTAATTATTCGATTATATTTACTGGAATTGGCTGAAATTAAGTGGTCTAATTTTGGTATGCCCATAGACTGCTAAAGAAGGAATATGGGCCAATTGAGTAGATACCCATATTGTCTTAATTAGGGAATTATGGGAACCCTAATTAAACATTATAAATAGAACATTATGGTTGTGGTCCCCAAAGACTAAATCAAAACACGGTTTCTCTTCTCCCCATCTGGAAGAGAGACGACGGTCCCAGGAGGAATAAAGGAGATTCGGTTGAAGAAGATCATAAAGCCATTCATACGTTCGTATCGATTGTCATAGTAATTCCACAACAGAAGACGATCATTCAAAATGGATCCAGGTATTTATCTCGTATCCTGAATCCTAATATTTTGGCATGATGTAAATTCTAGATTCGGATTTAAGATTAAGGTTATCTAACAAGTGGTATCAAAGCAGTTCATTACTGAAAGATTATTGGGATTTCTCTGGAATGGAGTAATTCCGTGGAGAGTGACGCATAGAGCATCAGCGTTGTGCAGAACGTCGTCTTTCTCCACGGAACTCGCCTCGGCATTGTGCGCCGGCCGGTGGCTGACATCCGACGGAGGTCAGACGGAGGAAGCTGAGCCCCCCCTCTTTGCATTTGGCTGGAGGTTGAAGACGACCTCAAACGTGAGTAGGAAAGATTTTTTTTTTTTTTTTTTTTTGAAACTTAGGATCGGTTTCATTTAAATAACTAGTTGACTCGGCTGAGTTGACTCGGACCGTTTGCGAAAGATCGGGCTAGTTGAGACGAGTCGGACGGGTTGACACGATTCGGAAATTAAAGGTCGAATCGGGTGGATTGGGTCAATTCAAACGGGCTGAGCCGGCTCGCCCGTTCCAATTCGTTGTGTCGACTCGCTCAAGAGAGGACCGAGCCGCCTCGGTTCTCAAAATTAAATCTTTGAGCCAGCGGGGATTGGAACCCACGTGCGGAATTCAGTTCAGGTGCCAGTGACCATTCGGCGCACTGGCATTCGTGTGTTATCATTGAATAAAAACTTTCATATATATTAAATTGCAGAATCTGTTTTTTTTTAATGCAATTTTCATTCATATGAATATTTTATGCATGCACATATAGTTGTATAATATGCATATTTAAGTTGATTTTTCAATTGTGAAAATTTCTATTGTATTTTTATGTAATTGATCTAGTATTTTAATCAAATTGATTGAAGCTACATGTTGCCAAAGTAACCTTTGCAATGTAGATTAATGTGACTAAAAATACATAGATGTTTGTGCGGAGTTATTTATGCAAATTGTGCTCGGCCCAAAGGAAGATACAGTTGGGCCAAATCAACAACGTGCTTGTGATGATAAATGTGTGACAATTATAAAGACTTTTCATATGAACAATAGTCGGTCAAAAGAAAGGCTATTGTTTGACAGAACTGATTGTTAGTATTTGATCATCGCATTGAGAGTACCACTTACAATTAATTTCTCTGTCCCAAGACTATGAATTAATGTTGTATTAGGTATCTTGAGATGGGTCCCCAATTTAGATTGTTTGTACATGTCTTGTTTTTCTTTATATGACATGCTAGTTTCTGTTGCTACTGCTATGAATGTTACTGCTCAAATCAGCAACATCCCAATGCTGAGTGGGACGAACTTTAAAGCCTGAAAAGATACCATGGAAATTGTCTTCAGTTGTATGGATTTGGATCTTGTACTTCGGGCGGAACAACCCACTTCTACTCAGGAAAACCTCAATGAGGTTAAAATTGAGAAGTGGGAGCACTCTAACCGAATGTACTTTATGATAATGAAACGCTCCATTCCGGAGGCGTTTCGGGGCTCTATTACTAAGCGTAAGAGCGCCAAGAAGTTCCTTGAGGAAATTGAACAATATTTTGCCAAGAACGAAAAGTCGGAGGCGAGTAGCCTTTTGGCTAAACTCGTTTCGATGAAGTATAAGGGCAAATGGAACATAAGGGAGTGTACCATGGAGATGTCTCATCTCGCGTCAAAACTCGAAGTCATTGAAGATGGAGTTGTTTGAGGATTTACTCGTGCATTTCGTTTTGATATTTCTTCCTGCACACTTTGGGCAATTCAAAGTGAGTTATAACACTCGAAAGGACAAATGGTCCCTAAATGAGTTTATATCTCACTGTGTACAAGAGTAAGTGAGGCAGCAGCGGGATAAGACTGAAAGTGCTCACTTAGCCTCGACCTCTCAAAACCAGAAGAAGAAGATAGGTAAGGATGCTGCGGAAGGATCTTCTCAGAATAAGAAACAGAAGAAGCAGGATGAGGAGTTTACCTGCTAATTCTACAAGAAGTCGGGACATGAAGGAGTGTCCCGAGTACGCCGAAAGAGCTACAGACGTCTTAGAACTTATAAATATAGATATCTGTGGTCCATTCCCTACAACTTAATGGAATGGACAACAATACTTCATTACGTTCGTAAACGATTACTCTAGATTCGGTTACCTATAATTAATACATGAGAAGTCACAATCCCTGGACGTCTTCAAGTCTTTCAAAGCTGAAGTTGAACTTCAACTTGGAAAGAAAATAAAGGCTGTCAAATCTGACCGTGGTGGTTAATACTACGGAAGGTATAATGGATCAGGAGAACAACGTCTAGGACCCTTCGCGATTTTCCTCAAATAGTGTGGAATTGTTCCGCAATACACCATGTCGGGCAAACCCAACATGAATGGTGTTGCAGAGCGACAAAACCAAACTCTTAAGGATATGGTAAGGTGTATGATTAGTCATTTTCTTTTGCTAGAGTCACTTTGGGGAGAAGCTTTAAAGACCGCAGTGTACATCCTTAACAGGGTACCGAGCAAAGTAGTTGCCAAAACCCCCTATGAGCTTTGGACAGGCAAGAAGCCTAGCATTAGGCACTTGCACATTTGGGATTGTCCAGCTGAGGCACGACCTTATAGGCCACATGAAAGAAAACTGGACTCAAGGACGGTTGGCTGTTATTTCGTTGGTTACACTGAACGCTCTCGGGGTTATAAGTTTTATGATCCCACATCAAGATCCTTCTTTGAAACGGGAAATGCAAGATTCTTTAAGGATATTGAGTTTGGAGGAGAAGAAAACATAAGGAATATTGTCTTTGAAGAAGAATCTGTTATTGACAGTGATCAGGTCTTCATACTTATTGTTGTTCAAGACACAGTTCAGGCACTTGAGGACAATGTTCAGGCTCCTATTCTTGACATTGTTCTAGATCAAGACAATAATGAAATTCTTCCTCAAGCACCACCTTTAGAACAAACTCAACAACCTCAAGAAGTACCATTAAGGAGATCCACTTGGGAGAGGAGAAATGCGATTTTAGATGATTATATCATCTTTCTCTAAGAACATGAGGATGGCGTCGGATTGACAGAAGATGACCCAATCAACTTTTGTCAAGCCTTACGCAGTTCTAACTCTCAACAGTAGATTGATGCCATGAAGGATGAGATGAAGTCTATGAAAGACGATGACTATTGTGATCTCATCGAGTTGCCAAAAAGTGTGAAGCCCATTGGTTGTAAATGGATATTTAAAATCAAGAGAGATTCAAAGGGCAATGTCGAGAGATATAAGGCTCGTCTAGTCATTAAAGGCTTTACTCAAAAGGAAGGCATAAACTACAAAGAGATTCTCTCCTGTAATCTAGAGTAACCGAATCTAGAGTAATCGTCTATGAACGTAATGAAGTATTGTTGTCCATTCCATTAAGCTGTAGGGAATGGACCACAAATTTTTGTATTTATAAGTTCTAAAACGTCTGTAGCTCTTTCGACACCTAATTTTCTGACATTTGTTTGTTTCCCTTTGATGCACTCAACACAAACTTGGAAGTTTGTAGTATCTAGGGGTTCAAGAATTCCATCCAACACAAGCCTCTAAATTCTTTGTTTAGAGATGTGTCCTAAACGTTTGTGCCATAATGAGGCGGAATTCTCACTTAATTATCGCTTCGTACCACCTGAACTTGTTTGCAATATTTCGTTATAGGAACTAACAACTTTAAGTATATACAAATTATCAATTAAGGGACCAGAACCAACAAAATTTGAATTTTGGTAGAGACTAACTTTATTATTTTCAAAAGAACAAGAAAAACCTGATTTGTCCAAAATAGAAATAGAAATTAAATTCTGCCTAAAAGACGGTGTAACAAATGTCCCAAATAAATCCAAATAAAACCCAATGTTTAATTGTAATCTGAAAGTTCCTATAGCCTACCGCAACTTTATTGCCGTCACCCACAAAGATGAACTTTTCAGCATCACTTGGCGGTCGGCTCCACAGACAACCCTACAAAGATATACTTATGTGAGTGGTAGCACAAGAATCCACCCACCAAGTATCTTTAGGTACAAAACCTAAATTAACTTCGGAACAAACTAAAGTTAGAGGCATACCCTTCTTTACACGCCAGGCGCCGTACTTGGGACACTCCTTCATGTGTTCCGGCTTCTTGCAGAAGTAGCAGGTAAACTTCTCATTTTTCTTCTTCTGTTTCTTATTCTGAGAAGATCCTTCCACAACATCCTTACCTCTCTTCTTTTTCTTGTTTTGAGAGGTCGAGGCCAAGTGAGCACTTTCAGTCTTATCTCGTTGTTGCCTCTCTTCCTCTTGCACACAATGAGATATAAACTCATTTAGGGACCATTTGTCCTTTTGAGTGTTATTACTCACTTTGAATTGCCCAAAGTGTGCAGGAAGAGATATCAAAACCAAGTGCATGAGCAAGTCCTCAAACAACTTTATCTTAAATGACTTGAGTTTTGACATGAGATGAAACATCTCCATGATGTACTCCCTTATGTTCCCTTTGCCCTTATACTTCATCAAAACGAGTTTAGCCAAAAGGCTACTTGCCTCCGATTTTTTGGTCTTGGCAAAATATTGCTCAATTTCCTCAAGGAATTTCTTGGTGCTCTTGCTCTCAATAATAGAGCCCCGAAACGCCTCCGGAATGGAACATTTCATGATCATCAAGTACATTCGATTAGAGCGCTCCCACTTCTCAATTTTAACCTCATTGAGGTTTTCCGGAGTAAAAGTGGGTTGTTCCGCCCGAAGTGCAAGATCCAAATCCATACAACCGAGGACAATTTCCACGGTATCTTTCTAGACCTTAAAGTTTGTCCCGCTCAGTATTGGGATATTGCTGATTTGAGCAGTAACATTCGTAGTAGTAGCAACAAAAACTGTATTTAGAATAAAATAAACAGTATACTCACATTAACTAGCATGTCATATAAAGAAAAATAAGACATGTACAACAATCCATATTGGGGACCCATCTCAAGATACCTAGTACAACATTAATTCTTAGTCTTTGGACAGAAAAATTAATTGTAAATGGTATTCTCAATGCAATGATCAAATACTGACAATCGGTTCTGTCAAACAATAGCCTTTCTTTGGACCGACTATTGGTCACATGAAAAGTCTTTGTAATTGCCACACGTTTATCATCACAGGCACGTTGTTGATTTGGCCAAATTGTGTCTTCCTTTGGGCCGAGCACAGTTTGCATAAATAACTCTGCACAAACATCTATGTATTTTTAGTCAAATTAATCTACACTGCAGAGGTTACTTTGGCAACATGTAGCTTCAATCAATTTGATTAAAATACTAGACCAATTGCATAAAAATACGATAGGAATTTTCACAATAGGAAAATCAACTTAAATATGCACGTTATAAAACTATATGTGCATGCATAAAATATTCATATGAACGGAAATTGCATAAAAAAAAAATTGATTCTGCAATTTAATATATATGAAAATTTTTAATCAATGATAACACACAAATGCCAGTGTGCCGTCACTGGCACCTGAACTGAATTCCGCGCGCGGGTTCGAATCCCCGTTGGCGCAAAGATTTAATTTTGAGAACTGAGTCAGTTCGGTCCTCTCTCGGGCGAGTCGACACAATGAATATGAACGGGCGAGCCGGCTCAGCCCGTCTGAATCGACACGAACCACCCGATTCGACCCTTAATTTTCGAATCGTGTCAACCTGTCTGACTCGTCTCAACTAGCCCAATCTTTCACAAACGGTCCGAGTCGGCTCGTTATTTAAATGAAACCGAACCTAAGTTTCAAATATTTTTTTGTTTGTCTTCTTTCTAGCACGCGTTGGATGTCATCTTCAACCTCCAGCCACGTGCAAAGAGGGGGGGGGGGGGGGGGGGGGGCTCGGCTTCCTCCATCTAACCTCTGTCGGACGTTGGCCGACGCACCACATCAAGGCGTGTTCCGTGGAGAAAGACGACGGTTCTGCACATCGCCAACACTCTGTGCGTCGCTCTCCACAGAATTACTCCATTCCAGAGAAATCCCAATAATCTAATAGTAATGAATCACTTTGATACCCACTTTTTAGATAACCTTTGTTAAATTGAGTCCAAGGCCCTATCCCAAAATGACTAAAAAACTTAAGAAACTTCTTTCACAACTAATAAACTCAAGATCTTTGTACTCACTAATCTATGTAGGACTATTCCTTAACTCTCTCCCTCACGTGTAGACCATCTTTTGTGGCTCTACAAGTGGATAATTTAGGAGTAGGCAGTTTAGGTGTAGGCCCTCTTTTGTGGCTCTACAAGTGGATAGTTTTTAGGTGTAGACCCTCTTTTGTGGCTCTACAAGTAGATAGTTTTTTTAGGTGCAGGCCTGACAGCGGCTAGCCAATACACCCAAAAGACCGATCTGTTAGGTGCGGAAAGTTACCGCCTACAAGAGTGTGGACGGAACCACTCTGACACCCACCCTGCCCATTCTTGACCGCCTCTCACGGGATTCGAATGCGGGACGTGGCGTGCCCAACTCTGATACCATGATAGTGGCTAACCAATACACATAAAAGACCGATCTATTAGAAGAGAAATCGTGTTTGGATTTAATATATGGGGACCACAATCATAATATTCTATTTATATTGTTTAATTAGGGTTTCTATAATTCCCTAATTAAGACTATGTAGGTATCTGCTCAATTGGCCCATATTCCTTCTTTAGCAGTCTATGGGCTTATCAAAATTGGACCACTTAATTTCAGCCCATTCCAGTAAATACTAAATATAATTGAATAATTAAATATGTTGCCCAAATTATATTAGGAAACGTGAGTTTCCTAACAATAGAAAACATAAGGAATGTTGTCTTTGAAGAAGAATCTGTTATTGACACTGATCATGTCTCCATACCTATTGCTGTTCAAGACACAGTTCAGGCACTAGAGGACAATGTTCAGGCTCTTATTCCTGACATTGTTCCAGATCAAGACAACAATGAGATTCTTCCTCAAGCACCACAAGGATGGCGTCGGATTGACAGAAGATGACCCAATCAACTTCTGTCAAGCCTTACGCAGTTTTAACTCTCAACAGTGGATTGATGCCATGAAGGATGAAATGAAGTCTATGAAAGACAATGACATTTGGGATCTCATCGAGTTGCCTAAAGGTGCGAAGCCCATTGGTTGTAAATGGATATTTAAAACCAAGAGGGATTCAAAGTCCTTTCTAGACCGCAGCATCCTTACCTCTCTTATTCTTCTTGTTTTGGGATAGTAAGCCAACACTGCTCTTTGCATTTCAGTAGTCATCTAGCTTTGTGGGGTATGTCATAGTGATGATTATTCAGTCAATTCTCCTTTAATATTCCTCCCTCAAGCAAATGCCTCCCTTTCCCTGCATTATGATATGAAGGAATCTTTAAATTTTCCTGAGCAGCTTCAACCCCCCCCCCCCCCCCCCCCCCTAGTCATCTAGCTTTGTGGGGTATGTCATAGTGATGATTATTCAGTCAATTCTCCTTTAATATTCCTCCCTCAAGCAAATGCCTCCCTTTCCCTGCATTATGATATGAAGGAATCTTTAAATTTTCCTGAGCAGCTTCAACCCCCCCCCCCCCCCCCCCCCCCACACACACACACACACAATTCTGGTTGTTTAAAATTGAAATGGCTTCTATATGGGGAACTCTGTGTCAGCTGGCTTTGAAAGCAGCATTGAAGACCGTAGTGGTGTTGCCCTGCTCCTTTTCTTGGGACCTATGAGTTGTGATTTCAATAGAAGCAGAAGCACAGGCACCTGTCCTCTTCTTGGAGGGTCGTTTGGGTCCATGTGGCTTGTTCTTCTTATAGTCTTGCAGATTGTTTAGCTAAGGAAGGTGTCTCCTGAGCCCATCTCTGTTGGGAGCACCCTTCCTCTGTAAATTGGGGATTTTCTCCTTCCTCTGTAAACATTTTGGACTGCTACCATAGAGTGTTTTTAAGCTGCAAGGGATGTGCATCTTGATTCTCCATATACTTGCAATGATTTTGACATAAGTGAAGATGGAACATACTTTCTAGATTCTGAAAAACCCGCACCCAGCTTTAACATATCTACATAGGAAGAAAAATGGGGTTTTTGAAAGATATGAGATTTTTCATTAAATCAATTATAGAGTATCACTGTAAGAGGGAGAGAAAGGCCTCAACCCTCAACATGGAGAGGAAGTGATTCCCCCATTATTAAAACTAGGTTTAATTTTTACATTGGTTTTCTTTTGTAGGGAATAGTAAGGGGAAAGCTGGATCAGTTACGCAGATGCTTCGAGGTCAGTCTTTCAACAAAATTTCCAGTTAATTTTAATTTAGAAAAAAATTAAAACTGATTTGCCCATTTTGTTTGTCCTTGAGTTGTAGGTGCAATTTGCGGCCGGAAGAGATCTGAGACCTGGACAGCTTGCTGGCATGATACAGACACTAGCATCTTGGTAAAAAATTCACCTAGTTATAAATGGTTATACCAATGAAATGTAAGGATCCTGCTGAGTGATTTGCTCTTCGCATTTATTAGTGAAAGCATTATATTGGGTCCATCTGCTATGCAGGGATGAACTCAATGTGTATCTGTCACTGGTTCTTCACATGATCAACCATTTTGTTTCTCTTAACATTGTTTTAGAAGCAAGGTTATGGATATACATGGAAATGTAGAATACTGCATGTTTATAGCTAGATAAGATGAGGCTTACTGCCGCTGATGAATATTTCAGGTTGTCCACTTCAGATAATATGCTCATGTCAATTCAAGAGAAAATCAAATGGGCTGATACCATGGGTGAGATAAACAAGAAACATAGGAAGGAGATTGAAGACAAAGTCGAAGAAGTGAAGAAGTCCCTCAAGGTCAGTCGAGTTCTGTGCATTTTCTTTTTTTGTCCTTCGTTTGGTTGAGCCATTTGTAAGGTCCGGGATGAGGATGGATCAGTAATGGGAGAAAATGATTCATGTAGCGGACCACAGCATGGTTCTAGTGATGCTATAAGAAAGCTATTTGGCAACTCCTTTTGATTTTTTCTTTTTGGGAATATTGCACTTTTTATCATAGCACAAAAAAATGTTTATTTAAAAAACTTCCTATGATATTTTAGTGGGAGAAATTAAATTTAGTAATAGTTGGGGGAAGAAAATTCTATATATCACATTTCTAAAAAACAAATCTCTAGATATTGTTAGATGTAAGTTTATACAGAAGACTGCCTACCAATTATGGATATGTTGGTCGATGTGTCTTACTTACTTGTGGCAGAAGTACAATGTAAGCAGGCAGACTTGGAATTACGAGGGCATGATGAGATCTACTCTGAACCTGGAGGAGTGATGGAGTATGAGGAAGATCGAATCCGGCCAAAGAGGTAACAAGTCTAATCTTCCACGCTTTATATGAATGTATAGTGGCTTTCTTTAGTAATGCAGAGAGCAATGCAAGGTTTTTTTGTTGATTTATTTGGAATTGTATGTAATGGATATACTGTGCTTTTTTTTAAGCCAAGATTTTCTTAGAATGTCTATTAGGAAACTTAGTTAAAAAAAAAAAAGGAGAGTCGGATGCTGCATATAATAAATGAACAAAAATTTTTGAGGTAGAAAAAAGTTTTATGTTTCTAGACTGCAGTTATATATACCTATATAATATGTAGACAAGTAGATGAAACAAGAATACCCCGGAACCTGTTAAAAGGGAAAAGCTACACGAATTTATTTTTCAAGTTTGTTGTTTTTCTTTTTTCTGTCGAGATTGCTCATTTGCAATCTGTCTGCGGTACAACAGACATGAACCAAAAAAGCAGATGCAGATTAGTGATTGTGGATTTCTGCATTTGTAATGGCTTGTTGGGCAATGGAACCTCTCTCTCTCTCTCTCTCTCTCTCTCATCTACTGCTGCTATCATTCTCTTTTTCCTCTGCCTGGTAGTGCCCAATTGCTTACCCTCCAGTGTTTAAAGTGCCTAATTTATCTTTCTGTCGAATCTGGTAGTCTCACTTAATTACCATCTTTTGAGCTACCTTTGATTCAGTCATATACATCATCCTCTGCCCTCTATTTTTGCAAATGGTCCTATATTTCCTAATTCTTCTTCAACTTGGTATCATCTATTCAGTTATATTCTTTCTATTCATAAAAAAATCCATTGATATTCTTGAAGTGTCTCTGTTGGCTTCTCTGAAAGAGTTTCATTGGAAAAGCAAACCTCTAGAGAAGTGAAATTTATAGACTAAAATACCCATTGCCATGATCAGAGTATGAAGTGTGCTAGGATAACCTGATATTGAGGAAGAACTGGCTGTTAAAAATCTGCTCTACTGTTTCTAACATATACATCAAATATTCCTAGCGAAATACCATTTAAAACCAACTTCAATGTTTCATAATGCACCATGTAAATCTGAAATGGGTGAATACCCATTGTTTCATAATGTACCAGAGTATTTAATGTGATTTGCCTTAAGGCACTTATATCAATGGCAATGACGTGGGATTTTTGTATGGAACCTCTTAATATGATCTTGATCTTGATCTTGTTATTGATCTTGTTATTGGTGGGTATCAGGAGGCGACCCCCGCTGTCTTAGAGAGTGGTTCAACCAGATTGGATTCATACTGGTGGTCTTCATGCGCTGCTTGCCAGATCTTCCGTTTTTGTTAACAGCATTCTGGCATTGAAAACTATGTATGGCATCAGATTGTGTTTTGTGACAAACATTCAGACTCCAGCCATTTGAGTGGTTTTGGAGGAAACTTAGTGAATTTAGTACAGGCATCAAAAGCTTCAGTCATTTGTGCAATATAAAACATTTGTGTTTGGCTCCAGAAAATCAAAGCATCGATATTACTGCATCACCAGATTATTCAGTAAGTATTTTTTTCATTTGGTTGTGCCAGTGCTTTTATTGCCGTAAACCAGACCATACCCAGTGTGGCAGGAAACAAGTAGCTTCTGGTGGATCCAAGTTCTATTAGCTGTACTCAGATTTGCCGTTTTCCGCCATTGTAACGTCTACGTCTCTGCTGTAAAGCTGCCTCCATAAGAGACAAAATCATTGCCGGCTGTATTCAAAGAAACTTAAATGCAGGGTTTGGCGACGACATCCGCAGTCAAGTTCGTTCCGGATCGTCAATGGATGCTGAAGATAGAGAAATTGAACCGTAACCATGTCTTTACTCCTCATTCTATTAAATACCTGTCCATCTATTCTAAAAACAATTTATTGCAGGACGATTTGCCACGAAAGTATAGTCAGCCGCAAGCCCTGCACACGTATTTAACTAACCAGAAGGTGTTCCCCGCAGGGTAAAAATCCGACCGGAAACATCTCCGGCCGACTACTGAAATCCATCTCGGTTTGAACCGGATAGGCTGGCTCGGCTTCTCTCTTTATCCGTTTCGGTGTGCCGCCCGACCGCGCCTCCGGCGACGCCCGTTTTGCTGTCACTGTCGTCGGAGCTTGGTCCATAGAGCCGACGCTGAGTGGGAAGTTAAGCAGCGCGCGCGAGCCGCGCATTTTGAAAGCCGCTCGATCGTAAGCCATCGCGGCGGCCTCTGCCGTCTCAAACGTCCCGAGCCATACCCGGGCGCCGTTCTTAGCCGGATCCCGAATCTCCGCGGCGAATTTGCCCCACGGCCGTCTCCTTACCCCCCGATAATGCTTCCCTTTTACCTGTGACGGAGCTTGCCGCCTCGCCGCCATATTAACCACCGGAGAATCCTGAGGCTCCGGCTTCACACTAACAACCTCCTGAGGCACCATTTGGGGAGACTCAGGCGACGTAGGAAGAGAAGGAACCCACACTTCACTCACCGCATCGGGGAGAACTCCATAAAGAATCATGTCATCCTCCTTCAGCGGAAGCTGCCCACAATTCTCCGTCAAGTAAGGGCAAAGACTTAATTCATTTCCGAAGCTGGAACTCCGTAGAAAGGCGGGATTCGTCGGTGGGAAACTCATGAGCTGGTCAGAATCTTCCAAGAGGTGGCGCTGGATGAACTCGAGCATTTGATAATCGGATTCATCGCAATTCCCGAACATTTCCACCAAAATTACGTATCAAATTCGGTGTCAGAATTTGTAGTCTTAAATGAGTATCTGTTTTGGGACCAAAGGGAGGGGAGTAAAGGGGAGTGAAAGGAACGAATTTAGGAGAAAGAGAAGAAGGAGATACATATATAGGGGAAGAGGTTCATGAACGGGGAATTTAGTATTCACTACTTGGTTTCGAGTTGCTTCCTCGTTGTTTCGATCTCGAAAGCTGTTTTTTAAAGCACGTGGGCGAATTGAAGAGGAGAAGAAACGGGTAATCCACGGTCAGTAGTCGTTGGTGACGTCGGCGATCAGCACCGAGGAAATGTCACATTAAATGATGATTTGAAGTCACCCGAAATAGAACTATTTTCTAAGTTTAATTATTAAGAATCGTTCAAAAGTAGCGGCTCGAAGAAGACTAATCGGTTGCCGTGGCTTCTTCTTCATGGGAACCTGAGATGGATGGATTAGGCTTCTCCATGTCTACTGCAATGGAAATCAAAACATCGCCCACCCAAGGCTATGACCGTAGAAAATCTGCTTGCTTGTTTGAAGATGCATGCATTGCATCGTTTCCTCTTACGAAGAATTTATCTTTCTTCGTCACAGCCGCAATCCAACTGTCTACGTTTTTAAGTTCTCATTTGACACGAGGCTCTTAAAAACTATTGCACCAACCAATCAGATCTTCTTTTTGTCACAGAATTATGTATAGTTGTGTTAGAATTAGGTTACCATCAGAGTGTTATATATTGAACTGAACCACACATTTATAATCATTAAGGGTGGTATTTATATAATTTATAATAGAAAAGATAAGCTTTAAATGAGAAGATAATTACAATATAGGATAAATATAATAGGATATTATCCGATAACTGAAGGGGTTATGCTAATAACTTATTATGTCTCTTTAAGATATGTCATTGTTAGAGAGACCAATCTTGTCTTGTAGCAATTGAAATTGTGAACTTGGCATTGGTTATGTAAAGAGATTTGTTACGAGTGTTCTCGGAAGCAAAAGGATGGGAAGAACGACATTGATAGCGGTTGGGGTGGATGGATTCGGAGAGAGCGCATTGTCCGATGAAGAGATGTGGAAGAGTAAAGTGGTAGCAACTAGTATTAGGAATTACACACCCTAATTACACACCCTAAACTTATACAGGTTCGCCTCAAAGTGAAACTATGTCATATTCTTCTACCGTTACAATAATTTCCTATGATGAAGAAACAGTTTACAAGAGAAATCGTACACACTTAAATTCTCTATATTTTTCTCTAACATCTCTGCCACAACTCATGATCATAGATCACCTTAATAACGATACCTCCAACCGCAATGCAAATATAAAATTTTCAAACTACCCTTAATGAAAAAATTGGAGAAAGCGCATCATCTATGGAGATGAGTTTCGAGGGTTCTTGGAAACAAAAGGATGGGAAGAGTAATCGTTGACTATGAGGGTTTTTTTTATTACCCGTGCAAAATTCGCACGTGTGAGTTTGCCCATGCTTGAATGCAATTGGGAGAGAAGGTCGATGCATGTCGACGGTTAGTGATGCGAGGTAGAGGTATTAGACCGAACCATACTTTTATAATTGATTAAGACTGGTATTTATATAATTTAGAATAAAAAGATACGTGAAAGATAATTTAACCTTTCAGGTTGTTGCATGTCAATTCAAGAGAAAATCAAATTGGCTGATACAAAATCGAAGAGGCTAAGAAATCCCTCAAGGTCAGTCATGATTGGAACTTTTTGTTTTCTTTTCTTCGTTTGGGAATGGGTTTCTCTCTCTCTCTCTCTCTCTTTCGTCTGGTTCATCCCATAAAACTTTTTATTCATGTATGCAATAAGAACATTGCTGTTTTGTTCCAGAAAGTAGAAATTACTGCATCAAGTGGGCTCTTGCGGGACATAAACTCCCATTACAAACGAACCAGTCTACTTAAGATAAGACCTTGCCAGCAGCTTTCAGACAGGAACAAGGTGGGGGGGGACAGTGCCGTTTGCCACCATTACAGCATCGACATCTCTCTTGTCCGCTTCAGCCCTCTGTCGTCATTCCGTCCATTGCAGGCTGGATGCACATAGAGATCTTAAATGCAAAGAACCGAATCAAAACCAACCCGTTTGACTACGAGAGGTCAAGTTCCTTCCGGATCGTCAATGGATAAATATCAAGAAAAGTCAACCGTCAACATCTCACTCTTCCTTATCCTTCCCCTTCCGCCCTTCAATGTTTTCTTCTTCATCTTCTCCGAGCACAGATCAGTCCTTACTCAGGCAAAGTCGCCGGATTTTAACCATTGAGGGCTTGAAACAAGAGTCTAATGGAATTCACATCACCTTCTCAGTAATTAACGTTTGTCAATCCCAACGATCATTAAAAGTAGCAAAAAAATGATGAGATTCTAATGTCGGCGTTCCATAAATTAAGATCTTATACGCATGGTGGGCTGTACACGTGTCAGAATTTGAAACGGTAATGAAATTTATTTGAATAGAAGTAATTAAAGAAAGAGATATTTACAAACAAAACCAACTTCCAGCACTCTCGACCCACCCACGTATTTACACCAAAACCGGGTCCAGAGAGCAAAAAACCCACTTTTTTCCCCGTTTCGACATTAATTTACTAGAAGCTGCTCCCCGCAGGGTAACGACCCGACCGGGAACATCTCTGGTCGATTACTGAAACCCATCTCGTTTTGAACAGGACGGGCCGCTTCGGCTCCTCTCTTTCTCCGCTTCGGCGAGTTACTCGATTGTGGCTCCGGCGACGCCCGTTTTGACGTTACTGGCGTCGTAGCTTGGCCCATAGAGCAGATCCTAAGGGGGAAGTTAAGCAGCGCACGCGAGCCACGCATCCGGTAAGCCGCTCGATCGTAAGCCATCGCGGCGTCCTCTGCTGTCTCAAACGTCCCGAGCCAAACTCTGGCACCGTTCTTCGCCGGGTCACGAATCTCGGCCGCGAATTTGCCCCATGGCCGTCTCCTTACCCCCCTGTAATGCTTCCCTTTCTCCTGCGCCGGAGCTTGCTGTCTCTCCATCACGGCCGCCTCTGCCGCCGCCGCTTCCATCTTAATCACCGGAGAATCCACAGGCTCCTGCTTCACACTCACAGCCGCCTGATGCACCATTTCGGGAGACTCGGGTGAGGACGGGAGAGAAGGAACCCACCCAGACCTCACCGCATCGTGTAGAACTCCATAAAGAACCATGTCTTCCGAGTCGTCCTCCTTCAACGGAAGCTCCCCCCAGTTCTCCGTCAAGCAGGGGTAAAGACTGCTTCCGTTTCCAAAGCTGGAACTCCGTAGAAAGGCGGGATTCCTAGGTGGGAAACTCATCAGTTGCTCCGAATCCTCCAACAGATGTTGCCGAATGGACTCTAGCAGCTGATAATCGGATTCATCGCACATCCCGTACATTTCCATCAAATATCCGTACCAAATTGAGCCCGGACTTTGATCCGAATTTGCAGTTTTAGAATGGGTTTTGCGTTTATGGAAGGAGAGGAAGGAGAGGAAGGAGAAGAGGGCAGTGAAAGAGTCGAATTTGAGAGAGAGAGAAGGAAAGGGAGATATATAGGGGAGACAGTTCATGAACCGGGAATTTTGTATTCATTTCGAGTTGCTTCTGAGATGTTTCGACCTCGCAAGTTGCAACCCGGGGGGGGGGGGGAGGGGGGGTTTAACGCACGTGTGCGAATTGAAGGACAAAGAGGTTACGGTCAGTCGTCGTTGGTGACGTTAGTGGTCTCTGCGTCAGCTTGGATCCGAACCGGAAATCCTTCGGTTCAGCCACTTGACATCGACGTGTCACACGGGTTCATGCGGTGTCTCATTTCCCTGTCGACGGCGATTTCTCGTCGTCTCAATGAAAAGACTCCTACGGCCCAAATGCATTTTATTTTCCAGGATGACGTCACCCGAAAGTTTGAAAAGTCTTGAATTTTCACTTGGATAATCCAAATTAAAATAATTTAAAAAATCATTTTAATTACTTTAATTTAATTTAAAAATGGAGTTTAATTTATTAAAAATCAACGATCCTGATAACGTGTCCAGAATGGCGAGGAATCGCGGGATACATGTGCCTGGACAATGAGGATAAGGTTAAAAAAAAAAGGACCGGAGATGGGGCCCACCTACTCAGGATTGTTTATCTCCTTCAAGGAACCTCCCCCCCCCTCTTTTGGATTATTTGTCCGCCGTCGTTTTCGCTGCTTTTATTTTTCCTCCGTACCCTTCCCACGCAAGTGGAGGCCCATCAGTAGCCCGATAGCAACTGTTACTTTTTCCTCACTTTACGTGTTCTCCCGGTTTTACCCCAGCGGTGGAAGGAAGCTCGTGGGAAGGAAATGATTTCTGTTTGGAAAGCGAAATCCAAGACTTTTTTTTTTGTTTGCACTGACTTCTAGCGGTAGTGTTCGTACTCGGGACAGGCTCACGTGAGGTACAATGACACGTGGCATGAGGAATTAGGCTTCCTCGCCTCGAGTCATACTAGGCGAGTTATTAAAGATCGCCTTCGCATCGCCCCATCAGATTTAATTATATTAATTAATTAATTAATATTTTCTCACAAAGGGAGATGTTTGTGGCGGTTAATCGGACGGTGGAGAGGCGACACGTCAGACACCTTAGAAATTCAAGCAAGTTGAGAGGTTGACCCACGTGGTGGACTTTGACTGGACTGGTATCTGTAGAGAATGGGTTGCGTCGGCCGTCGCGTGCCGTCAGGCGGAGGCCGTTGGTGGCTAACGTGGGATTTTGTCCGAGAGTGAGAAAGACAAGTGTGAAGGTTCGCGGTAATCGGCAGACTAATGGCGAGATTAGACTAATCAATCTCGGGATAATCGGGGTCAAGATATCTGGTTAAGGATTTCAAAAATCTCAAGTTAACAAATTTAGCACAATAAAAGTCCTGGTCAAATGGTGGTTATAAATTAAACATCTACACCAATACTTATATTGGGTTCTATATCACATAGACCCACTGTGATTGTTGGGACCATTTTAGGGGTGGCACCAAGCCAAACTCCTAATATGAGTGACTTCAATACCAAGAAAATAGAATTGAGAATCAAATCTTTGTCGACAAACTCCAAAGGAAACGTACAAATAAATTATAAAAAACTAAAAATTTGCACAAGTGTAATGGGGTGTAGAGTTGTAACAAATGCGATCTAAGATATAATAATTAAACAATCACGTTTTTAGTGATGGGTCTCAAATACAACCCAAGGAGATAAAATAAAAATTAAAGCATCTTACCAACCACATTGGTTGTCACAATTTGATGTGTACATCATGATCATCTTTTGATAAAGATATAGCTTACATTAGTGACCGGATTATCCAAAATCTCTCTTCTCATTTGCTTTACTTTCTTAACTCCATCTTTGTTCACTAGCATAAGAGCCGAATTTAAATTACTAAAGCCAAGGGTGACTCTTCTTCAACTTTCCCACTCAACCTTTCATTTACCATTGAACAAAGCTCACTAAACTACAAGATAGAATCTTCAAACATCCCATTAGAGGTTGAAGTGGGTTGAAGAAGAGTACTTATCATGGCTTATTGGTGAGAGTAGTGGACATGAGTGACATGATTTTCATTAACTCAAATGGGACACTTTCATAGGTTGGCTTTCTTTTGTTTATGCATTTTTAGTTATTTTTATATTATAATTTATTAAAAAATAAAAAATATTTAACTATCTTAACTCTTAAATTGTCTGTGGAGAAGAGTGCAAAATATTTTCTACCTCTTGTCCTCCCCTCCCTTCTGGGTACAAAAAAAATGGTGAGCCATGAAAAGGGCAACGATAACAATTGTTTCTCTTTATTCTCTTTCTTTTCTTTCTAACACAGACAAACGAGTGGGAAGGAAACCCTCACACCCTCATCTGTGTAAAAGAGGTCGGTGGTTCCTTCTTCTCCCTCAGTGACCTCCCCATAACTTTTTTTTTAAAAATATTTATTTATAAAATTATGAAGATATTATAACAAGTTTAACAACCTTGTTTTTTAAGTAAAATTATTATATTAGATTCAACCACCTTTCCTATTTGATTCAGGCTTGAATGATTAAATATTTTTATATATATCAAAAGTGTGAATAAAATAGTGAGTCTATGGTCAAAAAGTATGTTTGATTCCACAAACTTTTCTAATTATTTAATTTAAATAATTCTAATTTATTTATCAATCACAGGGGAGGGGACCTCTCAAAGACAAATAAAGTAGGACAAATGGATGCACATTTTGACAAACCAACGACTCTCAATGAAAGGAGAACGCACGTGGAGAGAATAGAGAGGGGGGAGGGGGAGCCCTTTTTGAATCAATCTTGGTCAGGGTAGTGGGACCGGCACAAGTAGATCCATTTGGAGAGACGAAGAAGAAAGATGTCACCTCTCGTAGGCAGACACGAAAGATGTCTCAATTGGATTTATCCTATGTTTTATTTATCTTATCACGTAAAGTTTATCTTCACTATTCTAAATTGTATAAATATTACCCTATTAAAGAGAAAACGATGGGAGAGAACTGATCACACCCTCTTCTATTTGCCACGAAGGAGAGAATAGAAGAACACTTTTTCCCCATTGAAAGGGGAGGAGACATGTCGTGATGGTTTTTTAGTAAACCGATATAAGAAAATATAGATTAAACTTAATAAAAATATAAAATTTGAGCTTGAGTTCTAGTCGGGTTCGAGCTCAGCCTATTTTTAAAACTTTACATAAAATACATATCAAATAAACTATAAATAAAATTATACATAAATCTTACATACAATTGCGTATAGTCTTAAAAACTTGATTCAATCTTTAGTGTGTATAGTCTATAGACTATAATGATATATCTTATTTTATAAATATAATTTCTATCCTATTTTGAATGATGATATAAGAGTTAAAACAACATAACAGGATAACAAATAATTCTTTGAGAGCTTTTCTTAAGAAGGATGGACTCGGCTATCAATCACTTCTCCATTGTTTTCAAAGTTTCACCGTGAATGCCCATAAATAAAGAATTTCTGACAATTGTTTTTATTATTTTAATTAAATATTTGTGCAGACGGACAAACGACATAAGAAGGGAAAAGATTGGAGGTTATGTGAGGATAGGCAAGAATAGGGCAATAGAGTTGGTAAGAACAAGAACAAGGCATCAAATATCGATGAAACTCACAAATACTTTATGTTTTTGCCTTTTTTTTGTTTTAATTACTATTTGGTTTGTTTCTTTGTCCATTTAATTTGTGGGAAGAGGTAGATATCTCTCCTTTTATAGCTTCACCGATATCCATATTTTTTCATTTAATAGGTACAAATCAAAAGACTGGGGAAGAAGTTTTTATCTTTGTTATATCAAGAGGTGATCTTATAATGGCAAGGCAAGGTCGTATTCCTATTTTTTTGTCGAATAAGAAAAAAATCGAAAAAGAAAACACCAATCCTTTTACAAAACTGAATAATTACTCTTCAATCTTCTTCCTCCTTCTCCTAGTCTTCTTTCTCTCCACGCTTCTTCTGTCGGTCCATTCGTCGGTTCTTGTTTATTTTTCCCAAGTCATAGTAGGGACCGAGTTTGATATTTCTGCTATTTAATGTCTTTTAAGCTTTAATGTGAGTTTTGTTTGTATTTGACAACTTAGATGTGAGGAAATTTTGATGTTTGGGGAGGGGGTTAGTAATTATTACCTTAGTTAGTCACAAATAAAATCTTTAACTCTATGTTTATAGTTATAATAATTATTTACAATCTGTACCTCTATTAAGAAAAATAATATAATGTTATTTATTACTAATCACAACTATTTATTATTTAATAATTATTAAATTATAATAATGAATTAAATAAAAATAAAATAGTATTTTTGACTATTGGCTAATTAAGGGTTTAATAATTAATTTATGCTATAGAATTGTGACATTCCTTTCCAATGGCTGCAATAGTAAGGGATGCACTAGAAAATATTAATAAAACCAAAAGGCAAAAAAAAAAAAAAAAAAAAAAAAATGAAAAGCACCTTACCTAACACATGGGTGTTACAAGATGATGTCAAAAAGAGAGGTTCCTTTTATTTGACTAAAAAAAGTGACCTGATGCATGATTTTAGACTAATCAAAGTCACTAAGAGACAATAGGTCAGCATAGAGGGCATCTTCTCTCCATTCCTAGTACATATAATTGAACACAGATAAGCACAAAATCATAATTTAGGAGATCATTGCCACGACACTAAAAAAATCATTCTTAGACAATAGAGAACCCTACAAAAATCAAATCATGTAGTGGGTTGAAGAAGACTTTGGACAGAGTGAGAGACACATATTTGCTCTGCCCAATCATCTCCATCTCTCGTTCGGTTTCTCTATCACAAGTTGCTATTGCCAGTTCGAAGAGAGGTGGAAAGGGAGCAAGTGGACATGAGACGTGTCTCTAAGAATGGTCCCTCATGTTAGCAAAGCTGAGTAACTTCAATGTCGGTTCTGTCTATTCAGTCTTCATCGTAAGTCTTCCGTTTATGTTTAACTTCTTCATAATCTATGATTTTCTGCCAGTACAAAACACACCCAGAAAGAGAGAAAAACAGGTTTCTTGGAGAGAAAAACAAATGTAATGGAACAAAATATCTTAGCTTTGATCTGTCTGTATCATTGAAAAAAGCGATCAAACCAACAATTAGATTGAATTCCTGGTCTTAGCTCAGAACCCCTACTCTGTCCAAATCTGAGCTTAATGAGGCTAGATTCAATATTCCCTCTCCGTGTGTATACTCGAGGGAGCCACTTCCTCTCACCTGTATTTTTTTCTTATATTGAATAACTGGCTGCTGCTACCTGTAGTAGCTGCCATAGCTGAGACCAAAGACTAGGGAGAACCGAGGGGTTCTGCCGCTTAGACAGAAGACTTCCGAGGCCCCTATTTGTTCAGTATTCTCTGCAACAGGGAGACGTTGAAGGCTATTTTGTTTTGGCAAAGTCATCACCACAGCTCCTCGTGCGGAGAAGAAGAAGAAAGCCGTCACCCCTACTCTTTCTTATTTTTCTCGTAAGCTGACACGCAAGATGCTCCATTATTTCACAAGCTTTGACTGCATATGTGGAATACAAGCTTTAGAAAGTTTTACTCCTTGTAAAACCTTAAAATCCTCAAGTTACTATCACACAAAGTTAATTATGGAGAGGGCGAGCCTCCCGAACAGTAGCACTGGGCAAAAAGGGTAGTGTTAAGTTGTGGAGTCTAATTCACTGTTGTTTCATTAAAGATAATTTAAGGATTTTATACTTGTATCTTGATTGCCCTAGTTTTCTCTTTATATTTGGGGGCACCGCTATTAGGGTTATTATCGAGGATCATCAGTTGCTGTAAAGAGAGGTGTGTGATTTTTTTTGTAAACTACTTCATCATCATAGTGAATTATTGCAGCGGTGGAACACAAGACGTAGTCTCACCTTGAGGCGAACCTGTATAAATCTTGTGTTTTTTGTATTTTATTATTTTTTCTTATGCGATTATTATTGTTTTTGTTAGTATTGAATTAGGGCGTCTAATTCCTAATAGGTAAGGGTACTTCCTCCACTTGTAATGGGAATAAAGGAAAATAATTTTGGATGCCTACCATGAAAAGGAATACAGGGCCCCCTTTCCCATCTCCTTTCTAGACCCTCCCTCTCTGGTGTTGAAAGAGAAGGCGTGATAAAAACTATACGGAATCAATAAAACAAATGCTTTACTGAACATCACTACAGTTTATCATCGTATCATCACTAAAATGAAAAAGAACTTCCACTTCTTTAGACACTCTCATTGTCACAATAATATAGATTCACCTCTTTTCTAACCTACGTTACTTCTACCGTTGTGGTAACCAATGCTCTATATTCAGCTCCCACTAGAGTTAGCCATAATTTATTGTTTTTTACTCTTCCAAGATATCTCACATACGAATAATTTGTTTTAGGGCTCCCGGTGATCCATTTGTGGCTGATGCTTGCACTAAACAAGTTCAAACCTTTGCATCTCACCTTTTCTTTTGTTGTGAAAACAAAGTGTGCTTCAAATTCTTTGAACACTCTTAACTTATTTTCACCCATATATGAACAAATTGAAATTGAATAAATAAGATTGAATAGAAGCTAACATAAACCAATCTTTACTCATTTTGATTATTACCCTTTATAAACCTTGCAATGTATAAACCATACTTTGGAGGTGACCAAAGCCTTTAATTGGATCCACTCCTCTAATGGAGCCTTTAGAAAGATTTTGCTAAGAGAGAGGGTAAAACAAGGAAGTTTATTTTTCCATGTGTTAATTTCTATTGAATGAAGAGGTAATTTGTACAAGAGTTTTACAATCTATAGTCGTGATTCTCGCGATTTTATACAATCCATTTATAACAGTTGAGTTTATCATTGATTTCTATTGTGATTTTCTCAACACTACCCCTCTAGTTAGAGAATGAATATCAAGAACTCCCAACTTGCGCATCATAATTGAGAATGCTTCATTTCCCAATGACTTGGTGAACACATCCGCAAACTGATTTGTTGAAGCAACATATTTGGTTAGAACCGAACCATCTTGTATTTTGTCATGAATAAAATGACAATCTATCTCTATATGTCTGGTTCTTTCATGAAAAACGGGATTGACAGCTACGTGTAAGGCAGCTGTGTTATCACAATATAACAGTGTTGGTTTCGGATGTACTATTCTCATCTCTGTCAATAATGACTGTAGCCAGGATAATTCACAACATGTACCTGTCATGGCTCTATATTCTACTTCTGCTGAGGAGAGAGATACGGTTTTCTGCCTCTTTGTCCGTCAGGAAATAAGAGAAGATCCCAAAAAAACACAATAACCCGTAGTAGATCTACAAGATATTGGACAACCAATCCAATCCAAATCAGAAAATGCTCGCAAGGATAAATCGTTTTGAGAAGGAAAAAAAAACCTTGTCCTGGACTGTTTTTTAAATAACGCAACACACACAAGACAACTTCCATGTGTGATTTGCATGGTGCATGCATGAATCTGCTTAACACATGGACAAAATAGGTAATATCCAGTCGGGTGATAGTCAAATAAATTACGTGTCCAACAAGACGCATATACTTAGATGAATCGTTAAGCAATTCTCCTGAATCTGAAGGCTTTATGTTTTGCTCCATTGGAAAGTTCACAGGTTTAGCACCCAAAAATCCACCATCTTTTAAAATTTCCAAAGTATATTTTCGTTGCAAGATGGAAATACATTTCTTTGACCGAGAAACTTCGATACCCAGAAAATACTTCAAATCACCCAAATCTTTAATCCAAAAATGGCTATGCAGAAATTTCTTGAGAGCTAATATGTTATTGACACCATTACCCATAATAGGAATGTTATCAACATATATCAACAGTGTTGTAAAAGATTTTGCTTTCAAATATGTGAATAATGAGTAATCTGCTTTGGATTGAACAAATCCAATTGCTTGGATAGCTACAAGGAATTTGGTAAACCATTATCAGGAAGCTTGTTTTAAGCCATATAACAACTTATGAAGGCAGCACACAAGATTCTCCCCCTGTCGACGAAGACCAGGACCGTGAAGACATAACTTTCTACATGGAGATCACTATGAAGAAAAGCATTGTTGACATCAAGTTGGTGAAGAAACCAATTCTAGGCGATAAACAACGAACAGTAACCATTTTAGCAATGGGAGAAAAAGTGTCATGGCAATCTATACCTTCCAGTTGTGTGTAACCTTTCGCAACCAAAAGAGCTTTGAAACGCTCAATAGTACCATCCGAGTGTCATTTGAATTATTAAACCCAACTACAACCGATGGGTTTCTTACCAGGAGGAAAAGAAGTGAGTGTGGTTGGCTTCTAAAGCGGCCAATTCAGATTGCATTGTTTCTTGCCAATGGGAATGTGAAGTTGCTTTCGTATAAGATGGAGGCTCAATATCTTGACTAACAACAACAATATAAGAATAATGTTGTGGTGAGTAACAATGATAAGAGACAAAATTGCTAAGAGATGACAAAGGTGACAAATGGTTGGGAGATGTCACTTGGTTGCAAACATAGTCATGTAATGCCGAGAGAGGGTTATGAGGACGTTGGGAACGGCGTAAAATAGGTTCGGAAGGGGGAGTAGCAGATGATGGTGGAGAAGGAACTGGAGTTTGTGGTAATAGTTGTTGGGAAGGATTGGGTACGGAAAGAGGAATCATCGGGGCTGAATTTGAGGGAGTGGATGGAAATGACTCATAAGGGAAAATAGTTTCATAAAAAACAGCATCACGACTAGTGAACATTTGATGAGTGGTAAGATCATATAGCTTGTAAGCTTTCTGACCAACGGGATAACTAAGAAAAATATAGCGTTTGGCTCGAGGAGCCAATTTATGAGGGGTGTGCACATCAGTAGCATAAGCAAGACAACCAAAAACTCGAAGATGGGAATAAGAAGGGAGTTTGCCATAAAGCTGTTCAAAAGGAGTTTGGCGAGAAAGAAGTGTTGTGGGCAAACGATTAATTATATGAACAACAGTAGAAACACATTCTGCCAAAAAATGTAACGGAAGGTGGGCTTGAAAACAAAAAGATCGAGCTAACTCAAGAATATGGCGGTGTTTGCACTCTACAACCCCATTTTGTTGGGGAGTATAGACACAAGAATGATGATAAGTGGTCCCTTTTTATTTAAAAAATTCTCCATTGGAAAAAAATTCTCCACCATTATCAAGCCGAATGTTGGCTATAGAAACATGAAATTGTGTGTGGACAATAGAGAAACAATTGACAAGTAAATGTTGTGTTTCACTTTTGTAATGCATAAAAAATACTCATGTGAATCTAGAATAATCGTTCACAATAGTAAAAAAAATCCGCACCAAAAAGAGAGGCAGTTTTATAGGGGCCCCAAATGTCACAATGAATTAATTCAAAAGGTATAACAAACAAAATTGAACTAACAGAAAAAGGAAGTCTACTTTGTTTTGCAAAAGCACAAACATCACAAACATTATTAGACTAGAAAGAGAAATCTAACAAATGTTTTGCCATAAACTCTAATCTAGAGGAAGATAAATGGCCTAATCGGCGATACCGATGACTGGGTCTACCACAAGGTGGTAGAGGAAATGACCTGATGACCGGGTGAACGACTGGAAGTGGTTGATGCAGATGGAGGTGGAGGTTTTGGCTTCTTTGATGCTAACACAACCAAATGATAAAGTCCGTTTCGTTGTTCACCCAAACCAATCGTTGTTCTCGTCACTAAATCCTGCAAAATACACCAATGAGGGAAAAAAGTTACTGAACAATTGCAATCTTTGGTAACTCGACTCACCGACATTAAATCCACCTTAAAGGATGGCATACCAAGCACATTTTTTAAAGTAACAATGGAAGTCAAAGGTAAATTCTCAATGGAAGTAATTGAAGCCTGTTTTCTACTTGGCATAACAACTGGTGGCAAAAGAGTATTTTTGCTGTTGTTGATGAGCAAAGTTGGAGATGAAGAAATGTGGTCTGGTGCACCACTATCGATAATCAATCGATGGAGTCACAATAATGTTTGTAACAAACCTAAGGAAGCGGCAACTGCATTAACTTTAGGATTGGCAGATTGTGTTGTCCCTTTTTTCTTGCATAATAGATAAGATTTAATGGATTTACAAAGCAGAGAGACAATTTGTCATTGATGGCACTTCTTGCAATATTGGACCATCCTTGACATTGTTGATAGAAGATTGATGACTATTGTTGCGTTTGAAAGGAGTACTTCCTTGAATAGGCCTTTTTGAAGCATGTTTAGGGTGGTCTGGTGGGTACCCATTTAGCTTCCAACATGTTTCTTGAACATGATGGTCACGCTCACAATAAGAGTAGTGCAAAGGTTTTCGTTTAAGAGTAGAAAATAAACCTTGTCCACGTCGAATAGCCAAAGCTACTGGTTCAGTCCGTTTAACGACCATGGCTGAGTTCTCCGTCATCTCACGTACAGTCCCAAGGCTTCACTATTTCTCTTCTTGTACAATGGAAGAGTAAGCTTTAGCAACATTAGGAAGTGGACTCATCAATAGAATTTGCCCTTAGATTTCACTGTAGGACTCATTGAGGCCCATGAGAAATTGCATCAGTTTGCGTCTCTTATGGTCTATCCCACAAGAGCTAACAATGTTATTATATGATCCCATAATCTTTTAAGCTTTATGTAATAAGCCGCAATAGTCATATGATCTTGAGCAAGACAAGCAATGTCCCTCTCAATCTGAAAAATACGAGGAGCATTGCTTTGAGAAAAAAGGATCCCGAAGGTCTTCCCATACCTCCTGGGGGATGGTCGAAAAAATAATGTTGTCTACAATGTCCGATGTGAGTGAATTGAGAATCCAAAAGAGGATCATATCATTACATTTTCTCCATGAAGCATAGTCATCTAGTTTGTCTGTGGTAGACGGCATTATGGTGGTTCCATCTATGAACCCTAACTTGGATTTTGCATTCAAAGAAATCGTCATGGCTCTACACCATGTCAAATAATTATCCCCATTGAGAGGTTTGGAAACAAGCACCATTCCTAGTTGATCGGAATGGTGAATAAAATATGGATTGACAACATCAAGTTGGCCTCCATTCGAAGCTTGATCGTTCACCCTGATTATGGGAAACAGTGATAAACGGAGGGCAAAAAATAATTTACCTTGAGCTTCGCTTGACAATAGAAAACTAAGGTTCGAGTTGACTCGACAGAAAAATTGGTGTGGCTCGACTCGACTCGGCTGAGCCTCGAAAAAGGCGCTGAATTAATTCAGCGCAGCAACACCTAGGTTGGTGCTATAAAATTGTGTCTTCATGCCTCTCGCTTCGGAGCAGAGCGAGAGAAAAAAAGATGAAGAAGCTCAACGATGGCGAACGGTGGCGTAACGAACGGCGGCCCTATCTATTACCCTTTATAAACCTTGCAATCTATAAACCATACTTTGGAGGAAAGCATGACCTTTAATTGGATCACTCCTTTGATGGAGCCTTTAGAAAGATTTTGCTAAGAGAGAGAAAGGTACCAAGGAATGTGAAGGTAGGGAGGGGCATGCATGGATGCTTTCCTTACGTAATGAGAAAAAGGGTCAAGAGAGCTTTTGGAATGGACCTAGTACATTTCATTTCTTTTAAGTAATCACTCGGGTTAAGAATAATAGTTCTATATTTTCATGCAAAAAAGGAAACCCCTTATGAAAGGCACCCAAGCCCTATAGCTGACCCAGCTGGTTCATGCGGTCCATAGTATGAATTAAAGGTTTAGTGGGTTCAATGTCTCATCATACTGAACTACAACTTAGGCAAGTCGACACAATTTTGTGGACATTAATTTAAATAGTGCATTACAAAAACTGTGGGGTGAGAAATAAATCCCATCATCCCTAAAAATGGGTCTAGTTAGGATGGGTCCCTATGCCTATCCCCATGTGTAATAAGTGTTGGAAAATTTGTGGACATTAATTAAATTAGGGCATTACAAAAATGATGTATTGTGTAACGTGTTATATGCATTGGATTATGGAAAATTCAAAATAATATAGAATTTCCGTAGTTCTCATCCCAGATAAAATGATAAAAAATTAAATAAATTTTTTAAATAACATAAATATTGATCTTTAAAATTCTAAGGGTTGTTCACCTTAAATTAAAATTCTACTGGGTAAAAGTAAAAAAAAATTATAGAAGCAACCACAAGGGTCAAATTGTATTTAAAATCTAATTTGAATACTCGATGGTGGGTGTCTCTTATTCACTCTTATTAGGGTGAAGGGTATACTTATAATATTGGTACTTTTAACATCTATAAATAAAGCTTAAGGGAAGGGTTTGGACAAGTCCATAACCCTATTCTCCATCCACTTTTCTCCTTAATGTACGCTCTCTTTTATTCTCTTCTCTAGGTCGTCACCCTCTCTCTCTTCTCTTTTATTGGCCGTCACCCTCTCTCTCTTCTCTCCTATTCTCCTATCTTCTTCTTCTTTTTTCCTCTTCATACTCAAATGTCAGGGGTGTGTTTAAAATCTAATTTGAATACTCGAAGGTGGGCGTCTCTTATTCACTCTTATTAGGGTGAAGGATATACTTATAATATTGGTACTTTTTAACATCTATAAATAAAGCTTAAGGGGGAGGGTTTGGACAAGTCCATAACCCTATTCTTCCTCCTCTTTTCTCCCCAACGTATGCTCTCTTCTCTCCTCTTCTCTTGGCCGTCACCCTCTCTCTCTTCTCTCCTATTCTTCTCTATTCTTCTTCTTTTTTTCTTCTTCATTCTCTTCATTACCCAAGATTTAATCTATGAAATTCCGAAAATCAACACTTTTTAAATTCAAAACTATTGTCTTGAGGGGCAGAGTATGTTTTTCACTTCTTTTACTACAACATGGTTGATTCCTATATGCGGTCAACTCCTTTTTAATTTCTATGCTTCAAGTCTTCATTGTTCCTCTTAAACAAGGTCAACTCTTTTTGAATTCAAAACTCATTGCTTCAAGGGCTTGACTCCTTTTTATCACTTCATTAGATTAATGTGCTTGAATCTACCTGAGGGGTTTGCTCCTTTGACCTTTTATTGTAAAGGCTTCATCTATCCTATTGAAGAGGTTGACTCCATTCTAAATTAAAACTCCACTCGTTTGTGTCATGAAAGGGTCGACTCCATTGCATATGTGAATCCTTTTTTCTTTTTTTGCCTTTTACACTTAATATTTTCATTTTTCCGGTTGATGTGATCGATTGCTTTATGTGGTCATCGCTTTTACAAGAATGCTTAATTACCATTCTTTTCTAAAAAAATTACAATTCTATACCATGATTCAAATCTTGTGCTTGTTATTATCAAAATAAGGGCCATTTCCGAGATTGCATATTTCAAGATTTTGCATTATATGAAATGGATATGAAATTTGTATTTTCAAATGACCTTATAGTAAAAGAGGTAGAGTATATTATTTATAAAAGGGAATTTTAGGATATTACCCAATTTTTTTAACATAATAAGACAAATAACCAACTTTTTAAGTTATTTTTACAAATACCTAGCTTTGATCGGTCAACTACACATATGTACAGTCAAAGCTTTGATCGATTACGTAGTGTCACATCATCTTGCCACATCAGCACACGAGAGTGTTACACCACGTGAATCAACACATCATCGACAAGCCATGTCACACTGTAGGATGCCATGTCATTTGGCCACATCAACAAATAAATATAAACAAAAAAATAATTTTTTTTAGATTTTTAAATATTTTTTTAATTTAAATTATTTTTTAATATTTAAATACTTTTAAAGTTATGAAATTAATTTATAAAACATAAAAATAATTTTCTAAAAAAATAAATATTTTTGAATTTTTTGTGATTTAAATAAATTTTATAAAATAAAATATCATTTTTAAATATTTTTACATATGAGGTAGTAAAACATGTACCGATAAATAAGATTTTTAAACTCTAAAATAATTTTTTAAATTTTTCAAAGAAAAAATATTTTATATCGATAATAAAATGTGTTACATAGGTAAGAATATATTATTTTAATTAATTAATACGAATTTATTGTTTTTTTATTATAAAAAAGTAGAATATTTGTACCAAAAAATAAGAATTTTAAAACTAAATTATTTTTACTAAATATTGTATTAAATTAGATAATATCTTAAAGTAAAATAATTACATTAAGGTATTAAGTAAAATAAAATATTAATTATATTAAAAAATCTTTTTGAAATAATTAATAATCAAATCCTATATTTTTATTACATTAAAGTAATGGTAATGAAATGAAATGTGTAAGAATTTTTAAAACCAAAAATCAATATTTTAAAAAAATTAATTACAAAATAACCTATATCAATCAGGAAAAGAAAATGGGAGAAAAAGGCAAACAAATATGGAGGGCTTACATGGCATTCAATGACGTGTCATTCCTCATGGAGGATGACATGGTTTTCCCATGATGTGTCGGTCGACATAGTATAAGACTCATCGGGTGCTGATGTGGCATGATGATGTGGTACCACGTAATCGGTCAAAGTTTACGTGTTACCTTTGACAGTACACATGTGTACTTGACTGGTCAAAGTTGGTAATTTGTGTTATTATGTTAAAAAAATGGGTAATATCCTAAAATTCCCTATATAAAAAAAAATTAAGGAGTTTCAAATTTCTGTTGTTTGAAACTGGTTTCTTGAATTCTCGAGTGAAGAAAATAAAGGAAGAAAAGATGGTGGAAATAAAAACTGAAATACATCACTTTGAGATCATTTCACATTTAAAAGAGTGAAACCAAAACGAAAGAGTCTGATCGAAGTCTGTAGTTGACTGCGTGCTTTCTCTCAGTCATATTCCATTTCGTGCGGCCATAAATATATTGCAGCTTAGACCAACGTGCGATTTCTTTTCTTTTATCGTATCTGATGCAGAACAGACCCTTGCAGAAGAGTTTGTCTACCAGAAGCTTACATTCGTTCTGGCTTTCACTTTTCAAGATGACATCAAATGGATCTTATTTTGCATGGTTTATCCACTAATCTGATTGTGTATTCAAACCAAACTTTCTCATGGACAGATACTTGACTATACGAGGCAAGAACTAAGAAGAGGATTTCGTGTACGAAAAGAGGTAATTGATGCTTGGGACTTTCCGAAAAATTCAAACCTGTGGAAAATCAGGTCATGAATGAACGTGGGTTTTTCGTGTGAAAGAGATGGTGGAGCTTCTCAGTTATTGTGGGCGAGAATTACGTCGGAGACTGGACTAATGAAGGGGACTAGATTTGGGATTAAATTAAGTAATCTCCTGGCAAATCTGGTCCTCTAATGTGGCTTACAGTGTCAAGGTGTTCTCTCTCGCCCAGATCTTTCGTTCGTAAAAGAGAAAGGCTTGGTTACCATGCATAGTGAAGTGAAGAACACTTGTGTATCAATCTATTCATCTTCTTCGTTTTGCAAGTTGCAAAAGAGAGTCTTCAAAGTTTGAATTCCATCCACCTACCAAAAGCACAGATTCTTGCTGTCGTTCTTTGTACAATAAAAGACAACGAAAGATCTTCATCTCTCATTGTTTATTAGTTCCTTAATCTTGACTTTCGTGACCAAATCCAAGATTAGTTGACAGTAAGTGATATGCATGCATTGCACCCTTTCCTCTCATCAAGAGTTTATCTTCCCTGGCCATTACCAGAGCCGTAATCCAAAATGTCTATTGTCTTAGTTCCCATCTTTGATTCAGTTCTTTTGTCTGAAATGGTGTCAAGAATAGTATGTTATGAGATTGTGCAGTCGGTGAAACTTTTCTATGCTTTTCTTGACAATAGGAATAGTCACAAACATCATTTTCCTTAGTCACAAACATCATTCAACTAATAAGAATGTCATCTTTCAATTCTAATTTATGTGGCATTATTCTAACATTTATCTTGCTCTAAAATGTTTGGCCCAAAAATGAATAATGTGTATATAAGCACGAGAAATTCTACGTGGTTTAGCCAATCTTAATCTACTAAATGCTTAAGTAACCTGCTTGAGATTGCACTAGTAATCGTGGCATTAAGCAGAGCCTGCCAATCCTCCACTTGCAACAAAGAGTATGTTGCTCGTTACAATTCACTGGGTTCCTCAAGAGCCTCAACCCAAGGCACTTGCCTTTTACAAGAGCATCGAAGAAGAAAATAAACATACAATGGAACTAATTTATTTTTTCCAAAGACATATACATATTGAAAATTTTATAAAAAATATGTCTTGAAAGTCTTCTCGAGTGGGGACCAATTTGATGTAGTTTTGACTTTGGAGCATGAAAATAAATAATTTCAAAAATAAATGCTAAATTTTCCCCAAGATTTGGAGAGTTTTTCCATGAGCCTTTCATCAAATAAGTCAATTGGGATATTTATAGAGTTAAAAAAAAAGGTGATTAGCCATTGGAAATTCGAGTCAACCTGACTTGCGAGAAAAAAAGCCTAAAACATATCTTCTCAAGGTAACCACATAGCAATGTTACTTGTCATTTAAAACATATCTTCTCAAGGTAACCACATAGCAATGTTAGTTGTCATTGGGGCTTGAGTTTACTCGAACTTGACCTGAAAGCAAATTATATAACTTTAGTTCGAGGGGATTTTTAGTCTCAACGGGTCTTTTCCATTCTGATTGACTCAACCTTTGTGCTCTTGTTGGATTGTCCATTCAAACCTGGTGAAATAAGATAAGTAGAGTTTTGTAATGAAAAGTTTAATCTTTTCGTAAATTTAAAAACATTAAAAACCTTTAAGGTATTCCACTCGAACTTGTTTTTTTTCACCAACCTGTCCCAACAATCAATTCAAGGTCTTATGTTCAAATTGTTAATGCAACCCTCAATGTTTTTTCCTAGAAGGAATGTGTCTACTCCTATTGAATGAAATTGTAACTAGAAGGAAACCACTAACAAGATTTTTGTGCACTTCTAGCAGGTGTTACACATAGGGGATAATGAGTGTTCCCATATGTAAACTTCAACTCTACTTCTCCTTCTCTAATAAGTAGTGTTACACTAGAATTGTCCATTGTCAGAACCTCCCTTTGACCTCTTGGTACAAAGAAAAAGAGGAAACATCATAACAAATATGGATAGTTGCACTTATGTCAATCAACCAATTTATTGGATTATATGTCAAGTTTAATTCTAAGTTAGTTGTAATTGGTTTTCTTTGATTCCATCTGAGCTAGTTCTGATGATCATGTTCGTCTGGGGAGTCATATTATCACCTTGTCCTTTGACCTTAACTTTTTTCTATCTACACTACATGACAAAGTGACCCGATTTACCATAGACATAACATACTCTCTTGTATTATTCCTTTTGAATCTTGTGTTTAGGATTATAAGGTGTTTGTTAGGATTCTTCTTTAAAAAGTTAGTCTTTTTGAATTCTATCAAATTGGCCTTACTAGTAACTTTAAAACTATTGTTGGAACTCTCCTATGAGGTTTCTATGTTTCTTTTGTGAATTTGGATTAAAACTAACAATTTGTCCAATGAGGGAGTTCTCTTTTATACTTCATCTCGAGCTTAAAATCTAACCATAATGTTGGAAGTTTTTCAATGAGAGCCAATATTTTTGAATCATGTCGTCCATTGGAATACCCTTAGTGATGATCTTAGCAACAAAGTTTTGGAACTCATATTCGTGATCGATCATCCATTTTTCATCTACTATCATGTATGTGAAATAGTCTCCAATGAAAGAATTCTATTTTGATTTAGTTTCTTGTTCGTACTTTATTCCTAAGGTTTTCCATAACCCTCTTGCAGTTTTGGTGTTTGAGTAAATATAATATAAATTATTGTTAAGAGCACTAAGAATCAATCTAAAACACATATCATCCTATTCATACTTTGTGCCCTCTTAGGTGTGCTAATTACTAAGAAAGACTTAGCAAAAAAATTTGGTTGCCCAAACCGGATCGAACGGGTCTTTTCCTCTTTTTATTTCAAGGATCGAAGAATATTGAGAGCGTAACACTCACTCAAGAATATTTAGAGCACTACATGGGGAATTTGAGAATGGGTGGATTTTCTTTTGTATCTTGCTCTTGTCTTGTAGCTCTATTTATATGGCTCACTAGAAATTGTACTAAAACCTCCTCCTTGATCAGCAGAATGATTTGATCATCTAGATCTATAGCCAACCGTGTATACATGCACGTGTGTGAGAAACACAAACATGTGACCATATGTGCACGTGTGAGTGTGTCTCAAGGCGATTAAGATAAAGGAGGGTGTTTGAAGTTTTTAATTCATTTGATTTCCATTGCTTTTAGCAACGTGGAACTAAAACAAAAGGCAAATACTTTCACATGCACAAGATTCACACTTGCACATGTGTTTTCAAATTTGCTTCAAAAACGTCCTATAACAGTGCAAGTATTTGAGCTTTGAAATGGTTTAGCTATATATTTGCATGTTGAAAAATATTTGATTCACATTTTAAAAACTCCACTATGGGACCGACTTTAAAAACAAGAGTAGAAGTTTGTTAAAAGGTAAATTCTATGAAGTTAATTAGGGGTGGCATTGAACCGAACCGATTCACGAACAATTCGAGTTCGGCTCGGTTTCGACTCAATTCGATTTGATCAATCTCGAACTCGAACCGAATTCAAGTTCTAGATTGTGTTCGTTTAGTTACACAAGCCGAACTCGACCAAGCTTCGGTTCGGTTTGCGAGCTCGCGAGCCGGCTCAGTAACTTAAAACAATTTTGGGTCTTCGAGTGGTCACTCCTCTTCTTCTGGAAAATCAGAGTTGCAAAGATGGGACAAAAAAATCCCCTCTCTCTCCTCTCAGTCTCTCCTCCTCTCCAATTCACTCTCTAGGATTCCAATTATCTCGTCTTCTCTAACAAATCGAGAGAGTCTGCTTGGAGGGATGCTCTATTTTTTCAACAGCCTCTTCAATCAACCAGTAGCACTTCCTAGGGATGACGTCCTACTATCTCCATTTGGGATGCTCAATCTTCTGGCAACTCTTATTACACGTGCATGAGCAAGGTTCATTAGGCTTCAGACCTTAATGCAAGGTATGATTCTCTATTTCTTTTATTTTGTGTTAATAATTTTCATTTTTTCCTCTTATTTTTTTTTTGTTCAAATAGGTGTCTTGTCGAGATGAGTTGTTGTGTAGAGTTTGCTTTCCCACTTCGGATCACCACTGCAATTGCTTGGGCGAACTCACCTATCTCCATTTCTAACCATTGTTGTGGTTGGGTTTTTGAAGGTATTTTGTTACCAGCTACCAGTGTTTTGCAAGCTGACTTAGTTACGTATTTATACTAGTGCGGATTCAGCAAGCTCTATTGAGCAAACTGTTTAAATTTTCCATATCCCTTGATTTCTCTCTTAGTCTCTTTTATAGAGTTTGCAAATAGTCTACCTCTAAAATAGATATTTAAAAGGCCATAATTACGACAGAAGCGGGTGGCATTAAGTTAAAGCTACATCTCCCGTGTTTGTTAAAATGCTTTAGAGGGAAATAGTGCTAAGTGGTGCATTCGGTCTTTACACAAAGGCAGCAATAACTCGATGTAGTTGATGATATAGAATTTACTTAAAGTTGCATCTCCCATGTTTGTTTAAATGCCTTAGAGGGAAATAGCTGAGTAGAATAGGTGCATTCGGTCTTTACGCAGACTAGAAATAATAGGTAGACACAACTAATGATATGTTCAAGGAACGGGTTACTGGAAACCAAATAACTTACCAAATATGCATCTTTTTGTTTGTTTTGCATGTCTTTGTGTAGATGTATTCATGTTAATTCAAGCCTTTGAATGACTAGGAAGGTTTCCATTTACTTCGCAGGCTCCTAAGCACTCAAACTCTTATAATCTCTTGGCCAGCCAAGTAGACTCTTATTGCAAAAACGTGTTGTAAGAAGGAAGAAATGGGCAAATACCTGTAAAATTTGTTACTTTCTTAAGCCAATCATGCCCATATTGAACCTTTTCATGAGCAAGGTTCATTAGGCTTCATACCCTAATGCAAGGGTATGATTCTCTATTTCTTCTATTTCTAAGTAGTTTTGTTGGCGCTACAGGCATTTGTTCATTCAGTGAGACTATCACTATAAAAATATTATTTGATATGTTTAAGCAAGTGCATATTTCTTAGGTCATTTTGGACATGGAAAACTTCAAACTACATCTTGTTTAAGGTTTTCATGACGGTTCTTTTTCCAGCTCGATGGTCCTTTCTACAAATTTCTAGACACTATCTTGCAACTATCTATAATGTGGATTGGGAGAGTTAAAAACAATACCAATAATGAAACAAAGTGAATATCTAGTTGGAAAGACAAATCAAAATGGGGGGTGGATATTTTTGGCATGCAATTTGAGTAAATTATGATATTATATGTTGGACATATAAAAACACATGGAAATTACTTGAACCACACCACAAAAATTAGTTACTTGGTAAGTTACTCAATAGAGAAGTTATTAGTTCTTGATTCCAATAAGTAAAACCAAGTCTCATTAAAGATACATTTCTCTTTGTGGGAATGTTAAGGCATTGCTTGGTGGTCATGTTCATACTAATCAACATGACTGACATTCAATAGGACCAATTGCATGATCATGAAAAAAGCTTGAGCTAATCAAAACAACACACATCTTCATTGGGGATTAAGATAAGGATATGTTTGTTCTCACTTGCATTAGGACAAGGTTGTTTTCCGTCTGATTCAAGATAAATTCCCTGACATGGATCTCATGATGATTTTGATGGAGGACAACCTTATACTCATGCATATGAGGGCAACTTGTCCTCATCTGATCAGTTTCCCTTTATTGAGTCTCCTTTATGTAGAGGTCATGTCCAATTTTATGAACAATTTTATGTAGAGTGTATAAGACATTTTTTTGTAGGATTTATGTACAAAGGTCATGCCCAATATTTTATAGTGATCATATCCAAATTTTTGTAGAGGTCATGCCCAATTTTAAGTAAAATTTATGCATAATTTTATATACACTTTATTTGACATATATTTTATGCAAAGTTTCAATGTACATTGGAGCTCGAACTCGGTTAACATTATGGGCTCGATCTCGATTAAAATTCTAGGCTCGAGGTTGGGCTCGGCTCAAGCTCGAATTCAAAATATTTAAATCAAGCCTAACTCGAACATAGGCAAGTTCTAGCTCAGCTTGACTTGATGCCACCCCTAAAGTTAATGTTCAAGAATCCATTACTTGCCCCAGATGGTGTAAGAAACAAATTTTGTTGGCCAGACGTACAAACGCTATTGAAGAACACCAAGAACAATCTATTATGTTGCGATTACCATATGCCTATCGTCCATTCTGAGGCAATCCATCTCAAGTGGAGAAGATTATACGAGTACTTTTAATTATTGAATTTATGGAAAAGATGAAACCTTCATTCACTTATATATTTTAATCTAAGTACATGAACCCCTATTTATAATAGATAAAAGTAGTAGAGTCCAATTACAATTAAACTACCCTTGTCCCAATTACACCCAAACTCTAATACTTAAAGATGAGTCCTAGCATACTTAAATAACTCAACATAAATAGAAGACTAATATAATTAAAACTGAGACTCCTGTAAACCTCATTTCCTCCTCTGGAAGACATCTCACTCCAATAGTCCCCCTCAAGTTGGTGTGTATAGATCTCTGATGCCCAACTTGCCAAGTGAGTTGTAGAAGTTCTTGCCACATACTACTCTTGGTCTCAGACAAAATATGTCATATATCCGCTCTTCTGGAGCTGTCCATCGGGTGCGGTCAATGGAAGTCTATTTCATGCCAAAGGCTCTCAAGATTATTCTGGAATATTTCAAGATAGTTGTTGAAGAGCAAATATGGAAGAATCTGACATGACTTTCACAATAAGAAGTCTAATAAAACCAAAATTATTATGGAAGGAGGTCTTGCAGAAGAGTTTCAGTTAAAGGTGTTTTAGTTATGTTAGTCTTCTATTTATGTTGAGTTATTTAATTATACTAGGACTTATCTTTAAGTGTTAGAGTTTGGGTGTAATTGGGACAAGAGTAGTTTAATTGTAATTGGACTCTACTACTTTCCTCTATTATAAATAGGGGTTCATGTACTCTCATTACAGCAAGTCAATGAAGTTTTTTTTCTTTTTCATAAATTTAACATAGTGTCAGAGCAGGTTCTGTGAGTTGAATCTGATCTATATTTAAGGATATATTTTCATTGGAAGAATCAAAGGTCATGATGGTATCCTGTTGCATTGAAAAATCCGAATTTAAGCCGAATTTTTACGTCACTTTTTGAGTTGTTGTTATTGATCAACTATATTAGTAAAATATTTCACCTACCTCTTTTTCAATTACCTTTCTCCTACCATCCTTTTTTGAGTCTCACATACCCCTTTGGGCCAACCTCTTGTGTGTTGCTTCAATTGGTTTACCTTTATATATATATATATGGTGTTTTTAAGTCCATTGAGACTTTTAATATGTATTAGTGGGTCTTTTATCACCGTCTTGTGAATAACATGCATTACCCACTTGTCACCTATTTCTACCTCTGAGAGTTGGTGATCGAGTTAGGACACCATGATGGAGGAGCTTATTACTACATCTATGTTATATGATTTAAGTTGGGATCACTGTCATTACCTCCCAGCTTGAGGGGGAGAAATAGATGAAGAAGTACAAGAAAAAGGTATTTTATTCCGTATGTTGTGGTAAGTTTTATGTGACTAAAATATTCAAGAAATGGGGAGCACAAAAGACGAAGTTTTAACATCTATGAAGAATTATATTTGTCGAGAATTTTTTTTCAGCGAAAGAAAATTGAAGACCAAAAATCTTTTTCATTGCAAATTGAAGTTATAAACTCCACCTTGACGGGGAGTGTTGAAGAGCAAATATAGAAGAGTTTTACATGTGTCTCACATTAAGAAGTCTTACAGAGCCACAATTATTATGGGAGGAGGTCTCACGGAAGAGTTTTAGTTTAAAGGTGTTTTAGTTATGTTAGTCTTCTATTTATGTTGAGTTATTTAATTATTTTAGGATTTATTTTTAAGTGTTAGAGTTTTGGTGTAATTGGGACAATGGTAGTTTAATTATAATTGGACTCTACTATTGTCCTCTATTATAAATAGGGGTTCATGTACTCTGATTACATCAAGTCAATGAAAATTTTCTCTTTTTCATAAATTCAACACTTCTTATTATTCGTTCTTCATAATTGAATTTAGTATGTAATCTGCAGGATCACATGTTGATTAACTTGATGCTTACATTAGTTGCCACATTATTCAATCTTGGACATATCTTAGATATGGTAACTAATCAAACAACTAAACTATGTCATTCTCAATTACCACTTCCAGGTAAAATCTTCTCTTTCTTTTTCCTCCCATTACTTAAGACTCCATAATCTCATTATAGTTAGTTAGTATGGTATGAGTAACCTTTTAATATTCTAGGACTAATAAAAATAAAAAATGCAATACTAAGAATAAATTTCAGTATTTGTATTTAATACTAACTTTTAAGAACTAAAAAAATTGATATGTCCAATTCTGCAAGACATTTTAAGCTGAAAGATTAGATTTAGATTGGATTCTGACAATGTCTTCTAGATAGAAAATTTATAAGAACAAGTATCATGTTTTCCATTAATACAATGGGGACTCAAGGGTGATCCAATACGAAAAGTCATTTTATCTAAAATATGCGAAAAGGGTATCTCAGTCATGCGATCATGATCAATGATTATCTCAGCCATCTAATTAACATGATCGGACGGCTAAAATAATTGTTTCTTTTGTATTGGATCAGCCGTGATGAGGACCCTCTCCTATGGTTGTGAATTGGAAATCTTATTGTAAGGAAAAATCAAAAGGAAGTGGATATCGTGACTGATTTGAAGTGAGAAATATTTTAGCTCAGCAGTGTCTGTCCCGTTCTCAAAACGAGATCAAACTAGACTGAATTCCTGAGTTGAACCATGCTGTTCTCACCCCTGTTCATGTCTTTTCTACGATCGTACTGTATTTGGAAATTGCGAAAGACTCCACCAGTTTGAATCCGAACGTAGCCACCAGAAGCAATGACGCGTGCTTTACGTCTTGCTTTGTTCAGTCCTAAATCTTAATCTATCCTTGTTTATTTAGTCCTAAATTGCACGTTGGCTGTGACCAGGTCTGAGATAAGCGAAGAGGACGACACTGCGTTTGAAACGACTGTAACGAAGTGAAATGCATGAACTGGACGAGACGCCTTCCATTTTTTATTCTGTCCGACAGCGAATCGAAGGCTGTTTTGGTCAGCGACTGCCGTGCGGATGGAAGGTACCGAACATGTCTTATTTGAACTCGTCTAACTCGATTCTCCTCTCTTCTTCTCCTAATAAAAAATAACAGAAGATCTACGGAGGCACGGCACAAGTCTAATTAGACAAATAATGGAAAGAATGAATCTGGAGAGAAAAAAGGAGAATGGAAAAAACTGACAACCAAATCAGCTTCATCCCGTTAAAATATTACTAAGATAATACGTGCATGCATGGTTAGGTGGGAACGTTTTTTTAAAATGAAGGGATGACCAATCTTCGACCCCAAAACCCGAACTCGAAAAAAACCCAGTAAAAAACTATTAAAGGATAGTCCTACACATATTAGTGAGTATAAAGATCTTGTAATTTAACATGGTATTAGAGCAAAGTTTTCGTATATGGTCATCCACCTAAATTATCCACATACCTATACGGGAAAGAGAGTGTTAAAGGATAGTCCCACACATATTAGTAAATATAAAGATCTTGCATTTATTAGCTAGGAAAAAAAGGTTTCTTAAGTGACTAATCATTTTATGATAAAACCTTGGACCCAATTTAACAAAAACCAAATTCGCCGTCCTTGTAATCCCACTTAAATCTGACCGTTTTAACCCCTTTTTATATCTTTGTCTTATATGTGGGTCGAGTTTGGGTTTAGGTTCAGGTTAGGATTAAGAAAAACGTCCATAAAACCCGACATGATGCCCACATAATCATTCTAGTTTTTGCTTTTGGTCTCTCCGAGTAGATTTATTTATAACTTTTCACAACAGATATTTTTTGCGGCAGTTCATAGATCATTCCACAGCAAATCTGACTGACTGATTTGAAAATTTGAAAGGTGGAAAGTTTGACCAAGTTAGATTCACTTTGACCAAGTTTCTATTAATAGCAAACAGAAGTGTACCGGTCGGACAACGGCGGCTCACGATTGCACGTGAGTACGATGGGGAGCCAAATCAGGAAAGTTACGAGGGTAGTTATAGAATTCAAAGTTCAAACTTTGAAATATTTTTGTCTCCTTGTCTTCAATGTAGGACACTTGTGACATTAGTCTCATTCACTCCCTCTAGACCATATCCACTACCAAACAAGATGGCCATGTCCTCTCAGTTCAGGCGATAGAAGAATTTAATTATTATTTTATTTTTATTAATTATTTTTTAAAATAATAATGATCAAATTCTCATTTTTTTTTTCTTTTTTAAGGGTTCCAAACCGACCCCAAATGATCCAAGAGACTCCATCAAACTCATTCTCTCCACTTGCAGTGGTTAAAGAAGACTATCCATGGCTTCTTCGTTGAATCGTGAGATGGTCATATTATCTAGGCTTATCGACATGGATGTCCAAGACTTTGAATGTTGAATCTAACTATTCATGGCCGTCATAGGAGTAGAAATCAGCACAAACTTGTTTCCAAGTTCCATCACACACGTGCATTTGTTCTTTTCTTAAGTTTAGTTCAATTGACACCCAAACCCTAGATTCTTTATGTCATTCCTTCTTCAATAAAATCCAACAAATTAATGATCTTATTCTTTCTATTTTCTTTAAGACACCTAAAAATAATATTTATTTCCAAATTAAACATATATATATAGTAGTAATGTCAAAGTATTGAACAATCTACCTGACTTATTGTCATATGATATTTTCGTGTATGATTAGTAAAAGTTTCATAAGTATATGCTCTATTTCAACAAATCCTAATAAGGAGAAGAGGAATTCAAAATTTGTCTTTGAATTGTATAGAAACATGGTCCGTGCAACACGATTACTTGGGTGTATTCGCCTTTCATGATGTTGTTAGATAGTACCTTTGTCTCTATGAAAATACGCATGTTCCATTCCCCTGCTATATCGAAAAATTGTTGAAACCCTAATCTATTTCTTTTTCTTTTTCAAATGTACGATAAGGATAAAATATGGAGGAACAAGGGAGAGTATATCAAATATGTAATGTTTAATATATCTTGAATGGGATGGTGATGTTTGTGAAGTTGGGTCTAAAGCTTATCCGACAATGAATAAACCCAATATTTTGTACTCACTAATCTATGTGGGGCTATTTTTAACACTCCCCTTATGTGTAGATCATCTTTTGTGGTAAATGGAGGTCCACTTATGAACATTTATTCTGATACGACGTGAAATTGGGTCTAAAACCGTCTTAAGATTTTTGTACTTACTAGTCCATTTGAGACTATTCTTTAACAAGTTATCCATGCGAGATTATTTTTTTTATTTTTAAAATGAGATTTTATTTTTGTTGATGTTTTCAAATCGAAGGAAAAGGTGTAAATATAATAAATTCGAAAATAAAGTTATTAAAAAAAAGGAAAAAAAAAGAAAGAAAGAGAAAACGTGGATGTGTGTATCTCACTGCTCGAAAGAACAATCAGGCGTCGCGTTTTCGCTTCAAATTTCTGGCAGTTCCAATCACATATGGAGGTATGGACCGTTGGAGGGGCGTCTTGAGGGTCTCCATTAACTCCAACAAAGACGTCTTCTTCAAGGTGGCAGCTTCACTCTGCTTCTCTCCTTCCTCGAAAGCCCTATCGGTATGTTGCTATTCATTAATACCCTAATTTCTTGATTCGCCCCAATCTCCGTACGTTTGTTTTTAAATTGCTGATTTTTGTTGTTGTTTCTATTCCGTAATTTCATCCCACCAGTTACTTATCTAATTGCTGCCCGTGTAATTGTTATTGTTTTCGAAAGCCTTTGACGTTATGTACGTTTAATTTGATTCTGTTTCTGTTTTGATGGTACTGAAGTGAACTTCAAAATTTCTTGTTTCTGAAAAGTCAGGTTCCTTTTGTAAATGCTGTTTTCTTCAATGGCGATCGAGTGCAGGACACCGGGAACCCTGTAATTGAGAAGCTATCAGATGTGCAAAACATAGCTGACATTATTGTATCCAAGCTCGGTAGTTATGTAAATGCTTGGGTGGTTGAGGCTTCCACTTTCAATGGACCCTTTGCTGTTTATAAGGATTTTGTTCCCACCGTGAATTCACGGGGAGAACCTAGGTCTTATCATCCCGTTGGTTTTCCAGCTTCGACTTCCACTCTCTTGCTTCTGTTCAAATGCCTCGAAGAGGTACGAGTTATTGTTAATTTCTTATTTTTTTCTCCAGCACTCATGCTATTCCCGCTGAGATTTGTTTGTTTGAGGCAGAATTATGTGTTTTCTCAATCCCCATTTGTTTCATTATTATGTTATTTTTGTGTTTGTAGTCAGTTTTGAACGTTAGGACCCCTTATATGATAAGATCAGTTAGTGAAGTGTCTATATATTTCCACTGTTTTCAACATTATGGTGATTACAAGATGCCTCTCGGCATTGTCTTGTGCATTGAGTGGCCTGAAGACATGTGGTTTGATTTAATTTTACATTGCATTTATATCTTCCGAGAAAAGAATGGTTTGCAGACTCGTAACATGTTTGATTAATTACCATCTTGAGAAGATTAGAGAGAGCTGGAGCTATATTAATTAGGTGCTGATATGGGAAAAGAAAAAGTTAAAAGGCTATGGACATTGCATGTGATAGGTGGAGTTCTAGCCAGAAAATATTGATCAGAGCTTCTCTTCAGGGTCCTCTATATGCAATGAGAAGCAGTCATTTACTGGTTATGGAATTGGAAGTTTATATAACTGTTTCTGTCAAAACTATTATTTCTGAGATTATCATAATTTGATTTATGTTAAACCAATTCATGAATAGGATCTTTCATCTTTGAGTAGCTGTTTCTATTACTCTTTTTTTTTTTTTTTCTGATTATCAGGTCAGGTGTATGATATCCAGGAAACCAGAGCCATCTCCAACAGACAAGCATTTTGATGCATCAAGATCAGGCACTAATTTCCCTAACACAGTTGTCCTTGGTTTTAGCAAAGGAGGAACTGTAGTTAATCAACTTCTTACTGAACTTGCCCATGCAAAAGCTCAACCTCCTGAGAAAACAACAGTGCAGACCAAGAACCAGAGAATGCCAGATTTTCTGAAAATTACCGAAGAAGGTCACATTTTCCCTTCCTCAGAGCATGCGTTTCTGGATAGCATTTCCGAGATTCACTATGTTGATGTTGGTCTCAACTGTCCTGGAGCATATTTGACTGAGAAATCCGTGATCAAGAAAATTGCTGAGAGGCTTTCCCATTGTTCGAAAGGACTCCGTTTAGTTTTACACGGAACTCCCAGGCAATGGAGTGACAAGAACCGGAGATGGATTCTTGACGAGAAAAACACATTGTTGCAGCTATTAGAAGAGGAAGCCTGTGCTAGTGGGGGGAAATTGCAGGTCTGTGAGCGATTCTATTTTGCTGATCGGCATCCCAATTTGCCAATGCACTTCGAAATAATAGAGAAGATGAATTTGAGTTGAGCCTTACATCTTTTTTTGTATGCAAGCAATCTGAACCATTCCAAGAGGCCATCATCTGCAAGTTACCTCTTTCTTCAATGCGAGCCTATATCCAGAAGGTGAAGCCTTCAGCAGATGTCAATCCTAGATGACTTCTTCAGCTGTGAAGACCCATGAACGTGTTTCATTCAAAGTCAGACTCAAATGTCCTCCCATGTTTGAGGTTTTGAAGAGTCAACCTGAGACCAGCACACAGCTTTCCTGTATCTGGGTCAACAGAGATTTAGCTGGAGACAACTTTCTAAGATGACTTTTCATTTGGAAATGTTGGGGAGACCCTCTTTGTGAGGGTCAAGCTTAATAGTTTGACTACTTGAACATGAGCTGGTTTAGTTTTCAAGAGAGCATAATGTTTTGAATTGTTCCTAGTAAATGGGAGAAGTTTTGCCCTAATGTTTTTTGTCCCATTAAAAATTAGTAAAATAAAATTAATATATATTTAAATATAATATTTTTATGCAAGATGGTTCCAAATTATATGGTGTGCATTTCACCTGTTTCAGAAAAAAAAAAATTAAACAAAAACTATAAATAATGGCAGAGCAAATAACTGAACCTGCGAAGGTCCCTCAGAGTTTGGACGGACGTGATTCTTTATTTTGCCTTCCGTTCTCTTCTTAGCTTTTCTAACGACAACCTTCCTCAGGCAACACTGATCAGGCCTTCTTCACCGAATCCATCCTCTGGAAACCAATAAAAATCCCCATCTCACGCCGTCGGCGACGTCACCAAACGCACTTCCTTCCTTTTGTCCGTTTGGGGGAGACGGAATCACAACAGTCGCGCAGAACTGCCTTCCCTTTCCGCAGTTACTTCCTCAAGAAATCTGGTCCTTTCCTTCTACCAGACTCGAGACTGCCACAAGTGGTGGCAGTGAGTATTATTTTAATCGATCATGGGTCGCCATGAAGGACCCGAAAAGTAAAAAGGACCACGAGTTCGGTTCAAATTTCAGGCCTCCGTTCGGACAACAATGAAAACGAAATGTGTCGAAACACCAGTTGTCGAACAATTTGGTTGTGGTGGGGCTGAGACGGGATTGGAATTGAATGGATCAATTTGAAAAGAACCAGGCTTGCTCGATGAATGTTCCCAGGTTTCTTTTCCGTGCGTGGGTTCTCCTTTGGCCCGCTTTTTTGGTTTCTGTTCGGGTAAAAATGGCGGTAATGGCGGCGGCGGCGCTGCAAGTGGGCGTGGGCGTGGGCGTGGGCGCCGGATGTCGACGGGGGTGAGGTGCATGCTTCTCGGACGTGCCTTGCAACTTGCATGGATAAGAGTTACCTTGCCTCACGTAAGCTTATTCGGACTGGACAAACTGGACCCTTAGGATCTGACTCGGGTCTCTGACATTCTCGGTTGAACCTTTCGAGTCACGAAACTTGCTCAGATTAGCTTGGTCCAAGCGTGTTTATCCGGTTCGAGTGATGTGAGCTGAGATAATTTTTGAAATTTAATCTTGTTAGGGGAAGGACCCGGGAAGCGGTGGCTTGTCCTGATCACCCTTCATTAAAGAATTGAAGTAGACAAAATACAGAAACAAACAAAGCGCGAGCCTTCTCCTGTCCATCCACGAACCAGACGAGAACCACCCTTGCCTGCCGCTTCTTCTCCTTCACCCTTAAATACCCAACCACACTCCCCTTCTTTCCACTCAAACAATCATTCCAACCGTTTATGCAATTCAATCTTTCCTCTCCCTTCTCTGCCCCTTTCTCTTCGTACTCTAATTTGACCGGGCGCTCGGGTCTCATGGCGACAACGGTCGACGAATTTTCTGCTCTTGATCTCATCAGAGAGCATCTTCTCGGCGATGTCGCCTCGCTCGAGGCTTTCCTTGAGGAATTTACGCCCAAGATTGTGACGAACGATTCTGCGTTTCAGTCAGAATCGTCAGGTTCCTCCTCCTGCTTTGAATCCGATCGGACGTCGCCGGAGTTTGACGCTTCTGATATTTACCAAAATACCCAAAACGCCTGTGTTTTCAATTTCGCGCCCTCTAATGGCCATGATATGAACACCCAGATTGACAATGGAGAAATGGATGAAAACGAGAATTTTAATATGTTTGGGTACGGAGTAAGAGAAGAAGCCTCGGCTTTTCAGGTTCAGTCGAAATTACCAGTAGTGTTTCCCGTTTCGAAGGTTAATAAAAAGGCCGGGAGTCCGGCGTCTCCTTCGAGCTTTTCGGAGCGCCGGCCCTCGCTGAAAATTTCCCTTCCGCAGCCCTCTGTCGTCCCCAAAGTCGAGTGGTGCGAGCCGTTGGAAGTGCAGGTGGGGGAACCGGAGGCCTTGGCGGATGCCTCCGAGAAGATTCACTACCGAGGCGTGAGGCAACGGCCGTGGGGGAAATTCGCGGCGGAGATTCGTGACCCTACCAGGAGAGGGTCTAGGGTGTGGCTCGGCACTTTCGATACTGCCATCGAAGCAGCGAAGGCCTACGACCGCGCTGCGTTTCGTATGAGGGGAAACAAAGCCATCCTCAACTTCCCTCTCGAGGCGGGAAAATATGACCCGCAAGCCAATCCCGGCCGGAAGAGGCGTCGTGAAAAGGAAACCGAAGTGATGGAAACATCGGAGAAGAAGTTGATTAAGACAGAGACGACGACAACGACGTCGCAACTGACTGCTCCGGCGGCGGAGACGACGATCGATTTCTATTCAACTTTACCGTTGACGCCGTCAAGCTGGATGAACATGGAACTCCCCGGAATCTTCAACGTCCCTCCGTTGTCGCCGCTATCCCCCCACCCTCCCATGGGATACCCGCAGCTGATGGTTACATAAGAATCTCCGGCGAATCTTCTTAGATTCCCGTTGCAGAACTTTGTACATACGGAGTTTCAGTAGTCGTATTGCCTCAGAAGGCCTACGTATACACTATTTCTTCATTTTTTTTTATTTTTGTTTTTGGTTTTGTTACTCTTTAACTAAAAAGAGTCCCTAAGTGGGCTTTTTTGTGCTAAAAAGTCCCTGAAATTTACTTTTTTCCGAGTATTTATTTTTTATTTTATTCTTTTATTTTGGATATTCAACTATGGACCATGGACTATTGAGATTCCCTTCAATAATGCAAATAAGGCCCTTTTAATAAAAAAATATTTTTTTATATTATTCTATTGATCCTTTTCCTACCCAGTCAGCCTCCAGCATGCGTTACTTGAAAATTCTCAAATTAACTAAAAATTAGTAAGAAATTAAATATAAAATTCTAAATAAAAATTGTAATTTTAATATTTTTGATAAAATAAAATTATATATGAATTTTGATTATAAAAGGAGAAACTGGCCAATGTCTCATTCATATAATGCACAAAAGTGGGATTGCTACATAGTGTTTTGATTCGTTGAGTCTATTTTAATTACATTTTGGAATAAGCTAGTCGATTCGTTCATATGGAAATTAGCTCTTTTGCTTCGACTCGTCAAAATCCTAATTTGGCACCACCCCCGATAGGGAGCCTAAAATTGTTATCGAACTCGAGCTTAATAATTTTAACCGAGTTCGAGCCGAGCTCAAGCTTCAACATACATTTAAAATTGTTCAAAAAATATATAAAATTGGGAATGACCTCTACTTAAAATTAGGCATAAAGGTGACATCGAATCCAACTGAGTTCGAACCTTGTTCAAGCCGAGCTTGATATAAATATTTTGAACTTGAGCTCGAGCCGACCCTAGCCTCGAACCTAAAATTGTAATCGAACTCGAGCCTGATAATTTTAAGTGAGTTTGAGCTCTACCCGAGTTCAAGCTTAACCTACATTTAATACTCTATATAAAATATATATCAAATAAATTATATATAAAATTATGCATACATTTTAAAAAAAGGATATATAGGGGAGGTTCAGGATTGAATTTCAATAATGGATTAAAACGCACCAATATTAATCTTTTTTACTCCAAATGTTGTCTAGCTTGTGTTTGTAATTTTTGAATCTAGCCATAAATTTACTATGGCCTCCTTAGTGCCCTTGGTAGAAACTTATATTCTAAGAAAAACTAGAAATGTTTCTCCTATGATACATATTTCCAAAAAAAACTTAAATAAAATCCTATTATTATTAGTGACTTATTAGAAAATTACAAGAAATATTTTAAAAAATTCTTAGGAAAGTTAAATGGACCTCTTATTGCCTCTTATAGGGAAATAAATAAAAATTAATAATCAATCTAATATATTACTATACTTATCGATAAATTTTTAATCAAATAAAATGTCAAACTCAAAATTGCAATAAAAATTGCCTCATGCTAAAAGTATTACAACATCAATTGTCAAATATTTATTCAAAAATTTTCTTGCCCATCTTGGCAAGAAAATCTTACTTAGAAAATTATATATTTTTTTAATAAGAATTTTTAATTAAAAAAATATTTATAAAAAATAGACACTAATAGTCCCTAGAAACTTATTTCTACTAAAATGTATTTTTAATTTATTCAATAGCCATCAGGAAGGAGAGTTTAAGGATTTTTTTTTCCACTTTATGATCTCGCACGTGCGGAATCATCTTCGCGTGCGTAGGGGGGTCGTTGGGGATAACGGCTGCGACGGAGGCGGTGACGAAAACAGAGGTAAAGACGAGGGGAGGAAGAAATCGAACGGTCAATGACAGAGGCGGTGACAACAGTGGATAGGAGGGGCTCGACTCGCTCCCGACTCAGCTCGTTAACGAGGCCAGTTCGCGAGTCGTCGAGCTGAAACTGGATTTGGTCAAACTCGACTCGTTAATTTAAACGTGCCAATTCCGGATCTCGAACTCGACTCAAATTCAAGAGATAGTGAATTGAACTGAGCCGGCACCGAGTCGAGCTGGAGCCCGCTCGCGAACCGGCGGGTTCGAAGCAACCCCTAACCCCCCATATGTAGAAGATAAGATTTCATAGCTGATAAGCGATCCCGCCTAAGTATCAAATCGAGATTCTCTGCGGTAAGCAAAGCTCCTTTAATGACTCTGTTTGCGGATGAGGGAACACTCCAGCGACCGAAATCGGTTGAAGAGTTGTTCTCTGGTCAAAGTCGCCACTGTTTCGTGAGAAGAACGAATCCGTTCAATAATTGCGACAGAGAGAGCTCTACCATGAATTCCTCAACTGCTGCCTGCGGTGCGTAGAATGAAGAGTTCCAAGACTCGATCGACGACTGATGTCAGAGGTATTTTTTTTATGATACGAGCTGCGGCTTTCCTCCTCGCATCGTCTTCTTCCTTCAGGTCTAGTTATTTCTTGATTGTTGTTTGTTCGTCGCCATCGTCATCTCCTGAGAATAGATCTGGTTCAGTTATTTTCAGCATGGGGGAGCATTTTAAATATAAGATGTTAGAAATTCATGATATGGTTGACAAAAGTATAAAATTATTCTTCTAGGACCTTCAAAAAATCTTCAAAGAAATTTTCTGGTAGCGTATCCATTCGCGAATTAGCTAATTCAAAAAGCTCACCATTTAAACAACTGAAAGAATTATTGTGCAAACAACAAAGCACAAAAGAGTCAACTATATTAGCATTAGAAATAAGAAGGTCATGAAGAAAAAGAGTTGATTCCTTTAGTAAGAGAGTTAAAACATTCAAAGTACAAAAGCCAAAAGGAGTTTATGGCCAAAACTCTAACTCATTGAACAAAGAAAATGGTCAAAATGTGTCGAATCTACGAAACACACTACAAGAAAATCTGCCTCTACCAACAAAACAAATTGCTAGCGAAATTAAATTCGTTGGCAGAATCACTTTCTGTCAGTAGATTTCACAATTTGTTGGCTAAAATTACTTTTTGTTAGTGAATATCACAATTCACTGGGAAATATCAAATTCCATAATCTTCTACCAGTGAATTAATGAAATTTGTTGGGAGGTCTTTGGGAGCAAGTACCCTCTCCGACCAGATTAAACAAATTCGATTTGAGTTCTTCTCCTTTTTCCTTTTTTCATTTTTTCATTTCCACCTATTTATATTTTTTCATTTTCCCCTCCTTTTTTTCCTTTTCCCACTTTTTCCTTGTGGAGGAGGAGAGTAAAATTGGGAAATTGGATTTCTCTCCTTTTTTCTTTTTTCCTTCTTCTCCTTTTGCCTTGTAGAAGAGAGCAGAGTTGGGAAATTGGATTTCTCCAATGAATTCCCCAAATTCACTTGGAAAGGTTCTTCCTTTTTTTTTCTTATTCTCTTTTTTTCCCTACTAGTATATGTTTTTTTTTTATATATATTGACACCGTGTTACTATGGTTTTATATTGAGATACGGAAGTGTTATGGAATGTCTTCCATCCTGTGAGGAGAAAATACCCAATGTGAAGGAGGAGGAATGAATGATCGTGTTATTAGGTTGGGTAGTCAAGGGAAGAGTCATATGACCATAAGTTTGACCAAACATAACTATACTAATAATGTCAACATAATCTCAGTATGATAAGATAATTCAATTTTAGACTTTGAAAATAAACATAATGTGAGTTTTGCAATAGGAAACTAAGACAAAGTGCAATCTAAAACTAATCATACAAGTAATAACATATAAATCTTTCAACATAATATGAAATGACAGTTCATAACATTGTGCATAACATATAAGATACTTGGTCAAACTTTAGCTTAAGTAGTTGGAAAGTTGTAATATGAGTTTTTTTTTTTTTTTGCAATATGGGTCTTTTTTGTAATATAGATCTTTCAAAAATATGATTGCTCATTCAAAAGATTGTAACATATATGCTAGTTTAGTGTAAAGTTTGAGATATTCATTCTTACAACATAATTGCACAAGTACTAAATATACTTGTATACTTCTTTGGACCATAAAAGATTTTCTAACTTACAAATCACTTTCAGGTTGGAGTATTGCGTGAAAATTGGCATGTCCAACGTGTATGAGTGAAACAAATTGTGCGATGAAGATATATAATGTTGTTAGATGAAAATAAATCTGAATATTTATTTCATGGGTCTACAATGTTAGTTTCTATAAACTTTTTTATTTCAAACATCATTAATGTTATTATTTTTTAGAAATAATATTATTGATGTTATACACATACTTCATATGCAAGTTCGTCTAATATCATGCCTCCTTGTCCACCTAGGTTAGCACCGGTCTCATGCCATGCATCATCCAAGGAGGTGGTTTCGATGGAGTCACCATCTAAGATGCAAGATATTGAGTTACTTGGCAAGGATGATCGTGTTCGAGAGACACAAAGTATGATAGTCAAATTGTCAATCCTTCATCCTCACAAGTGAGGCGATCATGAGGCCTGAGCAGGGGCTCCAGAGTTGATGAGTTGTTGAGAGAGTTTAGGATGATCGCGGTGGAGTTTCGAGATTCACAAATGAGACCATTAGGACTCCATAGTCCACTTTTCACTCATTGAGCGGGCCATATATTGAGGACTCATATGGAAGTGAAGGTGGAAAAGTTCAAAGACTACACCGAAGATCAGATAGCTTGGGCGTATGTTGATATTGAGGTGAATATTACAAATTACTCAATTAAATTTTCCTTTTACTTTTTCTACCTTACAAAGGTAAGTTTAATAACATTTTGTGTTATAGGAGAAGTTTGATGTTGGCTTGAATAATAATGCGACATCACGAGCTGTCATGTAGGCTACATTGGATGCTACATTTCGACAGTTCAGGACTATTATGCACGTCTGGTATAGAGAGTGTGGAGGTTACCCCATGACATTGTCTGCTCCTTATAGAGGGGTTTCCCTCAAGGGTTAGGAGTGGTTGTACGTGATTGAAGTGGCGAAGTTCCAGGTGATTAGATTTTTAGGAATTGCATTTTAAAATATCAATTATTTTTTATTTTACTAATGTCTAATTTTCATATGTAGAGACATTCCTGAGTAAATGTCGAAAATGTTTAAAAAAATATTTGACATACTACTTGCTTGAAGTCTTTTACGAACATCAGAGAGGAGATGGTATGTTTTTAACTTGGAGTATATTTTCTTTCAAATGTATTACTAAGTAAAATATTTACATTCATATGTCCTGCTAATGTGTAGGGTACAAATTGCTCTGATATTAAGTAATTTTGGATTACTCATCGGTCTGATTACGAGTGGACTCAAGTTGGGGTGGCACCAAGCCAAATTTGCTCACAAACTGTTCGAGATTGGCTAGAAAAAAGTTCGGCTCAGTTCAATTTTTACTTGAACTCAGCTTCAGCTCAAACTTGAATTAAGGCTCGTTAAGTATGACAAGCCAAACTCAAGATTTTTCAAGTTCAGCTTGTTAGCTCGTGAGCCGACTCGTTAGCATAGATTTTTTACAAAAATATGTTTTATTCTAATTGCTTTTATCAATTCCCTCTTTAGTTGGTTGATAGTTGCCCTTATTTACCTCAAACCTCAAAGATGATCAATCGTTCCCCTTTTGGGTCCTTCAACATCTAATGTTATTGTTTGTCAATGGAATAAACATTATTGATGGAGGTGTTTCTTCTTTCTTTTTGGTCTATTAAACTGGTTATTACACATTAGTATGTTCCATTACAAAGTGTTGGAATCCTCTCTAATAACTTGAAGTTCAATGGAACTAAGTTCATCATAATATTTATTTTTTTATTTTTTTTATTTTAAATGTAGGTTGGAGCTCGAACTCAGCTCAGACTCGATTAAAATTTTTGGACTCAAGCTCGTACTCGAGTTTGAAGTATTCAGACTAGGTCGAGCTCAAACATATGTAGGTTCGAGCTAGGCTCGGCTCGACTTGATGCCACCCCTAGACTCAAGGATATGAAGAACAATATTTAAATATAAATTTTTTATACATATAATATTTTATTTTAAGCAAAAATAATTATAACTTACTTATGTTATTTTTCATAGGAGGAGATGCAACGACTGGTATGAGAGGCATAGGAGGTTGGTGAGATTGTTGATGAGAGTGCCATTATGCAACGAGTTCGTGAAGCTTGGTCTGGCTACCTTAAGTGGTTGGGTTTGTCTCAACCACCTTTACCCATGGTTGCCCAACTATTTGCGTCTTAGATAATTACACGTATAGAGGAGGAGTTGCTGGAAAGTTAAAAGGTATTGCCCTAGACTCAGGGGCTATTGAGATATGTACAACATCATGTTGAGGAGTTAAACCATTGTACTGAGGAGCAAGAGAGAAAGACGAAAAACTTAGAGATGCAAATACAATGATTCTTTCAATAGATGTAGACTTAGAGCCAACCACCACCAAATCCTCCCTCTGAAGTGTATAAAAAAATTGAGATTTTATTATACATAGTTATTGTTATATATTTTTTGTATTTTATATTAAAAGATATATTTTTAATGAGTTCATTTATTGGATAATAAAAATAAATTTAAATTTAAAATTATTTTTTAAATGATTTAGTAGATTCCAAAAAAATTCCAAATTCAATGGCAAAAATTCAAATTCTTTAAAAGTACTTATTAAAATAATTTTGATTTCTACCAACAAATTTTGAATTTTGCAAGCAGAAGAGTTTCCCAATGAGTTAAAGATCTTTGGCAGACCACATCCTAAGAAATTTGGTATTCTCTAGCTGAAGGCCTTCCCAACAAATTTCATAAATACTTGGCAAAAATCTCTCCCAACGAAAACAAGCCAACTAAAAGCTCCTAGTGAAATTTTCATTGGGAGACATTTCTGATAGCAAAATTATAACTTATGCCAATGAACAATTTGATAGCAAAAGTCTTATTTCTTGTAGTGGCATGTTTTCAATGAAGGAAGGAGTCGGGCCCTTTTATAATAGAATTGTTAGATCAGGTGGATTTGATTGCAATGTGTAGCAAAAAAAAAAAAAGAGGAAAGAAGTTAATGTCATGAAAGGTATCAAGTACATGCATTACTATGCAAAAGCAAGCTTGAATTTTTTTAAAAAAGGAGTCAAACCCTAGCAATGGAATTAACCTCCTATAATAAAAATTTTAAAATTCCCAATGTTAGACCTCGATCAAGATCTTGTAGGTCTCCGACTACCATTGTTTAACAACTTACATTTTTTCAAAAAAGTTGAACTTATTTTTAACCTAGTTATGCAAAATACCAAAATGTCAATTGTCAATCTAATGACTAGTTTTTTTTTTTTTTTTTAACATTGGAAAGACTTATATTTAAGAATATCTTACCCAAACTTGTTTTCTACAAGCGGCCAAAGTAAAATTCTGAAGTGCTCTTGCTCCTATACTCAAATTTGAGGTTTGTCCATCTCAAGATTTCAAAGGATGTAAAAACTTAAAGATGCCCTCCTAGAGCTAAGTATTTTAGTGCTTGTTCTTTTAATATCATATTCGATTCAACATTTCCACCTTGAGTGCTTGTTGGAATGACTTCCATTCAAAACTAGTTTTTTACCCCTTTCGCTAAGCTTTTTATTTTCAAATCATATTATTCGTTCTTGCATGCTGATTTGTTGGTCCACTTGAAAGAGCTTTTACTTAGTATTAAAATTTTGGGTCAATCCTTTAGTAGGTAAGACTACTTCCTCGCCTCAATTAGATTGAGTGAAGCCGACCGTAACTGAAGAGGAAAGGATGTAAAGCCTTCTTTGCTACAATGTGGGTCAAAAGTCTTTGTGTAGGCTAATAGTGTTGAAAATCTCTTTGTAGGTCTAGGTCCGGTGTGCCAAGTAAGTTGTTGTTGAAAATTCGTGTAGGTCTATATCTGTGTAGCTTACTTAGCTACTGAAAATAACCTTGTGGGTCTAGGTTTCATGTCTAATTTATTGTTATAAATTTGCATACAGGTGAGCTATTGTAAGTTGGTTGTTATAGTTCATTGAGTGTAGCATCAGTCCATGTGTGGGCAACACTATAATTAGCCTTAGAGACAATTTGTTATAAGTGTCATTTGGTAACCCAACCTTAGAGCATTTCTAACTCTTATGTGAAAAATCTTTAGGAGTGAATTAGTAATCCGAAATACGATATTTGTGTGTTTGATTACTTGTGCATGAACTTTAATTGTAAACTTAGCATTACACATTGACTCAATTAAAAGTATAAACACACATAATGTGAAGTCCTTTAACAATTGGATGGGGTCGGGTTGAAGTGGGTCAGGTCGGTTTCCATTGAACCAACACTATTATGATCATGTGGCCCATGACAAATTACAATTAACACACTCCCCTGCTACTACATGCTCATAATTAGTACATGTGGGCAACACTATAATTAGCCTTAGAGACAATTTGTTATAAGTGTCATTTGGTAACCCAACCTTAGTGCATTTCTAACTCTTAGGTGAAAAATCCTTAGGAGTGAATTAGTAATCCGAAATACGATATGAACCACTATAAATTTTGTGTGTTTGATTACTTGTGCATGAACTTTAATTGTAAAATTAGCATTACACATTGACTCAATTAAAAGTATAAAAACACATTAATATGAAGTCCTTTAACAATTGGATGGGGTCGGGTTGAAGTGGGTCAGGTCGGTTTCCATTGAACCAACACTATTCTGACCATGTGGCCCGTGACAAATTACTATTAACACACTCCCCTGCTACTACATGCTCATTCTCTTTCACATTCTGGACACTTTCCCTTCTTCGGCCATTAATTCAGGCAACACAGGTTCGAAGAGGGCTAGAACGCAAGGACAAGTTAGACGTTGGAACCACAGGAAAAGGCAGTAACTCCCGGGCGCGATTCTGTTGAGTTCATGAAAACAAGCGCTTTCTAAATTGATTTCACATCTTGTACTCGTTCTCCTTCTCTGTTCACTCTCTTCACGCTCTTCAGAGCTTCTTATCATCTCATGCTCCCAGGCCGCGTACGCGTGCTTTGTGTTTCTGCATTTCGGTCATGTTTACTGCTCTCTTTCGAAGCTGTGCGCAGGGGGACACTCCGCCCGCTGCACTTCAGTTGAAACAGGTATTAGTAGCTATACATTTATTTCCTTCGTCTTCGTGCTTTCTTCTGTTACTCAGTAGCATATCTATTGTTAGTATCGGATTTGATATGCTGATTTTTGTGGTCAGTTCTCTATAATTTTTACAGTGCTAGGGCATGGAGATTTGTGGTTTGATTGTTTCCTTTTAACTTTTGTGGTATCTCAGTATTCAAACCCATGCAAGTTTATTTGGATGTCTTAACGGTCGGAATCTGTTGGTGCGTTCTCAATTTGTAGGAATTCTAAAGAGTTCTCAATTTAGCCTAGCTTTGGCTGCTAGTAGGATTCATTCGATTTAGGAAATTGTGGTTTCGCGCATCTATATTAATGAAGTCGGAGTGGATATTTTTTTTATTTATGTGGGCTGAGTAAATTTAGCAATGATAAACCGATGCAGAAGTTGGGGCGCTCGTGACTGTATGTTAAATAAAGGACATCTATATTTTGAATGTTATTTGCCAATTGCCATCCTATCACTGATAAGAACTGTGGTCTGGGGCTTCTGGGTTTCGCGGGGATACCCAGTTAAAACTTTTAACCATTTTTCAGAATTGAAGAACCGTCTCATCCAGGAGTTGACCTTCAACTGGCAGATTATGGTGATTCCACTTCAAAATGCATGCAAAAATCTTTTGACTTAATCATAGGCATCGTTTGTGTGGAAGATCTAGGTTGACCAAATTCCATATGTCCAGAACTTTGGGTTTGATTTATCTCTGATCAAGTAGTAAGGGTTGTGTCAGTCTTGGCGAACAAAATAATCTCCTTCCAACCTGCTCCCCTTTTCTGATTTGTTTTCTAGTTCAATTTAATTGGATAAAACTAGTTTGAAGAATTTTCTCATCTTTTCATATTCAAATTTTTTTGAATTGGTGAATGCATGAAGTGATTTGTTGGAACCAGTAAATTTTCTATTTGTTATCCATCTTATCATTTGTCTGTTGTCTATACTTCTGCAAGAAGACTTCGCAAGTCAATCTTATTCGACCCACTGCTTTTCTAGTTCTTTATACTTTGTCTAATTTAAACCATTGATTGTTCAAAGTCAAAACCCCTGTTGGACCTTAATATTTAATTTGAATCTGTATAAATTTCAATTCAGATTTAACAAGGAAAAATGTCACTTTTATGAGTAGAATAACTTGAATTAATAGGAGTTTGACTTAGCAATTACTTTGTCTTTAGTGCTTGTTTTTGTCAGACTCCATTTTTTTATGGTTGCATATTTAAAGTTTCAATGTTTTCTATATCTTTTATCACTGCTAGCGCTTATCAGTCTCTTGGGTCAATTCATTCTTAGACACTTTGGTTGGCACTAAATTTGAACTATTCAAAGAATAGAAATAATCTATTTATGAAAATTATTGTAGTTCTTCAACTGAACAGAATGGATGAGGAGCTTGCTAATTTACCAAGTATTGACATCTTTCTTGTTCCCCTTGATAATGTCGTTAACATTAAATTAATTACTTTTTAGCAAGTATTTGTGGCCAAAATTGAAATCTTAAATTCCATTATTATCTTTTTTTAAAAAGCCTTTATTGCTTGTACTTTGAACAATGAAATCTGACAAAGGGTTAAAGTCACTAATGCAGGCTTTTATTCATATCAGTGACTTCAATTTAAGTATCTGTGGCCAGTTTTAAAAGTTTTTTTTGAACTATGTGGTAAGATGTGTCTACTCTTGTTCAACTAACATTTCATTCAAATCGGTTTTACAAGTTAGGATATGGTTGAAGTTCTTGAAATATTTTTGGAAAATTCTACTCTTTGAAATTATATGTCAAGGTCTTATTATAGGTCCTATATTATTTGACATGCACTGAATCTTTACCTTGCAGACAATGAAAATGTTGGAGGAAAAGGAGAATGTCTTACAAAAGAAGATCTCAATAGAAAACGAGCGGTTCAAGGAATTCACAAAATCAAAAAACAAGCAATGTGTGATTCTGTTATGCCTGCAGTTATATTTATGCTTAGATCTCATATAGTCTTTTGCAAAATGTTTAAATGACCATCATGTTCTTATCCCTAAGTTTCTACTAATCTAGTGTCTTTTTTACAAAACCAGCTGCAGTGCAATGTTTGAAGAGGCGGAAGTTCTATGAGGACCAGCTACATTTAGTTGCCAGTTTCCAGACACGCGTTAATGATCAGGTATATCATCTAAATTTTTTATATTTTTTAAAATATGGAAGCTGCACTTTGCTATTCCTGTGCCTGTAATATTTTCATGAAAGTGCAGGAGGAAAAACTTCCAGAGACACGTGCAACACACTCTGGAGATCTAAAACAGATAAAAAGCAATCTAAAAGGCAGCTCTGGAAAAAACAAAGTAAGTTTCATGGGCCCACTTCCACTTCCTAGTGGTATCAGCATATTTGTAGTCCTTTTACACACATTTCATCTGAGCTGTGTTTCAGAGACGATGTTCCCTTACCGTTATCTGCTGTGAGTATTCAGTTGAATGAAACTTGAAAGTAATTTAAATGCATGTCAAGCTTTATTGAAGTGAATAGTAGTTTTTCTATTAAAATGTTACAACTGATTTGCATTTGTATCTGATTTAAAATGTTTTAAAGCCAAGCAACTTTATTCAAAATTCTCCCTGAAATCATGGTGCCTTGGAGTCAGCACTTTGGTGCCTTAAAGTCCTATGACTCAAATACGAAGAACACCCTGTATTTGATTCTTTTTGGTGAATCACTGAATAATTGGGTGGTGGTAGGAGCTTAAGAGTGTCAAATCATATACTATAACAACTTGTTACATAAAATTAGTATGAAACAGAGATCCAACCAATTCATTGAACTTCTAATTCCTATTTCCTTATCATCGGTCACTGAAATACTAGAATGTGACAATTCCTGTTTGGATTAGATTTTATGATGAGATATGTTCTTGTCATTTATCTCTGTTTGCAACAGCAGATCAGAAGCAGCAAAAGCTAAGTGCTTGCAGCATGTGTGGGTGCACTTTCGAACAGAGTAAGAGAACATGGAGGTCGGAAACATTAGGCTCAACGAGGTTTTTAGTGCTGCTTGTTTCCCTGTGTTGCTACTCTTGCAACCAATATTTTGTGTATATATATGATATAGTTTACTTATCTGGTGAAAATTATTTTCCAGATGAAGAGAAGGATGATTCTGACTCTGAGAATGTTGTGATTCTTTTCATGTGGTAACCAGTGTTTCTCTTGGAGTGGTGAATTGCATTATAATGTGAGTCCAGATGTACATTAATTTTTTTTAAGAGTAGAATGGTAACTACCCTGTAGTCAATCAAAAGAGGTTCAACGTTGTACAGAGAACCCAAATTGGACTTTGTTCTGTGTGGATTTTGGTTGAATGGTTAACGAGCCATGGTTGATTGGACAAAGCCTCGAAGAAGGCTTGACTGACATGCATAAGCATAGACACAATTGGTTTGTTTTTAAAAAATATACAAATACCCTTAAGCTTTAATCTATTAGAATCAGAGCTACTTGTTCTATCTGTTTTGGAAGAAAGAGGGAGATAATAAAAAGATGACTGGTTGCTTCCCCTCAACCTCTCCCATTGTCAAAAGAGGGGAGAGGCATTGCCCATTTTTTAAAATGGTTTCAAAGTATTATTTGAGGCTTTTTTCCCATTTAAATAGAAAGAGAAAGGTAAATGTAAGGGAATTTCAAAATAGGGAAATAAGTGTAATTATTGATATTCTAGGAAGCAAATACATTTTAAAATTAGTTAGGAGAGAGAGTTTAATTCACTCTTTTTTTAAGATATATTGGCGCCTGGAGATATTTTTCCTATAAGAGGAAATTGGCATATTCTATGGCCCCGTTAGTGCCCCTGGATGAAAATTTATATCCTAGGAAAAGTTAGAAATGATTTTCTTAGAATATACATTTCAAGAAAATTTTAGTATAAATCTTCTTCATCCTCGACCTTGTCTAATTCAGCCATTGCAAGCTCGAGGTCCACGTATACCAAGATGAAATAAAAAATTATAGCATAGTCAAGCTACAAAATGTTAAAATAGTTAAATTAAATTAGATAATTGCTTCAATCAATTGAATGACATGGATATTTGTTTTCAATCCACAATATATGATTAGAGAGATTACTACCAAGGCTTTCTTTGCTTCTTCTTGCTTTTTTTCCATCAAATATGAAGGGGCCAAGTAACAATAAGGACATGAAATAATAACATAGAACCTAATTTGTAGAAACAAAGAAGCTCATAGAGTAAGTATGTTGGCTCATGAAGTGTTGAACCAAATCTAGATTTCATTTACAAGTGAGAAGACACAATTTGGTGCTTCCAAAATTAAATAGAAAATATTAATATTCACATTGATATATTTCCTAATGGTAATACTTGCTTGGAGGTAAATGATCAGTTTCTTGGCACCACCTAGCTAAGAGTCAAGTAGAGATATATTTCCTAATGTTTTTATAACCTGTCATGGCCGGAAATCCTTGGTTGGAATATTTAATTTTCTAGGTAAGTATTTTAAAGTAGATATATATTTCCTAAAAATATGGGACAGTAATAATCCCTGAAAACGTATTTTTACTTAAAAATGATTTTCTAGCATTTCCTTGAAAAAGACAATACTAGGCCTATAAGATTTCATAATTAGAAAGAGTAAGGCCTTGTTAGTGCACCCAGAGGGAAAGTGAAGTGAAAGTGATTTCACTTTCACTTACCCAAAAATGTTAGTGCGCACACACGATGGAAACTGGAAGTAAATGAATTAATTCATTCACTTTTCACTTGCTCCAATGTAAAATAAGTGAAAGTAAATTCCGACCCTAAATACAATTCATTCACTTTCGCTCACTCGTTCAACGCTATCTGCGTCCCCCTCTCTCGACCTTCCCTCTCCGTCCTCCTCTCTCTCAAACCTTTTCTACTTCCCAACCCTCATCTCTCGCTCTTTGTTGTCTCGCCGTGCTGTCTCCTCTCCCCGTCTTGCCAAACCCTCTCGCCATTGCCAATCACTCTCATCATCTCAACTCCTCTCTTTCTTCCCCTTCTCGTAGTTGTCGAACCCTCTCTCCATCTCAACTCTTCTTTTCTTCCCCCTCTCGTCATCCAAACCCTCTTCCCTCTATCAAAATCTTTTTTTATAATTAATTAAACTAATAATTTTATTTTACTTGCGTAATTATATCATTAATTTATATTACACTAAAATCTATCTTATGTTATTAATACAATACCATATTTATTTATTTATTATATTCATTATTGTTAATACTATATTAAATTACTAATTTAAGAGTGATAATTACGATATTGTTAAATTAAGAATTTGATCAAGTATCTAGACATTTTAAAAGTAATTTTTTTAGTATTCTATATTTTATAATTAATTAAATTAATAATTTATTTTTAACTCGTAATTATTGTATTAATTTATACTAAACTACAATCTATCTTAATTCATTAATAAAATATCTTACTCAAGTATTTATTATGTTAATATATTTTAATATTATATTAAATTACTAATTTAAGAGTGATAATTAAGATATTATTAAACTAAGAATTTGATCAAGTATCTAGACATTATAAAAATCAACATTTTTGTTTGACTATTCTATATTTTATGATTAATTAAATTAATAATTTAATTTTAACTCATAATTATTATATTAATTTAGACTAACTATAATCTATCTTAATTTGTTAATAAAATACCCGACATAATTATTTATTATGTTAATATATTTTAATATTACATCAAATTACTAATTATAAAAATAATCATATTTGTTTAACTCATTCTCTCGATTCTACTACATTTTCCATTTTAGGCACTAACACAAGAAAATACTTTCTAGTATATTTTACATCGAGCATACTAACACTAAAAAGTAATTCACTCTGAACTTCGAGGCCGGTAAGTAAAAATCGAAATTTTACGAGGATAAGAGTGTAATAAAAAAAATCAGCTAATATAAATTGAAAAAAAAATCCCTCCATTCGAAAGCCTTCGAATCCCTGGCCCTAGTGAGAAGTGACTAGCGACCTCTTGACTGCAAGACTGGAACAACATTACGATTTCAGAGCAATATGAATTTGGCATACTGAGCATGTAATTCACCCTTTGAGCGCCTTGATTACACACTGTGTGGAACGGCGGCTTCTCTGTTGCGCGTAGGGAGCTCCGTTAATGGCTTCCGCGAAGGTCGGTCCTTTCAAAAGTTGGTTTTTTTTTCTTCTTTTTTTGTGTCTTTAATCTCTTTTTTTTTTTTTTAATCTCCAAGTTTGTTTTAAAAGACTAATGGAACTACCGATATGTTAGATTATGAGAAATATTTATTTTTTTCTTTATTTCTGTCGTAAAACATAGGTTTAGTTTGGTGTATTAGTTTTTCGTCTATGGGGATTGTTTCTACTTCCGTTACTTGTTCTTACGCCATAATACTGTGTGATGGTTACTGCTTTGGGCTTAACTGTGTCTTTAGTTCTCCGATTGATTCATTGGTCTTTCGTATGTAGGTCGACAACAGGGGTTCGTATGGATCAAAACGGTCTCGAAGCGATGGTAAGTTAAATAAATGAATCTCCTGGGGAATAGGTTTGTTTGAATTTGCCACCAGTTCATGATTGATATTTGTGGCTGTACGGTTCTTTGATTATCAGGACCATGTTGAACATTTTAAGCGGGGGGATGCATAACTGCCTCCTCCTGTAGTACTAACGGTGGGTATCTTGGCGTGCGATCTGCCCCCTTTCATCCTTCAGTAGGAATGAAACATTTTTTACTATAATAGGTCAAAGAAATACTTTGTTCACATATTTAACTCTGCAACAATGATCCCAACTGCAAACCAACCAAATTTGTTTAAAGCTGATGGACATGTCCAGCTGGATATCGAAAACTATGAAACAGGCAGAGGGGGAAGGTCTCCTGTTCAAATCCAACAAAACAAAAAAAGATAGGGGAAGATGGTGTTAAGTGGGAATAATCAGTTGATAACTACATAGAGAAAATTTGAGTTAATTATAAAGCTGTGTGATGTTGTTTATGGTATGGGGTGCTATTACAAGAATCATTGTGCTGCAAAAGATTATATATGTCTAGTTGTCTTAACTTTGTTATTCCTAAATTTAAACTCTATACCCCTTTCAGGTTCTCAGAATGATGGAGATTGGACCTGCCCCAAATGTGGAAATGTGAATTTTGCATTTAGAACTGTTTGCAATCGTGGGAAATGTGGTGTTGCTCGGCCATCTTCCACTCCTGTATGTTATCCCTGTCAATGATTCTTGTATAATCATTTTTTATGACAAGTGTATATCATCAAGAGGCTCAAAAGTTTGAATTCAAGCTCAGCTCAGATAACAGGACGGAATTAATACATAGATAAAACTTTAATATTCATAAAGTGAATCTGTTGGCACAACTATTGACATATTAGCTCATTCATGGTACCAATTGTTATTTGAGTTCTGCTGTCATACTTGTAAAAAGCCTGTCTTTGCAGTTACTCTTTAATGTGGTGAGGGCATGATATTCGGGAAAGGAGAGAGAGGGAAATGACAGAGTAAAGAGGAACATCAAAGATGTGCCCTGAAGTTTCCTTTATGGTGTGCTTATTGTAGATTGGATCATTCAATTACATCTCACTGCTGTTGACTTATGTATATATGATATCTATATGCTTATAACTTTTCCTTTGATTGTACATGGACAATTGGATACTTCTTCCTTTCTCTCTCTATCTGTCCCCCTCTCATCTTGTTACTATTACTGTCATCATCATTTTGGTGAGTACTGGGTGTAGTATGAGCGTCACGTTAGAAAAGGCTGTAGTTTTAACATAGGACAAAAATGAAGTTTGGTTGTATTTACTTGCGAGTGAGCACTTGGCGTTGGAGTGGAACAACTTATTGACTCCAAAATGAACATGAGATTCCGTTGAATGGTTGAAAAATGATGTCTTGAAAGTGCAAGCTGTTGAATTACTATTTACATGTAAAATGGCCTTGGGTGTTTGGAAAGAAAATGACTGCCTGATGGATGCTTTGTTCTACTTTTGATTGTCATCTGCTGCAATTTTTCTTGATGTTTTACTAGTTCTTAAATGATGCATATTTAGGTCTGACTGTTGATAATAGAAATTTTTGTTTTTCAATAATCGTATTTTGGAATGTGAAGGGTCTATCCTCTTCAATATCAATTTGTAAATGAAAATTAATGCTGGCAATGCAATGCTCTGGTGTAGTAGAAGCATTTGTTCAGATGAATTCCACGATTTTTTTTAGAAAAATGAATTATTTGCTTATCAGGGAAATTGTATCAGCGGTGACCTTATGTACTTGGTTGTGTGCGATGGTAGATTATCACTTTAATGCAGTCAAGAAACCTCTGAACTTTCTCATTGGCACCTGGTTTTCATAGTTTATACTATTATATGATCACGAACAGATTTATGCAGGCATATCTTATAAGCACATATTTGATAGAGGAAAATCTGGTGTGATGGAAAGAAGCTGATTCACTATGGTGCTTGTACAATCCTGTCCCTCTTCCCTTTAGTTGATTAACCAAAATGCTAGGCTCTTCTTAATCTTCTTTCTTTTTAGGCTGGTGTTGGCTTATGTAACTGCCAGTGTGTCCATGTGATGTTTAGCTGGTTCTCTCTCTCTCTCTCTCTCACACACACACAATATCTCCTCACTCGTACCATTAAAAAAGTTATACCAGAAAAATACACTAGCTCCAGAATTTTATGTAATTCATATGAATATTTAGTAATAGAATATTGTACAAAGAAAAAAAAAATCCTTGAATTTTTAATACAGTGATCGACATTCTTTTTTAGTTCAAATTTCAGTGATTTGGATAAAAGAGCTAGAGTTATTGGTATAACTAATCTTTGGCATCTGCAAGCACTCACTAAAAATAAGATTTGCTTGTCTTTCCTACAAGTCATACTTTTAATGTGTTTGTTCCGAATGTTTTATGTTGCATGAAAATTGTTATTTTTCTTTCCAACTATCCATTGCGGGTGACATATAGGGAAAAGAGGTTTCATTTCACTTCAGGTCAAAGGCAGTATATGGACTAACTAACTGCAAATATGTTCTGCGAATTGCTCAATTCCAACTAATGAGATCATATAGGATAATGAACAGCCATTGCTTGATAACACTTGGGGCTTGTTTGAAACCACAGAAAAGGAAAAAAAACAGAGAAAAGAAAAGGGGAGAGAAAGTTATTTTCTGTTGTTTGGTAGCAGAGAATCACTGAGAGAAAGAAAATAAGAGAGAAAATTTCTCTTAGTTAATAAATTTTCTCTCACAAAATTATGGAATTTAGGAGAAAAGAAAAGAAATAGAAACTTGAGAGAAAATTTTAATCATAAAAAAATTAAAATATTACTAATTTATTTTCTTTTTCATTTTCCATGTGTATCCAAACAAGAGAAACTATATTTCTCTTCCATTTGCTCTCTCATTTTCAATGGGCATCCAAACAATCTTTTCTCTTTCTCTTTCTCTTCTCTTACCTTTCTTTTCTCTCCACTTTCTGTCTTCCAAACACAGCTTTAGCGGGTAATGAAATAAGATGCATCACATTCTGTTGTATTGAGTGTCTTGTCTATCATAACAGAAAGCAGATGTACTTTGAAGGCCATGGCAAAGAGTTAACACTCTTTCATTTTTTTAGTATTGATAGACTTTTATTGGACTTCCTTAATGATTCCAGAATCACATGTTGTTTCATTTTCTTTCTTTTTTTAAATAATTTGGTGGATAATCTTATGTGCTTGTATTACTTTTATTTCTCAATTTTCTATTATTAGCAGAGAACAGGGGCAACACCTATGGTGAATAGTTTTGAACATGCTCCTCCAATCTATTTTGGAGGTGTGGCTGCCCCACCTTTGCCCCTAGGAATACCTGGTGGCTATGTGCAACCGCCACTCTCTCTTGCTGGCATCCGATATGACTATGGACCTCCTGTCAGTGCTCCTGGACCATATGGCCTCCTGCATGCCTTCCATCCACCAGGTCCTTTAGGAGGTAATATCTCTCTCTGCTCTCTCTTTCTGAGACCTAAACATTCATGTATATGTTCCTGTATTTGGTGGTGATTTAGGCATGACTCTGGCTGCGGGGCCTCCTATGGATGGATATGGATTTGGGTATCGGGGTTCTCCATCTCCATTGCTGGTACATATATATATATATATATATATATATATATATATATTTTGAACTTTAGTTACTGATTTCTTATAGTTAACTCTTTACTTCATCTAACTATTTGTTCATGTTTGTAATGCTGAAGATGTCAGGTTCATGGTCTAATGGGGGCACTCCTGATAATAATGCCTCTCGAAAGCGTCGTGGAGGTAACGAGGTCCTTTCTCTCCTTCATTAAAATGTGATGGAAGTGTTGGACATTTTGGAAACTTGAAGTACTTGAGCTATTCACCTCTGGCTAGATGCTGTTGGGTTTCTAAAAAATCTTGGTTTTAGGGATGACCTTGTTATAGCTACTGATTATGATACTTTTACAGGACCGGATGGCTTATCTGAGGGAGATTGGATTTGTCCAAAATGTGACAATGTGAATTTTGCATTTAGAACTACATGCAACATGAAGAAATGTGGAGCTCCTAAACCCACTGTGGTAACCCTCTACTGCCACCTTTGTATTCTGTTCTTGTGTGTTAATTCTATGTTTCATTGTTCAAGTTTTTAAGGATAAAGCATGTCAAAATTTGTGATGATGTTATTTCTCTTCTTTTTCCTGCCGACTAGATGGTGTAAAAAAATTGCTAGGCTATACAGTTCAAGATTGGGGTTGACATGTTATTGTATGAGACTCACATTTTGAATTATATTATTAGAGATGTATAAATGTAATTTCTTAGCGTTATATGAATATATTGTTATAAGATATTTACAATTATTGGGACTGTTCTTGAGAAAAATTAGGCTATCGATTTATACTGTTAATTTTTACTTCATATCATATTCTTACCAGTGGATTTGTTTATTGCTTCATCCTGGTCCCATTTTCAGCTGGTTAGGAATTTCTTATGTCTAAAAGGAAAACTTTTATTTCTTTGACACCTACTGAAACTAGACTGGAGAATTTTAAACAACTAAAAGAACAATGTGTATGTTTAGGTTTTATACTGTTCAACGTCATTGCTAATGGATCACCAAGAAACAGAAACACTTTAAGTTTCATCTTCTTTCATAATAACATTTAAATACTCTTCCAGAAGCAAAAATTGTTTCAGTGATTATGTGGGGGTATTTTTTATGTGATGTCTTGGGCTCTTTGCATATGATTATATTGTTTAGAGCTTATGGTACTTTTCCTTTTTTTTTTTTTTTTTTGTTAGGATCAGAGAAGACTAGTTATACCGATGATTTTCTCATCCAGAAAAATTAGTTGTGTATGTTGAAGTTTTAGAAAGTAGTGAAAGAGATTTTGTGTGTCTAAATATTTTGTATCTGCATGCATGCATATTAATTTGGCTTAAGGTTTTTAGCAGCTAAGATCAATGTTAAAATTCTTTATCCGAATACTTGTAGGGGTCAAATTCATCCTCTGGCAACAAGGACTCCAGTGCTCCCGAGGGTAGCTGGACCTGTATCAAATGTGGTAATCTAAATTACCCCTTTAGGACTGTATGCAACCGAAAGGGATGCACAAATGAGAAACCCTCCACCAACATGTAACTTTGAAAGCTCAAAACGACTCGGTTCACTCGTGATTGACAGCTTCAAGTAGTTAGATGATATTGGCTTCTGCTTCAAACCCATTACTCCAGAATATGATTTGTATCAACTGAGTAAATTTTGTCGTCTCCTCTAGATTAGCGATGGATGTTGCATAATCCATATAAAAGGCAGAGTGAAGTGTATCTGAATTTTACTTGTTTTTGTGTTTGTTAATTTTTTTTTCTTTTCTTCTTAAGTTGGAAGCAAATAGATGATTCAATTGCCTCATTTGTTTTTGGCGAGTGAAATTTGCTTTCGCCTCGCCGGGCTTGAGAGCTAAATCTGTCAAATCCTCCTTCCTTGGATGTCTGAAGCTTTACCCATTTTCCGTAATTTCTTCTTTTTGTTTTCTGGTTTATTTTAATCGTTCATCAGTGGCCAGTTATGGTGTCGATTTTTAGTATCGATGATCATAAGCCAAGTCTTGTTTCTCGAATTTTCGTTGTGGTCGCCTGAGAGCTCTCGCCTCGTCGGGCTCCTGTTCTGGTGCTGCTAAATACTTCCTTGAATGTCTGAGGTTTCTTAATATTTTCACTAAAAAATTGTGTCTTTTTCTCTGTTTGATCAATATGATAGATCCTAAGGCCTTCTTCCCCTCCTCGATAAGCTATGTATCATCAAACTTCAACCTAACATATTTTTCGAAAGTTATTATTCCCTCCACAGTTAATCTTACCTACCCTTCTTTTCCAAATATTCCTTCACACCACACCATTAACCTTTCATTATACTCTCCATTACATAACCACATCCCTACCCACTTCCCTCAGCTATATATCCCACTTCTTATCCTCTTAATCACCTTCATACTACACAAACTATGCTCCATCAACATTTCACTCATTTCCTTAACTCACCTTCCTTTGACCACCACTCTCCTCCCCTATATCAAACCATGAATACAAGAGGAGGATTTATACAAGCTTGCATGATCCGAATAGATTTTCCAAAACATAGACCCGAAGATGACCCGATGGAGTGGACTTATATGGCTGAACAATTTTTTGCTTTTCAACAAACCAATGAAAACCAAAAAGTGTTTCTAGCTTTGTTCTGTCTAGAAGGAGATGTAAGACGTTGGTTCTAATGGTTAAACCGCACTTGTCCTCAAAGTGGAATGATAGGAACCCTATTTAGTACTTCACTTGTTCCTTTACTATTATAGGATATTAAAGAATCTTATACGAAGAATCCAACCATACAAGAGATGCTCTAAAAATCCCGCCATGATCCCTCTACATTGCCTACCACAAAGAAGTCAAATTACTACTCTTCTTTCATAATCTAGTAGTGGTTTTAGCACTTGACAAACCCTTGCTTTAAGTAATACTCAAAAAAATGCACAACTCTCCCACTACTGGACACAAAGGCTTTCTAAAGACTTACCATATGGTGCAAAGATATTTCTTTTGGCCAAGCCTTAAAAATGATGTCACGGCATATGTGGCCATTTGTGATGTAGGTCAACGAGCCAAATACAATACTACAACACCAGCAGGCTTTATGCAACCTTTACCTATCCCATATAGAGTTTGGGAAAGATGTATTGACAGATTTCATCAAAGGGTTTTCTTTTTCAAATGGCAAGACAATGACTTTTGTCATTATGGATAAGCTAAGAAAATATGTTCATTTTTGTACCTTCAAACACCCATACACTGCAAAGACCATTGCTGAAGCCTATGTCACTCATATAATCGAACTATATAGTATGTGACAAACTATCACTACAGACAAAGATTCAATTTTTCTAAGTTCCTTTAGGAGAACTTTTTTTTTTTTTTTTTTTTGTAGCAGGCACGACTCTACTTGAGCAATTTCTCCATTTTTACTAGAAAAAAAAACTACTATCACACTATTAGATGGCAAATGGCGAAACAAATCCAACATGAGAGGAAGAACTGCCAACTTGTGAAGGGAAAATCGATAAGTTTCCAGCGATTTTCGTAACACTACTAGGAAAGAGAAGTTGTAAGCTCGATAATTACAAATAGAATATTGAAGAGGAAGGAAGACAGAGGTAGGCAACAATAAAAGAGAATGATACTACTCCTCACCAAACATAAGCAAGAGATGCCAACAATAACAGATGATTAAACATTTCTAAATCTCGTCCAATCTAATCAATTCTTAATTAGTATTAAATATTAATTGAGAACGATTAGCTGCATTTGAGACATTTGGAAGTATGTGCAGTATTAAATCTAATTCACCTCGTCTATGTTGGGTATTCAGCCGAATCTCTACGTGGAGATTGTGGGGGTAATTGTGTTAATAGAAAATTCTAAGAAGACAGTTGTTTGGTCCAAATTTTTTAGTGTTTGTAATAACGGCAGCCAATAACCAAAATATTTTATGACAGAAGACATGAATTGGAATTTGGACCCTACATAGATAGGGGCATTTGTAGGGGTGGCATCGGCTCAAACTTGCATATGTTTGAGTTTGGCTTTATCTGAATACTTTGAACTCAAGTTTAACTTTGAACCTAAAATTGGAATCGAGCTCAAGCCGAGTTCGAGTTTTTACCTACATTTAAAACTATAAAAAAAAATTAATTCAATTGACAAACAACAACATTAGATTTTGGGGGACTCAAAAGACATGAACTATCGATCGTCATTGAGGTTTAAAGGTAAATAAGAGCAACTATTAACCAAATAAAGAGAGAATTGATGAGAGTAATTAGAATAAAAAGATATTTCCATAAAAAAAATCTATATCGACTCACAAGCTAACAAGTTGAATTTGGAAAATTTTGAGTTTAGCTTGTTATACTTAACGAACCTCACTTCAAATTTGAACTCGAGCTAAGCTCAAATAAAAACTGAATTGAGTAGAGTTTTTTTAGAGCCGAACTCGAACGAACTAATATAATGAGTATCTAAGAATTGATTGTGAGATTCGTTTCCTCTTCAAAAGGAGGTTTTTGTTATTATTTATAGGGAAATTAGGATCAAGACTTCTGGGTTCAAAACCGTACGGCACTCGGATGGTCAGATTCCGTCTCTAGCTGCCATTCGGGGTACCCGTTATGACCAAGGCAGCGTTCATACTTTTTTTTGGCGGCAGTGATTTTGGAGTTAGCAGAGAGGGCATTACCGTTTGATTTCCAGCTTGAATTTCCACAAGGCTACTGCGTCTCTCCCGCTGCTGGCCTGACGGATTCTCACAAGCCCCTCTTCGTCTTCTTCTGGATGGATCTTTCCGCCATTGATGCCCCGCCCCGGCCGCTCCAGTGCTGGGCACTTATGCTTCTTCTCTGCTTAGCTTTGATTTTCCTATATTTTATTTTTTCCTCTTCTTGTTCTATATTTTCTCCGTCATTGATTCGCTTCTGTCTCTTGCGGAGTATATATTCCTGTCTCGGAGCTTCTTCCCATCGTCTGATTGAAGGAGGTCTTGGACAGGATACTTGCTGGATTCTCATCCCATTCTGGGGTTTCTGGTTTTGGGTATCTGATATTGGGACTGAAAGGTAGCTTAACTCGTGGAGAAGAGTTGCTTGGTTTTCATTGTGGTGGAACACTGTTTCTATCCTATTTGGAAATTCCTATGTAACTATCATTTATCTGCTTTCTTCATTTCTGTCTAATTAATTTCCCATTTCTAAAATATGTAATTTTATGATAGAAGCCACAAACTTCTAGTTCTGCAGATTGGAAGCCTCGGTGTGGGTTGCGGCTGAAGGAGAACGAGGATGGATGAAAAATCGGTCGCCATGGAACTTATCAATAAGGAAGCTGTTGATCTGGTATTTTCTATTCACTGATATTAATGTTATCATTGTTAAAGCAGCATGCGGAACTTTAACATTGATTTTGTTACTCCTAGTTCTGTTTTACCTCCTTTTATTCCATCTCCGACTTCCCGGACCTTGCTTTTGAGCTTGATGTCGAAATTGATATCCTTCATCTAGTATCATAGTCGAATTGAGAATTTCAAATATGATGCACCAACAAAGTGGTCATCTCTGGTTTATGTTCTGTATGCTATCTCTCTAGTATGGCTCATAACAGTAGTCTTTGCTTTCACATTATGATTCTGACGACATATCTACTCAAATTTTCAAGTCTCAGTCCACGTATATGCTGAAAATGTAAATTAATGCCTTAGGAAAATATCCCCATCAAAGAAGTGTTTGAACATCTTAAATGTACACGAGAAGGGTTGACTTCTGATGCAGTTCAAGAACGACTAGATGTGTTCGGGTATAACAAACTTGAGGAGAAGAAGGTCAGTCATAAGCTAGCTGTAGATTTCTAACGCAGAAAAATGCTTTATATCCAATCAGTTTTCACATTTTAAGATCTTATTATAGGAAAGCAAAGTGTTGAAATTTTTGGGCTTTATGTGGAATCCTTTATCATGGGTCATGGAAGCTGCAGCTATTATGGCCATTGCTCTTGCGCATGGAGGGGTAATCGAATTTCTTCCCTAATTTCTTTCTTCTACCTGACTGATTATTTCAGCTCCATTTAAATCATTTTCACCTTATGGTAACCTAAAGATATTGCTATCAGAATCTTACTCTCTCAGAAATATTGTACATTGCAGAATAAGGGTACAGATTACCATGACTTCATTGGTATCATGGCACTGCTTATAATTAATTCTACCATAAGTTTTATAGAGGAAAACAATGCGGGGAATGCAGCTGCTGCACTCATGGCTCGGCTGGCTCCAAAAGCTAAGGTAATTAGTCGTCATGACACCACTCAAGTATAACAGCTCTCCACGTCCAAAGATTTCTTAACTGTCTGATTCTTCTCATCAGGTTCTACGAGATGGAAGATGGAGTGAGGAAGATGCTTCTATCTTGGTTCCAGGTGACATAGTTAGCATCAAACTTGGAGACATAATTCCTGCTGATGCACGCCTTCTTGAAGGAGATCCTTTAAAGATCGATCAGGTATTCCATCAACTGTTAGTCTAGTGGTTTTTGAAATGGTTGGGGTGATTAAGATGCAAGGGCCTGGTCAGAGTTATTTAGAGTTCCAAAGTGAAGTTTTCCTATGGACTGGCATATTAGAAACCAGTCTTGCTGTATGTGACAGATGAACATTTCATGACATCAAATTTTTGACATATTTGCATGAAATTCTCAGTCTGCCCTCACTGGGGAGTCTCTACCAGTAACTAAAAGTCCTGGTGATGGAATCTACTCGGGTTCAACATGCAAACAGGGCGAAATTGAAGCAGTTGTTATTGCCACAGGTGTACACACCTTTTTTGGAAAAGCAGCTCATCTTGTAGACTCCACAACACATGTTGGCCATTTTCAGAAGGTTCAAGTTTTGCAAGTTCAGAGCTGGCTAATACTTTTTATGTTACTTCTAAGTAGTGCTTAACTTTTATGTATTCATTCTTTCCAGGTTTTAACTGCAATTGGTAACTTCTGTATTTGCTCAATTGCTCTTGGAATGGTTATTGAAATTATTGTGTTGTATGGGATTCAAAGAAGGAAATACAGAATTGGTATAGATAACCTTCTGGTGCTTCTTATTGGTGGAATTCCTATTGCAATGCCTACTGTTCTTTCTGTTACTATGGCTATTGGATCCCACCGCTTGTCTCAGCAGGTTTGCTTAGCTACCTTTGTGGTGTAAATATTGGATTTTTTGCTTTACATAACTCCTCGTTGTTGATGTGGGACACGAAAAATTAACTTTTAGAACTTCTCATGTCACAGGGTGCCATAACAAAAAGAATGACAGCTATTGAGGAAATGGCTGGCATGGATGTACTCTGCAGTGATAAGACAGGAACATTAACTCTTAACAAGCTTTCAGTGGACAAAAATATGGTTGAGGTAATAGTTGTGTCCAGCTTCATGATGTTCAAATATCTCACAAGTAAATTTTTGAGTTCTTTTCCCCCTTAGCTTGCTTATGGAAGAGCCTTGAATTTACACAAAAAAGCCATCTGTAGTTTATTAAACTCCGTTTTCTGTTACAGGTTTTTGTGAAAGGGGTTGACAATGATGGAGTTGTACTTATGGCTGCTAGAGCTTCAAGGCTGGAGAATCAGGATGCAATCGATACAGCAATAGTTTCAATGTTGGCTGACCCGAAGGAGGTAGTACAGATGTGGCTGTTCTTGTACTAACATCCTTGATTTATTTTTTTATTTGTTTGATTTGCAATAGTCAGTTGAAGAGTTAGATTCTGAGTTGAATCAGCTAATTCTACTGGAAGACGTACTGAAGGTTCCAAAATCTTAGAATAAAAAAGCTAATTTCAGTGGCTTCATCTAATATCTGAAATACCTTACATGGAGTCAAAATAATTGTTCTAAGATTTATGCAGCCCACAAACACTTTCTTTCTCTCCTTTCTCAGCTCGTATTCCTTAATTCTTTCATCTTGTCTATCACTATTCCTAGAATTGATGTAAGTGTTCTTCATTAAATGATATAATACATTTCTTAATCAGTCTTATTTAAATTTATCTAAGATCTATTTATTAAATATTCTTACTATATTTATATATCAAGAAATGATCTAGTTCTTGGCAGAACCAGTACAACTCTGCTTTTGTCTCATCAGGTTTAATGACCAAATTGATTTCCTTCTCTATAAATGTATATTCTTGCATATGTTTTTCTTCCCGTTCTTGTAAATCTTCTGAGGTATTTTATATCTGAAAGGCACGGGCTGGAATTCGAGAAGTTCACTTCCTTCCCTTCAACCCAACTGACAAGAGAACTGCTCTTACCTACTTGGATAGTGATGATAAAATGCTTAGGGTGAGCAAAGGAGCTCCAGAGCAGGTATAAAATATTCTTTGGAACTGAAATGGTAATATTGATACTGCTAATGATTGCTTGTTTGTAAACAATGATAGTACATTTACTCAGAATGCTGAATGAAATAATTTCAGGCAAAGAAAATAGTAAAAAAATAGCCTTTAGGATAGTTTTTTCTCTAAAATTGTAGTTTAAAATTTGACTTAGGTTTCTGTTTTGTTTAGATTCTCAATCTAGCGTGGAACAAGTCAGATATTGAACGCCGTGTACATGCCATAATTGACAAATTTGCAGAGCGTGGGCTTCGCTCTCTTGCTGTGGCACGCCAGGTATTCCATGTGCTACTTTTTCGCAAAAAAATAAATAAATAAATTGATCATTCATAGACGACTTTTCATACTTTAAGTAGTACCTCAAGGAACAAAAGATAGTCCCTGAAGGTCCTTGGGAATATGTGGGATAACTACTCCATGTGCTAACAAAACTTAAAAATATTTAGATTATTCATGGACAAATTTTCTTACTTTAGGGAGTACCTGAAGGAACAAAAGATAGTCCTGGAGGTCCTTGGGAATTTGTGGGACTACTCCCTCTTTTTGATCCTCCTCGCCATGATAGTGCTGAAACAATCAGAAGGGCTTTGGACCTTGGAGTCAGTGTGAAAATGATCACAGGTGCTTATCAATGGAATAAATAGTTTGCTTGTTTCATGGTACAGGGCTGACCAGCTTGACTTGAATTGTTACCATATATGTTTTTATACAGGTGATCAATTAGCAATTGCTATTGAGACTGGTCGTCGACTAGGGATGGGTACAAACATGTATCCGTCTTCATCTCTACTTGGAGACAACAAGAATGAGTCTTGTGCAGCTTTACCAGTTGACGAACTTATTGAGAAAGCTGATGGATTTGCTGGGGTGTTTCCAGGTGATATCTAGTTTGCAACTCACTTTACCAATATGAAACCATAAGAACTTTGTGGATGATATCTCACTATCTGACTCTTGTGCATAGAGCATAAGTATGAGATTGTACAGAAATTGCAAGCCAGGAAGCATATCTGTGGAATGACAGGCGATGGAGTTAATGATGCTCCTGCTCTAAAAAAGGCCGACATAGGAATTGCTGTGGCAGATGCAACGGATGCTGCTCGTAGTGCTTCTGACATAGTTCTGACTGAGCCTGGACTTAGTGTGATTATAAGTGCAGTCTTAACAAGCCGTGCAATTTTCCAGAGAATGAAGAATTACACGGTACTACTGGATCTAATTCTGTTTATTTGACATGCAATCCATTTAAGACAGTTTTTGAGATAGTCATATTTTCCAATAAATACTGTCAATAGGATCAGTTACAGAACAACTCTGGAGCAAAGGTTGTTCACTAAAACTTGTCTTATTCCAATACATTGATAAAGAATGGCCAGTGGCTAGAGGGAAATAATTTTTTGTTTGGAACTTGGTTGTATGAGTGCAAACACTGATAATTTTGTTGACTACTCTTTGTTGCGCAGATATATGCTGTGTCTATCACTATACGTATTGTGGTAAGCTGTATCTTCGTCCTTCCATTCATTGTTTCAAAAGAAACCAAGGAGATAGTTTTACTTCTGTTGTTTCTTATTGCTTATTCCAAAAAATTCAGATTAGAATAGTTCAAGGTATTTTGACTAGTGGCACGTAACTCTGCCAAATGTGTCTACTTGCAATGAGATTTAATGTCTATTGGCTAGGGGCATAACTGATCTTTTTCTTATTAAGATACACTCGGTTCTTCTTTACAGCTAGGGTTTATGTTGTTGGCTCTCTTCTGGAAATTCGACTTTCCTCCTTTCATGATTCTTGTGATTGCCATTCTCAACGATGGTAAGGCAAATATTTTTTGTCTATTCTTTGACTAGTAGCGTTTAACTAAATGTGATTTCTCATTTCTTTGGTTGCCAGGTACTATCATGACCATCTCCAAGGATAGGGTGAAGCCTTCACCAGTTCCAGATAGCTGGAAACTTAGTGAAATATTTGCAACCGGTGTTGTCATTGGCAGTTATCTCGCTGTTATGACTGTTATATTCTTCTGGGCAGTCTATGACACTGACTTTTTCAAGGTAAAGGGACTTGGGAATTGTTCATAATGGATTGGACTTGGGTTCTGTCAATAAATTGCTGCTCCAGTTTAACACCTTCTAGAAGTTATAATTTTTAACAAATTTACCATTTTCCATTAATTTTATGTTATTCCCTTGATATCTAGTTGAAATAAACATGAGCAGAGAGGGGATGAAATAAAAAAAAGGCAGAAATGATATTTGAGCTAGTAGATTTGGAACTAATGGCTAATTTGGGAAATATTACCAGATTCATTGAAATTCTTTTTACTGGAATCTATATTCTTTTCTGCTCTTTCTTTCTTAAAAAAAAAAAAAGAAGAAAAGTCATACGTGATCTGCTTACTACACAATCTCTTTCTAAAACCCATTACATCACATGCATAAAGTTTATTGCATCAGTTTACCCTAAGCAACTCGATGCTTGGTACTCTCTGAATATTTTCTTCTGGATATTTTTGGTGTTTTGCCTTCAAATGAAAACCTCATTTGATCAGTTGAACTATATATTCTAATGCTTTAAATGTTTTCTTCAGGATCATTTTGGTGTTCACACCTTCAACAGAAACTCATTTGATCAGTCAAATCAAGATCTCGTGAAAATAAACAATGAGAAGCTGGCATCTGCTGTGTATCTCCAAGTGAGCATAATTAGCCAGGCCTTAATATTTGTCACCCGTTCAAGGGGTTGGTCTTTCATGGAACGACCGGGACTGCTGCTTGTCACTGCTTTCATCATTGCTCAACTGGTAATGAGCATTTCCTCTCTTTCATACCCTGCTACTGCGACATGTTTATGATGTTATGCTGCAGGATTGAGATTAGCAACTCAATTTCAAATTATTCTTTTTTAAATTACTTCTTAATTTTCTTTAAAATTTTGAATACATAATGAAAGACAGATTATGAGATCTCTTCTTTGCTGCAGATTGCTACTGTCATAGCAGCTGAAGCATCCTGGTCTTTTGCCGGAATAAGAGCCATTGGATGGGGATGGACTGGTGTGATTTGGCTCTACAACATTATATCTTACATGCTTCTCGATCCTATCAAATTCTGTGTCAGATATGCACTCAGTGGAAAAGCCTGGGATCTTGTTCTGAATCAAAGGGTTAGCAAACTCAAATCTGACCTGTATTCTAGACTCTGCTGATAACCCCGTTGTATATTCTTGCACAATTAGTTGCTTTCATTGCTCATGTAATTATGTGCTTCTAACAGACGGCATTCACAAACCAAAGAGACTTCGGTAAAGAAGCTCGAGAAGCAGCATGGGCACACGAGCAGCGGACACTGCATGGCCTCCAATCAGTGGACGTAAAGATGTTCCCTGAGAGGGCAACGTTCAGGGACATTAACTTGATGGCTGAGGAGGCAAAAAGACGTGCCGAGATTGCAAGGTAAGTAGTGGAGATATCCACCAGGTACATTTCACTTAACATATACCTGAATGTTCTCTTTAACCTCTATACTGGTTATTGTTTTGGTGGTTTTTAGACTGAGGGAGCTTCACACTCTGAAAGGACGAGTGGAGTCATTTGCAAAGCTGAAGGGCTTGGACATTGAAAATATCAACGGGCACTACACTGTTTAGAGGGGGATCAAACTGCTCCACTCTACATTTTGATTTTTTTTTTCTTGATTCTATCTGAAATTATGTCAAGAAAACCATAACTTGCTTGTAGACCAATAAAGCCTGCTTCTTTTGAAAGAGATTATTGTTCATGAGACTTGGCGATTCTCTGTTTTGTTTTTTTGGGAAAAATAAAGGAAAACAGGTATTATGTCTCACTCGATTTCTGAAGGAAGGGTAAACTCCCTTCTTTCTGTCAAGTTTTGGCTCTCTCTACCGAGCTTTTCTTATTCTTTGAAAACAAGCTGAAAAACCAGTCAAAAATGATGAAGTGGAAATTGTTTCTCTATGGCTCTGGTATTCTTACAATTGTTGTCTATTTACATTTAATTTCCAATTTTTATGTGATCTCTCGCCATTATTGAAAGCGGTAGAAAAGTATAAATCTCCATCACCTTTTCCAAAATAAATTTCAGCGTCAAGAACAAATTTCTATGTGAAAGGGATTGCAGCCTACAAAGATGAAAACGTACCAGAGATGAAGCAGTGGCTCAAGCATGAACCAACTCCCCTGGACTGCACAAGAAAAGTTCTGCATCCGTCTCCTTCTCAAACCACCCAAATCCCTTACCAATCTCCTCCAAATCTACGCTTTCATTCTCCGCCATTCCCTTCACTCCAACCTCTCTCTCCTCAGCAAACTCATCTCCGCCCTCTCCGACGTCCCCACCACCGGGATTTCCGTTCCCCTTACCGGAATCCGCCATGCTCGCCGCATTTTCGATCACCACAGAGAAAACGGTTATGACGCTTTTCTCTGTAACTCTATGATCAGAGCTCACGTCCAAAACCGTCAGTTCGATGAATCAGTGTTACTTTATAAAACCCTTAGGGAGGAGAATCATTTTGCTCCTGATAACTATACTTTCCCCTTCTTGTTAAAAGCTTGTGCGCCTGTTTTGCTCAGGCGCGCCGCTGCACAGCTTCACGGCCACGTGGTCAAAATGGGTTTCTGCTCCGACTTGTTCGTAGCCACGGCTTTGGTCGATATTTACGGGAAATTGGGAGAAACGAAATCGTCCAGGCAGGTATTCAACGAAATGACTGCCAGGACACCGGCATCATGGACGGCTGTAATTGTTGCTCACGCGAAGGTGGGAGAAGTTGATAGCGCGGTGGAGTTATTTGAACAGATGCCGACTAAGGATACTGCATCTTTTAACGCAATGATTGATATCTTCACCAAGCTGGGGAAAATGGAAATTTCACAGAAAATTTTCAACGCAATGCCAGGTAGAAATGTGGTCTCCTGGACTTCCATGATCTCTGGGTACTGCAAGAATGGAGAATTAGATGAGGCAAGGGCCCTTTTTGATGAGATGCCCGAGAAAAACCTCTTTTCCTGGAATTCAATGATCGGTGGTTATTGCCAGAACAAGCAACCTCATCGAGGTCTAGAGTTGTTCCGCGAAATGCAGTTTACTTCATCTCTCATTCCAGACAGAGTGACTTTATTGAGTTTTATACCCGCAATTGCCGACTTGGGTGCTTTGGATTTGGGTCGCTGGATCCATAATTATGTCAAAAGAAACAGGTTAGACAGAGAAAGCAGCATTTGTACAGCATTGATCGATATGTATTCAAAATGTGGGGAAGTCAAGAAAGCGCAGCAGCTGTTTAACAAAATGCCTGAAAGGGAACTTGCTTCTTGGAATGCCATGATCAACGGGTTAGCCATCAATGGGCGTGCGAAGGAAGCATTGGACGTATTCTTGGACATGCGAAGTAAAGGGATTGATCCAAATGATATAACTTTAATGGGTGTTCTATCTGCTTGCAGCCATGGAGGGCTTGTGGAGGAAGGGAAAAGATGGTTTAACGAATTGGAAGGCTATGGTATTAAGCCAAGAATTGAGCATTATGGGTGTCTCGTTGATCTTTTAGGAAGAGCAGGCTTGTTAGAGGAAGCTGAAGAAATGATAAACAACATGTCTTGTGAAGTGAATGGAATTGTATTGAGTTCTCTGTTGTTTGCTTGTGGCACTCACCGTGATACGCAGAGGGGTCAGAGAATGCTGAAGAAAGTAGTTGCATTGGAACCTTGGAACGTTGGGAACTATGTGATGGCAAGGAACATGTATGCAGGAGAGAGGAGGTGGGGTGATGTGGAAGAGCTCAAAGGGTTAATGAGGCAAAACGGAGCTAAGAAAGAGGCTGGTTGCAGTGTGATTGAGATCAATTCTAGGGTTTGGGAGTTCTTAGCGGGAGATAAAATGCACCCAGAGTGGGAACTGATTGACAGGCTCCTCGAACAGCTCTGGGTTCACATGAAGGTTCATAGAGGAGATGATTACCTGTTTGAGGCGGGACTGTGCTTGTCTTAGAAGAAACTGAAACTGTCGTTTTTGTAAGCCATCTTTTTTTAGAATTGTTTCTAAAATGAAGTCAAAGCTATGGAGTGGTGGAAAAGCTTATCTTTCAAATATGTCAAGTTATGACGAATGACTGTAAGTATGAATAAACTTTGCCTGATCGATCAGTTTCAGCTTATGTAGAAAGACTAAAAACTTTTTGTGGCTAGGTTCTGATAGAACATGAATTTAAGATAGACTATTTAACCTTCTTCTTTGAAGACTATAGAGGGGGTCTCATCTCCTTCCAATAGGATTGAATTGAAATGCAGTCGAAAACCAGTGTAAATGTTCCTCTGATATGAATTCTAGTAACAGGCACAGCGTTGAGAAGAAGCTGGATTTGACCTCCATCACCCAAAACAACATTTTGATCTCTTTATTTCAAAACTAAACTGCATAATGAGAAAAATAAAGATGCTGGATCATACATTCAGTCCCAAAAGAGCTTACTTCATCACAGAAAGATTCATGGTTATTCTGAAAAACCTCATCACAGGAGAAAACGTAGTCCAGATACAACACCAAAGATAATACAGATTAAACCCACATCCTCTAAAACCAATCTCAGTAGCACAAATCTACGAAGAGTGTGTAGAAATCATCCCAGTCTTCCTTGCATAAGCAAAGATACCCCCGGCCTCGATGACCGGACCTGCATCACCGATCGGCTTCAATTTATACTCCTTGCCTGTAGTGTGATTAATCAGCTTAGATTCTTCGAATTCCACGGTGACTACATCCCCGGTGGAGCACTCATCGCACATCCTCCCTTCTGACTCCAGAGGATAAATTTCTCCTGTTGCAACCGAGTTCCGGAAAAAAATCCGAGCATACGACTCGGCGACGACCGCCCGGACACCAGACGCGCCTAGGGCTACCGGGGCGTGCTCACGGGAGGACCCGCATCCGAAATTGGCCCCACCGATGATGATGGGATACTTAGTTTTGAACTCCCCGGGGTCCATGAACGGGGTGGGGTAAGCGGCGGAGGGTAGACCGACGAGGGCGAAGGACCCGAGCTTGCGGTACTCGTCCGGATTGGAGGGGACCAGAGTCAGATGCTCGGCGGGGATTATTTGGTCAGTGTCGATGTTATCCTTGAGCACATAGCAGAGGCCGTGGAAGTTGGTGGAAGAGGGCGCCGTGGTGGTTTCCCCGGCAGCGGCACGAGGAGGTTGAGAGAGCGGCCTGAGAGGAGTCGCCGCAGTTTGAAGCGTTGTTAGGGCTTTGCAAGGATAGGAGAAGAAGGTTTGGGAAATAAATGGGTGCCTCTGAGACGAAAGGAAAATGGGTTTTGACGGAGAGGAAGGAGAGGTAGAAAACATCACCTTTGCGGCGGCCATCGCGATTGCCAGGTTCTGAACTCCAAGAAGTAGTAGTCAGGAAAATGAGCAGTAGCTATCTTGTGCTTTTATAGTCTGGGTGATTATTTTTCTCCTCCGTGACTTGACCATGCTGTGGGCCTTGCGTAGGCTTCTGATCGTGTTGAGTCTAGGGCCATTGTATTACCCAAAAATTAGTAATAATAATAAAATAAAATTTTGATAAAAAATATTTTAAAAAATAGTTAATAAAAATAAGATAATGATTAAATACTCCTTTTCACTAACTATTTTAAGAATAATAATGATCGTTATACCTTATTTTTTATATCATTTATTTATCAAATACCTTAGAGACGTATTTTTACTAATTTCATAAGATAACTAGTTACTTATTAGATAAAATTTCAGTAAAATAAAATATCAAATACAAAATTGCCATAAAAATTGCCTTGTATTGAAAATATTACAACATTAATTGTCAAATACTTGTTCAAAAAAATTTTATATGATTTTCCGTTCCATCTTGGCTAGAAAATTATATAATTTTTCTTGTCAGAATTTATAGCTAAAAAAGAGTTTCCAAGAAAAAATAACGCATTAATGCTCCCTAGAGACGTATTTTTACTATAAAGATTTTTTCAGCATTTCCTATAAAAGACCCTAACAAAGCCAACTCATTTAGGGAAAACACCAAATTGATTGAGAGTATTTGAAAGGAAACAAAAACTAACAAGTTTCAATTAATTAAGGCTTCAAAACTACAGCTCTTAGAGTTTTGGAGTCTTAGATAGATGCGACTAGTTACACTAAACCAGGTTTTATCGAACTTTTTGCCATGAACCGTGCTACTCGGCGGGTCAGTCCTCTTCTGTTTTTTGCTTAAGTTTTCGATTATGTCTTCTCTTCCATCTTGTCTTTTGATTTTGTTGGGTTATACCTCATAGTTTTTTGTCATGGCGGATGGTTCTAGCTCAACACCTTCTTCCACACCACCTATTCATCACCTTCTTCCCTTAACTGGAATAAGACACAGAAAAACAGGGAAGAATCCTTCTCATGATTCTGTTCTTTCTTGAGTCAAATACTTGTTCTCTGCTGAATCAGTTGCATCAGGACGGCGCTAAGATGAGATGGTGTTGAAAGATTATGCTTATCTTGGCCTTCCCTTGTCAAGAATTTATTTTTTCGCAAATCTTCTTGGAACCACCCTATTTCCTGAGTCTGGACACTGCGAAGACATTCCAGGGGGTGTACTGGCAGTACCAGCGGATTCATAGCATGAACGGATTTGAAAGAAGTGACGAGTACATCAATCCCACTCAGTGTATCCTTTTTTTTTATAGATTGTTGATTTCTGTTTAATTTTTTTAAAAAAAGAAATTGATTTATAGGGTATTTATATCATGAATTTCTCAATAAAAACATAAATGAAACTCATGAACATACTTCCTGAGTGTCAATTTTTGGCGTTCGGCGTCTTCGTCTCCGACTAACAAAGTGAATGACGTTGTCTCGTCTATTGCAGAGGCTAGTCGATGACAAAGTTTAGGCATACCTTTGCTAGACCAGACCCCCTCTCCATCAAAGGAAACCACCAAACCGGCGGGAAACCATAAGGTTGTAACCAGCGACCACCATCAATGGAAAACTGGCCGACAGATGGGTCACTTAAGTGACGGTTCGTGAACCGTCTTACATTCTCCCACTTGACCCATACGCCTACTCAATATGTATCATAGATTATTGATACATCTTCAAGAATGCTTTCCATAGATTTAATATCCTTATACTCAAACAAAGAAAATTAAATTATATGAATCGTGGTGATGAGTCCTTTAGAGTAAATATTACCTTCCACGTATTACAATGCAACTGTCTTATTTGAATGAGAACCTTATGTGACACATTTATTTATGAATGAACTTTCATAATGCTCATTACAAACAAAATAAGCACCTTATATTGTCATTCTCTAAACTTTATGTATACAACAAAATAAGAGAAGACACAAATGAACTTAATGGAGTTTTTCATTGACAAAATTGCGTTACAAACGTAAAGGGCATCTCAATTACAGAAATTACTTAATAGAAGAACTGAGTCTCATATGTTCAACATGTCCCTTATAAACAACGGGTGGTAGACATTTTGTCAATGGATCAGTGATCATTAATCCGGTGCTGATGTGTTCCACAACCACCTTGTTTGATTTGACATGTTCTCGAATAGCTAAAAAATTTATGTCAATATGCTTACTACGACTTTTGTTCTTATTGTTCTTGGCCAAAAACACTACTGCGGAATTGTCGCAATAAATCCTTAATGGCTTAGAAATAGTGTCAACAATTTCAAGCCCTGAAATAAAATTCCTCAACCACATAGACTGTGATGATGCTTCAAAACATGCTACAAACTCTGCTTCTGTGGTAGAAGTAGCAATCAAAGATTGTTTTGTACTTCTCCAAGAAATAGCCCCTCCAGCTAATAAGAAGACTTATCTCGATGTTGACTTTCTCGAATCAAGACAGGCAGCAAAATCAAAGTCTGAATATCCAACCACTTCTAGATGATCAGATCGTCTGTACGTAAGCTTGTAGTCTTTAATCCCCTGAAGGTATCGCATGACTTTCTTTGCAGTTTTCCAATGGTCCAAACTGGGATTACTTTGATATTTGCCCAACATTTTCACTACATATGCTATGTCAAGTCTTGTGCAAACCTAAACATACATTAAACTCCCAATTGCAAAAGCTTATGGAATATTTTTCATTTTTTCCCTCTTTAAATTATTTTGTAGACCTTGTTCCAAACTTAATTTGTCACCTTTGACAATTGGTGCAACACCAGATGAGCAATTATTCATACGACATCTCTCTAGAATTTTGTTGATATAGGCTTCTTGAAACAATTTTAATGTCCCTTGGGATCTATCTCTATCAATCTTTGTGCTTATGACATAAGCAGCTTTGCCAATATCCTTCATATCAAATTTCATCGAGAAAAATCATTTGACCTCATAAAGTAATCCTAAATTACTTGAAGCAAGTAGAATATCATTTACGTATAGGACTAAGAAAATTATTTTGCTCCCACTGACCTTATGGTATACACATTGATCGATGATATTCTCTGTAAAACCAAATGAAGAAATAACAACATAAAATTTTAAATACCACTGACGGGAGGCTTATTTTAGTCCATCTATAAATTTCTTAAGTCTATAAACTAAGTCATCATTCCCCTCTGAAATGAAACTGTTAGGTTGTTTCATGTAAACCTCTTCTTCTAGGTCTCGATTGAGAAAAACTGTTTTCATATCCATTTGATGCAACTCCATATCAAAATGAGCTACTAATGCGATAATTATCCAAAATGAATCCTTCTTTGAAACAGGAGAGAAGGTATCATGATAATCAATTTCTTGTTAAGTAAATCCTTTGGCTACAAGTTTTGCCTTATATCTTTCAATATTGCCTAAAGAGTTTCTTTTGGTTTTAAAAACCCATTTATAGCCAATGGCCTTCCCCCCTTTAGGCAATTCAACAAGATCCCAGACTTGGTTTTTGGCCATTGAATCCAACTCTTCCTTCATGACATCATTCCATAATGTGGATTTTTGTCCACTCATGGCCTGTGAAAACGTAATAAGATCATCTTCAGCATAAATGTCCATGTCAGATTCTCGAAAGTACACTTCATATTCTGAAGAAATTGCAGGTTTCCTAACTCTTGAAGATCTTCTTAATGGTACTTCAATATTTTTAGGTTGAGAATGTTGAGTAACCTGATCTATAGGAGTATCCTCATGGTGAGATGGTTCTTCAACTATTGGTTATACTTGAATAATCGAATCCTGAGGATTATCATGAATAACAACCAATTTATGCAAAGTTGTAGAAACAGGTGGAGAACTTGTATGCTCCTCAAAAATTAAGTTTCGAGGTTGGCTACCCCCATTAATCTCATCATTCTCAAGGAGCCTTGCATTCTTAGATTCAACAATTCTTGTCGAACGAGATGGATAATAAAATTTGTATCCCTTAGATTTTTTCGCATAGCCAATTAAATATCCATTGACTGTTCTAAAGTCTAACTTTGTCTCATGTGGATTGTAAAATCGAACTTCAATTAGACAACCCCAAATATGTACATGCCTTAAACTAAGTTTCCAACCTTTCCATAACTTGAATAACATTTTATGGACTGCCTTGGTTGGAACCCTATTGAGTACATAGACTGCAGTTTTGAGAGTTTCAATACACAAAGACAATGGGAGATCGGAGTTACTAATCATACTCCTCACCATGTCCATTAATATTCGGTTTCTTCTTTTAGCCACACCATTTTGAAACGTTGAGTCATGCATTGTGTATTGTGGCACAATACATTGTTCCTCAAGAAAACTTGTAAAAGGACCAAGCAATTGTCCTTTTTCAGTGTACCTTCCATAATATTCAACACCTTTATCTGACCTCACAATTTTGATTTGTTTGCTTAATTGTTTATCTACTTTTGCTTTATAAATCTTAAAAGCATCTAATGTTTAACTTATATCATAAAGCAGATAGAGATACATATATCGTGTATGGTCATCAATGAAGGTAATGAAATACTTCTGACCATTGAAACATGTATCATAAGGACTTGAAATATCAATGTGTATGATTTCTAGGACATCAGAAGTCCTCTTGGCACCTTTCTTGTACTTATTGGTTTGTTTTCCTTTAATGTAATCCACACATGTACTAAAATAAGTAAAATCAAAAGCCTCAAGGACTCCATCATTAACTAATATTTTAATTCTATCAATGGAGATATGACTTAATCTCCTATGCCACAACATAGAGGATTTCTCATTTATAACACTTCTCTTAATGCCAACATTAATACTATGTACAGTAGTAAGACTGCAATCAAATGTAGGGTTTAAAAAAAGTTTGAAAAATCCTTCTTCCAAAATGCCATTTTCAACAAAAACATGGTCTTTATATAATTGAAGGGAATTTCCAAGGAAATTAATACTGAATCCAAAGGGTGAAAGTTTGGAAACTGAGATAAGGTTTCTAGAAAAAGATGGAACATAGAATGTCCTTTCAAGGTCTAAGACAAAGATAATATTTAAGACAAATCTGAAAGTTCCAACCGCCTCCACATATGAACCCATCTTGTTTCCTGAATACATGGAGCATTCACTTGGCGTCAATTTTCGTTGGTTCAAGAAACCTTGCATGGTGTTGGCAACATAGATTGTAGTACTGGAATCAATCTACCAAGTGTTATAAGAAGCATGAGTCATATTAGATTCAAAACACACTAAGGATATGAGATTACCTTAGTTTTCAAGCCAATGCTTGAACTTGGGACAGGTTTTCTTGATATGTCATTTTTTCTTGCAAAAGAAACATTTGACACCGCCCTTAGATTTTTTATTAAGAGGTGTTTTTTCCTTCCCTTTCTGAAAAGGTCTCTTGTCTCGAATCGTCAAATACGCATTTTCGATCCTCTTCTGATTAAGCTTCCCTTCCTCTTGTACACACATGGTTAAAAGTTCATTAATTAATCATTTACCCTTATGTGTGTTATAAGAGATTTTGAAGGGTGCATATGTAAACGAAATCGAGTTAAGGATGAAGTGAACTAAAAATGACTTAGATATCTCAATCTCTTTCGATTTCAGTCTTGCAGCCATATCTCGCATTTGCATGATGTTCTCACGGACACCCTTGGTGCCAGTAAATTTCATGGAACACATTTGGGTTATTAGGGTGCTAGCTAATGCCTTATCCGAAGTTTCAAATTGTACCTGAATAGCTTGAAGATAGTCCTTGGCTTTGGCACATTTAGGAATAGATCCGCGAATACTTCCCAATATGAGACTTAATAAACATCAAACTTAATCGATTGAATCTCTCCCAAAGTTCAAATGATGTTTTCTCAATTTGGGTACTGGATTCAGTGGGTTTTGGAGGTTCATCCACTCTAAGTGCCAAGTCATAATCCATGCACCCTAATAACATTAGAAGTTTCTCTTTCTACTCAATATAATTTTCTCCATGGGAACAATAGAAGAATCAAAGGTTGAGACAGACAAATTTGAAGAACTACACAAAATAAACAACAAACTTACTAAACATGTAATGAAGTCAAATTTTGAATATTTACCCATGTAAATAATCCAAACAAATAAATCAGTGTGTCATTATAATCTTTCCTATGGGCTTAGATTATAACACATATGTGATTTATATCTCTTTATGATTGGACCCAGAAATTGGTTTATAAAGGAATATTCTAGGCTTGTAGGTAATCTAGATTTTTTTTTAAAATATTTCTTTCCCATCTTAATTAATCATGTAAATATAACATTTACCCTATGGGGTTAAATTATTATATCTCCATGATTAATCACAATTTTTTATGTCATTAAATTTATGTGACTAAATTTAATGTCACTAGACATTTGCATAATTAAGAATGTTGTGACAATTACTCAATTATTCAAATGTATACAAAAAATTACATAAAAGTAATTGACTAAAATGAATGTCAATTAAGAATCTTTATATTTAGGTCAACATAAAATATGCATAAAAAACTGAAGTATGCATAAAACCTATATAAATTATGCACAATTATTAAAATTGCATAAAAACAGATTATTGTAGTTTTAATATGTATTTTATGTGTATCCAACAATAACTCATGAAAACAGAGTGCTTAATGGTCACTGCGCTTAATTGCAAATCTCTTAGTGGGGTTTGAATCCCCGCTGGTGCAAAAAAATTATTTTGAGAATCGAGTCAGCTCGGTCTTCACTCGGGCGACTCGCTTCAACGAGTTGGAACGGACAAGTCTATTCGAGTCGACCCAACCCGCCCGATTCGTCTAAACCCTCTCGAACTAATCCGATCATGTTTAACTGGACCGAGTCAACTCAACCCTTCCAAGTTGACTTGTTATTTAAATGAAACTTAACTACCTAAGTTTCAATTTTTTTTAATTAACGCGCGCAAGAGGTTGTCTTCAACCTCCACTCATCTATAGAGAGGACGCTCAGCTTCCACAAGCGGTCCACTACTGGACGTTGGCCTCCTATCACACTTCGGCCGCCATCGTCCGACGGTGACGCTGACCAACGCACAACGCCGAGTGAGACGCCGAGTGAGACGCCGGTTGGCTCCACTGCGTCGGCTCTCGCACGTATTGCAGAGAGTTCTTCTTGACGGAAATGACTCCATATCAGAGAGGGGCACTCTGATACCATGTAGGATCTTTATATGAAGAATTTTTCAATAAAAACATAAATGAAACTTATAAACATACCTCCTAACCTGGCGTTCGATGTCTTCATTAAGTTTAGGTTTGTCGAATAGAGTAAACGGCGTTGTCTCATTTATCGCAGAGGTTTGTCGATGGCAACGTTATGCTTAGACCAGACCCCCTACTCTCCATATAACATAAAAGTAGACCACCAAACCGATAAAAAACGGTAACCGGCCACCACTATCAATGGAAACTGGTCTACGGATGTCACATTAAGTCCGTGAACCGTATTACATAATTTTCTTCGTATTTTGCGACTTTGTACATCCTAATACTGCTGGCCCTGAGAATTCATTTTCCAAAGCAGAAAAGTAAAGGATTCGAATTCTGGATTCTTAACACCTCGAGCCACACGCCATCTGGCTCGCATAAGAATACGCCCTGGAGCCCACAATCTTTACTTAGCAGGGCTATCGAAACCAGAGAAGAGGACGAGACAGAGCACGAGGCTTACAGCTGCAAATTCCCCACTTGAGGGAGATGGAAGCGGACATGGAAGGCCAAAATGCTGATATCAAGAAGGCAAGGACCGGAGCAGATGCTGTCAAGGTTTTGATTTTCCTTTCCTTCCCTATGCCCTTCTTTACTTTCTTAGAGAAACAATCCTGGTTTTTTAAAAACCCTAAACTCACGGTTCGTGTTTCTGATACAACCTCAGGAACTCGACGGGATGAAGAAGCGGTTGGGGGAGATGAAGGAGGAGGACACCACACTTCGTGAAATGCAGATCATAGTCGAAAGGGAAATGGGACCAGTGCAAGGTAGGATCATTTTTTACATCTGAGACTTGAAATGGTCGTTTTGTTCCTTGTTTCTGATAGTTCCAGTGATTTAGCTTAAGTTGTGTTTGACTCTGTGAACAGATCGAGCAAGGGCTGCTGCAACGAACGTCAGAAGGGAGAAGGCAAACTCACGCTCTAAGTTTGTTCGCAATGTAGGTTTGGGATTCCTCGTACTTATTCAAATAATTTCACTTTGACTCCCTTGCTCGCTCTGCTCTTGTCTTGCACTCGCTTTTCTTCTCCCTGCATTCCTTGCGGTACGCTCCTCTCTCAGTGGTCTGGCTCTCTCTTAGACGCCCTTATTTTTTCAAATCATTGTCTCTCTTCCTTTGAACACCCTTTCTTCCTCTCGATTTCTCTCAGTCGTCGTCTCTCGACTTCTTTCTCTGAACTTTTCTTTCTCTTGTTGCCCCCTCTCAGACCCTAAACCTTAAAAATACTATCATTCTCATCCTTTTAACCCCTCTTAGCTGAATTTCAAAAACCTCATTCATCTAACCAAGTTATTGTACTCAAACCCCAATTTGTGAGTTTTTTAGGGTTATCCTATTAATTTTTCAATATTCTATTTTTAATTTTCCTTTGATTAAATGATATTGAATGTGTAGAATCTGTGTTTATTTGTAATTTAATTGATGACTTTATTTCTTATTTGAAATTGAATCGATGATTGAATTTTTGTGATTATTTAATTTAAGTGAAATTTAATTGATAATTGAATGTTAATTTTTGTGTTTAGTGTTTAAGGTTTTTTAATGATTGTGATGGATTATACCCTAAACCCTTATTGAATTTTGATATCTCTCTTTAATGGAAATTTCAATTTTTGTTCTTAGGGGGGGGTTAGTCTAAAATTAATCATAGATAAATTGAGCATTACTCCGTTCATTCGATTAGGCTGTTCGTGTTGCATGATCTCTTCTTCATTTGAATCACGTTTGGGGGGGTTAGTCCACAATGAAGTGGAATGAATTCCCCCCATGTTACCTAGTTCATAAAAAAACTGACGTTAGTGTAAAAATATCTCTTCTATGCATCTCCTCTTCATTTGTAAAACTGGCAGAAATACTTTATAGTAAAAGATTTTTATTACCTACAAAGATCATCTCAGTGGAAGAACAACTTGCATATTTTCTCCTAACTATTGGTCAAGGACAAGTGTATAGTGTAACAGTAGAGATGTTTGATAGATCAAACTGGACTATAAGTAGGTATTTCAATAAGGTGTTGAATGCTATTATCAAACTTCGACCAGATTACATCAAACGACCTTCAGAACAGACTCACTCGAAGATTTTAAACAATCCAATGTTTAATCCATATTTTAAGGTAACATCACTTGGCATCTAATGAATAATTTTAGATTAATATTTAGATTTATTTGTATTAATTGAAATGATATAATTAGGATTGTATTGGGGCTATTGATGGAACTCATATCAAAGCCAACATTCCATTTGAAGAACAACAAAGGTTCTGGAACAGAAAAGGCTTATCTCTCATAAAATGTGATGGCAGCATGTACATTTGATATGTAATTTACTTATGTACTTGTTGGATGGGAGGGATCAGCAACTGATTCTCATGTATTGAAGGATGCATTGACTCGTCGAAATAGAATCTGTGTACCTGAAGGTAAATAATATGTTTTTATCTAGTAATTTTGTTCTATTTTATCTTCAATTATCTTATGTGAAAAATATTTTGTGTTGTAGGTAAATATTATCTAGTCGACGCTAGTTATGCAAATACGTCAGGATTTTTGGCTCCATATCGAGAAACTCGTTATCATCTACGAGAATTTGGAGACAACTTTCCTAAAAATGATAAAGAGTTATTCAACCAAAGGCACTCATCTTTGAGGAATACTATTGAACGAACTTTTGGTGTTTTAAAAGCTCGATTCCAAATGTTGAAAGTCGCTCCTCCGTTTTCTTATAAGATCCAGATGAAAATTGTAATAGCTTGTTGTATATTACACAATTATATACGTAAAGAAGATTGCAATGATATGTTTGAATTAGAAGATGATGATTCCGATGAAGAGGTACGTGGAGGAGGTGATGAGGTTCGATTAGCAGGTGAAAATTTGGATGAAGATAGCGATGATCTCGGGGATGAAGGTAACTTATCAACAACAATGCAGAGGCATCGTGCATTAGAATCCATTAGAGTTGCACAATTTTGAGATGTCATAGCAATTAGCATTTGGAGTGATTATTAGTGGTTGCATTTTATTGCATTTGAACATATATGTTGTTGTTCGTACTTACTAAACTAGTAAGTTGATGATGTTAAACGTACGAACTCGTTAATAAAAGTAATTTATGTTAATTATATTCGTTTTTGTTATTTTATATATTTTTTTATGTGTTTACAATTTATTCTAGTCTCACCTCTTTAGTATATTAATTTATAATAAAGTGAAATAATTAATTGGTTTAATTATCCAATTGCTATAATTAATTAAACAAATGGTTTTATATTTTGTGTTAATATTTTATTAATTATTAATACGTTAAAGACTATTAATTGGATAAATTTTGTGTGTATATATTATGTTATTGATAAATTAATATATTTATTTATTTTTTATTTTTTATTTTTTATTTTGTATTAAAATAGTGAGTTTTAATTTTAAACTATATCTTATGTTAGTACAAAATAACTTATTCTTTATTATATTCACTTATGTTATTTTTAATTTTTTATTAATTTTAAATAATTTATTCTTGTCACACGTAATTAATATATTAATTTATAAAAAACCGTAATCATTAATTGGTTAAATTATCTAATTGTTATAATTAATTAAACCATTAGGTTTATTTATTATATTTTCTTATGTTATTTTTTAATTTTTTAATTAATTTTTTCAAATTTATTCTAATCACACGTAATTATTGTTTTAATTTATAATAAATTATAATAATTAAGTAATATAATATAATTTTTCATTAATTAAGATATTAATATATTGTGGACTACACGTTAAATCACTTATAAGTGTAGTAACCATGTTTATTTTAGTTAATTATATGTTTAGGTATATGTTATATTTAGTATATTATAAAAGGTTACCGATTCTCTTCTTTATATCATATTTTTTATTTGGGGGCACTAACACTGGAATTTATTTTTCAGCCACATGAACTCGTCTACATTAACACCCAAAGATGAGTTGAAGTTGAATTAATTCATTTTACTTTAATTCAAGTTTATTGTGGACTAACCCCCCCTAGGTAATCTTTTAGGCAAAAATGGGGGATTCATGTTTCATACCTATTTTGCAAATCATCCACATGAATTGCGTACAGGATGCGTTTCTCCTTCCTTCGAATGAAATTTTTTCCCTAAATTCCCTCTGTTCTCCCTCTCTCGATGAATTTTTTGGGCCCCTATCGTCTTCCTCGTCTTTGTACTCCCTTCTCATTGTTTCCGCAACTTCTATCCTCTCTCTCTCTCTCTCTCTCTCTCTCTCTACCTCCCTCTCTTCTCACCCTACCCCCCCCCCCCCCCCCCCCTCTCTCTCTCTCTCTCTCTCTCTCTCTCTCTCTACCTCCCTCTCTTCTCACCCTAACCCCCCCCCCCTCTCTCTCTCTCTCTCTCTCTCTCTCTACCTCCCTCTCTTCTCACCCTACCCCCCCCCCCCCCCCTCTCTCTCTCTCTCTCTCTCTCTCTCTCTCTCTCTACCTCCCTCTCTTCTCACCCTAACCCCCCCCCCCCCCCCCCTCTCTCTCTCTCTCTACCTCCCTCTCTTCTCACCCTACCCACCCCCCCCCCACCTCAATTTCTTCTTTATAGGGTTTATTGCTAATCAATTTCGGGATTAGAGTTAGGGTTTAGTGTATTTAGGGTATTGTTTAAGGGTTTAGGGTTTTTTAAAATTTATTTAGGGTTTTTTAGGTGAAAAGTTTAGGGTTTAGGTTTTGGAATTAGGGTTTTTGGTGTTTTTTAATTTTTTAGGGTTCTCATTTAGGATTTAGGGTGTTTAGTCTAGTTCAAGGGTTTAGTGGTCTTATTAAATTAAAAAGAATTTACAGGATAAATCAAATTGTGTTTCATAAATTGGCAGAGATACTTTATAGTAAAAGATTTTATTATCCACAAAAACCATCTCAGTGGAAGAACAGCTTGCATATTTTCTCCTAACTGTTGGTCAACAACAATAGTATAGTGTCACAAAAGAGATATTTGATAGATCAAACCGAACCATCAGTAGGTATTTCAATAAGGTGTTGAATGCTATTATCAAACTTCAGTCAGATTACATCAAACACCTATCAAAATGAACTCACTCGAAAGTTTTAAACAATCCAATGTTTTATCCGTATTTTAAGGTAACATTATTTGGCCTCTAATTAATAATTTTAGGTTAATATATAAAGTTACTTTGTTTTAATTTAAATTATATAATTAGGATTGTATTGGGGCTATTGATGGAACTCATATCAAAGAAAATATCTCACTTGAAGAACAACAAAGGTTTTGGAATAGAAAGGGTCATCTCTCATAAAATGTGATGCAGCATGTACATTTGACATGCAATTCACTTATGTATTTGTTGGATGGGAGGGGTAAGTAGTTGATTCCCGTGTACTGAAGGACGCATTGACTCGTCAAGATAAAATCTTTGTACCTGAAGGTAAATAATATATTTTTATGTAGTAATTTTGTTCTATTTTATCTTCAATTATCTTAAGTGGAATATATTTTGTACTGTAAGTAAATATTATTTAGTCAATGTTGGTTATGCAACTATGCCAGGATTTTTGGCTCCATATCAAGGAACTCGTTATCATCTATAAGAATTCGAAGACAACCTTCCTAGAAATAGTAAAGAGTTATTTAACCAAAGACACTCATCTTTGAGGAATACTATTGAACAAAGTTTTGGTGTTTTAAAAGCTCGATTCCAAATGTTGAAATGTTCTCCTCTGTTTTCTTATAAGATCCGAATGAAAATTGTAATTGCTTGTTGCATATTATACAATTATATACGTAAAGAGGATTACAATGATATGTTTGAATTGGAAGATGAGATTCGGATGATGAGCTTGGTGGAGGAGGTGATGATGTCCGATTTGCAAATGGAAATTAGGATGAAGATAGCGATGATCTTGGGGATGAAGACAACCTATCAACAACCTTGCGGAGGCGGTATGCATTAGAATCTACTAAAGTCGCACAATTTCGAGATACCATAGCGACTAACATGTGGAGTGATTATTGATGGTTGTATTTTATTGTTTGTGAACATGTATGTTGTTGTTCGTATGTATTGAGGCCCTGTTTGTGTGCAGTGCAAGTGAAATGTATTTCACTTGCGCAGGGTAAATGGAGCCAAAATGCATTGTAAGTGCAGGGGGAAAGTGAAATACAGATGTATTTCACTTCTCCATGTTTTAGGCATAAAGCGTTGGTAAGTGAATTCAGAGGGGTTGAGCTCTGAATTCACTTACCATCGCTCAATTACATCACAGGCTCGTGCTATTGGGAAGGAAGCTCAGTCGAACGAGGGTTTCAGAGAAAAAAATTTATCTCGCTCGCTCGCGACCTTCGGTTATTTCAATCACCTTGCAACCTTGTCTCCGGCGCTCTACTCCATTCCTCTTGTTCTCCCCAACACCGACGACCTTCGGCAACATCTCTCCCCTCTCTGCAACCTCTCTGCGGCGCTCGATTCTCTTCCTCTCGCCATCCCCAGCACCGACGACCGTTGTCGACTTCTCTCCCCTCTCTGCAACCTCTCCGACTCCTCCCTGCGTCGCTACCATCGACGATTTCAATCGCCCCCTCTACGACCTCTCCCCGGCGTTTGATTCTCTTCCTCTCGCCATCCCCAGCACCGACGATCGTTGCCAACTTCTCTCCCCTCTCTGCAACCTCTCCGACTCTATTCGAGGTATTTATGAAGTGTTGGAGTTTTCTATGAGACATTTAATAGTATTGGTGTCTACTTTCTGCCTCTATGAATAATGAACTATTGTTGTGGTAACTAATGAAGTTGTAATGATTTATTTGGTGATAACTGGTTTGTGCTGACTTCCTCATTGATGCGTGCTTGCAATTACTTAGGACTTGATTGTTCTAAATTTAAACTCAAACTTAACACTTCAGTTATTTACCCAACTAATTTTAGGAATGTGACTCTGGCCTTCTAAGGTTGTAATGGCATTCTAGTAAAAAAAAATGTTATAATGCATTTCAATAATATTTCTAGTAAGTTTACTGCCTCTTTTTCCTTTTCTTGCTATTTTGTGCACCACGGATTGACCTTTTGCTATTCTAATGATTTTATTCAAGTTTACAACAGTAATTCCAAGTTAATATTAAGTTTTGTTGCTTTAGTTATTGCATTGGATGCTTTCTATGTTTTTTTGTTTAATTGCTTTACTTTGAAAGGCTTTTTTTATGATTTAGATCAGTTTGTGGGAATTCCTACATGAGAATGCTTTATTCCTTAGCTATTTTCTTCCCTTTCTTGTCTTAATCTTTTGCTAAACATCAAATTTGTGGCTATACATGGGTTGTTGTCGTTCTCTACCTCGTAATTGTTTATATTTTTTTCTCTTTTAGTAACCTCTGCTCATCATCAAAAATAAATAAATTAAATGAGGCTGCAGTTGGGGATTCTTTTCATTTGATTAAAGGATTTTGCCATTTTGTCCTTATTTAGGTTTTTTTTGTTGTTTGTATCTTTTGTACTATTGCAAGGTGTGTCTTTTTCTATAATGGTGACTATCATTTTAGCCACGAAATGGGAATGAGTGTGTTTTTTGTGGCTGTTGAAGTAGGGGTTTGTTTTTAGGGTTTTAACACTTGACCTGTTATTTATTTTTTTTGGTATCTCCTGTTGTATTTTCTCTTAAAGAAACATGACAGATCTTTAGAAAGTCACTGCTAGTATGACTAAGTGGCAAGACTACATAAAAGTTTGTAAATGTAATATAAAATGTTATGTTTCTTGTTTTATTAATCATGCTTTTTAGTATTTTAAAAGATAATTTTTCATGTAACCGCATAGAGAAGCCTATAGGTATAGGCGGGAAGGTTGTCCGCTCTATGAAAAATTGGCTATAGTGTTTGGAAACTCTATTGCCGCGGGGAAAGCGAGTAACACTAGCATTGAGTTAGATGATAACCTTTCGAATACTGTAGAAGGGACAATGATTGAGGACATTGATGAAGATAATGCAATCAGGGAGATCTCAGCACCCAACATTATAGAGTGTCTAAGTGATGCTCCTTTGCATTGGAAGAGATCCGAACTATTAGATGAAAATACTAATAGGATCGTTGAGGCTATTAACAATATGCCATCAACCCTTATGCAAATCTTTAGTCTCATAGAACCTCCATGGTTCGAAGCTATCGAGGCATAACCTAAATTATCCAGAGAAGTCAATTTTTTTGCCATAGAGTTGCTCGACACCAAAGCTAAGAAGGATATGTCTATGAAGATGAAACAGGAAGATCAGTATGACTGGTTGATGGCTAAATTCAATACAATATAATAGACTTATACAGATGTTAATAGTGTTAACCTATATTTACGAGACACATTTGATTTTATATGAATGATGTTGATTATTGAGTGTTTCTGGTCAATAGTGAATGTGTTTGAACTATGTTTTCATTATTGAATGTCTAATATTGCAGGTACCCACAGATAATCTACCTGATAGGGAGAAAATATGTATTTGTATTGCAGCTTACACAGTTGTACTTGTTCTTGTCAATTCATACTTCAATGATTGTAATAAGCAAGTACAACGTTCTTATCATATGGGTGGTCCACGATATTTAAAGAAAGCATTAGAAAGATCCGAACTATTAGTTGAAAATACTAATAGGATCGTTGAGGCTATTAACAATATGTCATCAACCCCGATGTAAATCTTTAGTCCCATAGAACCTCCATGGTTCGAAGCTATCGATGCATTACCTAACTTGCCCAGAGAAGTCAAATTCTTTGCCATGGAGTTACTCGACACCAAAGCTAAGAAGGATATGTTTATGAAGATGAAACAGGAAGATCAGTATAACTGGTTGATGACTAAATTCAATGCAATGTAATAGACTTATACAGATGTTGATAGTTTTAACCTATATTTATGAGACACATCTGATTTTGTATGAATGACGTTGATTATTGAGTATTTCTGGTCAATAGTGAATGTGTATTATTGAATGTCTAATATTATAGGTACCTATGGATAATCTACCTGATAGGGAGAAAATATGTATTTGTATTGTAGCTTACACAGTTGTACTTGTCCTTGTCAATTCATACTTCAATGATTGTAATAGGCAAGTACAACGTTCTTATCATATGGGTGGTCCACGATATTTAAAGAAAGCATTAGAAAGATCGCCTATTAAATTTCGAACAGTGAATCAAACTATTTTTCTCAAGTTGGCTAGAATCTTGAAAAGTAAATGACTTTATTTGATACAAGGACAATATATGTGGAATAATAGTTTTCAAATTTTTGTATAATTGTTGGTCAATAACAATCTTACATTGTCACCTCAGAGATGTTTGAAAGATCAAATTGGACAATTAGTAAGTATTTTAACATGGTGTTAAATGCTATTATCAAACTACAATCTGCTTACATCAAACGACCTTCAAGATGTACTCGTTCAAAGATCTTGAACAATGATATCTATTATCCATGCTTTAGGGTAAATATAAATTTGTTTGATGAATAATTTTTAACTACTATAAAAATATATTTTTGTATTAATGATTGTTTTTATTAGAATTGTATTGGTGCCATTGACGGTACTCATATTAAAACACATATCCCATTTGATCTACAAGCAAGATTTTGAAACAGGAACGGTTTCCTCTTAAAAAATGTAATGGTAGTATGTACATTTGATATACAATTAACATATATACTTGCTGAATGGGAGGGATCAGCAGTCGATTCACGTGTATTGAAGTCAGCATTAACCAGACGAGATAAACTTTATGTTCCTGAAGGTAAATAATGCTTATCTCTATATAGTCTATTTAAATTTATAATTTTTTATTAGATTATAATATATATATATATATATATATATATATTTATTGTAGGCAAATATTATTTGGTAGATGTTGGATATGCAAATCTTTCAGGGTTCTTGGCTCCCTATCGAGGTACTCGTTATCACTTGCAAGAATTTGAAACTAATACTCCTATGGATGAAAGAGAATTATTTAATCGAAGACACTCATCTTTATGGAACACTATTGAGCGTACATTTGGGACTTTAAAAAGTCGTTTTAAGATATTAAAAGATGTTCCTTTTTTTTTTTTTGATGTCCAGGTAAAAATTGTGATTGTTTGTTGTGTATTGTATAATTATATTCACATGGAAGATTACATGGATTTATTTGAAGATGATTCAAGTGATGATTCTGGTGGAGAACATTGTGAAGATAACAATGAAAGTGAAAATGAAGACAGTGATAGTAGTGATGATGTTGAGGATGATATGGACACTCAAAGAAGTACTCAGAGGGAGTTCGCAAAACAATCTGCAAATGCATCATATTATCGAGAAGTTTTAGCAATTCAAATGTGGCAAAATTATTGACTATTATGTTTTAATGCCACTAAATATTTTGTGTTGTACTTTTGTATGAACATATATAATTTTTTATATTAAAAAGGTGATTTAGTTATAATTGTATTATTTTTATTTTTATTATTACGATATTTGTGTAGTACGATCTTTGTATAATTATTTTATATTTAGATATTAAAAAATTAAAATATGATTACAATTTTAATAATATAAAAGTACTTTATAAAATTAAAATATGATTACAATTTCAATTATTATATTTAATATATTTTATTTATTAACTAATATTAATTTAATTTTTTGATTGTTAGATATATCAAAATATTTTATTTAATAAATAATCTAATACAAACAAGTACTTTATACTATATTTCTATTGTGGACATAAACATAAACAAGTACTTTACATTCTATCTCACTTTACCTCGGGAAAGTACTTCACTTTCCATTCCACTTTCTCCAATACACGAACTCGTTTTTATATTCCAAGGTAAAAACTTTTGTTTTTATGTTTACGAGAAACTCTGTTCATTTTGAAGCATGTTTTTTTTAAGTTTTAATTATATATATATATATATATATATATATATATAAATTATTCATTTTTATTTTATAAAAATATATTATTAATTACATAAAAAATTCATAGTATGTTATTAATAAAATATTTTATTTATTTATTCAGTTCATTTAAATAATTTATTCATTAATTATATTCGCTTTCGTCATTTTTTACATTTTTAAAATTTATTCTAGTCACATGTAATTAGTTAATTAATTTATAATCAGTTGTAATCATTAATTGGTTTAATTATCCAATTGCAATAATTATTTAAACAAGTGGTTTTACATTTTGTGTTAATATATTATTAATTAATAATAGGTAAAAATATATATCATGTTATTGATAAATGAATATATTTATTTATTTACTATATATTTATTTATTTCGTATTAAAATAGTGATTTTTAAGTAAAAATATATCTTATGGTATTACATAATAATGTATTTATTTATTATATTCGCTAATGTTATTTTTAACATTTTTATTTATTATAAATAATTTATTCTAGTCACTTGTAATTAGTATATTAATTTATAATAAACTGTAATCATTAATTGGTTTAATTATCCAATTCTACAATTAATTAAACTTTTTTTTTACATTTTGTATCAATATATTATTAATTAATAATATGTAAAAAAAAATATTATGTTATTGATATATTAATATATTTAGTTATTTATTGTATTTATTTTTTATTATAGTATTAAATTAGTGATTTTTAATGTTAAAATATATCTTATGTTATTAAAAAATAATTTATTTATTTTATATATTTGCTTTTTTTTTAACTTTTTTGGTTTTTTTTATAATTTATTCTTGTCACACATAATTAATATATTAATTTATAATAAACTGTAATCATTAATTGGTTTAATTATCCCATTGCTATAATTAATTAACCAATGGTTTTACATTTTGTGTCAATATATTATTAATTAATAATACGTGAAAATATATATTATGTTATTGATAAATTAATATATTTATTTATTTTTATATTTTTTATTACTGTATTAAATTAGTGAGTTTTAATATTAAAATATATCTATATTATTAAAAAATCATTTATTTATTTTTTATATTCTTTTTTGTTATTTTTTATTTTTTTATTAATTTTTAATATATATTTTTGTCATTTTTAATTATTTTATTAATTTATATGAAACTGTAATCATTAAGTAATAGAATATAGTTTTTCATTAATTAGAATATTAATATATTTTAATACTCACATTAAATCACTTGTAAGTGTATTAATCATATTTATTTTGGTTAATTAACTGTTTAGGTATATGTTCTATTTAAGTATATTATAAAATGTTACTCATTCTCTTGTTTATATCATACTTTTCATTTGGGGGCACTAACACAGGAATCTGTTTTCCAATGCACTTGAACTCGTCTACACTAACACCTAAAACCAATTTATTTAGGATGAATTGAATTATTCACTTCATTTCAAGTTCATTGTGGACTAACACCCCATAGTATCAAAGCAAAGATGTTTGATAGATCAAACTAAACCATAAGTAAGTATTTCAATAAGGTATTAAATGCTATTGTCAGATTTCAATCTGATTACATCAAACGGTCTTCAGAACGCACTTATTCAAAGGTTTTAAATAATCCAATGTTTTATCCGTATTTTAAGGTAACATGACTTGGTCTCTAATGAATAATTTGAGATTAATATATTGAGTTACTTTGTATTAATTGAAATGGTATAATTGGGATTCTATTGGGGCTATTGATGGAACTCATATCAAAGCAAACATCCCACTTGAAGAACAACAAAGGTTTTGGAACAGAAAGGGCTCTCTCACAAAACATGATGGCAGCATGTACATTTGACATGTAATTCACTTATTTACTTGCTGGATGGGAGGGATCAACAACTGATTCCCGTATACTAAATAACGCATTGACTCGGGAAAATAGACTCTTTGTACCTGAAGTAAATAATATTTTTTTATTCAATATCTTTTTATCTATTACTATTTTTAATTATTTTTTTGTGGAATATATTTTGTACTATAGGTAAATATTATAAAGTCGATGCTGGTTATGTAAATATGCCAGGATTTTTGTCTCCATATTGAGGAATTCATTATCATCTAGAAGAATTTGGAGACAATCTTCCTAAAAATGATAAAGAGTTATTCAATAGAAGACAATCATATTTGAGGAATACTATTGAACGAACTTTTGGTGCTTTAAAAGCTCAATTTCAAATGTTGAGAGGCAGTCCTCCGTTTTCTTATAAGATCCAAATAAAAATTGTAATAGTTGGTTGCATATTATATAATTATATACGTGGAGAGGATTATAATGATATGTTTGAATTGGAAGATGATAATTCAGGTGGTGAGCTTGGTGGAGGAGGTGATGAGGTCCTATTAGCAGGTGTAAATGAGGATGAAGACAACCTATTACCAAACATGCGGAGGCAGCGTGTATTAAAATCCACAAGAGTCGCACAATTTCGAGATGTCATAGCGACTAGCATGTGGAGTGATCATTGATGGTTGTATCTTATTGCTTTTGAACATGTATTTTGTCGTTCGTATCTACTAAACTAATAAGTTGATGATTTTAATATTAAATACATGAACTCGTTGTTATATTCCAGGCATAAATGTTTGCTTTTATGCTATAAATTGTGGACTATTACAAATAACTCGTATAATTTTCAAACATGTTTTTTTTTTAAGTTTATGATAGTTTATTAATAAAATAATATATATATTTATTTATTATATGCATTAATGTTATTATTATATTAAATTATAAATTTAAGATTGGTTATTAAAATATTTTTAAATATAGCATTTGATAAATTATTTTGGTTTAATTATCTCATTTTTATAATTATTTAAACTAATCATTTTTTTTATTTTGTAAAAAAATATTATTAATTAATAGTACATAAAAAAATCATCATATGTTATTAAGAAAATAATTTTATTTATTTATTCAGTTCAATTAAATAATTTATTCATTAATTATATTTGTTTTTGTTATTTTTTATTTTTTTAATGTTTTTATATTTTATTCTAGTCTCATGTAATTATTATATTAATTTATAATAAACTGTATTCATTAATTGGTTTAATTATTCCATTGCTATGATTAATTAAACAAATGGTTTTAAATTTTATGACAATATATTATTAATTAATAATACGTAAAAAATATATATATGTTATTGATAAATGAATATATTTATTTATTTTTATATTGTATTAATGTTAAAATATATCTTATGTTATTTATTATATTCGCTTCTGTTATTTTTTTGTTTTTTTATAATTTATTCTATTCATACGTAATTATTGTATTAATTTATAATAAACTGTAATCATTAAGTAATATAATATAGTCTTTCATTAATTAGTTTATTAATATATTTTTATACTACGCGTTAAACCTCTTATTAGTGTAGTATCCATATTTATTTTGGTTAATCATTTGTTTAGGTATATATTTTATTTAAGTATGTTATAAAAAGTTACTCATTCTCTTATTTATATCATATTTTTCATTTTGTGGCAATAACATTGGAATCTGTTTTCCAAAGCATTTGAACTCGTCTACACTAACACCCAAGGATGAGTTGAAGTTGAATTAATTCATTTAAGATGAATTGAAATTTTCACTTCATTTCATGTTCATTGTGGATTAACCCCCCTTAGTGTTTAGGTTGTTTTATTGATTGAATGTTATTGTGTTTGGTGTGATAAATTAAACTCTAAACTCTAAACCTTAACCTTAATACCCCCCTCCCTATTTGGATGATACCACTTGTGTGTTTGTGTTTAAGCATGGATATTGAGACTTATTTGATGATAAATGTATGTGTAGTTAAGACACATGTTTATAAGTAGTTGAGTTTTTGTTTTCATTATTAAATATGTAATATGTAATCTTTCGTAGATAATCTTTCAGACAAAGAGAAGATTTGCATTATTGTTGTCTTTTACATTGTTGTACTTGTTCTTGTAAGATATTATTTACTTCATCTTAATGATGAAGATGAAACAATTAGGGAGATCTCTGAATCTAGCAAAACTGAGTTTGCAAACAAGGATAGTCTTGTGCCAATGCATCATCAAATTCCAAGTTTAGAGGATCTTCTATTCGTTGTAGGAAGAGATCTCGTCGACCTCCTAACAATACAAAAAGGTTGGTTGGTGCGATTAATAATATGACATCAACCATAGTGGAAATCTTTGAACCGAACGATGCGGATGCAAAACTTCCATAGTACGAAGCTCTTTTAAAAGTCCCTTACTTGCCCAAAGAAGTGAAATATTATGTCATCTGGTTGTTGGACACTAAAGATAATAAAGATATGTTGATTCGGATGACACCAGAAGAGCGGTGTGAATGGTTCATATTTGAGACATTATATCTGATTTTGAATGAATGTTGTTTGTTATCAATGTCACAAGGAGACTTGCCTTATTGTGTGTAAATGTGTTTTGTGGTTAAAACATGGATGTTGTGATTTATTTAATGATAAAACTTGTGTTTTTGTGGTTAAGACATTAATGTTTTGTATTTATGTCTTTGTTTTTATTATTAAATGTGCAACATATTTATGGATAAAGAAATGATTAGCATTTTCTCAAATTGGTTTGGATGCTAAGATCAAATGACTCTTGTATTGTATTGGTGTTGTTTATGGTAATTATATTACCGTTTTATCGACTACTAATATATTTTTAATTAATTTATGTGGAATTTATATTTTATTCTCGGTAGAGATTATTTAGTAGATGTTAATATGTTAATCTTTTAGGGTTTTTTGTTTTTTATTAAATGACTCTTATCATTTGTAAAAATTTGGTGATAATCCTCTTACAAACCTAAGAAAATTGTTCAATTTTAGTTATGACTTCAATGAAAGATACCATCAACAAATAAACAAAATAAAAGGAAAGGGAATAAAGATGAAGAAAAGGACCGAATGTACCTTACTTTTGCATCTCAAATTGAAATAGAAAATACTTTCCCCCATGAGTGGACTTAAAAAACTCAGGAAAATCTAAATAGAAAAAGGGTCTATCTGACTGTAATAAAAAAAAATGGAAAGAGAAGAAGAAGCTTGTCCCTTGCTTTTGTGCTTCACACTTTAAAGAACATTCTACATGATCTCTTGGTAGGTCACCTGCACTATTTTGTTATTATATACCAAAAAAGCTAATACTTGTATTCAATGAAGACTTCTGTCATCTTTATTCTTTTTAGTCAAAATTTCCACATTTGAAACTGGATATCTGTAAGATGTTCATGTTAATCCTACATGATTAATTCAGACATTACTTGTAACAAACATAATTTTCTCAATCATGTCTTCCTATGCCCACCAAAATAGAGTTTGGAGAACATAACAAAAGTTACCTTTCCCACTTATATATATGGTAGAAAATATGTTCAGGGGTATTTTGGTTATTTTATCACTTCAATGATTAATTTTCTTTACGTAATATTGTTTTGTATGTTAATTATACCAATGGTTCAAATTTTTATGTACATAGGATGTGTATTTGGTATTTGGAGAGGTATATGGAGATTAAAGTTTATTAAGTGTATAAGGGTATTTTTGTAATTTATCTCAAAACACGTATTTAAGAAGTCTGGGAATTCATGCACAGTTTCCGACGAAGCCTTTTAGGCTCTTCAAAAATAATTTATTCTCTCTTAATTTTCTCCTCTTCCTCGCTTAAATTTGGATGTTTTTACGATATAAACTTAAATAAACTCTTGATTATAAATAACAGAATAAGAAAAATCCCTTTATCAGTGACATTTCATAAAATTAAAAATGGAAAAATCAGATTAAGCACAAATTTAATCAGAATAGGTGATAAAAACTATTTATGTAATATTATGGACTTGGGAGGGAAAGGTGACGAGGAACAATGCATGGAAGGATAGATACCTTGATGGACACCTTGCTTTTATTCCCGACAAGGATTTCTTGTATTTTGGTTTTCATATCGTCCAGAAGTCATTCCCTCCGTCGTTCCTTTCTTCTTCACCATTACCTCTTGTCCTTTATAAGAACGAACCAGCGCAGGAGGATCATTATTTCATCGTTTCAAAATCTCCAGTACGACTTTCCAGAATGGGGAATTTTTTGAGTCTAGGTCTCATCACCCGAGGTAAGTAGATTTTGCTTTTCTATCTGGGACTTTCATATTGCTCTTTTGCCTCTCCCTACTAATCTGATCAGAACTGAACTGCGGAACTCTGAAATTCACGTAGTTGAAGTTGATAATGGAGTTTTAAGTATTTTTTTCTTGTATCTTGTTGTGAGAGGAATTCTGTAAATAGTGAGTGTAGGCTTATGGTTCTTCGCTGAGAGATGAAGATGACATGGATGAAAACGGTGAGGAAGAATAAGGGTAACTTAAGCTAAGAATTGAGCAATATTTTGGAGGAAGATTCATGTCGCTGAGGAAATGTGTTTCTTGAAATTTGTTAACAGTCAGGCTAGTTTTGTATCTCAGGGAAGAAGGTATTCACGGATAAACTGTATGAGCAGTACAGCACACGCCTTAATAACCAGGAGAATTTTGAGGATACAGTTATCGAAATATTCACGTAAGAAACTCAGTCAGACATTTCTGAATTTTTTTGCTAATTCATGCTTGAAGATCCGTAAAATTTTGTCAATTGATTGATGATCATACTGGAACACTTTTCTATCATTGACGGAACAGCCGCATCAATGGATCGATTCCTGGCACTCGCTTTGCCCCACCAGGCCATCAAGAGATGAAGGTAGGACAACAAACCTTTCTTCTTTCTGGCTCATCGTCTCAGATTTTCCAGTGAAACTCATTCATTCAATGGAAACTCAAATGTCTCACTGAATCGTTCCCCGGAGACTTACCAGAGTCTAAAAATGGTTTTTCTGTGACAAAAAATCAGGAGTTTCATATGCAATGGCAGAAAGAATCCGACCCAGCTAAAAAGAAAGAGGTGTTTGCAGAGCTGATCACCAAAGTGCTGAGCAATGTGCAAGAACAGAAGACGAGCACCATCGTTATGCTGGCAGGGGTGGGTGCACCACCAGCTGCATTGTTAGCAAAGAGGGCGGGAGAAAACATTCCAGGGATCAACAAGATCAGATACATTCCTGACTTCGTCTTAGTGCCTACTGCCACATTGGTTGCATTGTTTGGGGTGAAGTTTCTACAGTCTGATTTGAATAAGGAAATATGAAAGCTCTCGCGGCAGTTCAAACCAGGAGGACTGAACAGGAAACAGAAAAAGAAAGGTGATAATCACTATTAAACTGTGTTCTTTTCAACAAAAAAAAAGTTGCAGTGAATTCATTAATGATATTTTGGTTCATTAGTTTATTTTTCTGTTCTTCACGAAATTATGTGGGAGTTTAAAAGCAAAACATGAACGGGAAAAGAACAGAAGATTAGATTCCGATCGGCTGCTTTTTCTTATCAGATAATGCATTACAAAGCCAAACACAACGAAGGGGAAATACACGAGAAATGAAGATAGCTCAGTCAGTTGGGAATCCATGGCGAGGCAACTAGATTACAAGGAGCGTTGGTTCAAAATGAAAGAAAATGTTAGGGTTAAAAACACCTCTAATTCATCTTTTTATTAAGTTCAAGGTTACATAAGTACCCTCAACTCATTTTGAAGCTACTTCGAGCTAGCGGTAAATATCAATCAATCCCAACTTGTTATATAAATAACCAAAAACCTTAACTATTAAGAAGATTTAATATATTGGGTACAAATCTTGTTACTCAATACTCCACCTTGAATACATTAATAGACTACTTCAACATATTTCGTTCTCTCATGAACACTAGATTACTTGCAAAAAAGATAGCAGTTTGATTGTCATAACCCACCTGCATTGGGACTAATATAGAAAAACCAAACTTTTCAACTAAAGATTTCCATCACAGAAGCTTACATGTTGTATGAGCCCTATACTCCGCTTCTACACTACACAGAAATCATAATTTGTTTATTGCTCTTCCGTGTTACTGAATTTCATCCAACAAATGTACAAAAGCTACTAGTAAAGAATCTACTTTAGAGTTTGCATATCTTTTAATGTCAAGATTTTCATGAGTTTAATATAATAAATCGTTCCCAGGATACTATTTCAAATAGCGCAATATTTTGTAAATAACATCACGATCAACAAGTCGTGGGAACTCCATAAACGTATTGCAAAGAATATACCATAGCTATTCAAGTTGCACATAACAACTTTTCCACTAGCTTATGACACTGTGTTTTATCTCGTAACATCGGGTTGTCTAAACAATATAAGTCGAGAGCACTATCCATTAGAGTATCTACAGGGTTTGCTCCTAACAATGTTGTATTATAGCATCAACTATCCATTAGAGTATCTACATGGTTTGCTCTTAACAATCTTGTATTATAGCCTCATGCTAAAAGTATTATAGCATCAACTATCAAATACCATTTTCTAACTCATCTTGGCAAGAAAATCTTACTTACAAAATTATTTTTTTTTTAATAATAATTTCTAATTAGAAAAATATTTCCAAAAACTATGAGGCACTAATAGTCCCTATATTTCTACTAAAAATGTATTTTCAACATTTATTGAAAAAACTACTAATAATCTCTATAAACATATTTCTACTAAAATGTCTTTTTAATTTCTTCAAGAGCCATAAGAAAGGGACAAAGAGTTTCTTCCTCTTCCTTTGATTTCTTCGCCTCTGTTTCCGTCACCGCCGCCTCTGTCGGCAACGACAGGTCCTCGCCGGCGTCGCGCCTTCGTCTTGGCCAAAAACTAGAGTCCAGCCAAGTTGGGAGACATAATTTCTATCCTCCTCCCGATCCCGATCCCGCGACTCACGAGCCCGTTAACACGCCTGCTCGCAAGCTTTCGAGCCAAACCTTGATTCGGTCGAGTTCGGCTCGTTAACTCAAACGAGCCATAGCTGGATCTCGAACTCAATTCGAGATCCAAGTATACCAAATCGAACTGAGCCGGTTTGGTTCGAAGCCACCCCTACCCTTAATGAAACAACAGTTAATATATCATGGACTTTTCGGGGACTCCGCGAATTGTCTATGTGTAAGGCGTTAATTAGACTCTACAACTTAACAAGACTTTTTTCCCATGCTTCAAGAAATATCCATAAAACAGAAGACCACACCAAATAATTCTTATTATTCAACATGGTAATAGTAATTTTTAACATGATTAAGTTTCTCTAGACACCATCTTGTGTACAACTAAAAACCACATGCTTTAATAGAAGAAGTTGTCATCACTACAATGATTGATTAATCACCAAAGTTGATCAATCAACGATAAATCAAGCACTAACATGTTGATTCACCACCCTATAGATGACCAATTACACGCTACAACGTTCTTCGGTTGATCGATCAATACCCTTTGATTGACCGATCATCATCCTTCAATTAACCAAGCAATGCCCTTCGATTGATCAGTCAACATCCCTTGATTAGTCTATGGAGCCTAGAACTTTGAGTTTTCCCCACACACCAGAAAACTCCATCACTCCAGCATCAACCAAAAATGTACCTTCTACCTCGTCAACCAAACTCGTTGCAACATAATGCATTCACAAAGTTCTTTCATCTCCCCTTCTCTTCTTCTTTCTTCCACCTTTCTATCATTTCCTTCTTCCACATCTACCTCGTCGACACTTGTTCTCCACACAAAATCAGATTGATTGGCTCAACCTAATCGAATTGGAATGGGAGTTATGTCTAGTTCTCAACGAGTGAATTCACTTGCTCTCGTTCAACTACATCGTCGTTCGAAAAGAGGCTGCAGAAATTATCGCGAGACGCCCCTATGCAACCCAGCAACACCCTCCTCTGCAACCTCTCTCCGGCAGTTTCTCTCGCTGATCCTCTCTTTCTTTCGCCGTCCCCAGCGATTCTTGACACGGACGACCTTCCGCGAGCTGCACTGTTTCCTGCTCCCGCTTGATTCGGCAGATATTAGGGTAAACCCTTCTTCCTGGAAATCGAAGGTATGTTGAAATCGTTCTTCTTGGTTTGGAATTAATTTCCTCTGCCTCTCATTTTATTTTTCGTTTCCATTTTCGTAGAAGTCAGTGCTTCCCTTTCCTGGTTCGGGAATTTGTTTCCCACTTCCTCTTTTGTTCGATTTTGTGTTGTTGTGATGTGGTTTGTTTTTACTAATTTATTTATTTATTTATTTGATGAACTAGGATGCGTAGATTTGTATTTAATGCTCTCTTTCTTTTGTATTCACAGTTTCTGACCTTGCCATATGATATTTATTCTCCCCAGTAAGTTCTTCTTTGATAAAACCCCCTCAAGAAGGCCTCTATCGTTGAGGCAGGCCAAATGCAACCCTATTCTTTTGCTGGATTGATAGGTAAATCCAAGTTTAGCTTCTAGTATGCGTCATTTTTTTTTGCTTTTTCCTTACTTCTATGGCTATCCATTCAGTGAAATGATAACTGTGTTTGTCCTCAGAATCTTGAGAAAACTGCCAATCCACTTGCATCATCATTCAGGTTCTAAGTTGTACTAATTTTTGCATACAGGCAGCATATATAATCAATGGGAACTGCAAGAATGTAATGAACATGTCCCAGTCTGACCAGTTGGAACTGTGGAAATGTGTTGGAAAAGGTAACTACTGACTGGAATTAAGAATCCAGTTCAAGATTTGAAATTTGGTTGTTTTTGTTTGACTAAAAAACAGTTCCATTTCCTATTTTTGTTTTATTTTTTTGAGAAAAAAACTGTAATGCCATTTTGATAAACTTGGATATTACTCATTGTGCTGAAGAAAAAAGTTTCAGAACTATGATGTTCTTTTGTTGTTAAGTTTTTCTAACATTAATTTGCAGCAGCTAACATGTCGAGTTTCATCTAAACTCAAACTTGGAACAGCTATGGAAGAGTGTATAGCAAGAATTGAGTCTTCCTCAATGCAGCCTAATCAGGGGAGTGAAGCTGATACCTTCTTGTTCCTGTCTGTGCTAATATATGTAAGTTTATGTTTTCTTTAGATTTCTAGCAATGTTTCTCTCAATTGCTATAATTTCCATGGATGTAAGGAAACTCATGTTACTTAATCTTACCTTAATCATGACATTCTGTTTCTGTGCAATGAGAGAATTATAGTTATTTTCAACATTAAAATACCAAAAAGAAGGCCAAAGTCACAGCACGGTATCAGTTAGTATATTGCTGGAAGATTTGGCCTGGTCTTTTTGTTGTTTCAGTGATTGTTTACCAAGAAATAAATAGCAAATCCATTTTTTCTCAGCTACTAACGATCACGTAACTGCAGGAATGTACCTGCATTACATTATGCAATCAAAGCTCTGTTGCCTGAGGTCTTTATGGTTGAATCCTCAATTGATGAGCAGATTTTGAACATGTTGCTGGAGGATGTGCCAAGGTTCACTGAAAGTGATTCACAGGGTGGTGTGTTGAAGAAACTAAACAGTAAATGTAATAATAGCTCAAAGATAAGAGTAAAGCTTATTCATATCCAAGAGTTAATAGACTAACTTAGTGTTGTACTGTTTTATTTTATTTTTTTTAATTAATAAAATAATTAATTTAATTAATTTTTTTTTATTAATTTTTCCAAAGTTAAAATCTATCTTAGTTTATTAATTAAAAATTAAGTACAATCATCGTAAGAGTTAATAGCTTAAATTTATATAACAAAATATCATTTTTATATAAATATTTGATATTTAGATATTACAAAATTACAATTTGATTACTATTTTAATATTATAAAAGTAGGCATTTGTTTAATTATTATATTTATTATATTTAATTAAGTAACTAGTAATAATTTATTTTTTAAGTATTTTGTAATTTAACACAAGTTAAAATCTATCTTTTAGTTTATTAATAAAAAAAAGTTAAGTAAAAGTTATAAAAGTCATATCTATCAAAATATTTTATTAATAAAAAAATTTTATGCACTTTACACCGTACTTTTTATTGTGCACATTAGCACAAACAAGTAATTTACATTGCATTTTACATAGTACACATTAACACAAACAAGTACTTTACAGTGTACTTTTCATTGTACACATTAAACACAACAAGTGATTCACTTTCACTTTCCACAACACTTACAAAGTGCACTAATCCCCTCTAAATGTAAAGAAATAAAATACATATGATAAATATATAAGAGAACATCTCATTTTCGATAGACCACTTCAACCAAAATACATCATCCTTCCAATGGACTGGTTTTAATAACATTGTTCTAAACATAAAAACAATATTTTTACTTAAAAAAAATTTATGATTTGATTTTATATTATTTTAAAATAAAAGTATGATGTTCTTAAGATTATAAAATTAAAATCCTAGAAGAATGGCGGTAGCGTTGTTTCATGTTATTTATAATGTATTTATTTTTTTAATCATACACACCCCTTTGCAATGCTCTGAGAGTGTCCTTCAAAACTAAAAATGTTGTTTTTTCCAGTTCGTTATTCGAATATTTTCTCATTTTGATATGATTTTATGAGAAACAAAGAGTATGATATTTTTCTTTTAATAAGCAAAAAAGAATAAATTTCAGCTTTTGGTGAAAGCATAAAACACATAACCCTTACTAGATGTAGTTCAAAAGGCTTTCTTTAAAGAAAATTTTAAAATTAAAATTTCAGCTTAAATATATTTTCTCATTAAACAAGTCTTTATTAGTTTTAATAAAAATTTAAAATAACCATAAAACTAAAAATATGCTTAAAAAACTCTTATATCTTATCTTTAAGCAAAGAAGGCAAAGAAGAAACAAATGCATATCCCTTTACATTCGAGAGAGGAAGCGAAAGTTGTGTAGAAGAGTTTGGCTTAAAAAACTTATATCTCATCTTTAAGCGAAGAAAGCAAAGAAGAAACAAATGCATATCCCTTTACGTTCGAGAGAGGAAGCGAAAGTTGTGTATAAGAGTTTGGCTTACATGATTTGTTGTATCGATTGGTACAAAAGAATGTGACCTCCATAGGAGGACAAAACATGGCATAATCAATCAATTCATCCTAATAACCTCCAAGTGTTTCTTTTATCTTTAGTGTTGTCTCTCTATGACTCTCTTTGTCTATTGCTTGCAACAAAAGGGTAAGATGATGAACACAAGGAAAATTTTATTATAATTTGAGTATAAGTTGATCGATCTAGTAACCTCGGTTTCTCCCACTAAGTTGGAAATTTTAGAAACAGGCCTGCTTTCACTATTTATAACCGAGTTCTTCATTTACCATTGTTGAGACCTCTCACCGTCCATGGAGAGCTTCTTACCTGCTTATCCTTAAGCTCGATGAGTCATGACTCACGCAGCAACGACGAATTTTTCAGGACAAAAAATCATCTCATTCGGGATTTGGTCGGGAAAAGCCCTGAAATCTTCCCTCCTTTGGGAACCCATTCACGTGCTCGTTGCCCACCACGTTTCACTCCCGACAACACATAATTTAATATAAAAGATTACATCGAAAACCAACATCTCTTTCTTTTTTAAATTTAATATTTCCCTCGTTTTTTTTTTTTCATTCATTTGCAGGTACAGAGGAAGGAAGAAGTGAAAAGGCTCTCTGGGCTGTGTACTGTACCATGTCTGGAGAGTTTTTAACTTTATTTGTACCCATTAACAGATATAAAATTTACTACAGAGATCTTGCTCTACCAAGCGCCTGCACCTGAGTTTCTTTGTTTTTTTTTAATATAATCATGATGATCTTGCTTGCTCCGGAGAACGATAAGTTCCATGTACTTCTCTTGTTTTAGCTCATTGGAGGAAGAGATCATTGCTGGAAGTATGGGTTTTTAAAGTGGGTAGATGCCGGGATCTGATATACCTTCTCTGTCGTTCTACTTGTTTTGTTTATATAAAATGCGATCGGAGTCGATAGTGAGAGAAGTGGAAGCTGGAGTTTGTTGATGATGGAAGGGAAACTGTTTGATTCGAGGGTCACGTCCGTGTCGCCGTCTCCGGCTTGGAGACACAGAGGCGGTGCGGCTGCTGGAATCTTGTCGACTTCGCTGTGGTCTTGTGGAGACAGTGAGTTCTAGATTGCTGCTTTCTGATTTGAGTTCTTATTTGTCAGTGTTCTGCACCATTAACCAATTCGTTTTATGTATTTTTGGCTTCTGATTTCCCATTTCAGGAATTTCACTCTGTGCTTCATATTCACCAGCTCGAGCTCCAAACGGAAGCATCGATTCATTTTCTCAGACAGATTTGATTTTTGGAAGTAACTTACTGAAAGTTAATGAAGTGAATGGCACATCTCCAAGTTTATTATCCAGAGAAAGAGTTCTACTTGATGCACACGATGATGTATACGAGGGAGTAGTCGTTAATCCTGAAACCTTACCATCTAACCCACTTGCATTTGCTTCTATGCTTCAGTCTTCGATTTCTCATTGGAAATTGATGGTAATTTCACATTGATTCTCTTCAACTCTGTAACTCAATTCCCCGTAAATGGATGCTTTCATCTCTATTATGTTTCGAAATCCTCGTTTGCTTTGAACCACTTGTGTTTTCCTTTTTCACCTCAGGGCAAGAAAGGAGTGTGGCTCAAGGTACCTCTAGAAAGGGCTGAACTTGTTCCTATTGCCGTGAAGGTATATTTCATGTCTATGACTACATTACAAGAATTCCCTAGTAAGAGTGAATAAGAGATATAAATCATAAACCAATTACATCAGTGTCACCCTAATTATATCATATCATGCATCAGTCAAGATTTTTTTATACATTTTCCTTTCTTTCTTATGGTGTGATAGTGTTATTCCAAGACAGATACCATCTTAGAGACTATAATTCACTCTCAGAATTGTTTTTTAATGGGATGATGATTTTGTTGAAGCTTTGGCTGCTAACATTACATGTTAGTCATGGGAATAGTTTTACACAAGAAGATTTAGAGTTTGTTTTATTGTGTAAAACCTGTTAAGGAATGAACAGGATCATTGCTTGGTTATAGTTTATGCAGCCTTGACAAATGCACTTACAGGAGGGATTCGAATACCACCATGCAGAGCAGGGCTATGTTATGATGACATACTGGATTCCTGAAGGACCTTGCATGCTCCCAGCCAATGCTTCACATCAAGTTGGAGTTGGTGGTTTTGTACTTAATAACAAAAATGAGGTAAGTAATATAACCTTTCGAAATCTTAACCTGGATTAAATAATATAAAATACCAACATTTCAGGCAAATCGTTTATTAACCATTCGAAATCTTAACCTGGAAGCAGTTACTTCTGCATGCAGGTTCTAGTTGTACAGGAAAAACACTGCCTCCCAAGATTTAAGGGTGTTTGGAAGTTGCCTACTGGGTTCATTCTTGAGGTATAGTTCATACCAAATTACACCGGCTAAAATCCATTATGTCCTCTTCAATTAAAATATTAATCTTTATTTCTTACAGTCTGAGGAGATCTACTCTGGAGTTGTCAGAGAAGTGAAGGAGGAAACTGGTGTAAGCAGCAAAAACTTCATCTTTTTTCCTGTTTTTTTTCTAAAATCTGGCTACGCAAAAACTTCATTTGGTTTTCTGCTTCTAAAATCTGGTCAAACTGTTGGTTTTTTCTTTTCTGATTGGTGTACAAACTTGCAAATGTTCAAGGATCAGAACATTCTCTAGAGAAGCACATTACCACTAAGAACAAGGTTTTTATTGCTTGTACAAACTAAAGCTTGCCCTGCAGTCCATTCAGTGTCAAGAGGACTGTCCTGCATCTATTTCCATGCACCCTCATTAACGGTTTTTGTAACTGGCATTTCTGTTGATATGACAGATTGATACAGAGTTTGTGGAAATTATTGCTTTCAGGTAATACTGGTTATTCTCTACAAATTATTTTATTTCCCCAAAATTATGCTGGCATAGCAGAAAAAAACTAAATTATCAGATATGCTTACACCTCCAAATTTTAAGAAAAATCAGAATTCATTTTGGACCACTTTTGCCAGATTGCTATTCTAGTCTGAAAACCCTTGAGGACAACTTGTGGAAACAAGACTTGCCCAGTAAGTCTAATGGATCTTTATAGATGCCTAATAGTATTTATGATTTCTTGATGTATAAACTCTTATAGAGCATTTCAAGCAAAAAAGAAATCCTCACAAATCTTCATGGTCAGTAACAAAAGTAACATAATTAGTTCAATTATACGGAATGCATCCAGTTATTGCCCGTGTTGGAAAAATCCCACCTTTTAAAAATGCTGTTACCCCAATCTGCTTGAGTTCTCTTTCCGTGTAAAGCTCCCGTCTTCTTCACCGGAGAATTGAAGTTTCTCTAAACATCAAACACTGTTAGACCCAACGCTGATCTATCCAGAGTTATTGTTAGTCTTGAGTAATCCTTATCAGATTCACATAGAAGGTAGCAGTAGTATTAGCACCTCTGTAACCATATTTTGGCTTCAGGCATGCACATCGAGTGGCTTTTGGAAAATCTGATCTATTCTTCATATGCATGCTGAGGCCTCTTTCAACACATATCATAGTGGATGATCTTGAAGTTCAAGCAGCGAAGGTAATACGAACACAAAAAAATTTTGAAACCTGGTTTTTTACTGACCATATTACTGGTTTTTAACTACTAAAGTGTGCTTTCTCCAGTGGATACCACTTGATGAGTTTACAGCACAGCAAGTAGTTCAAGGAGAGAGCATGTTCCAGAAAATAATTGAGATTTGTGTTGCTCGCCTAAGGAAACGTTATTGTGGATTAACAGCACATCATGTCATCTCTGAATTTGATGGGAAATCCTCCTCACTGTATTGTAACGTTCTGGAGCACCAAGATTTCAACTGCCATGGGGAATGAGTTTCTTCTTTACGCTGGTGTTTGTATATAAATTTAACAGTAGACTTGGCAAATCTTTCCCAAGCTGTTCAGCCTTGCGGTATTTAACTCTTATGTAAATCAAATCTGTAAAGGGAAGTAAATTATAGTAATCTGTTTCTCAAATTGCCTCTGAAATGGCTTGTTTTGTGAAATTGCTCTAATGGAGTTGAAGATATAAGGGATTTAGGAGATGGCAGTGTTAGTAAATAAACTCTTTTTGACCTAGAACAATAGAAGATTTATTTGACTATCTCGTTTAATTTTTTATTTTATTTTTTAACAAGAAATCATTGAAGTGGAAAAAATTTCTTATCCCCACAACCGGCACCTATTTTACACGCCGAGCATGTTGCAATCCAGGAACCTATCACCTGATAACCAGAGAAGAATGTGGCCTCTTACGCTTCCTTGATTGGGCATTCAATGGTCGAAGTTATCCAGTCAATTTCACTATTGATATATTAAAGGAGTACCAGATATCAAATTGGACAAGTTTTTAAGTGGCCTCATCAACGAAATTGTCCCTAAACTTACTTTACAAGAACAGAAAATAGCATAATGGCAATCAAATTAATTGAATCAAGAAAGTTTTAATCTAAACGAGTCCGAAAGTTCATCAGGAAATCGGATTACCGGGAGAACTTCCAAAATTGGCATGCATAAAACCAAGTTCCATGAAGCAACTTCTCATTTTGAGAGCACCCCTGCTGCAAACAAAAGATTTCTCCGGGAGAACTGCAAAGGAAGAAAAATAAATGAAATGAATAATTTTTTTTTTTTCAAACGGCAGAAATGAACAAACATGACCAGCAAGATGGGGAAACAGCCATGACTGTTTAAATTAAATAGAAGTTGGAGTCTACCTGCAAGGAATAGACTGGAGTTGATTTTGTGGGCAAAGTTTTCAATGACCTCAGTCTGTTAGCACCTCCAGTTTTGCTGGAAATATTTGGATGTTAAAGTTCAACAATGATTGCTTGGGGTAGAGCATAATGTGTGTTATGGTAAACATGTAACTTACCTGTCGTCAGTTTTTGGACCTCTTACACTCGTAGTGACGTCCCATAGTTTTACAGTGCAATCAGCAGATCCAGAAGCCAGTAATGACCCTTCACAACTGCAAAGTACTTTCATCATTTAAGTTGCTTCTCACAAACTGCTGCTATGTTATAAACTACATAAGATAATATAGTGATAGCAAAGCCACGACCTGAAAGCAAGCGTCCAAACACAAGATGTATGGCCCATTAGAGGTGTAACACACCGGCCACTTGAAAGATCCCACATCATGATCGTTCCATCTTCGTCACCAGATGCCATATACCGCCCATCTGGGGACATTGCTAATGACAGTACCATACTTCTATGGCCAATGAAAATACGTACACATTCTCCACTTTGGATATCCCATAGTCTGACTGTCTTGTCGCTAGAACCAGTTGCAATATAGTTACAATTTGCATGCCACTGTACACACTGAAGAAAATGTAAAGTAAATACAATGGGAATTTAAAAAACAGAAAATCACACATTAAAATTTCCCTTAAACTGCAGATATACATGGAGAAAGTGTCAGAAATACTCAAGAAACATCACAAGAAGACTAAAGACTGAACAAGCTTATATATCCTCAAGCAAACTAAATGTTTCAGCTGGAATGTAGAAATGATCTGAGATAGCAGAGGGAAACCATTCTGCAATAAAAAAAAACCATGTAAAAGTACTAGTTTCTTAGTTAAAAAGTGTTTTTAGTACAATTCTGTTGATTTTCATTTTTACACTTTATTAACTTTGACAAAAATCTATTGTAACTAGCAAGCTAGAAATATGGGAAGCAAACAGGCAAACCTTACGTCTATGTATTCCTAAGTCAGGCAATCGGAACCAAATATATTAAAGAATAAATGCAGGCTGCTGAAGTGACAATCAACATTTATAGTGTTATGAATCAGCCTATGCAAAAAAAGATGTAGGCTCCACAAGTGTAGACCAGCAATGCTTTCTAGAGTATTCGGTTTAAAACAGTGAAGAAGCACCATGTCAGAAGATTAGAGAGGAGGAGATAAGAGAGTTGAGATGGAAATGCACAGAAACTAGAAAAGAAAATTGAAAATGAATATATTAGCAACAACTACGAGTGGCACCAAACAGGTAAGAAATGAGAGTAATTTGAGATGTTTTATGTTTGATGAGGACCTAATGTGCACTGGCAGGATTGGTTTCTCAGGCACCTGTTAAGGGACAAATTAAATACAAACAGAGAAAGACAGAAAATGACATGTACAGAAGTGCTGTGGAAATAGTAGAACAAATAAACCAAGCAATTGATAGGGCAGATGGTGAAGAATTCATGTAGAGTACCTGAACATATTTGACAAAAGTTGATGATGACAATGACGATGAGCCAGAATATAAAACAACAGCAAAGATGATTTTTTTCCTTTACTATCAATTATTGCAATAAAAAAATCACATTTCTGCAACAGTTTTTCCCAGAAAAGAAAAATACATATACCTACATACATAGATCCAATTTGGATGAATTTCAAGAGAAGCTTTGCTTTACACATCAAACAAGAAGTAATTCAGATCTTGCATTTGTTTAGACATCTTGAAATGAAAAGAGTCCAAGATGCCCATGAGACGGGAAAAAAAAACAACAAGGAAAATCAGACAGAAATGCAACAACATATTTCAGTGATTTCAGATTGAAACAATAAAGTACTCCAGAGAATCTTAGAGACATTAATTCCAAAGCACATAAAACAACAGCAATAAATAAATTTGACTCACATCAACATCTGATAAATGCCCAGCCATTATTCTTAAAGGAATGATTCTGTCCATAGACCAAATCCTAGCAGTTCGATCATGTGATGAGCTCGCAAAATAATGTCCTAAAGGGCTAAACTGTCATGACAGAAAGCACCGGGAATAAGCAATATAAGCATTAGCAAAATGTAAAGAGTCTAGATAGAAATCATGGTTAAAATGTATGGTCCATGAAGAAGCAACTGAATGAATACAACTACCGAACAAAAACATTAAAGAAGTTGTATAACACCAAGGCAGGAATTTTATAATATCACAACATGGTATCACTAGGTTTTATTTAGTAGACATGCAACAAGATGTACCATTAATCATGGAAGGCTAAATGAGGCTCTATAAAACAAAATAATCTAACTAAACCTGAAACTAACAAGGTATTTGATCCTAATATCTAGATGTCAACTGATGCTAGTCAAGTACAAATGCATACTAAACAGGTAAACTGATGCCAATTGCAAAGACAACTCGAGATAACAACCTTAAAGGATTTCTATTGTTTTGAGGCATCCGCCAAATATGAACTGATTGAATGAAGGATATTTTCTTCAACCAAGTCCTGAAAGCACCATTGAGGCCCAAATTTTGACACCACCACATTTATGAAATCAAGTTTCAAGATAGACCTGCTACATGCTCCAAGCTATCTGATATATGGCCTTAAAAGGCGATTATGATGCTACAAGTATCACATAGAGACATTTTAAGGATAGCCAATAAAGCTAATTGCTACATGCTCTAAGCCATCTGATAAATGGCCTTAAAGGTGATCATGCTGCTTCAAGTATCACATAGAAACACTCATACATGGCTAAGAAAGCATTAATTGGATGACTACAATTAGTGAGACATTGTACTGCTTGAGCTAAGCCTTACCCTTGAATTGGAGGGATACTTTTGACAACAAAATAAACCATGTGTATGAAAATCATGCTTCAAGATAAAATTTGCTACCTGAACATCCCACACTGGGTAATTGTGACCCTTGTAACACACAAGATTTGCATTGAGTTTTGTGCTCCACAATCGAACTGCAGCAGGCATATTATTACTAAAAGCACCAATTACAGAAAAATAGAGGATAGTGCAATATGCTGAACATACTTGTAGAATCTGATGAAGAAGATAGGATAAAATCCCCCAGTGGGCTAAATGTAGCAGAATAAACAGGTCCAGCATGACCCTGAAATAATGTATAAGATCTTTTCCCATTCTCTGATCCCAGCAAGTTTTCACTAGGATTGGAGTCATTTTCTGTTTGCACATTGGCTGAAATGAACATTCATTAAATAAGTCTTCAGCCACTAAGCTAAAATGATTGTCCTACCAATCAGAAACTCCTATTTATCAGATAAATGGCCAGACATACTGAAAAAGGGTCTATCCACTAAACTAAAAAGATAAGCCTGCTAAGGCTTTTCATGCCATAGCTACCAATTGACTGCACTCATCTTAAATCTGGAAAGTGACTACAAATGATTACAAATTATCATGAAATTACATGTCATTTCCAATGTTATCAGGACCGATCTGGAGAGGTGACCAGGTCCAGTTTAGCTGGTTCGACAGCAAATAATAGGTATTTAAACTGGTGCTTAGGTCAGCATGATGTCATACTTAGGTACAAAAAATAAAAATAAAAAGATTAACAGATGGCAGGAAGGCTCCCTAACCTGTCAGCAAGGAAGGGGAAAAGCACCTCCACATCCCCGTCCCTTCCCTTCTCCCCTCCTAGTTGCAGCGGAAGGGCCCCCGCCTTTCCTGCTGCCATGCAGAAGGGAAAGGGCCCTCCCCCAGACGCAGCCAGGAGAGGGGCACTTCTTCAACATGCATAGCAACCATGTAAAAACTGCACTTCTTTAAACAATTTTGCTGCTAGGCCATATTTTCGGCATGCAAACAATAACACACTATCACCACACACACATATAAACAAAGAATCATTTGTAAAACAACACTTAAGCTTGCAACAGTCAGATGTGGTCTCATAAGAACATTAGCAAAGGTTCTCTGCATACATGTCCTCTGCTACAAGTCTGTACATGCAAGTAAACAAGTACAGCAATCTTTAGCTTAAAAATGGGGGACATAAGCCGCGGGTAACAACCAATTGACTAGAGCAGTAGGCTCTACTTTATGAGGAACACGATGCCCCTAAAATTTTTGAACCTAAGTGAAAACACCCAACTGTTTAGAGGAATGTCTGGATAAATTTGAACATGTATTCTTAATTTTTTCGATTTCAATATGTCCACTTGACGAGTAAGAGATGTACAATTACATGTTTATGTCCTGAATTCCATGTTGACATGTTGTTTTTGTAGACACAAAGAGAACATCTGCTTGGGTTCCCTGGACCTTGGACATCATTTCTCCATACAATGACCGATTCACAAGGATGACATTCTCCTTTTCATATTGAATAGTACTCCCTTTTTCTAATTGATTAAGGAGCCTCTATAGTAATCCAATGCCAATAGAATTGCATTTCCTTCTCTTAACTTGTTATTTCTAATAGTCAATTTCTCAGCAGTACAATAAAGTTTTTTTCTCTTTACATCTTTGACTTTTGGATCAAGAAGAAAATGAGTCCCTTATGAGGATTCAGAATACCACAGGTTCCATTTTGAATTTTGAAATTTTTAAGATGTAATGGCCCGAAATCTACATAATGTGCAGATATTTATCTGTATAATGTCCTTACTGCTCTTTACATAAATAAGCCAGTAGATCCTCATGTCCTCCAGCAAAGCTATGTAACCAGTGAGTAGCCAGAATCTTTCTCATTGACATGACAAAGAACCGGACTAACTAGTAAAAAGTTTAATTTCTAAAATTCCAGTCAGAAACCTGCTTTTTTAATTATCTTGGATATTTCTTTAGGTATACTATTGCATGAACTCAACTTGAAGTGACCAGGGAGGGAGGGGGGGAGAGACTACATTGTCATATTTGGCAGTGCCTTTGGCTGCCCTGGGCCTGCTGGCTTTGGTGGGGTAATCCACGACAAAAATAGTTGCTTCCTCTACTCCTTTGCTGGCCCTTTAGGTATCTCTGATTCCACAACCGCTGGGCTTGCGGGGGCTGCTTCAGGGCCTCTTGATCTTCCGGGATCATCTCTCTGGGCCCCTTATCATTGAAGGAGACTTCAAGGTCGTCATTGACTGGTGTGTTAAGTGAATCCACCCCCCAGTGGCATTAGGATACTTTTTTTGAAATCTATAATATATTTTCTTACCTAAATTGTAAATAGACTCACACCCCCAGATCTGCCAATCACTTGGGGCACTATCATGCTAAAAAGGGTTCATCCCTCCATTGCATTAGGTTGTCTCTCTCTTCTTGTTTTTGAATAAATATTCACGCATTCCATTAAAAAAATACTATTGCATGAACACCGTATCAGTAGTTATTCCTATCAGTTAACACACACATGGAACTTCTGCTGAAACTTTCAGAGTAATCAGAAAGGTTCATATCAAAGGTCCTTATCCATTTTATGACAAAATAAAAGCTGGATGTCCTCGATGTTTCCAATAGTGATATTATCAATACCAGACAAACAAAATGTATAGGACCCCAGATTCAAGCAAGACCTATCACATAATACTAAAATTCGTAAGGAACCGCACTTACAAGCATCCACTTGCTGCCCCATCTTTGACATATCCCAGACCTGGTTGAGGGGAAAGAGAAATCAAATGAAAAGTAGAAGAACAAACATTCTCTGATAATGTATAGAAAGGTAAGAAAATTACCTTTAGTGATGAATCTGAGAATCCACCAGCCACCAGTGAGCCATCTTGGGATATTGATGTGCAGTTCAGTCTGTCAGACATCAAACATCAGATAGAAGAACTGGGAAAAATATGATACACACTTGGAAGAATCACCAGCAAAGGAAAACAATATTTAAGCATTTAGAAAAGGTCAATAACTAACACAAGATAGTTACCCGTTATGAGTGTTAATAAACGTATAGAAGCTGACAGATGGCAATGCCAAGCTACTCAACTGCACACGATTCCTTAGGTCCTCAAGAACTGCATGTTCTACTTCCGTTGGACTGAATTAACACAGAAATAAATAATAGAAATAACACAAATAAATAATATTCAATTTCACATTTCCTCTAAAGATTAAACAAGAATTTTCAGGTAGAAAAATGGACTCGAAGAAATCAAAGTGATCTGAAAGTTTTCATATTCCTGTGAGTTTAAAAAATACATAACAAGAGTTTCATTTTCTTTTTTTCTTTTTTTTTTCTTTTTTGCAGATGATGAGAATTTTAATAAGAGAACAAGAGTTGTTCTTTTGAAAAAGTACATTAAAAGTATTTTAAATACATAATTAGAGTCTTTTAGTTTCAGCTTTTTCAACTTTCATTTGAACAAACTAGCAGTGCAGTGACAACTCAAGCTGACAAAGTCAGCAAACTGGAACATTGCCTCACATTAAACCCTTACAGAACCAATGAACTACAACAACCACCATCCTGAGCATGAATTTGATCTCAATTCAGATGAATGACTAGCTGCTGTTGAAAGGTGCCCACTGTGACAAGTGTTTTAAAAGGTCATCAAAGTTGCACTGGTTTTGGAACTTGACCCATTTACAAGAATCCTACTAGAGGAACAGTTCAAGATTGCAACCCCACATATTACGTGTATGGTGAAAATAGACACAAACAGCCCAAGTCAGTAACTGCAAGTGAAACAACAACTTCTCTTAGACTAGGTCAGATAACTTTTAAGACACATGCTAGAGTGCTGTCAAATTTTTTTAAAAAAAAATAAGCATATAAAACAAAAGAGGCGATATTGTCAGAGAGAGAGAGAGAGAGAGAGAGAGAGAGAGAGAGAAAGCAATTACATTGCTGGCAAGGTAAGCTCTGGCTTCACTCGAGGAGCCATGGAGACAGAGTGTGTCTCAGAACGAACGGTTTTGCTGGTAGCACCAACAACCTTGTCCTTTTTCAACTTCTTACTGGTATTCCCTTGCTTTCCTCCCTCTCCTAACTTCTTCTGAGGAAAAAAACGTGTGAATAAAGCATCCATGAATACAAAAAGAGGAAAAAGATGGAAAACAAGTCTGGGAGTCAACCCCTTCTAGAGAAGAAACATGATTAGAGGAAAAATTGACCCTCTAATCCTTAAATAATCTTTAGTAAAAAACTACTCAAGGAGATAATTGTTAATTGCAATAAAATAAAAAGAAACTACTTGTAGTACAAGACAATCATATCCTTTTTTTCAAGAAGATAAACATATTCTTTAAAACATATAACTTTGACAATTTCTCACAAGCTAGACAAGTCAATCAAATCCAGTTCAATACACAAAGAGCTCTTTCCTAGCTAGAGCTTCAGTAAAAATATCTGTGGACTGATATTCAAACTTTATGCATGAGAACTTTGCCACTCATAACTGTATATTAAAATATGGCAGTCAACCTCAATCAGTTTTGTCCCCACATAATTTTTTTATAATGAAGATAGCACAAGACACTTATACCTATATTAATTTAGATGGGTCATTGCACTAAACTCAGCCACCACACTTGCCCTAGTTACAACTACCTGTTTCTAAATCTCTAATGTAACAAGACTACCTGATAAATGTACAGAACCAATTTTTTATTATCCATCAAGTTTCGACTCAACATAGTCAGAATATGAATATCACATAATGTTCAAGTGTCCTAGTAATATCCATACCAGTTCCATATAATCAGCACCTGTAGGATACTTTAAAATTGTTTACGCTGACTAACAATCATTATAGACTTAAGGCAACGTCAACTACACACAGGCTATCACACTTGCTAACGTAGCTAAGGCATGCCAATTGAGGGCAATGTATAGTTTAACATATGGTTGTATGACTCAGAATTTGGAACCAACTCACTCACTCAGAAATCCAAGGTGGTTTGGACCTGAGTCCAAGGCAGGACTCAGGGCATTTCAGGGAAAACAACCAAAATAGATGGAAGGGTTCCAACCCCCAACTGGAACTGCCCCTGCAATTTTCCGAGTCAACTTGAGGCAATTTTTATTATTCACCTAATTGATGTGATCTGGAGACCAACTCATCCTTCAATGCTTGAGAAACAATTTTTTTTATTGATCCCAGCCAAACAATACACCCACAAACCTTTCTTCCAATATTCACAAAGGCAAAATCCATAGAGTTAATAAAACAAAACAAGTTGGATGAAAGAAGTATAAATTCAACCTCCGTTAATCATCACCCAACAGGTGTATAACATCTACAACTAAAAAACTATAAAGTAGCAGAAGATGAGATTTAGATATTTTACCTTACCGTCTTCAGAATCTCCCTTTTTGCTTTCACCTTCTGTCTTTTCAAGATCTGAAACCAAACTTGAGGCCTTCTCCATGCGTTCATCTAAAGAATCCTCAAGCAACTACATACAATTGGCATAGTTTAGAATCATTTCTCTTTCTATCTTTTTGTGTAAAGAGAAGTAATAAAAACACTGAATGATAATTGATAACTGCCAAACTATTGAACATTTAAACTTCATTTAACATGTAAATTAAGTACATAAAGAAGTTGAAATAATGCAGAGAAAGAATTATAAGGGAGCTAGTTGCTAACAAACCTCCCTCATTCACATAAAAACATGGAAGTTTTAAGCCACTAAAGAACTTCAAAGATTTGTGTAGTGATCAAATAAACTTAGTCAATACATGCACCATTTGATTGAGATAGTGGCATGAAAGAAAAAACTTGTTAAAGTTGGGTCCAGGTCCATCCTAATGAATAGCCAAAGCAAGAGGCCATTTTCCAACTAATATCTACTTTTCTTACCATTTATCTGTGGGATTATTCCCATTAATACTCCCCTTCACATCCAGGCCTACACAAATGGACAATGGGCCTGGGAGGTAGACAACACAAAAGGGGTACAGGTTAACAGGTCACAAGCTGGACCCCACAAGGCAGACGTCCGGCTATGATACCATATTAAAATCTCGAGCTTAATCAGATTGGAAGAAGAAAAGAAGATAACAGAAAGAGGAAACAAGAAGGCGATATTCCCACCCACAAAACCTAAAGATCCCTTTTTCTCTTACTTTTTTATCTCATTTCTACCCGTTTTTATCTATCTAGCTATGAAGTACAGGAAAGATGTAGTGATCCACCCTGGCAGATGCTGCCTCAGATGGATGAGCGTCATGATATTGCTCAGCATATGAACATCACCAAGCTTGACACCCCTAGATCGACAAATGCCCTTAAAGGCCTTGCTAGAGAGTGGGCCTCCCTTCCAAGTCTGGTCGTGCAGATTAATGCTGACTGATGTTGGTGGGGACGCCAGCATGCCAATTGGGCCCCAATAGACCGACCAATTATCGTTCAAATTGTTTCCACTACCTCTTGTACTTGGTCTCATGTTCTTAAATCAGCCAATTCGGCTGCTGATTCGTGTGCTAAATTGGGTCCCTCCCTGCAATCTCTTGTTGTAATGTATTCTCTTGCATTGCTTCGTCATAAAATCATCACCGTTTAAAAAAAATATATATCATTAAAATTATTTTTATGATTTTATTGGATTTGATCATATAATGATCTTATCTATTTTGAAATTTAAATTTCAATTCTAATTTTAGTTTATCTTTTCTGACTTTATTGGATTTGATCAAATAGTGATCTTATCCATTTTGAATTTTAAATTTTAAATTTAGTTATTTAAAGGCTAGGATGTTACCCCTCCCCCTCCCCCCCCTCTTCTTCCTCTTCTTCTTTCTTCTCTATTCTTTTTCCTTTCTCTTTCTAATTCCAGCAATTAACCGATATCTGATTCAACAATTTAAATCCACACTTGGTCACGTGCTCATCCCGCATCAATTTGGTATCAGAGCGAACGATTTTGTCGTTGTCAACCTTCTACAAAGCCAAAACTCTTGTCCCTTCTTGTTCCTCATTCTGTCTTCTTCTTCCTCCTCTTCTGGCTCTGTTTCAAAGCAGCATCGCCAAACGTTCCAGAAAGAATTGATGTCGTTCGAGCTCCCCACCATCCCCCCTCCCCCACCCCAACATCGTCAACTCACCATCACAAAATCGTCTTGATGGATTCATGTTGCAAAGCAATTGCATCGGTGCGTCAACCAAACACCGACTAACTCTCCTCAATCGACCAATCCTCCCATCACTAGCCTTCACCAACAGTCGGCCTTCTACTCCGGCACCGCCGACACCTGCAACTCACATCACCACCGAAAACCCCAATTTTAGCCATCACCACTCTTGGCCCAAGCCTTCCTACAATCACCTCTGACCTTTCCAATGAACGCGAACTTCCCGCCTAGTTTGGAGATTGCAACGGCAACATTGGTAGAAGCACCACCGAGAGCTTTCAGAAACCCCGTCGACTCCGCAAGAGAAACACTAGCAACATCCGACACGAAGTCGATCAGCATCTCTCCAAAACACACAACTGACGTCATTTCTGGCAATTTGAGAAGCACAAAAGGAAAAAGAAGCGAAGAGAAAGCTAGGAGTGCAAGGAAACATAATAGGAAGTACGCCATCCAACGTCCCCTCGCCCATTCCACACGCCGTCCGATGTTCCCACAATCGCCTTTGACCCAACAACCACCATAGTCGCCTCACTCCTTCCAGTCATCGTCGCTACAAAACCTAATGGATCTTTGCAGCAGCTTTTGTCACTGTCACCGTTGACCTTCACCTCCGTCGCCATCCCCAAAGACCATCACTCCGTCATCATCACCGAAGACTGAGAGCCAGCCAGTTGCGTTCCCCTATGTTGAGGTTCAATTAATCAGCCTAATTAATCGAAGCCCTAAAGAGGAATTGTGCACACGTGTGACTATTGCAGGCGTGACCCAAGTCACTCACACATGCAAAAAAAATCCTTCCTCATTTGCTATTTTTGGTTTGAATTCGAATAATTTCAGGACCCCATTTGTTGAGGTACAACCCAACACCCCCCCCCCCCCCCCCCCCCTCCCCCGAGGCTTTCTTCTTCTTCCTTTCTCTTTCTAATTCCAGCAATTAACAGATATCCGGTACGACAATTAAAATCCACACATAATCACGTGTTCGTTCCCCATCAGATGTCCTCCAGTTCTGTTTTGTGGTTTTTCTCATAGCTTTGCAAAAGTTGCTTTTTTTTTGTTGCTGCTGGTCTTTGATGTTGGAACAGCAGTTGTATTTGCCCTTTTGTCACTCACTCAATAAAGCTCTCTCTTTCGCCTCTATTTAAAAAAAAAAAAAACCTAGGAAAGAGGCCTGATAAAAGAATTGAATTTAAAAACACCATAGAAAGAGAGAAACAGATACAAGCAAGATACCAAAAGGAGGCTTGTTAAACTGGTTTTCAAATGACCTCAGTCAATCTCCTTAAATAGATGTCTGATTATAAAAGCAATGGTCCAATAAAGAATGGAAAACTACTCTGAATAATAGACATAGAACTCCCAAAGCTCATATACTTTGACTTTCACAAACAAGAACAATAAACAACCCAAAATAGGAAACATCTAACTACCTGCATCATCAGAGGTTATTATTTGCCATCCTGCATCTCAAATTTGATGTAACTAACTTCCTGATGTAAATTTGATAGTAACTCTCCCTGATGCAACCCAAGACAAGAATGCTAGTGGTAGTTTTCTTTATTCCGAGCCAAATAAGCACATTTCCTTAATGGACAAGTATTTTTCTTTACTGAATCAGTTGTTAGGAAATTCTTGATCTCCTTAGTCATCGTTTTTGTCACTAGTTAATAATCATAACTGTAGAAAATGAAGGGCAAATGTTATCACAAATAAATGACGGAGTAAGTGGTCCAAGGGGCTGCCTAATAGAAGCATTTTTTGTCACTTACTCAGTATAAGTTGAAAGGTTAAAAATTTCAATTAGTCAACATCCTTCCCCAGACTCTTTTGGCCTTCTGAATGAAAATATCTCTCTTTCACTCCAAAAACATCATTCCTTATTTGATCTTTCAAACCCTACACTAGAACTATTGTGATAATTACAATAACCACTAAGTCAGAGGCCACTGGTAAGAGCAAAATTAACCTACTAAGGACTTTTTTCTGCTTCATGCCTACATCATTTCCCAAATTCCATCCCCTCCTACGATACACAAAGTAGGCGGTAAGAAAGACATTTCTGGCCATGTCTTACCTAAAAGATCCTCTCAAAATCAGAATTGATCCTGCTGACCTCATTCATAGCCCTTGTTGTTGAAGGAAATTCTGAAGGGGCTATTTGCCATACTCTCAACCCAGTCAGTTAGCACGTCATGGAATGTCTGTGCAATATCTCCTTGAGGAGAATCATAGCCATTGCAGGCATCTGGACTTTGTTTATTATATTTCATTTCTTTTGCTTTCTTGGTTACATTTTTGTATTGGAGTGAGTGTTGGCCACATTCGTTTTTCTTCTTTGTAGAGGCTTTTAGCCTTCTCGTAGCCTTCTGAATCTCCTTTTTCCCTCCTTTAATGCAATTTCTCTTCATTTCAGAAAAAAAAAATGTCCTAATTCAACCTACACAATCAGTATAAGAACTGTAGCAGAAAGATAGTTTATTCAACTTACCCCCCAACGTATTTCTTTCTGATTTATTTGCTTAGCAGTATCCTGACTACCTCCAATTAAGGTTACAGCATCTGCATCATCAGAGATGGAGCTCGGCTGTCCAGGAGAAACTGTTTTACATAATTAGAGTGAAACATATATTTGAAATTTTCTTTTGAACAAGTAGAAAGGATGCTCACATTTACGAAACTAAAAAAATTAGGGAAGAAAAACAGAATTTGAGCCCAATCACATTATACCTTAAAATTAAATAAGAACAAAGAATAGTAGAATTCACATTTACAAAAAAGAAAAATTTTAAGTTCACAAACCTTTCAAAAAATAAAAACGAAAAATCCATTAAAAAATACCTTGAAAATTAATATGCTCGTTAATCACTCCAAGCATTGTAATAGGCTCCGACTTCTGTAGATATTGCATGAGAAGCTCTTTCGAGTACTGAGTGAAACATAAAAATCATTCATCAAGTTTATCAGAAGTACACCAGGTTAGAACCGTCCTAGCTAAATCACACATGGATCATTTATGTAGTTAATGAGTTTCAGCTGGGGAATCAGAAGATGAAATATTAATGCCCAATCCCACAGCACTATCAGGAATGTACTTCACAATATGCTAAGATAGATCATTTAGAAGATTTGCCAGACTCTACAGCTACCAAATTACTCTCCTGAATCTAGAGTTGGCATTGAAGCTTAGAGAATGGTAACTACAGCTCAGACCTAAAATTCCGATCAATATGTTCCAGTGATAATAGTCCTCTATATTGGAGGCACAAATGAACAGAAACTTACAGTCAACTAGTTGACCAGCAAATTCTAGGCATCTAGGCCAGGGGCCACCATGATCCTGAATCCCACAAACTGTCACCAACTGGAAGGACCCTAGTGTCCATTGTGTTCCTAGCTAGAATCAATATCCAACCTTGAGGTCTTATTAGTAAGATTTCCTAACAAAGATGGGAAATTCAGAGAAGAGCAGAGCTATAGTGGAAGCCTTAAATTACCACAGACTTGAACAATGTCATATTTACACCAAAGGCTCCCCAAAAAGAATCTCAACTTGAGCGGCATTTATCATCTCTTGAGTTGAAATCACTTTAAGATTTTTGTTTTTACCATAAATCACTTCAAAATCTTTCGGGAGATTTTAGATTTTACCTCACTTCACTCTTATATTTGGTCTCACATTCCGAGATCTGCAATTCAGCTGCAGATGTGCTAGCCAAGCAGGGAGCGTCCCTGCAATCTCTGGTTGTGAGGGAGCTGCTCCCTCTTCCTTTGTAAATTTTATTGTTTATATATAAATACATCTTTATCAAGAAAAAAAAATCACTTCAAGATGTTTACACTAGACATTAATCTATTGTCACTTTGTTATTGAATTCGTAGCTGAATTGTGTATTTGTATTGGTAGTAATTTTGCCAATTATTCTTGATTCATTCAAAATTACATGCACAGCAGCAACAATTTAGCCTAAGGAAACTCAAAAGTTCGAAGCATCTAGTGGATTGAAAGCAATAAGTTTGAACCTAATCTGGGTTCCTTTCTCAAAAGAAAAGATAATAAGAAAAGTTATTGTCGTAAACAAACTGAAACCATAGCAGGCACCTCACAAATCTTAATGTTGACTTTGCTTTGCCTCAGAGTATGAGCAAATTCCATCTCCTGCACAAGAATTGCCATTCACTGGATAGTAATAAGCTCCCATGTCACAAAATAAAAGAGAAAGTTCAGGAAACAAGATTCAACAGAGTAACTAACATCCAGGTGAGAGGGAGTAAGAATGCCTTCCAACTTTAGCAGATCTCTTGCATGCATCATTTCATGGTCTTCACGGAATCTATTGAAGAAAGTTCTTGCTGCGATATGTATATATACATAATACATTAAGAGCAAGAAGGTATTGTCTATTAATAACTGACAACTAATCCAACACTCAAAGTCAAATATAGTATTAATCTGGCACAGAGATTAATATACCTTCCTGCACATGTCCTTTGGCAACAAGATCTAGAAACGAATGGATAAAGACTGGATACAACACCCGAAGCAATTCATGCTGCAAATTTCAAAAGAAAACTACATTACTAGAGTTTGATCCAACAGAATCACATATAAGACACAAACCATCAGCTCATCAAGGACTAAAGGTAGCCCTTGGTCCAAGAATTTTACAAACTTAAATGCATGACCATGGATATACAGTTGAGGCATATGTATTAACCCCTTGGGTCAATGGCAATTTAATGCTTCATGATGTGAAGTGTTGAGTTCATGCCAGACCATATGCAAACTACAAGCTACCCTCAAAAAGGCAAGGAGGCCTACAACCTTTTGAAGAAAGCCGTGCATCCTTTCTGGGAGGGATTATTGAAAAGACAACAAATTGCATTTCATGAATTCCCATTTTCTCTCTATCTCTCTCTCTCAAAAAATAATAGTGCATTGCATTTTATTCTGGGCAAGCAAATTAAAAGACACATCCCACCTCCCAAACTCATTCAATAGAAGGACTTGGCAATGAAATCATTCCCTCGGTGCCGCATCGCATTGTCCACTCGATGGACTCCTCGTAAAGATTGCTTAAAACTCAGTTTTGATGGTAATTTTAGGGGGCATCTTGGGCCCGTGGGTCGTGGGGGTATGGTTAAGGACTCAAGGGCAAGATCATTTGGTTTTCCTTCCAGCCTTGGGCAATGTATATCCACCGGTGGCAGTGCTTAGGCCACTTTGAGAGATTTTGGAGACCCTTAGTGGTCCAGGGAGTGGTGGGGACACCAGTATGCCCATTGGGCCCCAATGGACCCACCAACTATGATTGAAATTATTTTTATAATTCCTTTTATTTTAATTTATTTTTAGTTTATCTTTCCCAATGGACCCACCAACTATGGTTGAAATTATTTTTATAATTCCTTTTATTTTAATTTAATTTTAGTTTATCTTTCCTGATTTTACTGGATTTGATCAGATAGTGATTTTATTTGTTTTGAATTTTAAATTTCAATTTTAATTTGATTTTATCTTTTCTTATTTTATTGGATTTGATCAAATAATTATCTTATCTATTTTGAATTTTAAATTTCAGTATTAGTTACTTATAGGCAGTAACGGGATGTTGAAAGCTAAAAAAGAAGGTGCAGAGCTCCCATCCGACTTCCGGCCGATTAGTCTCATCACTAATGCATATAAGGTGATTGCGCGCCTCCTTGCTAGTCGACTCAAGGCAGTCCTCCCTATTGCCATTCACCATGGACAAAGTGTTTTTATTAACAGAAGAAACATTCTTGATTCAACCATGGCATGTCATGAACTTAGTCATCATTTCAAGGTCCTCAAGCTCCCCAGATTCATCCTCAAGCTTGACATCGAAAAGGCATTTGACAGAGTTAACTAGAAATTTCTGGACACCTTCCTGGGGAAGATGGGATTCAGGGAAAAATGGCGCTTCTGGATCCAAAGTTGCATCTCCTCTACAAGCTGCTTCGTCCTTCTCAACAGAATAGTTTGTGGGTATTTTAAGGGAACCAGGGTAATCAGACAAGGAGACCCCCTCTCCCCCTTGCTCTTCACGGTAGCAGAATATCTATCCTCCTTGATCTACTCAGCCAAGAACATAGGATGGCTCCTCCCCACGACAGATTGCACAGCCTTTGATATTCCGATTCTCCAGTTTCCGAATGATACTATTATTTGCTTCGGGGTTGGTACTATGGATCATATCAAAAAATTGTGTGCTATTCTAGGATTATTTGAATTGGCTTCCGGTCAAAACATAAACTGGGGAAAAACTACTCTTCTTGGCTACCACATTGATCTAGCTGGGCTTGGGGATATGGCGGACTACTTGGGATGTTTTGTGGGAAATATGCCAGCTACATATCTTGGACTCCCACTTTTTTATTCTCGACCTTCGGCTTCACTATGGTCCCCCTCATTGAGAAATTTGAAAAGAGGTTAGCCACTTTTTTTTTTATAAAGAGAGGCTAGCCACTTGGAGGGGTAAACTCTTATCAACAACGGGGCGTCTCACTCTCCCCAAGTCTTGTCTGGCTGGGCTGCCAAATTATCTGTTATCATTCATGCACTATCCGACCTCCGTTTGCTCCAAAATTGATGTCATCCGTCGGCGATTTCTCTGGAGAGGTTCAAAAGACACCTTCGGATACTATTTGGTTAGTTGGAAGGATATTTGCATGCCTCATAATAGGGGAGGATTGGGCATCCGACCTACAAGAGAAATGAACAAAGCTCTTACGCTCAAATGGATTTTAAATTTCAACAACAAGCATAACAGTTTATGGAGGAATATGGTGAAATTCTACCTTCAATTTTTGGGTGCCTGGTGGAGAGAGGGTGGCGCCGCTCGCCTCCTATCCCCGATATGGAAATCAATTTTCAAGCTTCTTCCAGTATTCAAAGATGTTACTCGTTTCACGCGGGTAATGGAAGGACCCTTCTCTCTGGTCGGATGAATGGTGTCGCCCCCGATCCCTCTCGAAGGACTTCCAAGGGCTACGGCGGCTAGCGACCTCTCTTGCTCTATGGTTGATTCATGGAGTGATCAGTCGTGGGGTCTCCCGTTCTGTCGGGGATTAAATGATGAGGAATCGTTGGCAGTTTGCTCTCTCCTTACCAGACTCGGCAATACTATTATCTGGGAGCACTCAATTGATAAGTTGATTTGGAAGCCCAACAATAATGGCCGATTCACAGTTACTTCTGCTTACTCTCATATCAGAAAGCAAGACTACAGTATTCATGAGCACAAGGCAAATTTGGCTTGGAAACTCTCAGCGCCAAGCAAAATCAAATTTTTCGTGTGGTCGACCATCAGAGAACAGATTTTTACTTCGGACAACCTTCATAGAAGAGGCTTCACCGCCTCCGATCTTTCTTGTCCCCTTTGCGGTGAGTGCGAAGAGACAGTCCAGCATGTCCTCTTCCGCTGTGGATTTTCGTGGCAAGTTTGGATGAAAAATTTTCAGAAAATTGGGCTCCAAGTGGGGCTACATCAAGACCTCTTTGGCACCTTGAGATGGTTCGAGGGATTCACCTTCGGACCTCTTTCGGCCTGTCTTGCGCATATTTCATGGTGCATTTGGCTCAAGCAGAACAACTGGAAATTCAACTCTAAAGCAAGCACCCCGGACAACACGGTTTCTCATGCCGTTGGCCTCATCTCGAGCTGGCTTCATAAAAGGAAGGATTTTGCCACTCGATCGGGGGTTTCCCTTCGGGAAAATTGGAATTTGATCGCCCATGTTTGGCCCCTGCAAAACTCCGAGTATGGCCATCTAGGACCCTCCCCCTTGCGACTGCATTAAGCAGAATTTTGATAGTAATGGTATTGGATGTCCTGGGCCGGCTGGAGCCTCCAAATCTTCAGGGATCATCTCCATAGGAAGTTTTTTTTTTATAAGTGTGTATATTGATCAAAAAAGGGGGGGGGGGGGGGGGATACAAACCTTGCTTTGGGGACATGACTCCACAACAAAGTGTTGGAGAGACACACCCGCCTTAGCCTGAGAGTCTGTTAAATGATTAGTAGAGCATGGAATGTGGTTCCATATACAGTTTAAACCAGAAAGTAAGTTAAAAATTTCGTTAAACTTATCTCAATGACGCCACGGGGGGTGACCATGGTTAGCACACCAATTGATGACTACTTTTGAATCGGCTTCAATACAAAGGGGGCCGGAGAGGTGGCTAGAGAAGACTTTGAGCCCGTGCAGAAGGCCAGAGAGTTCTGCAGTAGTAGAATCTGAGTTGCCAAGGAGAGTCTCCATGGCAAGTTAATCATTGAAGGCAACTCGAAGACTGTTATTAGTTGGTATTCCAAAGACAGCTCCCCCCCCCCCCCCCCCCTTGGCGCGCCACTGGCCCATTACTGACAATATTGCTAACATTGTATCTTCTACTCATTGTAATTGAAATCTCATTCCTAGATCAGCCAACTCTTTGGCTGATAAATTGGCAAAATTCGAAACTTCCCATCAATCTCTCATTGTTTGGGAAGGCTTCCCTCCTTTGTAAATTGCTCTTCTGAGCTTTTGTCTTAATAAAAATCAGCATCATTGAAAAAAAAAAAAAAAATTAATGCTGAAAGTAGCTTTGAAGATGAATGAATAAATCTCTTTGTTTCTGGTCTCTCCCTCCCCTTTCTTATTCTTCTTCCCCTTCTTCTTCTTCTGAATTATTCTTCTCAATTTTCCTTTTCTCATCCCAAATTTTCCTTTCTTCCTCTCTATTTTCTTCCTTTCTCTTTCTAATTCCAGCAATTAACCGACTCTTGGATACGACAATTAAATTTGCGCCTCATCCTGCATCAGGGAGACTATTTTGTAATCATTAGTAGGGTCTTGGGAAAGAAGATGTTGCCTAGACATTTGTTGGAGTATCTTTATCAAGGACACTGTAGATCCAAGTCCATCAACTAACATTATGTTCTTGCGAGTGCGAAAGAAATGACTGACAGCTAGCTAGGGAGAGAGTCACCTGCCAACATCTTGCTTTCGGCATTTCCCTCCCTTTATGATTTTTATGATTGAATGTTTTTGTTTTCACTTCTTTTCTTTGGCTTCCTTGTTGTCATTGATTTTATTGATGTTTTAGACTCTTTGAATACCTTTGTGCTTGTGTAATTTTCCCAGTCTTAACCCTTTCCCTGTTTTGGGCCTTCTTAATGAATTCCCCTTTCTCATCATCCTCAAAAAAAAAAAAAAAAGTTATGCATCCTTTGTGCAATTCGGATAAGTCTTGGTTAACCTACATCAACAAGGTTGGACCACAATTTGATGATGAAGAGGATTTGGCTTTTTTTCTTTTTTTCTTTTTGGTGATGTTGCTTATAATTCGTTTCTTCGTTCTGGCATGAGACCATGGCTGAAATTCAGAGTTCAATTTGAACCAGGCTGAGTTTTAGAGTTCAATCCAGAACAAAACTTAAATGCCAGACAGAAACTATGATTGGAGAAACTACCTAAATGAATCATATAACAGTCACTTTTAAGATGGCTCATGAATGCTTCCCCAAACTTTCCCGGGCTGTTATAAATAGGAACATAAGAAAGAACTTATAATTTGAGAAAACACATGCTGAGCAATTGGGCAGACATGGTTAGGCATCTTCGTCCTCCTTGGAAAACTTCAATATAAGGGATGAAGAATTATTGGGAGTGGTGGCTCCCTGGGGTCATTCCTTGTTAAACCCTATAATTGGTTCTTCATACCAGCACAAACTTCTAACAGCAAAGATTTGTACATTTATTCTGAGCATCCTTAAGGGGTGCAAAAATGTACTTCTGATCAGCCGGTAAGAAAAAAAATTCAGCCTCCTAAACCTTTAAAAGTATTCTGCAATCAGCATGATGAAAGCATTGATCATACTCTCCCATCTAGTTTTCTTCTCCCAGCATGGAATTCCACCCACAGCAGATTTCAGCTGCTTTTCGTGACCTCCATTGAAGAAACCGACCTTCTACCATCCCATCTCTATGTTCAACACGCTTCTGAGATGCCTTAATATTGCCACTGTGCAATTGTGTTTGTGCAAGAAAGAAATGGGGCACAGCATGCTCAATTGTTGTAGCAATTGAAAAAATGGATCAAAATAACCATTCTAGACACACTTTATGTAGAAATAAATAACTGGAATGAGATCCTAAGGGAAAACTGAACTTTGATTAAAGCTCAATCTGTGTCCTATTGTATCGGTAGAGTAACCAGAGAGTATGTTGGTCAAATATGGCTGGTCTATCCTAACACAGTAAAAGGTTTAGGTTCTAAGAACTAAATCAAGAATCTTCTTTGCCTCAAGTTGTACAGACACTCTTACTCAAGTCTAAATATTGTCTATGGGAATTCTGAGGTGTTGAGATGTTGAGGAAATGGCACATGTTCCCCTCAGAGATTCAACCTGTTCCACTTCCTTTATCTTCACCCTTCCCTTTTTTTCATTTGCATTTTTTGGAGGGGGTTAATTATCAGGTTTTTCAAAATATTTAACACATGGACCCAAGCATCCACTGAAAATCGCATAGCCTGATTATCTTCAAAAGATAATCTACAAACTATGTCAAATACTTCCTATAAATAAGAAAAGAAAGCAATTAAATCAGATGATCGTCCCATGCAGCATACCTTTTTGCCCATAAGTCAATATCAAATTTGTCACAAATCGAGAACCTAGATGAACCGATATAGTGCCAAAAGGAAGCTAAAGTAGTTTCAGGCAAGTGGTATTTTTCAGTTGAATCTATTATAAAAGATGCCATAGACTTACCTTGTATGAATCCAATGAATTGTATGTCCAAGACCTAAGCTTGCTGTAACCTTCCATGTATCGTGCTGGGATATTCTCTGATCTGACAAACGAAAACCGCACCATTTTTATTGATGAGATTTTCAATTATACATTACGCCATAGTACGAATGATTTTCTGCATGAAAACTAATCGACCTCAAGCAGGTTTTTTAAGTTTTAGCAGAAATAATGTAACATAAAATTAAAGTTTGAAGTAGTATATCTCTTATAAAAAATGGGGCAAGCTCAAGGTAGAGCAAAATGCTTCTAGATAGTTGCCGCCATGTCTGGGGAAAAATACTTACTCAGAGAAAGAAAGAATTCGCCTGGCGACGGCGGGATCCGTCTGCGTATTTAAAGAGCTTTTACTCTGTTCTTCTTGTAAAGCAAGCTCTGTTTGTTTAAAACCCTTCTTCTTCAAATACGCCAAAACCGCTTTCTCGATCTCTTCCTCCTCCATTAATAAGGTTTCCTCCCCTTCCTCAGGTCTTTAAGAGGGACGAAGCAGGCTTCTCGGTCAGGTTTCCAGTGCAGAAGTATATAACGAAAAAACAATTTCGGATGAGAATGAGAGGGAAGTTGAAGAGAACTTCGAGAGCTCCGGTTTTCGAATAAATCCGGATCAGCTATTAGAAGGGGTTTAGGTCCAAAGTTGGCCCAGGGATGAGGGAACGGGAAAAGGGTGAATGAATTCTAATTCTAGGATGACGTGCTTTACAGCCGGGAAAGAGTAATGAAATGTCATTGAATCATAACAAATAAATTTTAAAGCTATTATTTAAGTCATAACAAATAATTATAAACTCATAAAATAGTCTTTGAATTTGAAATTATTTAAAAATTAAAAATAAATATGTTATTTAAAATATTATTTTATTTGTTTATTAATTTTAATAATTAATATATGTTAAATTTTAAATAAACTTTAATAAAAATATTTTTTCATAATATTAGAAGTAAAAAATAATATAAAAAGTATTTTATATTAATAAAATATAAAACATATTTTGGTAATAATTAAGTTAAAAATCTTATTAAAATAAATAAATGAAGTGCAAAGAGGCCCTTAGGAGCTGTCTAGAACCCCATGTAAAATAAAAGAAAAAAAATTAACTATTATTATTCTCAAAAATAATTAGTGAAAAAAATAATTCGATTATTATCTCAATTTCACTAATTATTTTTTTGAATAATAATGGTCGATTTTTTTTTATTTTTTTTCTTTTCTTTTCTAGGGATTCAAAACAAACCCGTAGAGAACTTCAAGCATATTAACTAGTAGGATATCATCCGAATTTTGGTGGACCAGGTTGTTATCATTTAGAAAATAATTAAATAAATGATAAATTATAACAACATTTATTTATATAGCTCAAATTCATTGGGGGTCAATCGATTACATTTTTTTTCAAATAAATAAAAAATATAAAAATTAATTCATAATATAAGAGAATAATATTAAAATAATTTTTAAGTCATGTGGTTTATAAAATCTAGATTAAAAAATATAAAAAATGAGTTTGTCCAAATATCAAATATAGTTGATTTTATTGCATAAGTAATATTATCACAACGGACTTTACATCACAATTATTATTATTTAAATAATAAATTATTAAAAATATGTAAAAAATATATAAATAAATTAAAAATAATATTTTTTTACGTTATGATACATCATGAAGGAGTTAAAGAGATTGGTTGTCACGCAGTTAGATTTAGGCTAAGTTCGTCTAGCCAAGCGGAATATCTACCCCGTGCGGCCTAGTCCTTCCCAATAACTAGTCAGCCTCCTTGAGCCTCGGATCCTCCAACCAATACTTCACACTAGAATTGGCAAGTCAAAAAAGATAACAAAAAGACCAAAGATATAAAAGAGAAAAACCAACTTTGTATTGAGAAGACAATGTTACAAAGGGTGGTCAAATACTCTTGAAGGCCAAAGGCTAAAACTCTCTCTATACACTTGAAGAGCAAAGAATGTTAAGGATTTTTTACCTATTTACAGTGGGAGAGGCCCCTCTATTTATAGCCTCTCCCCTGGCCTTTAGAAATCTCTAAAAACGTCCAAAAATCCGGCAGATCCTAAAAATTCGAATTTTGGCATCAGAGGCGCCCTGGTCGCACGGGTGCCTGGAGTCCTGGTTGCGCGGGCACCTTTGAAACCCCATTTCGCGCACCTCAGGATGCGCCTGGGCGCAACCCTGCTTCGCGCGCTTGCGGATGAGTCTGGAGTCCGGGTCGCGCGCTTGCTGCGGATGCGCCTGGAGTCCTGATCGCGCGCAACCCCATTTCGATCCGCCTGGAGTCCTAGTCACGCGCAACCCCATTTCGATCCGCTTGGAGTCCTAGTCACATGCAACCCCATTTCGACCCGCCTGGAGTCCTGGTTGTGTGCAACCCCATTTCGATCCGCCTGCGCATCTTCTGGCAACAACCCTATTTTGACCCGCCTCCTCTTGTCTGTTGGCATGCTGCCTTGTGTCTGGGCTGGCTGTTGGGGTTGTTGCGTGCCTTGTTGCTTAGTCATCCGTTTGGTAAACTCAAGTGTGTCTTCTTCCGCTGCAGCTGATGTCAGGCCAGCCATATGTATGAGCCCCTTTGGGTCGTGCCATTACACCTGGCCTTGGCCGTTGCAGCTATTTTTGTGCACCGGACTTGCACAGTCTTCGGTCTTGGTGTCTGGCCACACCATGGCTTCATCCTCCATCTCATACTTCCACCGCCATAAGGCAGACGCCCTCGTCTGCAACCCCTGGCGATAGTCAGCTACCTCCTTTTTGAACTGCCATAACTCGGCAGCGTCTTGCCATGTTGCCTCGTTTTTCGGTTGACCCTGTCATTTAACCAAGTATTGCGTCCTCCGGGGCTTGCCCCTTTGGCGTTCCTCTCGGTCTGCAATAATATTTTCTACCCTATTGTCAAAGGTAGTAAATATATCCATGGGAGCTCTTGGGTGAACTATTATATGGGGTGTCGGGTCTTCAAAATAAGGTTTAAGGTTTGATACATGAAAAACATTGTGGAATTTAAACCTTTTCGGCAGCTGCAATTTGTAGGTGAGGTTGCCCACACGTTCAATGATAGGAAAGGGTCCTTCATATTTCTTCAAAAGACCTTTGTTCTTGCTTCTTAGGTGACAAAATTGTTTAGGTCTGAGTTTGAGAAGGACCTGGTCACCGATATTGAAAGAAGACGCCCTCCTCTTCAAATCAGCATGTTTCTTCATCTTTTTAGCTGCCTTATGCAATAAGACCCCTGCCAGCTCCGTTTTCTCTTTCCACCTCCTCGCCAGCTGATGTGCTGCTGGACTTTTCTGTGAAGTATTTGGAAACACATCCATGGGAGCTAAAGGTTGTCGTCCTATCGCCAACTCGAAAGGACTGTGTCCGGTTGATTCCAATTTCTGCAAATTGCATGAAAATTGGGCCATGTCTAACAAGTCTGGCCAGTTTTTCTGATTTGCTGCAACAAAATGGCGTAAGTATTATTCTAACAAAGCATTTACCCACTTAGTTTGGCCGTCACTTTGAGGATGAAAACTAGTGAAAAAACTTAGAGATGTTCCCAATAGTTTAAATAACTCGGTCCAAAATTTCCCCGTGAATCTGGAGTCGCTATCACTGATGATCGTTGTGGGCAAACCCCAATGCTTCACCACATGTGTCATGAATGTTTTAGGTGCTCCGTCTACTATACAATCATTTGGCATCGCTACGAATGTACCATACTTCGTAAATATGTCTACCACCACCATGATAGACGCCAACCCATCTTTCTTACGTAATCCAGATATGAAGCCCATTGAAACAGACTCTCCCACAACTGCTTTGGAATAGGTAAGGGTTGTAGCAAACCCCTAGGCTTGCGTTGTTCGATCTTATCATGTTGACAAATAAGATACGTGCACACAAACTCCTCCACATCATTCTCCATGTTTGGCCAATAATACTGGCCAGACAACAAGGCCAACGTCCTTCTTTGACCTGGATGTCCTGCCCACAAGGTATCATGGCTTTCCCTCAAGAGGTCACGTCGTAGGTTATCGTACTTAGGCATATAAAGTCGATTACCTTTGGTCTTGAGCAATCCGTCGTCAAGCCAGAATCTTCTCGTCTCGCCCAAGGCAGCAACTTATACAATGTTGTAAGCTTGGGCATCTTGGTGAAGTCCAATCCAAATCATGTCTAGCAACGTCGTACCAACTTGTGTAATTGTTGCTAAGGCTTGTAATCACAAAGTTCCATTTTTTGTTTCTGCGCCAAGATAGTCTTCCATGTGCGCGCGCTTGTCTTGCGCAAAGCACATATCTCCTATGCCTACTCTCGTGCCACGCACCTCTTCATGTTCAGTTGCTACCGCACCACGCGTGGTACACGTGAAGTAAGTGCCGATTGCTGCGGTATGCGGGGATTCAACTGCACACGTCTTCTCCTCTGCCGCATGCGTGCATGATGCTAGTGCTTGCTGCGCCATGTGCGCCAAGCTCTGGCTGGTCTCTTCCTCATAAGAGTTAGGTGCGTCCACCTTCCTGTTCAGTGCGTTGGCAGCACCATTGGCCTTCCCCGCCTTGTACATCATCTCAAAGTCAAACTCAGCCAAAAAATCTTGCCACCGGGCTTGCTTTGGACTGAGTTTTTTCTACGTAAGAAAGTAGCTAAAAGCAACGTTGTCAGTTCTTACAATAAATTTGGAGCCTAAAAGATAGTGTCTCCAAAGACGTAAGCAATGCACTACCGTCGTCATTTCTCTTTCTTGTACAGTATACCGTTGCTCAGTTTCATTGAGCTTCCTACTCTCATAAGCGACTGGGTGTCCGTCCTGTTCTAGCACACCCCCTATGGCATAGTTTGAGGCATCTGTATGTACCTCAAATGGCTTTCTGAAATTAGCAAGGTACAACATTGGTTCAGCCATCATGGTATCCATCAGCCACTGGAATGTTCCTTGGCATGAGTTCGTCCATTGCCACTTTTGGTCCTTCTCGAGGAGGTCGGTTAAGGGGGCTGCTATAGCTGAGAAACCCTTGATAAACCTCCTATAATAATTTGCAAGACCAAGAAAACTCCTAAGCTCACACACCTTGTTAGGGATAGACCAGTCACGCACAACCTCCACCTTCTTGCTGTCCATCCATATCTGTCCTTCCCCTATCCAATGTCCAAGAAAGGACACCTCTTGCAACCCAAAGGAACACTTATCTTCTTTGACATACAACTGATCGTGTCTCAATTTCTTGAACACCTTTTGAAGATGTTCTTTGTGCTCGTCCATACTCTTGTTGTATACCACAATATCATCTAAATAAACAACGACAAACTTGTCCAATATTCAAAAAATACCTCGTTCATGAGAGTGCATAATGTTGCTGGTGCATTAGTTAGGCCAAAGGGCGTAACCATGAATTCGTAAGCCCCATATCTCGTTACACAAGTTGTCTTCCCCTCGTCTCCTTCAGCAATCCGGACTTGGTAATAACCACTTCGCAAATCCAATTTGGAGAAAATTCTAACCTTTTTCAATTGATCAAAGATATCAGCAATAAGGAGAATAGGGTACTTGTTCTTTATGGTTACCTTGTTGAGTGTCCTATAATCGATACACAGTCTCATACTTCCATCCTTCTTAGTTTGAAACAGTATAGGGGCCCCATAAGGTGTTTTGCTTGGCTTTATGAACCCAGCGTCCAGCAGCTCGCTGACTTGTCTTCGCAATTCGTCCAACTCCTTGGGCGCCATTCTGTATGGTGCTTGTGCTGGCTTTTTTACTCTAGGCTCAAGCTCTATGCGATGGTCCACCCCTCTCCTAGGTGGTCACCTCACTAAGAGTTATTCAGGCATGACATCTCTATACTCATGCAAAACGGTTTGTATCTCCTTAGGGGTAGGCATGGCCTCATCCTACTCTATAGCACAAATAGAAGCAATATAAGTAGAACAACCCTGCTTAAGACCTTTCTTAAGCTGGAGGGCTGATAGCATTAAGTCCTTTTTTGTTACATCTACGTTCTCAACTTCAGAAACAGTATAAGGACTTTGCTCTTCCGTAATCCCTACTGCCCCAACATGTGCAATTACAAAAGCCTTACAAAGCGTGAAAAACTCCATTCCCAAAATTACCTTGAAATCATCCATGCCAACAATGGTAAAATTCAGAAATCCTACCCACTTGCCTATCAACACCAGGACATCCCTGGAAATGCCTTGGACTTCACAAGCAGCAAAATTTACAGCTTTCATTTTGCTCCCAACTTTCTCTCCTCGTATCTTAGTCGCCTAGCCTCCTCCTCCGAAAGGAAGTTGCGGGTGGCACCAGTGTCCACCATTGCTTTTACAGTATGTCCAGCAAGTGTTAGAGATATAAAAAGAAGTTCTCTTGAGGGTCTTACTGGAAGTGTAGTAGCTTTCTCCTCCTTGGAACGGACAACAACATTGAGAAGGGTTAGAGAGCCCATCCTAGGCTCAATTCTTCCATTGTCCGTCTCAATTTGAGCAGCATTGAGGAGTCTCTTTTTACAACAATCCCTCGCATAGTGCTCTCCCTCAAGTATGAAACAACAAACCTTCTTCCTCTGTTTGCCCCCTCTCTTCTTTTCTTCCGACCTAGCCTTGGTGTCCTTTACCCATGGCTTCTTCTCCCCTTTCTCTTTCTTCTTAAAATTTGTTTTACCATTGTTATTTTCCTTAGACCCTTTGTTAGCCGAATCATTCCTTCTCTCGTATTCGGTTAACTTTTCAGCCGTAGATAAAGCTGAAACTAGTGTCTTTACCTCCCGTCTTCTCAATTTTTGCTCAGCCATGGACGTAAGCCAGCAAAAAAGGAAGAGAGACGATCCTCATCTGTCATGTTGGAGATACAAAGCATAAGGGAAGTGAATGATTGTACATACTCTCTAATAGTGCCTTTCTGCGTCAATGCACGAAGTTCCTTCCTTGCTTGGTACTCAACATCTTCCGAAACGAACTGCCTCCGCAACTCCCTCTTGAAATCTTCCCAAGTGTGGACGGGGTCCTCTCCCTCTTGCTCATCTCCCATGCGTCTTCTCCACCAAAGAATAGCATCATCAGATAAGAACATGACAGCCATACTAACCTAGCTTGCTCGTCGGTGAGCTTGCTAGCATGGAAGTATTGCTCCGCTTGCCATAGAAAATTATCTATGACCTTCGCATCTCTCTTTTCGTTGAAAGACTTTGGCTCAGGCATCTTTATCTTTGTTTGTGTGTGAATAGCCCCTCCATTTGCCAAGGCTTGTTTGCATAAAGAGAGTCTTGCACGCAGCTCTCCAGAGAGGTCTTTAACGTCCTTCCCTAATCGTTCAATCTCCACCCTCATGACGACCATGGCTGAATGGACATCCTCCTCAAATCCTCTTAGCGAATTCGGAGTTGGTTGATGCTCCTTAATCGTCCTTTGAACGAACTCCTCTCAGTTTGTACAAAGGTTTTCAACACCGTCCAAACGATGCTCAAGAGTTGAAAAATGAAAGTTAACATCACTTACTTGTTCTTTGCCTCTTGAAGCATCTTCTCCACTTGTGGAAGCCATTGATTGCAATGTACGCTCTGATGCCAGTTGTCACGCGGTTAGATTTAGGCTAAGTCTGCCTAGCCAAACGGAATATCTACCCTATGCGGCCTAGTCCTTCCCAAGAACTAGCTAGCCTCCTTGAGCCTCGGATCCTCCAACCAATACTTCACACTAGAACTGGCAAGCCAAAAAGGACAACGAAAAGACCAAAGATATAGAAGAGAAAAACCAACTTTGTATTGAAAAGACAATGTTACAAATGGTGGCCAAACACTTTTAAAGGTCAAAGGCTAAAACTCTCTCTATACACTTGAAGAGCAAAGAATGCTAAGGATTTTTCGACCTCTTTACAATGGGAGAGGCCCGTCTATTTATAGCCTCTCCCCTGGCTTTTAGAAAATCTCTAAAAACTCCCAGAAATCCGCCAAATCCTAAAAATTTGAATTCTGGCGTCAGAGATGCCCTAGTCGTGCGGGCGCCTTTGACACCCCATTTTATGCACCTCAGGATGCGCCTGGGCGCAACCCCGCTTCGCGTGCTTGCGGATGTGTTGGAGTCCAGGTCGCGCGCGCTCCTACAGATGCGCCTGGTCGCGGGCGCTTGGAGTCCTAGTCGCACGTTACCCCATTTCGACCCACTTAGAGTCTTGGTCACGCGCAACCCCATTTCGATCTGCCTGCGCGCCTTTTGGCTGCAACCCCATTTTGACCTGCCTCCTCGTGTCTGTTGGCGTGCTGCCTTGTGTCTGGGCTGGCTACTGGGGTTGTTGCGCTCCTTGTTGCTTGGCCATCCGTTTGGCAAGATCAAGTGTGTCTTCTTCCGTTGCAGCTGATGTCGGGTCAGCCATATGTGTGCGCTCCTCTGGGTCATGCCATTGCACCTAGTCTTTGTCGTTGCTGCTATTTCTGTACACTGGACTTGCACAGTCTTCGGCCTTGGTGTCTGGCCACACCATGACTTCATCCTCTGTCTCACTTATGGCCGGATGGGTGAGGTTGGGTTTTCTTAGACCGGGCCCGAACGAGCCCCGAACCGTTCCGTGGACTGGACTTGGAAATCGTTGCCGGATTTATTTAATCCCCGTATCAAACCACTATAAAATTAACCGTCTTTTGGCCAAATGGAACATCGTCTTCCGCGGTCGTTCTTTTTCTCCAATCTGATAGCGACAGCTTCTTCGCTCCAAAACAAGGGGGATTAAAAATTGAAATCACGGATATACAGCAAATCCGAATTTGGTGTTCATCGTAAGGCCTTTCCCTGCTCCCATAGATGTCCAAACCGTTGGCCAGCCTCTCAGGAGAGAGAGAAAAAAAGGTTGCAGCGTATACGTCGTTCCTTTCCGCAATTTATACAGTTTTGTTTCTAAACTCATTAGATGTTGGTTCCTTTTTTGTCCTAGATCGTATAATGCTCGTTATATTTGTCATTGATCTTGCTTCATGTTTCATTTTGTGGCTTGGGATGTCGGGGTTCAGGTTCTAGGGTTGTTTGCTTAAGTTATAATATATTTTTTTTTTTTATATCTTGCTTTTATCGGGAGGGGACAAAATCAACTGTTTTGGTTCCTGAATTGTAATGTTTTAGGGGTTTGGTGTTGTCATCAGGAAATGTTGGGGTAGGAGGGAGAGGTAGTGGAATAATTAAGTGGGTTGGATACCATGCGATCGATTTTGTCGTGCTCATCGGGGGCCAAGGAGCAGAATGATGATGGGGCCAATCGTGCTCAGCTGTATCTGAACGTCTATGATCTGACTCCCATAAACAACTATCTGTATTGGTTTGGACTTGGAATTTTTCACTCTGGTGTAGAAGGTAAGGGAAGTTTTGGCTAGTTCCTTTAGTAATTGTACATTTTTTTGTGGAATTAAGTGTCTACATTTGCAATGTTTTTGATTTTCGAATGTGAACGCTCTACACCCATACCCTGGGTGAGACTTGAAGTCTATACCTAGAAGCCCATTCAAAGGCTCAATCCACTACATTTAAAAATGGTAGAACAATTTTGGTGTTTTAATTTGTTAATCGAATGTAAATATGTTCTTTCATATTTAATTTGCTGTCTTTGTGCAATTTTAAAATGCTCTTTCTGGCTGGTATTTTGTAAGATGATCTTGAGATTGATGATGATATTGTTCTGTGGAGAAACTTGCCAAGCAACTGTTTCAAAATGCTGGCTGTACATTTTTAAGAACAACAAAATGTTTACTGTTTTTGTCATGGTGTTCACCGTAATCTATTAGAGGTGTATTTAAATGCAAAAACACTGGCCAACCATTTATTGGTGGTAAGTAATAGTATACGGAGGGAAAAGATATAACTCCCTTTGTCCCAAAATATCTATTACTTCTTGGAAAGCAGCTCTGAGAAAGGTAATCACCATCATATCCACACATGGAGCATTCTAGCTTCACTTCTGAACAGTCATAAAAGTACAAAGGCTCTGCTGAGCTTTTGATATCTCTTCCAGGTATTTCTTGATAGAGAATCAACTGTTGCATTATTTGTCAAGGATAAAATTGTTCTCAGTCCCTTCTTTGTTGGTTCTGGTGTTTAGCTTGTTGTCCACATCTCTTTTTTTGTTTACATATATGTTGACTTCTTTAAATAGTTAATTTTCTTTAATCAATGAAATGGGTGTTGTAAAAAGAAATGGTTGTAGACAGAAACAAATTTAGAGAAGTCATATTGCAAAATATATCCATTTAAAAATAATATTGTTGTCCTGCCAACATGGCACGAAGACGTATTTGAGGCAACCCTGATTCTTACTGAACCTGTTTATTTAATTTGTTAAACATATTTGGCAGATTTATGGACTAGTGGTAGTTAGAGGAGCTCTTTTTTCTCTTTGATTACTACAGCAAGTGCAATATTATTTGTTCCAGTTACATTATTAGGCTGATCAAGGAACAGATTGACTTCGGATTTTCTGTGCTTTCTTGGTTCTTTGCATGGGAGAAATGGCACTTTATTCACTTATTTTCTTTATAACGTTAGAAATAAGTTCAAACACCCGCTATCTTACTCTTTTGAAATGTATTTATCTTTGCTTCCTTCTGTTTATGAATAGTCTAGCCAGGTTTTAATGAATAATGATATTTGTAAATGATCAATAAACAGCACATGGGATGGAGTATGGCTTTGGGGCGCATGAATACCCATCAAGTGGAGTTTTTGAGGTGGAGCCCAAAAGTTGTCCTGGTTTTGTTTTCAGACGTTCAGTCTGGATGGGCAGTGTTAACATGTCCCGCTCAGAATTCCGGTCATTCATGGAACACATTTCTGGAAAATATCATGGAGATACATATCACTTGATTGCCAAAAACTGTAACCACTTTACAGATGATGTTTGCGTGCGTCTTACGGGAAATTCTATTCCTGGATGGGTTAATCGTCTTGCCAAATTTGGTAAGACAGATGTTTATATTATATTTGTCTGCCATCCTGTTGTTATAATTTTAACTTATATTTTGTGTGATCGTTGGACGTTTCAGGTTCATTCTGTAACTGCCTACTGCCTGAAAATATTCAACCTACTGCAATTAGGCATATACCAGATCATCCTGTTTATTCTGGTGAGTTTTGAACCTGCTACACGCTAAATATTTCCTATCCATGTTATTGATTAATGTCTCCACGTATTATTTTGTGCTTCTTCCGAAGGAGATGTCGAGTGATTTAACAATGACAGCCCTTTTAGCAGCTGGGAGACCTGGTTCATGCATGCCATGTTAGTATTGTACTGTATATCTGCCCGAGAAAGAGAGTTTCTGCATGTAGGCATTACATAATTTGTGAAAAGCTCATCTTTGTTGGATATAGCAAGCCATTTGATCTAGTGTGATGAATGAGTGACATTCAATAGTTCTTTCTTTTGACTATTGATTTCCATGCCATGGATCAAAAGACAATGCGCATGGTTTTGATATTGATATTTCACAAAAGGTAGCCGATAGAACATTTAGCTAGGTTTGTTCTTTACTACCTACTTGAATGCAATATATGTAGTAACTTGAGCTATTCTACTTTGTGGATCTATCAACACAATCAGATTCAGACGGATCAGAGTCCATTTTATCATCGGCTGTGGCAGAGAGCGATGAGGATGACTTTGACCATCACCTTCTTACAACACCAAATGGTGATGTGGCATTTTTGAGAGAAAAACCAGTAATGCTTGCTAGAGAGCTGATTTGATGTCTTCTAATGCTTTGCTTTCACGTTTGTTGTCTGTAATTGTAGAGTACGCGTTCAATTGTGTAACAAGTACTCTTATAAAATTGTGAAGTCCATTCAAAGTCCGTTCCATACCCCAGCGTCCCAGTGTGGCTCTTAATATCCATATATTCCAAATAATTGTGTTGAGGCACTAAAATGTTGTAATCTGATTACTGTTGATATTTAGGTCTCATGTGCCCTAGTGTAATGAAATAGAAATCTTTTACCCAGATCCTTGTGTAGGCTCTTTATGCAAGATTGCAGATCAGCCGGCAGGAACCCACACATCAGATTGTTATTTCTGAAAGATCATTCTCGTCTCCAATTTGACATTGAAAAATTTACCCAGGTAATGAGATCATTCCAGGTTGTTATTGCACATATCAGTTTTTGCATTGGTTATGATGCTGGGTTAAACTTGATGGTGCCATTCTTTTCTTGTTTCTCAAAAACTGCTTATTTTTTGTCACTTTGTGTGTGAAATGAGATCCTTTACAAGGACTTTTACAGGAACTAAAATGCAAGATGTCTATTTGAATGACATCTTACACTGCTTTTTTGCCAATTTTTTGCAAAAAAAAAAAAAAAGAAGAAGAAGAAAAAACCTCCTACTGCTTTAGAGCATTTTTGCAAGCTCATGCAGCACTCGTTTTAGGTAATTATTATATGGCTTTAGAGGAATACCATAGACTTGTAAAACTTTTTTTAATACCCACCCCAAATCCTCTGGTTGTTGGTTGCTGTTTGCTGTTCATGTTTTTCTCTCTTTTTCTTCATGTAAATCGAAAAAATTTATGTAGTTGAATACATGTCTATGCTGTGTATTAGTTGATACTATAACTGTAAAATTACAGAGAAATTCCTCGTATTTTTTATCTTTTATTTACTAGTGAAAGTGACAAAACTCACTTTTTCTCCCAGCCCATCTTCCTTCGCTTGTTTCCCTTGCATTCTTCTCTGTTCTCTTTGCTCGTACTTTCTACTGCACTTTCTATTGCAAGTACTAGTGTAAAAAAAAAAAAAAAATTACTCTAGACGAAATAGATCGTGACAAAATCCCCTACATGAGGATACAAAAAATACAATAAAAACTTCTTTATAATTCCGTGGTATTCTTCCTAAAAAGACTTGATTTGGTGGCAAATACGTTGCGAAGCAGTTAAGCAATATTCTAGTATACTGCAACATAGCGTGCCGATGTTCCTGCTGTAGTTCCCATCAATTTCTTTCAGTCGAGTCCTACTACGGCTAGCGGGATTTTTGACTCGGGTTATGTCGAGCCAGTTTGGAATAATCTGGATCGGACTCCGATTCCGGGTTGGAAATTGGAATATTCTGTTTGTCGAGGGCAACTCCGTGGAAGGTGGACTGGTTGTTGATATTGTAAATCATGAGGGCCTGCCCAGTTGTCGGTTGATCGAGTGATGCGGGATGAGAGAGAAGGAGAAGATACTATTAAGTCTGTAACTAACGATCAAACGCATTCTATTGGGCAGCCCACAAAAGTGGCGGAAGAAAGCAATCACTCAAGAGGCACCCCATCCCCGTTTCCCGTTGTTTCTCCCACAAATTAGCAGAAATCTTTCAGCTTGAAAATAAGAAACTTTTGCGGATTTGGATTTGTTTTGGATAAAACCTGCAGTTCAGTTTGATGGCTGCTTCGTTTTTGTTAATCTCTGTCCTCATCTTTATCTTGCTTCCCCTTTCTTCATCTCTTCCTTTCATCGTTCTACACGGTACGTGCATACATTTCACTCAATCCTGTCTAATTTTTTTTTCTTTCTAAATCAGTTGACTGTATATCAACTAAATGATGTAGGGTGCGATTGCTGTTTTGGGTTCTCATTTACTTATTCTTGCTTGTGGTTGGTGTGTTCGAGTTTGATCTTCCTCCATTAGAGTTGTTATATTTCGGGAAACAATTCTATCCTTTAGTATTTCGTTTTATCCTCGGCCTGGATTGATTTTGAGTGTAGGTCTAGAGGGTTCTAGTCTGGGTTCTATATGGTCCAAATTTAGCTCCTACACGATGATCCTGAACATTAATTGGATGTTTAAATCTGTATGTGATGAACCGTGGTTTATCAGACCGGACACCCCTGGGTAACGTTGAAGATTTAACGAGTGATTTTAGTTTAATCTAATTTGAATCTTAAGTAACTTAGAAAAACCACTCAAATGATTGTCGCCTACTGAAGAAGGGATAGCGATAACTGCTACTTTTTGAACCTTAAACCTGTTTTTGGGTTTTGCTTACCAAATTTATTCGTAGCTAGTTCAAATTATTTGTTTACCAAGTTCAGTTCAGAACTACCATTTTGGTGGCTTATTCATATGTGCTTCCACACAAGACTGACTTTCAAGTGTCTAAATGTGGGCTCTGTAATAGGCATCGGAGATCAGTGCTCCAATAAAGGAGTTTCACAGTTTACTCAGCTTCTAAGTGACTGGTCTGGCTCCGATGGATATTGCATGTACGCGTTCACTGTAACTTTGTTTTGTGTTAAACAATTTCTCCTACCTATTACTTTCTATAATATGATATTTATTTGGTATTCTCTATTCCCTTGCAGAGAAATTGGGAAAGGAACATGGGATTCCTGGGTTATTCCACTTCAGAAACAGGTGATTGCTGCTGTTTAAAAGGAAAAATGAAATTTAGCAAGTTGGTATCATCTGTGGAGTTACCCATTATTAAATTGCTGTGTGTTATATGTTTGCAGGTGGAAGATGTCTGTGAGAAGGTAATAAAATTATTTCATAATTTTCATTAGCTTATCTATTAGATATACAAATTTTGGTACCGGAATCAAGTCCTTTATTGATCCTTTAACAGGTCAAAGAAATGAAGGAACTTAGTGGGGGTTACAATATTGTTGGACTTTCCCAGGTAAGCTTCTAGTGACGATCTTAAATTTTTCCCTTCTGCAAGTCTGATGTTTTTGTGAGCGGCTGGTCGAAGAAATTTTTGCTCTAATGGCTAACCAAGGCTTCTAATAATAGTATTCTTTAACCATTTTGGTTTTCAGGGAAACTTAATAGGTCGGGGAGTCGTGGAGTTTTGTGATGGAGCTCCCCCTGTAAGATTAGTGTTATCTTGTTATCTTGTGCTCCCCAGAGATTTTTTTGGAACTTCTGAATGCTCTTTTAAGGCTCTGCCGGCCAAGTTGTGCTTTTGACATTTTCCTTTTTTTGTCCATGATCAGGTAAGCAATTTCATTTCACTTGGAGGTCCTCATGCTGGTACTGCTTCTGTACCACTCTGTGGGGTTAGTACTCATTTAAACTTCCTTCAGGTTCTGGTCTAAAGTATGGATCTAGTCATGATTTGAGAAAAAAGACAATTCATTGTGTGATGCATGCTTTTCAGTCTGGAATCATTTGCATTCTTGTGGACAACTTAATCAAGTCAGAAATCTACTCGGACTATGTGCAGGTTTGGATCTTTATTTAATTTATTTTGTAACTTTGGTTGCAGTTTCTATTTAGAAAACCTGTTCCTGATCACTTGCCGACGTTGAGTGAGTTGTTAACTTATCTCTTGTGAGATTGAACTGTAACAAATCCCCAATATTCTCTATTGATGATTCGGCAGGATCATTTGGCTCCTGGTGGTTACCTTAAGATCCCAACTGTGAGTATGGTTACTTTAGGAATTTTTTTATTGCTCTATCATTTGTTCTATAACATAACTCTCTACCTTTTTCATGCAATTGTTTTGTGAAAAAACATAACCTATGACTCCAATATATGTTTGTTATAATTTTGTCTTTGCACGAATCTTGTTATAATTTAAATATCTTAAAATTCCTTTTCAGGAAATTCCTTCTTATTTAAAAGGTTGTAAGTTTCTTCCAAAGCTTAACAATGAAAAACCCAGTGAGAGGAACTCCACTTACAAGGAAAGATTTTCTAGCTTGCAATCATTGGTTCTTATCAAGGTAAGAATTAAACAATCCTCCACTGCTTCTAGTTTATCGTCCAAAATCCAAAAAATAGAAAAAGAATTACTTAGTGAGTCACTGATGGCTACTTTCTATTTTGTCTAAAATGACCTACTGATTAAATGCTTTGGGCAGTTTGAGGATGACAAAGTTCTGATTCCACCAGAAACGTCTTGGTTTGGGTACTATCCTGATGGTTCCTTCAGTGAAGTTCTTTCTCCTCAGCAGGTAAGCCTATTATAACTCCTTGTCTTACAAATCCTTCAGCTTTTTTGGTGTTTCATGGTTTAAATCTGGAAGCACAGACGAAGCTCTACTTGGAAGATTGGATTGGTTTGAAAACTCTGGATGATGGTGGAAGGGTTAAATTCATCAGTGTGCCAGGCGGTCATCTTGGAATATCTCTCAGCGACATGAAAAAGCATATGGTGCCATACTTGACAGGGGATCAGGGTCCAACAGAGACTGTCAAAGAAATGTTAGCTTCTCATGGAGTACCTCCCATGAGGGACTTGATCAAGGAATTTGTTGGACTAATGGAAGACAGACCATTGCTACACTCTAAGCTGGCTCGCCATTTCCTTGGTTAACAGCCATATTTACAGAAACTCGGTAAGATAATTGTGCATCATACATCTTGTAGGCTATTTTCTATTGGAAACATTTAATAGGAAATGAGCATCCATCCTCTAGGGTTTGCTCTGATCAATGTACATGTTCTTTGGACTGTTTGTGGCTCTTAATGTAAGGATACCGATTGATCTTTGCATTTTTGCAAGATTGAAAAATGTAAAATTCCAGATTTGGGTGAAGAAAGAGGAGAAAATTTAGGGAAAGTAGAAGAAATTTCTGACAAGCCTGAAATGCTCATTGGGAACTATGCACGAATTCCCAGACTTTTTAAATAGGTGTTCTGAGTTATAAATTACAAAAATGTTCCTATACTCCTAATAGACCTTAACATCTCCTTAACTACACATCCTATGTACATAAAAAATTAATCATTGATGTAATTTAACATGAAGAACAAGATTACATAAAGAAAATTAATCATAAAAAAATAACCAAAATACCCTTGGATGTATTTTCTAATAAAAAAGAGGTGCCATTTCTAGCATAGACCCTTGAAAGTTCGTATCTCCATTAATGAATTCAAATGTGCAGATGAGAAAACTGATAGATTCTTTTATCTCAGACCCCTGAGACTTAATTGCAGTTATTTGTTTCTATTATGTCAACATTAAATTCAAGCCAGCATGAGGGCCAAGGATTATAAGTTTTTACTTTTCGAAGCAAGTATAAATAGCAAAAGGGTTGCCCACTCCAATTTTTCCCAATATGCATTTAAGAGGTGATTCCCATTGGAGTAAACAAGAAAACGAGAGAAGTGAGAAGCCTTCAAAATGCCAAGAAATCATCGATGAAACATGAGACCCATCAATCAACCTAATAAATTCCAATGGGTATTTCTCATCTTTTTCTAATTCTCTCTCATGATCAAATTCCAAGTAGATTAACCATAATTTTACTCAAAACATGATACCCATCAAATAGGGTTCATTGGGACTAATTCCGTTAAGTTTTATATAAAAAAATATTTTTGAAATTAAAGTTCTATATGTGCTACAATATCTAAAAATTTGAGTATTAATAATGGTTCATAGGGTTCATTGATTTCTTTCAAAAGTATAATTTTGCTTCTAGGATGGGATTTTCTCATAAACCTTTAAACACTATAAACAATATGAATTTTAAAATGAATAAATGCATCAAATAATAAACTTATGCAATCTTTTCCACTACATAGCTCATACTATAGGTTTGTCAAATTATGGGATCAAATGAACTCAAATAAGAAGAGTATGAGGTGTAGAGGGCAAGGGTCCAATTATTCGATCGATTGGTCATCGTGGTCTATGTGGTACATGCACAATCTTATACGGTGGTTTGGGTTGTTCAAAGATTAGGTTTGAGTTAAATTTTTGAAAATCCATTCTCACCTTATAAATTTTTTATTAAAAATATATAGATAGAGTGTTTTTTTTTAAAAAATAAAGGGTAATTTTGACCACCATGAATTGGGTTTTTGAGGGTTAAGGTTGGAGAAATTTGTCTTTGCCCTAAATCCATGTAGGATTTTTTTTACTCACTCCCAATTTTATAAACACTGAAATAACCCAACAGCTTGGATCTTTTCAGGATGAACACAGCTAAATTCTATGTGATGATCAGAGATAAGAAAAACTGGTTCTGTATCCAAGTATTCAAGACGAGATCAAACACAGCACAATTGAAGGCTCGAGTCAGATAACATGGACAAACTTCTCAATTTCTTTCTTTTCACTCCAGATGGAAGATAAGGTCCCTTTTTTGGTCTGTTCTAACCTACTTACAACACTTTGCTTGCAATTCTGCAAGTCATCATCACCATGCTTATTCTGAATCCTAAGTTACCCTGATGCACAAAACCAAGAACCACATCGAATTTGAAATTTCATAATATGAAAAAGTAGAAAAGCTGGTAATATGGGCAAAGCAGCAAGCAAACAAAATATGAGAACTATGAGAAATAAATGAAGGGGAAAAAAACAAAATAATTAGCTATGATTGAGAAACATTCAAACATCCAGAAACAGTTGCTCATGTAAACTGATTACAACGGAGAATTGGCAAAATTTCACCAGCAACGAATCTTTCCTTTCTTCAGATAAGGCCACTCTTGATACTGTCACCTCTTGGTGGCAGGTGACAATTCAATGAAGCTGCGAATCAGACATCATAGAGCCAAAAGTGACTAGTTCAGCTCTGCTGCTTGAGATTGGCAGAATAGAGTGTCAAATGACAGAGATTCATAATCTTAATCACAGGGTGTGAAGCAACATGTTTAGTCTCTAGTACCTAGGCAAGAAAGTGGTCTATCATGTGTTGTATCACATCTGCACCTTCAGATTGCATGAAAGTGTCCTTCACCTGCCAGATATTTGCTCATACCAGGTAATTAACCATATCAATTCAAGGCAGATCAAGAAAATGAGAACACTGTAAGTGATTTATGTCATGAAAACAATCTCTGCCTGTCCTAGGTGACCTTCCGGTTATATAATATTAGATTCAACAACAATACCTGAATGACACTATGGGCCAGAAACCTCTGCCTGCTGTTGGCGAAACTAACGTCAACTTTTATCCATGACACACGGGAAAGGCCTATAATCATCTCTTCTGCAATGAAATGGCAAAAATGATGTCTCATTTCCTTCTAAAGGTAACAGCATAGATGCTAGCTCACACTCTAATCAAAGACCCAAAGAAAAGAGAAGAATGGATTTGAGTAGATGGTTCTAGCAATATCCCTAAGAAATCATGTCTAAATTGAATGGTTTTTGTGAATGCCCAGTTTCATGTCAGTATTCAAAACTTTAGACAAGAAAGAAGCGAAACACGCAATGTTCTTCTAAGAGTTCCTTGCTGCAAAGCTGCTCCTCGACACTTTCAAACTTTAGTCACAAGGGAATAGTCAAGCGCATCCAGGTTCACCAAATAAAGGATTGAAACATTATGCAACATTAACCTGTTGAGGACTTCCAATAATTAGAAGACATACTAACCTTCTAGAATATCAGAACCATCCTGTCCTGTCGAAATAAGAGATTGCTGCTCTGTCTCTTCTCCCTTTGTTCGTTCCTCATAGACAATATGAGGGTATTTGTCACTTACAGGATCATCCCACTATAAAACCCCAGAGAAAGACATGCCTCATAAACACAGTCACCCAGGGAAGATTTTACAAGGTTAAAAGAATAGCTGAAAATGTTACCTTAGGAAGTTCGCAATCACGTCTAATGGACGATGTTCTCCAGCCCACAATATCTTAATTGGAACTAGTTACTGAAAACAAGTTTATTCGGTGCATGGAGTTTAAAATAGAAGACAAACTAAAATGTAGAGGATACGGTCATGGCTAACATTTGAGTAAATGACTCGACGTTTGAATGCATGAAGTGCAGACCTACATTACAGTAACGAAGTATCATAGTCAACAGATAGCACCAAAATTGGTAACAGACTCCCAAGGACAGATGACATAATTCAGAAAAAGCAAACTTACATAAAACGAAGGTCATCAGAATCATCCACCATGTGTTTCAGCAGTGGAGGTTTCCCCTCACCATTGTCTGTAAGAAAAAGGTGTTTCCCAGTTTTTCTAAATATCCAATGGATCACACGGGATGCAGCTCTCTCAAACACAGTGACACCAAAAAGGAAAGGCACCTACATAAGGAAATTTTTTAGTAATTATCCAAATAATATCATTTCAGATTTCTGATGACAGCAGAATCCAAGACACTAAATGTTTAAGATGCTTATAAAAGCGTATAATCCTTGAGTTTTTATGGTAAATGTACACATTGAAGAAATTACGAATACCTGTTTGTTACCCCTTGAGCCAAGATGTGGTGTAGCGACGGTAATAAAATTCATTGGCTCCAGACCAGATATTGTACCTTTACGGTCCTTCTCAAGTCTGCCATCTGATGCTGTGACATCTGATGCATCCCCTGATTCATGTCCTCCAGAAGGTCTATACAATCTCCCAATGGCATATCTTGCTACTAACCCTCCAACAGAATGGGCAATAAAGGAAATCTTACGAAGTTGAGGCTTACGCGTAATGACATCAACAACCTAGAAGTTATAGCCTGTCAGATACAGAGCTTCTTTTCCATGTTTCAGGAAAAATAAAAATGCACAAATTCTCAAAGATAGAAAAAAGAGAGAGAGGTCTGTAACGGAATAACCCACAACAAAAATGCCAAACTCACTTCCTCAGCTAACCGTTCTCCCATCACATCAACACCATCCAATGTCAATTTCAGTATATTGCTTTCACTACCTGCAAAAGTTTAATGAGTACATGCAGGAGTTACGAATCTTAAGATGTCATCATACTAGGGGATGAATTGTCAATGCCTTGGATATTGCAATTTCCACCACCCCTCAGTTAGTGCAAGATTTTTCCCCACAAACAATAGTCCAGAACAGCAACTCCCTACAAGAAAGGCCAATCCATGTTTCACCACTTCCACTAGTCCCTCTTTCAACTATGGAGAGGATATCTAGACCTTGAAGTTCAATTTTATTTCTTAGTGCAACATAACTGACAGAGTAGTTCACAGTTGTTTTTGTTGATAGCTACAGATGTAATATTTTTCAGGAAAGGAAGAGTTAAAAGAATATAGTTAATCTGTGCAAGTAAAAAATACTGAATATGAAAATAAAAAAGTATTAAAGAAACATCATTTGAACAACAGTAATCGACAAAATAATCAAATAAAATAGAAGGATAGTTCAACAGCAAATAAATATACAACCCTGAAACTATGCAGAAAACTATCACTTACAATGAACAATAACTTTATCAGGGAATGTTCTGACAAACTTGTCAGCAGCAAAACTCCAATCAGTCGTGCTGCGAAAGAAAAAACGTGTCTACGGTTCAGTTTTTTTCAGAAAACATAAGAAAAGAAATGAAAACAGTAGAGCACAAGTTTCACCATAAAGTAACAAAACGTACGAAGGAAAACATTAACCATCATGAAGCCATGAAGAAGGCCAGACAAGATTGGGGAGAAACCAAACTCCCACAAGCATCAATCCATATAGCTTGAATATAGGAAATAAAACTGGAATAACTGTTCTGATAGTTAATAATGCTTTACGTTATCATGTTCTTTTCACTCTAGTTCTTCTTAAGAGAAAAAATAAAAAATAGAAGCAGCTTTTCTCATCTCAGAACTTCCACCAACCGCAGAGTAACTCAAGTCTGTACCACGAAACACGACGTGAGAGTTGAAATTATTTCTCTAGCTACAATGTTTCACAACAGAGCCAAACCAAAGCCTCTCATCTCACATCAAAACAAAAATCGAGACCTCCCTACATTCTCACGAACATGAAAACCACCAAACATAAAAGAAGAATTTCGATTTTGGTTTCATCCATTGTCCTCAAATGCTCAAATAAACAATAATAATAATGACAAAGGCGAATTGCATCAGAAATAGAAACACGCTTGAGACAGGGCAACTTACTTTCCAAGAATTCCATGAACCATAACGACCAGATGATCAGCAGAAGCTGAAGAATCGGAGCTCCAAACATCTCGTCCGCCATCAACGGACTCCGTCCGAACTCCAACGTGTTCTCGCGCGTTCAAGTCCATCATCTCAGCTCCTCATTACAATTCCGAGAAGAAAAACAAATGGAGAACTCGAGAGAATGGGATCAATTATTTGTCTATTTGCAGAGTCCGTGAGGGAAAAGAAAAAGCAGAGAGGCTCAGTTACGGACGGGCGGTGTTGGGTAGTCGGTAGTCGCTTGGTGCTTCCCGCGAAGAAATCATATCAGATGATAACGCCACCTGGACGGTTGGATCCGTCTAGATACGGCGAAGATGGGCGCATTAGAGAGGCATCCCGAATTCTTGGCGGAACCGCCAGGTATCCCATCGTAGATTGATTTAGCTTGGAAGTAAAAACATGCTACTTGGGATTGATTTCTCCTTCAGTTACGTCATCGTCTCGACATATCTTTGATTTTTGAGTAGACAGATTTATGCTACTTTATCTACGCCATTGGAGAACGACATGCTTCTTTGAGCTGTTCCAACAGAAGCCGATTTCTGTCAGGGCAGCCGTCGGGATTCAAGAATTCATCCCGTGGCTTCAAATCAGAAATGGAATTACTCGAAGAGGATTTTCTTCAAACACCTGATACAAAATAATTTCTTGGAAGCCGAGGCACCCAAACAACAACGCGTGCACGTCAATGGCAGGAGGTTAGTTTTCGAAGAATTTACACACGTCTAGTTAATTTTCTTCTTTATGTGCACGGTTCTGTTAGAACTCCAATGCACGTTACACTAAAAATAAACAAATCCTGGATATTTTAGTAACTGTAAACACAAATTTTCAATTTGTATAGTCAGCTTAATCAAACATGGATATCAAATGAATTGTAACAGAACTTAATTATCGTAAAGACAATATGTGTGAAGCAAATATACGAAGAGTGTTCAACTGACAATTATTTCTGAATGTAAAGCAGAAATCAGGACTTCTTCTCCATCCTCAAACCATACAAATAGTTGAATGTGGAAACAGAAAGGAATAAAAGGAATACAGCCAAAAAACCTAAAATCTTTATACTGCTTTCTCGATCATCTACTGCATGTAAAATTGGATATCCGATTCTGTGTGACTGTAGAATTGATGAGGATAATGCCCTATCCGCAGGTTGCTTTCGGTTGGAAATGAAGAAAAAAGCAACAGCCCTGATGGAAACAATAAACTGGAACTGGTAGGGTAAATGTCGATAGGTCATTGCTGCATATATAGGGATGTTGCATGCACAGACCAGAAGGATGAAAACTATAATTACTGCCTTTCTTTCCTGTCAAAAAATTTCCCCGGCAAATAATAAATTAGGAAGAAAAGACCCATCATATATACAAACCAAAATCTCAAATAGCTAACAATAAGTCAGAACTAACACACAGAATTGTAATAATGAATACAAAGAAATGCAAAACTGCTAGATACTGGTCCTTTTCTTCAATACCCAGTACCTCGTATTGCATTACTGGACACCAAAAAGGAAAAAAAAAAAACTATAAAAATAGCATCCATATTTTAACACCACTAACGAACCAAACCACCTTAGCCTAAATCTTTTCTTGACAAGCAGAGAATCAACGAATCCTGCTTCGATGGAAAAATACCTACAGAGTATACAAGCCATTATAGAATTCAGACTTGTTGATTACTTGGAGATGAAGATATATCATACAGTGATTTCAGGATGGCTGCCACGACGATTGACTTTTGAGTGACATCCATCTAGTGAACACAAGAGTTATTATAAGGCAGCTTCAACTTGGTGGTGCTCAAGGTTTCGTAGAACTATCCTAGCAAAGATTTTAGCCTCAATCGGTGCTGTAGCAGCTGCTGCGGCAGCGCGGAGGATTCGCCCAGCACCTGCCTTCTGCAGCAGTCCTGCATGGTGTATCGCATGTCTCCCTCCTGGGATAGTGAACTGCAATTTCACCAGACAATAAGAATCGCGTTGATTTGGTCATCTGTTAACCTCTTCTTTTTAATGTTACACAGCATCAAACATTTGGATATACATTTAAACCAGATATCAAAGAGGTATTCACATTACTGGTATGGATGCAACTTTTCACAAAATATAAAGTTCAAATGAAATATCCAAAGAAGGTGGTGCATCGACAAGCATTTACCTGAAGGAGAGCAAAAGCAGCACAAGCCCTAAGAATAGGAGAAGGATTTCGAATCATAGAAACAAATCTACCAATTTCAGCTCCACTGCATAACATTGATATTAATGAGTTAGAGCACCATATGAAGCAGAAAAAACAATAAAAGAATCAGGCTCATTAGTTTACGAATGCAGAATATAAACCAGCTGGCAACCTGCATCTCAGATGTCCAGCCTCTTGTATACGAGCTGATTCTGCTACTTGTGCCAGTGCTGCGGGAGCAGAAGATGCAGCAGCAACAGAGAAGCTCTGTGGATCTGAAAAGGTCAACACAAACTCTTCGATATGTTTCAGTGCCATCCTCCTAGCACCATCTAATGTTACAGTCTTTGAAGTTCCTTCTGATGAGGACCCTATCAGAGCTACTTCATCCATTCTGTAAAAGCAACTGTGAGACTTGAATGTATACAATTATGCACTCACAAATAGGTCCTCCTAACTGAAGCATTATAATTCAAGACCCTGCTTAAAAGTAAGAGGAACAACGACATAGCTCAAACAGTTTATATCACCATTCAAAATACACTACCATATTTTTTGGCAGAATAAAAGTGAAAAGAACTGTTAATATCACTTCAAAACACACTACCGTTCAACAAAAAAAAAATGTTTATATCACAAGCAAAGGGTTCATCTTAAATAAAAAAATTGGAAATAAAAAATATATAGACCACATTAAGAAAGGATTTCAAGAAGCATTTTTTTTAGCTCAAGTAAAATAAACTGAAGATGGAACACAGAATGGTATACTCCATGAAAGTTTGAGCATCTTGAGATCATCAATAATGGGCAAATGAAATTTGAGTTAAAACTGAAGAAAATAATAATACCTCCCGTCAAACATGTATGCTAGAGCCAATGCAGCCATGAAACGAGCCATTTTTGATCCAGAAGTAGAACATAGGTGTACAAGTGCAGGAACTCCTCCTTCTTCAACTATACGAAGGGCGTTGCCTGGATTGAAAGCAAGATTCCAAAGTGCACCTGCAGCAGTCTCATGGACATCCTATGAAGGACCAAAATATAAAGTTAAACATGTCCAGCAATCAAAACAAATCTGGAAAAAACTACCAGACCATGGCATGAGCATCCAGACAATTTACATGCTTAATGCTCCAAATAAGAAATTTTCAAAAATTTATATAAATCTAGTTCTTAAAACCATTCATTCTTAGTTGACAAAAAAACACACCACGTAAAAGTATAGGAAGCCATAAATTGATCCCAATTGCATGACATAAAATGATTTTTTCCTAAATATTGCACAATGCTGTTAACAAGCTGAACTTCAACACAGCTTTGAAGAAGCCAGTCCAAGCACTGGAGGTGACATAATGGGTTGTTGAAGAAAAACCTATGATCCATTGAAAGGTACCTTGAATCCAAGATATGGTTGCTATTGAAAATTTGCTGCCTCCTGGTGACCTCAAATTTTGTTAGGGTTTCAAAATGGGCTAGCAATTATAGGCACTTTCGGAAGTAAAGCTGCCACATGCTACCGGAGAAGATTATATAAAAATTTTCAAGAATTGTTTAGATATATGTAAATGGTGAAAGTACTTTTCAAAGACAGTAAATTACTGATTCATAGGCTGCTGATGGATTTTGGCAGACCATATATTATTTGAATTCCTACAATTAACAAAAAAATTTATACTTTATACTTTCATAACATTGTTTATTCTAGAATCAGTGTCATCCTTCAAGGGAAAACAGAAGTAGCTAACTAGAGTAACATGCCCAAAGAGAAGAATATGAAGATCACTTAAGAAGACAAAACAAACAGTTCAAACTGAAACTCTCCATGGAGATTCTGGCCAATGTGATGAAATTCTAGACCTACGTGATGTTCTTCAGCTAGTTTGGTCACATGATGTAAGAAGCGCGAGCAGGGTGGCTGATTACTTGGCTAGGATGGGTGTTCCTCTCCTGGAACTTGTAGAGAGCAATACTTATCCTATCAGCACAGGTTGATTAACGTTTTGTTTTTATTTCTGGCCAATACAGTTTGTTGTTTGTCTTTGTTTCTGGCCTGTTAACTGGCCAGTTCTTTTGTATTCTTCAGTAATCTGTTGTAATCCTCATTCCTTTCCTCAATAAATTCTCGTTACTAAAAAAATAAAACATAAATTTCAAAAGAAACAAAGAAGCCTTCTTATGCAATAAGGAGCTCCCAATAACCGATCTGTTAATAAGGAGCTCACAATCTGGATATTATTACCAAGTTAACAATAAATCAAAAATAAATTGCACAGAAAGTGAACCAAAACAACTATAAAAAAATCTAATTATAACATACCTCAGATTCTGATCGTGCCAATGCAATAAGTGGCCCCACACCCCCTTCTCGTCCAATGGCAATGCTGAAAGTAAAAAAAGTGTATTAACTGTTGAATGGTGGCAGAATACAAAAACAGACCATTGCTGCTGAAGTTGAGAAGATGGTTCTTAAATCACAGGTCAGATACAAAAAGTAATGCTTATTTACTGTAAAGTGAGAGAGGGAGAGAGAGGGAGAGAGAGAGAGAGAGAGAGAGAGAGAGAGAGTTTCAAATATTCAGAAAAGAAATCATGGAAAAAAGGGAAAGGGGTGACAGTGTCTTTTCATGATAATTTTTTTGTTCTGGAGTTCAAAGTAATCCTTCATCCATTTCGGTTTGGATATGTCTTGCACCTCCTAAAATTAAGTACTTCATGAAGTGTGTTTCCAAAGGCAAACTACTAACTATTGATCAATTGTGGCATCAAGGGCAGCCAGTTCAGGATGTCAGTTGTAAGTTTTGTTTGTTGGCTGATGAGTCCATTGATTATTTGTTTTTGCATTGCCCCTTCGCCTTTGCTGTATTGATTGCCATGCTACTAAAAGTTTAGTTGCCCTTTTTGCATTCCTAACTCTCTTCCAGAATTATTAATGCAAGTCTCAGCTAGACCTCTAGCTAAGACAGCTAAAGAACCATGGTTGACTGCTTTTTATGCAGTTGTGTGGGCTTTAGGTAAAAGAGAATGCAAACACTTTTGAGAACAACAGTGTTATGGTCCTGGCTTAAGTACCTATGTCTTCCGCTCCTAATAGGCCGGTCTTTTGGGTAGTATTGGCTAGGTGCTTAACATTTGGTATCAGAGCTAGTGCTACGTCGTGAGTTCGAATCCCGAAGGGGGCGACTGCGGAGGGGGCGACCAGAGTGTGCTTCCAGCACCAATGGGCCACCGCTATATGCGGAAGGGGCGACCTGAGTGTGTTACCGCACCATGGGCCATCACTAGAGTAGGCCGTCGCAAGTGGGCCGCCGTGGACGTTAGCTCTTGCGAGCATGGGTGTGATGTTATGGTCCTGGGTTAAGTACCTATGTCTTCCGCTCCTAACAGACCGGTCTTTTGGGTAGTATTGGCTAGGTGCTTAACAAAAAGTCAATTCTATTGGTAGAGAAATCGAGCACATGATTCACTATATCCAGTTCTGAGTAAGCCGATTAACTCTGCTTCAGCATTTCAAGAGTTTTGTTCTTAGGTCTAATTGGAATATGGTAGCAGCCTTTTGTTGAACCTAGAGTTGCTCGAGTCTGTCCTTGGCAAGCCCCACATATAGGGTGGTTGAAGCTTAATTTTGATGGCAGTTTTCAAGGGAATTTGAGCCCCACAAAGGATGGAGATATCTTTCGTCACTCCTTGGGCCAAATTATTATGGTGGATTTTGTGCTGTTTGGGGAGTAGGGTTCTAAGAAGGCTGAACTTTGGGCCTTGCTATGTGGCTTGTGGATATAACAGCAGCAGTTTACCTTGCCTCTTGTCATTGAAGGTGATTCTGTTGTCATGGTGAGGTGGTTTTCTACAAGACATCAACCTCCTTGGCTGTTTAGAAGATTCCACGATGAACCTCTTGATTTATGAGAGGGGCTACATTTGCAGTACATACTACGAGAAGTGCCAATGACTTTGATGTCTCGCTCAGAAGGGAGTTTCACTTTCTAGGCTTGTTGAGAGTGTTGGTCTCCATCTGATCCTAGCCGATTTCTTCTTCTTCTCTCCTCTCTCTTGTTTTTTTCTTTTTCTTCTAGAAAGACTTCTCCTGTTCTTGTGGCCTATTTTAGTGATCAATGTTTCTACTAACCACTTAGTTTGTGGTTTTGTAATTTGGCATATTCCTTATTGATATTATCTTGTAATCTCTTATTTTCTCTTAATGCAATTATATTTTTTCTAATAAGAAAAAAAGATAGAGAGCAAATCAACCTTTTTCTTGTTCTTTTTTGACAAACATGTCAATGAGGGGAAAACAAAGTACTCTCACCACCCAGATGATAAGTTGTATCGAAGTCTTAAAAATTCATACAATAGCTTAAGATTTGACATTAGATTCATTTAAGTTTTTTCAGATTGCTCCTATCATTTGTACTTGACATTTGTTTGACATTTGTGGATGCCTTCATTTATATAGAAACCACACATATAACTTGCTTATATATAGAAACACTGATTATATATTTGCAAATATTTACTTGTAAAATTGCTTATGAAGAGGGCTATGTCCCATCATGCTCATTAAACATATCATGCTTGCACTGAAATGCATATTGTGTAACAAGGGCTACAATATACACATCCAGCTAGAAAGGAAAGGAGACTAACCAATCTCATGATCCACAAACTGGAATGGTCAGTTGTAGCTCACCTTATCATGTTGATAGGAATTAAAATCATCAAGGGAGAGAAGAACCTCACAAATAGCCAAAGGACAGACAAAAAGGAAGAGCCAACAGTTGAACTGACTCTTTGAAACAAAATGAACCTCAGTTGAGAAAAACCTAGGATCTCACAATCCCATGAAAAACTTACACAATTAGACAGAGGGAGTGGGACAAAGGTGGCTCATGGATTTGATAGTTGAAACAGTAACAGACCTCTTAGCAAACTTAGCGCACCAAAATCAGTGAAACATAGGGAGTGGAACAAAGGTGGCTTGTGGATTTGATAGTTGAACCAGTAACAGACCTCTCAGCAGATTTACCACACCCAAATCAGTGAAAGTTGAAATTCAAGCCTTGAGAAGAGAAGCCAATTTTCAATGGCAAAGTTGAAACCCAACAAGCAAGATAACAATATATAGCTTATAGCTGCTGTGATAACATGGAATTGAACCTCCTTTCGAGACAATATCATTTGAAGACAGGAGAACCAGTGTGTTCACATCCATTTGATAAGAGATCAGCCCCCTCTTGGATCCAGAGAATTGTATAGAGGCCGAAGAGAGAGAGGGACAAATCTGGTAGACAGATGCTCTAATAACAAAAGTTCAAATAGGCTTTGCTGGTAATATTCTGGTCCAATATGTAAGTACCTGTAACCGAACCAGACAAACTCCAAAACTACCATTAAAGATGAGCTTAAGCCATTGAGCGATTGTGGAGTCTAAAGGAGAATAACAAAGGATATCATAGTCCTCCAGTCCCTCCTAAGTTTATCAACAAGATGTACACATACTTTCAATCTAGTTCATAAGACTAAATTTCCCAAAAATTTCTCTATGAAATTAGAGCACATGGATTATTAAAATGTATTGATCCAAAAATCAATTATAGTCAGGATCAGTATGTAACAATATTGATTAATTAACTTTCTCAAGGACCTGCTCTTGTTGACCTTATGCATCCCTTAGGCTCCATTTGGTTTGAAAAAAATAAAAAATGACAGGAAACATGGGAAGAGTGAGGTTGAAAATAAAATTAAAAAAGAAAGAGAGAAGAACAGATAAAAAAGGAGTTACAAAGAAGAAAAGGAAACAAAATCTCAAACTGCCATGAAATTTGTCTTCCTTCCTTTTTTGTCATTTCACTTAGATCATAAGATGCCTCACACACACAAAAACACACCCCTCTTCTGCAAAAAGTTACAGCCACTTTCACTTCCATCCTATTCTAGGGTAAGAGTTTAATTGTTCAAGCAGAAAGAAGTAAAAAAGGTATATGTTGTTTGCCGTTTTTTCATAGTATGAAGGATGCAACTTTAGTTAAATGAACTTCTACTAGCCAAGAATTGAATAGCAAACATCAGTTTCAGGAATTGAACTTCCACTCGAACGGATGCTTAGAGAAAGTATAAAATAATTAAAAGAAAAAATGAGGAAGTTAAATCTAGGTATTTTCAGGAGTATAACTCAATTAACAACTAAATGTTGGAATCAACATTTTAACTCTTGAAATCAGGTAATCCATCCAAGAGAAAAAGTTGGTCTATTTAAGTTACAGGATAAACTCCAAAAACTACAAGGAAACCTGAGTTCAGAAAATTAGTCAAACACTAGAACCAAGTTACTAAGAAAGCAATGCAGAGCATCAGACGAACCTGTTGGCTTCTGAGACTGACAGTCCCCACAAAGCACCTGCAGCCCTTTCCTGAAGACCTTGAGAGGCATTTGTGCAAGTTTGAGCAAGAGCAACCTAAATTATCAGATCAATGATGAGCTTCAGCTGCTTGTCAGATTCTTCTTTTCTTCTTTTCCTAATTCTGGGTATTTTTATCATTTTCTTTTGCTTGAAAAATTCAGAAATAAGTAATCCAAAAATCTAAAATTGAAAAAAAAAGGTAGCTGGCATGGGAGAGTGTGACCTATGTCCAGAAGTTGGAATTGCGTGCCATATGCATTTTTGAAGACTAAAAGCCTTATGGTTTTATGATTTATTTTGTCCGAAATAACCAGCCTGTTGGAGAGAAAGAAGGCATACCAGTGCCTCAACTCCACCTGCAGCAGCAATTGCTTCCCTATTTCTGTCATCAAATGATAAGTTCCACAGAGCACCAGCAGCTTCCTGTCTGAACAATGAGTTGCAGTAAGATAGCAAATAAACGGAGTTAGAAATTTCTAATAGCTATTTAAATATCAGTCTCATCATTTTTCTCTATCACGCTGGGGAAGGAGATTCTCAAGAAGATCAACGACAATGAGGATTACCTAACACCTTCATGATGAGAGCAAGTAAGTTGTACTAATGCTTCAAGAGCACCAGCTTCTTGGCCAACAGCAGCATTGTTACTGTTACTATCTCCATGAGCAGCTAAATTGGCTAAGGCACGGGCAGCCTAGATATAGGACAAATAAAACACATGATAGGTAAATTGTGTCTAATATGAGGAGGAAATAAATGAAATTATGTTTGTATGAGTAGTTTCAAGAAAAAACGAAGTTCAAAGCAGACCTGCTCCTGCACACCCTCAAACTTGCACGACCGAGCAAGCATCACCAAAGCATGGACACCACCTGCAAGTGCAACCTCCATGCTACATTTGTCATCAGCAGCCAAATTGGCAAGAGCTCCAGCAGCACGTTCCTGAGGTGCCCAAGTCCAAACTAGTGAGTACATGTGTTTCTTGAAAAGACCTTTAAAAACAATACTGAATAATGGTAACATCCGTACAAGAACTCCATCACCCCCAGATGGCCACTTGAAAATAAGATCCACCAGAGCTTTTACTCCCCCTGCCTCTGCAATAGCCCCCTGAAAAGGGAGCAGAAAAATTATGACGAGTTTTGCATTCAAAAGAAGTAGTGACTAATTAATAGCAAAACAATTACAAAACCTTGTGCTCCTCTCCCACAGAGAGATTCCAAAGCCCTCCAGCTGCCTCTTCTGCAACCAATCTGTTCATTGACCTTGCCAGATCAGCAAGAATACTAATACCACCTTCATCAGCCACAGCTTTCGCGACTTTGGCATTAACTGACAAGTTCGCTATAGCCTGCACACATAAAACTGTCCAAGTTAACTCTAAAGCTCGTCCCTCTATTCACTGATTGAACTATTCGTTGTTCACCTTTGCAGCTTCAGACTGGACTCCCTCTCGACAAGACCTTGCGAGGTCCAAAAGTAGATTTATCCCTCCATCCCTCATGACGGCCTCTGCTCGTCCACAATCCACAGTGGCATTTTCATCATCTATTACCACAAAAGTTGCAAGCCCCGTAGCTGCCCTTTCTTGAACATCCTCTTGTAAGCTCTGCATTAAACTAAGTAACAGAGCTGAACCTTGCCTCAGCCAAAAACTATCTAAACCTGGTGGATTACTCTCTGCAATTCGCAGAAGTGAATGAGATAAAACCCACTCAAGCCAGTTCATCATCTCATTGATAGTCCTATCCACATTCTTCAAAATCCTCCATTCTGAAAAAATATTCTTTTCTTTCATTGTAATTTGGGGAAGTAAGGAGGCTATTCCTTTAAAGATATCTGAGAAGAGAGCAAGAAACAACTTTCCCTTAACATTAAACCCTGTGTGGCTACTTTCTTCTTCAAGGACCGGACAGCTCAGAGCACACATGACCTTCAAGCTTTTGGAAGAAGATAAGAGTCTAGAAACCGCAGCTGGACTAATGTCAGTCCTTGACACGTCTAAACCCAGCAAATTGGGAAGTTTGCTCCAAAGAGGGGAGACTATAGTCCATTTCATGTTTCTGGTGCCGGCAACTGATAAGAACTTGACAGAAGCTACAGAGCCTAGAGCCACCTCATCCACATTTACACAATCCATAAAAGCGATTTCAATCAAGTTCTTGCAATGCTTGGCCAATGCATTAATCGCATCCCCATCCACCTCACGGAGTCCAGATAAACGAAGCCTATTCAGTCTTGAGCAACAGAGAGCAATAGCTTTTACGGCATCACTACTGATCCGCTCACAGAAATCGGGTCCAATTTGAAGGCTTTCAAGGGCTTCATGCCGTGCTGCAATTACAGACAAAGTTGCATCTGTAATATCCCTACAATAATCTCCACTTATTTTACGAAGATTTCTAGCCTGAAGATGAATTATAGAGTTTGCAGACTCTGAGCCACGAAAACGGAGCTTCTGAAGATTTGCACAGCGAGAGGCAAGAGATGAGGCAGTCCCCGCATTGCACTTGTGGGCACGGAGATCTAAAGAGGTCCACAGACAAGGGGAAGAGCCAAGAAAGCGCCAAGTTCGACATGTGGAGGCAAGACTTGCCCTGTCCCTGTAATTGAGGTACGAAAAGAGCTGAACCACCGTGTCATCAGGGAGGCTCGCCCAATCAACTTCTTCGTCTCTGGACTCCAAATGGAAGATTTCAGGGTAAAAATCAGAATGCTTTCGGGAAGGTGCTTTCTCTTTTTCTTTGGTTTGAATGGCTTTTCTTCGAACCCTCCTACTCATCTTGGGGGGTGAGGCTACAGAATTTGTAAACCCGAACGAGGGTTCAAAAGAAATAAAAATAATTATTAAAAACCCTAATTCGCACAAAGACCAACTACCTAAAAATCGACGAATTGCACATTAGAACAGAAACTGCGAAATCTACAGCATAAGCAACATATCCTATAGGAATCAATGGACGCAATTCCATCTGTTCTATATCTATTCCGCACCTTCTTTTCCCTACGAACTATGATTAAGAGGCAGGTGGAGAAATCTCTTAGTTTTGGAACCTGGGTTTTTACAATCGCTCAGCTGAAGAAAACACAAAGAGCACCCTTTCGATGTAGAGGTCGAGAAGACCTTGTTACGTGGAATTCAACGAAGAAAAAAAAGCTTTCAAGATTTTCAAAGAAACTAAGGAGGCGCGAGACTAAGAGGGAAGAGAGAGGGACGGATAAACGGAGGAAATGGGGTAGAACGGGAAGGGAAGAGAAACCCTGGACCATGTATCGGCCTCTCCCTGCCTCTCTTCACCTGAACAAAGAGAGCTACCAGAGAGTAACATATTAGACTTCGGAATTCGGATTCTCTGTGTATGTTAGGCACTAATCCAAGAAACTCATTGCTTTGGGAATGAAAGAAAGTACTTTAGCAGAAGCCCAGAACACCATTATTTTGGGCTGAAATAATTCTCTTTTGAGCAAGCCCAGAAGCCTAGAACCCCATAATACTTTCAATTCCTTTTTTTATTGTCTGTAGTTATGTAAAATTTCTTAATTTATTTATTTATCAGTAATTATATATTTTTTAAGTTATTTTTCATTTTTTATTTTCCATGTTACATTTTTAAAATAATCACTGTTTTATTTGATTTTCTATTTTATTTATTTTCAGTCTAATTATTTAATTTAAATTTTATAATTTTATTTTAGTTCTCCTAATTTTAAATTTTAATCAATAATTTTCACTTTAATTTAATTTATTATTTATTTTAAAATTTTATTCCAAGAACAATGTAAAATCTTGTATTTACTTATTTTCACTTTTATTTTATTTACTTTTGCCTCACTTTTTCTATTTCTTTCCTTTTTTGTCTTTTTTTAACTTAATTATTTCAAACCGTTTTAATTGCTTAATTTATTTGTCCATTTTACTTATGTATGTTAATTGTGTCCCTATTTATTTTCCGTTTTCATTTAAGTACTTTTTTCTATTTTTATCTTTTAATTAATTTCTAACAATACTTTATTTATATTTTAGAATTTTAGTTTACTTCTCTTAATTTAAAATTATTTTTATCAATATTTTCATTTTTAAAATATAAAAAAATAAATTAATTTTAAATTATTATTTTTATTAAAAGTTTACTTCTAAAATATTTTTAAATCTTTTATTTTACTTATTTTCACATTTAAAATTTTCACTTATTTTTTATTTTAGTTGTTTATGTCTACCTTTCTTTTGCTCTTTCTTTCCTTTTTATTATCTTTTTTATTTCAAACTGTGTTAAATGCTTAATTTTTAATTTTTTGTCCCTTTTATTTATATATGTTATCTATGTTATTTCCAGTTTTACTTATTTATTTTAAAATTTAAATTATTTATTTAATTTTAGTTTTTTCTATTTTATGTTTATTTATTTTAATTTTAAAATTATTTTTATTAATTTATATTCAAATTTATTTTATTGTAATTATATACATTGTTTAATTAATTATTTCACTTAATATTTAGTGATTTTATCATGATTCTTTTGTAGTTCTTTTTAGTTTCTTGTTCCTTTACAATTATTTATTACTATCGATCACTCTACTTGTACTTTCTTTTCCCTTAAATAGATTTAGTATTTTATTTTCTAATTTTAACTCAATTATTTTTACTTTTGTCTTATTTTGGGTTATTTTTACTTTGTCCCTTTACAATATTTTGGCACTTATTTTGGATGGGTCACCTGTCTTTATTTAATGCAAAACCGATAGGAATTACTGTCCATCTTTCAATCCTTCTATGCTATGGTATGTACTCAATATGGTTATTTTGTTATGATAATACTAGAGAATATATTTCTACATCTTTTTCCTTCTTTTTTTATGGTAACACCAAGATTTGCCCTATTTACAGAAGTTTTTGTCGTAAGTGAGTCATCTATTCCTTTGATACATGGTCTTATAGTCAATAAAAAACCAATTGTGCTTTGAAAATTTGAACATTCTTGTACACAAAATGGGCCAGTACCTCCCATTGCATTTCTCTCTTTGTATCAACTCATTGATTAGCTCCAAGTTATGTCTCCTTCCTCTCTTCTCCATCATCATTAACCATTCCCCAAAACTACCAAGGTGCCCTTGCTCATTTGGGATGGCAAGCAGCAAAGGAGGAAGAGATGAGCTACCAACCAAAATGACACTTGGGAATTAACCACATTACCCTCAAACAAAATGTAGTAGGTTTTAAGTGGGTTTTTACAGTTAAACACAATCAGAATGGCACTATAGAAAGTTTAAAGGCAAGATTAGAGGCAAGTGGTTGTATTCAAATACTTCTAAAGTATTTTTGGGTATTAAAGTGGTGAAGTCTTGACTTGGCATTGTCTTATCCCCATGAAAATATGCCCTTGATCTACTGAAGGAAACAAGGATGTTGAGATGTAGACTAGTTGTATACCTATGGAACAAAATGTTAAGCTAACAACAAAGGCAAAATGAGATAATTTTTCTCATGATCCTAATTGATTCTAGAGATTAGTCGAAAAGTTGATTTATTTGACAGTCACATGGCCTGATATTTCATTTACCAAGAGTGTTGTCAACCAGTATATGCATTCTCCATGCAATTCCCATGGGATGGCACCAGAGAAGATATTAAAATACTTACGGAAATCTCTAGGAAAAATGTTATTAAGTAAATATAAAGGGCGTAAAAATATAGAAGGTTTCGTTGATGCAAATTGGGCAGATTCTTTAGATGATGGAAAATCTACATTTGGCTATAGCACTTTGGTTGGAGAGAATTTGGTTACCTGGCATAGTAAAAAGTAAAATGTTGTGGCAAGATTAAGTGTTGGGGCCGAATACTAAATCATGACTCATGCGGTGTATGAGATGATATGGTTACAATCTCTACTTCAAGAATTACAATTACTAGTGGAAGATCCAATAACATTGTTTTGTGATAATCAAGCAACCATTCATATTATGAACAATCCAGTCTTTTATCAATGAAACAAAAACATAAAAGTTGACGACCACTTCTTGTGTGACAAGATTCAAAATCAAATCATCTCAACACCATAGACTTCTTCACAAGAGCAACTTGCAAATATGTTCACCAAAGCCTTGCAATCAACTCGACTATATTCAATTGTGACAAACTATGTATTAACGATGTATATGTCCCTGCTTAAGGGGGAGTGTTCGAGTGTGTGGAAATTAGAGTTCTATTTGGATTATAGAGTCCTAGTTAAACTAGTCAACTAAATTATGTAAGCTCTTTGAATCCTTTCCAAACTAGGATTTCCATATGCATAGAAGTTATAAATAAATTAGTGTTGGGCTAAGAGAACGAAACTTCTTTTTTGAAATCTCTTCTGCAATCTCTTATCCCTTTTGTTGGTCTTCTCTCTTTCCTTACCTCTTTTCTCCATAAAGGGACTTTAGAATGTAATACATATTTTATGCTTTTATTTTTATTGTTTACTATTTCTAGTGCTTGTATTATGAAGGTCATTTCATTTATCTTTAAAAGATTCATAAACTAAGTTCTAGTATCAAGAATGTGCCCAAATTCATAGTAAATCTTTGACAAGTTCTTTGTAAACTACCGTTTATCAAGGAGTCCGTCTTCTTGCAGACATAGCCAAAGTGAAACATACTTTCAGGGTAAGAATCAATATGTTTGATGAATATTCATGGCTAAATGCTTAAGTTTATTCAGCCCCTTTTCAAATATAAAATTTCCAGTAGAGTACCCTGATTAGTCTTTTCCTTCCAATTTCTTTTTAAAGATGAAGAGCAGTAGAGAAATAGTTTGGGTTTAGAGGTATTAACAAAGACTTTATCTTCATATAGATGGTACAAGGATCCTCCAAAGTTAAGGGAAAGGTGAAAAGGAAAATCAATTGCAAGATCAGGTGTGTTTCCAGAAGCTTTACACTTCCATAGTTATGGGCATTGTTAAGTAAAACAAAAAGTTTGTTCTTATGCTAAAGACATGGTTTTGCTCCAAATGAAATGAAATGACCTCTAAAATGGGTTGTTATTTATTTTTTATTTTTACATTAGTTGATAATAATGGTTAAAAATCTATGAACTGACCATGGTTCCATGTTATATCATGCTTACAAGGCAAGATATCTCCTATTAGTGCATGGTTTCTTTCTGTACTTTCGCATGCTGAATCTTTTCTATTAGTTGAACATCTGTTCTTATTAGGAAATGAAGTCTCACATAGAAGTTATCATGTAAAGGCATTAACTCTACCCATATAGTTAGTTCCCAACTTGACCATATCACATCTCTGTCCCATACCGACACTTGGGCAGGATTTGGGTTGTCTAGTTCCCCCCCACATATGTGCTGATGAGAATTTTATCTTATGGTGATAGAGAGATCACTGGAAGCAGATTCTGTCATTAAGGCTTGAAGATTTTGACAGAGTTGGAAAGCCAAGGCTAATATCAAATTAATTTTGTGAAGAATAAATATATTCCTGACAGAAATGGCTTCAGGTATAGATGAACTGGGTTAGTTTTGATCAATTGTCTGTGGAAGTTTCTTGGAGAAGTGACAGTTTTTGTTCATTTTTTTCTCTCCACAAACGCTTGAAGCTTTTCAGGGCCTCCAGTTTGAGTTACTTCATTTATAGTAAATTGTTTTCAAAGTTATTTTCTAATCCAAAGGTTGATTAATCTCACTAACACAACTTCCAAGTCTCCAAGATTTTGTTAATCTTCTGACCAACTCTATAAGTTCATGAAACTTATAAAACCAAAATTAAAAAATCAGATCATCAAGTCCTTCACCTGCTTTGCACTCTTGCCTCCAATCTTCCTCAAGGATTGAAGTCGTTGAGGAACTGAAGAAAGAAGAAGGCCTTTCTTCGGAAGCATGAGCTTGATCAGTTCTGGTGCTGGGACCTTTGCCTGGGGTTTAATATGCAAAAGATCTAAAAAGCCAACAAAAATAAAAGAAACGAAGACTAAGTGACCACATAGGAACTGAAACAATTGCTGAGGTTGCTCTGTGATATCTAAACTTTTGCTATGTGAATAAATTCAATCTTAATACCAAAATACAACTCAAAAGAAATGTTACCATAATGATGCTACATTTATTGATGAAAATGAATGCTATAGCAAAATTCTCCAAACTTGAAAAAACCATTTAAATTATCCTACCGGGGAAGAAAATATTGCCTAGTGAAGCCGATGGAAACTCTATGATACAATGAGTATCACCCAAACAGTATAAAAAAATTTTGGGCGATTCGTCCAGTTGAGTGTGTTGCAACTCGTAAGCAATACATCGTAAAAAAAACAGCACCATTGCATTGTCATGAGACCCAAGGACACCATATGGTTTTCAAAGAAGTTTGTAGCTAACATCTCTGAAGATGCTGGGAATGTTCCTCTTTGAAGACAAGAGCTGCATTTAACAGGTAAAGAAAAAAAACAGAAAAGATCAGTATCATGGAATTTCTTTTTAACTTTTCCTTCATTGTCCCCTTTTTTAAAATAAAAGCAAACTAAAAAAAATCTATGAAGAAAACATAGAAATATAGGAACCTATTCAGTAGCATATATGAGACTACATCCAAAACAATCACCAGCTAAGATCTTATAGAGACGATATCTATAAACAGAAGAGGGCCCATTCACAGGTAGTCCAGTAACTAGTTCTACCAGTACTGATTATGCAGTAGTTGCACATTTTGAAGGCTCTAAACCTACAAAAGACTTGGATATGTACTAACCACAAAACACACAGAGAAAAGAGTTTCAGCTACGCAGGTTTCATACCATCTGTTTCTGACTTCTTATGCCGAAAAGGCGGGATGAAGGGTGTTGAAAGAGATATATGGCAAGGTACCATATTACTTTTTCATAATTCTTTATGAACAATCATGACCAACCTAAACACTTTGTAATATATATTGGCAAGTCAGCAGCTTAATGGTTTTATTCCAGCAAACAGTATCAGTATACTATTCTGCCAACCATGCTTTCAAAGAGATATTTTTGCTCACCATCATTTTATTACAGATTATGTTTGTTTCCAGGTACATTGGAGGCCAGGTCGCCTGAGTTTTCTCCCACAGCACTTAAAAGCAGATTCACCAAATAGGCCACTCGCCTCATTCACAGAACTACATATAGAATAAATGTTCTTGTTTTGTTTTGGTATGATTAATAGAATAAAAGCTCTATTCAAAGTCAAACGGAAGCTCCTTGCTCATCTCATACAAGATAAGTAAATTTTCAGTTTTTCTAGACAAAATAAAACATTAAACTTCAGATATTTGTGTAGCAAGAAAGACTTATACAATTTCTGACCAAACTACAAACTTGTCTTCTTCTAAAGAGGCTTATTAAAAGACCAATTTACTAGCCCTGTTTGAAGGAGGGCAAATTGTACATAGCACAGAAACTACACAGGCATAAGCACTTTCCTGCCTCTTTAACTAACAACAGAATGGTCAATGCATCCTCATTTTTTACTGTGAGTTTTCCCTTCTGACTTGGACCTATGGACTTCTCGCCTATCAGTCTTTGGCACTACTTGTTGCTTGCCCATCTTTGTAGAACCAGCTAATTTGATGCACCTTATCCAAGCTCATCGTCTACATATTTATAGATTAAGTGATAATCTTATATTTCTACAACTAATCCCATTTTCCTTGCATTTCAAATTCTGCATAGAAAACTCTGGTATCCTATCGTGCAACTTAAAATTTAGGACTATATCTGCAACCTGAGTCATGCAACCAACAATATGGAAGTATGGAAGAAGAATATAAAAGCTGAAACAGAAAGAGAATATTCACACTAAGAACTCATAGCAAACCATTTTTAAGTAAATGAGACACAACCAGGGAGGAAAGTCATAGCTAACTCTGCAGTACAACTGTTAAGATTTCTTCTGCAGAATCAGTAATATATGACACATACACATACACACACACACTCTTAAAAATGTACTTGATGCCATCCAAGATTTTAAGGAATCTTTCCATGACTAGCTCTCTAAAAAAGAACGAAAAATACTCAAGAGTCATGTCCCCTCTCAGACTGCATAATCAGGCACCCTCGAAGGGAAATGATACACCTACTGTTATATTCAAAAGTAACAAAAGAAGCCAAACAGAAAATGGATTGACAGATAAATTTCCCTTCTTAAGGCATTTAGAAATAAGCTTCTGAGCTCATTGCACTTGCCAAAAAAAGATTATGGCGCACTTGTTGACTACCAAAGCTGAAGCAGGAGTGACAAACTCATTTTTTCAAGAACCGTTTAAGTAGGTTTAGTAAATGGTTAATCACCCAACCAAGCCTAGTCAAGCAAAGACTGGTACAACCATCTTGACAATGGAGGTTATACTTCCAGAAATCCTAATGTGAAATAAAGCTCTAACTGAAAGGGACAGATTCTTAATTAACACAACCAGTGCAATTTTTATCTTTTTGATGAAGGCAAAAAAAAAAAAAAAAAAAAAAGATAAAAAGGAGCCCAAGGCAAAACACATGCAAAAGATAACAAAGCAAAATAAATCATACAGACAAAGCAGCCAATAACTAGACAATAAATCAATCAAGTGAGCAATATGTGGGGGGTCGGGGGCATACAAACAGAATTAACAAAATAGATCTCTGGGATTACCTTGCCCTTTTTTCGTCATTAGTCTGATAGAGGGACTGAAGTTGAAACATCAAGTAGAAACATCAAAATATCAGCCTCCTCATCAAGTCCTCATACAAATATTTTGTCCTTTCTGTTGGATAAAATCCCTTGCGTTCCATTTCCTCCTTCAATCTCTCAGCTTCCTTCAGCTGGCTTTGCATACAAAAACCATACAGCATTATGTCATAAGTAAACTGATTGGGTTCAAAACCTTTCTGCCGCATCTTGTTAAACAATTCACATGCATAATCTGTTCTTCCTGCTCTGTTCAGTTCTTTCAGCAATATATTATATGTGAAAAGGTCAACTGGACACAGCTCTTGCACAACTTGATCCAAATATTCCAGGTCTCTTAATCTAATCTTGCCTGAAAATACACAAACCAGAAGCTGAAGCTTCAATCTGGTTGATTCCAAAAAGTGGTGGGGCCAAGCCTGTCTAAATCCTGGATCCTGAAGGCTCTGCAATATCAGTGTATTACATAAAAATGAAGATGCTTGACGACCTGTTTGTTCCATATCAGTAACAACATACACTACCATATCATATTCTTTAGATGCGCATAACACTTTCACGAGTTCCTCATAGCTCCACAAACTTGGAATTAACCCATTTTGCCTCATCTCCTTTAAAAACTTGACAGCATCGTGAAACCTCCCCACCTGACAGAGACCTGCAATCATTGTATTATACAGCCGTGAACCAGGTTCTTGTATCTCTGCAAATTTGTCAAAATAATTCAAAGCACTTGGAATCCATCCACCTTTCAAAAAGCTTCGCAGCAGCAGAATCTTGGTAAGTAGGTTGGGTCTTATTCCCCTAACAACCATCCTGGTAAAGAGCTCCTCTACAATCTCAGGTTTCTTGGCATGACCCACTCCATCAATGAAATAGTTGTAAAGATGTCTATCCGCAGATTCTTGGCCAATTAAGTGCTTCTCCAGCATGTCAGAAACCTCTTTAAGCTGACCGTTTTCACAAAGAAACCTAATAACAGTAAGATATGAACTCCTCGAAGGAGTACCACCATTCTTGCGCTTTTCAAGAAGTAATTCAGTCGCCAAATCTCCTCTTTTCAGCCTGACTAACCCATTAATTAAATGATAAATAACATTTTTGTTAAAAATAGAACCAGGTTTGTTAAGAACTTGAGGAACTAAGTAACCCTCATCAGCACGGCCAGCTTTACAGAGACTGAGTATGTATTTGATACAAACTTCGTTATCTAGCATCACTCTTTTTTGAAGAGCTACATCAATTAGTGTACTCATCTTATCCAACTTTCCATATTCACATAACTTATCAGCGAGCATGGAGAAAGTCTTTTTACTTGGGAAATAACCGTGCTTCAAACAATCCTCTAAAACTCTATATGCCTCATCAATACTGTCATCTCCGCAGAGAGCATTGATAAGATAATTATAAGTTAAACTGCTCATAGAGAATCCAATATCCAGTCTTGATTTATAAAGTTCTTCTGCGACATCAACCATCCCAGCCTTGCAAAAGAAACACAAAACTGCATTCATAGTGAACCTATCAGGTGCAATTCTTTCTTCTATCATTTCAGCTAACAAATCATAAACCTCTTCAAACCGGTTTTCTCTCAAAAGCCAGAAAATCAGCTTATTATAGCAGAACACCTCTTGCACTTCTGCTTTATTTGTCTTCAAAAACTTCATTGCAGCAGTACCATATCCAGACTCCAGAAGGTTGTTAATTAAAATGCTATAAGGTCGGGATAAATCCACACAACCTGACTTCTTAAACCTCTCAACAAAGCTCCAGGCTTCCTGGAAATTACCCTGCTTGCAAAGTGTGCCGACAAGACTGCTAATGATGTGTTCGTTAAATTTAAAACTCCCCTTCTCCAACTCCAGTATATACCCTTTCGCTTCTTCTAGTTTGTTCTGTTTAAAGAGACACTTGAGTCTGAGGCAACAAGTGACAGGGTTCTCCAACCCCCGCAAAGATATCTGCTCCAAAATCATGTCAACTGCCTTGAATCGGTTCTCTTCAACAAGGGAGTTGAGGAGGACGTGGTAAGCGAAGGAGTTGAGATCGAGACCCTGGAAGCGCATTTTAGCTAACAGGTGGAGGGCAGCATCAACCTTGCCAGCCACTGCGTATCCCATGACAAGCGTATCGTAGAAACGGACCCTGTAGACGTTGCGGTGGTCTGAGAAGAACTGGAGCCAGTCAAGCATGACGGAGACGCGCTTAGCCTTGCAGAGGAATTTGAAGATTGTGTAGAAAGTGGCTCGCGTGTGGTAGTACCCAGGCTGGCGACCCGCCCAGTCAAAGAACTTGAGACAAGGGAGCACGTCATCGAAGTTGCGCAGGTGGTGGAGGACCTCCACAACGAACTCCTCATTAAGACGGAGATTGAGGTGGGAGAGGGCCTCATCCGGGTTCTCCTGTGACCCGATAATGTCATAGATGGCGTTTAAGACGGCGCTGTTCTTATTAGATCCAAACCACTCTTTGAATTCCGAAGCGATATCGGCGGGGCTGATGTCAACCGGACGAGTGCGACCGGGCGGCGGCTGGGACAAGGGGAGGGAGGTCGATAGACGAGAGTCGGAAACGACGAGGTAGGATCGGACAAGAAGGCTCCTAGCCCGAACTGCTGCGCTTATGGCGTTTCTCGTGGTCAGCATCGTCCGGCGAAAACCCTAACATCTAGGATGCTGTTAGGGTTTTATTGCATGACGATGATCAAAATGAAGGTTCTTTTTAGGGTTAAGACGCAGAGAAGGAGAGCCTCCCAGCCTGCCTGAGAAGGAACTTTAGCGCCCGGGCTCCGCAGAGGAGCCTAGCGCAGTAACCCACACAAGGCCGTTCCTGGAGCTTTTGTTTCGTCTTGCTTTCTTCACCTCGTTACCGATGTCTCTCAACTCTCAACTGCGATTCTACCCGATACTTTCTTTCTAGTGTTTTGCAGGATGGTACGAAATTACAACAATGTTTCCCGACTCAGCGAGTCGACTCGATGTAAGGCTACCGAGTCAGGTGGAAGGGGCATTGGGACCAGGGGTGGCATCCAGCCAACCAAGCTTTGGCTTGATCTTAATACTTTGAATACTTAGAACTCGAATTCAGCCTCGAGCCTAAAATTGGAATTGACCTCAAGCCTAACAATTTTAACTGAGTTTGAAACCGAGCTAGAGCCGGGTTTGATCTCCAACCAATATTCAAAACTTCAAAAATAAAAAAATAAAAAGAATATTGTAATGACCTTGGTACCATTGAACTACAAGGTATTATTGAGGAGTCCAAGACTTTGAAATTGAGCATACTAATGAATAATATCTAGCTTAATAGACTTAAAAGAAATGGCAAACACCTTCTTCAATAGTATTTATTCCATTGACAAAAAACAATATTAGAGGTTGAGGGACCCAAAAGGGTTTAATGATGGATTGTCTTTTGAGGTTTGAGGTAAATAAGAGTAACTATCAACCAACTAAATAGAGGATTGACAAGAGCAATTAGAGTAAAAGATATTTTCTTAAAAAAACTATGTTAACTACTTGGCTAATGAGCTAACAAGTCTGATTTTGGAAAATCTCAAGTTTGGCTTATTATATTTAACGGGCCTTATTTCAAGTTTGAGCTCAAGTCGAGTTGATGTAAAAACTAAATTGAGTCGAGTTCGAAAGGTTTGGCTTGGTGCCACCCCTGATTGTGACCTTCCCCCCTCCCCTTCTCGAATTATGAGTTATCTGACCAAACAC